>NC_090922.1:357107749-359507749 GCF_040938575.1 Ambystoma mexicanum
CAGTCGATTAAATAAAAGAGTTTTGACTTTATCAGCTTGGAGTACATGATGTTCTTAAGTTCAAATTCGGGTTCTCCGTCTACAAGGAGAGGGTCTGGTGGCTTGGTTAGTCTTGTCCCTGGTTGCACTGGCTTCAAAAGTGACACATGAAAGATGGGGTGAATTCGCATATTAGCAGGTAAGTCCAACTTGATAGCCACCGGGTTGATAATGACCTTAATAGAGTCAGGTCCCAAATATATGGGGTTAAAGGTCAGTGTTCCCTTTAGAGGTATATGTTTTGTGGCTAACCATACTTGGTCCCCTATCTGGTATTGTGGAGTATCACTTCTGTGCCGATCAGCATCTTTCTTGTATTTTTTCTTTTGCCTATTTTAAATGTGTAGTTGCTTCCTTAAAGGCTTGTGTAATCGTAGCGTTCAGATGGTCCACTGCGGGCATTTCTAAGTGTTGGGGTGAGTCAAGGTCTGAGTTTCGAGGATGATGCCCATATAAGGTATAAAAGGGGCTTTGTCCAGTTCCAGAGTGTACTGAATTATTGCATGCATATTCGGCGATCCAAAGAATGTCTTTCCAATTACTCTGTCTGATGTAACATACAACGCAGGTATTGTTCGAGAGTCTGGTTGGTCCTCTTCGTTTGACCATCGGTCTGGGGGTGGTGACTGGTCGATAACCTCACATCGATTTGCGACAATTGACAGCATTTTTTCCAAAAATGTGAAATGAATTGACTGCCCCGGTCAGAGACCAATATGGACGGAAATCTGTGTATGCAAACAATATTTTCAAGGAACTCCTTGGCCAGGATTGAAGCTGAAGGTAATCCCTTTAAAGGAATAAAGTGGGCCATCTTGGAAAAAAAGATCCACAAAAACTAGAATGGTGTTAAATCCATTGCATGGGGGTAGGTCAGTAATAAAGTCTAACGATAAGGTGTGCCATGGTGTAGGTGGAATGTCTAATGGTTGTAAGAGTCCAGCTGTTTTTTTCTTTTGACTTTTGTTTTGGGCGCAAATGCCACAAGACATCACACATGATTTAATGTCCTTTCGCCAGGTGGGCCACCAGAATTGTCTTTTAATTTTAGCTTCAGTTTTTGCAATACCTGGGTGCCCCTCCATTAGGGTATCATGATAACAGGAAATGACTAGCTCTTGTAGTTCCTTGTGTGGCAGAAATAGCCGCCCTTGGTAATAAGGCAGATCATTGGTGACAGAGTAGTCCGGGCCTTTTTTAACCCAGTCCTGCAAGGCTGTAGGATCAAAGAGTTGCTGGATCTTTACCTGAATGTCCTCTAGTGTCTGTAGAGTAGTCATGGCAAGAATTGTTTGTTCGGAAATTATAGGTACTGGTTCTGGGTTCACTTCTGCCTCTCCATCCCTATTCGGGATAAGGCGTCTGCTTTACCATTCTTACAACCTGGTCAATAGGTTATTACGAAATCGAACTCGGCAAATAACAATGCCCATCGGAGTTGACGTGACGATTGGGCCTTGGCTGTCTTTAAATACTGTAAGTTCCGGTGATCTGTGATCACAGTAATGGTATGCCTGGCACCGAGAAGATAGTGCCGCCAAGCCTTGAAGGCGGATTTAATGGCTAATAACTCCTTGTCGGTAACCGCATAGTTTAACTCGGGTGTCCAGAGAACCTTTTGGACCAAAATGCTACTGGATGAAGCTGGCCAGTTTCAGGGTCATTTTGAGACAGGACAGCTCCCATGGCTAGACTGGATGCATCAGTTTCCACTATGTATGGAAGTTCAGGGCGTGGGTGCTTTAATACAGGTGCAGACGTGAATTTCGCTTTGAGCTCTTGGAAGATATTTTCAGCTTCTTCAGTCCACATAAAGCGTTTATTTTTTCGCAAAGAGTGCTGTGATGGGATGTACAACATGTGAAAAATCTGGGAAGAATCTGCGGTAGAAATTGGCAATGCCGAGCATACTTTGTACTCCTTTAACTGAACTTGGTGATGGCCACTTAAGGATTGCGTCCACCTTTCGTGAGTCAATTCGGACTCCCTTTGGGGTCAGGATAAACCCAAGGAATTCAACTTCTGTGGCATGAAAAACGCATTTTTGCAGTTTTGCATATAGTTTGTGCTGGCGCAATTTCTCAAGGACTGCTCGGACGTGCTTCACATGGTCAAATTCTGAAGAGGAGTATACTAGAATATCATCGATATATACGACAACACAAACGTCAATGAGTTCACGAAGGACATTGTTCATGAAGTATTGGAAGGCTGCTGGTGCATTGCACAACCCGAAAGGCATCACCTGGTATTCAAATAACCCATACTTAGTGCGGAAAGCAGTATTCCATTCGTCGCCTTCTTTTACACGTACCAGATGGTATGCCCCCGGAGATCTAATTTAGTGTATATACAAGCGTCCTTCACTTGGTCTAGTAGTTCAGGGATCAGAGGCAATGGGTATCGGTTCTTAACAGTTATCTGGTTCAATGCGCGGTAGTCTATGCACGTTCTGAGGTCACCTTCCTTTTTGGGCACGAAGAACAAAGCTGAAGATGCAGGGGACTTGGATGGGCGAATAAAGCCATTGGCGAGGTACTGGTCTAAGAATTGTCGTAGGTGAAGGTTCTCAGGTTCCGTAAGGGCATAGATCCTGCTACAAGGGGGTTGTGCACCGGGTATGAGATCGTTTTGACAATCGTACGATCTGTGAGGAGGTAAGGTGTTTGCCTGTTCTTTTTGGAAGACATTCTGGAATTCTTGGTATTCTGGAGGTAGTTGCATGACTGCTGTGGTTACTGTGGCCAGGCCTGCGTTCTGACTTTTCTTTGGGTAACAGGTTTGTGCACAATCCGGGAAGTTTATTCTCTTCTCTCGCCAATCAATACAAGGATTGTGTTTCCAACCAAGGTATCCCCAGTATTATTTGGAACTGTGGGGCTTTGATTAGATCAAACACAATAGTTTCTCACTGCCCATCCTGACCCAATAGTGTCATCTCTGCGGTGGAATGAGTTACAGGCCCAGAGGCAATTTCAGTTCCATCGACTGTGGTGATGACATCTGAGGTGGTTTTTTCGGCAGAGAGGTAGATTCATCCTGGAAGCCAATTCATAGTCCACATAGTTTCCTATGGCCCCGCTATCAATGTATGCCCTTACTGCGTGCATACGCGATGGCTGCCCTGGATCTACGAGGACCATTGGTATGATGAAATGGGAGGTCTGAGTATCCTTCTTCAAGCTCGGCAAGCGGACCTCTACGCTTGTCGGGCGTGGTCATTTCCCGAGTCTGACTCCATATGGCTTTTATCAGCAGCTCCTACCACCTTCTTGGGTGGTTTTACAGGGCAATCCCGTAGAAAATGCCCAGAAGTTCCACAATATAGACACAATTGCATTTGCCGTCTCCTTTCTCTTTCCTTCTGGGTTAAGGATCCTTTAACCCCTCCGATTTGCATGGGTTCTGAAGCATCTGCTCCTTTGGGGTTAGCGTGGGTTTTGACCAACACCCGATTCTCAAACTTGGCTCGATCAGCCTTTCTGTTCTGAAGTCTGTGATTGAACTGGACCACTAAGTCTATATATTCAGCGCAATCTTGAGGTGGGTTCACGACTTGAGCCAAGACATCCTTGAGTTCTCCTCAAAGCCCTCGATGAAATAAGGTGATTCGTTTTACCTCAGGCCATCCAGTTTCCACTATCAACCTATAAAAGGTTGCGATGTAGGATAGAAGGTCCTGGTTACCCTGTCGCAGGGTCAAAAGTTCGTTATCCAGGGCCTGTCCTTGGGAGTGCCGGGCAAATAGTCTTTCCATGCTCGTTTGAAAGCCCTGAAAATCCCGAAGAATTGGGTCATCCTGAGTAACTAGTGGAATTGACCAATCGGCTGCACTGCCGCTGAGATATGACAATACAAAGGCTACCTTGGCTTGATCGTTTGGGAAGGCTCCAGGTCTGCATAAAAAGTGCAAGCAGCATTGGTTCATAAACACGGCAAACCTTTTGGGATCTCCGGCAAAGCGTTCGGGTGGAGCTAATGTAATATTTCCTGGTAGGTTTATTTGCACAGGGTTACTCGATAACACAGGAGCTGGATTTCCCCCGGACCCAAGTAGGGGTGCTTGTCCAGCCTGGCTTTGCAATAGTTGCCTAGCAAGGTCATCAGTTCGCTCCTTTGACAAAATCAGTTCTCTCCTAAGAGCATTGGTTTCTTGACGGGCGGAATGCACTTCAGCCCTCAGTTCCCCTAGTAATTGGGCCAATTGGTCAGTCTCTGAGGTATCCAAAACGCCCGGGTGGGAATTTGTGGGTAGGCTTCGTGTTCTGTTACGCTCACCTGGCTCCCACAGAGGCGGCGATCGGAACTGGACAGCTGCGGTCTCCACCAATGTGACGCGTAGGGCCGAGATGACGCACTGGACAGGCCCACCTAGCTTCGTTTGCTTGGCCCATAGGAATATTCTTCTGCAAATGGAGAAAGGAAATTAACCACCCATGGAGTTAACCGTAAATCTCCCCACCCCTGCTGTTCTCCCCACAGATCACCTTTGATTTCCCCTCTTATAGTCTCACCTGATGGTTTGAAAAGATGAGCTCTCCATCCTGCTTTGAGCGCAGGGGCGCATTGCTAACCAGTTGCTTCACTGGCTCGTAGGAATTGGTGAGTTCCAGAACAATATTGACTCTGAGATTCCCGGCAAGACGCCGTAAGTATAAAGTTCGTAAGAGTTCAAATGCCTGACTTTCACTCTTGTCCGATTCCTTGCAGATTGCAGCTTGACTCTAATGAAGAGTTCCTCGTGGCAACCGGTAGTATTCTGGTAAGGATTTGTATTTTCCAACACAGTTCGATAAAATAATGTCAATATGTAACTTGTTGCTTTCTCCCTTATTCAGGCGCTGAGAGAAAGTATGAAGTCTCGGGGAATAATACCTCCGGCGGTCAAATCAGGTACATCTATTGTGGTGAGGAGGGTTCCCCTCGTTAGTCCCTTTGTTTCACCTTGCTGTCCTTTTGCTTCCCCTTAGGGGCCGGGGTTCGGCGAAGATGCAGTGGAAGCTGCGCCGACCCGTGAAGAGTAATAGTACCCCCGGTGGTAAAATCAGTTAGGTCTATGGGGGGTAACTAATATTCCTCTGTAAATTTCCTTGGCTCACCTTGCTGTTCTTGTCTTCTCCTTAGGTGCCGGAGTGCGGCGGGAACATGCAGGAGGATGCGGTGGAATGTGAAGATGCTGCGAAGGCCGGTGAGTTCAGCGCGGCGCTGCAGCAGGCGAGGCGACGCGCATAAAATAACTTCTTTCTTCCAGCTCGAAGGCACGATGGATCGGGAATTCAGTTAAGGATCAAAGGTATTGCTCTTGTTCTAACCTTTTCTCCTTCTTTCTCCCTTTTTCTAGGAGCTCCAAACTCAAGGCAGGCGTGGCAGAAGGCTGGATGCAGACTTGCAGGCACGGTGAGCGTTACGCTGCTGGATGCAGAATAACGCGAAGCGTGTGCTGCTCTTCGGGCGTGGTTTAAATAGCCTCCAAAGTAGTTCCAGGTAAGTATTCCTCCCCAGCCCTGCCCGAGTAAAAAAATAGTCCCTAAGTAAAGTAGTCCCTTCCAAGCCTCCTTTGGCTTGGAGCTCTTGCAGCATGGTCTGCATCAGGTAAGTTTGCAGCATGGTCTGCATCAGGTAAGTTTTAATCTATGAGCCTGGTGCCTATGTTTTCTCTCCCCCTGGAATATTGCTGGTTATAATGTTACTACTTCTGAAATGAGTGAATCGCTAGGGAGTTATGATTTTTTTAAACTTGTTTTTATTAGTATTTTCATCTTTATAACTTACAAAATCATCCCTCCCCCCAACTCTTTTACCCTCCACCCGTCCTCCTCCCCAATACCAGGCATCTACCACTTTAACAGCATCAATCCTTTGAAATACAGAGAAGTGTTCCTTTAGTTGAATACGTCCAAAATCTGTATTCTTTGTGGGCACCAGTTCTCAAGAAAGTCTTTATGCAAACATTCCAGCACCATCTCCCAAACTTTCTCAGATTTCTTTTGCTCTCCTTGTAATACATATGTAACGCATTCTAAAGAAACATAATGCCAAATTTTCATTAGCCGCTCCTGTTCTGTTGGGGCCAATGATTGTTTCCATTTTTGTGCTATAAGTGACACAGCGGCAACAGTTTGTATCATGTATGCTTTCTTTTGCTTCTTTTCGGTTAAAACCTCCAATATATCTCTTCGTATTTGGGAACCAAAAATCTCTCTCATTGCATTGTTAATACTTTCCCCCAAAACTTTGATTTTCAGACACTCCCACCATAAATGGACCCACATTCCTATTGCTTTGCATTCCCGCCAACATTCACCCGAAACATTCTTGAAATAGTTGTGTAATTTCTCGGCTGTGGGGTACCATAGCACCATTGCCTTGACCCACATTTCACAAATCTGAATTGCCTGCATCAATTTTGGGAATCCCTTCCAAACCGCCAACCATTGACTTTCTATTATGACCTTGCCTGTATCTTTCTCCCATAGCTTCATGTACCCCATTCCCTGTGATCTGAATTCTCTCCAATTATCTTATATAGTGCCCCAACCACATGTCTGTCTCCTGAATTTGTAATGATGTATTTTTCGAATGGGGTTAGATCCATCATTATGAAGTGCTTACTTCCCATTAGCCAATGTTCGAGTTGAGCGTACCTCAATCTTTCATTTTCGCTCAGCGAAAACGCCTGTTTACTTTGTTGAAATGTTCTGATCACTTGCCCCTCTATCATGTTGCCCATCTTCGAGCATCCTTCATCTTCCCATGTCTCAAATGATTTCTGCTCTATTCCCGGAGTGAACTGAGGATTGCAAAAAAGAGGTGTAAAGGAGGATGGAAATGTAGTGAAGCTTGATCGCTTCACCACAGCGTCCCATACTTGTGCCATCAACGCTATGATTTTGCTTTTGTACATATTGATAGGGCAATCTTGTTTTTGACACCAAAGTACTTCCTGAAGGGATTTACCAACCACTGCTCTGTCCATACGCACCCACATTTTCTCCAAGTCCCCTTTGAACCATTACCTGATGATTCTCAACTGGGCCGCCTGTTAATATACTTTAAAATCGGGGGCCCCCATCCCCACCTTGAGTACGGGTGCTGTTAGTGTCTTCCATGCAACCCTAGATTTCTTACCTTGCCAGATAGAATCCCTCATTATCTTATTAAGGGTCTTAAAACATTTCTGGGCGACCATTGTCCGTAGTAACTGGAAGAGATGCAACACCTTTGGGAGAACCATTATTTTGATTACATGTATTCTTCCCATCCAAGATGTAGTCAGGAAGTTGCGTGTCTTGAGCCATTGTTTAATTGACGCCAAAAGAGGGAGATCATTTACTCAGTACATCAACTCCAAGGAGTCTGTTAATTGTATGCCCAAATATCTAATTCCCTGTTCTGTTAATAAAATTGGTCTTCGTAGCTTTCCAACTTTCCTGATATTTTTCCTTCTTGAAATTTCATCATTACTGATTTTTGTCTGTTGATTTTTAGGTCCACCACCTCCCCAAATTGTGTCACTTTTATAGCCAAGGCTGGCAAAAAAGAAGGCATTTTTCGGTCACCATCAACAAAAGATCATCCGCGAAGGTCATTACTTTATGGTCTTCTCCCCCGAATTGAATTCCTTTGATTTTCTCCTCATCCCTAATTCTAGACAACAATGGCTCAAGTTGTAATGCATATAATATCGGAGGTAATGTCACCCTTGTTTGGGCCCCCTAGTGACCTGAATTTCTTGCGAGAGATCACCATTAATGTCTAGTCAAAAGATGGGGGGGATTTCTAATTCGCACCTACCATTTGCAAGAACCTAGGACAAAATCCTATAGCTTCCATTGTCAAGAATAAAAAGGACCATGCGACATGATCAAACGCCTTTTCGGCATCTAACGTTATAACCCTTGCTGATAATCCTGCTTTATTTATTTTCGCAATCAAATGGCTCACCAGTCCTGTGTTATCAAATGTTTGCCTACCCATAACAAACCCGGATTGACCCAGGTGTATTAGTAACGGCACTAGCCTTCCCAATCTGGTTGCTAGTAAAAAGCTTGGCATCTATATTGATGAGAGCTATGGGCCTGTAGGATCTACATTAGGTCTTATCCTTACCAGGCTTCAGAAAGAGCACCACCTTTGCTTCTTCCATTGAAAGTGTAATAATACCTTCCCCCATGAAGGAGTTAAAAAGTGAGGTCAGCACTGAAGTCAATTCTTCAATATATAGATCTTGTTAAATACTGCTGGCAACCCATCCAGACCCGCAGCCTTGTTAAGAGGTAGGGATGTACCGCCTCCAGAACTTCGTCTAATGGAATCTCTAACTCTTCTCTGTCACCTGCGCCTATACGGTTTAACCAGCATTGTTCCAAGTATGATTTTTGTATTTGGAAGTCTGGGCTGTCCAAAGTATATAATGCAGAGTAATACTTGGTAAATAATTCTATTATTTCTTTGGAAGAAGAGCTCGTTTTGCCTTGCCCGATTTGATAGTTCGAATGATCCTAGCTTCTGTTACGCTCACCTGGCTCCCACACAGGCGTCGATCATAACTGGACAGCTGCGGTCTCCACCAATGTGACGCGTAGGGCCGAGATGACGGACGTCACTGGCCCAGCTAGCTTCGTTTGCTTGGCCCGTAGGAATATTCTTCTGCAAATGGAGAAAGGGAATTAACCACCCGTGGAGTTGAGCGTAAATCCCCACCACCCCCGCTGTTCTCCCCACAAATCACCTTTGATGTCCCCTCTTATAGTCTCACCTTATGGTTTGAAAAGATGAGCTCCCCATCCTTCTTTGAGCGCAGGGGCGCGTTGATAACCAGTTGCTTCACTGGCTCGAAGGAATTGGTGAGTTCCAGAACAATATTGACTCCGAGAGTCCCGGCAAGACGCCGTAAGTATAAAGTTCGTAAGAGTTCAAATGCCTGACTATCACTCTTGTCCGATTCCTTGCAGATTGCAGCTTGACCCTAATGAAGAGTTCCTCGTGGCAACCAGTAGTATTCTGGTAAGGATTTGTATTTTCCAACACAGTTCGATAAAATAATGTCAATATGTAACCTGTTGCTTTCTCCCTTATTCAGGCGCTGAGAGAAAGTATGAAGTTTTGGGGAATAATACCTCCGGCGGTAAAATCAGGTAAGTCTATTGTGGTGAGGAGGGTTCCCCTTGTTAGTCCCTTTGTTTCACCTTGCTGTCCTTTTGTTTCCCCTTAGGGGCAGGGGTGCAGTGGAAGCTGCGCCGACCCTTGAAGAGGAATAGTACCCCCGGTGGTAAAATCAGGTAGGTCTATGGGGGGGTAACTAATATTCCTCTGCGCATTCCCTTGGCTCACCTTGCTGTTCTTGTCTTCTCCTTAGGTGCCAGAGTGCGGCGGGAACATGCAGGAGGATGCGGTGGAATGTGAAGATGCTGCGAAGGCCAGTGAGTTCAGTGCGGCGCTGCAGCAGGCAGGCGACACGCATAAAATAACTTCTTTCTTCCAGCTCGAAGGCGCGATGGATCCGGAATTCAGGTAAGGATCAAAGGTATTGCTCTTGTTCTAACCTTTTCTCCTTCTTTCTCCCTTTTTCTAGGAGCTCCAAACTCGTGGCGCCTATGGCGCCAGGACTGACACTCCATATGAGCCTTGCGCCATAGGCGCCACGACTTGACCCAAATAGCCCCTAGCAGGGGTTGTTGGGCTTGCTTAGGATAACTTGATGCCTGCTTCCGGGGTTGCTGGACTTGGTCTGGGTCCCCGGGGGTATGCATCATGACAGCACTCTCCCCCAAGGCCCCTCCTAAAGTCGTTCTTCCCTGTGGTTTCGGTTTGTCTGGGAAATATCTGTGGAATTTTTTCACCAATCGGGGTGCATGAACACAGTCACTAGGTTGCCATGACCTTTCCTGTGGTCCGTAACCTTTCCAGTCGATTAAATAAAAGAGTTTTGACTTTATCAGCTTGGAGTACATGATGTTCTTAAGTTCAAATTCGAGTTCTCCGTCTACAAGGAGAGGGTCTGGTGGCTTGGTTAGTCTTGTCCCTGGTTGCACTGGCTTCAAAAGTGACACATGAAAGATGGGGTGAATTCGCATATTAGCAGGTAAGTCCAACTTGATAGCCACCGGGTTGATAATGACCTTAATAGAGTCAGGTCCCAAATATATGGGGTTAAAGGTCAGTGTTCCCTTTAGAGGTATATGTTTTGTGGCTAACCATACTTGGTCCCCTATCTGGTATTTTGGAGTATCACTTCTGTGCCGATCAGCATCTTTCTTGTATTTTTCTTTTGCCTATTTTAAATGTGTAGTTGCTTCCTTAAAGGCTTGTGTAATCGTAGCGTTCAGATGGTCCACTGCGGGCATTTCTAAGTGTTGGGGTGAGTCAAGGTCTGAGTTTCGAGGATGATGCCCATATAAGGTATAAAAGGGGCTTTGTCCAGTTCCAGAGTGTACTGAATTATTGCATGCATATTCGGCGATCCAAAGAATGTCTTTCCAATTACTCTGTCTGATGTAACATACAACGCAGGTATTGTTCGAGAGTCTGGTTGGTCCTCTTCGTTTGACCATCGGTCTGGGGGTGGTGACTGGTCGATAACCTCACATCGATTTGCGACAATTGACAGCATTTTTTCCAAAAATGTGAAATGAATTGACTGCCCCGGTCAGAGACCAATATGGACGGAAATCTGTGTATGCAAACAATATTTTCAAGGAACTCCTTGGCCAGGATTGAAGCTGAAGGTAATCCCTTTAAAGGAATAAAGTGGGCCATCTTGGAAAAAAGATCCACAAAAACTAGAATGGTGTTAAATCCATTGCATGGGGGTAGGTCAGTAATAAAGTCTAACGATAAGGTGTGCCATGGTGTAGGTGGAATGTCTAATGGTTGTAAGAGTCCAGCTGTTTTTTTCTTTTGACTTTTGTTTTGGGCGCAAATGCCACAAGACATCACACATGATTTAATGTCCTTTCGCCAGGTGGGCCACCAGAATTGTCTTTTAATTTTAGCTTCAGTTTTTGCAATACCTGGGTGCCCCTCCATTAGGGTATCATGATAACAGGAAATGACTAGCTCTTGTAGTTCCTTGTGTGGCAGAAATAGCCGCCCTTGGTAATAAGGCAGATCATTGGTGACAGAGTAGTCCGGGCCTTTTTTAACCCAGTCCTGCAAGGCTGTAGGATCAAAGAGTTGCTGGATCTTTACCTGAATGTCCTCTAGTGTCTGTAGAGTAGTCATGGCAAGAATTGTTTGTTCGGAAATTATAGGTACTGGTTCTGGGTTCACTTCTGCCTCTCCATCCCTATTCGGGATAAGGCGTCTGCTTTACCATTCTTACAACCTGGTCAATAGGTTATTACGAAATCGAACTCGGCAAATAACAATGCCCATCGGAGTTGACGTGACGATTGGGCCTTGGCTGTCTTTAAATACTGTAAGTTCCGGTGATCTGTGATCACAGTAATGGTATGCCTGGCACCGAGAAGATAGTGCCGCCAAGCCTTGAAGGCGGATTTAATGGCTAATAACTCCTTGTCGGTAACCGCATAGTTTAACTTGGGTGTCCAGAGAACCTTTTGGACCAAAATGCTACTGGATGAAGCTGGCCAGTTTCAGGGTCATTTTGAGACAGGACAGCTCCCATGGCTAGACTGGATGCATCAGTTTCCACTATGTATGGAAGTTCAGGGCGTGGGTGCTTTAATACAGGTGCAGACGTGAATTTCGCTTTGAGCTCTTGGAAGATATTTTCAGCTTCTTCAGTCCACATAAAGCGTTTATTTTTTCGCAAGAGTGCTGTGATGGGATGTACAACATGTGAAAAATCTGGGAAGAATCTGCGGTAGAAATTGGCAATGCCGAGCATACTTTGTACTCCTTTAACTGAACTTGGTGATGGCCACTTAAGGATTGCGTCCACCTTTCGTGAGTCAATTCGGACTCCCTTTGGGGTCAGGATAAACCCAAGGAATTCAACTTCTGTGGCATGAAAAACGCATTTTTGCAGTTTTGCATATAGTTTGTGCTGGCGCAATTTCTCAAGGACTGCTCGGACGTGCTTCACATGGTCAAATTCTGAAGAGGAGTATACTAGAATATCATCGATATATACGACAACACAAACGTCAATGAGTTCACGAAGGACATTGTTCATGAAGTATTGGAAGGCTGCTGGTGCATTGCACAACCCGAAAGGCATCACCTGGTATTCAAATAACCCATACTTAGTGCGGAAAGCAGTATTCCATTCGTCGCCTTCTTTTACACGTACCAGATGGTATGCCCCCGGAGATCTAATTTAGTGTATATACAAGCGTCCTTCACTTGGTCTAGTAGTTCAGGGATCAGAGGCAATGGGTATCGGTTCTTAACAGTTATCTGGTTCAATGCGCGGTAGTCTATGCACGTTCTGAGGTCACCTTCCTTTTTGGGCACGAAGAACAAAGCTGAAGATGCAGGGGACTTGGATGGGCGAATAAAGCCATTGGCGAGGTACTGGTCTAAGAATTGTCGTAGGTGAAGGTTCTCAGGTTCCGTAAGGGCATAGATCCTGCTACAAGGGGGTTGTGCACCGGGTATGAGATCGTTTTGACAATCGTACGATCTGTGAGGAGGTAAGGTGTTTGCCTGTTCTTTTTGGAAGACATTCTGGAATTCTTGGTATTCTGGAGGTAGTTGCATGACTGCTGTGGTTACTGTGGCCAGGCCTGCGTTCTGACTTTTCTTTGGGTAACAGGTTTGTGCACAATCCGGGAAGTTTATTCTCTTCTCTCGCCAATCAATACAAGGATTGTGTTTCCAACCAAGGTATCCCCAGTATTATTTGGAACTGTGGGGCTTTGATTAGATCAAACACAATAGTCTCTCACTGCCCATCCTGACCCAATAGTGTCATCTCTGCGGTGGAATGAGTTACAGGCCCAGAGGCAATTTCAGTTCCATCGACTGTGGTGATGACATCTGAGGTGGTTTTTTCGGCAGAGAGGTAGATTCATCCTGGAAGCCAATTCATAGTCCACATAGTTTCCTATGGCCCCGCTATCAATGTATGCCCTTACTGCGTGCATACGCGATGGCTGCCCTGGATCTACGAGGACCATTGGTATGATGAAATGGGAGGTCTGAGTATCCTTCTTCAAGCTCGGCAAGCGGACCTCTACGCTTGTCGGGCGTGGTCATTTCCCGAGTCTGACTCCATATGGCTTTTATCAGCAGCTCCTACCACCTTCTTGGGTGGTTTTACAGGGCAATCCCGTAGAAAATGCCCAGAAGTTCCACAATATAGACACAATTGCATTTGCCGTCTCCTTTCTCTTTCCTTCTGGGTTAAGGATCCTTTAACCCCTCCGATTTGCATGGGTTCTGAAGCATCTGCTCCTTTGGGGTTAGCGTGGGTTTTGACCAACACCCGATTCTCAAACTTGGCTCGATCAGCCTTTCTGTTCTGAAGTCTGTGATTGAACTGGACCACTAAGTCTATATATTCAGCGCAATCTTGAGGTGGGTTCACGACTTGAGCCAAGACATCCTTGAGTTCTCCTCAAAGCCCTCGATGAAATAAGGTGATTCGTTTTACCTCAGGCCATCCAGTTTCCACTATCAACCTATAAAAGGTTGCGATGTAGGATAGAAGGTCCTGGTTACCCTGTCGCAGGGTCAAAAGTTCGTTATCCAGGGCCTGTCCTTGGGAGTGCCGGGCAAATAGTCTTTCCATGCTTGTTTGAAAGCCCTGAAAATCCCGAAGAATTGGGTCATCCTGAGTAACTAGTGGAATTGACCAATCGGCTGCACTGCCGCTGAGATATGACAATACAAAGGCTACCTTGGCTTGATCGTTTGGGAAGGCTCCAGGTCTGCATAAAAAGTGCAAGCAGCATTGGTTCATAAACACGGCAAACCTTTTGGGATCTCCGGCAAAGCGTTCGGGTGGAGCTAATGTAATATTTCCTGGTAGGTTTATTTGCACAGGGTTACTCGATAACACAGGAGCTGGATTTCCCCCGGACCCAAGTAGGGGTGCTTGTCCAGCCTGGCTTTGCAATAGTTGCCTAGCAAGGTCATCAGTTCGCTCCTTTGACAAAATCAGTTCTCTCCTAAGAGCATTGGTTTCTTGACGGGCGGAATGCACTTCAGCCCTCAGTTCCCCTAGTAATTGGGCCAATTGGTCAGTCTCTGAGGTATCCAAAACGCCCGGGTGGGAATTTGTGGGTAGGCTTCGTGTTCTGTTACGCTCACCTGGCTCCCACAGAGGCGGCGATCGGAACTGGACAGCTGCGGTCTCCACCAATGTGACGCGTAGGGCCGAGATGACGCACTGGACAGGCCCACCTAGCTTCGTTTGCTTGGCCCGTAGGAATATTCTTCTGCAAATGGAGAAAGGAAATTAACCACCCATGGAGTTAACCGTAAATCTCCCCACCCCTGCTGTTCTCCCCACAGATCACCTTTGATTTCCCCTCTTATAGTCTCACCTGATGGTTTGAAAAGATGAGCTCTCCATCCTGCTTTGAGCGCAGGGGCGCATTGCTAACCAGTTGCTTCACTGGCTCGTAGGAATTGGTGAGTTCCAGAACAATATTGACTCTGAGATTCCCGGCAAGACGCCGTAAGTATAAAGTTCGTAAGAGTTCAAATGCCTGACTTTCACTCTTGTCCGATTCCTTGCAGATTGCAGCTTGACTCTAATGAAGAGTTCCTCGTGGCAACCGGTAGTATTCTGGTAAGGATTTGTATTTTCCAACACAGTTCGATAAAATAATGTCAATATGTAACTTGTTGCTTTCTCCCTTATTCAGGCGCTGAGAGAAAGTATGAAGTCTCGGGGAATAATACCTCCGGCGGTCAAATCAGGTACATCTATTGTGGTGAGGAGGGTTCCCCTTGTTAGTCCCTTTGTTTCACCTTGCTGTCCTTTTGCTTCCCCTTAGGGGCCGGGGTTCGGCGAAGATGCAGTGGAAGCTGCGCCGACCCGTGAAGAGTAATAGTACCCCCGGTGGTAAAATCAGTTAGGTCTATGGGGGGTAACTAATATTCCTCTGTAAATTTCCTTGGCTCACCTTGCTGTTCTTGTCTTCTCCTTAGGTGCCGGAGTGCGGCGGGAACATGCAGGAGGATGCGGTGGAATGTGAAGATGCTGCGAAGGCCGGTGAGTTCAGCGCGGCGCTGCAGCAGGCGAGGCGACGCGCATAAAATAACTTCTTTCTTCCAGCTCGAAGGCACGATGGATCGGGAATTCAGTTAAGGATCAAAGGTATTGCTCTTGTTCTAACCTTTTCTCCTTCTTTCTCCCTTTTTCTAGGAGCTCCAAACTCAAGGCAGGCGTGGCAGAAGGCTGGATGCAGACTTGCAGGCACGGTGAGCGTTACGCTGCTGGATGCAGAATAACGCGAAGCGTGTGCTGCTCTTCGGGCGTGGTTTAAATAGCCTCCAAAGTAGTTCCAGGTAAGTATTCCTCCCCAGCCCTGCCCGAGTAAAAAAATAGTCCCTAAGTAAAGTAGTCCCTTCCAAGCCTCCTTTGGCTTGGAGCTCTTGCAGCATGGTCTGCATCAGGTAAGTTTGCAGCATGGTCTGCATCAGGTAAGTTTTAATCTATGAGCCTGGTGCCTATGTTTTCTCTCCCCCTGGAATATTGCTGGTTATAATGTTACTACTTCTGAAATGAGTGAATCGCTAGGGAGTTATGATTTTTTTAAACTTGTTTTTATTAGTATTTTCATCTTTATAACTTACAAAATCATCCCTCCCCCCAACTCTTTTACCCTCCACCCGTCCTCCTCCCCAATACCAGGCATCTACCACTTTAACAGCATCAATCCTTTGAAATACAGAGAAGTGTTCCTTTAGTTGAATACGTCCAAAATCTGTATTCTTTGTGGGCACCAGTTCTCAAGAAAGTCTTTATGCAAACATTCCAGCACCATCTCCCAAACTTTCTCAGATTTCTTTTGCTCTCCTTGTAATACATATGTAACGCATTCTAAAGAAACATAATGCCAAATTTTCATTAGCCGCTCCTGTTCTGTTGGGGCCAATGATTGTTTCCATTTTTGTGCTATAAGTGACACAGCGGCAACAGTTTGTATCATGTATGCTTTCTTTTGCTTCTTTTCGGTTAAAACCTCCAATATATCTCTTCGTATTTGGGAACCAAAAATCTCTCTCATTGCATTGTTAATACTTTCCCCCAAAACTTTGATTTTCAGACACTCCCACCATAAATGGACCCACATTCCTATTGCTTTGCATTCCCGCCAACATTCACCCGAAACATTCTTGAAATAGTTGTGTAATTTCTCGGCTGTGGGGTACCATAGCACCATTGCCTTGACCCACATTTCACAAATCTGAATTGCCTGCATCAATTTTGGGAATCCCTTCCAAACCGCCAACCATTGACTTTCTATTATGACCTTGCCTGTATCTTTCTCCCATAGCTTCATGTACCCCATTCCCTGTGATCTGAATTCTCTCCAATTATCTTATATAGTGCCCCAACCACATGTCTGTCTCCTGAATTTGTAATGATGTATTTTTCGAATGGGGTTAGATCCATCATTATGAAGTGCTTACTTCCCATTAGCCAATGTTCGAGTTGAGCGTACCTCAATCTTTCATTTTCGCTCAGCGAAAACGCCTGTTTACTTTGTTGAAATGTTCTGATCACTTGCCCCTCTATCATGTTGCCCATCTTCGAGCATCCTTCATCTTCCCATGTCTCAAATGATTTCTGCTCTATTCCCGGAGTGAACTGAGGATTGCAAAAAAGAGGTGTAAAGGAGGATGGAAATGTAGTGAAGCTTGATCGCTTCACCACAGCGTCCCATACTTGTGCCATCAACGCTATGATTTTGCTTTTGTACATATTGATAGGGCAATCTTGTTTTTGACACCAAAGTACTTCCTGAAGGGATTTACCAACCACTGCTCTGTCCATACGCACCCACATTTTCTCCAAGTCCCCTTTGAACCATTACCTGATGATTCTCAACTGGGCCGCCTGTTAATATACTTTAAAATCGGGGGCCCCCATCCCCACCTTGAGTACGGGTGCTGTTAGTGTCTTCCATGCAACCCTAGATTTCTTACCTTGCCAGATAGAATCCCTCATTATCTTATTAAGGGTCTTAAAACATTTCTGGGCGACCATTGTCCGTAGTAACTGGAAGAGATGCAACACCTTTGGGAGAACCATTATTTTGATTACATGTATTCTTCCCATCCAAGATGTAGTCAGGAAGTTGCGTGTCTTGAGCCATTGTTTAATTGACGCCAAAAGAGGGAGATCATTTACTCAGTACATCAACTCCAAGGAGTCTGTTAATTGTATGCCCAAATATCTAATTCCCTGTTCTGTTAATAAAATTGGTCTTCGTAGCTTTCCAACTTTCCTGATATTTTTCCTTCTTGAAATTTCATCATTACTGATTTTTGTCTGTTGATTTTTAGGTCCACCACCTCCCCAAATTGTGTCACTTTTATAGCCAAGGCTGGCAAAAAAGAAGGCATTTTTCGGTCACCATCAACAAAAGATCATCCGCGAAGGTCATTACTTTATGGTCTTCTCCCCCGAATTGAATTCCTTTGATTTTCTCCTCATCCCTAATTCTAGACAACAATGGCTCAAGTTGTAATGCATATAATATCGGAGGTAATGTCACCCTTGTTTGGGCCCCCTAGTGACCTGAATTTCTTGCGAGAGATCACCATTAATGTCTAGTCAAAAGATGGGGGGGATTTCTAATTCGCACCTACCATTTGCAAGAACCTAGGACAAAATCCCATAGCTTCCATTGTCAAGAATAAAAAGGACCATGCGACATGATCAAACGCCTTTTCGGCATCTAACGTTATAACCCTTGCTGATAATCCTGCTTTATTTATTTTCGCAATCAAATGGCTCACCAGTCCTGTGTTATCAAATGTTTGCCTACCCATAACAAACCCGGATTGACCCAGGTGTATTAGTAACGGCACTAGCCTTCCCAATCTGGTTGCTAGTAAAAAGCTTGGCATCTATATTGATGAGAGCTATGGGCCTGTAGGATCTACATTAGGTCTTATCCTTACCAGGCTTCAGAAAGAGCACCACCTTTGCTTCTTCCATTGAAAGTGTAATAATACCTTCCCCCATGAAGGAGTTAAAAAGTGAGGTCAGCACTGAAGTCAATTCTTCAATATATAGATCTTGTTAAATACTGCTGGCAACCCATCCAGACCCGCAGCCTTGTTAAGAGGTAGGGATGTACCGCCTCCAGAACTTCGTCTAATGGAATCTCTAACTCTTCTCTGTCACCTGCGCCTATACGGTTTAACCAGCATTGTTCCAAGTATGATTTTTGTATTTGGAAGTCTGGGCTGTCCAAAGTATATAATGCAGAGTAATACTTGGTAAATAATTCTATTATTTCTTTGGAAGAAGAGCTCGTTTTGCCTTGCCCGATTTGATAGTTCGAATGATCCTAGCTTCTGTTACGCTCACCTGGCTCCCACACAGGCGTCGATCATAACTGGACAGCTGCGGTCTCCACCAATGTGACGCGTAGGGCCGAGATGACGGACGTCACTGGCCCAGCTAGCTTCGTTTGCTTGGCCCGTAGGAATATTCTTCTGCAAATGGAGAAAGGGAATTAACCACCCGTGGAGTTGAGCGTAAATCCCCACCACCCCCGCTGTTCTCCCAAAAATCACCTTTGATGTCCCCTCTTATAGTCTCACCTTATGGTTTGAAAAGATGAGCTCCCCATCCTTCTTTGAGCGCAGGGGCGCGTTGATAACCAGTTGCTTCACTGGCTCGAAGGAATTGGTGAGTTCCAGAACAATATTGACTCCGAGAGTCCCGGCAAGACGCCGTAAGTATAAAGTTCGTAAGAGTTCAAATGCCTGACTATCACTCTTGTCCGATTCCTTGCAGATTGCAGCTTGACCCTAATGAAGAGTTCCTCGTGGCAACCAGTAGTATTCTGGTAAGGATTTGTATTTTCCAACACAGTTCGATAAAATAATGTCAATATGTAACCTGTTGCTTTCTCCCTTATTCAGGCGCTGAGAGAAAGTATGAAGTTTTGGGGAATAATACCTCCGGCGGTAAAATCAGGTAAGTCTATTGTGGTGAGGAGGGTTCCCCTTGTTAGTCCCTTTGTTTCACCTTGCTGTCCTTTTGTTTCCCCTTAGGGGCAGGGGTGCAGTGGAAGCTGCGCCGACCCTTGAAGAGGAATAGTACCCCCGGTGGTAAAATCAGGTAGGTCTATGGGGGGGTAACTAATATTCCTCTGCGCATTCCCTTGGCTCACCTTGCTGTTCTTGTCTTCTCCTTAGGTGCCGGAGTGCGGCGGGAACATGCAGGAGGATGCGGTGGAATGTGAAGATGCTGCGAAGGCCAGTGAGTTCAGTGCGGCGCTGCAGCAGGCAGGCGACACGCATAAAATAACTTCTTTCTTCCAGCTCGAAGGCGCGATGGATCCGGAATTCAGGTAAGGATCAAAGGTATTGCTCTTGTTCTAACCTTTTCTCCTTCTTTCTCCCTTTTTCTAGGAGCTCCAAACTCGTGGCGCCTATGGCGCCAGGACTGACACTCCATATGAGCCTTGCGCCATAGGCGCCACGACTTGACCCAAATAGCCCCTAGCAGGGGTTGTTGGGCTTGCTTAGGATAACTTGATGCCTGCTTCCGGGGTTGCTGGACTTGGTCTGGGTCCCCGGGGGTATGCATCATGACAGCACTCTCCCCCAAGGCCCCTCCTAAAGTCGTTCTTCCCTGTGGTTTCGGTTTGTCTGGGAAATATCTGTGGAATTTTTTCACCAATCGGGGTGCATGAACACAGGCACTAGGTTGCCATGACCTTTCCTGTGGTCCGTAACCTTTCCAGTCGATTAAATAAAAGAGTTTTGACTTTATCAGCTTGGAGTACATGATGTTCTTAAGTTCAAATTCGGGTTCTCCGTCTACAAGGAGAGGGTCTGGTGGCTTGGTTAGTCTTGTCCCTGGTTGCACTGGCTTCAAAAGTGACACATGAAAGATGGGGTGAATTCGCATATTAGCAGGTAAGTCCAACTTGATAGCCACCGGGTTGATAATGACCTTAATAGAGTCAGGTCCCAAATATATGGGGTTAAAGGTCAGTGTTCCCTTTAGAGGTATATGTTTTGTGGCTAACCATACTTGGTCCCCTATCTGGTATTGTGGAGTATCACTTCTGTGCCGATCAGCATCTTTCTTGTATTTTTCTTTTGCCTATTTTAAATGTGTAGTTGCTTCCTTAAAGGCTTGTGTAATCGTAGCGTTCAGATGGTCCACTGCGGGCATTTCTAAGTGTTGGGGTGAGTCAAGGTCTGAGTTTCGAGGATGATGCCCATATAAGGTATAAAAGGGGCTTTGTCCAGTTCCAGAGTGTACTGAATTATTGCATGCATATTCGGCGATCCAAAGAATGTCTTTCCAATTACTCTGTCTGATGTAACATACAACGCAGGTATTGTTCGAGAGTCTGGTTGGTCCTCTTCGTTTGACCATCGGTCTGGGGGTGGTGACTGGTCGATAACCTCACATCGATTTGCGACAATTGACAGCATTTTTTCCAAAAATGTGAAATGAATTGACTGCCCCGGTCAGAGACCAATATGGACGGAAATCTGTGTATGCAAACAATATTTTCAAGGAACTCCTTGGCCAGGATTGAAGCTGAAGGTAATCCCTTTAAAGGAATAAAGTGGGCCATCTTGGAAAAAAGATCCACAAAAACTAGAATGGTGTTAAATCCATTGCATGGGGGTAGGTCAGTAATAAAGTCTAACGATAAGGTGTGCCATGGTGTAGGTGGAATGTCTAATGGTTGTAAGAGTCCAGCTGTTTTTTTCTTTTGACTTTTGTTTTGGGCGCAAATGCCACAAGACATCACACATGATTTAATGTCCTTTCGCCAGGTGGGCCACCAGAATTGTCTTTTAATTTTAGCTTCAGTTTTTGCAATACCTGGGTGCCCCTCCATTAGGGTATCATGATAACAGGAAATGACTAGCTCTTGTAGTTCCTTGTGTGGCAGAAATAGCCGCCCTTGGTAATAAGGCAGATCATTGGTGACAGAGTAGTCCGGGCCTTTTTTAACCCAGTCCTGCAAGGCTGTAGGATCAAAGAGTTGCTGGATCTTTACCTGAATGTCCTCTAGTGTCTGTAGAGTAGTCATGGCAAGAATTGTTTGTTCGGAAATTATAGGTACTGGTTCTGGGTTCACTTCTGCCTCTCCATCCCTATTCGGGATAAGGCGTCTGCTTTACCATTCTTACAACCTGGTCAATAGGTTATTACGAAATCGAACTCGGCAAATAACAATGCCCATCGGAGTTGACGTGACGATTGGGCCTTGGCTGTCTTTAAATACTGTAAGTTCCGGTGATCTGTGATCACAGTAATGGTATGCCTGGCACCGAGAAGATAGTGCCGCCAAGCCTTGAAGGCGGATTTAATGGCTAATAACTCCTTGTCGGTAACCGCATAGTTTAACTCGGGTGTCCAGAGAACCTTTTGGACCAAAATGCTACTGGATGAAGCTGGCCAGTTTCAGGGTCATTTTGAGACAGGACAGCTCCCATGGCTAGACTGGATGCATCAGTTTCCACTATGTATGGAAGTTCAGGGCGTGGGTGCTTTAATACAGGTGCAGACGTGAATTTCGCTTTGAGCTCTTGGAAGATATTTTCAGCTTCTTCAGTCCACATAAAGCGTTTATTTTTTCGCAAGAGTGCTGTGATGGGATGTACAACATGTGAAAAATCTGGGAAGAATCTGCGGTAGAAATTGGCAATGCCGAGCATACTTTGTACTCCTTTAACTGAACTTGGTGATGGCCACTTAAGGATTGCGTCCACCTTTCGTGAGTCAATTCGGACTCCCTTTGGGGTCAGGATAAACCCAAGGAATTCAACTTCTGTGGCATGAAAAACGCATTTTTGCAGTTTTGCATATAGTTTGTGCTGGCGCAATTTCTCAAGGACTGCTCGGACGTGCTTCACATGGTCAAATTCTGAAGAGGAGTATACTAGAATATCATCGATATATACGACAACACAAACGTCAATGAGTTCACGAAGGACATTGTTCATGAAGTATTGGAAGGCTGCTGGTGCATTGCACAACCCGAAAGGCATCACCTGGTATTCAAATAACCCATACTTAGTGCGGAAAGCAGTATTCCATTCGTCGCCTTCTTTTACACGTACCAGATGGTATGCCCCCGGAGATCTAATTTAGTGTATATACAAGCGTCCTTCACTTGGTCTAGTAGTTCAGGGATCAGAGGCAATGGGTATCGGTTCTTAACAGTTATCTGGTTCAATGCGCGGTAGTCTATGCACGTTCTGAGGTCACCTTCCTTTTTGGGCACGAAGAACAAAGCTGAAGATGCAGGGGACTTGGATGGGCGAATAAAGCCATTGGCGAGGTACTGGTCTAAGAATTGTCGTAGGTGAAGGTTCTCAGGTTCCGTAAGGGCATAGATCCTGCTACAAGGGGGTTGTGCACCGGGTATGAGATCGTTTTGACAATCGTACGATCTGTGAGGAGGTAAGGTGTTTGCCTGTTCTTTTTGGAAGACATTCTGGAATTCTTGGTATTCTGGAGGTAGTTGCATGACTGCTGTGGTTACTGTGGCCAGGCCTGCGTTCTGACTTTTCTTTGGGTAACAGGTTTGTGCACAATCCGGGAAGTTTATTCTCTTCTCTCGCCAATCAATACAAGGATTGTGTTTCCAACCAAGGTATCCCCAGTATTATTTGGAACTGTGGGGCTTTGATTAGATCAAACACAATAGTCTCTCACTGCCCATCCTGACCCAATAGTGTCATCTCTGCGGTGGAATGAGTTACAGGCCCAGAGGCAATTTCAGTTCCATCGACTGTGGTGATGACATCTGAGGTGGTTTTTTCGGCAGAGAGGTAGATTCATCCTGGAAGCCAATTCATAGTCCACATAGTTTCCTATGGCCCCGCTATCAATGTATGCCCTTACTGCGTGCATACGCGATGGCTGCCCTGGATCTACGAGGACCATTGGTATGATGAAATGGGAGGTCTGAGTATCCTTCTTCAAGCTCGGCAAGCGGACCTCTACGCTTGTCGGGCGTGGTCATTTCCCGAGTCTGACTCCATATGGCTTTTATCAGCAGCTCCTACCACCTTCTTGGGTGGTTTTACAGGGCAATCCCGTAGAAAATGCCCAGAAGTTCCACAATATAGACACAATTGCATTTGCCGTCTCCTTTCTCTTTCCTTCTGGGTTAAGGATCCTTTAACCCCTCCGATTTGCATGGGTTCTGAAGCATCTGCTCCTTTGGGGTTAGCGTGGGTTTTGACCAACACCCGATTCTCAAACTTGGCTCGATCAGCCTTTCTGTTCTGAAGTCTGTGATTGAACTGGACCACTAAGTCTATATATTCAGCGCAATCTTGAGGTGGGTTCACGACTTGAGCCAAGACATCCTTGAGTTCTCCTCAAAGCCCTCGATGAAATAAGGTGATTCGTTTTACCTCAGGCCATCCAGTTTCCACTATCAACCTATAAAAGGTTGCGATGTAGGATAGAAGGTCCTGGTTACCCTGTCGCAGGGTCAAAAGTTCGTTATCCAGGGCCTGTCCTTGGGAGTGCCGGGCAAATAGTCTTTCCATGCTCGTTTGAAAGCCCTGAAAATCCCGAAGAATTGGGTCATCCTGAGTAACTAGTGGAATTGACCAATCGGCTGCACTGCCGCTGAGATATGACAATACAAAGGCTACCTTGGCTTGATCGTTTGGGAAGGCTCCAGGTCTGCATAAAAAGTGCAAGCAGCATTGGTTCATAAACACGGCAAACCTTTTGGGATCTCCGGCAAAGCGTTCGGGTGGAGCTAATGTAATATTTCCTGGTAGGTTTATTTGCACAGGGTTACTCGATAACACAGGAGCTGGATTTCCCCCGGACCCAAGTAGGGGTGCTTGTCCAGCCTGGCTTTGCAATAGTTGCCTAGCAAGGTCATCAGTTCGCTCCTTTGACAAAATCAGTTCTCTCCTAAGAGCATTGGTTTCTTGACGGGCGGAATGCACTTCAGCCCTCAGTTCCCCTAGTAATTGGGCCAATTGGTCAGTCTCTGAGGTATCCAAAACGCCTGGGTGGGAATTTGTGGGTAGGCTTCGTGTTCTGTTACGCTCACCTGGCTCCCACAGAGGCGGCGATCGGAACTGGACAGCTGCGGTCTCCACCAATGTGACGCGTAGGGCCGAGATGACGCACTGGACAGGCCCACCTAGCTTCGTTTGCTTGGCCCGTAGGAATATTCTTCTGCAAATGGAGAAAGGAAATTAACCACCCATGGAGTTAACCGTAAATCTCCCCACCCCTGCTGTTCTCCCCACAGATCACCTTTGATTTCCCCTCTTATAGTCTCACCTGATGGTTTGAAAAGATGAGCTCTCCATCCTGCTTTGAGCGCAGGGGCGCATTGCTAACCAGTTGCTTCACTGGCTCGTAGGAATTGGTGAGTTCCAGAACAATATTGACTCTGAGATTCCCGGCAAGACGCCGTAAGTATAAAGTTCGTAAGAGTTCAAATGCCTGACTTTCACTCTTGTCCGATTCCTTGCAGATTGCAGCTTGACTCTAATGAAGAGTTCCTCGTGGCAACCGGTAGTATTCTGGTAAGGATTTGTATTTTCCAACACAGTTCGATAAAATAATGTCAATATGTAACTTGTTGCTTTCTCCCTTATTCAGGCGCTGAGAGAAAGTATGAAGTCTCGGGGAATAATACCTCCGGCGGTCAAATCAGGTACATCTATTGTGGTGAGGAGGGTTCCCCTTGTTAGTCCCTTTGTTTCACCTTGCTGTCCTTTTGCTTCCCCTTAGGGGCCGGGGTTCGGCGAAGATGCAGTGGAAGCTGCGCCGACCCGTGAAGAGTAATAGTACCCCCGGTGGTAAAATCAGTTAGGTCTATGGGGGGTAACTAATATTCCTCTGTAAATTTCCTTGGCTCACCTTGCTGTTCTGGTCTTCTCCTTAGGTGCCGGAGTGCGGCGGGAACATGCAGGAGGATGCAGTGGAATGTGAAGATGCTGCGAAGGCCGGTGAGTTCAGCGCGGCGCTGCAGCAGGCGAGGCGACGCGCATAAAATAACTTCTTTCTTCCAGCTCGAAGGCACGATGGATCGGGAATTCAGTTAAGGATCAAAGGTATTGCTCTTGTTCTAACCTTTTCTCCTTCTTTCTCCCTTTTTCTAGGAGCTCCAAACTCAAGGCAGGCGTGGCAGAAGGCTGGATGCAGACTTGCAGGCACGGTGAGCGTTACGCTGCTGGATGCAGAATAACGCGAAGCGTGTGCTGCTCTTCGGGCGTGGTTTAAATAGCCTCCAAAGTAGTTCCAGGTAAGTATTCCTCCCCAGCCCTGCCCGAGTAAAAAAATAGTCCCTAAGTAAAGTAGTCCCTTCCAAGCCTCCTTTGGCTTGGAGCTCTTGCAGCATGGTCTGCATCAGGTAAGTTTGCAGCATGGTCAGCATCAGGTAAGTTTTAATCTATGAGCCTGGTGCCTATGGCACCAGGACTGACTCTCCATATGAGCCTGGCGCCATAGGCGCCAGGACTGGACCCAAATAGCCCCTAGCAGGGGTTGTTGGGCTTGCTTAGGATAACTTGATGCCTGCTTCCGGGGTTGCTGGACTTGGTCTGGGTCCCCAGGGGTAGGCATCATGACAGCTTTTTCCTTCATTCGAACTTTGTCGTGCCAGCAGGCGATCAGACTTGTTGGCTTTGATGTAATATCTCTGTTTTAAATACAACGGGGTTTTCTCAGCACACCTCATCTGCAACAATTCTAGTGGTCCTCTGCGGTACCCATCTTTCTGGTGTGCCCTGGTTCCCATTGCATTCAAAATACCCTTTAATTTTAACCCGGATTTCTTTGTCCAAGAACATGGTCTTTTATTATTTATTCTGGGAATTTCCACTGCCATAACCCTGCCCTTCATTGTCCTGAAGAATTATTAACTTTAATGGTGCATGGTCTGATAAAGCTATAGGGCGTGTGTCCATCTGTTTTATTCTTCCTACCAATGAAGCTCTGACCGAGATATAATCTATCCTTGAAAATGTCAGATGGACAGATGAGTGGAATGTGCACCCTTTGTCTTCCTGCTGATTTGCTTTCCAAGCATCTGTTAATGATAAATTAGCCATGCTTATTTTACATTTTTGAGTAGGGGGTTGTTGTGAAGTCTGTCCAACCCTGCTCCTATCCACTTGAGGATCCCAGGCCATATTGAAGTCTCCAATCAGGATAATTTGTCCTGCTGCAAACCGTTCTAACTTGCCCAAAACCCCCTGTTAGAACGTATTTTGCCCCGAATTAGGAGCATAGATTGTAGCAATTGTATACCATGCTCTCCCCATTTGTATTTTAATGAATAGATATCTACCCTCCTTGTCCATTTCCTTGGCCAATATATTCTGACTGACACGATCTTTCCAGGCTATTAAGACCCCCCCTTCTTTCCATTATCGTTAGATTGTATAATATGTGGGTAACCAAATAATTTAAATTTATTTGCATCTTTCCTTGACACATGTGCCTCTTGAAAAGTTACTACATCAGGTTTCTCTCGGCTCAGGAACAATCCAACATTTTGTCTTTTGGGTTAAGACGTAGATTTCTTTCTTACCTCCCATCTAAATATATGTACTCTGGTGTTGCTTTGGTAGCTGACCACCCCCCCCTTATACCAATTGCCCCAACCCTCCCCAATCCCCCTCTCCATATACCCCCCTTATCCCTGGTCTAGCCCAACCCATTCCCCTTCCTCCTCATGCATTACGCTATGTAGGTTGAGAGGTTGAGCTCTACTACACACCTGGGGATAAGTTGTGCGTGTCTACCTGTACCCATCCCAACCCCGATTCCAAGTGCCGAGAACTCTTCCCCCCCCATCCTCCCGCCACGTCATAATCTCAAGCTTTCTGTCCCCGTCAAACGATGGCAACCACAACCATCACTACAATCCCAAAATTCCCAGTGGTAAAAAATAAAGTACATTGATATCTTGCATTTTACCCTCTCCGCTGAGTGTGAATGTACGCTCTATCGACACCTCTTCAGGATCGTTCTCACAATGTTTTGTCTCGAGATGTTTTTGTCCATTCCTATCTTTTGTATCTACCTGGCTCACGAACATTACGAGCTTCCTTTTGATGACTGCCATCCTCTTCTTCTTCTATCTTTAATATCCTCAATCCTTCTCCACACAAGGTGATTCGATGTTGTTTTCGTCCCTCCCATGTGAACAGATGTCCAAAGGAAATGGTCCATTTATAGCAAAATTGGTTTTTGATCAGCACTTTTACTGCTGGACCCATGAGTCTGGCCTTGAACAGAGTTACTTGCACCAAGTCCTGGTACAATTGGATTTCTGATTGGTTGACCTTGGTAGGAGTTGTTTTTCTTGCTGCCTGTAGAATTGCCTCTTCCTGTCGGTACCTTTGTATTGCCACTACAACATCTCTGGGCCTTGCTCCTGGATCTTTGCGTTTCAGGCCCACTCAATGTATTTGGTCAATCGGGACGTCTTCCCCTATTTCCAAAGCAAACAGATTGGCGAACACCTGCTGCATAGTTGTTTTTAAATCTCGATCCTCAATCGTTTCCAGGTGAGATTTGACTCGAATATTGGATCTCCTTGATCTGTTTTCGAGATCTTCCATTTCGATCTCCTTATTGTTGGTAGCCGTTGCCAGCTGATCAGTCAGTATATCAATTTTATGCGTGTCTTCTGCAACATCTTGAATCACTGTTTTATTTGTGTCGACTCGCTCTTCCAGATCATTAACCCCATAAGTACCAGGCTATTATGCAACTCTCAGGAGGATAGCTCAGGGGCAACATGCTCGCCTTGGAAGAAAGACGACATGGAGAAACACGGGTTTGATCCCTGGGTCCGCGCTTAGAAACCTCTGGGTATTGAGCGCGTTATAAATAACCTATCATATTATATCATATGCAAAAAGGATGCGCATACTCGTCCTTGGCACTTAAGGGGTTAATGACACTTTGCACCTTCTGTAGAGATGGTGCAAGTTCTGTTCTTATGAGTGTGAGTTGTGCCTGAAGTGTTTCCTTCATTTGGTCCTTGAAGTTGTTGAAGCATTTTTTAATTACTACAGTTGTCTTGCTCTGTCAACAGTGGCAATAAGACCGGTCCCGAATCTTGGTGGGTTAGCACACGTTCATTGGTAGGCATTTCTTCCCCCTCTTTGCGCCATAGCTTCAAGAGCGCACCTTCTTGTGTTTTTTTTGGTTGTAATTTGGGGGTGGGGATCCCGTCTGTAGGTTCTTTTGACCTATTCCTAAACATTGTGAAATCAATCTACAGACACAAGTTTGCCAATCCCCCCCTCCACCCTCTTGTGTCATAAAGGTGGGATCCTGAAGATTTTCACCGTGATTTCACAGGAAGGAACTGTTTTTCAAAATGCTCCCACCTTGTGCACCTCTAATTTGTTCACAGGTCTCATGTAAAGGCTTTCATTGCTCATAGTCGGGGGTTATTAGTTGTCTCGAAATGTCCACCTTTCAAAAGATCCCTGGGTTGCTTATCAGTACACTTTAAATTCAGTGCCTCCTCTACGCGACTTCAAACTTTGCAATATTGGAAGTACTCACCAATCCGCTGCAGCACTGTTGTAGCCCTCTGAGTTCAGGAGCACTCGCTGTACCTTTTGCCAGTAAGCGGGTCCACAGATCCATCGCACAACTTGTGGTCCCCAAGTATGTAACCTCAATGTGGATGGTGCTTTATAATCTTTTCGGGCACCTGTCCCGTCATTAGTGCTGGGGCACTCGCTCTCCCTTTTGTAGGCAGCTCAGGTCCTCGAGTCTGTCATTGAATCACAGTCCCTGGGTATTTCTCCTCGATACTTATGGTTCGATGTAAATATTGCGAGCACCTGTCCCTTCGTGACCCCTTCCATTGCCACTAGCTGCGCTGGGGAGTGCCACACCCTTCTGACCCCTCAGATATCACGGTCAGTTGCTGATATTATGGTGCAGACATCTGCATAATAAATACTCTTTTATTGATCCCGGGATCTTAATGAGGTCTACTTGATGGTTGTCGAGTAGATTAGGGGTCTGTTTCGTCTCCTTTTTTGAGGCGGCAGGGAGGAGCCCTCACCTTACATTGCATCTATCTCGTCGGCCATCTTGGAATCCAGCGTAGTATTGTTTTTAAACACATTAAACTGTTAGCGAGTGTTAATGTTTCCATTTCCAGAGTTAAAAGGGATATAGTTGACCCAAGAGTTATCTCAGGTAGATCTGATAGTGTGCATCACCATGCAGAGGACCACTTGTGGTATCGCCACATGGAAGCATTGGGGAAAGAGAAATGGAGCAACCCCTGCTTTGTCTGTTCATTGATTCCCTATGCAGCAGCCACACCTAGGTTGTTTTTACCTCAAGAGAGGTCACCAAAGGTAGCACATTGTTTAGTTCACCTAGCCTTATGCAGAGGCGAGGCACCGTTCAGGGACGTAAGTTCAGATAGAGTGTGTGGAAGTGAACACAACAGTATATGACAACACTTATGTGGAGTCCAAGAGGATGGAGGTCAAGGGTTTGAGTGATCTCATACTTGGGTATCAAATATGGGGACAGATGCAAATGAATGAATTTTGGGAAAAGCATGCTAGGAAGAATGAGTTTCTTTTCAGGGCATCGCATGCATCCCATTGTTGGGCTTTTTAGTTCAGGCTTTTTAGTTCAGCTCCCCAAGAATGTGGTTCTAAAAATAAATTAAACTTGTTCTGCTATATGCGGCAAGTATGTGAATAGTTTGAATTGGATTGATCAACATAAACCCCCTATAAAGTTTTGAAACTCACAAGGTTCTCCTTGTGTTTCAGAAGTAACAGCAGCATGTTTGTGGGGGCGTATTCGAACTGTACTGTAACTGTTGATCTTCCTGATAATAATGGGGTACCGCTGCTCTCATGTACCTGTACTGGATGTTTGGTGGAATGGCATACACACAACTACCGCCTACATGAGAAGGCGCTTGCTCCATGGCAACACTGCAAGCTCCTGTCCTGGTGGTACTTGATGTTAACACCCAATGACCAAGCCCATCTACTTATTGCATCAGCAGGTTTGCCGGTCTCTGAGCCTGCACCACCACTGCAGAGGTAACTGTTTAAAGCAGAAGTTCAGTGACCAGCTCAATGAGATACTTCAAGAGTATAGGATGTTCAGTAGAGCTGAAATGTTTTTGCCTCTTTTTTTACTCCTGGTATGCAAGCAGGACCAAACACCAAGTGGTTGAATATAATGAGGTGTGAGCGCATTCAAATGGCCTAAGACACTGCAAATGGGTTAAATGCAGTTAGGGAAGAACTTCAGACCATACAACTAACCTTGCAAAACTGCTGTGTCCTGGACCTGTTTACTACCATGGAGGGGGGAGTTTGTGCCAAACTGGGCACTTTTTGCTGCACGTACAGACCCTCTGACGATGCAGACAATGGAAGTTTCCCACAGGCAATTCAAGCTTTGCAGACTCTGTGCACCACCACGGAGACTGAGAGTGGGGAGCAGAACGATGACTGGTTCGCTTCAATTTATTTCATAGGTTCTCGCATGGATGAGTAATCTCCTTTTTTTGCTTGTTCTTTTTTGCACTTGCCAATTAATTATGGGGTGTTGCAAGAAAGTGATGGAAACGATAATGCCTATAATGTTGCTTGCTACAAAATCTATCAATGAGACCCCTCTTGTGAGAAATGCCCATACTCAAACTGAAAAATTGACTGGTGAAGGGCGAGCCTCGTATGGTTGAAATATGTCACTCTATCGGCCCAGAAGGAACACCTTTTAACTGCCCAAATGATCCTGATAATTACTTTGAAAATTATGTTGATCCTACTGCTGATTGGGATTGTTATATAGAGGGGATTTGAGAAACATCATGAAAGTGTGGGTACCGAAAACTCTGTGGGACAAGATGACGAAGAATGCTGGTGTAGTTCAGCTAGAGGAGTGGAATGTTAGTATGCAGGTGCAATGTTCTAAACGCAGGAGAAAATATAAGCCACGAGAATACTATTGAATACTATTGAAGTGAACATGTCTGCCTTGTGTTGAATTTCCCTCTATCATTTTATTAAGTTGTGTTCAGGTTTGGTTATTAGTAAATTAAGTTGAGGCCTGTTGAACATTACTGAAGGGAATGTTTCTGCCCTTTTGTTGAATTGGTTTTCATTTCTGCCACATCCTAGACAGTTTCTGGACTGCCAAGTACACGGCAGGATGGCTGGGCAGCACAAATATGAGTTCTTTTCCAAAGAATTAGGCATCGGTTATACTTTCTCATGAAGCCTTCTACACCATGAAATCGCGGTTTGGGTCATTGGCAGATGCAGACGAGTACGCAATAGTAACAAGGACAGATATTTAGCATGGGGGAGCAGCTGGCTTTGGGAATAACTTGGTTTGCCAAGATGTCTGGTCACACGGGAGGAAAGATCACTGTATCTAGCTGTTGCTAGTGAGGCAGGTCTCGCTCTCCTCACTACCTAGTCCTGTGATGAATACTACAAACTCCTCACTAAATCTCTCCCTAAAGTCTTCTCCCAAATGACCAGGGAAAGACGGATGCTTTCTGATCCTGACCTTGGGGGTGATGTTCTGCTGGAGGATCACCTGGGAGGAGAAAAGGCTCGGGAATGAGAGGACTCCATGGGTTGAGATGCTGTATTTTAGGATGTCTCTTCAATGCCAAACTATGTAATGTCTTGTCATAACCTTCTTTCTGTTCCATGGGAACAATAAAAAAAATTCCAAAATCCAGGAGACTTGTAAAGCTAGAGACCTCCCTTCCATGCAAAGGCACAGTGAAAGGAAATCTGTAAATAACGGCTTAAAAGAATTGCCTTCCCTTTTTCAATTAAGTCAGGTGACTAATCCTTGAGTTGTTCCTTTAAAGAATATTCTAAAGAACACACTTGGGTTTAAAAGTAAAAATCAAACTGAACTACCTAACTTTGTCATTAGTGACTTTAAGTCCCATAATTCCCTAAGTACTCAGACGAAGAAGAGGGATAAAGAGGTACAGTGTTGCAAGAGGGGTCAACCTGTTAATGCAGATGACCCACACCTGATATGATATGGCAGCGCAGGTGAAGACAGATAGAAGCAGTCTGCCAGGTTGCGTGGAGCCGCAGAAGTCCTGCATGTGGTGAGGGGATTGGAAGCGCATGCCTTGATTGAGTTCACAAGCTGGCAGTGACCCTGGAGCTCTATGTACCTGCTTGCGTGTTGAAGACAGGCGTTCTGCGAGTAAGCAGCACTTGTGTATGATTTAGAGCAGTTTTTAAAGTACTTTCGAATACCAGGCTATTGAAAAGTGGCGTAAGTGCCACTCGCGTATGAGTGAAAGTGGTTCTCGAAGTCATTTTGAATGCTGAACTGTTGATAAGCAGTGGAAGCCTTATTTAACAAAACCAAATGACTGTAACTTTAAACGTGCGAGTCTATGGGAAACCCAGCAACCTGGTGGGGCAATATTGTTAAGAATTAAGACCTACAAGCATTGCCCACGCCAAGAGAGACTAGGATCAAGGCAAATACCATCCAACAGATATTGCCAATGGCAAAAAGGGGCTACGGAAAGGTCCACAAGTTGTGAAACTTGTTGCCCATACTTTGTCCAACATATGATAAAAGCTGGTATAAACTCACATTGCCAAAGCCAAGAATAAGCCAAGGGGAAGCAGAATAAGCCCCTATCCTTGTCAGTGTTTGGTTACTTGTGCAGTGGGGAAACAAGAGTGGCAAAAAAGCTGTCCTTCTGGTAAAGGATATTCAGAGGGAGAGGAGCATTATTTACAGGAGATTATTAAAGAGCACCAATGTGAATCTAGTTTTCCCTGAAGAGTTGTTAAAGGTTTTGAAGCTGCAAACTGTTGAATACAGTGAAGCTGTTGTGAATCTTTTGTTAATCTTTTGTCAGTTGACCTTGACCTCAAAAGCACTTGTTGTTGTGAAGTGCTTTTCAGGCAGGGCAGTATACCCGGAAGGCCTGGCATGGGAGAAATCCAGGTGGAAGTTGAAGTGCTACAAAGTGCTCCTGACAAAGACAGTTTATATTGTTTGTGGTTCTGAAAGAAGAACTGTATGAAGCTGCTACAAAGAAGTTGTATTTCTTGAGAACTTATCAGTTGTGGGAAATCATCCTGACCAAGACCATTACTGTTGCTTTTGATCAACTGAAAAACGTTCCTTTATCGAAGGACGATAAATTGTATACTTGTTCAAGGAAGAGGAAGAGCCTTCCATTTTCTTTGTTGAATCACTGGTGTGTTGGAACTTTCTATTGGCAAGTTTAAGTTGCAAAGAACTGTATTGGAACTTTGTTGCAAACCAGGATTTCCTTATTTTCTTTTCTTGAACTGTGAAGCAGAATCCAACTTAAGTCTGGGGAAGGGAAATTTGCTCAGGTTATAAGGAGAGAGAGTGTGGTTCCATTACAAATTTAATCATTATTGTTTTGACCTGCCATGCATATCCTTATTTATTGTATGTATAAGTGTGAGGGAGAGATATCTTCTGTTTGGGTGTTTCCTTTTGTCTATTTTAGGCAGGGAAATACTCATCAGGGTATGGATAGTGAGGCGTTTATCCAACTTTCTAATTTAATAAAATGGCATTCGTTGAAAAACCTACCTTCAAAAAATTGTCCACCTCAAAATTCTGACCCCTCACAGTCCTCTGCCATGGGATGCACATAGAATGTTAAATATTGTTGCAGTAGCCAATTAGGATAGGGCAATTTGTAATTAGTCTGTATACACAGGAGCTAACAGGATGCTTAGAATGTACTTACACCTAATATCTAGAATGTATACAAATGTATTCTAATTTTGTAGTTTTCACCTTTACATATTGTGCCCAATGTCTGCAGGTCGAGAATCTTTAGTCTTTGTGGTCTCACGAGACCCGTTGACCTCCTGGCCATTATTGCCTTCCCATTAAACTTGTGTTTTTTGCAATTTGTGCATCTCTTCATTGATTCCTGGAAATTACTAAGGGTCTACAGCGTCGACAGTCAAACATTGACATTCATTTCCCTTCTGCTTAATTTAGCCAACTTATTCAATCATTTTACACAGGCTATATGTCCCCCTGGATGGAAGATGGTTTATAGACACATGTACACTCATTCCAAAGACAGGAATTTACAATGCTGCATCCCATTATTAGGAAAACTGTTTGTTTGGGAACGATCACATAATTATATGAAGAGTCCCCCGTTTCTACATTGATGAATCCCAGTATGGCATAACTGCCAATTTCAGCATATTTTTCTTGTTTACGTGGAATGAAGCAGTATTGCACACCTTGAAGATTTTCTAGATAGCAAAAACAAACATATCGCTTGGCCCTCACCTGGTGTCTCTCGTTTACCTAACTGAAAATGAAAACATGTAAATACTTATTATGAAGCAGTTGTTTTAGAAAAGGACCCCTCCGTTATCACAGATGTTCAAAATAGTAAAGTGACCAACTCACATAATAAATATATCAGACTCTATGCTTAAACTTACAGTTTAAAGTGCTTCAGGATTTGTACTGGACCCACATTTTTTTTATAAATTTGGATTATCTACTACAGAGGTTTGTTGGAGATGTGGCCAAGTCATTGCTGACTTTTTTCATATTTTATGGTCTTGACCAATACTTCACAACTTCTGTTAGCTTATCAGGGATATGAGTTTCATTTGTTTGGGTGTTGGACTAATTGAACCTGTTGTTAGTATTTAATTTTTCATTCGCTATCCAACTACACAACACCTAATGAACAACCATACATTTGGTGATCACTCCGCTATTGACGGCAAATGTTGCTGCGCTTGGTTTATGGAAGAGATTCAAATCCTAGGCAATTGAGGTTTGGATTACGAATATGGTAACATTTGAATGTGTAATACAGAATGAATGATCAAGTTACAATTTACTGTGAATTCTGAACTCCCTTTCTTCATACCATACTTCATATATAGTGTACGGCTAGCACTTATGATATGTGTTGTATATGTAGATGGCATGACCATTGCTTCTCTTTCTCTGAAGAATATGATCTTCCTCTTTTTAGAAAGTACAAACATAAAATGCAAATAGTTCAGTCTAAGGTGTGACTCATTTCCTTGCTTGTGCTCTAGTTGTATGCTGTACTTGTTATCGTGTACTTGGTATCTTACTTGCTAGTGAAGAGTGCCCGCTAGTGCATCCCAACTTTGCCACACACAGTGCACTGATGTTTTGATTTCTACTTTGCCTGCTCTGTATCATGCAAGTTTGAAACCATGTCTTATTTGGGAGGTGATATCCCTCAGTCCAAGTGGCTATAATCCTCAACTAGGGACAGCAAGGCATAAATTAGTCTTGCAAAATTGATTAGTCAAGACTGCTATATAAAAATATTTTGATTATCAATTCAACATATATGATTAGCAAATGTGTATATCCTTATTTCAATCAGGTGCACTGCAAGGCATGTTCCCCCTGCAAGGCAGTAGAGGGCCTAGGGACCTCGCAGGCTTGTTTCACCGCTGGTGCTATAATGAGGATTCCTTTTGTAGGCCATGTGACTGGACACCGCTACCCTTGCAAATTCAACAGGGCTTCCCACAAGTCCCTCGCAAATAGTTACCACAAACTTATCAATCGGCAGAGCATTTAAATGGCACGCTCCTTATTAGTGGTGGTTCATTGATAACCATTGTTCATTGATAACCATTGTTTCTGATAAGTGTTCACTTTCTCTTCACATGATATGCAGTAGCAAGCATGAGTCTGTCAACCAATGACTACAAGAAGGTGCCTTTATCATACAATACTTTTTAATGTGTGTCTAAGTCTTAAACGTACATTTCCCAAGCCCATAGGATGTTCTTTGCTTCACATTACTTTACGTTCTTGTAGTTTTCCATTCAAGAATAGATAAAAAAGCTACAACCATATTATTTGTTCTAAACATGATATTTTTGTTGTAAGTTTCAACACATCTCTACAAAATAGAGTATTCTTTAAAACTAAAGAACTATTTCTGTCAACTAAAGCTAGGAAGATATTTGGTTAAGGGCCTCAAATCCCGGCTTCACATTTAACTAAAGTGTGTGATCCTTTGCCAATCATTTTATCTCACTTTTTGTTATCTGCCAAAATTAGAAGTGCCCACAAGCCATTTAGTTGACATGTGTATGCTACACAAAAAAGCGTACTCAAGGTACTTGCTGCGTCATATATAATAATGATAATGCCACTTGTTAATCTGCACATCAAAGTTATTTGTCTCTTGGCTTACGTAAAAAATGTTTTGTAATGTAACTTACCATCACGTTGAGTATCTAAGGCTACATTAGAGCTAATTGTCTGTGGTATCACTTCCAGCAATGTCAATACATATGCAAATTAGTGGTGTCTTCATGTATTTTTTCTCACAGCCACGTAAATTATAAACCTGGCAACTTTCAGTAGAAAGCAAAGTTCACGTTTGTATTGGAAGTTGAATGTCACCATGCACATCAAGTTCCCATCACATGGCATGTGCATTAATTAAAAAAGACTAGAATAGGCTACGCTTCGCATGCTTTTTCCGGACTACAGAGCCTGGTAATTGATGGGTTAACCACAATCTTAACTTTTGCTGCAGTCATTGAATTAACATGATGTCCAAATGGTAACATGCACAATACCCACAGCAACACGTATGATGGCACTGCAGCTTTGCATGAGCAATGTATACTTTCACATGTGCACACCTAACCTTTCTTATGCAGCATAGCTTTTCAGGCACTCAAACTATAGCTTTTCACATGCATACACAGCAAATATGTGCATGTGCACACTCAGCCTTTCACATGCATGCACACAATAGCTTTTTGCATGCGCACATGAAAGCCTATCGTATTTAAGGCTGTTGCAGTCTGAGTGGAATATAGAGTTCAGCGAAGGTGGGCAGCGAGGAGAGGAGACTTAGAAGACTATTGATTTAGGAAACAAGATGGGTGAGAAAAAAATACATAAAATAAGAGCCTCTCAGTAAAGATGAGGGAGGGGAATGGGCAAGAGAGAAAGTTATAGGGCCTGATGGATACACGTGAGAAAAGTGAACAAAAAAGGGGTATACCATCAATAAAGGGTGCAGAAGTGAGCAAAGAAATAATGAAATAGAAAAACTCTGGGAAACAGAATTGGGAGAAAGGACAGATCAGAGAGAACGGCTAACTCATTTAGTACCATCCAGAGTCCCTCCCAATATTTACAGTGGAAGGCAGACAAGCTCCCACATAGCCGCACTTATCTGCAGTTTCAATCATCCAAATTGCTAATTAAAAGTAAACATTGGGGTCAGCCTGTAGCCTGGATCTCTGCTTTCCTTTATATAGGTCCTATACTGTCCTGAAGCTTGGTGCAAAGAATAATAAACATGCTCATCTTCTCTGAAATTACATCACAGTTAAGGTGACATGATTTATAAAATGAAAAGCAATCATTATTGTCTAGTGAATTGTGATGCGATACCGGTTATTTTATGCTTTGGGACAAATTCATTGCATTGCTGTGAATGTTACCCCTACTTACCACGTACCATTTTCTACTAATACAGTATCACAAACCAAGGTATTTCCATCTTGATGTGATGATTAACGGATACACTGTAATTGATGATATGCTCAGCTATTTCATTGCTGGTCATACTGTATTTCATTCATCACATCCGTTTACTTAAACATAATGATTTTTTCCCCTCTCTATTGTTGAACTGAATTTCAAATCCCTATGATGGATGCTAGGGCTCACTTATTGGATTTGTTAGTTGTATGGGATGTACTTTTAATCTAGAATATTTATTAAAAATTATTATAAAAATAGTTTACAGCCTTGTATGTTAATATCGATATGTATCCTTGGCAAATTCAATAGCGGATATGTCTGTGAATTCCCTGGACCCCACTAAAAATGCACATATTTAAACTGTTACACAAAGTGTATCATCCAGGGATACTATGTCTCTCCTGCTGATAGCAGCCTTAGAGGAGCTCAGTGTCTCTTGTTACTCCTCCTTCTTTCTCCCTAGTGTGCTTTCATCTCTGCTGTCTTCCCCATATTCATGTGTCAAAGGCAGCGAATCTGGGGAGGTCGGCAGGCAAACTGAGCAAAGCCACGGGGAGAGCTGATATGCCATGCCATTCTCCCACTGAAAGCAGCAGCAGATTGGTGTGGCGCTTTTGACTCCCCCTTTTTTGCCTCAGCAAGGCTTCCCCAATACTACCCACTTCCCTGGTTTCACTTTAAAAGTTAGCAAACAAGATCCGGCTGCTGCACTCCACCTGCTGTCAACGGCAGAGAGGCCAGAAAGCTTTGTGGGGGGAGCAAGCATTGGAATACTTAGTGTGTCCCTTCAGCCTGCATCATTGCCATAATGAGCTACTTTACCAGTCTGGAATCTTTCGTTAATGTGTTTACATGGCCTCTTGAAGCTGATCTTATGCTAACTGAAAATGAAGGAACTTGGCCTTACTATGCTAACTGAGCCCATGACATCTGACCTCATGTACTAACTGAGCATCCTGGAATTTGGCATTAACGTGATTACTGAATCATGATTTCTGGTCTTGTTTGCTACCTGTGCTAATGGAATCGACCTTACTGTGCGGAATGGGCATAATGCCTTGATATGATAAATGGGCATTATGGAACCTGGGACTACTATGCTAGCTGGACACTTCCAAGGCAATGATGTCAGTACCTGGGCAGTAGATGACACAGGTGAATACCTTGCGGTTGGATGGCAATGGGATGAGTGTATAGCCATTCAATAGCAGTTCCTGGTATAGACTACAAATATGTGCCTTATCATGTGAGTACCAGAGCACACCATGGAAAGTGAGGGTGTTCCTTGATCATATGATTGCAATAGCTGTAAAATTGAATATCTGTCCATATACTGCTAATGCCTAACTATTTCTATTACAGTATCTGTACAAAAGCCCCACATGTTGACTTTGTCAATGTCTATTAGATGCCAAGCCTCTGAAATCTTACCAATTGTGTATTAACAGTGGAAAAGTAAACATTGGAGAATGTGTCATCCTTAAACTCAGTGTCTGGGATGAATAGACCAGGGAAATATGTATAATACAAAGCTGCTGTTTCACGTGAATGCTTTAGACCAAGCATACTTATAAATATGATTTGTTTAAGCAGCGCATGCATTTTGTTTTGCTGCAATTTCATAAACGATTCATTTGTGGATGTTATTTAGACTCACAATTTAGTTCACGTGTCTCTGTTAAAATGGTTCTGTATGTGTATTCTATCTGCAGTGCATTTTGAAACACCATTTTGCATTGTGGCTCTGGTCATCAGGAGGCACACCCAAAGTTTTGCAGCTGCAATTGCTACTTGAAGTATGGCATGGTAGACATTGCAAAGTTAATGAATAAGCAATTGAGCATAGAAGATGGAAATGATTACTTGTATTGTAACTGAGTCCTTTTATATTCACAGGTCCACCTCCATCCTAAAAGGCAGAGCCACAAGTACAACCCAGTGTCGCTTCCAAAAGACCTTCCTGAACGTGATTGGAGACGCGGCTCCATACCTTTCCAGAGGATGGATTTATTTGCTGTGCTTTGCATAGAAACAAGCCACTACGTAGCTTTTGTTAAATATGGGAGAGAAGATGGTGCCTGGTTATTCTTTGACAGCATGGCAGATCGAGATGGTATTTGTTTTCTACTTCTGTTAAATTGTTTACTATATCAAATGTCTTAAGATGTGTAATTATAAAATCATAATACCTGGTCCAATTGAGATTTCAATAAATTACTATGTTTGTATGCTCTTTTCACAAAACATGATTTTAGTTGATTCCTTAAAAATAAACGTGTCTGTATATCGTTCTCCCCACCTCAATGTCATCAACCCTTCATATTTTTGCACACAATCTTAGGTTCTTTGTTTTCTGCCTTGCAAATAAATTCACTAACTCTGCATGTGCTGACTAACTTAATGTTCAAGAAAAGTGCTGGAAATAAACCTGATAGAAACGTGTCAATTTTTGAACAAATATACCAACTACAAAGTGGGTGTTGGTATATTTGTGTTATGGTACTAATGACGTTATTCTTAATACCCCTTTTTCCAGAGCCGCTCTGCCACCCCGATTGGAGTGTCCAAGACCCCTCCGCCCCCTCACCCCCCCTGCCAGCAGGGGTTGTGGTAGGAATAGAGATAGGGAAAAGCATATATCTTCACTGCAACAGCAAAGAGAGAAGCCAACAACCCCTGCAGTAGGCAGCAAATCTTTCATCTGCCCAGGAGAGGTTTACTAATGTCACATTATTTTCTATTGATAGTCAGCAGAGTGTAGACAGGCTCCGAAACGGGCCATTTCTAAATCCACATACACTCTTCGGAGTGTTCTCAAGAAGACATTCTACGGGATATTGGCATGGAACAAATACATTATGTCCTGGACACTGCATGGGATCCCGAACATTCTCGGGCCAGTAGATATACCTCTGTTGTGTGAAGAATTGCAGTCCTTTGGCACCAGAAACCAAGTAGAAAATCAATGGATGCAAACTATCCATGAAGTACACTATTCCTGTGCCTGTGTGAAACATGCAGACTCTACAATACAACTATATTCCTTGAAAGGTTGTGTAGGAACACTTCATACACGATGCCAGGACATTGGTAAGGTCAGAGCAGAATTAGAACATCACCCAATGTATGTTGAGTGCAATTTGAATGGAAACTTTTAGTAGAAAAGCTGTACTACTACCGAATGGATCCTACATCGTGAAGTTCAATGCTTCATGCTGTCATGTTTTTTTGGGGGCTACCAGCCTGATCACTGTCTCAAAGGTGGTTTACTCAAAGGTCGTTTACTAAATATGAATCTGCATATGCATCGAGGCTTGGCTCCATGGCTCAGATATGCCACTTTAAGCATGGTTAGACATGAAATTACATGTCACTAAGTGGGTGGTTTCCAGTAAATCTTCAGCCTCTGCCATAGTCACGAATACTGAATAGTGGGGGGTTTTCTAATGCGTCCATAGCCACTTCCAGGGTCATCATAGGTTTAGTATTTGGTAGCCACCGGCTATCATCATGGATTTCCTTCCTCTTCCTCACTTGTGATTTGCAAATTTGGAATGTCCCTGCCGTTGTGGTAACCATTCTAGTGTTGGGCTTCCTATGTCGGGATGCAGGGGTGTGCTCTCAACATTCCCCGGCTTGTAGTGAAGTGAACCTGCTTTTTAAATTATATATTTCTACGCTGTTAAAAAACCTATGTTAGTGTTCCAAAATGACTACTCCCCGGAGCAGTTCAAGGATGAGTAGTGGCTCAAATGCTTACTCAGCCCGCCACTTGTACAAAACGAGTGTGATCCCAATCATAAAGGTGAAACAGGAACAGTCCAGAGATATACCTTCTTCGCATTTTGTAGTAACGTGGGCCGAGGTCAGGCTATACACTTAAGAGGGGTGTAAAGGTCAAATATTAGCAACCCAAACAACGAAGTACAACAGTCCAAAATAAAGAAATGTCCAATCAGGGTTCAATGAAAATATACATACTTTAATTAAATACAGCATATGCAATAATAACTCGAAGGAAAAATACTACAGAAAACCCACCCCTGTGGGAAGAAAAGAGACTATGCAAAAATAGAATGATGCAGCACTCTGAGTAATGGAACATGGGTGAAAAGCAATCAATAACCACAGTGTTTGTAAAACGATATGTTCTTGTGCGACAAAATGGATTAAGAATTACCTAACACTCCGTAGGGCCCAAAGATGGACCTAGGAGGAAGTTAGCAGTCAATGCTTTCTCACTGTTCTTGGCGGTTTAACAGATTTGAACCAGGCTTCTTGGTCCTGTGCAAGTGATTAAAATCGAGTTCCGATGCAGCGAGTCCTGAAGATCCAAACGAGGAGCAGGCGTTGGGTTCAAAGTGAAGCATGCAACAATTTGAAGTCATAGCAATGAGATTCTGGTTCGAGCCAAGGCAGCGACACACTCAGCTGGCACAGTGCGGAGGCGATCTGGTTCAAGGATACAGCAACGACGGTCTGAAGAGTTTGAAGAAGTGCCAAAGACAGCATTAGCATGTTCTGTTGGTTTGAATACATTTAAACATGGGCAAGATAGTGTGAAGGCATCAGAAAGTTTCACAGACAACAGAATAAAGTTTGGGCTATAAACCTTTATTAAAATCAAAATGAGGTGGGGATAAGGCCTACCCTGCCCATTGCTAAGGGGGGATTTCCCAACCTAAATAAAATCAAGGATAGTCTGTGCAGGAAGTCAGGAAGTCCAAAGAAAATATCCGTCTCTGTCTAAAACCTGTACTTGCCCTCACATCTGTTTGTTCAAACTGTGTAGGGATATCGGCTTCAGATGAATAAGTGTTCAAACAGAAGTTCAAAGCTTCTTCCAACTCTGTCATAAAGGGACTCTCCCTTCCCCAGAATTCCAAATAGTTCAATGTCAATCAACATGGGGTTACCTTTCCCAAGCTTCCAGGTCTCTCAATGTTTTCACAACATGATTCCTGATGAAAGAGAAATGCGTAATACCGTGTCCCATCCAAGAGTGCCTCACCTCCACTCCCCAAGTCTCCTTCTCGCAGGTGATCCTCCCTCGCATATCCACCTCCAGGGTCAGGATCCAAAAGCGATGGTCTTTGCCTGGCCACGTGGTGGGAGGATATATAGGGGAAAGAAGTGATGATACCCTATGATTACTCACACTGGGAACCAGTTGAAAGTTAAATGACATCCAATGGTTATGGCAAGGTATGGCTGTACTTACAATAGGCCACTACATCAAACCAATTATACCTTTACATTTATATTTAGCCAAATTACCACAGGGCCTTGGGGATACACAGTTGTATATAATGCCCATCATGGGTGCCTGCTGTTAAAGGCAGCCCAAGAATGTTAGAATAAATTAGATTGATTGTCATGAATGTACCCTCCCACCCCACTCCCTACCTAACCTGAGACTGGGTGGCCTACTCCCCCATATTTCCTCTCTTCGTTGCTTGCAGATTCCCTGCAGCCTAATTGCCTACCCTCCTCCCTCACCCATGGCGACGCTCCCTTGTATTGATCCTTTGCGATCTGCTTCCCTGACCGTGTACTTGCTTTCCAAAGCAAGGTCCGCACTCAATAAATAACCTAATAATAATGAAATAACAATACATGTTACTCTGTGGCTGCTATGCTGCCAAGTACATGGCAGTTGCTGGGATGTCAGTAGACTGAGTCATGTGTACTATACATTTTTAGCATGGAGCATTTAGAAAGTTAAGCCTGGTTAGCACACATCACGTTCCGAGAGAGAAAACGGCATTGTTTTACACAGCAGAAATCAAAAAGGCTTGGTCTTAACACCTACACAGGTGGCACTTCTTCACAGATATGATTAAATGTATCTACCCTGTGGCAAAGGTGTCAAGGAATTAATGCCAATGTAAACTGACGGACATTGCTCTGTGACCTTTGTTCCCTTTTTCCACATGCCCAGCAAATACATTGATTGCCTCAGATAAATTCTGACGCATTTTCATATTTGTTTCAAATTCCTTCGAATTTCTTCCTTTATTCGACCTTGTTGACTCCAAAACATTCGGGTTTGAATGAATGCTGTGATTGTAGCACTAAAATGTTGTTGAACAATCCACTTAGATTTTGTCTGTGGTGCCTCAGTGCCGACCATGTAGTGGCAGATTGTGGCTCATGTCAAAACATCATGCCAAAAGCCCTAAAGGAGAGAGCCTCTAATTTGACCCTGGTTCATTCGACATCCAAGCCACCTAGTTTGATGCCATCCGAACGAAAACCTGATGATGGCAAAAGCTCTGCGGTCGAGAAATCGCTGGGGAGGGAGAAGAAACGTTTGAAAAAGCACAGTAAAAGGACCCATTTGAGGAGCAACTCCCGTCAATCGTCGTCTTCCTCATCCAAGAAGAAGAGGAGAATAAGGAGGCACTTGTCCACAGACTCGTCACCAGATAGGCAGGTACGCTTTCCCTCCAAATTCGCTTCGGCGGAAAAGTGGGAAGAGTTTTGTATCAAAATGATGCAGGTCTTTGAGAAAGCAATTTATCTGGGAAAAAGACCTCTGAGCCCACTTGGGGCCTGGAGCGCCACGGAAGACATCCATCTTGGCTGGCGCGGTGAGGGGGCCTAGAACGCCAGGGAGATCTGCTGGTATCAACGGCTGTGCTGGAGCCATAGGTCCCACCCCCCTCCTGTGTTTCTCCCTGTCGGGAGAAGAGACTGCCCTCCCCTGTCACCTATGGCCGTAGTGCTGCTGGGGAGGGGTGGTAGAGAGCTTGGTGGCAGCCCTGGTTGGTGTTGTGGACATCTGTGAGTGAGGAGGGGAACCCTCGAGCTGCGCTGTCCTCTTGTGTCAGTGAGCTTGATACGCCTGGTCCCCTGGAACTGTGCAGGAAATACCACTGCAGCACAGAGGATTGCTAATCAGACATATAGGCCCCTGCCTCCATTTGCCTGCCTCCTCCTGATCCTACTTGTTGCTGAGCAGCGTCGCCTCTGTCACGATGTTGACAGGCTTTAGGGGTGCTGTCACCTCTACTGTAGATGAAGAAGGTGACCTTACGCTCCAGAATAACTGCCTAGCCTTCTTGTTCTGGAGAGTCTGCGAGGACAGGCCTGCATGGCTGAGGTGCGTTCAAGCCCATGGCGAAAGGCCCTACACATCAGGGTCAACAGACCTTTACTAGGAAATCTAGAAATAGGAACAACAACCCAGTGGGGGCGCAACCAGTGGTGATTGAGGCTCGTCCAGGTCCTCCGAAGACTAGCCCAACCGAAATGGGCTTGTTTCTGGCTTGATTCTGGCACAAATGAAGTTGGGTCTCGACTCATTGAACTCCAAACTTGACAGCCTGGTGTGCAAGGTGGATCCAAATGCAGCACAGGATCGACAAAGCAAGTGGCTGTATAACAGAAGCCTTGTCTAGGATAAGCCACCTTGAAGATGGTGACGAGCAAATGCAGCGCAACATTCATAGGCTGCAATTGGAAATGAAGAAGGTACAGGCCAGGAGCAAAGACTTGGAAGCAAGGTCCCTTAGGAATAACGTGCGAGTGGTAGGTCTCCCGGAGTCAATACCATCTTCCACTTCATGGATACCTTTATCAGAGAGGTTCTGCAGGCACCTATACGGTCTCCCCAGTTCCTGGTGGAGAGAGCCGCCAGATCCCTGGAACCAGCCCCGAAGCCAGGCCAACACCCCAGATCCTTAATAGTATGCCTGCTTAATTATTGAGGCGAGGCGCGAGAGCTGGGGTATCTTCGATATCATGAAGCTTGAATCTCCTACCCTGATTTAAGCATGGCCGCCCAAAAAGCTCACCAGACATTTTTTTGAGCCAAGAAGAGACTCAGAGACGGATGTGTCACGTATGCTATGCTTTTCCCTGTACGACTCCAGAGTAGTATGGAAGAACAAAACTAATTTTTTGCACAAATTTTTGGAATCGCTAGTCTCTGCTTTGGGGGCACCCCCATGAGACCCTAATGTTGAGTTAGATGCTGTACACACTCGCTGCCAGATCATTGTATCGACCCGTTTACTATCTGCCACCAGTGTGTGTGAAAGATTTATTTTCCCTTTCAAAGAATGTAACGTATAAGCCCATATTTTGGTTTAAGTGATTGAGCTGCTGTGGGCGCCTCTAGCCAGAGACGGTGGGTTCGGCTCTCTTAGTACCCCTAGGCGATAGGCGCTGTTACATTGTGTATTTGGGGTTACACGGCTAGTCGAGGAGGCCAGTGAGGGTGTGTCAGCAGGTACGGGGTCTCAGAGACTGTGACTAGGATGCAGTTGTTTTGGGTTTCTTTGTAAAATGGTAATAGCACACACTACTGAGATAGTTTTGAATTGGGAGGCTGGGTGTGCAGCGGCCTCGGCATCGCTTTTGGGTACATATGTGGTAAATTCAAAGTATAGGTAAGAAATAAATGTACAATTCTGAGCTGGAATGTTTGGGGTCTCAATAAGGTCATAAAGGCTATGAAATGTCTGGCCTACTGTGAAGGACAGTAGGCTAAAATAATTTTTATCCAAGAATCACACTTTGCTGGGTCTGGGCCTATATCATTTGTTAATTCCGTGGACCCTCACAATATTATACGTCATACTCCTCTAACTCTTGGTGGGTACTGACACTAGTCCACAAAACCCTCTCTTTTATTCTGGAATCCTTTGAAGCAGACCCAGAACGATATGTCTTAAGTGGTGCCCTGTTTGTAGCTTGTGTTACATTGGTTAATGTCTATGCCCCTAATATCGACCATCCCCAGTTTTTCTTGTCCTTGGTCGACAAATCTCGAAAGTATCTAGATACATAACTGGTGTAGGCGGGAGACTTTAACGCTATACTTGATGTCAATAAGGACAGGTTAAGCACCAACCCTAGATCACCGACGTCTTCAGCATGTGAGATGCGGGAGGCTATGTCATTTTGTAATATTCATGATGTTTGGCGCACACTCAATAGGGGCAAGTCTGACTTTTCGTTGTACTCCTCGATAAATGACATGTACTTGCGTATCGACCTAATATTGGCAAGCCCGGCCATAGTACATGACCGAGAACTTTGTCATGTACTATGTTACACAGAACTATGCCGGACCACTCCCCGGTTTGCTGGTGGCATTTGAAGCTATGTTAACCTGAAGGCCCCTTTGGAGATTCAAGCTGCAGGATCTGCTGGATCTAGCCTTTAAGGGCGAGCTGAAGTCGGCACTTTCTGCATTTTTTTTAAATGTTTGCATTTGTAAAGCGCACTACAGCCCAGGGGCATCGAGGCGCTGTTGCAAGAAAGTGTCTTAGTTACAGGTAAGAGGGCCTTGCTCAGGGTTACATGGAGCGAAAGCCTAACATAATGAAGTGAGGCAAGTACATGGGTGGTTGTGCTGTTGCATATATCTTACATACATATCATACCTTAGTTGATGGGGTTTCAAAGCATGGTTAGAGGTTGCATACAACCCTAGAAGGCACCAAGGCCAATCGGGCCCAGTTATACAAACAGAATTTTTATGGCTTTCCGGAAGGCTGTGTGCGAGTCAATGTTTATCAGGTGTGGTGGAAGGGCATTCCAGTGGGTCGCGGCAATGACAGGGAAGCTAGATCCTCCCGTGCAAGTCCTCAGAGTCTTATGAATGGTGATTCGGTTTCTGTATGTGGGTCTGTCTGTAGTCGGTTTGGCTATTCTCTGTGATGGGTAAAGGGGGGCAGAAATTTGTGTGTGAGGGTGAGAGTTTTGAAAATGATGTGTTCCTTGATGGGGAGCCAGTGGACTAATTTCCTGGTTGCAGAGATGTGGTCCTTTTTGGATATGCCGGTGGCGGCCCCAAGTGCATTGTTTTGAATAGTCTGTTTTTTTCTGATGTTTTTTGCTGAGATGCCTGCTAGGAGGGCATTGCAATAATCAAGCCGAGACCCGATTATTGCTCTAGCTAGGTGAGGCAGTTCTGCTCAGACAAAAAAGGTCTGGCTGCGGTGAGCAATTTAGAGTGGTATGCTGCAGCAGACGCTATGACGTTAACCTGTCTGACCATTGATAGGTAGCAGTCTAGGTAGACACCCAGGGTTTTGACCGCCTGGGAGACAGGGACTAGAGTGTTGTCGATTATGAAAGATCTGTATTTTTCCATCGAGTTTCTTTAGGGTTCCAGGTGATCCAATAAGTAGAAGTTTGTTTTTTCCACCGTTAAGGCACAACCAATTCTCTGCCATCCAAGTTAGAATCGTGGAGTAAATGGAGTTTAGAGTTTCCCTGTCGGCTACATAGGAGGACCTGCGTACCATCAGCATAATCCGTATATGTGATGCCTAGCAGGTCCAGGAAGTTGAATAATGGCCTCATGAACAAGTTGTAGAGGGTGCATGAGATGCAGGATCCTTGTGGGACTCCGCATTTGATCAGAGTGGGGCTGGCGCAAGCTTGGTCAGAGAAGACTTTCATAACGCTTTCGTGGAGAAAGGATGTGATCCAAGCTGTAGCCTTAGTTGAAAAATTGGCAGTGGAGGAGAGGTGGTGGAAGAGGGTGTTATGGTTCGCCAAGTCAAAAATTGCGGATAAGTCGAGGAGCCGATGTAGGGCTGATTTGCCTGCATCTCTGAAATCATCATTTTATTTTTGAGGTCTAATAGTGCGCTTACGGTCCCATGGCCTGGACGGAAGCCAGACTGCCAAGAAGGTTATTAGCTTCAAGGAATTTGTGGACCTGCAGGTGGGCTGCTTTGTCAAGGATTTTTAAGAGAAATGGGACTGTGGTGATGGGTCTGTAGTTCCCTGGGATGGTTGGGTCGAGGGCGGGTTTCTTCACGAGCAGGTGAACCCAGGCTTTTTTGAGGCAAGCTGGGACGTGGCTGGATGTGAAGGAGGCATTGATAAAGGCTGTAAGGAACGGGTGCGAGGCTGGAGGCACATTCTTTAATATGTTGAACGGGGCAGGCATCCCCTTTACAATTGGAGGGTTGGTTTGATTATTTAAGGAGGGCTATGACTTCCTGTTCACTCATATTCTTGAAGGAAAAGGAGGGGGCGTTACAAGAAGTGTTACAGTGAAGGTTAGATATTTGTTGTCTTGGGGCCTGTTGGTAGTCGATGATTTTGTTTTGAAGGATGTTCAATTTGTCAAGCAAGGCAGTCTGGATACTGTTACACCACTCGTCATTTTTGGTGAGGGTTGGCGGTGTGGGAGCTGGGGATTCAAGCTCCCTAAAAAAGGCAAAGATCTCTTTCGAGTCTGATTTAGCGTTTGCTATCCTAGTGTTGAACGAGTTGGACTTGGCTTTAATTATGGCAGCTTCATATTCTCTGGAGATAGTCTTGAATGCTACTTTAGAGGAGTCACTAGGCTTGGCTAACCAAGTGGAGTGTGCTGTTCTCTTTCTTGTACACAACTCTACAAGCTCAGAGGAGAACCACGCATTTGTGTGTTTGGTGCGCTTAGCTTTCCTAGAGGTGAGTGGGGCAATGGCGTCAACCGCTTGGGTTATGATGGTGTTGTAGGTGGAGGCAAGGGTACCCAGGTCATTGGATAAAGGGGACTGGAGGGCAGGCACCCGGAGGTAGGGTAAAAGCCTATCCTTCGTGAGCTCCTGGGGAGAGCCGGGGGGAGAGGAGTCATTTGTAGGGGAGGCTCCTTGGCTAGGTTGAGTTTAAAAGGAATGGAGTGGTGGTCTGACCAGGGAATAGGTGAGATAGCTGTGATCGTGAGAGGGCAGTTGTGGTGGGCGACCCAGTCAAGGGTGCGTCCTTTGATGTGGGTGGGGTCCGTAACAGCCTGTTTGAAGCCTAAGGAGGATAGAGCTTTGTTGAGGGTGGCTGCATGGGAGTCGGCAGGGTTGTTCAGGCCAAAGTTTAGGTCTCCATGGAGAATAGCTTTGGAGGTTTTTTTAGATTATCCGAGATGGCGTGTAAAAGGGCATCTTGGAAATCCGTGACTGGGCCAGGTGGTCGGTACATAATGTGGAGGGCAATGGTGCAGTTGGGGAAGGGTTGACTTTGAGGAGCAGGCAGTCACTGTTAAAGTCTAGTTTCCTTGCACCGTTCTGATCGGTATGGTCTCTTTGGCTATGAGAGCTAACCCTCCACCTTTCTGAAGGGTGCGATCTTGCCTAAAAATGGTGTAACGCAGGGGAAGGGGTAGGGCAAGGGCAGGGCCAGATGCTTTGTGTAGCCAGGTTTCGCTGACGATTAGTAGATCAAGGTTGCAGCTGGTGATGAAGTCGTGAATGTCCAGGGCATGGGCTGGGAGCGACCGGGCATTGATGAGGGCACAGCTGAGTGGGCCGGGGTGGGAGGTGGCAGGTATGCTAGGGGCCTATAATAGGGCAGTATCATTGTTGTAGATTACGGGCACACTGGTGACAACTACTGGCAGTATCATAGGGGCGATCATTTTGGCAGTGTCAATTAGTATTCAGTCATAGTGGTGGCAATAACTGGCGGCAACATAGGGGCGGCAGGTAAGGCAGTATCATGATTGTTATTCACAGGCACAGTGGTAGCCAAAACTGGCGGTAACAGAGGGGCAGCAGGTAAGGCAGTATCAAGATTGGTATTCACAGGCACAGTGGTAGCCAAAACTGGTGGTAACATAGGGGCAATAAGTATGGCAATATCAAGATTAGCATTCACAGGCAAAGTGGTAGTCACAACTGGCGGTAACATATGGGCAGCAAGTATGGCAGTATCAGGATGAGCATTAACAAGCACAGTGGTGGCCAAAACTGGCGGTAACATATGGGCAGCAAGAATGGCAGTATCAAGATTGGTATTCACGGGCACAGTGGTAGCTAAAACTGGCGGTAACATTGGGGCAGCAAGTATGGCAGTGTCAGGAGGAGCATTAACAGGCACAGTGGTGGCCAAAACTGGCAGTAACATATGGGCAGCAGGTATGGCAGTATCAGGATTCATAATAACAGGCACAGTGGTGGCCAATAATGGCGGTGACATAGGGGCGTACACTCTGACTTCCTGGGAGATGTCTATAATAGGCATAGTGAGGGTTCCCTTGGTTTCCGACCGAGTGGGAGGAACTGAAAACTCTGGATCCCTTGCTGTAATCTCAGGAGCGCTAGCGGGCGAGGACCGTGCTGGGTGCTCAACAGAATGTGTTGGGTGCTGGGTTTGGGCTGCTTTCGTGTGCGTTGGTCTTATGGCGCGAGTGCGCAGTCTTAGAATTGATAGCATCCTGTGCATCCTGCTTTGCATTCGCCCAGATTTCTCACAGAGAGGAAATTGTGAAGATAGCTGGATTGTGGGCGGGTGTGAACGTTTGGCAATGCACGTAGACTGGGCAGTTTGATCCATGCTTTGAGTTGCGGGCATGGCTGTCACGTGGGTGACCCCGGGAGCTGAGGAACATCCAAAGCCTTTAATGCAGGTGAGCTTGTAAAGCGGAACATGTAGGGCGCTAGAGGGGTACGTGAGCCTTGACCCCAGTCTTGAGTTCCTGGTGTAGAGGGGCGGGGTGTAGGTGGAGAGAGGGGCAGTGAGGGTGCATGCTCGAAGGTGTGTAGCCCCACCCGCTAAAAAGGCTGGCATGGAAGTATCTGCTGTGGCGAAATCATTCTTTGAGGCCAGTGTTGGTTTCACACCAAGGGTGACTTCAATATGGGAGGCTTTCAAGCTGTATCTGAGAGGGATATGTATGGGCACTGAGCTGGGGGTATTACGTATAGTGCGTCACTAAATGACAAACTTAGAGAAGGAGATGAAGGCTGTGGAGCTCCATCTTAAAGACAAGCTGGACCAATTCAGGAAGGCAGCGACTAGGGAAATACAATTTCTAAATGGTCCTGTGTTGGATCGTAAATATGGTCAAATAAATTGGATGGGGTGGACACTGGTGTGGTTGGTGAGAGGAGAGAGGGGTGGCAGAGGGCTACATACTTCTCCGGACAAAGTCCTGTTGACATTGCTATTACTAAGCCAAGCTGTTTTTGAAAAATGATATGGTTGAGATGCCGGACTTGTGAGCTTACATCCAGGAGTACACCCCCCGAGAGGTTGGCTGTAGAAGCCCTGGAGGACTTCCGTTCTCCAATCATGGTGGAAGAAATAATCATGGCAGTTAGAGACCTCCCAACTGTAAAGTCCCCTGGTTCTGAATGTTTTGAGTGCTGAATTCTACAAGCAAGGAATTTGCACCACTTGTGGTCAAGGTCTGGTAAGAGGCCTATGTGAAGGGAACCCTAACTCTGTCAATAAATTAAGCGCTAAATACTTAGTTTCCTCTAAATTTTAAACGGGATAAATATCCAGCCCGTTGTGCCTCCTAGAGGTCATTTCGCTCCTTAATTTGGACACAAAGGTTTTTGCTAAGATGTTGGCTACGTGTCTCATTAAGCATGTCACCCTGTATATACATCTGGATCAATCAGGGTTCCTTCCAGCTAGATCGACAACCTTAAACCTGTGTAGACTCTTTGCTATTCTCGCTCAGAATTACCCCAAGGTTCAGGAAGTAACTGCCCTTTGAGAAGTCATTCGATTTCTTAGTGTTAAGGTACTTGTTCTTGGTCCTGGAGACAATGGGCCTATCAGATTTTTCTAAAAAGAGTCTGATTGCTATATTCCGGACCAGCAGCTAAAATTCTTGAACTGGGTGCGATCAGCAAGTTCTTTAATCTTGGGAGGGCTGCTTTCTGTTGCCGCTCCTGTTTACCATTGCGATGGAGTCTCTGACAGTCAGGCTGAGACGACTTATGTGAACAGGGGGTTGGCTTATGGCCGGATGATATTCTCTTATGCATCAGGAATTCCAGAATTAACTTACATCCACGGACTTATGAGAGGTGGCTTGGTTCGGGTCATTCTCGGGGACTGAAATTACATGGTCTAAGTCGATCCTGTTTCCTTTGGTTGATGACACAGTGTGCCCACCCGACATCAGAGACTGTAGGTGGAAGTGATCCTTGGTGAGGTACCGGGGAGCTGAAATCAACTGAGACTGTAAAAGGCTTCTGACGATAAATCACTGGTCCGCTTTAGCAACATTGAAACACAAGTTGGCATGGTGTTACCCCTCTCAATTTGGTGCAGGATCTCCCTCTCTAAAATGCTTATTCTCCCCAAGATGCTCTATTTATTCCAGAATATCCTGGTGTACTTGGGTAGGGAACTTTTCCAGCAACTCCGATCCCTACTAATCCAGTTGGTCTGACACCCTAAATATCTGTGTATTTGATGGGAGGTATTTACTAGGCCATTCGAACAGGGCGGTGTATCTGCTCCTGACATGGAATTGTACTACTTGGCAGCTCAGGCTCATTTTGCGTTCTATTGGATGCCAGGTAACCTTCTGCACCCACATCTCCGGCTGAGCGCACCTCACTATTTCCCTATACATTACAGTCACTATTGATCTCTCGCACTGGACGGGATGAGTGCAAATATGATACGGTAAACTGCACTAGGGATGCATGTACGAGAATCCTCCAGGCTCTGGGACTAATTATGTGCCGGATATTGGACTTTGGGGGTTCTGATCTTGGAACCCACGTGATTAAATTCAGGAGGTAGAACCTAAACTCTGCATATGGTCCGACCATCATTTTGTAGAATTCAAGATCAAACTACCTGAGAAACATTTTGGCAACGTTAAAAAAACGCAGAGGCTTCTCAGCAGGAACCTCAATAAAGTTACACCAGCAGACTTGAATAACTGTATTGATCAACTCATGACCTCCACTACCTATTTAGACTCCCCAGGCATTCTAGGTGATTCATATACAACTTATATTTCAGAAACACTGAATCAGGTTGCTCCATTGAAAAATTAAGACAATCAGAAAAGGGATTAACCATAGCACATGCTTTACCCACAAGTTAGCAACCATGAAACCATGAAGAAAGTAAAGACAGAGGCCGAACGTGAATGGACTTAATCTAAAACAGACCAAATAGACCTATATTTGATTTCAAACATATCTCTATAGTGGAAACAACTAAAGTAGTTGAAAATATGCGCCCCACCATCTGTGTAAGTGATATTATCCCATCACGAATCATCATAGAAAATGGAAAGATCTTTGCACCGTTTCTCACACGCTTTATCAACTCGTCTTTTGCCCATAACTCCATACCTGATACCTTCAAACAAGTGATAGTGACCCCCCATCTCAAGAAACCCAACTTGAACCGCAAAGGCCCTTCTAGTGCAAGTCCCATCACTAACGCCCCATTCTTACTGAAGATTGTCGATATGCCTGGTATCCAACTCTAAGAGTTCTTAGAACTCAACTCTATTCTGCACTCTAGACAATCGGGCTTCAGGCCCAACCATGGCACTGAGACTGCACTGTTAGATCTTCAATGTCAAATGCTCAATATTGTCAACAAAGGTAAAACTGGCCTCCTAATATTATTGGATGTATCCTCTGTGTTCAATCTCCTTAACCATGAACAACTATTACAAACATTAACAACCATAGGCTGCTGCTCCGAAAATGTGGTCAAATGGCTTAGCTCTTTCCTCAGCAACAGGATATCTCGTGTGCAGTGGGACATTGTTACTTCAGACCCAGAAGACATCATCTGTGGTGTCCTGGAGGGTGGGCGGAAAGTCATGTCTCTCCCCTGTCCTGTTTAATGTCTATAGTAAACCATTCTGTGACATGGTCACAGACATGAAAGTGCAGTTTACCAACTATGCAGACGACACCCAGCTACTAATGGAATTGAGTGGTGACTAGAAATAAGATTTGGATAGACTCCCACTCATCTATGAACCCATTGGTCTCTAAATGTTGCCTAACTGTATGTGTTTAAATGGCTCTTAGACCGAGATAAGGATATTTGAGCCCTCCCAGGCAAGGTCCATACTAGATCCTAAATACTTGCACTTTAACATTATGTTAGAATTCTTCTTACCGAGGTACAGCGCACCCAGCACCGAAAAGGCAATCTTGCGCTAAGACTGAAGCTAATTTAAGCAAAAACAAGAAAAGAGAAGAACCTAGAGAAGTAAGAGTTTTCAAAGCTTTCCTAAAAAGCATGTGAGTCAGACAGGCCCAAAGGGCGATCGGCAGGGCATTCAACAACATGGCGGCTCTAACCGAGAAAGCGCGGCCTCCCATTCTTGCACCCTGGACTCTAGGGACAGCCAGAAGGGAGCGGTCAGCTGAGCGCAGTTCGCGAGCAGGGGCATAAGGTCAGAATTTCAATTGCAGATATTACGGAATAGCAGCATTAAAAGCCCTATGCACTTAGCAAAGGGATTTAACAGACACACGCTTAGCCACTGGAAGGCAGTGGAGAGACCTAAGAACTTCTGAAATATGCTCTCGGTACGGGCTACCCGTAGCAAGGCGAGCAGCAGAATTTTGTAACACCTGCAAACGATGGATTAGATAGTCCAGTTGAGCCAGATATAGGGAATTGCAATAGTCATTCATGCTGACAACCAGGGCAGAGACTGCTGGGGCACGCAGATGAAGCGGAATATAGGGCAAAACCTTCCTAAGTATTTTAAGTTGGAAGTGGGCAGCCTGGCAGATCGAACCGATCTGAGAAGCCATGGAAAGGGAAGCCGATATTTTAACACCCAGATTTTTAACAGTAGGAACCGCCACCGGGAAAGTACCCAACGCAGATGGCCAGAGGGACAGTGTCCAAAGTGAAGGAACAGCATCGACTCCCACTATCAGCACCTTTGTCTTCTCTGCATTGAGTTTTCGCCAGTTTTCACTCATCCAGAATTCCGCTACAGAAAGGCAATCTGGTAGCTGAGTGACATTAGACAGATGGAGTAAGTCAAGCCAGACCAAGATCTGTGTGTCATCAACATACGAGTAGCATCTAAAGCCGTGGGATCAGATTAGGGCAGTTGCAGGCTGAATTCTCTTCAAGACCATGGCCATCACACACAAGTGTCTCTCCCTCGCAGCCCCCAGGTACCTATCTGAAAAAATATTACCTACTTTCTCCTTTAGACCTACTCGTTACCAACATACCAACCTTACCTCTGTCCCCTCCTTCAAAAGAGCCAAGGCAGGGGGTGCCAGCTTCCAATACCTAGCACCCACAAATTGGAACGCGCTGCCCACTACTCTCAGGAATTAATCATATGCTGCCTTCCGCAAAGCGCTAAACTCTTCAGTTTGACCAGCAATGCAGCCCTCTATCCCTGTCCCTCTCCCACTCCCTACTCAAGGAGCGTATTTCCACTATCGGGTTCCTCTGTAACCAAGGAACCCTCTAGCCTGACATCTCATTGCGTTCATTGTATCGGTTTGTTGTAATTGTTCTTCACCTTGATGCACTTTGATACTGCTGTGTACTGCCAGCCTGGCAATACGGCCTGTTTCACCTGTAACCCCTGAACCACTGTGGCATAGGTCACCAAGCAAATGTTTCACTTACAATTTCCTTAATATGAATGTGAATGTTCCCTACTCTGCATTGCTCATGTAACTAAACCAACTGTAACAGCACCACGATGCGTCAGGGCTGCTTGTGCGCTTTATAAATACAAATAAATAAAAAAGAAAAAAATTAATGTAGATGTTGAACAATTTGGGGGACAGGGCAGAGCCCTGCTGAACCCCACACAGCAAAGCCACAACTGCAGAAAGAAAAGGTCGAAGTAACAGTTGCTGAGACTGGTCTGACAAAAAAGAGCGAAAACATGAGGGAACAGCACCCGACATGCCAGCCGATGACAGCCAACTGATCAGGATGGCGTGATCGATAGTATGAAATGCGGCCGAAAGATTCAAAAGAATCAAGGCCGCCACTCCACCCTGATCAGCTATAAGCGTCAGGTCATCGAGCACTGAGACCAGCTCAGTCTCAGTCTCAGTGCCCCAGCCTGGTCTAAAGCCAGATTGGAACATGTTGAGCACAGCCATGGACTCGCAAAATTTGATCAGTAGAGGAGATACTCATGCAACTTCATAAAGAAGGGTAAAAGAGAGATGGGACGAAAATTACCAGGAAGGAGTCGATCAAGAGTCTGCTTTTTCAATAGGGGAATCACAGAAGCACACTTCAACACTGAGGGACTAATCCCGGAAGAGCATGAGATATTCACTGCAGCATGAGAGATTAACAATGTCTCATTATCAGAAAAGTAAAGACACTGTCCCCATATTTTGAAGCCTCGTTGAGCTCAGAACTTCACGCCGAACAAAACGTGAAAAGTTTGCAATACCATCTCGGAATGCCAAGACAGATTAAACCGTATGTCTCTAATAAAAACTGACTACTGCAATGCCCTGCTGAGTGGAACTAACAAAGTTAGCATTCAAAAACTGGAAACTTTACAAAATGAAGCTGTAAGGATCACTAAAAACACTCTCAAGAGAGACCACATATCCAACCACAGGAAGGACCTTCACTGCCTCCCTGTAGCAGCTAGAGTCCAATTTAAAACCAACATATTGGTCCACAAATGCATTTTCTGCAGAGCCCCTGCCTACTTGAGAGAATGTCTGGTGCTTTATGAGCCTAAAGGTACTCTACGCTCCAGTGCCTCCCTCCGTCTGGTATGTCCTCGTACTAAACGTACAAGAGGGAACAGTCATCCCTTCTGCTCTCAGGCAGCACTCTAATGGAACTCACTCCCCTTAGACCTGTGACAAGAAAATAACCCCCCTCCCTTTAAGAGACAATTTAAAACGCACCTCTTTGAGTGAGACCCTCTCTTTTTATCTTATGTTCTTCTCTTGTCCCGTCTTCTTCTACCGCACCCGAAATACCGGCAATCCCCTCCATGGAGTCCAAGAGGACTCCATGGAATGGGGATTTACCTCCGTTGCCAGCACCTGGAATATCCTGTTAATACCGAAATGTCATGCACTGTTAATGGTAGGTCCGTTTCCCGGTATCTTAATTATCAGCGGGATACCCAGAAACCTATGAGGGCCAGGGTCTTCAGGTCACCAGCATCAAGGGCTATTTAGTTGCACGCTCTATTTTTAAGTGCACGCTCTAGCAGGGGTTGTTTTTCACAATCCCTTTGGTGGTCCAGTTTTTTAAAGGCCTGGCCTAACAAACATCTTCACTCCGACCCCCATAGTGGTGCCCGCATGGGACTTGAACCTTGTATTGACATTCATAATGGCTTCTCGGTTTGAGCCAAGGCATTTCTGTCCTTTGAGACTTCTCATATGGAAGTCGGCCTTCTTGGTTGCTATATCATCAGCTCGAAGGGTGAGCCAATTACAGGCCCTACCCTGCAAGCCACCATTTATGATTTTTACTCAAGACAAGGTAACTCTTAGGGTATATCCTTCGTTTCTTCTGAAGGTTGTATCTGAGTTTCATTCGTCACAAGCAATTTGTTTGCCAGCATTCTATCCACCTCTTCACCAAGTTAAGCAGGAGTAGAGACTACATAGACTCTATCCTGAAAGGGCTCTGAGCTTCTCTATTGCTGTGCAGTGCTCACAGTGTACAAAAGGAAGTAGTGGAACTATGTTCCCTGCTGCCCTGCCTCCACCCCCCACAAACCCCAATGCCACACACCTTCCAATGCGCAATCCAAACCCCCAAACAAACCCTGCTATTTAAGGGAATGTTCAGCGCAGTGAACTGAAGTGCAAGTTTCAACTTCTTCCTACACTTACTTAAAATGGAAATATTCCGGAATGGTTTCTTTTTAAAATAAAAGTAAAGGAACAGTAAAACTTTTTTATTTTTTTTATTTTTTAAGTGGAGAAGCACCGCTCTCAACCACTGATTGCTCGGATGTACTAATTCAGACCGGAAGACCAACTTTTCATTGGTTACACCGACCTGAAAACAGGCAATGGAGACACAAAACATATGATTTCCATATGGATTATGCTTTGTGTCTCGGAGTGTTACACTAGAGTGTGTAAGCAAGGCCCTCATGTTTTGAGGGCACACTTGACTAGGGTTGTGGCAGCTACCTTAGCTCTTGAAAGACGAGTGCCGTTGAAGGATATTTGTCAAGTTGCAACGTGGGCTTCCATCCATACGTTCGCAAAACCCCACTACCTGCATTCCCTATCCACCAATTAGTTTTGGCAGAGCTGTCCTCCAAAAGGTGGTAACATTATTGTCAGAGTTCGCTCCATCCTTCCTCTATGAACTTCTATCTAAGATTAGGAATCTGTGGGAAGACAATCCATTAGAAGAATAAATTACTTACATCTGGTTATGTTCTTTCTGATTGATGTTTCTCCCACAGATTCCTCATCAACCTCCCAACCTACTCCGTTGTTTAGGAGCTTTCTCCTATGTTTCTATCATAGCTCTCACCTTTAACCCGTAAGCGTCTATTCTTTGTCTTGAATCCCTAATGCGGCTGTGCATGGTGTGAAAATGACAACTGAGGTAAAGGGGGGCGCTGGGAATGCCATGTATACTGGCGTCAATGTCACACCCGGTCCCAGGCAGACAGCTGAATTCTCAAGGCTGAACGGCACAGCACCACCTGCTGGTAGAAAACTTTTCTGAGAGTTCTACAGAGCAGGAAATATCTGAGATGTGGAATTTGTGGGAGGAACATCCTTCAGAAAGAACATTACCAGGGGTAAGTAATTTGTTCTGCGGAAGCCCTTTCGCCTCCTCTGTGACATATATTCCCCCTCATTGCAATCAAGGGGTTTTTGGTTCCATTTGCACCGCAGTAAATCTCTATCTTGCCACTGAATCGGATTCTGCTGGGTTGCAAAATGACACTACTTTGCTTCTTGAAACCATGTGGCTTCCAGGCGAGCCCCAGGCAACCATTTAACCAGAGATCGCACACTTTTTAAATGATACTGATAAATTATCCTGAGAGGTGGAAGGCATTTTCCAGAAATGGGAGAGTCATGGGTGCTTCTCTAAGCTTGATGATGCCACGCTAGTGCATGTCCACTTACACTTGCAACTTCAGTCAGTGGTCAAATTATTATACATGATTGTAGCATTCATTATCTGACACTGGTGACATTTCTAAGTGTGCTAACTTGTATGTATTAGTTGATTGCAGTTTTTAAATTGGTGTCATTCTAAATTGTACTTATGTGTTCCCACCAGGAGGTCAGAATGGGTTTAACATCCCTCAAGTTACCCCATGCCCAGAGGTTGGAGAGTACCTGAGAATGTCTCCAGATGAACTTCACACCCTGGACCCTCGAAATATTCAAGGATATGCACGGAGGCTCCTCTGCGATGCTTACATGTGCATGTATCAAAGTCCAACCATGAGCTTGTACAAGTGAACTGTGCTCCATAGAGTGGGGAAAAAAGACGATTCAAATTTCTAATGCACTAGAAAGACTTTTTATGTTGCATTCATTTAATGCATTTTATAAACTATGTATTCAGCTCTGTGGTTACATTATTTATTAAGAAGCATTTTTGCATTATGGAAAATGTTTGCTTTAATTATGCATCTCATAAACTGACATGACATGCTAAAGCTTTAAATTTTAAAGTGCTTTGTTAAAATTTTGTTTTAATTTTAGGTTAAATCACAAAATCCTGTTAAGTTTATTTGCAATGTAATATATATGTACAGAGTGTTTTGTGTTTTGCATTCCTTAAAATTCTGATGCTGGATTTATCGTCACTGGTTGTGTGCCTTTTAAGCTGGAATTAAAATAACTTGATCTATTTAATGCTTTGTGGCAGTACTGTGCGACATCAGCAAGGAACAAATCAAACTGTTGTGAAAAGTGAGCAGTAATTCAGAAGTATTATAGTATTGGCGTTTGATAGGTTCCTCCTCGCATATCGGTTCTACTTTGTTTTTTTAGTCTCAATCCTCCTGGCTTGGTGTAGTCTACCTACCACACTCCTTGAGGCTTCCGTTTTTGCTGTACCCTAGAAAAATAGAGATCTTGTTCCCAATGTGTCCCATCGGCCACTCAACTTCATGAAAGTCGAGCACTAAAATATTGGGCTAATAAATAAATCATCAATGCAGTCTGATAAAATATATGGTAGGAAGAACAAGAGTCCTGCGAGTCCTTAAGTCATGACACTGTACATAACTTAGGAAGCCTTGCCATCATCAAAGAAATATGAACTGCCGTCTATCTCCCATTGTCTTTACTGCTATTAATATTTGGGATATAGCTGTTTCCGATCTGACTGTGGCTTAGTGCCAGTGTGCTAATGTGCACGTTGTAGGTATCCACAATTAAGTGAATTGCCCCGCACGTACAGCTGGTCTTAAGACCAACCAAATATTTTCATCTGCTGACAATTAGTTTGTCGTGCAGTACTTTTGATTGAACTTATGTAACACAAATCTGAAAACGTAATTGTCTCAAGATGCCTTCTAGCAGGAGGAGTCCGTTTGGTTAGCTTCTTTGTGAGGAACTTTGCACTGTATATCACCTGCCACCAGCGTCTGTACAACTTTATTTTAGCATAGGGAGCATCTACAAATGTATAATTGCAGTTTGTTATTTTTGAGTATTTAAGTCCTATCATTGATTGAATATATTGGTTTGGCAAATGGTTTGAAAGGCCATACAGATGTGGATGAGATGCTAGTGCAGGGATTTTCGTGTTAAGATGAATTAAGGCGTACGTCTGTTACTGTTGCAGCATAGTTGGTCCTGGACTTTAAGGGCATGCAGAGGAGTTGGTGTAGGTCAGAGAGTGTAAATTCCAGACGAAAGGTGGCAATCTAAACTGATTCCCAAGGAACAATACGCCAGAAAAGTATGGCGGAAGATGTTCTGCACATGCCACTCTGCTGCTTCAACTGCCATCAATGAATCCCAGTGGAAAACCTGTCTGCAGGAAATGAGATACTGAAGGCCTGCACCCCGGTAGAAATGATGTATCCATAACAAAACCATTTCCTTCACTTAGTGGATGGAGGAGTCTGGGATAAAGTGTGTTATAAATGAACAATACAATATAATAAAAATCTCATGTAGGACAGTTTGTGACTGGGATTTTATTTAACAAGAAATGGGAATAATGACTAAACCAAGTCGGAAACATATGTTATTCTTACAAAAGAAATGGATGAGCAAAATATTCTCATAGAAAAAAGGACACTAAATACAAAGCCTGAAATAAAAGCACAACCCACCCCAAGCCTTCCCCAAGTCGCATATGAAACTATCACCTATAGCGTACAGTGTGCTCAGAATACTAGCCTAAGGAAATGCAGTTCACCATGGGTAAATAACTGCAAAGAAATATTGCAACAAAACCAAGGTATGAATGAGAAAGAAACAAGCTGATTCGTACAAGCAAATCATAGATAGAGCTGACTTAATCGCACCCATCTCAGGAGGAGCAAAGGACTGACACAGGTATATGACAACACCTCCCACGGCACAATAAAAGGATTGATCACCGTGGAGACTAATAATAGAAATGATGGCCATCCTGCAATTTCCAGAAAATGTTTTAATAGCTTAACAAACATAAATGAACATGAAGATTGCATTATAAGTGGCCTCAGAGAAAACACTCCAAAAATCAGCGCCTTATCAAACAGGTAGATTAATATTGTGACAATTTCCAAGCAGAACAGGAGCAGCTAGATTTTCTGACATATTAAAGGAAAGAGTATGCAGAAGATGCACAAGTCAAGTTAATGAAAAAACTGATTGCTGAAATTTGACCCATTAATTGTGTTCCAGAAGTGCACAGGATGCAGTCTAAAACCCAAAAGGTCAGTTACTTATTGTATGTTTTATTTTGTATGCGCTGAGCACAATTACATGACAGCTTCATAGTGCTATCTAGCAAAGGAAAGACTAGAGGAAGGATCGGAGAACGGGAAGGATAAGGAAGAGGGAAATTATAACAATTTACTACATGAAACAAGTGGGACTTTACGACTAATATCAACTTCCGACAGCAAGGTTTGAGGTGCATATTTCTATGTTTTGAGACATTCAAAATCAGTTGTACTGTTCATGATGCAGATAAACGAAGACCCACTAGGATTAAAAGAATATGACACCCGAGCTTCCACGGATTTGATGACACTAAAAAGTCCAGAAAACAAAAACATTGCCAGATAATGAGAAGTTTAGCCTTCTTGGTTTGGAATGTAGAGGTATAGATGTAGGATCCTCCCAAGAATGTACCCTTGTGTGTTTGGGTTAATACATATTTGCAGTGGTGCCACAGAGCCGTAAAGCAGCCCAGCACTACAATAAGCTAAATTTCAAGAACTGGGCTTGCATTCTGATAAGCAGAATTAAAACAACTAGGACAAGAGCAAATACTTGGGGACATTTGGTGTAACCCAAAGGAGAAAAGAATGCAGGCAATAGCTGCAAATCTTGCTCGCCATTTAAAGAAAATCTGTATACAAGAAGATAACGATGGGCAAACTCTGATTAAGACGATAAATGTAACTACCACCCATATATGTCCACAGAGTGATATGCCATTAGGAGACTACAGGAAACAGGATTACCAAAATATACAGGAAAAAGATTGGCGTGTGGCAGACCAATAAAACATATGGCACAAGAAGTAAGGAATTAATCTTGCTTTCTAAGTAATCAGGTAGTACTTGATGTAAGCGCCTATAGGGTTTAGTGGATGGGTGTGCAACATGTGGCTCTCCAGATGTTTTGGTCTACAATTGCTTTGCTTGCTAGGATTGATGGGAATTGCAGTCTAAAACATATGGTGAGCCAAAGATGGCACACCTCTGGTCTAGGGGTTTATCTACAACTAAACTGAGCATTTCTCTCACAGAGCTTTTGTTTGACTGCAAATAAATCCAGGAAACAACAACGAGTGCACAAGTTGCAGAAATTCAGCACTCTAATGCATGCAATTAACAGCCAGGAGGTCAGTCAGTCTTAATTAACCAAAAGGCTGAGAACTCTTGCTCTGCCCACATCGGGCTACAGTTCTTATAGACAGAAACCAAAATGACAATAATATTTCAGACATTAAGTAAATGCAAATCTCTAATCTCCTACTGGCTCTTGCCATTTACAAACCTAAAGATTGACATACATTGCCCTACTCTATTGGTTAGTACATTATACATGGCATTTCCAAATCCATCCTGCTGCAGATGATCTAATAGGGCAATTAGCAAAAGTGAAATCGGCACCTTGTGGCAACAATATTAGATACACTTGCAACTTCCTCCCTGTGAAACCTATCTTTTGCAATGACCATATTGATACATGGTATGATCCTCATTGGTTAGCTAGACCAAGGACAGAAACTGTTAGTTTGCAGTCTGTTCATCTTGCTTGGGAAAGAGCAAGAGGGAGAGAGAGCTCATAGAAAAACAATGCAACAGAAACCCCACTTTTGAGAAGTAATTTCTTGTATTATTTATGCTACCAGACCACTCCGTCATGAACTTGACAGTACGAAGACTTCACTATAGGGCACTAGATCCAAAGCTTGATGCCGTATTTTGGCATTTCCTCAACGTGATGCCTAATTCGCACCAGGACACATCTTTTGCAACTTTCGTATTTCCATTTGGTTAATGCTAAAAATACAAGACGTTTTTATTCTGTGTGTTCGACTTACCTGGAAAAACGTAATGCAAGAGAATGAGAAGATCTTCATTTTATGAAACAATAACTGATATAATGAATATTTGCACTGCCTGCTCATCCAGCCACACCACGTACTTGGCAACTTTTCAAGTTCTCTTGGATGCAGCAGGAATGAGGCCTAATCGAAAAATTCCAGAATCACAAACATGGAACCTTCCCATTTTGAGTAATGTTGCAGTCTGTAGTTTCCTTTACATTTAGGATGTTGCATTTGCATATGAACATTCCTGACTCTATTTAATTAATTAACTACACCCCCGCTCTTTCATCTTGTCCAAAGTAGTTTTTGGTACACATACTTGATGGACATAACGCAAATCTCCCTTGTGGACCAATTGGATTCTCAATTCTAACCATGCAAGGCTGCTCTAAGCCAGTCCATTCTTCTGTTTGTGTGTGAATATTTGTCAAATGTGTAGTGTCATTGACTGGTTTCAGTGTGAGTGATATCATGGGCATTATTTTAGACATGATCTTCAAGCATCCCGTTATCAATTGACATGGGCAAAAAAAAAAAAGCAGTCGAACAGGAATCACCTGCTTGAACATATTACTTATCTATGTGGGTACCCATGAAATCAATGACGTGGACCAATCATTTTCTTTCACCCCACCCTCTTTCTTCATTTTAATGTGCAAATTGTGCATTGCATGTATTGCCTGTGTAAGTGTTCCATTGTCCGCGTCATTGGAAAGTATATGAGTAAGTACCCAGTTTTGCACACACCTACCTTCCATTGCAGTTAATAGATCCAAAACATATCGGCTTTGAGGAGTGGTCAGCCTAATTGCTCTCAGTTCTTCCCTTATGGCATGCAATCCATGTTCTGATTCACTAGCCAGCAGTATTAACTCCCAACATGTAATCTGAAGCCAATTGGCATTGGCTACTGTCTTAGGTGTAAAAATCTAGGCAAAACATGTCTCTGCTTTGTTAAATAATCTGTATTCATCCGGTATAGCATTGAGCTTTGCACTACAGTCCTGGGACAGGAAGTTGCTACAGCAGTGACATTTCAGGCCCAAAGAGCGTTGGACCTGCTGATGCATTTAGTGCACAGACTTTGTCATGGGTTGCTTGCTGATTGCTGTGATATCAGCTGATATAACCCACATGGGGGCATTTATCGTTGCCACTGAACATATTCCTATCTAGGATGGTGGTAATTGAACAGAAGCCATCCCCACATAGATCCAATAAATGTCCATGAGTGCTGCTGTACCCCCTTGGATGTCTGGGAGATCAATCATCTCATCACACTGATTGTTAGTGCACACAAGCACTGTGCCGTTCCTTCAGAAACACAAGGAAAATCATGTAAATATCATGATCTTTGTCGGGGGTTTATATTGATCAATTCTTGTCCAGCACCTGACATATTTTTCTCAGACATCAAAACAAGTTTCATTTATTTGTACCACTGCACTCTTTGGTAACCCAATCATTCCTCTTGCTTTGCACCCAATCAGCACTTCGACCCATTCATTTTTGTAGAAAATAGCACCTTTTATCTGTAATCTAGGTCTTATTCTGCAGTGAGGTTGCTCCTGTTCTATTTCATCAGAACCCCCGGAATGTGGGTGGTACCATAAAAACAATCCCATTCTTCTCCTCTCCTTTTGTCCGATAGCTATGTATAACACTTTTTTAAAATAATTTTTTCTGTCATCTTTTTCAGTTTAATGTAGTTATCTTCCTAAACTGTGGTGTTAACTTCTACCCACTGTACTTGAACCTTGTGCCCCTGAATCAGTCTTCACACCATACATAAGGGCAGGTGCACTAAAGACTGTGCCACCCCTGGTGGTATTTCTTGCAGTATATGTTATGAAAGATTTCGCATGGGTGCAATTATGGAGCCCCCTCCTCAAAACCTTTTGCTTTTGTTTGGCTAACCTTACCCGAGTTTTCCAGTGAAGTACAGGCTACAGCTGTGCTCCCCTGGGCTTTAGGCTCATCTGTAATCGGTAAACGGACGTGTCCTTTAGACTGTCAGTACTGGAAAACTATGTTTCCCTTAGTCTTTGACTATGTTGCCATTTCTTGGTAAATTTTTATCTGTGTGCCAATTACCTTACAGTACCGTGCATAGGGGTCCTTTTGTTTTATGGCCCTATACACCCTCTAAGGAGTTTTCTGGTGATTGTACAAGTGTGCCCAGTGTTAAGATGTATTTCTGAACTCTGACCTGGTGGGCAGAGGATCAGAAGGCCATCCTAGTTTCTTGGAACAGGGTAACCTTCTGGAAAAGCCAGACCAATCAAGGTAGCATTGGTTGCGGTCAAGACTAGGTCTCAGGAGGGGTGAGGGTGACAGAAAGACCTCAATGAGCACACAGAGTAAAGGACACTTACAAATCACTCCCAGTCAGGTGTATATATATTAAAAAATACAAATGCATTTATTTCAAGGCCTTTGAGTTTCAACACACAAATCAAATCACAGTAATACTTTTAAGCCAACACAATCCTATCTACATACATATATACAAGACCAATGGGGTCTAAAGGGTTAATGCACAAAATGGGTCCGTAACCTAAAAGGGGAAGGAAACCGGCAGTGAAAATAGTCTTTAGTCCCTTCTGCATCCAACACAATCCTAACTGAGAGGCAGTCCGATCCCTGAGAAAAGTGGAGCCTATTGCTCAAATGTACTTGCAATGCTGGCGCACGCGGTAATACAGATGTGCAAAACGGGGTCTCTTCAAGGGTCTGTAGCATCTCAGGAAAGTGGGTGAAGCGATGAGGAATAAGTTCCCACTATTCGTGGAGGGTTTCCCCAACAGGGCAGAACAGGTTCCAGAGTTCGGTAGTAGTACGCACTAGCAGTGGAAAGAAGAGGGGCACTCAGGGGCCACTCATGTAAAAATGGATGGAGGTGCTAGGGGCCACCGGTTAGGGTTGCAATTACTCACCGTCCCCTGGTGCACTCCGGACCAAACTACAGCAGTCGAGTTCACTTCGGTTGCAGGTTCAAGTGCGGCAATTTGGCGGCTCTGCGGCTTTCCACGGCGAAGATACAGCATTGATTCCCAAACAGGACAGTGGTGATTTCTCTGCTCCTGGTGGATGGATCAGGCCAGTTTCACTGCAGCAGGCTTCAGGGGCAAGAGGGGCACAAAAGCAGAGCACCTGCAAAGTTCGTTACCACGGCTGGGCGACACAGTTACCGTGTATACTCCGGTTCAGGCGCACTCACTTTACTCCAGAGCTGGGAACGCCAAGTGTAAGAAATTCAGTGTGAGAGTGGCGTGTACACAGAGCGAACGACGTACCAGCAGTGGTATCCGGGCAAAGGGCAAAGGTCCTGCGTAAGCTGGTCAGCCCACTAGTTGGCCCAGGCACACTTCCGAGAAGGCTTATTTGCAGGATTTGATGAAGGTGCAGAGAATAGTTGGTCGCACTATTCCAATGGGTCGAAGCATCTTCGCAGACCTTCTAGGACGACCAAATGCAGAGGGGTCCAACCGGACGACAGCGGGCTCAGGGTGCCAAACCTTCCAGCGGGTCACCAGCCGTTCCTCGACTAAGCTTCTTAGTTTCAAGATACTTGGATCCTATCCTTCAGTGAGAGCTCCAGAGATCGACATGGTATGGGTGTTTGAAGCCTTCTCTTATCCAAAATCTCCTCTGTGCCGAGAGGACCCAATGGGAGATCTGCTCACATTCAGGCATACCATACGTGGACCTATCACGGACCACAGCAGTCCCAGACATTCACAGCACCCCAGACTCTCTGGCACCCAGGATGTGTATTGAAACCAGACGTTCCAGCCCACATCATGGAGACACACACATACAAGGCATGCAGAAGCCTGCGAAAGCTTGGGGTTTTGCAGGAGAATGCATGCCCAAATAAGGACTAACCCAGGTCGGCTTCGACCTGGGGAAGGTGAAGGGGCAAGATGGCCAAAGGACAGGACAAAGAACCTTGTGGCATGGCCATTTTGGAGCCAGGCCACCTGTTCGTGGAAAACACGGTTAGCGCAGTTTACTTGGCAGGAAAGGGTTAAAATGACATGAAAAGATAAGCTGCCACCAGTCCTATCCGAGACACATCTGCACTTCTCCTAAAAAATCTTTCGAGAGTATCTAGGGCCTTTGGAAATTACTATTAGACCCAAGTGCAGTGGACTGTATGGTACATTGTACACTTGTTACGTGTTGCAGAAAAGTTGCAACATTGACAAGGACTAAGCGAAACAATCTCCCAGTACTGACTGTCTTTAAGGGCATGTCAGTTTCCCCATAACAAAGTGAGCGAAAGGTCAAGGGGAGTGCAGCAGAAGGCTGTGCTTCTCTGGCAAAGCCAGACTATGATGTTTAAACAAAGCAAAAAGTTGGGGGGTACACAACTGGGGGGGGGGAATTACACATTAAATGGAAATCTTTCCTAACACTCCCAGACTAAGGACGGGGGAACTAATCCACCCCTGGATGAGTTTCTTGTTCAGGTCGGTTAAACATTCTGGACAACCCATCAGCATTGCTATGTTGGACACCTGGCCTATGCTCAATAGAGAAAGTCAAAGCCTTACAGCCTTATGGACCACCTGAGCAACTTTTGATTCGCTCCCTTCATGTTCATTAGCCACTTTAAGGGCTTATGGTCAGTTCGCACAGTGAAGTGGGTCCCATAGAGGTAGGGCCTCTGCTTACTTAGGGCACACACAACTGAGAAACATTCTTTCTCTACTGTGGACCATCTGAGCTCTCTGTCCTTAAGCTGGTGACTAACGAATCCAATAGGGTTTTCCTTACCCTTCTCATCTGATAGTGCAGTTCCTATCCCAGTGTCAGAGACATCTGTCTGCACAATAAAAGGTATTTGGCAATCGGGCCCTGAACACAGGGGCCTGGCACAATGTGTCTTTTAAGCCATTGAAGGCCTTCCTACACTCTTCAGACCAAGTTACCTTCTTGGGTTTCTTAGGAGGTGTGAGAGCAGTCAAAGGGGCAGCTATGGTGCCATAGTCTGCCATGAAATTCCTGTAGTACCCAGTGAGTCCTAAAAAGGCTCTCGCTTGGGTTTGTGTAGTGGGGGCAGGCCAGTCTTGTACTTACTGGGAAGAGGCTGTATCCTCCCTCCACCTACTTCATGTCCATGGTAGACCACTGAACCTTGTCCAATCTGGCACTTACTGGCCTTTATGGTGAAGTGGGCCTTATGAAGAGCCTGCAACACAATCCTAAGGTGTTTCACATTATCCTCCCAGGTGGCACTGAACACTTCTATATCATCCAGATATGCTAAACAGAATTCATCCAAACTGTTAGGGAGAATTCTCTCTTTAGGCTGAATTTCCTAACCTATTGAGTCCCCCAGCAGCTTTGCTGGATTTCTGGAGTTTGTTTTTTTCCTCCTGCCAAGAGTGAGACTCTTTTTCTCCCACTCTTGGACATGATTCATGGTGTTCCTTTGATTGGTAATGTGTGTTATGGGCCATGGGGTCCTTTACTCCATAGGCTCTCATGTGTTTTTCCTCTGTGTGTTACACAGCACTCTCCGTGCAGTAACACAGGGGTGTCATAGTGACACCCCACCATAGACTCCATACCCTGGGACTGACTACTGTCTCCCAGGGCATGTAAAGTCACCATTGGCTTTACTAGTCCCAAATTATTAACAGAAACCGGTACAAACCATCATATTGTGGACGTTCTGGTCGGGGCAATTCGATTGCCCCGGGGTCTGTTAGTCGAGGGGGCACGTCTCCGTCCCCCCGATCGAGTTTTGGCTGGTGGCAGTGGAAACTACTTTTTTTATTGGACCGCAAATATTTTCCTATGGGATTTTCCCATTGTTCCAGGCTACCAACTTTAATTATTTAATTCTCATAGCCTCGAACATACCGCCGGTTTATTTAATTAATATTAATTCTCCGGTTGGTATTTTTTGCCAAGACTCGATTCTAAAATGGCGTTTGTGTTCTCTTCTGTGACTCCAACCCAAGTCGAGCCCTTTGTTCCAGTTTTTGGCGGGCTTCTCCACAGAAGCCTCCAAAAGTGGTGCCACTCTGTCTGGGTACCACAGGGGGTATGGGATGGGGTTTAGGCACCCTGGACCGAGTTACCTTGGTAACTCAGGTCGCACTCTTGTGTGATTGGCCCAAGTGGTGAGCCGCCGGCTCACCACTTAGCATGTTTGAGTGACAGCTAGGCTGAGTGAATGGGGGTTTTCTGCATAAAAGCAGGGCTTTGGGGACTGGAACTTCAGAAGTTGCCACAGCACCTGAGAATCCGACGAGGGAGAAGCTGAGCCGACATACCACGACGACACCACCGGTGGAGCCTTGCAGAATCGACTCACCACTTCCCGACGACAGAGAAGATCTCCCGGCGGGAGAGGCTTCTTCCCCTGACTGGTGGGCACAACCAGTTTTCCTTTCTTTCTTCGCACCCCAGCCCGGTTTGTGGTCGAACTGCCCGTGCCAAGCACCCCGGGGGCCGAATAGCCACTCACCACTGAACCACGAATCACCAGACCACTCCTTGTACCTGAGAAACTCTGCGGCTGGTTTCTTCCCTGGCAGTGCAACGGACTCCTGTCCTCCTCCACGACGAGATCCTCTCTTCCCCCGGACGAAGCACCGACTTGCATCCGCTGCCAGGAACAACTGCCCCCGCTGGAACGTTCTCACCACTTTAAGGTACCTTGTCCGCCAGGCCTCCCTTTCTAAAGATTGCTACAAGGTAATAATAACTCCTTAACCTTCTGGACTGGGCTGGCCGCCTTGACCCTCTAACTGGTCCTTTTCTGTGGTCCAACTCCTTTTTTGAACCTTTACAAGACCTTTGTGCACTGCAACCGTGTGACCTGGGACACATTTCGTTTGGATCCTCTGAAGGTGGATCCGGCCTCTTGAACTCTAACTTCACGGTTTTACTTTGCCTTCCTCCCTTGTTGTGTTCTTGAAAAAGTGTTGGGATCTGTTCCAATTTATTCTCTGCTTTTCTCTCCCTTTTTAAAACGAACTATTGAGTGCCATCTACGTTAAGCACTCACCGCTGTCTGAAAATAAGTGGGGCTTTACTTAAGACTTGTCTAATAGTCTTTTAAGGGAGTGTATATCTTTTAGTGACCGTGTTTTTGAATTCCTTATTATTAGTGCCTGTGTGTTTTTTCTAGATGTGGTTTTAAATAAATAATGATATCTCTTTTACACCAAGCCCTGGTCAGTGTTTACTTGTTCTATTATGTGCTCTTGATCTATTGTGAATACTCTGTATGCTGCCTAACTCTTGAGGGAAGTCTGACTGCTCAGCCACAGCTACCAAGTGAATCTGTGTGGTACAGACTGCTACCAAGTGGGTTTACTGCCAAACACCTGTAGTCCTAAATCTTTTGCAGTGGTCCCAGAGGGAACTGCACAGGTTTCTGCCTAACACAAACCATTAAGGACATGATTCACAAGCCTCTGAAAAGTGGCAGGGGCATTCTTCAACACAAAAGGCATTAACCTGAACTGGTAAAGACCCTCTGATGTTGGGAAAGCTGTCTTCTCCTTGGCATGATCTGCAAGAGCAATTTGCCAATAGCCTGCAGTGAGGTTGAATGTGCTGAGGTATTTGGTGGCACCCAAAGTATCCACCAGCTCATCTGTTCTAGGCAAAGGATGTGCATATGGCTTGGTGACCGCATTCAGAGCCCTGTAATCCACACAGAACCTCAATTTGGAGGTTCCTGCCTTTGGAACCAAAACCACTGGGCTGGACCAAGGACTGCTAGAGGGTTCAATCACCCCAAGATCCAACATTTTCTTGACCTCTTTCTAAATGTAAAACCTTACTTTGTCTGACATTCTGTATCCCCTACCTTTGGTAGGTACATTATTTCCAGTGTCAATGTCATGTTTGCACCAAGGTGTCAAACCAGGAGATTGTGAGAACAAGGGAGAAAATTGCCTCTGCAAACTTTTCACCTCTTCTTGTTGAACAGAAGTCAGGTAAGGGGCCACTTTGACACCTTCAATGGAGCTGTCTGAAGGACTACACTGGAACAGGTCAGGAAGCGGTTCTGACTCTTCCTCCTCAACATCTGAAGCCAGCAGCAGTGCAGCGATTTCAACTCTTCGGATGAAAGCCTTCAGTCTATTCACATGGAACACTTTTGGAGCCTGACCAGCACTTCCAAGGTCCACTAAATAGTCAACCTCGCCCAGTTACTCCACCACTGTGTAAGGGCCTAACCATTTGTCCTGTAAAGCTCTGGGCCTTATGGGATTCATGATCTGACCTGGTGTGAAATTGATGAGGGCAGCCTTCTGGGCATACCAATGTTTCACCAGTGCTTGCCCTGCCTTCAATTTCTCACTTGCCAGACCCATCAGGAGTACCATCCTCTTTCTGAGCCCTAGCACATAGTCTACTGCGTTGGTAGTTATGGGGGGAGTGGGAAACTCCCATCCCTCCTTGACTATGGCTAAGGGTCCCCTTACAGGGTGACCAAACAGAAGCTCGAAGGGGCTGAAGCCAACAACCTCCTGTGGTACCTCTCTGTAGGCAAACAGTAAGCATGGTAACAGAAGATCCCATTTTCTTCTTTGGGGTTCTTCCAGAGCCCCAATCATCATGTTTTTAAGGTCCTGTTAAACCTTTCCACAAGACCATTGGTTTGTGGGTGGTATGCAGATCAAAACCTATAGGTGACACCACATTCCTTCCACATAGCCTGCATATACTTTGACATAAAGTTGCTGCCCCTGTCTGACACAACTTCTTTAGGGAAGCCAACCCTAGTAAATATGCCAAGTAAAGCTTTTACAACTGACTTGGCAGTCACAGTTTTCAATGGGATGGCCTCAGGATACCTGGTGGCATGGTTGACCAGCACCAGGATAAACCTATTGCCTGAGGATGTTTGGGGGTCAAGGAGACCAACAATGTCGATCCCTACCCTCTCAAATGGTACCCCCACAACTGGGAGTGGTGCCAATGGAGCTTGGATTGTTGTTCCACCTTTCCCAGATAACTGGCATGTGACACAACTCCTGCAGTGACTTTCTACTTGCACCCCCATCTTGGGCCAGTAGAAATGCATGGATAACCTTTGCTTGGTTGTCTTGATGCCAAGATGACCAGAAAGGGGCACTTCATGCGCCAGCTGCAGGAGGAAGGTTCTAACAGCAAGGGGAACCACTAGCCTCCTATGGTCTCCTTCTGTAGACTCTGTAGGCTCACTGTAGAGGAGCCCACCTTCCCAATAAATCCTATGCTTCCCAGGAGGTTCGCCCTCAAGCTGGGAGCAGGCCTGTCTCCTTAGGCCTTCCAGAGATGGGCACTCACGTTGGCCCTTACCAAACTCAACCCTGTCAGGACCACCTTCCACTAACAAACTTTGTAGTTCAGGATGATCATGGGGATTGAGAATTTCAGGCAACACCTCTTCCTCGTCAGGTTAAGGTGTTAGACCAACTACCTCCACCTCAGTGGTAGGTGAGTTTGGGGGAATGTTTTCTTTCCCTCTGTTACTTTTTCTGACTCCTTTAGCCTTGGGTTTCCTCTTTGGCTTGGGCTGGGCATTGGACTTGGCCAAGGCAGCCCTTGTTTGTGACCTTGTGCAGGGTCTTTCTGCTGTGTCTCCTATAAGCCCTAAAGCTCTGAGATCAATACCCAGCAAGACCTTTCCTGGGACATCTCTCTGAATGCTCACTGGAATCCTGACCACTGTGCCATTGATAGTAAGATATACCGGCATAACTGGGAACTTGAGAGGTGGGCCATCGGCCAATTTAGTGGGGAACAGAGGATTTCTGGCAACTCCCTCTGGGTCTACAAGGGTAGAATCCACTACAGTTCTGCAGCACCCGCTATCCCTAAGGGCAGGAGTATCTACTCCAGTAATCAGCATTCTGTCCTTAACGTAGTGCCTGCTATTATCAGGAATCCTAGCATAAGCCTCTGAGACTTGAGGATCCCAGGAACCCAGGGAAACTAAAACTACCCCAGAATCTATCCCACTGGGAAAGGAGTCTGAGGAGAATGATGCCCCTGTAATTTATTCTTCCTCATAGGAGGAGAAGGCCAGATTAGCAGAGTGGACCCCCAAGGTTTTGACTTTACATCTGGGGTCCCGCTTCACATGGTCACTTGCTCCACAAGCCACACAAGATCCGCTGGGTCTTGGGACATAGGGAGGCTTACTGTAACCAGAGTTCTGTTTTGGAGGACAACCTCCACTACCCTGTGTGTTCTCTTGTGACTTACCCTTAAATTTGTTTTTGTGCCTCTTTTGGGAGGATGCTTAATCAGATCCCGCACCCTCCTTATCTTTGGACTTCTTCCCCTCTTCCTGCTTACCAGGATGAGTCTTGTCCTTATGGGACACTCACAAATCTGCTGCTATGGCCAGTTTATTAGGATCTAACTCCTTTGAATCTGCCAAATGCTGCTTAAGCTCACATAAATAAGATGCAAAAATATGTTCAAGCATGACAAGACATATCATACCCTCAAAGGTGGAGACCTTATAGCCTTCAACCCAGCAAGTCAAGTTCTTTAAAGAATCAGTCACATTTGACAGCCAAGTGCTTCCTTCTTTCTTTCTGTTCTCTCTACACCTCTTCAAGTATTGGGCAGGAGTCTTCCCAAACTTTAAGATGAGAGTTTGCTTCAACATTGCAAACTCTACTCTTTCAGCTTTTGACATTTCCATAATAGCACTGCAGCCAGAATGGGGTAGTCTGCTGAGCAACTATGCAATCTTGTCAGCATTTACAACCTATTGAACTTCACATGTATACTCAAATGCATTCACCCAGTCCATAATGTCATTCTTCTCATCATACACACAGAGCAGATCTTTAGGAAACCTTGGATGAGAGGAGGACTCGGGCCCTTGTCCAGATCCCTGGGAACCTTTTGAAACTTGAAGCTTGGCCAGTTCCAACTGGTGATCCCTGTCTTTCTGTTTTTCTGCCTGCTCTATTTTCAGCTTAGCCATGTGAATTCAAGCTCCTTCTGCTTAAACAGCTGCTCTTGCTTCTTGAATTCCAGCATGGCCTCAGCATCAGAGCTTGCAGAGGAAACATTAGACATTGCATCCTCCCTATCATCACGGGCACCATTGATGAGGTCAGCGACAGAACTGTCAGTTCTGCCAGTGGAAGCTGCTCCACCTCTTTCTGCACTCTCATCAGAGGTTATGGCACTGAGTTGTGACTATTGCCATTGCATGATTTTCTGAATCATTTCCAATGTTGTAGCTTGAGCAGGTAAACCTCTTTCAGTACACATATTTCTCAATGTTTCTTATCTAGAAGCATTTAAGGTTATAAAGGTACTTGTTCCCATTATATTTGATAGGTCTATGGCCTTTACAGTTATCACTACAAAGTCACTATGTGCCTGCCATGGGTAGGGATAACTTGAAATGCCTTCACTAGTGTGCAACACTGGATACCTTCAGTCCTATCCCACCGCTGTACACCAATTTGGTAAGACGGATTTCTGAACTCTGACCTGGTGGACAGAGGTTCAGAAGGCCAGCCTAGTTTCTTGGAACAGGGTAACCTTCTGGACAAGCCAGACCAATCAAGGTAGCTTTGGCGGTGGTCAAGACTAAGTCTCAGGAGAAGTGAGGGTGACTGAAATACCTCAGTGAGTACAAACAGTAAAGGACACTTAGAAATCACTCCCAGTCAGGTGTGTATATATATATATATATATATATATATATATATATATATATATATATATATATATATATATATATATATTAAAAAAAACAAATACATTTATTTCAAGCCCTTTGAGTTTCAACACACAAATCAAATCACAGTAATAATTTTAAGCCAACATAATCCTATCTAAATACATATATACAAGACCAATGGGGTCTACAGAGTTATTGTACGAAATGGGTCCGTAACCTAAAAGGGGAAGGAAACCGTGCAAATAGTCTTTAGTCCCTTCTGCATCCAACACAATCCTAACTGAGAGGCAGTCCAATCGCTAAGAAAAGTGGGGCCTATTGCTCAAATGTACTTGCAATGAGGGTGCACACAGTAATGCAGATGGGCAAAATGGGGTCTCTTCAAGGGTCTGTAGCAGCCCAGGAAGGTGGGTGAGGCGATGAAAAATAAGTTCCCACTATTCATGAACGGTCTCTTCAACAGGGCAGAACAGGTTTCAGAGTTCGAGAATAGTTTGCTAGTTCGCACTAGCAGTGGAAAGGAGAGGGGCCACTTGTGCGTAACAATGGATGGAGGCGCTAGGGGCAACCGGTTAGGGTTGCAATTACTCACCAAACCCCCGGCGCACTCCGGACCAAACTTCGGCAGTCAAGTCCACTTTGGTTGCAGGTTCAAGTGTAGCAATTTGGCATCTCTGCGGCTTTCAGCGGCGAAGATACAGTGTTGCTTCCCAAACGGGACAGTGGCGATTTCTCCACTCCTGGTGGATCGAAAAGGCCAGTTTCACTGCAGCATGCTTCAGGGACAAGAGGGACACAAAAGCAGCGCACCTGCAAAGTCACCACGGCTGGGCGACACGGTAACCGTGTATACTCCGGTTCGGGTGCACTCACTTTACTCCAGACCTGGGAATGCCAAGTGTACGAGATTCGGCGTGAGAGTGCCGTGAACACAGAGCTAGATGTTTTGAGTGTCTCCTCAAAATGACAGCGGTATCAGGGCAAAGGTCCTGCTAAACTGGTTAGCCCACTGTTTGGCCCAGGGACATTTCCGAGAAGGCTTACTTGCAGGGCGTTGATGAAAGTGCCGAGAATAGTTGGTCCCACTATTCCAATGGGTTGAAGCATCTTCGCAGACCATCTAGGACGATCAGATGCAGAGCGGTCCAGCGGGATGACAGCGGGATCAGGGTGCCAAACCTTCCAGCGGGTCACCAGTGGTTCCTCGACTCAGCTTCTTAGTTTCAGGATACTTGCATCCTATCCTTTGTTCAGTGAGAACTCCAGAGATCGACATGGTATGGGTGTTTGGAGCCTTCTCTTATCCAAAATCTCCTTTGTGCCAAAACAAAGAGGACCCAATGGAAGATCTGCTCACATTCAGACATACCATATGTGGACCAATCATGGACCACGGTGGTACCAGGCATTCACAGCACCCCAGACTGCATCCCCAAATAAGGACTGACCCGGGTCGGCTCAACCTAGGGAATTTGAAGGGGCAAGATGGCCAAAGGACAGGACAAAACCTTGTGACATGGCCATTTCGGAGCCAGGCCACCTGTTCGTGCCAAATGCGGTTAACGCGGTTTACTTGGCAGGAAATGGTTAAAATTTCATGAAAAGATAAGCTGCCACCAGTCCTGTCCGAGGCACATCTGCACTTCTCCTAAAAAATCCTTCGAGAGTATCTAGGGCCTTTTGAAATGACTATTGGACCCAAGTGCACTGTAATGTAAGGTACATTGTACACTTGTTACATGTTGCAGAAAAGTTGCAACATTGACAATGACTAAGGGAAAGTCTCCCAGTACTGACTGTCTTTAAGGGCATGTCAGTTTCCCCATAACAAAGTGAGCGAAAAGCCCAGGGGAGTGCAGCAGAAGGCTGTGCTCCTCTGGCAAAGTCAGACTATGGTGTTTAAACAAAGCAAAAAGTTGGGGGGTACACAACTGGAGGGAAAATTACACATTAAATGGAAATCTTTCCTAACACCTAGGATGAACTGGTGGCAGCAGTTTACTTTTATATTATTTTTACTTTTTTTAAAGAACTGTATCGCATCCACAGCGAGTGGCTCAAGACTGTGGCCAGTGCCGAAAATCAACGTGCCACAAAGTCTTTTGTTCTGTCCTTTTGCCACTTTGTGCCTTTGCATTCTCCCAGGTCCAGCCGACCCAGAAATTCCTTATTCAGACATGCAGCCTCCCGCGAAAACCGCAACTTTTGCGGGCTCCTGCATGTCACGTGTTCTAGTGCCCTGGAAGAGGATTGGGACTGTCTGGTCCCAATCCACACTTTTGGTGCCAGTATGTCTGGTATGCCTGAATGACTGGAACCACCGTGGGCCATGATTGGCCCTTGCCTGGCGTGAATGCAAGAGAGCAGATCTTCGATTGGTTATCCCAGATTTGAGCGCAAAGTGAATGTTGGATAGAGAAGGGGCTCTGCACCCATTCCAGGTTGATCACCTGATGTTCACACCAAACTGCAGAAGGAGCTAAGTACCCTGAAACACTAAAGCAGATCAGTGGAACTGCCAGAGATGCTCTGGAAGGTTTGGCACCCTGAGCCCGCTGTTGTCCCGTCAGACCCCTGTTTGTGCATCGATCACTGAAGGCCTGCAAGGGTGCTGTATCCCTTTGGAGTAGTGGGAACAACTACTGTCGGCATCTCATGATTACCCTACAATAGAGCCTCTTTGCAAGTGTTCCTGGGCCATCCAGTGACCAGGTTGAACCAGGGGTATCGCCTAGGAGCATTGCCGTCCCAGGTTGACACTCAAGATTTAAGGAATTGCCAGCTTGTGGTCCTGGGCCCTCTTGCACCAAATTTAGTCCTAGCTCCTCTGGGTCACGATTTAAGAGAGTACACCACGCTGCCAGCATTTGCGGTCCCTGTGTCGCCCTGCTCTGGTGACGGCCATTGTAGGAGCCTTGCATACCTGCCCCCTGTGCCCTGAAATGTGCTGCACTGGAACTGTCCTCTTTTCTTCGAGAGCCGAGAAAAGGCTACTGTCCCCCCCAAAGACGATCATCCCGTCCTGCAGCCGCTGAGAGCTGGAGTGACATGTAACTGCAGGGCTTGAACCTACAAGCGACCTGGCCTAGGCTGGCAAAGTTTGGCCCAGATGGTATCGAGGGTCGGTGAGTACTTGCATCACTTACCAGTGGCTTCCTGGCACAGCCATTGTTCTTTACACACGAGAATCCCTATAAAAGATACTCGCCTTACCTTGGTCAGCCTGTGCTCCCTAGCTAATCCCGAAACTCAAAGGTCGATCTGCCTGCAAGAGTAGACCCTCCTCGAATAATAGGACACTGTTCTCTGCTACCTCAAGCCCCTTCCTAAACTGCTACTGCTCCCTGAAGAGGACCCACTTTTGCTCATAAGGCATGACCACGTGTTTTCAATGCACTACTGTACTTTTGAGCATAAGGCTCCCCACTTCGTAGGGCTGGACTGTTTAAGTTCGGGATCGACTGTGAAGAACTGCCTAATGCTGTATTTGTGTTAACTTACCCTTCTGCTGCAGGTTGTGGTTGTGTTTTCCCCTTTACCACATTAGGCAAAACGTAATTGTTTATATGGTAAATAGGCCTGTGTATTAATTGTGTGATATTATTTTGGTATATTCGTGTTTAAATATCAAGGCCTATAAATGTATATGTATTTTTTATATACACTTGTCTAAGCGTATTCTGTGGAGTTTTACTGTTTGTGCTCAGTGTGTGCTTCTGATCACTCACCCCTCCTGAGATTTAGTCTTGATCGCCTGCCAAGCTACCGTAGATTGGTCTGGTTTGTCCAGAAGGTTGCCCTGTTCCACTAAACTGCCTCCTAAACTTCTGCCCACCGGTCAGAGTTTGGAAATCCATTTTTAACACTTTATAATCTGGGAGTGGCTGTTGCATGGGGGGATTAATGAGCAAACAAAACAATGTTTGCTTGATTTCCACCTTCCCGTTGCCTTCATGTGGCAGTACCACATGTTCTCATCTGCATGGTGATGTACATCCTTAAATCTACCTGAAATAGCACTTGGGTTAGAAATATCCCTCCTAATTCTATTCATGAAAACACTCATATTTGACAGTACCTTTTCAATCTTAACATCATTATTTGACCCACCCCTCGAAAGAAATAGTATGACTTCAACCATGAAGAAAGGTAGAGACATAAGACCGAAAAGAACATTGTAGGGCATATACGTTCTCATACTATCCATAGTCTTTGGATGCTGTGGAGAAATGTTGTTCACCCACCCAAAAGGACATATTACTGTTAAAACAGTTAAAGGAATGTCACTTATCTTATTATTCCACCCTCTTCTTCCTTTTGCTGTTAGGGAGGCAAGGTAGAGCTCTTCGCTTGCCTGACATTGCTGATGTGGATCCATGGTCAAGGTCCCACGACTATTACCGCTGTTGGTGTGGCATAGATGTTGTATGGTCCTTCAAATTTTGGTTCTTTACACTTTCACGCAAAGTTCTGTTTCCACACATGATGACCAATGAAGAGCTGTAGTGACTGTTGCTGTGATGATTCTTTCAGTTGCTGTGATGAGTCGGTCACTGTTCAAGCATGCTCCTTTCAATGAGACATGTCTCACAGATGTGGTTAGTTCCCTAATATACCACCCCAAATTCATTACCTTAAATTTCTGCAGAATTATGCGCATCGAAGGATGTGCGTGCGGGTGTGAGAGGTGTGTGCATCCTCCTGTCAGTCACTATTTCATGCAGTGTAAGGTGATGATCATAACCAGGCTGGTTGCCTAGTGAAAACAAGGCTAGCAGCAGACGGTGTAGCCAGCTCTTCTTCAAAGTATTGCATAACATGGTAAGCTTTTGTTTTAGCAAACTGCTTAAGCGCTCCACTCTCCCGTTGGCTTGGGACTGGTAAATTCAGCACAATGTATGCTTTATGCCCAATAAAGGGGCAATCTCTTTGAACATCTCATTGAAAAGGTGAGCCCGATTTCAGGATATCACGTATCCCCCACCAGGGAAATATTTCACGCACTAGAAATGCTGCGGATAATTTGGCATCATGGTGAGCACTGAGGCCTGCTTCAAGCCATCAGGAGAATGGGCACACAACAATTAAATAATGAACGTTACGGCACCTATTAACCATGTCCATGTAATCGATGTGCAACTGTTGAAAAGGCCCTTGCCGTGAGGCAATGCTGCTTTAAGGGTCCTGAGAGTGCGACCTGTGGTGTACATTTTGCACGCGGTACAATTGGAAATGAAATCATCAACATGTTCCTGAAGGTTTGGAATGAACCACTCTTCCTGTAAATCTGCTGCAATGTACTGTTTGGTTGTGTGTGTAGGCTAGTGCAACTGGTCAAGAGCAACTGTGAGTGATGCTTGGGGCATAACTGGTTGACATATTTTGTCTCCATATAAGATCTGTGGGGGATGCCGAACATTCTCTCCTTGTCCATAACTTTCTCCTGCTGGGGAAATTGTTCTTTTAATTCAATAACCTCAGTCTGGGGAATAACATTGTAGTGAATCACGCTTTTCACTAGGTGTGACAATTCAAAGAAGGGATATTCTGTATTGTCTGGGATTTCTGAGTATGCTGACTCTTTTGCTGCTTTGTCTGCTGCACTGTTGGCAAGAGCAATTTAATAACCACCGCATCTGCTGTAGGGAGTGCTAATGCATCAATTAATCTGGAAAGTAGAGCAACATGCTGTACTGGTGTGCCATCTGACTTTCTTTTAACCCTCTCCTATGCCATCCGGACAGACCAGAGTGTACTTTAGATGTAACATATGTTCAATCTGAATAAATTGTCATTGGACATCCTATGGACAATTCTAATGCTCTGATGAGGGCCACTAGTTCAGCTGCCTGCACAGAATAACCTGATGGTAGGGGCACCTTTGCCAATACCTTATATTCCCCTGACTTGAGACTCACAGATGCTGCTCCCATGTGCCTTTGTCCAGTGTTCTGATCGATCGTTGATGAACCGTCAATGAAGAATACCTTTCCTTCCGTGAGTGTGTCTTCACTAACATGGATAGTGTCCCCTTTAGTCTCTTCATATGTAGCACAATCATGCACTGTGAGTTCCGGCTGTACTGGCTATGCAATGAATGTTTCTGGATTGACAGTGTGGCACCGGCCAATGTGAATGGATGGGGTTGGACAAAATGACCTCATACCCTAATGCTCGTTGTGTAGTGAGAATTGATTTAGATTTTTCCAATATTGCAAAAACTGCATGCTCTACATAGAGCGTGACCATGCACCACTTGGTGATGGTGGATGATTTCTGTATTGCGAAACTGCTGCTGTCAGTGTTTGCTCGCATGGGAAATTACCCTGCATTACTGGGTCTAGGAGCCCACTGTAATAGGTTAGAGGCTTATGTCCCATCGACATTTGTTTGGTGAAGATAGCCATCATCACTTGGCCATTAGAATGTGAGAAAGAATTGTTGTTTGTAATCTGGTGTTGCTAAAACTGGTGCATTACTGACTGCATTTTTAAGCTCTTGAAATGAATGGATCATCTCAGCTGTCCAAGCAATTGGTCCCTTAACTTTCTGTGCTTCCTTTAACCCTTGCAACAGGGGTGTAGTGTAAGTATAATAGTCAAATATCAATGCTCGACAGTAGTTGCATAATCCTTGGAACTGTTGCATTTGTTTGACTATGGTTGGCTGTGGTGTTTGTTGTACTGCTGCTGCCCTTTCTGTAGTTACTATCCTACCTGCCAATGATGTGATCTTTCCTATATACACGGCCATCCACAAACTGAATCACTGTGCTCTGTACTTGTAAGTGTCCTAAGTCTGTTTGCAATACTCTGTTAAAAATGCTAGGGGATTCGCAATAACCTTGTGGCAAACAAGTGTTTTGAAATCTCTATAAATGCTGTGACGGGCTGGGACTCGGGGTGTAATGGGGTGGAGAGAAATGCATTCTTGAGGTCTACTACATTGAAATGAGTGGCCTCTGTGGTGATGTTAGGATGGTGGCAGGGTTGGGGGCCACTAGAAATTCTGCCTGTACAATGTTATTCAACAGATGGAGGTCCTGAACCATCCTCCAAAATGACCTTTTCTTTTTTGACAGGATATATGGCTGTGTTACATGGTGATTTCTGATGTCTCTGTTGTGCCCTGCTGCCATAAAGCTACAATGGTGTCAAAGATGCCTTATTCTGCCTCTTTTACATGGGATACCGCTTTACACGAGGCAACAATGCATCTGGTTTCAATTTGATGCAAACTACCCCTATGCCTGTTTGCAGTCCTGCATCGTGGGGGCTACTGATCCATAATTCACTGGTCACCTTCTCTAAATCTTTCTGCATGTGTGGTGGTAATGTCTTGGTAAGGTGCATGGTGTGGGGTACTTCTCTGTGTTCTACAATTAAATAGCCGGCCGTCTGACTCAATTGCTGTCTTGGGTAAATGCATAGAACATGCACCATTTAAGATTTTCCTCAACACGGACAGGATTACAATTTTTGACTTAGTTATCACTGCTTCCAAATAGATCTTGATAATGGTGCCTGGTGCCCTTTCCTGAGGGACAGCTGGTCTCTATAGAAACTCGTCAGGTATGTGCCAAATCCTATCCTTGATCCCTGGTACCCACTGTACATGATTGCTACCCCATAAAGGAACACATCTAGATGGAGCTGTATGCTCCATAGGGCACTGTAACTGCACAGGGCCTGTATCAGTCTTCAGCCCTAGCATGTTATGTTCATGGGGTTGAACAAACTACACCTTCCTCTGTGAATGAGCTGCTCCTATTCAACTTGGCCATTAGGTCCCTGCACAAGAGGTTCACTGGGGTGTCTCGTGAATACAATAAAGGTACTGACACTTCCTGTGTTCCTAAAGTGATGGGTAACTCTTCAGTGAAAGGAACCGATACAATAGCCCCAGAAAATCCCTGTGTGTCCATTATTTAGTCCGACAAAGGGAACCTTCCCTAATACGGGATTTGGTAGCCTCTGTATCAACCAAAAACAAAATGTTCTATCCCCTATCTTAACTCCCATTCAGGGTTCCTCATCTGGGTTGGAAGTTACGGATAGTACTGGGGATGTCGAAGTGGGCTGTTCTATTGTGGATGACCATTTGCAGTGCATGGCCCCTCATTCCCAAAAAATAATTTCACTAATAGAGATAAAAGGGTGATCCTGACAACACATTTTAGGGTGACATTTATGTTCCCTGGTGAGCCAATAGTCCTAAAACTGCTGCTCAAGTGGTTATCGGGCCCAGCCAGCAAACCTATGAGAATTCTTGGGGTGATGTGGAGACTAGGCCCCTTTGAGGTTGTTGCTGACGGGGCCATATACATATGAACGCACATACATTTGGGAGAACAGCTCACTTTACTGGACATGCTGCCCTATCTACAGGACAGAAACATACTGACAACAGTACGTTAGAATGATAGGTGAAGAAAGAAGGAAACGCATGGAAGGGGACTAATGGGGCATTAACGTGTTTTGACAAATTGGCTGTTCCCTGGTGGTGTTCTGGGTAAATTCCACTGAATTACTGAATAGTGAATGTTCTGTGTTTGGTGGCATTTACAAGTATGCCAGGAATGGACGAGGAGCAGGACCATTTTTAGGCCCAAAAAAAAAAAAAGCTGTTATGTTTGGTGCTTTTTGCAAAGCACTTCGAAGCAATTGCTATGAATTCAAATTGCTGAGGCAGCCTAGGCCGACATTGCATTTCATAATAAAGTAGCACATTTCATAATATAGGTGAGGAGTAGAAAAATAGACATTTCGCTCCTTTGATCAGAGGAAAGGGATTGCCCTCAAACACTCTTGCGGCTGTGTAGTAAGTTATTGTCCCCTGTGGCAAGGCATTCTTATCCCATAACTGAGCGGACAACTGCTGCATATGTGACTGAATGATATTTGGCGCTGGGTATTGTACTGGCTGTTGCTGCATAACTCCCAGGGGATATGGGGCAAACTGGGCCTGTGGAAATTGGGGTTGTCAATAAAAAGGTAGGGCAATATCCTAGGGCGTTAGGGTGGTGGGGAATGGTCGGTCTACTTCTACATTCCCCTGCAAAATGGTCTATCGTCCCACATGACCAACCCTACCCCCCAAATCTTGGTCTCGTGCCCCAAATCCACCCCCTCAATCTCTCTGAAAACCCTCTCTTCCCCTTGGGAAGCATCCCAGTTCCCCTACCATCTGTGAATCCTTATGTCCTCCCCTGCATGGGGATATGTTCTTGTTGCCCTTCCACAGTGCTTGTTTTTACTGCTCCTTCCATGATCAGTTTAGCCAGTTTCTTTCTGCATTAGGTTTGCTTTTGTCCTCTGCATTTGCTCTGCCCTATCCTTCTCCTGTTTCTGTCTGTATTAATGTATTGTGTGTGCCTTTATCTCAGGCCGTCCCTTCAGCTCAATCCCAACCACCTTATTCAAGTCTGCTTGTACCTCTGTGGACACATCCTTGTACAATATGTGATAAAAAAAGGCAATATTTTTATCCCAGACCTCACATGTCTCTAACTGCCACATTTCTTGTATCTGTTGGATATAGAGTGCAGGGTCATTATCTACCTTCATTGTACAAGTCAGGTATGTCAGGTTACATGTCTCTCAAAACCTTCCATGTTTGTGCTCAACAGTTTTTAAACAGAGCACCATCATGGGCGGTGTTGTGCAATGTCACTCCCCCATACTCCACCCTTTTCTGTATTTCGTTAGCATGCTCTCCCAACAGGGAGGTGAACAAGCTCTCCTATCGCTAAAGTTATTCCTGCTGTGTGCTTCTTTAGGGCATAAATCTACTTGCCAGCTGCCGCAGTGAGGGAGGGCAAGCTACACATTAAGTTGTCCTGATCCATGTGGGGCCAGAGTACATAATCTGATCTCCCATGACCTTTTTGGATGTGTCTTCCTCTTTTTTTATGATGCAATACTTTCCCTCACTTCTTACCCTTTGCTAGACCTTTGCATGGTATAAGCCTACGTCCCCATGGTGTTATTTCTTCCGGGTCCTCTGTCTCCCACTCATCTTCATCATCTACTACTCTGTAGGTATGTACTGAGTAATAGTCTATACTGTGCTTGTACCCATTTATATCTTGTGGACCCCCTGTAACTTCGCCTAAATGGGAATTTCCTCCTGTGTGGCTGTCTGGGGATCTTGGATAGCTTTACTATCAATCTTAAAGAGAATGTTCCCCACCCTCCATTGGTCTGTGCCTGTTGGCACACCCTGCATGTCTCCTTGCCCCTGTGCTGCTTTTACTAGCTGCTCCTCTGCCTTCTGTAATGCTGCTTCTAATTGACGGTGAGCCTTATTCTCAATTTCCAAAATCAATGGATCTCTGGTGGTGTTCTTGGGTTTCCCTAATGTTTGCTTTGTGTCTTCAATTAGGGATGTTAACTTGGGTTTAGTGTATCCTATGGCAGCTGTAAGGAATAGGACCCATAAGAGTGTGGCTGGTGTCCTCATTGTGCACCTGATTGGATCCCTCTTTACCATTCTCGGGGAAATTCTCTTCCTCTACAATCATTTTATTTTATTGAGCATTTATTTGGCGCCACAAGGCTAAATGGGAAGGGAACTGGGGAAATAATAACAATGGCAAAAACAGTAAATACTAGGCCTTATGGCATTTGGATGTGCAAGTGCAGTGAGGATAAGTGCAGGAGGGGGGAGTAGAGGACTGGACAAGTGCTGGTAGAGGGCCCGGGAGTGAAGTGCTAAGGGGAGCCAAGGAGGAGAACCTCCGGCTAAGTGCCCCCCACTCTCTACTTGGAGAAGCATTTGACAGTCAAAGAGTTGGAGGAGTGCAGAGCTCTATGTAAAACCAACAGATTGTCCACAAACTTGTGGAACTCTCCCGTCCCCTGCACACCCTTTTAAACTGTATAGACAGTCGACATTTTTACACAATGGTAGTAGTAAGTTTCTTTAAGAAAAGAGAAATTTGTGAGAAAAACCAATTTTCGACACTGTTAGTGTAAAACAGAGTGATGGAGACCATCAATTTTAATTTAGTTTTAAATTATCTGTTATAAATATGAATTTCAATTCATTCATCATCCGGTCTTAGTGAACATGATAACATAAACGTATTCATTTTGAAATCACATTCAATAATATAATTCGAGGGCATACAATGTGTTTATCACACTTTCTACAAAATTAACTTTTCACATGTAATATCCATAGGAAGTGAATGTTTTCTCGACGCGTTTCGGGGTGTCCCCTTCTTCAGGATTTGTTAGCCCTCTTCGTTACCGTTAATCTTTGGTTCCCCTACAATATATGATACAGTAATCAGATTTTTAGGTTCTCACTTATAACTGTCATTTAACTCTTGAGAAAAAACTTTTTACAATAATCACCTGGATGTCGAATGTGGAATATCCTGACTGGATTTATTATTAACAGTAATGTCAACCCAATAGTTGTTGAATATCTCAGTTGCTATACAACCTGTAGATGTGATAGAAAAACAGTAGAAAAAGCTCAGTTAAAAGAGAGATCTGAATTTGTGAAGGAAAATCTAGTCTTGTCTATCTGAGAGTAAAAATATTACCTTTCAGTATTTTTGTAAAAAGCTACTTCTTCATTGGAACAAGTCGCTGTAGTACGAAGTGAGAGTCTTCAGGGATGGAGATGATGCAGCGATAGGAGATTCCTCCGCTCGTGTCTTTAAAAACACGTACATGTGCTATGTGAGAAAATTGCAATATTCTGCCCATATGGATAAACAATGGGTCGGGATCATTTAATAGAGTATACTCTATGAAGGCCTCTAGACTAAAGCTATGGAGTTTTAAAGCTGCTGGTAAAAACTACTCCATTTGGTTCCCTTACCTCCTTCCTGAGAAGATGCTCTGATGACCGGTGCTGAAGCTCTAACCGTTCCTCATGGTTCTCGCTGAAAACGGCCGCTATTTACATTTTGACGTCATCACGTTGAAGCGTGATGACGTCATGGTGTTTAGGACGTCAACGTGTGACGGTAAAAATGTCACACGGGTGTATTTGGAAAGGACTTTGTGAGTTTACAAATGTATGTTGGTGCATTCCAGGGGTTTAATTAAATAAAAATAAAGATAAAGAATCGGTAGATGAATATAGGGAGTGCCTCATATTACTTGTGGTAAATTCACTTGATAGTGCATGTCGTGATAGGTGTGAAGACATCATGCCTGCCTGATTTATGGTAGGGGAGTCTTTACCAGGGAGAAGTTGTTGGAGTATTGGGCATCCGTGTGTTTACCATTTCAAGAGAAGCATGCTCACATTCTATGGTTTGTATCTTAATACAATCATAAGTAAATCATCAGACAATGTAAACAAGAAAATTCAATAATGTATTTAACAACAAATGATGTTTCATATACATTAAGTTTTTGATTAGGTCAGAAGAAACGGTATTGGGTTACCCTGCTAGGGGTCCAGTCCTGTTTTAAAGAAATGAGGCTAAACTGTACTCCTCGTTCATCCCATTGGGAGCTAGGCTGTTTAATTTCTCTATCCAGAAGATTTCCCTCTGGTTCATACGTCTGGCATGGTTGCCACCTCTTGGTGCCCTATTCACAATTTCCAAAATCACAACCTTAAGTTGGGAAATATTATGTTTTTTTAAGGCAAAATGTCTTGCTACTGGTGAGTTGATACTGTTGGTTCTTATGTTGCTTTTATGCTCATTCCAGCGCTCCTTAGCTTTCCTTTGTGTCTGTCCAACATAGTAAATGCCACATGGGCAACTTAAACCATAAATGATTGATTTTGTGTTACAGGTTGCAAAATCCTTTAGTGGAATTTTTTGGCCACTTGATGTGTGTCTTACATAGCTTCCCTTCATTATGTTGTTACAATTGCAACAACTGAGGCACGCAAATGTGCCCGTTCTTCTCTTGGTGAGGGTTCTTTGATTGTCAACTCTCGGTCTTTCAGCTTTTACTAGGCTGTCCCTGAAGTTCCGGCCCCTCTTGTAGGCAATGATAGGTGGTTCAGGAAATAGTCTCTTCAATTGTGGATCCAGATTGATCATTCTCCAGTTCTTCTTGATTATCCTTGTTATGTGATGAGGCTGTGCTGAATATCTCAGAGCGTAGAGAAATGGGATCTCTTTAGATCTATTTCTTGGTATGCGGAGATCTTTCCTTTCCAACGTGTGTGTTTTGTCCTCAGCCTTCTTGACAATAGACTCTGGATAGCCTCTTTCCTTATATCTTTGTGTCATCAGTAGGCTTTCATTCTTAAGGGTGTCAGTTGTTGAGATAATCATTTTTAGTCTGAGAAATTGACTATAGGGCAAATTGTTCTTTAAATGCGTTGGATGATCCCTAAAAATGAAACCAAAGAGTCATTTTGACCCTCAAATCAACAACACAACCATCAGAATGTTTGAAGAACAGATGACAAAAGATCTCAAAAGGGTTAACTTCACCAGATCTAGAAACTACAACACTAGGAGAAGACAGAATGAAATTATCAAAAATCTTGCGGACGACAGAAGCCTGACCCTGAAACCGGCAGACAAAGGAGGAGCCATAGTTATTATGGACACTACCTATTATGAGGAGAAGATCTTGGAACTTTTAACAGATGAGAATACGTATATAAAAATTGAACAAGATCCGGTCAGAGACATTTCAAGCATCATTGAAACCACGCTTGAGGAAGCTGAGGACCAAAATGGATTTCCAATAAGACCAAATTGTTTTTGACTAACGAACATCCAATCACTCCAATTTTCTACAGACTGCCCAAAATACATAATAACTTGACAAAACCCCCCCTCAGACCAATAGTTGCGGGAACTGATAGTATCTTCAACCCACTAGCTGTCTATGTGGATAAAGCACTACAACCCATAGTCCAAACAACTTCAACGTATCTTAAAGATACCACAGACTTCCTCAATCATCTAGACACCTTAACAAATATCAATAGAAATGATCTACTGTTCTCGTTCGATGTACAAAGTCTATACACATGTATCCCACATCAAGATGGTTTGGAAGCACTTGAATGGTCCTTACTACGGAATGAATGTGAAGCAAACAAAACCTTCATTATGAAATTGAGCAAAATTATACTTATTAACAACTACTTCAGATACAGGACTCAATACTATCTACAAGCATCAGGAACCTCAATGGGGTCAGCAAAGGCCCCAGCTTATGCCAATCTATTCATGTACCATCTGGAGATGAAATGGATTCTAATACCAACGAAATTTAGCGAAAGAATCATCACCTGGAAAAGGTACATTGATGAGGTTTTCGTCATTTGGATAGGACAACACACCGAATTAGAGGAATTCCTACAATACATCAATTCAGGCCATGACAGAATCAAGTTCACGATGGAAATCGGAACCCCCAAACTACATTTTTTGGATGTTGAACTGGAGATTGGTCAAGAAGGAATAATCACCAACATTTACCACAAACCCACCGATGTCAACAACACGTTACATTTCAGGAGCCATAATCCAACGCATTTAAAGAACAATTTGCCCTATACTCAATTTCTCAGACTAAAAAGGATTATCTCAACAACTGACACCCTTAAGAATGAAAACCTACTGATGACACAAAGATATAAGGAAAGAGGCTATCCAGAGTCTATTGTCAAGAAGGCTGAGGACAAAACACACACGTTGGAAAGGAAAGATCTCCGCATACCAAGAAATAGATCTAAAGAGATCCCATTTCTCTACGCTCTGAGATATTCAGCACAGAGTCATCGCATAACAAGGATGATCAAAAAGAACTGGAGAATGATCAATCTGGATCCACAACTGAAGAGACTATTTCCTGAATCACCTATCATTGCCTACAAGAGGGGCCGGAACTTCAGGGACAGCCTAGTAAAAGCTCAAAGAACCCTCACCTAGAGAAGAACGGGCACATTTGCGTGCCTTAGTTGTTGCAATTGTAACAACATAATGAAGGGAAGCTATGTAAGACACCCATCAAATGGCCAAAAAATTCCACTAAAGGATTTTGCAACCTGTGACACAAAATCAATCATTTATGGTTTAAGTACCTCGCCCATTGAGTGGGCCATGCAAGAAGGTTCCAGTCCCATTCCCTCAGGAAGTAGCACAGACTTTATGGTACAGGCTGTTGGTCTTCGCTGCGGTATATCTACCCACTGCAGCCTTACAGCAGCATGCCACAGGTTCCTCTGCGCTTCGTCAGAAACAGAGGCCCAGTGGCACTGAGGGCCGGCCCCCTAGAGATCCTGCAGCTTGCGAGGACCGCTTCCTCAACCCCATGCGTTCCCTGCAGATGATGGGGCTCCTCAAGGATATAGTGAAAGAAGTGATCCTGCAGGTTGTGCCCCTAGGCCTCCACCTCTGGGCCCCCCACCGGTCCCTCTGGTGCTACCAGTGCCTTTGCTGTCCCTCCGACGGTCCAGGTCCTACCAGTTATCCACACCCCTCCTCCTCCTACTGTACCACCAACGCCTCCCCCTCAACAGCCTTGGAACTGTCTTCTGGTTCAGATGCCAGGGCCCAGACTCCCCCCCCCACCCCTCCTGTCTGGAAAAAAAGGGGTGGGGCGATGATGACGACACTCAGGACGACAAACCCTTGGGATCTATAAAGGTCTTTCATGACCGCCTTCAGGGCCTTGCGGAGTTCCTGGGTGCCCCCCAACCGAGGTGGCCCCCCAGGAATTGGGAGGGCTAGCAGAGGTTTAGGGCAAGTTCACCACCAGCCATCTAGGTGTTCCGCTCCAGAAGGATGTCCTGCAGGTGGTGCAGAAGGTCTGGGAGAAGTCCAGGACCAAAGCCCAGATGAACAAGAAATTGGACAGCAGTTTCAGGCTGGTGGAGGGGGGGCAAGGTGGAAAGCTGTAAAAGGGGGCCAATGCATCTGGGATCGTGCTGGGGTTTGTACGTTTTTTTTTTTTTTAATGTATTTTATTGTGCAATTAGTTTATTTGTTAAAACATTTTAGAACATTCAAATACAATACACAATTCCATATAAAAAGCAATTATCATAAAACAAATTCCATATACAAAAGAACAATTAAGATAAAACAGTTAACATACAGCATGATACATAAAACCTATTTATCACATGGCCGCGGTAGCGGCCATGTAGTTATGGTTAAGTTGGTGTTTCCATAGGAAGAGCACTTTTTGGGCGGCTTATAACTTCGCTCCCCCTGGACGAATCCTCCCCAAACTTTGCAAAAACAGTATATGGCCCACTCTGAATTTTTTTCTGAAAGTTTGGTGAGGATTCGTCCAGGGGGGGAAAAGTTATAGTGGGGGGTCCCAAAACTTTTTTTTTCCCCATAGACTGAATGGGAAAAAACTTTGCGCACAGCTACAGCCCGAACCGCTGGACGGATTTTCACCAAATTTGCAGCAGGAGCGGCGGCCTGGTCGCGAAAGCCTGCTTTTGCAAATTTGGTGTAAATCCGTCCAGTAGTTTTTTAAAAAATGACCAAAATGTAAGGCAAAAAAATTAGTGATAGCTGTGTTCGCTCCGTGGACGGACTTCCCTGTTCGCTCCGCGGACAGCACCCCGATTGGCCAGCGGCTTGCGTCATGTCCGCGGACATGCGACGTGTTCGCTGATTGGGCGGCGTGGTGCGTGATGCGCGGCAGATTTTCTGTCACGCCCGCCATCTTGCATTTGCGGACGTCCGCAGACAGCGCGGTGAAAGTTTGTTCAAAATGTGTATTTAGTAGAGTGTGTTGGTGTGTAGAAGTCTTTGGGGAGGATGGGGGAGTATGAGATAGGTTCAAAGTTGTATTTTATTTATGTGCTAGACGCTTTTGTTGTGTTCGATTTGTCTGCGGACAACACGGCTGTTCTGGAATGTTCGTAAATAAACAGAATGGATTCGGTGTCAACTGGAAAGTGTTCTAAGAACACTCGTGGGGTCTTGGAATGTTTGCAGGGGGTGTCCTGGAGACGTTGTCTGTATTGTTCGTTGGCAAGGTGAAAATGTTTTAAGAACAATTGCGGTGTCCAGAAATGTTCGTACGTAAAGAAAATGGGGGTGTCCTGAGGACGCTGTTTGTATTGTCCTCTGGCAAGTTGAATGTGTCCTAGGACCTTCCCCCTGTCCGCGGACATAACAATGGTTGCAATGTTTGCATCTATGGGTGTGATATGCTGGGGTGGTTGTGGCCAGGGTATAGAATGGTGGGTGCATGGCCATTTGGCCATGCACCCAAGAGTGTATGCCCTGGCCACAACCCCCGCAGCATATCACACCCATAGTGGCTTTTAACTTTGGGTCAAAAACTAATTTATAAGGAACAATGTTATAAGCTTGTATGGGTGTGATATGCTGCGATGGTTGTATTTATCTTGTTATACGTACTATTTGGCTTAGTAACGGGAGTCCATGTTTTTCTTGTTCATTTCTGTAATAAAAGAAAATAGCATGTTAGTATTAGTATTTTATAATGACTTATTACATTGTACAATCAACATTTTCTTCTTTTTATTGACCCTCATATTTAGTAGATTACAAACCAGAGTACTGGGCAATGTGCAAAGTTTCTGTGTTGCTAAAATCATTGGGTCTGTGGGAGAAAAAATATCCATGTTGGATTAAAAAAAAAACCTTTTTCTGTTATGCTACAGTTTGTTTTCCGCGTTTACTTGTTCTTTATGCCTAATGCTTTATGCATTGGATTGTTCCAGTTTTTGTGAGCAGTATGATATTAGGTATTTGTTTGGATATTGTAAAGTTTTGGCCCAGTTAGATACCAGTAGGCGTATTCTAACTGTTTATGTTTTGATATAATTTCGTGGTATTGATTTATCTGTTTGCATATTTGTAAATTTTGGGACAGTTAGATACCAATTGGCATATTCTAACTGTCTATTTTTTGCTCTATTTGAGTGGTATTAATTTATCTGATTAGTTGTAGAATCTTTGGGCAGTTAGATAGGTTTTGAAATATTGTGACAGTTTATATTTTTTTACTACAAGTGTACTTAAGGTTTAAGTACAGTTCAGTTATCAAATTTTGGTTTTAAGAACATTAAATACGTGTTTGTAAGATGTGCTGGTAATCTCTGCTTTAGAGTAACGGTACTATCATTACATTCAAACCATCCACATTTTTTTTAAATATATGCAGTGTAGTGCCCTGAGTTGGTTGTGGCTCCTGCGTGGTAGATTATACCTATTGGTGTGAATCCAGTCAGCTTGCAGTTGTTTTTCGTACCATCTGCATTGTAACGTAGAAGCATTAGTATTACGTATTTACTATGTGTTTGTATTAGTAACGTAGAGCGATTATCCGAATTGCAGGTAGAACATAATCTTCCGTGGTTTGCATTTTGTACAAGTTGCTGAAATGGAACGGATTCACAATTAGGTATTGATATATAGACAAAGCGCTCATTGGGGATTTGTTCTTGTGTCACATTGTTGCAGAGAGTGCATGTATTTATTTATAGGTATGTTTTTGTTTTCCAGTACTAATAGTAAGTACATTAGTACTGGAAAACAAAACATTAGATCTTCCTGTGAGTTTATAGTGAATTTCACCATTCCAGCACAGTAGTCCAATTGTCGTCTTATTCCAAAAACACTATACGTGTTGTCAGGATTGTTTGCTGCATTTCTGTGAAGTACTAACATTTGTAAACACAATGGGTCTGTACTGTGTAAGTAAATGTTGTCAACAATTGGTGGTAATTGAAATAGAATATTCATTGCTACATTTGCGTAGCAATTTACACCAACTATATTTGAGAATTTAAATGGTCCAGGTAGTTCTGTATCTAACTGCTTTTTTTGGAGTTTGTCTTCCTTCTTTAAAGAAGTACCTGGTTTACTTTCCCTAATTGATTCTTTTTTGCTTGTGGTACTTGATGAAGTTTTAGTTTCTTTTAGTCTCTTTGGAGGATTTGCAGTGACATCCTGTTGCATTTCTGTTTGATTTAGTTTTCTTTTAGAAAATGTTCCTTTTTGTGGAACAGGATATGTTTGTAGATGGGGGGTGTATAGTGAACGAAGTCTATTGTATTCTAAAATGCAAGGAATATCAGTGTTTACTTTACTTGCATCAAAGTGTATTAGAAATAGACCGTCAATTGTACGTAGGCGTGACAGTGCTACGTAGCTCATGCCTTCTTTAAAGACTGTTACCAATGTCTATCATTGCTTTGTCTAGAGTAAGACCTTGTGATTTATGAATGGTGACTGCGTATGCAAGAGTTAGAGAAATTTGTTCTCTGCGTACATACATGTCTTTGAAGAGAAGGAATCGAGCTGTTGAGCGTCCTATTCTTTTTTCTTCTGAAAGTTTGTCAAAGAGAATATTGACAAACTGAATTTTGTTGTCACGTGGGTATGTTTGAAAGCCAACAACTGTACCCAGTGCTCCATTAACTAGTCCTTGGTCCACGTCAAGGTTACGTTTAAGCATTACTCTGCAATGTAAGGATAATTTTAATATCTTTTCCAAGCCTGCTGTGTTTGAGATAGATTTTTCTAAACTATTTAGTCTTGCTGTGGCTTGGTCAGACATGGGTAGTGTCATTCCATGTACATCTAGATTGTCTGTGGCGCTAATTTCCATAATTGGTTGCATTTCTTTGCTTAACATTATTTCATTGAATTTGAAACAGCTTGCAAGAGTTGGCATTAAGGCCATACAATTGACATTTTTGTGAGCTAATTGTTCCATAACATCTGTAGCACATGCATTATCACCATAAAATGCATGAATGTGCCGGGTTTTCAATATTGCTTCTGCTTCTCTAGAAAGTATACCAACTCTGATATTTTTAAGATGTTGGCATAAGTGAGATCTGCAGGTTGGCGCATGTTTTCTGTTAATTCTCTGTATTGGAAATGTTGCCAACAGTTTTACGGCAGAGTTTGTGTCCTAATGTTTTAAAAATAGGCTCACCTTTTACAGGTGTCAATTGAAGAAGATCTCTGAAAACAATGATGTGTTTTCCTGCAAAGAGATCTTCATAGTTTGTTTTGAGTACTTCTTGTAATCTGAGGTGAATCAAAGCCAACATTAGGTTGGACACCATGCTCACTTCATCTATTAGTAGCATTTTCATTTGTTTCAATACTCTGCGTACTTCCATTGCAGCTTCTGCACAAAGTTTGTAATAATCTAACTTGTTTTGGTGTTCTACTGGCAGGAGTAGTAATCGGTGTAAAGTGACACCACCTATGTTGTAGGCAGCTAAACCTGTGGGGGCAGTGACAACAGCTGACAGTTTGTTGTTTGTCAATTGTTGAAGGAACTTACTGATGATTTTGATTAGGAATGTTTTTCCAGAACCAGCTTCACCACTGACATACAATAGTATAGGTTTGTAATTTTGGCAGGTGCATTCTTTGTTTTCATGTTGCACACCATGTACAATTTCTTTTGTTATTTCTTGAAAAATGCTACGTTGCTCTTTGTTTAGTTTTGATTGTAGTGTAGTTAAGTCTTCTTTATCTTCATAGTGACACATGATGTTTTCTACTTCTATCATAGCTAATTCTGCCTCATTTTTATTAGTGGTTCTCCCAGTGGTTCTTGGCTTCCTGTGACAGAAGGTTGACTACTGTCAGGAGTGTCCTTATCTAGTTGGGCCTGGAGTTCCTCTTCGTGTTGCTGTTCATTGTGCAACATTGCTTTGTACTGTGCAAAGTTTACATCAGTTATACTGCTTTCATTGGCTTTGAAAGCGTCTTCATATGAGTCATAGGTATCTAGTATTTCTTCTTCTTTTCCCCTTGGTTTGAAGAGTTGTAGCAGGGACATGTAATATATTTCTTTATGTTGAAGAGTCTTTAATGACAATTTGATATGATTAATTAAATTTGGTTTGGTGAGTTTTACTATGCTGCCATCACAGTTTGTCACTTTGTATTTACGGTTTTGCTCATCAGCTTTTATATTATTTTTGTATGTGAAGTTTTGGGCTATGTGGTATAGACACATGGTTTCCAAAGTGGTACTCCTGTTTGGGTAGTATGTGTCCAATAATTTGTTTTTTAAATGTCTTGGCTGTTGGGATCATGTTTGGCTATTGTTTCTATATCTTCGTATGATTTTAGAACTCTTTTTCTAGATTTAGCTGGACCAAGGCTTAGCCATACTATATTTGCAGATTTACCATACAATGCAGTACCAGTTAATCGATCAGCTGCTTCATAGGATCCACATTCTCTATGGGACAGCATTTTTATGCCCAAGCTGTATAATTTCTGAGACACTGTTTTATCTGATGACAGGTCATTCCAGAGGTCTTGGAGCTCTGTCTTTTCTGATTTGGTTAAGTATGCTGTGACATATCGTGCAACTGCAGTAGAATTGTCTGCAATGTACTGCACATCTATGTTTGCATTCCACAAGTAGGCAATGATTGCATTGTAATCATTGATATATTTTTCTTCTTCTTTTCTTTTTATGCAATATGTATTTTTAGGTGACTTACCTTTAACACTATGTCCAACTGAAGACATAAGGTTGTTCACTTGACCTGTATTTGTAACTGGTCTAGGGAAACCAAATCGGCATTTGGGGTAGTATTTCCCTTTGTTTTTGTATTTGCGACGACAATATTTGCCACATTTGTGTCTTTGGAATTGTAAGATTTTTGCATGCAGATCACTATTTGTGGATTCTAACAGAATTTCACAAGTGACATATTTTTCAATAAACTGTAAAACAGTGGCAAACTGTCTTGACCAAATTTAGGAGCATCTTTAATCCATAAAAGCATGTGGACATGTGGCGCTCCTCTGGCTTGGTATTCTTTTCTCCAAAAGAAGTGTTGCACTTCTCCAAGGGGAGGAACAGTTTTATTACCAATAAAATGTAGCAGAGCAATGAAGCGATGGTGAAAATATCTAGAAACATTAACAGGATCCTGAGAACAAAGTTCTCCAGGTGTTAGTATATCTGTTTGTTTTGTTTTCGTTTGATATGAGTAGGAAAGCATGTAAATCTTCCCATGCATATTCTGCGCAACTTAATGTAACAAACCAAGTGGGTGGGCCAAGGTTTCTGATCATACAACGTACATCTCCATGGCGTCGAAACCAGTACTCTTTAGTACCTCGCATATTTGCTAATAGATTTGTAAGATTTGCCTGTAAAACCTCATCTTTTTGTTGAACTTTTTGTGTGGCTGTCATATTTTGAAAGTGTGATCCTGATTTTAATATGTGTGCAACTCCGTAACATAAAGTTGCTAGTTCACTTTCAAAGAGTAGGTGGAATATGTATTCGACATTTTGTCGAAATCTGGGATCTTCAGAATACAATCGTAATGAGCGATATTCTGATGCTGATATTTGAACAGGTCTATCATCGTATTTTCCTCCTTTGCCAGTAGGAAAGAGTAGAGGAAAAGCACGTGCTTCTATACTTTTTTCCCATATGCTGATTGGTGATCCTTTTGTTTGACGCATTTGGTAAGTTTCCAGTGCATCTCCTATGGTGCCATTAGAGTGCAATGGGTAAATTGTATAATGGTCTAAAGTGTTTGCTATTGTAGCAGGATCTAGGGGCTCAAATTGACCAGTTTCTTGTGTCTCTTGAATTATTTCAGTTGTATCTTTCAAGTTTTCTTCGATATTAATTTCTTTGTAATAATCATTATTCTCTTTGAGATATTGCATGGCTTCTCTAACTTTATGTAAATCTACCAGTTGTTGCCAAATTTTTTTGTCTTTTGTAGGTACTCCATTTACCAAGATAATTAAAGATTGTTGCATTGGACGTTGCACTCCTAGAGTGTGCACATTTTCTTTTAGATCTAATGGTAAATACACTACTTTTCCACAAATACCTTTCACTAATTCAGAGGGAGGTAATTTTGCAGTTTTTGGTTGAAGGCGTATTATTGCATGAAATGGATAAACTGTTTGAATTATGATGCTCTCATATAAATTAAGTTGTTGAAGGAGTTTTGGTAGTGGATGTAATTCCAAGTTATTTGAGATAGCATGTGAAGGAGTTTGGTTGTTGTCAAGTTTGGTAGTGCAGTAACTGCAAAGTATTATGGGGTCAGTTATTTCGTATTTGTTTTCTGCTATAAGGTAGAGAGCTGATTCAAACCATTTAGAATCTTCATTGTCTTCTATTTTGTATGAAAGGTCTATAGTTTTTGTGTTACTTTTATAACACATTCTGCGGCAACATACACACACGTGGTTTGGTACTTCAGCTGAATTGCTTTGAAATTTTAGTATTTCTTTTTTGTATGTGTGTAGTGAAAGGTTGCCATGTGCAGATTTGTTACGAAGTTGGTTGACAGCTAATTCATCTTGTAAGTGGGTTTCATTTCCAAAATATTTTTTCTGTATATACTCGATTTTTTCTAGTAGGTCTTTTGGTGTACCATGTAGAAGAATGTTATTTAAATTGACTAGTGCTAAAGCAGGAGTTTTTGCATAATACAGTTTATAAACTAGATTTCTTATACTTGCATGATGAGTTGATATCCTTTTGATATCATGGAAGGTTGTTTTGCAAGTAGCTCCTGATATGCAGGCCAACAAATGTCCTTGCAGTCCTGTGTGCTTGCATACTGGACAAGCATCCATACCTTGCAGTATTTTAATTTAGATTTTGTCTTTGCTTTTCACATATTGATTGAGGAATAGGCGTAAAGATTTGAACATTTTTTTGGGAATGTTACACATTGACGTGCAAGGCCATGTGTAAATTAGATGTTCTGATTCAGTCGAATGGGGGGGTAAATCTAAGTTTTCAGGGCATATTTTTGTAAGGAGTACTTCTTGTTCCATTATGGTATTATTAACTTTTTCATAACCTCAACCACTGCTATGTATGGCAATTGTATTTGTTTGCTTTTGTTTGTACGCTTCTTCATTAAAGTATGGTTCTGTGCTTGTAGTGTGACTCCATTCACCTCCACAGATATTTAAAAAGTTATTTCTGTTCACATTTCGTTTATTGAGAAGTCTGTTTTGAAGTTTAGTTATTAGTTTTGTTAGTGGTTTAATTCTGTTTAACACAACAATAAATAAGTTTCTTTTGAGAAGAATTGCACTGTCTATCAACGCTTCTAAGATTACTTTCCTACGATAGGTTTGAAGTGTTGAACCTGGTTTCTCTCCTGTTATTATCAGATTTTGAAGGACTTTGTGACGGAACATTTTGGCTAATATACTTTTCTTGGTATGTTTACTTTGTACTATATCAAGATTTATAGAAGACGTTTTATTTGTAGTGATTTTCTGTTAATAGTTTTTTGGGTTGTTTTACTTTGTGATAGAGGAGGCAAAGTTTTTGCACTAGAAACTTCTTCTGTTTCACAACATGACTGTACTAGCTGTTGTGTTTCAACGTTTTTTACAAATTCTGCTATAGATGGGTGTTTATGTTGGAGACTTTTCTTTTCATTTGCTCTACTTCTGCGTCCCTTTCTACGGAGTTGCTTTTTGGTGGGCATACTGTAGCGTCTGTTGAAAAAAATACAGAAGGTATGGGTTGGGGTTTTCTGCAGTGCATGTGTGTTGTGTGCATGATTGTTTGAGTAAGATGATAAAGATGTATGTAATGGTGTGTGCTTGTGAATTGGGAAGTAGAACTACCAGGGATGGGTATTCTTCAATTAATGTGTTACTAAACTGGGGTTCAGATGACAGAAAAAAGTAAGCCGGTGGTGTGGAGAAGAATAAATAAAATAGGTAAAGCTATACAATTAAAACAGTTGTTTGTTCTACAACATCTACATTCTAGCGGCTGAGTTGGGTAATTTGTGTGCCGAAAAATAGGAATTTGAGGGCCATTCTGACAGGAGATCACTGTTTAAGACGGGGGGGGGGGATTTTTGGTCACAATGGTGCAGAATCTCTATTTTTAGGCACAGAAATACCATGAATGCACCGTACAGTGCGTGTGAGTTATACATCAAATATTATGGTAACAATCTGCTTACTTTTTTTTCAAAAATGAGTAGTTTGCTTCTTAGTTCTTTGTAAATCAAAATCGGCTGCTTCTATTCAGGAGAATGGGCTTCACTGCAATTGTAAAAGAAAGAAATTAGTAATTTGGTTGCTATATCTGTTTTCATTTTAGACATAGATTTTTTTAAATTGAAATGCTCAGCGCCTTCCTGAAAACCATTAAAACTGTATTATAACTAAGAGTAGGAAAGAAAATATCTTTACTATGGTTTGGCGAATTCATAATCTACCAACGTATACCACTATTCTTGTAACTAAGCTTTTCCACGTAATAGTGAGTCATTGTCATCATAGCTCTCAACCATGTGTGTCGCGAAGGCGGGTGAAATCACCTGATTTTGTTTTTGGTGGGCGAGATGCCCATTGGAATGAATGGGCGTGCAGGAGGCTTGGCGGGCGAGTCAGTGCTTTACAAGGCGGGTGACACCCGCCAAAAGCGTGTGAGTTAAGAGCTATGTGTCATAGCCTGCTTTTGCACGTAACAGTGAGTGAATGTCATAGTCTGCTTGTCCTATATAAATGTATGTAAGTACTTATATAAACGAAAAAAATTAAAACCAATTATGTGTTTGTACAAATATTGTTTGAGATTTGATCATAGAGTGCGTATGTTATTTTGTGTGATTATATGTTGTGTATATATTTTATTTCAAAAATGTTAGTTTAATAGTATTTGCATGTGTGTGTGTGTATGAAGAAATTAAACGATATAAAGGTTTGTAAGTGACAGGTCATTTTAGGACAATGAAACAATGATCGTCCATTCATTTTTCAGATTATAGAAGGTAAAGGTCGGTTAGAAAATGTGTTCATGTACTGTGTAGAAAATATGCATATCTGTACTTTCTGTTCATGTATATTGATATGGACCAAGCTGCAAGTAGAAATATTGGAGATTTGTATAGTATTTCTCGTAGATTGTGGTTGTCAATGGTATGAGACTTGTACACCGAGAGATACACCGTACATTTGTAGTGCTGCTCCATGATGATGCAGTTACATGTAGAGTTATTGGATTTGATTGGTGGATGGTCATGTGATTGCTTAGCTACATCCAATGAGGGAATGGCACAGAGAGTGAAATCGAAATGGTAGAAGGGCTGTACATGTTACGACACGTTCGCTGACATGGCGGTTGTTCTAGGACACCACGTATTACATCCGGGGAATTTGGGGAGGGGAGGTATGGAAATGAGATTGGATGAAGCAAAGGATTGGTCAGTAAAGTTTAGTGAGTGTGTTGTGCTAGGAGAGGTTTTCTCAGATATTGTTTTTGCAGAGAGAAGAACAGATAGCTATGGCTGAGTGTTTCAAAACACAGATTGTGTGGATTTTGGGAGACTCGTGGATTCATTGGTTGAAGGTGCATGCAGAAAGCTGTGGAGTATCTATTTATCTTGGATTCCCACATGTGGAAGTGCACTGGCATGGAGTGCGTGGAATGAAGTGGTTGGACTTGCTACCTCTCTGTGCAACTTTGAAGATAGAGGAACATCCAGACATAATTGTAATTCATTGTGGAGGGAACAGTTTAGGACATGTGTCTGGATTTTCTTTGCAATTTGCAATGAAAGAAGGACTTCAGAAGATAATGGACATGTTTCCAAACTCTAAAATAATTTTTTCACGGATTGCGCAGAGACAAGCGTGTTTTCGTTCTTTCTCATGTGGTCCACAAATGGAGAAAGCAAGGCGTAATGTTAATAAGGCTGTTTGTGCCTTCCTACGAGATTTTGGCATGTCCTCTTTTAACAATGAAAATATTTTGTTTCGTAGTACATACATTTTTCGCAAAGATGGAGTCCATCTTACTTGTGCTGGCAATCAGATTTTTCTGAGAACTGTACAAAATGCATTGCGACCTTTTTTAGAAATACAGCATTCGTTTTGAAGTACGTCTTACATAGTTAAAATGTTTTACATTCAAACACCTCCCAAAGACTCTTTTCAGAGCCACCACTTCCTGTTAGAGAAAAATGCATTGGTTTCAATAGGGTAGCAATGCAATTGTTTTTCTGTTCGCGGACCATCCGCGGACTTTCACGAAAACGAAATGGCGATGCTTTATGTATCTTCACTTCTATTTTTTAACTGTGAAAGGCGGCTCTGAAAGAGCCTTATTTTTTTTTTTGATTTGTTATTTTGTATTTTTTTTTTCTTTTTTATACACGACACACTAGGAGAGGAGGGAAAGGAGGGTAAAGGGAAGGGGACACCAACCACAGGGATGAGAAAGGGCGAGCTGAGAGAGGAATATGTAGAGTGGGTTTTATTTGGGTAGTGAGCAGGTCTTCTGGTGCTCTGAGACGATCGTCTCAAAAGCACTCCGAAGTCGTTCCCCCCTGCAGAGTACTGTGTCACAGTACACACATACAACTGTGACCCTCGAAAGGTAAGGGTCATCAGAATTCTGTATGGCCTGTGAGGCAGCTTGAGGAAGACGCTGTCCCACAGAGGTGTTCCTTGTGGTGACAGGATCAGGAACGGAGGATGAAGTAGAGGCAATCAACCTACTACGCTTCTCGCAAGGTACAACCTTGCGAATGGCCCCAGTGTGGAATGAGCGCAGGTGTCACTTCATGGTAGTGGTCCCAAAGCTATACGAACCATGCTTCCTGCGACTGAGTACCATTTTGCACTCATTACAGGTGACACGGTTCGCATGAGACTTAGGACCGTTTCCATGAACGGTAAACAACCGCCACACCCAAGATTCACGCCGACGGCGGGTAGTAGGGATTTCCTCTACCTCATTCTCATCATCCTCTTCTTCCTCCTCTGTATCCTCACTCATGTTCCCCTCTTCAGGCCCTTGGGGAAATGGTGGTGGTGGAGGGGGTGGGGGTGGTGCTCAGGCAGATGTAGCACCATGTGGTAATAGTCGAGCCATGGATGTCATAGGCTTGGAGATGGAAATCTCAAAATCTGCAAAGTATGCAGCAAAATGCAGTGTGCTCTGTGGAATAGTCAGAAACACAATGAGAATGCGCTCTAGGGCGTGGTCTTATATCGGGGTGCTTGTGCGCGGGTCGCGGACATGCGCGCCGTCCGCAAGACAGATCGAACATCAAAAAAGGTTCAAAAAGTCACAAAAACTATGTGGAAAGTTAGGATTTGTATGTGGGATTTGTGGTATGGTGATTTTTTAATGAGAAATATTGTGGATTACTTGGAAATGTACTTTTAAACTGGCCGGGGACACGAACAGTGTCCGCATTTAGAGCACGAGATGAGCGTGGGCACGGTCACATGATTGTTTTGTGAGCATGTTCGCTAAGGTAGCGGTCGTCTGCAGGACACCCAATGTACGGACATTGTTTTGCGCATGCGTGTTGATGTTCTGCGGACAGTGTTCGGGTCCTGAACTAATTAAAAGTGCGTCACATGTAAAACAAACAGTTACAGACAGCCGTTTGTTCTTAGCACAGTTTAATTTATTTGCTAACAATACGGACAGACATAGAGTTTCAAGCACACCTCCATTTACGTTTATTTACGAACAATTCGGAACACCACGAGTGTTCTTAGAACAGTTTCTGTTTGCTATCGAACACTACGAATAGGCATAGTGTTCTTAAGGACACCTCCATTTTCGTTTATTTACGAACATTTCAGGACACTACGAGTGTTCTTAGAACATTTTCAACTTGCATGAGAACATTACGGACAGATGTAGTGCCTTCAGGACAGTCACATTTTCGTTTCTTTACGAACATTTCCGAACAACCGCGGTGTCCGTGGACACCTAAATTGGTTTTATCACAAGGAACTGAAAGTAATTACAACACAATATAAGAAAAGTAACTTTATTTCATATATATATATACAATTATGACTGGGAAGGTGGGGCAGAAACGGAAACAAAAACAGGAGAATTAGGGATTTCTAGATAACTGGGATCAGGTGAAGAAGGGAAGGAAATCTCATCGAAACGCTTTGGTCCATAGACAGGGATTGGGGTTAACTGCGTGGGATAGGGTGAGGTGGGACAAGTGCAGGTTGGACAATGGTGTGCTGTTGGGGGTTTCACATAATTTTCCACAAAGTTTTTCAAATCCATAAAATTTTGCATAAAGTCATCCATTGTTTGATTAATCTGCTGTAGAGTGATATCGTCTGATTGTTGTTGTGAGATGCTTGGAATTTTTGTATGGTCTGTAATAAAAAAAAATGTATATGTTAAATGTATACAGAATAATATTTATTAATTGGTTTATATAGTAAAGTGTGTACCATTAGGTGGAATATTTTCTAACATTTCCTCTCGTGGGAAATGCTCCTCTAGCCAGTCGAGAGTACTACACATTTCTGTGAGAAAACAAAAAAGTTATATGTTTTTTTTTTCTAATATAGAAAGTTTATAAATATATGAGTTAAAAGAAGTGCACTTACTATGTCTGGTGAGATATGTAATCAGTAGTGTATACGTCTGGTCTTGCTGTTGGTTGTTGAGCGTCTGTGAGGTAATTATGGTGGAAGCCACTTTATCTTCTTTTGGTATATTCCATTTTAAAACATATTGTATTTACATGAATGGTTAGTGTGTTACATATATGGGTAACATTTCTTAAGTATTACTATATAAACTTTGTATGTGTGCTGCTTTGTGAATTTGTTAAATGTTCCTATGTTATGATATAACTATTACACATACCTCCCCAGAGTTTTTAGGTGGTGGTACTGTTGTCCAAACATGTCTGCGGACCATCAAATTCAGTAGAAAGGGTTCAGTATGTTCCATATTATATGTACATAAAGTCAAAGTTATTATTGTTAAGTTGTGCTACTAAAAAACTATGAAATTCAGTAAAAAAACTTTGTTAAAGGGACGTTATGGTTAAGTTGCGCTACTAAAAACCTATGAAATTCAGTAAAAAAACTTTGTTAAAGGGACGTTATGGTTAAGTTGCGCTACTAAAAACCTATGAAATTCAGTGAAAAAACATTGTTAAAGGGACGTTATGGTTCAAAGTAAAACCGAAAAACCCCTGAAATTCGGCAGTTATGGTAAGATAAGCAACCATAACTCGCGCCGCCACCGTGCACTGCTAAGACTAACACCCAGGACATCAAAGATGACATCAGAAATGTCATTGATGACATCACTGATGACATCACATGTCTGGCTCCCTCTTTTTTCCTTTACTGTTATATCTAGGCCAGTTACAATCAGGAACTAAAAATTCACTATACTATAATACAAAGTACTATGTTTGTAGACTTATACTACAAATATGTTCTTACAGTAATTCACTTAGGGTCCACTCAAAGCATATGAACCATATACAAGGGAGAAAACACAGACTTGGAAGACAACAATGCTTTCTATGTATGAAGATGATTACTACGGTTATCAACACTGTGTTATAGTTCTGTTGTTTTTTTATTACTGTACTTTCCCTGAATATGCTCATATTTGTACACATTACACATACACTACTTTCATTAGGGTCTAGTCACAATATGTGATAGTTATACATAGGGAAGTAGTAGCTTTGAAGCAGAGCAATCATTTCTGTACATGAAAATAATCAGTTACGTTATGAAAATTGTCGGGTAATACTGCTGTTTTTTTGTTTACTTCACTTTCCCTGTATATGCTCTATTTGTATGTGTTATTGTCTGTTTGTGTTTGGTGTGCAGTAATGCCATAATGTAGTAATTGGGTTTTATTAGCTATCTATTACATGTTTCACATTATGCAAAACTCTAATAAAAAAGCAGTTATCATTTCAGTATTCAACATGGCAAGATTATGAATATTGCACCTTCATCATTTATGCTGCACACACTGCTTATGTTTCTGCATGAATAGCTTAGTATACTGGATAGAACTTCATAATAGAATGCTATGTATATCAACACATTCCTTAATCCACTAATTAGCTCATGATATTTATTCCAATGATCCTTGACACTTTTTTGTCAATATTACAATAAGAATCCCTTCTACAGAGTTTTCATGAAAAGTAAATGCACATGTGATGTCATCAGTGATGTCATCAATGACATTTGTGATGTCATCTTTGATGTCCTGGGTGTTAGTCTTAGCAGTGCACGGTGGCAGCGCGAGTTATGGTTTCTTATCTTACCATAACTGCCGAATTTCAGGGGTTTTTCGGTTTTACTTTGAACCATAACGTCCCTTTAACAACGTTTTTTCACTGAATTTCATAGGTTTTTAGTAGCGCAACTTAACCATAACGTCCCTTTAACAAAGTTTTTTTACTGAATTTCATAGGTTTTTAGTAGCGCAACTTAACCATAACGTCCCTTTCACAAAGTTTTTTTACTGAATATATATATATATATATCACATTCAATTCATCATAAAAAATTACCACCAAGGGGTGTCATTCATAAATTCTAATTCATTCATATACATCTTTTAAATCCATTTAAACATTAAACAATCCTGCTTCATCCCCTTGTGGAAAGTCCCCTATTGTGTCCTTTATAACTCGCATCCAAATATGGTAAGCAGCTGCATTTATCACACTCGATTCGGCCCCGATCAATGTTTCCCAAAATGTATCTCCCTTTATATTTTATAGGGAGCTGACCAGTTGTCCATTCCCTCTTCTATGGAAGACTGTCAACACCCCACGGGAGGGCAATAAGTGCCTACTTGTCTCCTCTACAGAAAAGCAAAACCTACAAAGCTTGTCCTTTATTTGTGTGTTATTCCAATGGCCAATGAACTCTTTAGTCTGCAGAATGTTTGGACGAAGTTGCAATGTGAATCTCAACTCGGGAGTAGACCATTTAGTAAGATAGTTCTAAGGCTTACCAATCTTGAAACCTTGAGACTGTGTGGGAGTGAGGAGCCATTAGGCCCCTCGCGTCCTTTACTTCTCATTACAAAACTCGTACCAAGTGCCTCCAGTGATTGATACGCCCTTCGCCCTTATGCGATGTCGACTTTGGTTAACATTTGCGTAGATGGGACCACTGTGCAGGACACAGGGCATCCATTTTTGTACCCCCTTTCGACCCCATCTTGATGACTAGGCCTCACTGCGATAGTACAAAACGCTTCTCTTCCCTTTCTCGCTACGGCCAAATGCACAGGGCACATGGCCCCCACCATCGTTCCCACTCTGACTAGAAAACTCTGCGGCTCCATTCTCACGCTGAAGCCGGAGGTGCTTGCAACAAATAATAAATGTAACACATCACTCTTCCTCTGAGATCACTGACCTGCATGTGAACCAGCCTGAGCTAAGCACATAGCTCGTCCATCTCCACAAACGTGTCCTTGCCCCCGCACCCTCTCCAGTGGAAACCTACTGCAATTGTGACCCTGTGCCTCTGCAAGGTATTCCTTTCATGTGCCAGATCACTGACCAAGCCATGATGCCCACTCAACAGATCCCCAACTAACATTAGACCCCTGCTGCAGTATATCGTTGTCCAACACTAACAAATGTCACATACCAGAGATTCTTAGGAACGCAGACCCTAACTTCAACCAGTGTTATTATGGTGGTCAAGACCCTTACCCTAAAGCCTCTATAATCCAATATAATTGATAGTATAGATATATGTATGACTTTTATAGGGACATGATGAATTATTCAAACACTACGAACGATTATTATTTAGTGCATGTATTTTGAGAATATATTATGTTAGCTTAGATAGTTACCACCCTGCTTCACAGCGACCTGACCTTCACCCATTCGGAGCACAGATGCCTGACGTCCAGCCTCCCACCAGGCAAGCAGCCAACCCGGAAGAAGAGATGCCACCCACACCTTGGGCACCATATGGACTGTCCAATCCGGGACCAACGTAGTATCTTATGTTAGTTGCGTCATTTGTCCTATAAAATGTATTGTAACATTAAATTTGGTCAGAGCGCTCTCAGAGGCAACAGAGATCTTGAATGCCATTTACTTATATAAACCTTGCCTTGAACTCTCGCAGCCTGCTCTCTTTGCCTCATTCCCTGTCAGGGGTGTGTCAGTTTTGTTCCTTTGCATGAGAAAGACTGGGAGGGCACAAACAAGACGCATATTACCTGTACCTCTTAAAGGCACATCGTTTCTCAATGCTAGTGGCCCAATCAAATTCCCTTGCTTTTTTCTTTATCACTTTTTCATAGTCAGGACGGTGCTCCAACATTTCCAAATTCAGTCCTAAATCAGACATTTATTTATTGGCAAAAGTGTGCACTTTTAAAGTGAAATAATTATGTCTGTCTTTGCCAAGCAATTTCAATACATTATTAGAGCAACAACTTGTATATTAGCGAATAGCATAACTTTTTTAACTGACCATAATGATGACAGGGATTGTAAACCATAGTTAAGTCTCAGGGCCTCAACTGGGACACGTTTAGGCAAATTAATAATAGATCATAGTAATTTTGCCTCAGTTTTTTACAGCCAAGTTACATGTATGAGTGGTAAAACCTCTAGAGCATATAGTATTGCGGGGACAATACTAACCTTATACGTTTGTACGAAACCTTTAGTATTTTGTCCACCGCGATGCTCGATATAGTTTTTAATTGCCAGCCATCTCTTCCATATTTTTGGAAATATGAAAACCTCATAATATGAGGCCGATGGTCTAATTGTTTCTGGAAAACCAAAGTACAGAACCTCTTTAGTATTCTCTGAAGCTGTGTTTTCCAAACGGAACTTAAACTTTTCAGCAGCAACTTGTGATCCCCCCAAGCACATTGTTCTTGTCTTGGTTTTGTTTAGCACCATTACATTTTCTTTTGCATACATAAACAGGGCATCTAATGATCACTGGAAGCCATTCTGTGCCTGATCAAAAATTATAATGTCGTCAGCATTTGACATGCAGATGACTTTTGTACCATTAATACTTGGGGGGAAGGTTTCGCGTGGACCTAAGGGCTGATTCCAAATCAGCTGTATATGCATTGTACAAGATAGGACCCAGTACGCAGCCTTGTTTTAAACCCTGATGTGTTGGTATATAGTCAGAAAGAATATCTTCTGAACTAAGGAGTATAGCAACTGATGTATTAGTGTACAATAATTGAATATAATAGAGCCGCTCAGGATCAATGCCCCATTTTACCAATTTAATCCAAAGCCTTGTTCTTGATACCAAATCAAAGGCTTTGGGAAAGTCCACATAACAGCAGTGTGAACAATTATTTCCCTTGGGTCTTATGTCCCTCAGAAACTGTACAGCTTCTATATTAGATGTAGTACTCAAGATATTTTTCCATTTCAGCCAGGTGGTTAGTTTTTCCAACAGTATGTTAGTGAACAATTTCTGACTGGAATCCATCATTGCCAGTAGGCGATAGTTTGATGGTACTAATCTAGCTTCTTTTTTTAGGGTTGGGACCAAAATAGATTGCTGCCAGCTATCCAGAATAATCCCAGTGTCTATGATGTGAGAATATAAAAATTTTAGTACCCTTTCCCAGAGTACCGGATTATCCTTGAATACCAAGTTCAGAATGCCATTGGGACCGGTGGCACTCAAGGCTTTAGATTTTTTTATTAACCATTTCAAGGTACTCCCTGTCATCTCTTCCATGAGAGCACCCCCTTTCCTTGTAACGCCTTGGCTCCAAACACAAGACCGAGAAGTATCAATCTCAGACATTGAAATTACTAAGGGAGAATACAATTGTTGAATATACAATGTCCAAGCATCCTGCGAGACAGGGTTCATTTCACTCTGTGACAAGGAATTACGAAAATTGTTATATTTATGCCAAAAGGTTGCAGTGTTATGCATTTTTAACCATCTGAAGAGATTCTGCCAATGAATGCCTCTTATCGATGCTGTATGTTTTTTTGGGGAATTTCTGTACTTGGTAGAAAGATTAGTTAACATTTTCTGTCTACTGCATTGGTGTAATGTAACATTCTTTTTTAAGGCCGCCCGTTCCCAGCGAAATAATTTCCTTCTTCCAAAAATGGGTTTTAAGCTTTGAACGGAACTGTACTTTGGTAATCTTTGCCTTGCCCTTATAAGAGATGGAATCATCCCTTTAATCATTTTCACAAAGTCCCATTCACAAGCCATTAGTGTGTTCTCTATCCCCAGTGTATTTTGATTTATGGTCCCATTCACCAATTTGATATCCCTGTTATCCCGTCTAATTCTGTTGAACACAGGATTCACGATTATTTTAGCACATTTAGTCACAATCCAAGAGGGACATTTTAAACTAATTGACCAACATAATGCGCCATGATCATTAATCTTATTATGTATAATAGTAACAGGACTACATTCAACACTCGTCTCTGCATCCACAACTACATAGTCAATAAATGATGACACTATTCCATTAGACCATGTATATTGAGGATTGAGGTCTCCCATAGGTGCCATCATAAGGAACTTCAAATCATAAAAGTCAATAATTTTGTGCCATGAACAGTTTCTCCCAATTGACAGACCCTTCTGCAAATGCAGAGATCTCCTATTGATCTCCCTGCCAATAATACCTTGCCATGTGGTGTTCTCTCTAACCAATAATATACAGCACCTATCAAGGAGGTCTGAGTGCCACCCGGTGGATTGTAAATATTTATAATGAATATTTCCTCTAATGTAGGGGTAGGAAACTGAAGAATCCCCATTAAAACATTGGTGGACTTCTTCAAATGTGGAAATGGAGTCATTCTTAAGTGAGCCGTAGCACCTATAATTAAGTCTCTGCTCGCCCTCCCCTTCCTAAAGGAGGTGGCGTTAGTGGCGTTATTAGACAAGATTTGGTAACCATCTATACAAATGGACTTGGTACACCAAGTCTCCTGCAATATAAATACATCTTTCAATATTGCTTGGCCCTTGGGATGTACCATAAACGAGCAATATCCCTGTGTGTTCCAAGATACCCAAGCCAGACTGAATGTAATGCTCAGTGGTCAATTAGCCCCATTGTGCAGACACAAGGGCATCCAGAGATCAATATAAGGGACCTTTTGCCATGCTTGTGTACTCTGGATTTGAAGGGCTTTTAATGCTGCTCTGACTGATGTTTGTGTAAGAGCTAGAGAACCATTGGCAGGTGCTTGTTTCCCAACATTGTTGATTTTCCTACTGATTTTCCAACAAGCTATTAAGGTGCAACTAGCCTGCAGTAATAGCTCTGAGTGTGTTTTTTAACATAGCCAGAATCAAAGGAGACGCAAACTCTACCAGAGCCCAGTTCGAATTACTATACCATAGGGATAGCTCAATCTTTAAGATATCCGTCGAATGTATAACTTCCAAATATGGAAGTTGTTTGAAAGTAGATAGAAGTACAGATCTATTTAAAAATGGGCTGAAAGCTGTGGGAGCGTTCTCTTCTAATATGATCCATGTTCCCCTATCTTTTAATGCACTCGGATGTACGATGGGTAACTTTGTCTTTAATTCAGGAGTATGTAAAGGGGTATAATCCAATTTTCCTTCCCTCTGATCCTGCTTTTCAGTACTTTTTGCCAATATAGGCATGCCCATTGAAAGTAACTCCTTATCTTTAGATGAGAGCTCTTCTTTTTAATTTAATTTGGTAAGTTGGTGATTTGCCGGCAAACTTCTTGACCCTTTTTCCGTAGACTCCTGCAAATATGCCTGACATGTGGTTCCATCAGAGGCACAATTCTGGAACCATGTACCTTTACATGGGCACTTAGTCTTTTCTTTTTTAAGACCTTTTTGGTTCTGCTTTATCAGGGGAATCTCAAGTTTGTACAGTTCTGGTAATATATATGGAGTCAGTATTTATCGTTAGTTTTTGAAAGCATCTTTTAGCTCAGTGGGAGGCGGGATATGCACTTCTTCAAAGTCCCAGGCAACTGTGGATTTGTCCTTGTTTCTCCCAATTAATATTGGTGATTTTATTACCACATTTCCTTTCTTTGCCGACTGCTGTGTCACAGATTGGCAGATCCCGTTGCTGGTGTTTCTTTGTCGCCTTGATGCTTCTTCTACCGTGATGTCATGCTCCAGTTTTTTTGTCAAGCATGTAACTAGCTCTGACAACTCCAAGGTGAGGGCTTTACTAGATCGAATTTCCTCCATCAAAGTGGGCAGTATAATTGCTTGCCCGTCAATCTTGTTCTCTAATGCAACCAGATAATCCTTTATATCCACCTCATTGCATCTAGTCGCATTGCTAGAGTTAATTGATTGGCTCTCAGCCTCTGACTCAATTGTGCTGGCTGAATCGGAGTGTGAGGCAAATACTGCCAAATCAGGTGTGTCATAGAGATTGATTATAGCAATATCCTCCAAGTTTTTTACTTCAGGTAAAATCTGTGCACCACCCATAGAGGCCCTTTTCAAGTTGACCACATGCTTCAATAACAAATTATTGTTATCTAGGGCCTGTGCCAAATGCTTCTGCTTGTCCTCGTCAGCAGATATTGAAAAGTGCCTGGGGACCGTACCAGTTTTAGCACCAAAAAAGCCAATAATTTCCGCTTGTGACGGAAAAAGGTGTTTGGTATTTTTGGCTGTATTGTGCTTCATTTGATTTCGCAAGTTGTTGCATTTGTGAGGTGCCCCTGTCCTGCACAATGTCGCTTTACGGGCCATTGCTTTCTGCACTAATTCAAATGTTTGCAAGACTCCCTTACCTTTCCAATACAAAGCAAGATGTTTTTCATGTGTTGGGAAGGGCACCACCACTCTCCACACCGCCAGGCCACCTGACACGAGACACTCAGCACTCACTGACATGCTCAAAATAATTCTTTTAAATACTGGGTCGAAATGGAGTCCGCCACGTGACCAGACGCAGTGAAAGAGTTACGAGTTGCTCACTTGTCTCCAGACAAGAGCTATAAAAAAACAGCACAGTAACGCAGGAGCTAATACTATAGCGGGGCTCGAATGAAAAGGAGACCTCTCAGGTCAGGTGTCGTGTACGGCAACCAGGGTGTCGATATTCACTAAATCACAAAACACCCAATAGAGACCTGGGCTGCGGTTGGCTATGACCCCCTAGGGAGTCACACTCCAACACGCACTCCCAAAATGCAGGTTATATTAATTAACCTTACCAAAAAAAGGAGGAGCAGAGAAGAAAAATAGACACTTACTGGAGGAGCAGACACAGCAAAGTAAAAACAATAGCCTAACAACCGCCTTGGCGGTTGCTCAATTGTGCTACAAACACGGTCGTCTCCTCTGCATAATTGCTGCCTCACCCACCTTGCCAGGGCCCACAGCAGGGAAAGGCGTCTGATGATGCGGCAACTTGCTACAAGGCTCAACCGGCTCCTCTGGAGACAAGCGGATTCTAGCTCTGCAGCTCCCTGCTCGATTCCCACTTGAGGAAAGCACCCAAAAATGAATAATAATGAACGAGTATCAGGCCGCACTGGATAGAGAGGAGAAATCTCATTTCACACCAGCCGCCCCGACACGCTCCGTTTCAGATTCCCCAATCTGTAGGGGTATGTAAGTTATCATGACCTAGATAGTATCCTCCATGCCCATGTTTGCAGAACCAGGTGCACATTAGGTTAGAGATAGAGAATGCATTGTTTTCTTGTTCCTAGTTGGCAATTAAATGTAGCTTCACGCCCGATGACCCACCAAAAGGAGCCCACATTGGAGAAGACAGACAGATGGGGCTGGGACCAATGGCCTGCCATCTCTTATGGAGCAAGTTGTCCTTGTGTAGGGTCACACCAACCAGCCATTCGGATTTGTGACCTATATAATTCACGTCACTGATGATGCTGTGCACCCTTTTTACATGTTGCTTGTCTTGATTTTGCCAGAGCGCTCTGTGGCAGCAAAGTCTTTTGCTGGCGCGTCTTTATCTTGTTTTCCTTGCTAGAGGTGTGCCGTGCCTTTTTTTGGTGTGAGCGTTGAGCGGTTTCTCTATATTTTTGGTGACCCCAATGTGATCCCAGCATTTCCACAAAGAAGAAGGCTTCCAGGCCGCACCTAAGACCAGTCCCAAGTGTGCAACCCATAGTCGTGTACTGGAGCCGTTTTCCTGCTCTCAGGCCATTATTGGGACAGCATGATGGAGGAGCTCAGTTGACTACGCAGCTGTAACTACACCTCTTGCGAGTGACAACAACGGTTGGCAAGAGTGAATGTGGAGATGTGGTATGATTGAGTGGAAAGAGAATGTGAAAGACCATGTGGCAGTTTTGTATTTTAGTATTATTATTATTGTTGTAAGGATAACGAAGAGAAAAACAGAAGTGTGGGATCCTTTCTGAGCTATGGGAGAAGGTGGCCATATTTGTATTGTGATTAGGGGATACAAAATTAGAAGCTCTGTATAATTAGAGAGCTCGGATTCCTGTGCCCAATATATTTTGGGTGGGAGAAGGAGGCGAAGTAGTGGTTGTTATTTTGGCTCATTATTTTAGTTTGTTGTTTTACTCTATTAAAATATTATTGTGTATTAGGTGGAGGCTAAGGAAGGGCCTGTGAAAGTAGTGTGGGTGTTGGGTGTGAGGAATAAGAGAGTGTGCGCAGGGATGGCACTGTGGACAGGGAGCAACTAGGAAGCAGGAACAGAGGACTGGTAGTGACATTTATGACATTCTGTGTGGTGTGTATCTTGAGAGTTTTTGAGCGTAATGATTATCTATATGGGGTAATGGCTCCATTGGAGTATATGTACAGTGCATTGCTGTTGTATAAGGACAAGATAGAGAAGTATCATAAGCAGTTGGTAGCGGAAACCCGGGGAAGGATGTTCCATCCATGGCCAGATCAGGCAACGAATGACAGTGGGATTTTGGAACATTAAACCAGCAGATGCATTCTGTGACATATATGCTGTCCAAAAGGCAGAAGGCGGGAGGAGGCGTACTAAATACATTTGTTTGTAGCAATCTACTAAGAGCTGCAGAGGGCCTGATTGGATTCACCTGTTCCAAACTACTGCAGGCTAGGCTGCAGAGAGCTGGCGAGCACTTGATTAGAAACCACTGCTGCTACTGCGGCAGGCTACTAAAGCCAGGGCTAGGCTTAATTGAACACAGCTGCCAGAGTCTGAAATCAGCTCCACCCTGCTGGCTGGCAGGACCTTTATAAGCTCACTTTGAACAGAAGCAGTTGTCAGTCAACTGCTTCCACTGGGAGTTTGTGCTGGTGCTCCTGTTACCAGTTTTTGACCTTTCCTAAAAATCCTCTTTTGGCCTTTGATTCCTGTTGATGCTTACAGCTCCCTCTCCAGTCTTCTGCAGCCTTCTGCCCTGCTCCTCTGGGCTCCCACCTGGCAGCTCTGCCACACTCCGCTGCCTTCTGCTCTGCTCCTCTGGGCTCCCACCTGGCAGCTCTGCCACACTCCACTGCCTTCAGCCCTGATCCTCTGGGCTCCCACCTGGCGGCTCTGCCACACTCCGCTGCCTTCCGCCCTGCTCCTCTGGGCTCCCAACTGACGGCTCTGCCACACTCCGCTGCCTTCTGCCCTGCTCCTCTGGGCTCCCACCTGACGGCTCTGCCACACTCCACTGCCTTCCGCCCTGCTCCTCTGGTCTCCGACCTGGCAGCTCTGCCACACTCTGCTGCCTTCCGCCCTGCTCCTCTGGGCTCCCACCTAGCGGCTCTACCACACTCCGCTGCCTTCTGCCCTTCTCCTCTGGGCTTTCCTGCCTGGCAGCTTTGCCACACTCCGCTGCCTTCTGCCCTTCTCCTCTGGGCTTTCCTGCCTGGCAGCTTTGCCACACTCCTCTGCCTTCTGCCCTGTTCCTCTGGGCTCCTTGCCTTGCAACCTGCCTGTTCTAGCATCTGATATCCTATCCTGTCCCGTACCTGGTTATTTCTTTCAACACTGCTTTCTACTTGTATACATCTTGGTCCACTGTGGTGCCTCTACTTGAATCTGTTTTGCAATGTGACCCTGGGTTGGACTCTGTTCAGATCAGATAAGGGAACACTTCTGTTGCCTTCACCTAGACCGTTGAAGTCGTACCTGCCTCAGTATATGGTCTTTCAGTTTTACCCTTGCACTGAGTACAACAGTTTCCTCGGCACGCCCAAGTTATGATGTTGCTGTATGACTGTTGTTAAGAGTAATCTGCTGGTACCTATCCCAAGGGCTTTCCTTAATCCCTGGAGACCCCTTATCATATTCCAGTACACCCTTAATCTGATCAATCCATGTTGCCCAGTGTACTTGCTTGTCTTTGCCTTTTCTCTGTCTCTTTGTTTACAGCCTGCTCCTGCAGTTCATGTGAATACCTGTTTCAACTAACAGCTTGGTATGTACCTTTAATCTGTTATATGCTAGCATTGTCTCTGGAATCTCCCTTAATCTACTTGCATACAGTGAGATATAGCCTCTGCCCTGTGCTCTCCGCCTAGACTTGTGACAAGTGGCGATCGAGGAGCGTAAAAGTGTAGGTTATGGGACAAAGCGGTGTGAAGGGGACGCAAACCGAGACTTGCGGGAAGGGGAATGAAATACTTATAAAGTTGAAGTAAAGGTAAGGTTTTTTTATTTTTTTTAATTGATTTTATATCAACCAACAACGAAACTTGCAGTACATTTTACAATTTTTCGAATTTTATACACCACAATCATTGTTTACTGCTTCTCCCTTTCCCTCCCCCTACCCAAGCCTACATCAATTTGCAATTTACTTCTGCATTTTGCAAAGGGGTTTCCTCTCCTGTGTTCTCCGCTGGGTCCTGGTCGCTTCACCAATCTGGAGTGGACCCAAACAGTGTGGCTATTAGGTGTCTCCAGTTTGTCAGGGTTTCTGCTTCTTCATCCCCTTCAATGTTCCTAGCGTCCTGCCATACTGCGGTTTCGGCTTCTGCCCATTTCTGAAGGTCTTTCCACCATATTTCTATCCTAGGTCTGTGACATGCCTTCCATCCCATGGCAATCCTACGCTTCGCGAGTATATATGCCAAATCCTTTAATTTACTTACATGTTTAAGTTTACGTGGTCTGGGGAAATCCCCAACCAGATATGTCCATGCTATCTCAACAGTTATCTTAATCCCCTTTTCCTCCAATCTGTGGGCTACTTCTCCCCAAAATTTCTCGATTTCCGGGCACGCCCAGAACATGTGCGTCATCCCAGCATTTTCTTCACCTAATTTGAGGCATATTTGCCTTTCTGCGTTTTTAAATTTAGCTATCCTCTGAGGTGTCATATAAGCCCAGTGGGTTATATACAGCTGTATTTGCTGTAACCTCGCATTCCTTGACACTGTCTTGTGGTACCCTTGGTCCCGCTCCCACGTTCCATCACTCATAGGGGCACCCACTTCCTCTTCCCAGTCCTGTCGTAGCTGTACCACTTCCTTTCCCACTTTGGACATTACCAGCTCATATATCCTAGATATCTCGTGCCCTCCCTCTGCTATATTATATATTATTTCTATGGCGGTGTCTGGTTGTTCTTCCAGTACTATTTCTGACCATGTTACATCCTATGATATGTAATATATTGTCCCGTATGTAACCCAGTTTCCTCCACCAACATCCCAAATTCCTTTATCCTCCCCTCTTGCCATGTATCCCCTACTGGCGCTATCCCCAATGGTTCCCAGTGTTTCCTGATTATCTTCCTTAACCTGTCCTCTTTCCCCGCCAGTGCAACCAATGGCACCTGCGGGGAACACGGGGTCGGGTTTTCCATTATCTGACAGGTCATATGCCATATTTTCCACCCCAATGTCATCATCTTTGGGCGCTCTTCCATGTCCGGTTTGGACAGCCATATAATTTCCTTCAAGAAAAATGGGGCACAGTCCTATCTAAACAACCTAGATTCTGAGGTTGCAATTTTGCCACGTATTGTAGCTGGCTCGCTAGATAATACATTTCGAAGTTTGGCAATTTTATGCCACCCTCATCATACGCATTTTGCAATTTCCAAAAGGCAAGCCTGCTCCTCGTCCCATGCCAGAAGAACCCCCTACACATATACTATGCATCTTATCAAAAAATCGTCTTGGTATCAGATATGGTATAATGCAATAATCCAGGTAAAACCACCATTTTCAGCATTGCCTCTCTTCCCATCATCACCGGAGGGAGCTTTACCCAAAACGTCATGCTATTTTCGATACCCTTGACCGCTTTCTCTGTATTGTGTTGGTGCTCTGCCTCCACCGTATGGTAAATGTATATCCCAAGATATCTAAAAGTATTGACCGCCCATGGTATTTGTAGAACTGGCAATTTCTCTCGTGGAATTCCGACATACCTACCCATAGCAAATATACATGATTTTCTGGGGTTCATGCCAGACAGCGCCGCAAATCGTTCCATTACCTCCAAAACATATTGGAGGTTTTCCTCAGTGTATTGTAAATATAACAGCATATCGTCAGCGTACAAGGAAATCAAGCGTGGTTCTCCATTTATGTTTATCCATATCATGTCATACTGTTGCCTTAGATATATCGCCAGAAGCTCTAATGACAAGATATACAGCATGGGGGGGACCACGGGCATCCTTGTCTAGTACCTCTGCTAAGTTGCCACCTTTCCGATATTATCGCACCCGTTTTGACCCTGGCCAGAGGTGCGCTGTACAGCAGTTTGACCCATTTAAGATACCCAGGTCCTATCCCATAACTGGACAGGGCTGAAATCAGCCATGGCCATTTAACTGAGTCAAATGCTTTTATTGCGTCCAATGAAACAATTGCAATTTCAGAAGTTTCCCCTTTTGTATGTTCTATAACTCGGTGGAGTCGCCTGAGATTATTAGTTATATTTCTATGTGGGACGTACCCGGTCTGGTCGGGGTGTATTAGTTTGCCAATAATCTGTTTCATTCTGTTTGCCAGTACCGCTGTGAGCATTTTGCTATCTTGATTAAGCATTGGCGGCAGTCTGAATGATCTGCAATCTTTGCCAGGCGTATTGGGTTTAGGGAGCGGTATAATAATCACCTCTCTCAAGGACTCCGGCAATCTTCCTATTTCGTATGCCTCATTGAGCATAGCTAAAAGCGGACGGGGGCACCTCCTTTCTGTACATTTTATAAAATTCACTAGGGAGTCCATCGGCCCCCGGCGTCTTGCAATTGTGTAGCTGCACTACCACCTCCTCTAATTCTTCCAGGGTAATCGGGGCATCTAAGTCCTCTCGCTCCTCCGCGCTAATTCATGGCATACCTATGTCTTCCAATGTTTCCTTTATGTCCCTGTGGTCGCTTTCCCCCTTCATCCCTATATAGTTGTTGATAGTATTTTAGAAATTCTCTGTTCACGCCCTCTTGGGTATCCATTACACGCCCATCCTCCTTCGCTATTGCCCTGATTGTTAGTCTGGGGGTCTCGCTTTTATATAACCATGCTAGCACCCTTCCTGGTTTATCTCCTCCCGCAAGTTGTCTTTCCACATATCTCTTATAGTTTACATTGCACAGTCTCTCCCAGTGTCCTGCACACCCTTGTTGCAGTATGCTTATGGTTTCAGTGTCCTCTTTAGTATTGCCTTCACTGCTTATCAGTTTCTACAGCTCCCTTTCAGCTTCGTGTAGTACTGTTAGTATCCCTCCCTGCAGTCCCTTAGTCTTAGCTATGGATATCCCTCTCACTACCACTTTGAAGGCTTCCCACAGCGTACCAGCCAACTCAACACTGCCAGTATTGGCCTCAAAGTAACTTACTATTTACTAAGTCCTCCCTGAACATTATATCTTTTAGTGCCTCAGCTCTGAGGCGCCACGTTTGTATCCTTGCTCTTGGAGGTCTGTATTGCCATATAAGAGCCAGTGGCGAGTGGTCTGACAGGACCCTTGCCGTGTAGTCTATCTGTACTATTTCTGCCATCAGCTCTTGCATAACAAACATGTAATCTAGCCTAGTCTGTAAATTTTGTGGGGCTGAGTAGTGTGAGTACTGTCTGTCATGCAGGTGGTGCATCCTCAAACCTGAAGTCCATTAACAATGACTGAAGTGCCCTGGCAGCTGGGGTGGGTCTGTCTATTTTATTATCCGATCTGTCTACTCTCTGGTTCAGTGTGCAGTTAAAGTCTCCCCCCCCCAAATCACCGGCTCCCCCAAGTACATGCTCAGTTTGGTATACAGGGTCTTAAAATATGCCACTGTGTCCTGGTTTGGGGCGTAAGTATTTATGATACAAGCCATCTTACTGTGACCATCCTCCCATCTGCTTCCACTGTGAATTGTAATAACTGGAATGGGACATGTGGCACCACCCAGATGATCACTCCTCTAGCATAAGCCGAATATGTCGCGCCAACCACCGTCCCCTTCTGTTTCTTCTGGATAACCTCTAATTTTTCTTTTGTAAGGTGTATCTCTTGTAATAGGGCTATATCTATTTTCTGTCTATGCAGGTACATCATAACCTTATTCCTTTTCAGGTAACTATTGAGCCCCCTAACATTCCAAGTTATTACTTTGAGGTCCCCCATTATCCAATACCTTCCCGCCCCTCCTTGTGCAGGTCCGTAGGTTTTACTTGTAGGCCATCGCTCATGTCTGTAGGCTCTTTCCCCAACTTTCTCTGCCTCCCCCCTCCCCCTTCCTCTCCCAGCCCCACCCTACTTCCCAACTCCCAACATTCCCTCCCCTCTTCTACAAATACCCCAAAACCCTCCACCCCCACCCTTCCCATACCCAACTGATGCCCAGCTCTATCCCTGGATCTTAGCCCTACCCGCATTTAGTACCTATTCGGCAACACCGATACTAGGACATAGCAGGGGGTTGCCACCCTACCAGCCAGTGCGTCTCCTGATATCTGCCACATTATATTATGCACCTTCTATATTATACTCTCAATCCGTCGCCCCTTAATTTCAACACCATCCTACTCTATCTTATATTCAAGTCCCAAAGTCACAATATATACAGCACCTCAGCCTCAGGATCAGGCTTCACTTATCCGTACCGTCCTCTTTCTGACTGTCCGCTCCCTCCGGACAATTTTGGGCATCCAGCCACTCTGTTGCATCTTCCGTCTCAAAGAACAGAGCTCTGTTTTTATGAAAAACCTTCAGTTTAGCTGGGTACATCAGCATATATCGCAGACCCGCACCGCGCAATCTCCTCTTCACTGTCCCATAATTCAGTCGCGTCTCTGCACTTGAAGGGTATAGTCTGGATATACCGAGATGGTCGGGGATGCCCTTTGCATAGTGCCCCCTTTCCAGAAGTGTTCCAGAATCTTCTCCCTATCTCGATAATTCAGTATCTTGGTGATTATTGGCCTTGGGAGGGCTCCTGGGGGAGGTCTCCTTGTGAGTGCTCTATGTGCTCTCTCCACCACAAATCCTCAAGTACGGGCCCCGCCTCCTATTTCCTGCAGCAACATGTTTTCAACGTAGTCCGTCGGGTTAGGGCCTTCTTCCCCTTCCAGAAGGCCTACTATGCGTACATTGTTCCTCCGGGCGCGCCCTTCAGCTTCCTCCGCTCTGTTTTCTAGATTGCTGACCTGTTGCTTCAGTATGTGGATCTCCGAGGCATGAGATGCTCGGGCCATTGTGTTTGTGGTCACTTCATTCTCCAGCTCATCTGTACGTTCTGCTATCTTCCGTACATCCTGTCTGAGTAGGTTGACTTCCTCTTGTACTGCGCCAACGTTGATCTCCAGCGCTGCTTTGAGTTCAGATGTAGCTGCCTCCAGCTTGCTCTCCCACGTCGCCTTTAAGTCCGCAATTGCATCCAGGATCTGCCGGTCATTGCGCGTTGCGGTCGTATCCACATGTGGGTTTTTGTCTTTATTTCTAGCCCCCTCTGTCAGTTGCGTGGTTTTCGTGAAGTCCTCCAGTGTGGACTGCTTCCCTTTGGACTTGAGAAGTTTAGTTGTCATCTTGGTGCCTGGACTCGTACGGGTTCTAAACACCTGGAGCACACTGTCCCCCGAGTACTCAGCAGAAATTTGCCGGTTCCCTGTACCGTTGTCGTAGGCCGTGGGGGTTAGCGTGTGCACGACTGGGGTTTGGGTGTTCTGATGTTATGCTAAGGCTGGGTTTCTTGTTCCTGGAGCTGTGGTGCTTCTGGATCTATTCTCCAGGGGACAGGGAATCCCTTGTTTTCTGCGGTCCCCTCCCAGGGCGTCCCTGCCGTGGTTTCACGTGTCGTGCAGGTCTGGTTTCTAATTGCAAGATGGGTTCCTGGCAATGAATGTGCTGCTCGCCCGTTCCGCTTCCTGTCCGGCGGAAGCTCACTCCATCTATCTTTCCTGTGTTATAGCTATTTCCATTTTGTTGGTTCAATGTTCCTTGCTCGTGTTGTGTCCAATCCTGTCCTCTGCTCAGGTTTTAGTGCTTGCTCTCCACTTGTCTGCTCTGCTGTCTCCGTTCAGTGTATGCCACCGGGTCCCATAGATATGCTTTTTAGTTTCTCTTTCGTGCGTCAGCCGGTTTCCTGCTTCAGTGGTCCGGCATCCATGTTATCCGCCCTATGACAGGCGGTCACTCAGCTTGCTTCCTTTGCAGACCACCTTGCTTGCCCTCATCTCCTTTCCATGTACCAGCTTAAGGGCGTGTTTCTTAATTTGCCAGTTTGCCCCTCCAACGCTAGCTCTGCACCATGTTTTCGTTGTGTGGCAGTGCCGTGATGTTTTGCCACTTGCATAGGCTGCAGGGTCCAACAGGCCAACAGCAACAGCGGTCTCTGTCACCCCGGCACAGTTACTTGGTCCGGGTGTACGATCGTTGTATCTCAGGCTCCTTAGTCTAAGCCCTCAATAACATGTGTCCCGCAGTCTCATAATGTTTATTATTCGGGCCTGTCGTCCACTTTCCTGCCCAGATTGTTGTCCGTTCGGGATGAGCTGTCCGTCTACTATGCACAGGGCTAACTGCAGTGCATCCTGATTCAGATTTGCAGCTTCCGCTGAGAGTTATGACCCAGTGCGCATGTCTTTTGAGAGAGGCGCTCTTGTCATTTGTAATGCAGGTCCCCGGGCAGAGCTATTCAGCGTCTATGCCCCCATCCAGCAGTGTCGCACCCCTCTGCATGTGCCCGCACCTTTATTCATTGGCACCATTAGGAACGAACATTGCGTGTTTTATGCCCAGCAACATTCTTAGTCTCATGTTCGCGCTTACCGCGAGTGTGTCTTCGCCGTAGTTACAATGTATCGCTGTACACTTCTGGAATGTCAATTTCGCATACGCGCACCTCGTGCGCTCTCATTGTCATATAGCCGGGGGTTGACATTACTTGTGCCGCTCAGCTCCTGCCAAGCTCGAGGGCAGCCACAGCGGGGCCGCGAGCACCGTGTGCCCTGCACAGCCCGCCCAGCCGTGCCACCTCAGCAACTCCTTTTCCCAGTGCTGCAGTTCGTAGCCACAGAGCCTCCCAGGCTTCCCTCAGCATTCAGCTTAGTTCAGGGCCATCAGTCCAGGCTTCCGGCATTAACCCGGCGACTGCGTGATTCCCTGGGGGGTCTATCTGGCCTCTCCCGGCATCCGTCCCAGTGATAGGTAATCCTGGTGTGTATACCTCGGAGAAAAGTTCACATGGGCCACTACGTTCACCGGCCTGGCATCCCCATGCAGTGCTGCAGCGTGTTAGTGTCAGTCATCCACTCCAGCAGGCTGGACCAGTCCCGTTTCAGGGTTTTCTTCGTGCATCTGCTGTCTTCCTTTGTCCTTTGTTCGTGGCAGGCACCATCTTGGGGATTTGCCCACGGGACTTGCGACAAATGTTTTTCTGCTCTAATTACGATTTCTGGCGAGGGATTTTCATCCAGGCATGGTCCTGCGATGCCTCATATGCTCCCACAGCTTTAGTTAGATTTGTTGCCAGAACACATTCCTTCAGACGTCCATGTGCATCTGGATATTGAAGGATCCTCAGGAGCCGCACAGAGACACGGCTTATTCCATGGCTCTCTAGCCACGCCCCAAGTTAAAGGTAAGGTTGACGTAACACATTTATCATATCAGTGGATCCCTTGACTGCCTTCAGAATCATTTTAGAGGAAACTTGGTCTTCAAGCTAAAGTGACTTGAGAATGAGAACTCGCCAGCTCACGAAGTCCTCAGCAAAATCCCTGGATACCCCTCTGGAAATGGTCTGTGGAGAAGCCATCTCCCCAATCACTGCTGCATGTAATGGCTCTGTTAACCATAATGGGCTAACTGAGGAACGCAATGGGAACTGGCACAGGCCAGGGGAAGAGAATATGGCTGTAGAGATGACTGAAGGATGGATTGGAGTAGAATGGATTGAATGTGTGAATCGGGTGGCTGAGGTAACATCGGTCAATGAAATCTTGACTGCAGATAATCTGGATAAGGAGCCAACTCAGGGAGATATATTGATATTAACATCGGGGAATCAAACCATTAAAGACGAGCAGGTTAAGCTACTGATAGCAGAGACTCAGATTGAGACTACCGGACTCCTGCCTCAGCTGAATGCCTGCAAACATTCTGACACAGTGGCTCAATTATCTCGTGATCTCATTGAGCTAACAGACAGAATTTCAACCCAATAAAGAAAGAGCCTTGCCTCTATCCAGAACAGGCTTTAAGTTCTATATGCTAATATGTCGTGTCAGGACTTAAATACAACGCATATATAGATTAGCCCGTGCAGTGATCCTCAAATGAGAAGTCTGGAGGTGTGAGACAGCTGAAGTACCGGGTAGTGGTGAATCAGTTTTACCAACGCTCCCGCCAGCCCAGAAGACTGCCAGCCCAGAAGACCCAATGCCATCTACCATATGCTGGCCATAGAAAATCCTCAGAGTATGACTCTATCCCCTCCTCAGACTCAAGTCAGGATGACTCAGCCTCGGGAAATCAGAGTGCTGTTGGACAAACTCAGCCAATGAATGTCGATCTGACTAAGCTTCAGAGGATCATTTTGGCCTCCCTCTCGATTTCATTGACCGCGTTTACCAAACTCTACAAGTCTAGTAATGACTCAAGGCAAGATCAGGGAACTCTGATAGCGATGCTTCAGACAAAAGTTGGTGCCTTGGAAGTATTGCCAACAAAAGTGAAGGACCGCCTTAATAAAGAGGCGGAAACTTCTGCCCGTATGGCAAAATCGCTGATGCGACCTAGTAAGAAGGGAGTCGACTGATAAGTCTCCATTAAGGGAGGCCATACAGAAGACTGCAAGTGGCTATCAGCACCCTGGAAAAAGGAGCAGAGGCCAGTCCAGCCAACTGTGGCCTCAGGAAATGTCCGAGAGGCTACAGTTTTGGAAGTTGCGACTGACCCCGGACCAAATATGGACATTCATGAAAAGGAAGCAAATATGTTTTGCATTTTCACAGCGAAAGCAGCAGTGGGGAAGAAAGATGGTAAGGAAACACATCAAGAGAAGTAAAAAAAAACTAAAAAAGAAATGTCCACGAGGAAAAATAAATCGAACGGCTCGAGGGCTTTCCTTCGTAACTTAAGAACCCAGCCACCGCTTTTGATAAGACAGTCCCCAAAAGATCAAGAAACGAGCTGTCGTTGCCACCTGGGGCCTCGAAAAAATCGAATGAACCAGTATTGCCATTGGAGTTGAACAAAGTCTACCTGGATGAGAACATTGAACCAGTTGATGACACCTGTCTTAGTGATCTGGTAGAGATAAATGAGCAGGACAGAGAGGACAAAGACTGGAACAAACTTTCTCATTCGGAATGGGCTGAAATCGAAAGACTGGGCAATCAAGTGGAAGCAGACCGACTAAAGAGGCCAACATTGGCTTTTAGTACTGTGGTTAAGAAATCAAATTCTACAACATTGGAAAAAACGTTCCTCACTATGGAACAGAAGAGGGACAAGTTGGGTCATTCTAGAAATCCCCTGCAGACAAGTAATAATAGATCCAAATGTGCAAATAACTTGGACAATTGTAAAGATTTGAAAGAGGAAGTCAGCAGAATTCAACTGGAGCGAATAGTGAATGGCCCTAAAGCCCCAATTCTGAATCAGAGTAACGTTATGAAACTTTTCCAATATAGTTTAGGGCTCTGCTTTGTGTCCTCAGATGATATCAGAGTGGTGGAATTCGTATCAGAAAAAAAGATGGACTGGGTGGTTCTGCACCTGGTATCCAGGGAGACTAAAAACGTAATACTCTTGCAAAGTTAGAAGATGCTCCCACTAGGATATGTTTATATATTTAACTGAGCCACAAAGACAAAATAGAATGGAGGAGTCCCAGTGGGAACAAAGAGGAGGCGCTGAAGCAAGGGAAGCTGCCAAAGTCTCTCTGCCACCAAGTATGGCACAAACTTTGCAGCGGTCCCCCCCTGGGGAAAGTAGATTTGACCAAATTAAAATTCACAGTTGATAACAGTAGCATTGTTTTGAAATCGGGCCCAGGGAGTGGGACCGAAAATTGGGACTGGTTGGCTGGCACACTGGCCAGTAGTAGTAAGAAATAGACTGCCTCCCAGGATGAAGTCCCCATAGTTTAGATCGGATCATGGAATACAAGACGGTTGAAACCATTATTTACAGACAATCTGAAGGACTGGGTAAATATGATATCATATGTTTACAGGAGACATGGCTCAGGACTATCCTCTCCTTTGATGGTTATGAACCCTTCCTGAATCCAGCCGGAAAGGGGGGTATGGGGAGACATTTTTCAGGCCTACTGACCCTATTAAAAGTAGATGCTGGCTTTACTGTGGTCAGCCATGAAACCCCTAATCCTATGTCCGGGTATTAAAACTTTCTAGGATGGCACCTGGAAAGCATGAACCACTCCTTCTAATGAATATTTATTGGAGGGTGAATTCATGCAAAGAAGTCAACTTTGTCCAATCCATAACAATAGTGGTGGACCAGGTTTTGTGTGAACAGGGAAATTCTATTATGATTCTCTGTGGGGATTTAAATGTACATTTGCTGGATGGGAAAGGACTGTCTCAAAAAGAGAGCGAATTGGAAGCAAGGGCTTTAGAGTGGTCCCTTGAGGTTGGATCTAGGGTAGGGGAGTGGAATGTGAATGGTTGCAAGTACTGCAGTAGTATGTGTACAGAAGTGGACAGGGCCTCTGGTGGTTGACTTATGTGTGTGGGTTGTGAGCAGTGTTCATATTGTTGGGTGCATGTCTGTACTATGCTGTGGTGATTGTGGCCAGCTACTAGTCTCTTGGGTGAGGTCTGCCCACTGGCTGCAAATAATGTAATAGTATGTGTACAGTAGTGGACAGGGTGTGTGGCAGCTGGCTTATTGGACTGTCCCGATATTCTTGGGTGCATGACAGTCTGTGCAGTGGGTGCAAGTAGTTTAATAGTATGTGAGCTGAAGTGGATAGGGCCTCAGGCGGCTGCCTTATGTGTGTGGGTTGTGGTCAGTGGGCCGATTTTTGGGTGCATGGCCGTATTATGCTGCAGTGGTTGTGGCCAGGCCCTAGATTCTTGGGTGCGTGGCCGGAGGCCGTACAACCAAGAGTCTAGGGCCTGGCCACAACCATTGCAGCATAATATGGCCATGAACTCAAGAATGTCACACTGGCATATGGATTGCACAAATATGTGTATAGAAATGCAATTTGCTGATCACAAAGAAGCATTAAACCAATAATCGTATACTCTCTGTATATATTGTTGAGGCACTGTACACCTTTTTTGAACTCAGTGTAGAATACTGTTGAAGTGGCAATAGCAGATTTGAATATTGTGACATGTGGAAATACAGGAGAAATCTTTGTTTCATTGTCTGTGATAAAAGAAAACATGATATGTTAGGGTAGGTAGTTAATAATGCCATATTGCATTCCATTTCAGATATTTATGTACTTGAACCCTCATAATTAGTACTTTACAAGTACTATGCTTTAAACAAGTGTACTGTACAATGTACTCAGTTCCTGTGTTTGTTTGCATGATCATTGGGTCTATGGGAAACAAAAATGCATGTAGGATTAAAAAATCTTCTACATTCATTTTTTGTTATGCGGCACACTCTGTTTTATTGACGGGTGCACTTCTTACAGGAATGTTTAAGGTTTAGAGTACGATGCTCTCATACAAATTAAGTTAAATTCCAAGTTATTAGTGATGACCAGGGACATCATTTAGGGGTCGCCAGAGGTCGCAACTGCAACCTCTGTGGTCTCCCTTGCGACCTCTGTGGTCTCCCTTGCAACCTTTTTTCTTTTTTTTTGTAAAGCATGCTCCTGGGCTGTGGCCAGCACCATGTGGCTCTTTACTTCTGGAGTGGCTGGCTTTCTTGTTCAGGCCCCTAAAAAAAAGAAGAAAAATAAGAATAGGAGTGCCACAAGTCTAACACTTTCAGCACTGCCCCTAAATAAGAAAGAATAGGAATACCAAATAATGTGTCTTTCAGGAATTCTATACAATAATTGCTAGACTCATTAAAGGTTTATTTCAGGCACACTTCAGGGGGTGAGTCACCGATTTAGTCAGTTCTTAAATGCCTCAACTCAACCTTTCATTCTTCTGAGGTCGATAAATGAGTACCAACACAGGTTGGGTGATATTGGGTGTATATTTTTTCTATATAAAGCGCTTATGCGTAAGTACTATATAATAACACATCATTATCATTTGGTCATGGACGTCTGTTGCATTCTGTTACACATGGCCGTAAATGGTCACTATGGGCTCGTACCCGGTTATACGGTTCTCGTGCCCGCTTAAGTGGTATTATTTGGAGGAGCAGTTCCAAGATGGACGTCCATAGAGACCTTCGAACGGAAGGCAGCGGTTCAGTCTTCCCACGTCCCTGCGAGACGCCTTAGAATGCTCACGTGACTCTATTTCCGGACTCGAAGCCTACGGATCTTGGCGTCGCTTCTGCTACTGACGCTCCGTGAGTTCACTCTCGCCTTTCTTGCCTCTTTGCAGAAAATTCCATACGAATCCTTTTTTACTCTTCTGATTCTTTGTTTCTCAGTACTTTTCTGCAGTTGCTCTGCTCAGCCCCCATTCCTTGCGAGTGCAGACCAGTCCAGCTTATCCATCATTTTCCAGCTGATTCGAGAGAAGTCTCTCCAGCTTTCATTTCCTCTCAGAAACCCGCAAGGGTAAGCCCTATTTCCTTTGAACTCCCCGTTCTTAGTTTCAATCAACACACTTACCTATCTGTTCTTATAGAGTTCCTGTGACTTACCTGCAAACCCTTTGATTACCCATCTCATCAAGTCTAAGCCTTCCTAGACTCTATTAATGAGGAAGCCTCCCAGGGGACATCAGTTTCTTCAGCACCTCAGGAACATCTTCGCTCCACACCCACCTGAACCTCGAGACTCCAGATTCGTCCAGGGTTTTCTTCTCATTAGAGGGTTTCCCTGGCGGTCCTGTCCTCTCCCCTGGTTATTCTATTTCCAGGTAGGGGGGGTCTGGGTTGCCTCTGGGATATCTTCACAGCCGCATTTGCCTCTTCCATTTTGGATTCTTCGACTTGTCAAGGTGAGCGAGTTGGTAAACAGTTGCTCTTTCATACTGTAGTTTATAACCCTAACAGTAATTTAATACATTCACAGTAATTTGGTAATATGGGCCTATACACACTGATTTTAATGATACATATGGTGATCCATTCTTGTATGAAATGTACATCACATTATAGTGATACAACCCTATTCTATTTTTCATAGTGTACAATGCTATCTGATGCTACTTCCTGTTTTGTCAATGGGTGAAAGGTTGTGTTCCATCGCTTCTCCGCGATATCACTTCGGGTGCAGTCAAACGACATCACTTCCTGTGATGTCATCCAGGGTCATGTGATGTCACTTCTGCTACCCCTGACATTTTGGTGAAATGACGTCCCTGGTGATAACCTGTGAAGGCATTTGGGTATTGTCAAGTTTTCCATTGCAGTATGTGCAAAGTATTGAGTGGTTAGTAATTTCGTATTTGTTTTCTGCTATAAGATAGAGAGCTAATTGGAACCATTGGGATTCCTCATTGTCTTCTATTTTGTTCGTTATAGCTACAGTTTTGGTGCTCTTGGTATAAAAAGTTATGCGACAACACAAACATACTTGGTTTGGTACTTAAGCAGATGTGCTTTTAGACTTTACTATTTCTTTTTTGTATGTTTGTAGTAGAAGGTTGGCATCTGCAAGGTTGGCACTACTCTCTTGTAAAGTTACTGGATTTTGTAAGTGCTCTTCACTTCCAAAATATTTGCTTTCGATGTGGTCTATTTCTTCCAGCAGTTCTTTGGCTGTACCATGTAGGAGAATGTGATTTAATTGCTTCAGTGCTAAAGCAGGACTTTTTGCATAGTACAGTCTCTGAACGAGATTTTGTATAGTAGAATGGTGTGTTGCTAACATTTTGATGTGGTGGAAGGTGCTTTTGCAAGCAGGCCCGGAAATGCAGACTAATGAGTGTCCTCGTAGTCCTTTGTATTTGAGCACTGTATAGGAGTCCATGGTTTGTAATATTTAAATGTTTAATTTGTCTTTGACTTTCACATACTGATTGAGGAACTGCCGCAAAGATTTGAAGGATTGTTTTCGTACATTACACATTGAGGTGCACGGCCAATTGTAGATGGGATGGATTGGTTCGGTGGAATGGAGAGTTGATTGTAAGTTTGTTGGGGATATTCTTGCAATCAGCGTTTCTTCTGCCATAATGGTACTGTCTACCTTTTCATACCCTCGGCCACTGCTACGTATGGCAATTGGGGTTGTTTGCTCTTGTTTGTATGCCTCTTCATTGAAATATGGCTCTGTGCTGGCTGTGTGAATTCACTCGCCTGCACAGACGTTTGCAAAGGTATCTATGTTGATATTGCATATGTTGTGAAGTACTTTTTGTAGTTTACTAATTAATTTTGTTAGTGGTTTCATTCTGTTTAAAATGAATATAAATAATTTCCTTTTGAGGAGCATTCAGGATCAGTGTTCTGCTGTTTGTATAAGGTTCTGAAGGATTATATGGTGGAAAATTCTTTGTAAAATAATTTCCTTGGAATGCTTACTTGTGGCTATGTTACCATTGGTAGATGTAGTGTTAGCACTACTGGTAGTTGCATTCTTCTTAATACATTTAGTTTTAGTTATACATTTTGGAAGAGAAGTTCTGTTTTGCTCTGTGACTGTATTAGCTGTTTTGTTTGAACTTTTTGTACAAAGTCTGCTGGAGGTGGATGGCCATTTTGCATGGTTTGAGTTTTATCTGCTCTATTTCTGCATTGTTTTCAACAGAGTTTATTTTTGGTAGGTATTGTCTTGTGTCTGTTGGAGAAAAAAGGAAAGTGTGGGTTTGGAAGTTGTGCAATGTATTTGTGTGTACTGTGCATGAGTGTCTGAATATGAGGGTAGGTATACTATATGAGCTGACTTACTAATACAAAACATGATAAATACGCTGCACAGGATTTAGCATGCAAACTGGCACAGGAATAAACAGCAGGCTCATTTTGTGGAAAGGGTTGGAAGCTCTATGTAAGACGCAGCCTAAATGTGTCTTCGGTATGAATCTTTGGTAAGATCATCTTATTAAGTGGAGACCGATGTAGGGGAGGGTAGGTCAATAGGAGCCCCCGTCCCACTGCATGTCCCACCCTGGTGAAGACTCATGACTTGTCGGCAGCCCACTGGCCCCCGGGCCTAGGCGGCAGGGCGGCTGCAGACTGACACGTGAGGCTGCACCATCACGTTATGTGGCAGAGCACAGACGCTATCTTGTATTAAGCCAATCCCATCTTGCTAGAAAGGTGCAGATCTAACCCATGGCAGAGCAAACATGCACACTGAAAGCTGCAGAGTGACCCCCACTTGACCGCGCTCACAGAGGCCCACACTTCCCCCACCTCCCACTGCATGGCAGATCCGCTGAGGACTTGTTCTCACGAGCCACCAGACGCGAGCAAACAACAAAATAAAACACTGTAGCTGTTAACCTTCCTCAGTACATCATTGCCCCAGCCATGAACGGGAACATTAGGAAGTAACTGAGACCAGCCCAAACCCTGCAGGCCCTGACCCTGTACCATGCCCCCGACGATAGACAGCCTGGCGCCTCACACCCATACCTACCCCGAACACCCTTGCAATGTGTCCAAACCATTTATGTAATGTCTTGTTGACTAACGTTCGCTGCTAATGTAAAGGAGAATGGGTAAAGGGAAAATATGCAACCAATATTGTTTATAATGTAGAGATGCACAAAGACTGGCTAGCTGATAACAATGTGTAACAACATGTGTTGCTCTCTTTATACACACACCTGCCTAACACTACCTCATGTTCGTATGTCAACTGCAGATGTGAAATGCTGTGCTAAAGGATATGATCCCCAGCTAGTACTCCTTTTAATGCAAATACATACGAGTCCTTTTAGAAACCCCATGTGTTATTAGTCGCCCATCACCCACAAGACAGTAAACCGCCTTGTGCAAGATGCCGCGCACAGAGCTGCAAGGCCATTTCCCCCTCCTCCTGTCCAGGCCCTCTAGAGATAGCTGGTGTTCAAACAGCACAGCTTCGCCTCCCCTCCCGACCCTGCTGGACGCATTTCAAGCATCCGCCTCCCCATGTCAGAGGCTGCCACAGCCTAACTCCATGACTTACGAGCTACCTGGTCCTAAATCCCACCGCCTCTCAGGCACCAGTCACATGCCCCCCATGGTCCAGTAGTACCTTCATCGACCCCAAGTTAATGACCCTAAAAAGGGGGGCGCCCACACGTATACCAACAAATCGTAATACCATCCCTCACCTAAACTGCCAAGGCAGGGTGGTCAAGCGACCCCTCCCATGTCCCTGACTAGGCACATGAGACTGGATTGTTTGAACCTAAGGTATCCTCCAAACTGATGAATTGAGACACACCAGATCGCATATCAATGTTCCTGTCCACATACTGATCTAAGGTCAGCGCTTACAAGAGTTGCGAACCAACGGGATGCATAACGTGTGACGAATGAGTGGGAATGTGTGGCCAAAAGGGCAAATGTTAGTTTAGTTATCAATTGTCGTTACAAGGCATGTCCGGCCGGGCACTCAACCCTGATGAGCCCAGCTGACCTCCCACCCCACGTGGCACAGCACCAACTTCCGCCAATCCTGGAGAAGCAACTGTATACAATGTATACCATCTAGCCGTCACCACACAATCCCTAAGACTATGTGCCCCCTATAGCTTGTGTCATGCGTGACATAGTTCTGTAATAAGTAGGACTGTCTTTGCGATTGTCAGACAAAGTGCTCTCGGAGTTTGCAGAGTCCTTTGCATGCCTAAATTGACCTATATAAAGCTCTTTTGATCTCACCCGCACTTGGTCCTGGCCTCATTCCCCTTCTGGGGTGTGTCCTTTACTGCCTCTCACTAAGGGGGGTGTGTTTCTGGGGACACTTACATTCGGTGGTGACCCCATAGACGTGATTTATTTTTTAACTTTAAAACTGTCCCCTTGGCACGAGACGGCCCCGGTCGCAGTGGAGACGCACGGCGCGCCCGCTCAACAGAGCCGGCCACCTACGGCAACTGATACGCAGAGACGTGCGCACGCAGTTAGGGAGAGAGGGTATGGGTCCCGTTTTAAAAAACCCTTAGTACCGCTCGCCGGAGCCTGGTGGGGCCATTGAGTGCGAGGCCGTGCCGCTTGGACGGACCAAATCCGGAGAGTCTCGGATCAAGAGGGGCACCTGAGTATTAAGTGCGAGTGATACTAAAAGGGGAAAACATTTGGAGGACAAGGGGAAACGAGTTGGGGACATAAAGGGAACTTTTTTACGTCTAATACTTTCTCTTTCTTTGCATATGGCCATTAGGATACAAAAGTGAAAAAGGCAAAAGAGGACGGGAACCTAACTCTGCAAGAGGGTAGAAGGCGGCGCCACGCAGTGCTATCTCAACTAGTGCTGGGAATAAGTAAAACAGTGAAAACATAAATTAAGGGTGTCTGAGTGAAGAGACACAGGACATACGTTAGGACTAGCTTTTCTTCCTCTTATTCTTCTCTAAATTCCTCTCATCCGGGGTAAAATAAGGTCTTAAAAAAAAAAATACAAAAAAAGAAAAAAAAAAAAAATATATATATATATATATATATATATATATATATATATATATACAAAAGAAGCTGTGTGAGGGTTAGAGGGGGTCGCCGTAGAAGGGCAAGGCAGGGAGGGTAAAATGCTATATGTGTATGCTGAGGTATGATGAATGTCTGTTGTGTGTTGTGCACATCATATGTGATTTTCTGTAATGAAGTGACTCTATATAATAACACTGTTTTAAGTACTTTTCTAGGGGGTACGGTCAATGTAAGTGTGACCTGGTAAGATTTGACAAACCAGCACCTTTTGTTGAGTAAAAGTGAATTGTTTATTAGAACCTGAAAGTGGTTGAAGTCCCACATACACAGTGACCCACGCACAGTGACAGAAAAGACTGATACAAGAGAACAGAGTAACACCGGTCCAGGCATGGGAGCGGAGACACCCTTAGCGCACATCTGTAAAAGTTTGCCAGGACATACAGAAAGAATAACTAAGTACCATGATCAGTGGGTAACAACTAAAGGGGGAGGGCCTCCCCCAGGTTTAGCCACAAGGAGGGTCCTTTGCCAAAAGTGTTGGTAGCCACCTGTATATTCCTAAAATACAAAGGAAAACAATTTCATAACAGGAGAGAGATACTAGATTTATGGCGATTATTCGAGGAAATACCTCCACCAAAGAAAATAGACACCACACTTGATCAACCTGCCCTCACGGCTACCCCATCAGCGCGAGCAGAGGGTAGCAAGGAGGACGAGGGAAAAGAGGGAGTCATAGAGGTGACTTGATTGTACCCACTTCTGAACAAACCCTCACCCGCTGAAGGATACAGTGATCCCACATACGTGCCCACTAGCACCCCCACCCCCACAGCAAGGCCAACCACACCACTGCCATACGAGTGCCCCCGATCAAATGGGCAGGTGAGTACCCCCTCAGTAAACATATGTAAGTTGACAGAAGACTTAGACGCCAGGCTCTCGATAGCAAGAGAAGAGTTGTCAAGGATACAAAGCCTTTGTGAACAAGGTGAGCCCAGTACAACAAGGTCAGAACGATTGTCCCGGTCCCACCCCTTAGATAAGTCAAATGAGGAAGGGTGGAAGAAAGTGGAGATACTATTCAGAATACAAGAGGAGCCCACCCAGACAGTAGAACTAGGAGCAAACAATATAGGAGGAAATGCAGAGGGAGGAGAAGTGGAAGGTGATGGGAGAGAAGAGCTGTGGTGTGACCTGTACGAAGATGAGCAGGAAGCTGGGAGGTTGGGAATGGTGGCGGGAGGTAGTTTAGTAGAATTAGGGGAACTCCACTGGGGAGGTCAATGGAACAGGAGTGGACAGGAGGGTTAAGGAACAGGACGGGAAGGATAGCCATGGTGGGAAGAAAAGGAACAAAGGTGAGTATTGGGAAAGGAAGTAAGGGACGATTACAACTCCCACTAATACATCGAGGGGCGGGAAGACCAAATTATATACCCTGGGCACAGATGGATAAGGCAAACTTACTAAAATCTCTGCCCCCCACTATCAGGTGGAGCTAGAAAGTGGATATACGCGTTTGAGAAACACACTGCAGGGGTGCCCCTGGCCATAGGAGATGTTAAAAGTTTACTTGTGCCAGCAGTAGGGGACCAATCAGACAGGGTGTGGGCAAAAGCAGGTTTCCCGGGAATAACACTGGCTAGTGACAGACATGATGGCGCTGCCTTCAATACAGTGCGCGCGCGCATTTGGGACGCATTGAGGGAAACATTTCCAGACACTCCAGATTTACAGTCAGTAATGCAATGCACTATGAATGATGGGGAAGAAGTTATGGATTACATTTTCGGTACAGGAGATGTGGAGAGCTGAAATGGGTACACCATATGGCCAGTCAACATCGTTATTTTACTTCATAATAAAAAGAGGGCTCCCAAAAGAAGTGCAAATAGCGCTTGACAAAATAGCAGGGATTGAAAGCGAAAGGATGGCCAGAGATACAGAGCATAATAGTGCACAATTGCAAAAGAATCAAGGAACGAGAGAAGGAGGTGGCACTAAAAAGGCTGGCAGACGAGGCCAAGTTAGTACTAATGAAACTGGTGAAGGTCGCAGCAGCTGTAGCAGCACTCCCACACAACAGAGACACGGAGGAGGAGGAGGAGGGGGGATTGGTAGCGATACAGGGGAGGATGGCTGCAAATTGGGCAGACAACGGGCAGAGACAGTGGAATGGACAGCAGGAATATGGAGGACAGCAGTGGCAAGAGTGGCACCTCAGCAACAGAAGAGGTGGGTACAGGGGGCGAAGAGGAGGTGGACAGGGATTTGGAGGTAATGGCGGAAATGGGGGACCAGGACCCAGAGGGGGGCAAGGAAATTGTTGGAATTGTGGGAGGTGGGGACATTTCTCGCACGAGTGCAGAAGCAGGCCTAACCCGAGTTACCAAGATGACCAATATTAAGGGCACCCCCATCCGGGGAGCCCCGGGGGGGAAGAGAACAGCAAGACCAAAGGGGGCAAGAGCAATACGGGGAAAGGTCACACAACGTTCAACAACATCCACAAAGCAGTGAGCACCTACCCTACACTCAAAACAACTCCTTCACTACAACATCCAACGGCGCTTGCCCCATATGGAGGAGTAGAGGTAGTTTCAGGTAACGTTTTCAGCCAAGGGGGAACAACAAGGCATCCAGCATAGGAGAGCCCACAGAGAACACTTGCGTGTCCAATCCTATCGACAACCTTCAATGCAAGCGAGGAACCATTGATAGGAGCAGAGATAGGAAATAAACAATTCATCTTTATGGTAGATTCGGGAGCCAAAAAATCGTGCATACGTGAAGGCCGGTTTCCTCTATCTAATCGTAAATTGGAGACGCAGAGGTTCTCTGGGGCGGTGGTCGAAGTTCCTTACACAGAAGATTTGGACGTGACAGTGGGGGGAAAAACAGTGAGGGCACCCCTATTGTATTATGACCAATCCCCCGTCAACCTGCTGGGAAGGGATCTCCTCAGCAAACTGAAAATGACCATTTCATTTACAAAAAGAGGAGGGATTGTGTGCTCAACCCCAGGGATGTGCTCTATGCATGTGATGCTGGTGATATATTCAAGAGCAACATGCCCAGAGGTGCGCGGCATACCCGTGAACCTGGATATGTTCATTCAGGGGTTAAAAACATTAGCACGGGTGGTCCCAGAGTTGAAAAAACTAGAATGGAGAGTACCAGCAGAATTTGTCTTCCGCCCAATAGCTCACCCCAAGATAATGCCAGGAACAGTGATGTCATTGGACATACATGGAGTACAAATCAAAGCCAAAAGAATAGCTGTAATCGCAATGGACATACATGGCTGTGAGTGGCGTACAGTATTATGCATAAACGCTGACATTGCACTCCAAGATCTGTCAGACGAGGAGCTTTTCACAGATTCAGAGAGTGACAGAGAAATAATCATGGCAATTGCCATCCCTTGTGAAATAACGATACAGCAGAGGCAGGTGCCAGTGCAGTTAATGGCAGTAGTGGGCGCCCCACCTTCGTTCTTTAATGATGATATGCAGTCGGTGCCCTGGCAGTTGTGGACAACTGGTCCCCATGACGTAGGGCTGCTACGCAGGGTCACACCAGTAAAGATCAATCTCAAGCCTGGAGCAATTCTGTCCCGGGCCAAACAATACCCCTTGTCTCGAGAAGCAGAAGAGGGAATAAAAGAAACAATAAATGCCCTACTCGCACAGGGGATAATAGTACCCTTGAACTCCCTGTGTGACACCTGTATTTACCCAATCAAAGAAGCAAAAGGAGGGGCCTGGAGGATGATCCAGGACCTACGCCCACTAAATGACATCATCCAGAAAGAGTTCCCTTTGGTCCCGAACCCGGCATCCATTCTATGCAGCATCCCAAAAGACGCATCTCACTTCACCGTGGTGGATTTGAAAACGCATTCTTCTCAATACCACTCGCAGAAGAGTGCATATACCTGACAGCATTCACCCTGGGGGGGAGGGTACGAACACTGCAGATTGCCCCAGGGTTATTGCGAAAGTCCCAGCATATTCAATAGAATATTGCACGAAGATCTTGGAAATATGACTGCTGACAGCACAGTAATACAGTACGTGGATAATTTGTTAATTTGCAGCAAAAACGTGGGAGGGTGTAGAAAACACTCCATTGCCCTTTTGACATTACTAGCCCAAAAGGGGTACAAGGTGGACAAGGAAAAGTTGCAATATTGTCAACGCGAGGTGCTGTACCTAGGGCAATTGATCTCAAAAGATGGCAAGAAAATAATCCCAGACAGAGTAGCAGTTATCTCAGATGTTGGGAGACCAAAAACTGTGAAAGACATGCAAAAATTCCTAGGGATGTGCAACTATTGTCGTGCCTGGATATTAGACTATGCTGCATACACATGCCCATTGCTCCAGGCACTCAAAGAAGCACAAAAGGAAAATACAGAAATACAGTGGACTCAGAGTCGTGCAATGCATTCACATCACTCAAAGAACTCATTTCAAGTGCACCGGTGCTCGCGAACCCAGGTTATGAACGCAAGTTCTACCTGTTCTCGCACTGCAAGGGGGCACTCATGACAGCAGTCTTAACGCAGAAAACATCACTAGGTCACAAGCCTCTGGCATACTACATTGGGACATTGGACGCAGTAATGCAGGGACATTTCACGTGCGAACAGGCACGAACAGGCTCGCACAGCTGCCGCGTTCGCCATTGAGAAGAGCGCCACCATAGTAATGGGCTGCTCACTGACACTGTATATAGAACACCCATTGTTCGCCATACTTGAGCGATCAAAAAGCACATTAACCACACAGAGAGGCACCGCATAAGAGGTAATAATGTCAAGCGCCAATATACATGTGGTAAGGTGCAAGGTGGTTAACCCCGCAAGATTCATCTCAGAACCATGGACTTTGGAGGATATACAGGCACATGATTGTGCAACATATCAAGCGAGGACAATGGTACAACTGTAGTAAGCAAGAACGCACTGGCGGAGGGGAGGTATTTTTCATAGATGGGTCAGCTTCCATAAATTCAGAAACTGGGGAAAAACACGTGGGGGTGGCGGTCATGCGACTGGAAGAAGGTGAGTACGTGGTCCTAATACAGCAGTGACTGCCAGCTAATTTCTCAGCACAGGCAGCTGAACTGGTAGCATTAATTGAAGCACTAGGGGCAGCAAGGGGATGTTCAGTAACAATTTACACAGATTCAGCCTACATGGCCACAACAGTACATGGAGGGCTCGCCAGGTTGGGAAGAAGGGGGTTCAATCGGGCAGATGGTTCACCCGTACAGCATGCAGAGTTACTAAAGGAACTCATAGAAGCGTTGAAAGAACCTACCATGGTAGCAATAGTGAAATTCCAGGCCCACACCAATAATACTGACTTTGTCTCTTTGGGAAACGCGGCAGCAGACGCGGCTGCCAAGGAGGCATCATATTTAAGAAAAGAAAACACAGGTGAGTACTTAATGCGGAGAGAAACGGACGATATTCCGGACGGGTACAATGCCATGCCAGTGTCTCAAATATTGGAGCTACAGGAAGGGGCAGCTGAGGACGAAAAAGAGTTTTGGACAAAAAGAGGGTGCAGTCAGTCCGCCACTGATTTATTATGGCGACAAGACAACACAGGTAAAGTAGTGATGCCAACTAAGTTATTAGAAATAGCATTCCAGGGTTACAGGAACAACTCTCTAAGCTAGCAATGGAATGTACAACGTGCCAGATATACAACTCCGGCATGACTTTAAGAACACTGAGAGGAACAATACCCAAGCCAGTAGGACCTTTCAGAGTGCTGCATATAGATTATGCAGATATGGGTGAAAGATGCAACGGAGCGAGGTATATGATAGTGGTAGTTTGTCCCTTTTCACGGTGGGTAGAGGCAGGCCCCTGTGCCCGCCCAGATGCTAAATTGCAAAGTTTCTAGTCCGAAAAGTGTTTCCCCGATGGGGAATTTGCGACATAATTCGCTCTGACAACGGCACACATTTTGTGAATGATCTCTTTAAAGAAGTAACATCATTACTAGGAATAAAACACAAATTATGCTCGATTTATCACCCACAAAGTAACAGTATGGTAGAAAAGATAAACGGATTACTAAAAGGGAGGCTCTCAAAATTGTGTTTCACCCTTAAGAAAAATTGGGTGCACTGTCTCCCCTTGGCCCTGTTTGAGCTGAGGAATCAGCCAAGCAAGGACCACCATTTGTCGCCTCATGAGATCATGACAGGGAGACGAATGCACACAGCACACTCACCTCTCCGTAGACATTCAGATGCACACAGAAGTGCAACTGTACTAGGAGAGGAATTCAACGACTACCTAACAAAACTCACTAAGGCAGCACAAATGATAGCCAGACAACTTGCACCACCATTCGTAAGTGACGGGGAAAATGAAACACACACACCAGAGAAAGAAAGCCCAACGGGTCAGCTGGAACCAGGTGAAATGATATATGTTAGGAGCTTCGTGCGTAGGTGGAATGCTCCAAGATTTCATGGCCCATACGAGGTGGTGTTTTGCACACCCACAGCTGTGAAAGTGAAGGGCTTGAGATATTGGATACATTTGACAGACATCCGAAAAGCATATGACAGCGTGGGACCAGTAGAAAGTGCAGAGGGCCCTGACAGGGAAAATGTGCAAGAATAAAAGAAATAGCATGCAAGGTTTATTGAAATGGCCACTGTATTATAACAATGTTTATAACAAAATGCGAAACAGTATTAAATGAAAATGACGTCTCTCGCTCTCGCTCTCGCTCTCTCTCTCTCTCTCTCGCTCTCTCTCTCTCTCTCTCTCTCTCTCTCTCTCTCTCTCTCTCTCTCTCTCTCTCTCTCTCTCTCTCTCTCTCTCTCTCTCTCTCTCTCTCTCTCTCTCTCTCTTCTCTCTCTCTCTCTCTCTATCTCTCATTACTCCAAGGTGGAAAAACAAAAATGATTGCAACTGTATGCTTAATCTACCCTTTTTTATGTTTCAACATATAGGAGTAACCATGGCAACGAACATGCCTCCTGCAACAATTAGCAATAGGGATGCTAGGAGTAGAAATGTTTTTGATTTACGAACATACTCATACGAATGCGGGTTGACTGTCTGCTATTATATTTTTCACACTCATGTTTGGCTGAACAATATATTGGATAATAGCATCTGCATTGAGATAAATGAGGGGGGAGGTAATGGAACGAGCATGGAAAATGTAAGCAAACCGTTTAAGGAGGGTAACTATTTAATATGGGATGGCTTTCAGCTGGTATGGGGGTATGGCCCACACCCAGACCAGGCAAAACGTCAGAACGATACTAACAACAAGTCGACCACTCCTCTGAAGCCCCAATGCAATGCTATAAATTTTAGTGTACATGAACTAAATGACCGGCATCCATCTGTTATATCATGGTTATATGACACCACTGCTACCCTGCCCACAATGACAATCAGTCCTCCCAGAGAAAATGACTACACCACAGAGAAAACGAAAGAGAATATTAAAATGGCTGACAAGTTTATGACTCTGTACGAGGAGTGGGAGAAGGGGGGGCCGGAGAGAGGGAGTCCCTGTTGCACACAGCTAGGCACGCTAAAACATTCCTTAAAAACAGGAGAAGGAGGGAGGCGGGTAGGAAGAGATATGACGAATACTATGGCCTGGAACTAGATATGATAGAAGATCCCAGGCACCTACACCAGTCGAATAAATGGTATGCAGACATGAGCTCCACAGCTAAACAAACTACTAATGAAAGCTGCTACGTGTGCTCCCTGATCCCCCATGCCTCAGGCACACCTAAAGTTTTGATACCACAAGAATTGCCTCTTGCAGATGCCCAGTGTCTCCTCCATCTCACTCTGCGTAGAATTAAGAACACCTTCCAGGCACACACGGTATCTTTTGAAATGCTGCAGAATGAGAAAACGTGCTACTCAAGAGCCAAAGGAGTGGTATGTTTAAAAGAAACGTTCTCAGTAATAAAAGGAACACTATTTTCTGAAAACAAGTGGAAAGATGATGTGGTAACGTGCAAGGCTGAAGCACTGCTAGAGCTGTCGACAGAAAAACTACAATGGATCGCAAAGACGTGTGCCACAGTCTGGTCAGAACATGTGGCGAAATTGACCTGGGTGAGCACTATAGAAAAAGCATTGAAACTACAGAAAGAAATCTCAAATGAACTTTGCTTCCTGGGAGAAGGGAAATCGACTTGGGAAGAAACATGAACTGCAGCAAGAGCCTAATGATCCCAGATATGAAGAAAGGAACAGCAGCCCTAATGGACACTTACTGGTTCTGTGGCAAACGGGCGTACATGCACCTCCCACCATCATGGAGGGGCACGAGTTCCCTGGTGACACTGCACTCAGCCCTAATGGTAATACCGGGGAGCCACCTCGGAGAAGGGGGCCGGAAGACGACCCAAGCTACAGCCAACACCTCACCCACTGAAGAGCCCCCACTGTACGCCCTATCAGAAGGAAATGCCAACGGAATCGTATCCAGAAAACGGAGGTCATCAAACTATATCTCAAGGCCTCCTCAGAACTTTTGGCACAGATCCCAGACAGGTACAGGTTATTCGGCTCAGTGGAAAGCTTCTTTGCCTCCCTCATTCCAAGCATTCAGGCCCGGGCAAATGCAAAGTGGCTGCAAATTACGCGGTGGGAGCTGATTCAATTGGCCAACGACACTGAAGAAGGGTTCAACGTGATCAAGGTGGAGATAAGGGCGCTGAGACTAATGACAATGCAAAACAGGTATGTCATAGACCTGTTGACTGCGATGGATGGAGCTGTTTGCCGAAAAATCGGAAGTGCCTGTTGCACTTTTGTACCTTCTGAAGATGCTGATAATGGGACACTATCACACGTCATCGCTGCAGTGCACAACCTAGGGGAACGAATGAAGAAAGAAGGTGGCCCAGACCCGAGCACGTGGTTCGACAACATTTTTTCATGGGTACCCTCCTGGATGGGGCTCGCAGTGAAACTACTAATGCCCCTCATCGTATTTTTACTTGTGATTTTTTGTGTGTGCCAGTTGGGTTTCGATGCTGCGCAAATGTAGTCCCAAATGGAACAATGATGATGGTGACGATGGGCAATGCCAGAGGAGGGGGACGGGTGCAACAGGAAGCACACGTACAAACTGGTGAGGCTTATGAGTCCAAGTATAGAATGGTATCCATATATTATGATGGTGATATAGTGGACAGGTTATATCATACCACAATAAAGGAGCCCCGTGAACTAGAATGATACACGGAGGTATGGGTGGACCTGGAGGGAAATGGGGGATGTATATATATGACCTGCACACCAGATGAGTATGCTAGAAGGGGGGGGCCTCTGAGGGGTGTGCAGAGCTTGGATGCCAATAAAGGGAACACCAGCCTGGGAAGAGGCAGTGCTAGCTGAGAAGGAACGCGAACGACTGGGGGAGCTAAGGTATTCGTTACTTAAGTAACGAAAGGGGGGAAATGTAGGGGAGGGTTTGTCAATAGGACCCCCCTCCCACTACATGTCCCGCCCTGGTGAAGACTCATGACTCGTCGGCAGCCCACTGGCCCCTGGGCCCAGGCGGCAAGGCGGCTGCAGACTGACACGTGAGGCTGCACCACCACGTTATGTGGCAGAGCACAGATGCCATCTTGTATTAAGCCATCCCCATCTTGCTAGAAAGGTGCAGATCTAACCCAAGGCAGAGCAAACATGCACACTGAAAGCTGCAGAGTGACCCCCACTCGACCACGCTCGCAGAGGCCCACACTTCCCCCACCTCCCACAGCATGGCAGATCCGCTGAGGACTTGTTCTCACGAGCCACCAGACACGAGCAAACAACAAAATAAAACACTGTAGCTGTTAACCTTCTGCAGTACATCATTGCCCCAGCCATGAAGGGAACATTAGGAAGTAACTGAGACCAGCCCAGACCCTGCAGGCCCTGACCCTGCACCATGCCCCCGAAGATAGACGGCGTTGCGCCTCACACCCATACCTACCCCGAACACCCTTGCAATGTGTAGAAACCATTTATGTAATGTGTGTCTTGTTGACTAACGTTCGCTGCTAATGTAAAGGAGAATGGGTAAAGAGAAAATATGCAACCGATATTGTTTATAATGTAGAGATGCACAAAGACTGGCTAGCTGATAACAATGTGTAATAACATGTGTTGCTCTCTTTATACACACACCTGCCTAACACTACCTCATGTTCGTATGTCAACTGTAGATGTGAAATGCTGTGCTAAAGGATATGATCCCCAGCTAGTATTCCTTTTAATGCAAATAAATATGAGTCCTTTTAGAAACCCCATGTGTTGTTAGTTGCCCATCACCCACAGGACAGTAAACCGCCTTGTGCAAGATGCCGCGCACAGAGCTGCAAGGCCATTTCCCCCTCCTCCTGTCCAGGCCCTCAAGAGATAGCTGGTGTTCAAACAGCACAGCTTCGCCTCCCCTCCCGACCCTGCTGGACCCGTTTCAAGCATCCGCCTCCCCCATGTCAGAGGCCGCCACAGCCTAACTCCATGACTTACGAGCTACCTGGTCCTAAATCTCACCGCCTCTCAGGCACCAGTCATGCCCCCACGGGCCAGTAGTACCTCCATCGACCCCAAGTTAATGACCCTAAAAAGGGGGTCACCCACACGTGTACCAACAAATCGTAATACGATCCCTCACCTAAACTGCCAAGGCAGGGTGGTCAAGCGACCCATCCCATGCCCCTGACTAGGCACATGAGACTGGATTGTTTGAACCTAAGGTATCCTCCAAACTGATGAATTGAGACACACCAGATCGCATATCAATGTTCCTGTCCACATACTGATCTAAGGTCAGTGCTTACAAGAGTTGCGAACCAACGAGAAGCATAACGTGTTACGAATGAGTGGGAATGTGTGGCCAAAAGGGCAAATGTTAGTTTAGTTATCAATCGTCATTACAAGGCATGTCCGGCCCAGCACTCAAGCCTGATGAGCCCAGCTGACCTCCCACCCCACGTGGCACAGCACCAATGTCTGCCAATCATGGAGAAGCAACTGTATACAATGTATACCACCTAGCCATCACCACCCAATCCCTAAGACTATGTGCCCCCTATAGCTTGTGTCATGCGTGATGTAGTTCTGTAATAAGTAGGACTGTCTTTGCGATTGTGAGACAGAGCGCTCTCAGAGTTTGCAGAGTCCTTTGCATGCTCTATATTGACCTATATAAAGCTCTTTTGATCTCACCTGCACTTGGTCCTGGCTTCATTCCCCTTCTGGGGTGTGTCCTTTACTGCCTCTCACTAAGGGGGGTGCATTTCTGGGGACGCTTACATTCACCGAGCATGCACAACTTCAATCACATGTTGTGGATACACTTAAAAAGGGAAGCAAAATGTTTGTTTATTTTAACTTACTTTATTTTATTTTACTTCTTGTTACTACAGAAGTCGCACAATATTTTCATGAGATGAGTCTAACTCTCGGGTTTGGCGTAAGCGCCATTGATATTCCTACTTCTAGCAATACAGACCAGTCTCTACACAGTACTGGAATCGGGTAATCTGAATAAGTACATAATATTATGTCTGCCATAATTCAAGTTGAATCATGAATGATCATGGGTTTGAGTAGTGAGGGGCTAACAAGTCATGAGCCCTTTTCGGGAACAGTCAATGAGGATGACCTGTTGGTTATATCAATTAATTTTGAGTACTAGCATATGTGCTCAGGAGGATACCTCTCCAACACCACTGCATATATTTAGAGGGGGCATAATTAGCCAGTCAGGGGCAACTTTGTCCTCTCTTACTTAAGAGGCTCTAGATGATCATGGGGTTTATGCAATGTTGTGTTCTCTTCAAGATGGCAAACTCTATTTATAGCCAGAGTTCGTAAATGCAAAGAAAGAGTATTACCTATGATGTAGTTTCGAAGTATTAACATTTTTCTCTACCAACTATATCAAACCCATTGAATCAATTTCTTTGAGAAGTTTGTGGTCCAACATGTGATCAAATGATTTAGGATTTCTATATGGTTTGTGACCATAATAAGTGGTTATTGGCACTCACTTTTGTTTTCATTGTCTAGATTTATGAAATGTCAAATCTGATTTATTGAAGTATTCAATTTGATTGTGGTACTTTGCCATGAGGAAGACCTAGGAAGTCGAAACACGTGTTTGATCTCGGAAGCTAAGCAGTGTCAGCATTTTCTCAACCTCAAATGTTTGACTTTACTTTGACATCAATAAATAGCATGCACTAATTGTGCCCTGTATGGATGAGTCTAACTGTTTCTTCTATTATATGTAGTGTACAGCGCGTACTTGTGGAACTGTTTTTTCCTCTATTTTAGGTATACATAGAGGAGTGTGATTGTGCAAAGGGTTGTTACTTGTGGTTGGGAAGGTTGTACTAGTATGTGTGTGTGTTTCTGTGGGAAAGGTTTGCTTCAGTGTGTATGACAGTGTAATGTGCTTGAAGAAGTAAGGACTTTACAATGTTTTTATAAAACTAGTGGGTATTAGCATTCTGGTGTTCTGATGACAATAGAAACAGTGGACCTGGCAAGGTGCAAAGAGTAAGGGTGAAGCGAGTGTTGTGGTGTTGGATAAAATTGTCTAGGCTACAATACAACAACACTGCACTGTCTGAGTAACAGGCAGAACACTACAACAGTACTGCACTTACTTTGTTTGGATGTGAAGAGTAGGTTTCTTCTGGGTTTTATCTTCCAGCAGAGACATCACTGGCTTTTAGGAGGTGGTTCTTCACTGCAATTGCAAAAGAAGGAAGTTAGTGGGTATGTGGGTTACTGGTACAGTAATAGAAGTAGGAGAACACATTATTTTAGATTGTAGGATGATTTGTTGGCAGGAAGAGTTAGTGTGTGTGTGCAATTGTACAGCACTGCATACGAGCGGGGACTTTGGAGTATTAGCATTGTTGGTATCGGGCCCAGGGCTGCAGTGATAACTGTGCCCTATTGGGCTGCACTTTTGAAGTGTGTGAGATGTTTTTCCACTACTTGTTTTGGAAATGGATTAGTGCAAGTCATAGTAGAGTGTGAAAGATGTAGAGATTGGAAAGGAGAATGTTACCATGTGTGGAATTTTTTTAACTTTCTCACACATAGATGCTCGCTACATGACTGCAGAGAATGTTTTCTGTTTCATTTATTTATCCAAATTTACAGATAGCACTGTTTCCAATGTACACATGCATTTCTTTGCTTTCCTCCCAATGGTGCATTTTGTCAATTGTGCAAAGCATGTACTTGCCATGCTTTCCTAACATACATGCAGTTTCCCTTTTTTGTGTGCATTCTGGGCATTTTACATAGGATCTGGCATTTGAATGTGCTGTGAAAATGTTCCCAATGTGTTTATTTTATTTGAAAGATCCCCGGCAGTGATGCTGAAATTGAAATATGTAGTTTGTAGCTTTTATGCTAGTGGGTAGTACAAGAAAACTGTGAAAGCAAACAACATTGTAAGTAACTGTCGGTAGATGTGAGGAGATGGTACAAATGACAGTATGATTATTGAGTAGGTTATGCAGGGCAAGTGGCAGGCACCCTGTTCAAATGCATGCAGTCTATGTACTTTCAATGCTTTGGTAACTTACATGCAGTTTTCATTTTCTGTGTACATTACAAAACATATGCATACCTGTTTGTTTTGATGGATGTAGATGTGGATGAATCCCGAAGTAGAAATCTTGGAGAGTTTTAATTTTTTGGATACAGGTGCTTGGGAATCATAGGAGACCTGTGCTCTAAGTGTTGAGCAGTACATCTGCAGTGTTGTACTGAGTTGATAGAGTTAGATGTACAGATCTTGGATGTGGATGGTTGTGAGACTGCTTACCAGTAGCCAATGAGAGAGTGCTGCAAAGTGTTAAGCAGAAAGGGAAGAAGGGTCGCCTCTGTGTTACAAGATCCGCGAACACTGCTGTAGTTCGCGGACCACACGTGCTACATTCGGGGCTTCTCAGCATGCCTGCCATGGAAATGGGACTGTGGGCATTAGCCAATCGGGTGTTAAGGATGTGCTTTACAGGAAGGGAGGGTAATACTTTTTTCATTGCTGTGTTGGTTGTTTAGTGAAGTAGGCCGGAGTTATTGTATAGATAGTGCGAGATTCCTTTGTATATGATCTGGAGAGGTATGCAAAGGCAAGACGGGTTTCTGCAGATCTTGGTTTTCCAGGCCTGGAGGCTTTATTGTGCAGTGTGCCTGGCCGCAATTTGCAGGCACTGCTTGCTCTTTGCACAAACATGGCTACCTTTGGTAGTCCTGATGTTTTGGTGGTGCACTGTGGAGGAGAGCATTTGGGCTACATCAGTGCCCAAAGTTTGGTTCCTGTATTGAAGTTGTTGGTGGAAGAACTTATGCTGCATTTCCCTACTGCACAGGTGTTTTTTCTGAAATGCTACAAAGAGCACAATGGAACAACCCCAATGTCTTCAATCCCCCAGCAAAACATTGGCAGGTGCCTTGTTAATAGAGGCATGGGTATAGTTTTGCGATGTGCTGCAATGTCTGTTTTCTCCAACGAAAACATTGACTCCTTTAGTGTGCACTATCTTACAGCAGATGGCCATTTGTTGTCCATTCTTGGAAATGTTCGTTTTTTTTCAGAATCTAGGGGATGCTTTGCAGAGGTTGACGTAAGGCAGTAAGGAGGAAAGAAGAGAACACCCCCCAATACAAAATAAAAGGTGTTTGTTTACAAGCACCTTTAAAAAAAGGCTCCTTTTAGAGCCACCACTAAATAGGAAATCTACCCTGGTTAAAATGTCTTTCCCCACCCCGTGAATTGCACGATATGTCCGCGGACACCGTGGTAGTCTGTGGATCGCACGTGCCATATCCAGGGCTTTTGAGGATGGCAGGCATGGAAATGGGACTGTGGAGGCCAGGGGATTGGTCAATAAGGTTTCTTGGGTGTGGTGTGCAAGGAGAGACTGTGGCAGAAGGTCTGTTTGGTGAGAGGAGTGCAGATGGCTATGGCTATGGCTGTGTCTTTGAGGAGGCAGAGTGTGTGGATTTTGGGGGACTTGTGGATGCATTGGTTGCAGGTGTATGCAGAGCACCGTGGAATGGCTGCACATCTTGGATTCCCTCATGTGGATATGCACTGGTATGAAGGGTGTGGCATGAAGTGGCTGGATTTGCTTCCCGTTTGTGCCACTTTGGTGATACAACATCATCCAGCCATTATTATTGTTCATTGTGGAGGGAACAGTTTAGGCCATGTTACTGGAACCTCTCTGCAGTTTGCGATGAAGGAGGCACTTGGGAAAGTCATGGACATGTTTCCAAACTCTCAAGTCATTTTTTTGCGCATTGCCCAGAGACAGTTGTGGCTGCACTCTTCATCATTTGGTCTGCAAATGGAGAAAGCCAGGCGCAATGTCAACAATGTTGTTTGCACATTTTTGCGAGATGTTGGGATGCCTTCCTTCCACAATGAAAAATTACATTTTGTAGCACCAACATTTTCCACAGAGATGGCGTCCATCTTACTGATGCTGGCAATCACCTTTTTTTGCACAATATCCAAAATGCTTTGCAGCCGTTCTTGCAAGCATAGGAATCATGTGTGCAGTAGGCGTTGTCTACTTCAAAACAGAACAGAATAAAAACCCAAAAAGGCTCTTTTCAGAGCCACCACTTTCTGCCAGAAAATAATGCAATGGTTTACATGGTGCCACACCCTGCATGCTTTGGAAGTCCGCGGACTACCACGCTCTCCACCAACTATGTGGACAGCCCAGGGGCCTGCACCATTTTATAGCCACTTCTATTTTTAAACTGTGAAAGGTGGCTCTAAAAAGAGCCTTTTTTGTTGTGTTTTGTGAATTATTTGGGATTTTTTAAACACAACACACACGTAGGGAGCGTAGTGAAGGGGCACCAACCACAGGGATAAGAAAGGGCAGATGGAGAGAGGAGGATGTTGGGTGTGCCTCATTGAGGTAGTGGGCACTTTCCTTCCTGGTCCCAGACCACAGCCTTGAAACCACTCTGGAACTGCTCACCCCTGCAGAGTACTGCACTGCAGTACACACACAAAACTGTGACCTTTGAAAGGTAAGGATCTACTGCGGTGCATATGGCCTGCGAGGATGTTTGAGGAATCTGCTGCCCCACAGTAGTGTCCCTTGTGGTGACAGGAGCAGATGTCGAGGATGCTGCAGTGGCACTCAACCTACTAGCCTGTTCGAAGGGGACGACCCTCCGAACTGCTGCTTTGTCGCTGGGTCTGAGGTGTCGCCACATGGAAGTAGTCCCATAAGTGTACAGCCCAGTTTGCCGTGACTGAGTATCATGTGGCACTCATTGCAGCGCACCTTGGCCGCACTAACCTTGGGCTTACCACCAACAGTGGTAAAAAGCCTCCAAACCCAAGACTCGCGTCAGCAGCTGGTAGCGGGGACTTCCACTACCTCATTCTCTTCTTCCTCCTCTTCCTCCTCTGCATCATCGCGGCTGTTCCCCTCTCCAGACTCTTGGGAAGGTGGTGGTGGTGTTGGTGGGTGTGGGGTTGGTGCTGAGGCAGAGGCAGCAGATGCAACAGAAGGAATGACATTATTCAGATAATCTAGCAGCCCAGCAATGCAGCAATCCAGCAGTTTGGAGCAGTACTGCAGCAATCCAGCAATGTGGAATAGAGAGCTCTGTTCAGGAAATCCAAAAACAGAATGAGGAGCAGCACTGAGGTGTGGCCTTTTATATGGGTGCTGGGGAGCGCTCCGCGAACAGTCGCGCGCTCTGCAGACACTCCAAACTCCAAGCTGCGCTCAAAAAGTTCAAAGAAGTGTCCAGGTCGCCAGGGGCATAGTATGGGACCTCTGCAAGGGTAAGGTTGCACAGTAAACCACCTTGGATTGGCCCAAAAAGCACTTTTTTGCTGTTCGGGGGCCCGGACCCTGTTCGCGAATAAGCACAGACGCTGAGCTGCGCATGTCCCCAGTGGCCGCCGGACAGGGGTGGGGTCCCCAAAATAATTAAAGATATGTCACAGCTTTACAGACACGCGGACAGGCGTGGAATCCTATGGACACCTCCATTTTGAATGCAGACTTCCCGGACAGGCGCGGTGTCTGTAGGACACCTCCATTTTCATTAATTGCGGACATCCCGGACAGTCCAGTGCTCCACAGACTCCTAACAGGGCTTTTAAAAAAGAAACAACACACACACAGCAACAGTATACACATAGAACTTTATTTACACACATAAATACATACAATTAGGAAAGGGAAGGGGTAGCAGAAATGGAAACCTATACAGGGGAATTGAGGTTTTCCACAGGTTGGTGTAATGTTTATGCAAAATACGAGCTGAAACAACATGGAGTCAGTGTGCAGACATTTTGAAAACTCATCTCCTATCACCGCAATAAAAGCCTGTGTCTCGTTGGCCCTTTTAAACTGAACGAGTATTTCAGTAGCGAAAGCAGAGCAAGGTCACATAACTACATAATAACGTTGCTGAGTGGACGAACTGTGGAGAATAGTTATTGTATTGTCCACTAAAGGACGAATACGGGGAGGGAGTCGGAGTGTTCTGCAGTGCATGATAAGGGGTTCTGGGAATGAATGCAAGAAGAGGGGCATTGGGATTTTCCACTCCTGACTGTTTTTATCGACTCTCTGCCCCTTCCACTTGTGATCTGCTCTTCAGCCGAGGGTAGTCACAACTGAGAAGGGCGGGGACATGCCTCCATAAAGAAAAGAGGATATTCTATGGAAGGCAGTTAGAACTTGGAACCCCGGGTGATAGTCTCGCTGAGAGGGAGGACGCTCCACCTTAGACCCTATTAGTACGAGTGATCTCTTCGCCTACCTGCTCTGGGACTAAGCAGTGTCGTAGTGGCTAAGATAAAGGTGTCTTCTGCTTCCTTGCTAACGGTGATGCCATTTTTCTATATGTTTGTATATATCTGACAATATGTTTGTTTTTGTATGCTGAGTTCATATATATTACACAGCCACAGTAGTGGCTGTGTAGTTATGGTTAAGTTGCTGTTTCCATAGGAAGAGCACTTTTTGGACGGCTTATAACTCAGCACCCCCTGGACAAATCATCACCAAACTTTGCAAAAAACGTATATGGCCCACTCTGACATTTTTTGCAAAGTTTGGTGAGGTTTGGTGCAGGGGGGGAAAGTTATAGGGCGGGTCCGGAAACGTCTTTTTTTACCATAGACTGAATGAGGGAAACATTTTGTACACTCCTACAGCCCAAACCACTACACGGATTTTCACCAACTTTGCGGCAGGAGCAGGGGCTTGGTCACGAAAGCATGCTTTTGTAAATTTGGTGAAAATCCATCCAGTAGTTTTTTTAAAACAACTAAAAAGTAGGTCCGCGGACAGGACACTGATTGGTTAATCGGCTTGCCTCGTGTCTGCGGACATGCAATGTGTTCACTGATTGGCTGGGATGAAGCGTAAAAGTATTAAAAAACACAGCATTGCACTTGTCAAACTTATCAAATAATCTCTGGGTAGGTGAAGGTTGATGAGGATGGGATGGGATATGGCTGCAAGAAGCAAAAAACAGGTGTTTTTTCGTCGCGAAAGTCACACGGTAGATTTGGAGGTGTTCCACAATATGTGCCTACAGTACAGGCCAAAGAGATTGCATTTCGGCATTCAAGGGATGGAGATGTATAATCATGGAATTGCGTGCGATTTTGTTACGAGTACACATACATTGTCAGAAAACATTGCTAGCGTGCCCTGTCCACCTAAAACAGAACTCGTGGAACAATTCAAATCCAGGTACAATTGATTACCATCAGTTTTTTTGATCAACAATGTTTATAAGAAGTGTCCAAATAAAGCATTCAATGTATCTGGTAAAATGTATCCTCTTTATTAATTTTTTTTCAACTATTCCACTTTTTACAGTTGCCTTACAATCCCACAAAAGGGATGAGACCTAGGCTACTTAAGTGAAGGAGTCTGTGAGCTAAGCATTGATGGGGCTATTGCTAGAAACACTTCAACTTTTTTTGTGTACCCTCTATTTCAATGTTGGAGTAGGGTGCATTCTGTCATTGCAAAGTTTCCCTACCCCTTAGCAGCGCCACGATCATCGAGCAAGGGCAGCCCCCACATTTTTCCTACTGTGTACATGCACAGGGCCGCTCTTAGACCAGATTGCACCCCAGGCACGAAGCATAATTGGCACCACCCCAAAATGTTGGCAGAGGTGCTAACTTCAGAGACGATGGGGAGGGGCAAACTTACTTGTGTGGTATTACAAAGTAATACTACATTCCGAATGCCCGTTCCTCTATATTGTTTATATTGGTTGCCCAATATTTATTAATATCAAATAGAAGCAATTTCAGGTTATTTTACACTCTTAATTAAAACGCTTGATGTTTATAAATTGATGTGCTGTTGCTACACCCAGAGCGCGGCAAATAAAGGGCTATTCATGTCTGTGTTAAAATGTAATTAAAATAATAATGGAGTCAGACTGGCGCCCCCTACAGCCTGGCACCTCAGGCAGCCACCTGCACTGCCTGATGCAAAGACCGGTCCTGCACGTGCATGATATGATATGATATGGCATTTGTATTGCGCCTATACACAAGTGTTTCAAAGCGCGACGAGGCAGGGGGGGCAAGGGGAGAACAGACAACTATCCTACTAGGCCAGGTGTCATTCAGATCACGCAAGTGCAAGGGTAGGGGGACTGGGAAAAGTGCAAGGGGAAGGGGAGAGGGGAAGTGCAGTACATGGTTAGTAGAATACAAGATAAGTAATAGGGCCAGCTGGTGGCAAGTGCAAGGAGAGTGCAGTAATGGTTAGTAGAATACAGGATAAATAATAGGGCCAGCTGGTGGCAAGTGCAAGGTAAGTGCCGGGAGAAGGGGCTGTAGGATACAGAGACAGTCCCGTAGTGCAGGTAGGCAGTGCAGCGAAGAGTGGCTGGGCCAAGGACCGGGATCGGTGAGTGGGCAGTTGCAGAGTCAGTGCAGGTTCAGTGATTTTAGCAGGGGAGGGAGGGAGAGAAAGCGGAGGCAAAGAGGAAGGTTTTGAGGTGATTCCGGAACCGGAGATGGTTCTCCTTAAGTTTCAGGGAGGCAGGAAGGCTGTTCCAGAGGGAGGCCCCTGCTGAGGAGAGAGATCTACCCCCAGCTCGTTGCTTGGAGAAGCGGCTGACCCTGAGGTAGTTGGAGGTGGATGAGCGAAGAGCTCGAGAAGGAAGCTATTTAGGAAGAGAGAGTTGAAGGTATTTTGGCCCAAGGCCCCAGAAGGCCTTGTGGACAATGCAGAGGGTTTTGAACTTAATCCTCGCAGCCACTGGGAGCCAGTGTAGCGATTTCAGTCCTGGAGAGATACGGTAGCTGGGCTTGAGGCCAAGGAGAAGTCTCGCAGTCCTGTTCTGGATGAGTTGCAAAGGCCAGAGACTAGAGGCAGGAAGATTTAGCTAGAGGCTGTAACAGTAGTCCAGCTTCGAGAGAACCAGGGCTCTGTAGACCGTGAGCTTCTGGGGGAAGGAGAGGAAAGGAAGGATACCTCTGAGGAGGTGTAGCTGGTAGTGTGACTTCTTAGAGACGTCAGATATGTGAGGAGAGAAGGAGAGTGTGGAGTCGAAGATGACCCGAGGTTTTTTGCCTTGCAGGTAGGAGCAGGAAGAGGGCCAAGGGAGGCCGGCCAGAGAGCTGCAGGGAAGGAGGGAGTGGGTGTGCCGATAAGTAGAATCTCAGTCTTACTGGCATTAAGGCAGAGGTTGTTGGCGGCACACCATTCCTGGTAGCAGAAAGACAGTCGGAGATGAGGGGAGGAGGACGAGAGTAGCCTGAAAATGAGCTGGGTATCATCCGCATAGCACTGAAAGTTGGGACAGAGAGCGGCGATGCGGTGAGCAAGAAGTGCCAGGTACTGGTTGAACAGCCAGGGGGAGAGGTTAGATCCCGGGGGGACACCACGGGGAGAGAAAAAGATGTCAGAGAGGAAGGAACCGAGTTGGACCTGGGAGGGTCGATTGGAGAGGAAGGAGGTCAGCCACGCCAGAGCCTGATCAGTGATACCCAGGTTATCACAGAGACGGTTGAGCAGGATGGTGTGGTTGACAGTGTAAAAGGCAGAATAGAGGTCGAGCAAAATTAGAACACAAGGGGTGTTAGAGTCAAGGTTTGAGAGCAGGTCCTCACGGATGTTCAGGAGAGCAGTTTCCATGCTTCTGGCAGCTCTGAAGCCAGACTGATGGTCATGAAGACTACCAACAGATTCAGAATGGAGATTAAGCTGGGAGATGGCCAGTTTCTCCAGGAGCTTGCCCAGGAAGGGAGTGATAGAGATTGGGCGATAGTTAGCTGGGCAGGAGGGGTCGGAAGAGGGTTTCATAAGAAGGGGGTGCACAAGGGAGTGCTTGAGGGGGGATGGGAAGAGGAATTACAGAGAATTACAGTTCTCATGGATGCGGTGAGGCAAGCTGTTGCAAACTAAGAATGTATGTTGATTCTGAGTGAAGGTCACCATCTTTGAATTTTTGCTTGCGAGCTAAGGAAGCCCACGCATCGGACACACAGTATAAGGTTCAATTGTTTTTTGACCTTGAGAGAAAGTGACCATTCCGAAAGGAATTGAATGAAAGGAGGGTTGCAATAATGTAAGATATGATAAGGTTATCCATTCCAAAACCGGACTAAGGAACATGTAAATTCAGTTCATGAAAAATCGTTGGTGCGAACGGCGTCTGCTTTACTGTCTGAGTTACGCCAAGAGAATGGAAATGGTGAATATAATGTAAGTTTGATTTTCGACGATTTTATACCCGAACGAGCATCAACTTATTATTATTTGACCATTATTTCTGGGTTTCATTCTACTAGTTTGTTCTGTGTGGCATATTGCAATGAAACGCAAGTACAACCTTTGTGTGTAGTGGTCTTTCTAACGTGCACCTGGGCAGTCCAGCATCGAGGTGCATGTAGACCACCACTCGGTTCCTCCAGGTAATATTTCATTAAATTGCCATCTATGAGCACCTCGAATTGTGTACCACTTTCTACATTGTTTTCTCTATGTTGAGATTGTTTCATGTCTGTGCTAATCGTTAGTTTAAATCTCTATGCCGAATTAATAAGTCAATAGATAAATTGTAATAAAGATCGGCTAGTGAGACACATTTCTGTTATGTTTTCGAAACAGGTACATCCTGCCATTCTGCGATTGTCATATATTCCAGATGCCAACTGATGGCTTCTTTAATCGGCAGCTGCAGATACTTGTGAACAACTAGATATATTTGACTCTTTTTTAGGATGATCGCCAAGGGCCGATATGCCCTTACGCTGTACTAGCGATTAGGAGCAATATAACATCCTTTACGGTGGTCTAGCCCCAAGTTGATGCACAAGCCCTGGAATTCACTGTGCGACCCAATCGCTTCTTTTACCCAAAATGAACACCTTGTGTACGCAAAAAGAACAACGCGTGACTCACAATAAATATTTTGGATCGCAAGCGAAGAAACAAATTTGCAATTTGATCGAATATGGCAACAGTCGGATGTTCTCGGAGTGTTTATTGTGAAATAAAAGTACTTTACAATTGTACAGTCTTGTTGTTTCCTTTTAAAGTACGGTTTAATATTCCGAATTGTGACGTGCTGTGTTGTGAGTCGATGTGTGTTGATTTTCGGGTTCTGCGTCACGTCACGTAGGTGATTATGGGCACGTTTGGCTATGCTGCCATGGAACGTCACCAAGAAAGATGGAGAATATCACTAGGTTTGGTGATGTGAGGCTCAGGGGTGGGGCATATGATTTAGTGATGTCAGGGCAGTTCACCTTAGGCCAATGCAGTAACGCATAAGATTAGCACAAGATGGCCGCTCCCTGCTGCCAGATTTCGCATGTTTACAAAAGAGGAAAACTAAGGTAAGGTGCATTGGAAATGTTTGTGTGATCGATCAACGTATGTATAAAAATACATGCCCGAACCCTAGGGACAATAATATTTTCTGAGCATTGCACTCGTCAAACTTATTAAATAACCTCTGGGGAGGTGAGGGGTGATGAGGATGGGATGGGATATTTCTGACCTGATTCCGAATGAGTTTACAAAGTTTGGTGGGATTCTGTCATGAGGGGGGAAAATTAGAGGGGGGGTCCCAAAATAATGTCATGGCTTATAAATGAGGTGCCATTTGATGAATCTACACTTCTTTTGGCAAACTGATAATAGATCTAGATATAAATGTTTTTGCGAAGTTTGGTGGGATTTTGTCAAGAGGGGGGATAATTAGAGGGGGGTGCTAAAATAATATAAAGGCTTATAAATGTGGTGCCATTTGACAAATCTACATAAAGGTTTGCAAAAAGATTATAGATCTAGATATAAATGTTTTTGTAAAGTCTGAATGGATTTTGTCAAGTGGGGGCTAGGTTATATGACGATTGTATGTGCATTCATTTGACACTTTTGGAAAAATAAAACGTGGTGGATTTCCAGCAAACTTGCGTAAGGCACATTGGCAAGGACCTACAAGCATGGTTTTGCAAATGTGCGATTTGTGATGTCATCTTTGATGTCCTGGGTGTTAGTCTTAGCAGTGCACGGTGGTGGTGCGAGTTATGGTTGCTTAGCTTACCATAACTGGCGAATTTCAGGGGTTTATCGGTTTTACTTGCAACCATAACGTCCCTTTAACAACGTTTTTTCACTGAATTTCATAGGTTTTTAGTAGTGCAACTTAACCATAACATCCCCTTAACAAAGTTTTTTCATTGAATATATATATATATATATATATATATATATATATATATATATATATATATATATAAAATGCATGCAAACAACAAACACGTATATACAGCTACGATGCATGTGCCATTTCCCGCAGCACTGATCGTGGGACCCCACAGGAGGAGGAGAATAGCCAGACCCCGCATTTTTTTGCCCAGGATCAGCCTTTTTGGAATGCCCGATGACGAGGTCTATGGCAGGTATAGGCTTCCACCTCGTATCATCCTAGACCTGGTCACTGAGTGGGAGGATGACCTCACATCCTCCACCTTGGGCTCCCAAGCATGAGGCCCTTGGAAAAGGTGCTCAATGTCCTGCATTTTTTGGCTACTGGGTCATTTCAGCGGACTACTGCCATAGTTGGGGGGCGTCTCACAGGCCACGCAATAACGCTGCCTACACCAGGTGTTGGCAATCATGACTGCGCGTCCCTCAGTCCGCAGGCACATATACATGCCCAGAACACCCACAGAAAGGCAGGCCATTGTCCAGGACTTTTACAGGGTGGCACATTTCGCCAAAGTGTTCAGTGCCATAGAATGCACCGATGTGGCCCTACGTCCACCTAGGGCCACTGAGCACATCTATCGAAACCGCAAGCACTGGCATTCCATCAACGTACAGGTTGTATGCTATGCCCAAGGAATCATTACCTCTGTCTATGCAAACTATCCTGGGTCTACCCATGACAGTTTCATATACAGAATGTTCGCCCTGAGCCGGGACCTGGAAGCTGGGAAGCATGGCGACACATGGCTCATTGGTGAGTACAAATGCCTGTGCAGATGCATGCATGTCACACACAGACAAATACACAAACACAACTAATGACAACGATCCTCACCTCCCCAGGGGACAGTGCCTACCCTCTGGGCAACCACATGATGACGCCAATACGGAACCCCACCACGCCACCCCAGGTAAGATACAACACTGCCCATATTGCAACCAGGGGCATAGTGGAGCGCACATTCGGAGTGCTCAAGTCACGCTTCCGCTCCCTTGACCGCTCTGGCAGGCAGCTACTATATGCACCCCCAGTAGTGTGCAGGATCATTGTGGCAGAATGTGTCCTGCACAATGTTGCAATGTTGCAACACGGCAGGGCGTACCGGTGGACATGGTGGTGCACCCACATCCCCAACCACAGGCACAGGGGCTGCTCATGGGAGGGGAAATGGCATGTGGCGAGGCAGCCTGGACCCAGTTTGTGGCCACATTTCTCAACTAAACTCCCACCCCTGCGGAATGCACACAGGCCTGGCACATACCAGGTGACAATCGATGATGGCAAAGAGACAGTCAACTGTCACAACCTTACCACCCTGAGAATGTTGCCACGGAAGTGCTACATTGTGTGCATCCCTAGCTACTTAAACATAAGCAATCCTGTGTGCCCAAAAAGGAAAACATGCAAGGTGCAAAACAGGCCATGACTATCAGCGGTATGTCACCCAAACCCTCCCAACCCACATCACCCTTATCGGCCACACCATGACATATGCAATAGCAAAAGAGCAAACCAAAAGCACAACACATGACCAATTAGATACGAAGTGACACATGATAAATGGAAAGAGGCCTGAGACAATCACACCTGACATGGAATCAGATGAAATGACTGACCAACAACCTCCCACACATACAAAGTCATACACAAATGCATGCCACCAGCGGTACCATCAACAAAAGACAGAATGCCTGTTGGCATGCACATTGGCCAATCCAAATCCGCAAATCCTAAACCCGTGTGCTGTGTGTGTCTCCTGCAACAAACCGCTCAGCACACAGCACAGTGAGAAGCCATTGTGTTGGGGATACACCTTGAGCATCATATAAAAAGGACAAGCAACAAAAATAACCTACTGACGCATGTAAACGATCCCCAAATGGTAAGTGATCATGTGCTGCAGGGACACAGCATGCAGAGAAGGCAATCTGTGTGCACGTGTGGGCATGGAAGGGTGGTTGTATGTGTGGTGGAGCATTGTGTAAGTGTGTGTGTCAGTAGGGTCTTGCACTCAATACATGCATGTGAAATCAAGTGACCTTCAGTGTCCTGTACACATCACATGTGAACATTGGCCATGTGTACACCCCAGTATGTCAAACCACAACAATCCCCTGACACCTGAAAAGTAAACCCAACACAGGAACAGTCATTGACCAGCAGAACACATCATGTGCATAGTGCCCCACAATGAGAATGTCGGAGAGTGCCCAAACACTGTAGCCCAAGCGTACTGTCCGACAACAAAAGGCCCTCCCTCATTTACTCATCACCATGACCTTCAGAAGAACTATATCTGGGGTCTGTTGGCTTCTTCCTTCTAGTCTACCTGGCTTCAGGATCCCCTACCCCTTGGTTTCCTTGTTCTACCTTTTGTGCAAATAGGGTCCAGCCCCCTCAGAGGCCACCTTGCTGGTAAAAATACCAAATCGCAGAGAACTCCAAGGAGCCAAACCAGGGAAAAAGTCTGCAGCCAACAAAAAACCCTGGAAGAGTCTCCAGTAGATGACCTGAAGTCACTGAATATGGTCAAGCACATGTCCAAGCAGAATGATAGAATAACTGATGGGGCCCCTAGGGGACCCTCGCGTATGGAAACAAGGCACAATCACCACACACGGACTGATACACCAAACACGAGGTTGTGTTCCCAAAAGCTAGGGTTTATTGCAAAGCAAATAGTCTCAGTTGGCCACACGTCACGCCCCGTGACGTGTGTCTCCAGACCCCGAGGGACGCAAGAGAGAGAGCATTTTACAACAGTCACATATATAAAAAACAAGCATCTTACAATGAGCGGTGACGTATTCAATACCGCCCATAATGTATTTCCTTTGAATTGGGTTTGACGATTTATAATTGTGACGAGTATGACACCTTCAGACATTTATTTAGCAACAGTTTGCAATTTTGCGAGCCTGCAGACACAATTCTTTGTTTTAGAGATCACATTGCTCCAGTTCTTGCAAGCAAACTGCGTGCAGGGGAGAGACACATTCCACGCCTCGCTATCTTCTAGTTTCTATTCGTGTGCTAGGGGTCAACTCGCTCTACAGGGCTCAGAGAAGGGGGGCCGCAAAGGAGAGCATAATTCAAGCCATTAATTGTTCGTTTCTACCATTTCTACCGCATGAGCGAGACTAGCTGGCACCTGTGTAATGATTAAAGGCCTTGTTGTTTACTTCCAAGGATTTGTGAGGGAGGAGACCGAGCATTACTGTCTGGGTCGCCTGCGTTATGTTTCAACAAGTATCTTGCAGTCTTGCTCTATACATGAACAACAATGTAATAGTGGAATAGAATAAGCTTACAGCAAAACAGTTTAAACAAAAGGCAAGAAGCGAAAGTTAAAAAGAAAATGGTGATTTCTATTCCATCAAAATGCACACACTTTAACACGAACTTATGAGTCTGTATAACTAATACCGAACATATGAGGCGGTTGGTCTTTGGCCAACAAAATACATTACCTCTGTTATGGAGGGGTATCTACTTTTTATGGACTGACAAACCCTCCTTTTGTCCATATGCCAAACGCCTCATCCATACATTGCATCCTCTTCCAACCAAGTATCTGATTCTGAATTTTGCATAATGCTAATTTCCTCCTCGTTATCATCAATGTTGATTGACATGAATTCTTTTACTGTCTTCATTTCATGATTCATTTGAGTATCCGATTTAGTAGTGTTCTTTTTTTGTTACTATCTGTACACACTCCTCACTTATTTCAGTGCAAATTATAGGTAAGCAGTGTATACAACAACAACACGTCATAAATATTCGTAGCATTGCTACTAGGATTGCAACTAATTTCCATCCCCATGAGTATAATACTTCCCAAAACCAGGAGCTTATGTTCAATTCCCAACTTCCTTCTGGGTGGTGGAGGTCAGAGCTCAAAACGTGCAACTTTCTTATTGCTTCAAAAATCGTAGGGGAGGAGTCGCTTACAAAAATGCAACATGCTGATCCCACGATTTTACAAACTCCCCCACGATAAACCAGAATTACATCAAGAGCCATCCTATTTTGGAGTGTCATTAATCTAATTCCTTTTTTCTCTAATGTCATATTGTATAATATATCTGTTGTCCCATTTATTGGTTTCTCTAATATTCTGGACAGTTGTCTTATGTTATAAGAGTTTATTGCTTGGCCCCAAAATGGTTTGAAGGATTTTGCTATGTCTTCCATGATCAAACCTCCTTCCTCATCTCGCCGTGGTCTTGACCTGGACAATTTTGCTATATCTGCTGTTTTTGAAGGCAATACTCCCGGGAACAGAAGTCCCAAGTAACAAGTACCTCTGCAGTTTCTAGGTAACCAGGGATACGCTTTTACTCCACATATAAAATAAACGGGGTCACCTACATGCACGGGTTCTTCCTCCCTGTCAATGAACGCTATATTCATACATTTAGTAAATGTCCCTACCAAATAGAATCCCTTCTTCTTCAAGCAAAAGGGAACAGAGCGTGGGCTGTAGTTTACGGTATAGAAGGGGGGGGGCACTGTATCTTTATTTCCTTCTAGGTTCATAAGAAACGTAATTACAGATGATTTATATGGCACAAATAATCTATCTTGTGGCATGACTACTGGTGTGATCAGTCGTGTTTTATGAAATATAGAACAACCTACAGGTTTCATAATTATCTCCTCAAATTCATTCATGTTTGTTCTGTCTAATTGACACGTTTCACTTTTGTTCCATTTCCCATAATATAATGCACTCAAGGACGAGTAGCATGTAGAACTCAATGGCAGTGGTTGCACATACCAATCTATTCCATTACCACCATGCTGTGGCAAGTGGGCACACACCCAACAATTATTTTTTCTCAGTATTGAGTGAGTCATATTCATTATTAGCAGTAATGTGTTATTTCCATATCCTTCCCAGTGTCTCTCTTCCATTGGGGACAAAGTGTAAGTAATCACATGGACCAGGCTTTCAGTAGTTTAGATGTTTCTAACAGGCAAGAGCACTTGTAATGGGTGTATTTCTTCTAAGTACCATAATACCAGTACTGTCATTATTGGGGCTAATATACTCATCACACTCATGACTATTGTTAAGATCAGCATACAATTTTTTCACCAATCTTTTTGTTGTAACCTTCCAGTCTCTATATTTAACTCATTATCAGCAGTGGTGCAGGAGGGAGCAAAAGCTGGTGCTGGCATTTTTCTCTCGTGGTCCTTCTTCTCCAACAACGTTCGTTGTGAATATCTGTTATCGTTGCACTTGTTCGAATGTCAATAATTTCGGAAATGTCAACAGTTTGTTCTGCCAATCCTCAGCAGCCTGGATTGCTATACGTTGGGCAACATTTCTGTGCATCTGCACGTTGCTCAAAGAACTCCAGAGCAGTTATCAATTGCCTTTGTACCATATGAGCCCCTCTTGTCCATGAGGGGTGATCTACACATGGATTTTTTAGCACCGCGGAGCCACGTTCTTGAGCTGTCCGATTTGCACAACCCTCACGCCACTCTCCCCTAGGCCTCCTGTTCCCACTTCTTTGTTGCCTCTGTTTCCCAAAAAACGAATGATCAAACAAAATGAAGATTTGATCACTCCTTCTTCTGAGGCCGTGAATTATACTGCCTCGCTCCTGGTATTGTGTGATCAATGAATAGTGCGGGTGCACTTCCAGACTCGGGCTCAGAGTCAGCCTGCAGCATGATGACAGATGATGGGTGCCAGAGTGATGATACAGGCTTTGTGTCAGCCAGCAGTGATGCAGGTTCTGCTGGACAACGTTGGGGCACTCTTTGCCCTTTCTCCTTTATAGCATTCTTTCCAGGCTTCGTTTCGGGATCAGACAGATTTAACAATTTCTTCCGTTTCTGGGGCCACTGTCTCTCTTTGGTCGTCTTGATTAGGCAGTTTTTTCAATGGCGATGGGACCTTTTTAGCATGTGTTGCATGAATCCACGCCTTCCTCCCGTCCACACGAATTTCAGTCTGTGTTGCCAATTGATCTGATCGAGTCCACGCCACCTGGGTGCAAGCGATGACTTTCTTTCAAAATTCTTCACTAGAACCCACTCTCCGGTTTCCAGTGAATGCCTCGGACCAGTGTATCTTATTGGGAGAGCCTCCTGCACCTGCTGATGAATCAAATGCAATTTCTGTATTAACAGGTTACAATAGGTACTGAGCACAGGATATTCTACCTCTCTCAATCCCCTCAGCTGTGGTGCACACCAAACATTCGCCAGCCTCCCCATTACGATCTCATACGGGGAGTGCCCAGTTTTTGCCTGCACATATGTGCGCATGCACAGTAAAGCTAGCGGCAATGCGTCTACCCAACACAACTTGTTTTCTGCACAGATTTTGCTAATTTTTTGCCTTTAATATGCCGTTCTGGCGCTCAACAAGCCCAGCACTCATGGGATGTCTGGCGCAATGGAATCGCTTGTCAATCTGGAGACCTGCGCAAATCTGTAACACCACTGCGCCCACAAAATGCGGGCCATTATCTGACCATATGACCCGGGGCAGACCGAACCGTGAGAAATGTTCCTTCAACATTACTTTTGCAGTGCTCATGGCGGTGCAGTCTTTTAATGGATATGCTTCCACCCACTTACTGAACACACACACAACCACTAAAACGTACCTCAAGTTTTGGCACCTCTCCATCTTTATGAAATCAAAATGGATTACCTCAAAGGGCATAGAGGAAGGGCCGAAACTGCCTGTTGGAGTCACCGTTCCCTTCCCCACATTGTGTTGCAGGCACGTAATACAATTGTGTACCAGCCTTTCTGCATTTTTCTTTGTGTGTGTTCTGCCATACTGTGGCTAAATGCTGGACTATCTTTCTAGCACAAATGTGTGTAGGACTGTGGGCCATTGTGACCATCGCGGTTACATAGGAGTTGGGCAGCATCCAATTTCTACTTCTTTTGTCTACCCAGCAACCTTCTAGATCTAATTCTGCAGAGCCCTCAGCCCATTCTTGTATTTCGTCAGCAGTGGCTTCTGCCTGCATCTCTTTAACAGTGGGAATACCATTTTCTATCTTGCAGGGCACTTCCTCTGACTGTACTGTTAACATTTTGGTATTCAAATTTTGGTATTCATATCAGTGGCAGTTTGCTTCGCAATCCTGTCTGCAAATGCGTTTCCCTTTCCCACTTTACATGTTACTTTTTTATGCGCCTCACCTTTCACTATTGCTAGGCGCTCCGGATACGTAAGTGCAGACAGCAATCGTACAATCAAAGGGCCATGTTGAATTCTGGCTCCATGTGAAAGAAACCCCTCTCAGCCCAGAGTTGGCCAAAGTTATGTACCACGCCAAAGGCGTATTGGCTGTCAGTATATATGTTTACACTCAGATTTTCAGATATTTCACAAGCTCTGGTTAACGCTATGATCTCCGCAGCTTGTGCAGAGTTGTAGGGGATTCTTTTACTCTCTGCAATACTTTTTTGTGTCGTAATAGCATAGGCAGCAGTTGATGTGCCATTAGGTAATTTAAAACAGGAGCCGTACAAAACAGTTCTCCATCTGGCTCTTTTTGTGGGGTATCTGTTAAATCAATTCTTCCTTTCGTTTCTTCCTCAGTGACCATTAAACAATCATGGGGAGGTGATTCATTATCACCTAATTCTTCCGTGGGCAGTGGCATTAATTCTGCAGGATTCAAAGTGCTACACCTCATACTTTGGATGTGTGGCGCGAATAGGACAATTTAATATCTAGTCAGTCTAGCAGAAGTGAGGTGTTGCGTCTGCGTTCTATTTAATAGAATGTCTATGGCATGTGGAACCATCAAAATGAAGGTGTGCCCCAACACCATTCCTTCAGTTTGTTTCACTGACGCAGCAGCCACTGCAACAGCTCACAAACAACGTGGTAATGCGCGCGCTACAGGGTCCAGCGCGGAAGAAAAATAGCCGCATGGTCTATTTCTTCCGCCTTGTTCCTGTGTCAAAACAGCCAACGCGCAGCCTTCATTCTCATGCACAAACAATCTGAAATGTATTTCATAGTTTGGTGTACCCAAAATTGGGGTGGAACACAATGCAGTTTTGAGCAGATCAAATGCTCTCTGGCATTCTTCATTCCATTGCAAAGGCATCACAACATCCTTTTTTGTCAATGCCACCATTGGTTTCACAATCAACGCAAAATTCATAATCCACTGCCGGCAATAGGAAGCCATGCCTATTATAGCTCTGACTCCTTTCTGCGTTTTTGGAATAGGCATACCAGAGATACTCTCTATTCTTTCTGGTGTCAGTCTTCTCTCCTCGCTCGAAAGTAGGTAGCCCAAATAAGCCACCTCCTTTCGACAATATTGGAATTTCTTTAAGCTCGCTTTATGGCCATGCGCTGCTAAGTGTGACAATAATAAAACAGTACTTTTTTTACAAATCTCCTCTGTATCAGCAGCAATCAATAGATCATCTATATATTGTAGCAATACACAACCTGCCGGTAGTTCTAGCATATCTAGCTGTTCTTTCAATGCCCTGCTGTAAATACTCGGGCTCTCTGTATAGCCCTGTGGAATGCGCGTGAGTGTAAATGATCGTCCTCCTAATGTAAAGGCAAACAAGTATCTACTTTCCTTGTGTACTGGAATGCTGAAGAATGCATTCTTCAAGTCTATAACACTAAAATATTCTGCTGAGGCGGGTATCATTGTCAAAATCGTGGTGAAGTCTGGGACCAATGGGAATTGAGGGTCAACCACCTTGTTTAATGAGCGCAGATCAATTATGAAACGATACGGTATCTCATTACCTCCTTTCTTATACACTGGGAGAATGGGACTGTTACATGTGCTGCCTGTAATCTCTTCAATCACCTCCAGTTTTACCAAATCTGAAACAATACTTTTCAATCCTTTTTCTCCCTCTATTGACATTTTATACTGTGGAGTACGTGGCAACGTTACTCCCTCTTTTAGAACAATTTTTACTGCCTCTATTTTCAAGCATCCCACATCATTGTCGTTCATCGCCCATATGCAAGTTGGCACTTCACTCAACTCTCCCGGCAAAGGTTTGGACAAAAATTCTGACACTGGTACATTCTGTGGCGAAATTTTCAGGAACACTCCATCAGGAGTGCAATGGATAACTGCACTCAGTTTTTTCAATAAATTTAATCCCAAAAGATTTTCCCCACAATGTTCTGTTAAGAGAAATTGACAATATTCAGTGAATGGACCTAATGTTACTGGTACTGATTGGGACACTGGATTGATTACTGGAGTACCTCGGAACCCTACTAAAATATTTCTTTGCCCAGACAGTGGTATTTCCGGAACCAAGTGATGGTCTATTGAGCACTTTTGCGCCCCTGTGTCTACGAGAAAGCTGTGCTCTCTATTCCCCACTTTCATTTCTACGTAGGGTCCTTTTTGATTCACGGGAATAGACATTGGTTCCGACCCCTGTCTTGGGCTGTCCTATTGAGGAAACAACACATCATCCGATGTGTAGTCACTGCTATAATATGTATTGAGCTGTGTATCAAAAATGTTCCCGCCCTTTCCTTTATTTCGCTCACTCTGATTTTGGCTAAAAGCACTCTGATTTTGAGCTTGGTTTTGATTCTGAGTACCATTTCCTTGATTATTCTGGTGCTGCTGCTGCAGCATATTGTTTCTATTCTGTCCATTTGTTCCTGGGTGTCTCCTATGCTGTCTTCTCTGACCATACCCATTCCTATTTTGTAAATGTGGACATTGCGCTTGCCAATGACCCTCTTCTCTACAATACGCACACTGATTTAGTCCCAGAGGCCCTCCATGCATGTTCGAATTACTTCTTCATTGCGCGTTTCCCCTCCCTCTATTGTGTCCCGCCACTTGCTGAAGTAACACCCTTGTTTTCAAATTCACCCTATCCTTTACCTCTTTCTCTTTTTCTGTATTCACTCTGTTCTCATAATATTGAGCCATATGTAATACTTCGCTCAATGTTTCTGCTTGCCATGCACTTTCTGATGTCATTATTAAGTTATGAATTGGAGGTATTAATACTTATCAACAAATAGTCTTTTGCCTGCCTCTGTGCTTGCATCCTGTCCACTAAAATCTGTAAATACTTCTTCAAATCTATTAAAATAATCTGTGGATAACTCATCCTTGCCCTGAACACATGCAGTTAATTTGTCCCATACAGTTCCTTTTTCTGGAACTATTATTATTATTATTATTCCTTTAATGTTTGTATTATCCGTGCCGGTAACGCTGCCATATTTGCCGATGGTTTTTCACCCGCTTTCCTCCTCTTATCCTCTACTACTAAATCTTCCCAAGTGGCACCATAGGCCACCTCATCATTTACTTTCCTTATTTGCTTCCATATATCTGTTGGCACAACTACTGGGAATATTAAGTCTATATCATTCATAGTGAACATGGACGATCTCAAATAGGACTCTATTTCCTTATAGAATCCCACCAGATTCTTCCTTAAATCAGGAACCGTCTGTTTTATATTATTCACCTCCTGTCTGGAGAAGGGGACATGCACATATTGTGCTGTGTAATGTGCTTCCGTTACCTGCGCTGGTTGATTGCCTACGGCAGGAATCTCCACTTTAGGCACAAAAGTAGGTGGGACTTCTCTCATAGGAAATGCTGCACTTACTTTTCCTCCCCCCTCTCTCATATGCAGTACTATTGCCAAATCAAGTGATAAGGCTGTTTCTCCTGTTCCACATTCTAATGCTCTCTTGTATATCGCCATCATTTCTGGGGGACTAGCTTTCTTATTCTCTATATCTTTGTCCTGTAATACTCAACCATTGTCTGCAGTGCTTTGGCAAGGGGTATTGATCAAATATTTCATGTACTTCCATCGTGGGAATACTAGGTTCGGTAAACCATTTTAACGCCTCTCGTATACATATTTTTTGTTTTTCACTCGCCTGTCTTGACGGCAGAAGAAATCGCCGCTGAACATATGGTACTGCCTCCTTCTTATCCCTCCTTATATCTTTATTCCTATACCCTGGCATGGCGAACATTTCAGCATATGGATCATCAAGTTCATTCTTAAATTCAAAAAGCCTGTCTACATGTTCCTTTATTTCTTCATCTCTCTCTCTACATTGTGCCAAAGCATTCAAATCCAGCAACTTCTGTGGCGGTACCATCTCTATTAACTGCTTCCATCTCTCCATTAAATATTCCCCCATGCATTCCAACAATACCTGTCTTTCATTGTTCCTCCTGAAATCATACATCAAATCCAGCGTCGATTTTTCATCATTCATGTCTATATACATTGCTGCCTGTTCTTGCAACTCCCGTTTTCTCTCCTTGCTAATCGCACTACGGTTCACTCTAGTGCACTCACTTTGTCCCGTCCCCTCTCTTCTCGCATCATCTTCTCTTCTTAAAGTGAGTTCAAGTTCAATGGGCGGAGTTGCGGATGGGACAACGGGAACGGGAAGGGACTGCTGCGACGCTGGAGTTGCGGGCCGCAGCGCTGCTGGCTGGCTAATAGGAGGCGCTGATTGTATGATTTGTGGCTGTGCTGGGATCTGAACAATAGGGAGGGGCTGAGCAACTGAAGAGGGCTGAGCAATAGACTGGTGCAGTCTTTTTAGTCTCTCTTGTTGGGCGCTCTCGCCTTGTTTCAGTTAATATTTTGTTTATTAACTCATCTGATGAATGCAACTCTTGTGGATATATCTTGTCTATACTCAACTGACCACATCCGTCTGATTTTCTCAAATTTTCATCCCATTCCTCCTCCTCCTTTTCTTTCTCTCTTTCTGTTTTTGACTTATGCCTGCGCGCATTCTTCTCTATGCTTTTCCAACAAAGCATAGCTTCCTTCCTCCAGTCTCTAAGGACATCAAATGCCGCAGGACGTGTTTTCTTTTTCAACATCATTTTTTCTAAATAATCTATCCTCAAAATCTCAAAACTCCCGTGGGTTGGCCATTGTATATCCTCTTCGTGTCTGGTTTGCCCATGCCAAATTTCACAAAACATTATTGCCCCTACACCATACTTCACATACATCTCATACACCGGCGAGCCCACGGGTGGCGCAACCTGGCCAGTTTCCAAAGATTCTCTACCGCAGTGGAAAAATCCCACTAAGCAGGTGGACAATACCCCAGGCATGTTTTAACCTTACCCTTGGCTAATTAACCTTACGCTGGGTGTTTGATTTTGCAAAATAAACTCTCAACCGATATCAGGGTTATTTCGAATCGGGGCACGACTCACCTGATCAATACATTTGTCTTTCAAGATGCAATTTGTCTGTATACTGACACAACCAATAATAATTGTGTCTGCGTATCTTGGATCACTCTGCCTCATTTCGGGACCCTCGCCTCCTTGTTCTCTGGCCGGACACGTTGATCAGGGATCAGCTGTGTACAGATCTGCAATGGAGTCTCATCACTTTCACAGGGGTGTCCCGAACACCTCTTGATCCCGGCTCGACCGTCTCGTCCTCGCCGTTTTCCTCGCCTTCCTTATATTACAACGTACACAATGGAACAAGTGGGGGAGGGTCCCTATTCAGGCAACATTTTGATGGGGCCCCTAGGGGACCCTCGCGTATGGAAACAAGGCACAATCACCACTCACAAACTGATACGCCAGACACAAGGTTGTATTCCCAAAAGCTAGGGTTTATTGCAAAGCAAATAGTCTCAGTTGGCCAACTGGGTCTCACGCCCCACGATGTGCGTCTCCAGATCCCGAGGAATGCAAGAGAGAGAGCATTTTACAACAGTCACATATATACAAGACGAGCATCTTACAATCAGCGGTGACATATTCAGTACCACCCATAATGTATTTCCTTTGAATTGGGTTCGACGATTGACAATTGTGACGAGTATGACACCTTCAGATATTTATTTAGCAACAGTTTGCAATTTCACGAGCCTGCAGACACAAATCTTTGTTTTAGAGAAAACATTGCTCCCGTTCTTGCAAGCAAGCTGTGTGCAGGGGAGAGACACATTCCAGACCTCGCTATCTTCTAGTTTCTATTCGTGTGCTAGGGGTCAACCTGCTCTCCAGGGCTCTACAGGGCTCAGGGAAGGGGGGCCGCAAAGGAGAGCATAATTCAAGCCATTAATTGTTAGTTTCTACCATTTCTACCACATGAGCAAGACTAGCTGGCACCTGCGTAATGATTAAATGCCTTGTTGCTTACTTCCAAGAATTTGTGAGGGAGGAGACCGGGCATTACTGTCTGGGTCGCCTGCGTTATGTTTAAACAAGTATCTCGCGGCCTTGCTCTATGCATGAACAACAATGTAATAAGTTTACAGCAAAGCAGTTTAAACAGGAGGCAAGAAGCAAAAGTTAAAAACAAAATGGCGATTTCTATGCCATCAAAATGGACGCACTTTAACACGACTTTGAGTCTGTATTACTAATACCGAACATATGAGGCGGTTGGTCTTCGGCCAACAAAATACATTGCCTCTGTTATGGAGGGGTATCTACTTTTTCTGGACTGACATAGTTACCAAGGTAGCACAGTTGAACAATGGTTCAATAGGATGGGTATCAATTTCAGTACACAATAATCAATGAGGATGCAACAACTGATAGGTAGTATCACAGCTCCGGTCTCCAGGCACAGGAGTGGCACAAACCAACCACCCCCTCCACGGTCTGGGCGCCGGCAAAGTAAAACTTAAACAGACCTCAGAGACCCCGGGGGGGAAAGAGGGTTAGGGATCCGTTGGTTGGAAAGGCATTGGTATTCAGGATAACCGGAAAGAGGGTCATCCCTTGCCCATCCACCTGCGGTGGTGGATGGGCAAGGGAAGTAGTGAAAATACAAAATACAACTATTGACAATTACACAATCCGAGAAACCATGTACTTCATGCACATTGTACAAAATGGCTCAAAGGCGAGCAACAGAGAGACTTATCTCTGGGGTGAGTGCTGGCCTCCTGCCTACTCACTCTCAGGTCCGGTAACAGGAGCAGTTCAATGCTGCAAAGAGAACGTGAGTTACTATTCTGTGTGTGTTTTCCCCACACGCACATAACACCATTCATGCCTCGAACTTAGTGACTCCTCCCCAAACAATCACTCTTGTCTGCTGCTTCGTTCGTATACTTTTGCTTGCCCCCATGATGGTTCATACACTGTTAATGCGGTAAGGCAGCCGCATGTGGCCCTGCGGTAAATGGAAGACCATGTGTTAAGAATCACGCATGATAGAATGGGCCTTGGGTGAACTGCTAGATGTGTGTGGTGAGGTGTGACTTGAGTACAAGTCGCGTTCTGCTAGCCGCGGATTTCTATAGGTAGCGCACGTGGCAAATTGCATATGCTAATGATATGCACTGCACTCGAGTTTGTGCATCGCTGGGTGCCCCCCCTTGCGCTGCATTAGTTTGTGGCTAGGAACGCTATTGAGCTAATAACTTAGCTTCTAGGGAGCAGGGGGGAACTTGAGGATATGGGCGACGCCCCCCCTGCGTGTGCCCCTGACAACTTGGAAAGCTTCTTGGCATTTTCTCCTCAGCGCGGTTTAGCTGTACTGTGCGCATCTTCCCCCAACGCCTGGCTAAGCTCCCCAGCACTGGCGCTACTTAGCTTGCATGTGCGAGGGGCCTGGAGGAAGGTCGGCTGGGGCGTGGCCCCTCGTGCTTCTCACCTTGCTCGGAGCTGCTGGAAACACACCTGCTTCTGTCGGATGTCTTAGCACAAGCCCCGTGCTTCTGCTCGCATGCGCACGTGTGCCCCACCCAACATGGCCAGGGTTTTGTAGTTCTTGGCCCGGTGTCTGCTGGGAAAGGTAGTCTGGAGGCTCCTTTTCCTGCAGAAAGGGCATTAAAGCCTTTAATAAGGCTGGCAAGTTATCTGTGTGTGTGTGTCTTTATGCTGCTTGTTACTGGGCCATGTCTGAGACCTACATCTGACCTCCTCCCACACAACCCCAGGTTCTGTACCCTGACAGGTAGAGCTGGAACTTGAGTAGAAAATAACCAAAGAGGCTGGCACAACTGGATGGTTGAGCTGAAACCCAATCAATCCTCGATAGCGTGAACAAAGAAAGGCAGAGAAAGCAAAAGCCTGGAAAGGCACAGAGAATACGAGATAGCTGGAAACATCTGACAGCAAGTTAAGAGCCACAACAGTTGAATAGCATTGGTAAAAGCCAACAGTCAACATAAAGGCATGGATGTAATAGATGAAACAGGAGGAGCGACAGAGAGATGCTGTTGAACAAAAGTGTACTGAGGCAAAATGAGGCAGTGTAAGAGTATGTGGAAATAACTTCCCGAGAGACGGGCGGACAGATCTGCAACAAGGACAGTAGCAGGAAGAAGAACAGGGACCAAAGGCACCAGAGTGTGAAAAACAAGTAAAAGAGCCGTAGTCCAGTAGGAAAACTGCGCCGTCAGGCAGCATCAAAGTCCAACGTGCAGTCCAAACGGAACAGAGCGTAGTAGTAGTAGTATAGGCGGACATGTTAGGTGAGGACTGGACCGTGAGTTATGCCTCTTGTGTCACATTCCTAATGCATCCTCCTTTACCACAATCCCCAGGGGCTGAACTCAACATGTACCAACTTGACATTGTCACCACCCGGCCCCCTCCTCCCACCATCAATGTGACTTTGACATCTAAAGGGTGCAGGCTACCGTCTACAGCATGAAGTGCATCAAGCACGTATACAGGCAAGAAATGAACATACATCACAATCAACATCAATAAATGGACAGTTCAATAATGTACTCACCAAAATTGATTTCAGACATGCCGTGGAGAAAACATCCATAATCCCCACTAGGGGTGTTAACACAAGTAGTACAGCACCAGACAGACCACAGATATGACAAAAGTCCAATGCCCTTGTGTAAATGGTTGTCACACCGAACCGTCCTTGCGAGCCCATGGATATCGGAAGCAGGATTGGCATATGTGTCAGGACCCCAAGCCGCAAACACATACACAAGACAAGCTTGAATGGGCCCAGCTGGAACAGACAGTGGATGCTTTCAAAAGCCACAAAGCACCACACCGTCACATGAATGCACAATAGACAAACAATTTTAAACTATATTAACTAATTAAACTAACTAATAAAATAAAAAATGGCCACATACGACCCAGAGGGAGGAGGGAAGGCACACAGGAGGGGGGAGGTACAGGGTGCACCTCAACACCCACATGCGATAATGCAGAGATAAAAAAAAAAAATCCATGGGCTCAATGCCTGCACGGCCCGACCTGTGTGGGAAATACGTCGTCCGAGTCACCCTCTGGATGGAAAGCAGCTATGCAGCAGCAAGTCTGAGGGACTGGTAAGCCTGGTCCTGTGCGGAGATGACACGTAGGTCAGCATGCAGCACCTCACGTGATAAGTGTGCTTCCTCTTGCAAGGTAGCACGTGTAACACAGAGTTCTTCCTACATGGCCTCGCATGACATCTGGAGCACCTCCAGGCATGCACGTAGCTCAGCCGAGATGGTATTCTCAAGCTGCTCCAACCTCTCCTCTGTCCGCTGCCTCTGGGACATGTTGAGCACACCCAGAGTAGATCTGAGGGATTGATGGTCATCCCTCAGGGCCTCCCTGTGTGTCTCTGCGTGAGCAGCAAATGGTTGATGCAGAGACACCATTTCAGCCTGGCGTGCCCTGTCTGAGGCCGCCATGCCCAGCCTGAGTGAGCGGGCCGTGGACTGTGCTGCCCGCTGCTGGAGCTCCACCTGCCTAGCAGGGGGAGCACGGATTGGGCTACACATTCCATGCTCTGAGCGATCTTATCAATTGATGCCCCCTGTTGTTCTGAATTGGCACACATTGATTGCTCCCACTCAGTATACCCCGGTGGTGCACGGCCAGCACATTGCCAGGCTTGATACCTGCAGGGCCTCAGGAGCCATGTTCCTCGCTGAGTTGGCACCGCCCGCGGCTGCAGGACTACATCCCTCCGTTGACGTGATGCCCCAGGCACATCATCAACTGGTGTGGAGTGTGACCGTGCGTCCCGATCCACCACAGGCAGAGGTTCCAACACCATCTGTCCCCTCAGTGCAGGTGTCGCGGACAGAAGATCGTCCACATCAGATTCACTCACCATCGACGAATGGACAAGACACGCATCCAACTCAACATTGTTGTCAGAGTGATCATCTGAGCTAGACTCATTGCCAGCTCTGGACACGATGGTCTGGAGCACAAGTGGGTTCTCGTGGCCTACCACCCCACAAACCCCACTTGTGCCGGGTTGCTGATGTAATAGCAACCCCGTGTCAGGATTGACATCACCATCCTCTGGCTCCATTGCGTTATCATCTGTAATGTGGAAAAAACAAACATGAGTACACATGTCAGAAGCACATAACCCTCACACACAGACATCACATCGACAGCCAACACATGAAGCAAACATGTCACACACTAATGGAATTCCGGCATGCATCCAGTGGCATTGATATGCAAACACATCCCAAAAGCAGAAATGGATGTGTGTAAATAGCAAAGCCTACACATGTACAGAATTTAGTATATCACCTCCATCACACACCACCTCTGTCAGGCACATGTCACAGGCAGAAATGACAGATGGCAACAAGAGATGGCACGTACGATAAGCATGTCTGAACTGCAAAATGGCCACAGCTGCAAGTGAATCCAATCACACCATGACACACGTAATATGCATGTACACATGCATCACTAAACCATCATCAGCAATATAGCTTCATCCATCTGCAGCTCGGCCCGTACCGGTTGTCATGGGCCATGTTAGACATAGTGAATGTCCCAAGGAAAGCGAGGGCCTGTAACCAGGCATTAGGGACCATAACGCCCAGTACGGTCCGAGATGCCAGGCATGAAGCCACCAGAACACCCCTCAGGGCCTGATTGAGCACAATGTGCATTGATTGTGCCCTAAAACATTATTCAGTGTGTCACATCATCACAGAGTGGCCCCACCAGATTAGCTAAGTGGGCCTGGGTGTACACCTACTGCACCACAGTGCACCTTCAAGATTGTGCCAGTTGAACATAACGGGCGGAATGCTGAAATCGCAGCAACAGTAACGTTAATCAACTACATTTTAGTCATTCAACAAAAAAGCTGCAGAGAACACATGTGTAAATGAACACCTTCACACACACATAAGTGAGTAGCTGCAATGTTGCACTACACAACATTGAAGCTGCTTGCATATGTACATGTGAAAGTGTTCAAGAACACCCGTGTTCATATACACCCGTATGGTGATTATGAACAGCCACCTATACAGCAAAGCAAGCAGCTACAACGTTGCTTGCTTCGATGTATGTGAAAGTGTACACATACACACGTGAAGGCAGCTCCACAGTCATTACAACCCGATTGGCAGGCTATAATCAATCTGCGGCCTATACCAATTGGTATAGGCCGCAGATTGACCAATCAACTTTGCTAAACTCCCACTAGGGTGTTTCAATACTGAGTACATGTGTCACACGATGCACCTGTGCCCGTGCCTTTCATGACAGTGAAGGGATGACAATCTGACCATACATGCCAGGTCACTTTGACATTGCAGCAGTGAGTAGGCATGTAGAACGGTGTAACATGGCTCAGAAGTGGGTTGGTGCAGTGCAGAACATGTGTATGTTACCGACTATCTACATAAAGTACTTTATGATGTCAATCAATAAACATGAAGGCAGTGTAAGGGCAAGTTCAGGCATCATGTGCAATGTGCATGCAATGGGTTGCATGGGTACAGACAACCCCCCCTCCCCCTTAGTGAATATGCAGTGAGGCATTGCACGGCAGTGAAAGGTTGACCAGAGAACTGTGTATTGGCAGACAGTGTTGACTAGCATCAATTGCATCATCTGAGTCAACTGACAACACAGCAGATAATGGGACCGTAAGCAGGACACATGATGAACCCTCAGTAGTACACCCATTTGTGCAGAAGGCACTACACCAGTTGAACAGTGTCAGGGGGCCTGAAACAGGGGGAGGCCTGTGCCCCACACAGACTATGACACCCTAAACATGTGCGTGATGCAGGACTGAGCCAGAGTGGGCATGGAATGGATGATCAAATGCCATTAAATGTATGTCATCCTGGACACATACTACAATGATCATCCTGCCAAGGACACATAGGGGCATGCGTGGAATGCACATGGAGCATGAATGGGCACTCATGTTCCTGCGGAGCATCTGCCATCTGCACAGTCCAAGTGAGACACCCTGCATCAAGGACAAAGTATGTACCCCACATTTGTCTGTCAGGTTGGCAGGGGGAAGTGTGCATGTACACAGGAGCGTTGAACAGGCCATTGCAGTAGTCCAACATGATACCCACCAGTGCCATGGTGAAATTGGGATGCAGGGGGTGGAGGGGAAAGGGAGCATGCCTACGTGGAGTACCCGCATGCAGGCAGAACACACATGCACGTCAGTCATGCAATGACCTAGTCTGAGTGCTGAGTGGAAAGACACCTCAGGCTGCATGCAGAAGGGCCAATGAGCTGGAACATGGACGGGAGGGGCAGCCGAGTGACTAGCATGTGAGTAGGGTGCAAGTGTGGTGATGAGGGCAGTCCCCGTCTGCTCTACATGTCCAGCATGCTGCACAACAGGCATGCATCAGTGAAGCTTTGCATGACTCGCACATGAGAACCATGTACACATAGCATGTAGTGGCAGTCAAGCAAAACACATCACACAAGCAAACCACACATGGGCTGGACAAACGCGCAACAACACTCACTGGACGGGGCATCAAAATCCAGCATCTCTCCCACTCCTTTGTACAATTCTGCCGGCATGAACTCCGCAGAGATCAACTCGTGCGAAGTGAGATCTTCCTCCTCAGGTGGTGGCCCACTGCCAGTCACCAGAGTCATGGCATAATTGGAGGCACGCTTTAGCTTAGCACAGCGTCTGAGGTCATCCCAACACTTTTTGCACTCGTATCCGAATGCACTGACCCACTCCACAACATGCTTCCAGTGGTACAAATGCTGGGCAGCCGTAGTGTGACAATTTGGGCCCACTAGCATATCACAGTCGTGTCCCGACATGTAGCCCACAAGGAAGTCCAGTTCCTGCTTGCAGAAAGGCTTCTTCCTCGACGTGCCGGAGGCCGGGGCCGTGTCTGGGGTCCCAGCCTCTTGTGCAGGTACAACCTTCCTCCTCTTGGGCAGTGATCCAGACCCTGACTGGCAAATGCCACCCTGATCAATGGGGGCAGTGGCGCTGGAGGATTGAACCGAGGGAGAGGCAGGTGGAACTAGGACAGAAGCCCTGATTTGCATGAGTGGCTGCTGGGTGCCCTTGACTGGACCCTGCGCAGCAACATCCACTGTGCCAAGGTATTGACCGAGACTGTCCTGGATGGTAGACTCACAGCCGGGGTGGTGTCGGTTGCATCTGCACATGCAGTTGCCAACACCCGGCTGCTCGGGGCAGCAGATGACAATAATGCCCAAGGGACATGTGCCTCGGTCAGGGCAGCCCTGCGTGCACTTACCAAGTGCCTCCTGACCACCTGGAAATCATCCTGGCACTCTTCAGGTGCCAACACAGCATGCGCTTGCCGACCCTGAGACTGGGTGGGGGTGGCCACAGCTGCACCTGCAGCTACCACTACCCTTGGGCCCGTGGCGGTCGATGAAACGGACTGCCGGGTCACATAGGCACCAGTGCCAGATGCAAGAGCTGCATCTCCCGGAACCACAGGGCGTGATGGCATGACTGCACCACCACGTGGCAGAACATCCTGCTGAAGTGGCGCACCCCTGCCTCTTCCCCCTCTGCAGCCACCCTGGACACCCTGGAGTCCCCCTACTCCCTGGTCACCCCGGCCACGTCCCTGGCCATGCCCGCCACTTGGGGGAAGCCCAGCTGAGGCGCCCCTCACCTTTCGTGGCCTCCCAACCATGGCACAGATGTAGTAGTGCCAATGGGAGGTGTACACAACAGTTATCCTGGGCAATTGGGGTTAAGGGGATAGGGTACTAGATGTTAACAGCACCCCTGTGCGCCTGCAAGGCAAGGCTGTATGTGACCCCGGTGAGAAAATGACGGGTCTCACAACACTCAGGCACCGCAAATCTGCAGTAAACGCAACCCCTGGTGCCCCACGTGTGTGGAATTAACCTCCCGCAGTACGCGGTGGCACCCAGGGACACAAAAAACACGTACGCATGGGACACACAGGCTACTATGACCTCAAATACAGGTAAGCGATACACAGGGGGACCCGCAGTGGGAAAAATAGCATGCACGATTCACAGTCTGACAAGCATGGTAATGAAAAACATGCAGAGCCAATACCCCCACCAAAAGAAGAGATACGTCCTTGATCCAATGTGAAGTAATGATGGCGAGTGAAACAACAAGAAGTAGCAACACATGTGTCGGTCTCCACGAAAAGCACGTACAGCGAACTGCTGGGCCCTGCTCACCTTTAACCCGTGCTGAGGGAAACGCCCACGTGCATCACGTCACTTACGCACTTACACACTAAGGGCCTTTCGTCGAATTACACGCGGAGGTGCTGTTTTTCATGTGCTGAATTACTATGCACCCGTGCCGAGGGAAATGCCTGCATGTGTCACGTCACAAATGCATTTACGTGCTAAGGGCCTTTCCTCGAATTACATGCTCACATGCTGTTTTTTCATGTGCCAAATCGCTCCGTATCAAGCTGGCCACGCAACAATACACGGAAGACCACGCTCCTGCCCAGAAGGCCAATTTCCTGCCCCCCAGATTCCTGAGATGACTCCCACCAGTCATCTGCTGCTTCCTGCCTGCCTGCCTGCTGGCCACGTGCCTGCACGTCAGCCATCTGCAGGGGGTCCAGTTGCTGTGACCACCCCTGCTGGAACAGAAGACTCCCAACTGCAGGTCCATCACTCCACAGCCCAGCACCAGGACCCAGTTGCCCACCCACACCTGCCTCGGGGGTTGCCATGTCAGGGGAAACACCATCTGAGACCACTGGCAACCCCTAGCCAGAGAGGCAGAGGGCTGCCAGCTTCACAGCAGGAGAGGTTGGCATCCTGGTGGAGCAAGTCCTGGTGCATTATGATGCCCTCTTCGGAAGAACACGCGCTGACAAGGATGGACGGGAGAGGATCTGGACGGACATCGTGGTTGCCATCAATGCGGAGGGGGTGGCAACCCATGACCAACCACATGACCGTAAGCGCTGGGAGGACTTTAGGTCCAGGACCCTCAGGAAGGCCCGGCGCCTCTTGGAAGCAGAGGATGCAGTGAGGTGCCGGATCCACCTTACCACAGACAACATGAGGGTCCTGGAACGCATTCACCCAGCGCTTCACAGCCAGGTCCTCGAGAGGGAGACCCATCCAGATTCGAGCGGTAAGTGTCCATGCGTACTTATTGGACGCAGTGCATGTTGAGGTGTGCCAGGAGTATGTCTGAAAAGGGCCATGTATGGATGTGATGTGCAGGGACATGACCGTGCTGCATGTGAGTCCGGTCATGTGTGATGCAAATCAATGGTGTATGTGTTCCAAAACATGATGCACAACTGCATGTGGAGACGCACACATGTTAGCATTTCTGTGTATGTACTATGGCATGGTTGGGGTGTGACACATGAATGCTGGTTCCACCTTCATGTATGTGCACGGCATACATGTGCGTGTGTGTGTTTGATATGTATGCGACTGTGATACGCCATGGATGGATGTGACAGAGACATGTAAGAACCCGATTGGCAGATGTGACATAGTTGCCGATGATTGCACTGTGACAGGTGGTGGAGATGTACAGATGCATCTAGCGGGGTACACGTAGTCCGAGGGGTGCACGTGGGGGGTGCATGTGGAGTTGTAGAGGCGAATGGCCTGCCGCGAGTGGGGTACGCGTATTCCGAGGTGTGCGCGGGGAGTTTTACACACGATTGGCCTGCCGCGAGTGGGGTACACATATTCCGAGGGGTGTGCATGGGGTTTTATATGCGATTGGCCTGGCGCGAGTGGGGAACGCGTATTCCGGGGGTACGCGGGGATTTTCACACGTGATTTGGCAGTGTGGGCCCTCCCGGGTGTGCCACTCCCCCCTCCCCATACCCTGCAGGCAGCCCACACCACAGTGAACCACCCTACACCCCTGGGCATACCCCGCAGGCAGCCCATTCACCCTCCCCATGCCACGCAGGCAGCCCATCACCCCTGGGCATGCCCCGCAGGCAGCCCATCACCCCTGGCCATGCCCCGCAGGCAGCCCACACCACAGGGGGGACTTTTTCCACGCAATTTGACTGGCACGAGCGGGGGTACATGTATTCGGAGGGGTCCGCAGGGAGTTTTACACGTGATTTCGCTGGCGCAAGCGGGGTACACGTATTCCGAGGGGTGCGCAGAGAGTTTTACACACCATTTCACTGGCGCGAGCGGGGTAGGGGTATGTGTATTCGGAGGGGTGCGCGGGGAGATTTACATGCAATTTCGCTGGCGCGAGCGGGGTATGCGTATTCCGAAGGGTGCGTGGGCAGTTTTACACATGATTTCGCTGGCGCGAGTGGGGTACGCGTATTCCGAAGGGTGCGTGGGGAGTTTTACATGTGATTTCGCTGGCACGAGCAGGGTATGCGTATTCCGAGGGGTGCGCGGGGAGTTTTACACATGAGTTCACTGGCGCGAGCGGGGTACGCATTTTCAGAAGGGTGCGTGGGGAGTTTTACACGCGATTTCGCTGGCGTGAGCAGGGTATGCGTATTCCGAGGGGTGCACGGGGAGTTTTTTATGCGATTCCGCTGGCGCAAGCGGGGTACGCGTATTCCAAGGGGTGAGCGGGTAGTTTTAGCCGTGATTTCGCTGGCGCGAGCGGGGTACCCATATTCAAGGGGGAGCACAAGTACATTTTCACGCATTTTGGCTGCAGTGAGCGGGGTACGTGTAGTTTTTCATGCGATTACAGTGTAGCGGGCCTGTAAACTGTCCCAGGGTTAATGCAGCCCTTTGCGCTGTATTGGGGATTTTGATGGCTTTTCCTTGCGCAAGGGGTGTTCTTGGGGGTGTAACTGGCGCTGCAGGATGTTCGCTGTGCCACTGCTGAAAATGGCTTGGAAATCCATGAATACGCGGTGTGCCAGAATGCTGTTTAGCGCACACGGCTGGTGCACGCTCCCTCTCTGCGCCAGCCGCGTGCGCAGCTTCTGCACCGAATTCTATGAATTACCTATATGTAATAATAAGTAAGAAGTGGAACCTATATATGTAACGCATGAACCGTCCATTTAAATAGCATATGTTCTAAAATGGAATATACCAAAACAAAAAAAATATGCCTCCAACATAATTACCTCACAGAAACTGCACAGCAAGAAGCAACAGCAGACCTACACAACTGTAACAACAAAACTTACCAGAAACCAGTAAGTAAACTTCATTTTTCTTATATATTTCTAAGCTTTCTGTGTTAGGTACACTAAAAGTAATATATTTATTTACACAGAAATGTCCAGTACTTTGGAATGGCTTGAAGAAAATGTCCCACGTGATGAAATGAGTGAAGACAGTGCTACTAATGGTAGCCACTTCTCTATATAAGCCAATTAATAGTCATTACTTTATGTGTACTTAACCCATTTTTTTTAACAGATCATACAAACAGTGAAAATAATATAGCAAAAGATACATTAGAAAATGCTCTGCGGCGAATGGAAAAAAAAATGTATATGCTAATGGGAAATGTCATTCTTTTAAAACATTTTGTGGAGAACCACATAAAAGAAAAAAATTGTATATCATTGTCCCACATGTACCTGTTCCCCCACTCCATGTCCCAGTCAACTATCCCCAAACCCTCACAAACAAGAAAAACGTGATGAGACCTCCATCCCTTCATCCCCTCCCATCCATCCTCTCCAAACCCCCAATTCCCCTGTATTTGTGTCAGTTTCTGCTTCCCCCTCTCTTTCATACATTTTATATTTGTATATAATAAAAAAAAATATTATGTGTGTTTTAATTCAGTCCTCTGTGTCTTTTTTTTTTTTTTAAAAAAGGCAGTTAAGATGTCCGTTGACAGCGCGGATGTCCGGAAGGTCCGCAATTAACCAAAATGGAGGTGTCCTAAGAACACTATACCTGTCCGTAATGTTTGCAATCAAAATGGAATTGTTCTTAGAACACACTCGATGTCTGGGATGTCCGCAATTAACCAAAATGGAGGTGTCCTAAGAACACTATACCTGTCTGTAATGTCTTCAATCAAAATGGAACTGTTCTTAGACGGTGTCCGGTCAAAGGTTTGAATCCAAAAGGATCAAATGCCATAGCGTCCAGTCAATTTGACCTAAAACAAAAGGGTTGAATTATTTTTTTTCAATATTTTTTTTTTAGGTTTCCATTTTGGAAAAAAAAAGTGGTTTCAAAAAAAGGTGTTTGGGGGGGATCCCCCCAAACCCCCCCCAAATAACAAATTGACCCTTTTGTTTTCGGTCCTTTTGATTCGACCCTCTTGTAATTCGATCCTTTGCATTCGAACCTTTGACCTATGACCTTCTTAGACCACATTTGATGTCCGGGATGTCTGCAATTGACCAAAATGGAGGTGTCCTAAGAACACTATGCCTGTACGTACTGTCCTCAATCAAAATGGAACTGTTCTTAGAACACACTCGATGTCCGGGATGTCCGCAATTAACCAAAATGGACGTGTCCTAAGAACACTATGCCTGTCCGTACTGTCCGCAATTAAAATGGAACTGTTCTTAGAACACATTCGATGTCTGCGATGTCCGTAATTAACCAAAATGTAGGTGTCCTAAGAACACTATGCCTGTCCGTACTATCCGCAATCAAAATGGAACTGTTCTTAGAACACACTCGATGTCAGGGATGTCCACAATTAACCAAAATGGAGGTGTTCTAAGAACACTATGCCTGTCCGTACTGTCCGCAATCAAAATGGAACTGTTCTTAGAACACACTCAATGTCCGTAATGTCTGCAATTAACCAAAATGGGGGTGTCCTAAGGACACAATACCTGTTTGTACTGTTCATAATTAAAATGGGACTGTCTAAACTGTTCGTAGAACATCTACACACATGCGCAGCACACCCAAAGGTCCTACGAACATTGCGCCTGTCTGTAAATGTCCGTTGCACGTGTGTCGCACTTTTAATTAGTTTGAGGAGCCGAACAACCGTCCCTGCACATTTGGTGTCCTGCGGAAAGCCATCCCATTCGCGAATGTGTCCGTGATGTCATCATGTGACCGGACCCACGCTGAGCATGTGTCCTGATTTGCGAACACTGTCCGGGTCCCCGAACATTTTAAAAGTACTTTTTTGGACAATCCAAAGTATTTTACAGTAAAAGTTCACCATTGCACACGTCCCAGACAATGTCCCTGGCGATCTATATACTTTTTGGAACTTTTTAAGCCTTTTTTTTGTGTTCGATGTGTCCTCGGACAGCGCGGGTGTTCGCAGAGCACGCACCAGCACCCCTATAAAAGGCCACACCCCAGAATTGCTCCTCATTGTGCTTCTGGCTACCTGACAGAGCATTGCTTCAGACCTGCATTGACTACCTGCATTGCTGTTGACTTCTGCCTGCTGTCTTCCAGATGGCGACCATGGCTGCTTCAGCTGCATCAGAACCCCCACCCCCTCCACCACCACCACCACCTCTCGAAGGGCCTGCAGAGGAGAACAGGCGTGAGGATGTAGAGGAGACGGATGAAGAAGATGAAGAGGATGAGGTAGTGGAAGTCCCTACTACCAGCACTCGGCGTGAGTCTTGGGTGTGGCGGTTGTTTACCACTCTTGATGGAGTGTCAAAAGCACGTGCGAATAAGGTCACCTGCAATCAGTGCAAAATGGTGCTCAGTCGTGGGAGGCCTGGTTCGTACAGCTTTGGTACAACATCAACGAAGTGACACCTAAGGTCGTTCCACGGTGGGGCTATTCGCAAGGTTGTACCTTGTGATAAACGTAGTAGGTTGATTTCCTCTACAACATTATCCGTTTCAGCTCCTGTCACCACAAGAGACACTCTGTGACAGTGCATCCCTCCAGCTGCCTCACAGGCCATTCATGATGCTGTTGACCCTTACCTTTCGAGGGTCACAATATTGTGTATGTACTGCGATGCAGTACTCTGCAGGGGGGAGAATCTTCGGAGTGCTTCCAAGACTGCGGTCAAGGAGCACCAGAAGGTCTGCCCACTACCTGAATAAGGCCCACCCTACATCTTCCTCTTTCCACCTGCCCTTTCTTATCCCTGTGGTTGGTGTCCCTTCCTTACCCTCCTTTCCTTGTTTGTCATGTTTAAAAAAAACAAAAAAAATATAAAACAACAAAAACCAAAAAAAAAGGCTCTTTTCAGAGCCGCCTTTCACAGTTTAAAAATAGAAGTGACAAATAAATAGTGCAGGGCCCTATGCATTTTTTAGGAGTCTGCAGACGGTCCGCGGACATTTATTTTTTGGGGATGCTGCCCTATCAGAACCATTGCACTTTTCTATGGGAAGAAGTGGTGGCTCTGAAAAGAGCCTTTTGGTGGTGTTTTTTTGTGTTTCAAAAACTTCAAAATATTAACACCTACTGCAAAATGTATTAATGTAATTACAAAAAAGGTTCCAATGCATTTTGTATATTTCACAGAAAAATGTGATTGCCAGCATAAGTTAGATGTACTCCATCTCTGCGAAAAATGTATGTGCTACGAAACATAATATTTTCATTGTGAAAAGAGGACATACCAACATCTCTTAGAAAGGCACACACAGCCTTATGACATTGCGCCTCGCTTTCTCCATTTGTGGACCAAATGAAGAAGAACGCAGCCACATTTGTCTCTGCGCAATACGAGAAAAAATTACTTGGGAATTTGGAAACATGTCCATGACCTTCCCAAGTCCTTCTTTCGTTGCAAATTGCAAAGAAATTCCAGACACATGTCCTAAACTGTTCCCTCCACAATGAATTATAATTATGTCTGGATGACACTGTGCCTCCAAAGTAGCACAGAGAGGTACCAAATCCAGCCACTTCATTCCACACACTCCATGCCAGTGCACTTCCACACGAGGGAATCCAAGATGTGCAGCCACTCCACAGCGTTCTGCATGCACCTCCAACCAATGTATCCATGATTCTCCCAAAATCCAGATAAATATGTTTTCTGAAACATACAGCCATAACTATCTGTTTTTCTCTCAGGAAAAAGACGTTCTGACAAACTCTCTCCTTACACAACACACCCAGTAAACTTTATTGACCAATCCCTGGCTCTATTCATTCTCATTTGCATGCCTCTCCACCACAAAATCCCTGTATGTAATACGCGCTGTCCGCAGACAACCGCCATGTCCGCGGACATATCAAAAGACTGAGTGTGATGAATTTAAATTTAAATAATGTACCCCATTTCCCCTTTGAGGTTGGATCTGAAAAGAGCGGTTTTTTTTGCAGATGCTTGAGAGACACCTGCTATTTTGTATTTTTTTTTCTTACTTTACTTCTAAAATCTTCACATAAGATTCTCCAAAGCAACCCTTATGTTCCAAACCAGCATGGCATTTCACATAAAAGATTAAGAAATGCCATCTTCTTTAAAATAAAGAGCATTACTAGAATCAATGTTCTCATTATTACAGAAGAACATACCAGCTCTAAGCATGAAAGCAAACATGCCTTGGTTGATTGCACAACTGGCAATGTTTTGCTGAGGATAAAAAACACAACTATTGTCCCATATTGCCCTAGGTACTAAACCAGAAAAAATAACTTTGGCATTTGGAAGGACGTTCATTACTGCTTGAACCAAGTGCTCCAAATCTTCCAACAAAGTAGGGGGACTGACATAGCCCAAATGCAAAGCACCACAGTGCAAAACTACCACATGTGGACTGTTAATCCTACCCATATCTTCACAAACTTGTACAATTCTCTGTACATTGCAATCAGGCACAGTGCTCCACACGACCTCCACTCCTTTAACATCAAAATTGTTTGCCACATTGTTGCATTTAGCATACTGCTCTAAACCATGCACAAACATATCTCCAACCACCAACACCCTGACTTTCTCCACCTCTGCCATCTTCACTACATACAGCCTCTTTCAACACAAATCCACAACCTCAACACCTGATTGGCTAATCCCTACAGTCCCCTTTCCATGCTTGATTTGCTGGAAAACCCTGGATGTGGCACGCCCTGTCCATGGACAGCCGCGGTGTCCGCGGACTGCATAACTCTTGGACGGCCCTTCTACCCTTTCCACATCCCTCTCTGTGCCATTCTTTCATTGGATACAGCTAAGCAGTCACACAACCATCCACCAATCACATCCAAGACATCTACATCTAACTCCATCATCATAGTTCAGCACTTCAAATGTACTGTTGATCACTCTGAGCACAAGTCTCATGTCATTGGAAAGCACCTACTACAAAAACTACTGTACAAGTCTCCACGATTTCAACTTTCAGCTGCATGCATATCCACACGCATGAATACAAACTACAGGTATGCATATTTTCTGCAAAGTACATGTACAACTCTTATAAATGCATATACACAGAGTAACTGCCACTTAACCTGCATACCTATAAAATGAACTTACTGTCATTTTTCCCATCTGCTATAATCAACTGTCACTTCCAAACCTGTCTGCTATCTAAATTCTTTTTTTACACACACAGCTATATAAAAAAGTGTAATTTAATATTAAAAGATGTTAGAAATAACAGTATAATTGTAGAAAAACATTCTTTATACACTCACACAGATAGACACTATCATTAGAACAGCTCCCAGCTGAAATAATCACTGCCTCTACATCACATCCTTCTGCTTTATTACCCAGACCTTCACAAATGCATACATTCCATGCTTTTCGATACAGATTCTGCCATTTACCCTATAGAAATAGCAAAATAAGTATATGATTATTTCTTCTATCTCCTAACATCCAATAACACAGCCTTAAGAAACCAAGTGAGTTTTATACTCTTAGTATTATACTCATTTGCAAGGCATGTTCAACTAACAGATTGTAAGTAAAATATAAAGGCTGGACATAGTCAAAGGAAACTGCATGCACACACTATTTTCAGTTATCAAACAACAATAATACTACAAAAACATAAAAATCAACATCTAAATTAACAACATTGCTATAAACACACACAATTACTAACTTCTTTCTTTTACAATTGCAGTGAATACCTCGCCTGAAAAGCAGCAGCATCTGAAGTACAAACAACAACTCAGAAGAAACCTGCTCATTCCAAACAAAAAAGGTAAGTACAATACTACCATAATGTTCTAACTGTTACTCAAACACACTGTGGGGTTGATTCATGGAATTTGTGCGCTGAAAAACAGGGATTTGTGCGCCATTCTGCCCACAAATCCCCATTTGTTAAACAGGGATTTTTGCGGGCAGAATGGCACACAAATCCCTGTTTTTCGGTGCACAAATTCCATGAATCAGCCCCTAGAATGTTAGTATTGCAGAACAAAGAACTCTTTTAATTCTATACCATTAGATTTAGTATTAGTGCTTCTCCTCACCACTAGCTTACATTGTATTGTCATCTGAACCCCAATATAGTAACACACAAATACAAGAATAGCCTTCCCAACTAGTTGTAGCTGCCCATTGCACAATCACACAACTCCACATACATCCTTACCATCATACTCAGACACTCATGCAGACAGCACACATACATTGCAGAACAGCCCAGCCCATGCCTTCTTTTTTTTCCAACAGACCCTAAAGAATGCCTACCAAAAAACTTGTCTATAGAAAGCAACGCAGAAGTAGAGCAAATCAAAATAAAAATGTCCAAAATAAGCATCCATCTCTAGCAGAATTGGTACAAAAAGTTCAAACAAAACATCTAATAGAGTCATTAAGAGAAACAAAACAAGTTTCCAGTACAGAAACTTTGCCTCCTCTTTCAAAATGTAAAACGAAACAGAAAATGATTAACAAGAATTCAGCTACCAGCTAACCCTGCTTCTATAAATCTTGATGTAGTGGCAAGTAACCATACCAAAAAAAGTATTTTACAAAAAATGTTCCACCACAGAGTCCTTCAGAATCATATAAAAACAGGAGAAAAATCATGCACAACCCTTAAAACCTACCGTAGAAAATTAATCTTAGAAGCTCTCATAGACAGTGCAATCCTTCTCAAAAGGAAGTTATTTATTTTAGTGTTAAACAGAATTAAACCACTAACAAAACTAACTACTAAACTACAAAAAAGACTTCTCAATGAACGGAATGTCAACAAAAATAACTTCTTAAATATCTGTGGAGGTGAATGGAGTCACACCACAAGCACAGAACCATATTTCAATGAAGAAGCATACAAACAAAAGCAAACAAACACAATTGCCATACATAGCAGTGGACGAGGGTATGAAAAACTTAATACCATAATGGAACAAGAAATGCTGCTTACGAAAATATCCCCAGAAAACTCACCTCTCCATCCGACTGAACCAAAACGTCCAGTGTACAAATGGCCGTGCACATCAATGTGTAAAATTGACAAAAAATAATTCAAATCTTTATGCCAGTTCCTCAATCAGTATGTGTGTCAGGATACCCAGGTCCAAGGCACAGGAGCAATGCAGAACCAACCACCCCCTCAATGGTGTCGGTGTCTGCAAGTCCAGGCTTACACAGACCTCTTCGACCAGAGCGGGGTAGGAGGGTTAGGGTGTCGATGTTTGGATAGGTAGAGGGATTATAGGGTAACCGGATTGAGGGTTAGGGAGAGGTTATGGATGGGACTGGGGAGTTTAGGGTAGAGATGATGATTGCACACTTTTGCTTTAGCCAATGATTTGACTGGCATACTGGCATATTAGTTTGGCTATTTTAACTGCTTTAACACCTTTACTTGTATAGGTGTTCCCCTTCACACATTACTTTGGAACTGAACATGCAGCTGTTCCCTTGAACACAAAGTTAAACCACAATTTCACTGGTGAGGAACAATTACAGGTGTGAGCCCATGTACATTTACACAAGAGTGGTCACATGCACTTGGACACTTAGCTTTTGCTACAGTCGTTAAGTCCTGTCCTGCAAGGGCTGTCGAGTCCTGTGCCACGTCCTTGAAGTCTGAGGATCTGGTTCGAACTAAAAGAAAACAGAAGACAAGCATTAGCATATGCTTTCTAGTTTTGGTGGTCACTCACTCTCCCAAACACATTCAACATGCATCTGGCACTCTGTGTGCTCGAGGTTCTCAGGTTCCAACTGGGTGCACTGCCGCACGTGGCTTTTAACACCTAATAGCAGCTGTTGGCCCAAACAAGGTCTTCCCTCAGACCAACTGTTAAAACAAAGGCGCTTTCATCTCATGCGCCTTCCAGGCGTAACGTTCCACGAGGCGAAAACACACGGAACCTTAAACAAATATCATGCTGTCTTGATTTTCACTCATCTGCTGAAGTTCGCGGCCAATGCAATGTTTTCCCCCGAAAACCCACCTACTTAGCTTCTATGTGGTGGCGCAGGGGCTCTGGAGGGGTTGGGGAATGCCCCCTGCGGTTTCCCCCTGAATCCAACTAACTCCTTGGGCTGAGCGGTACTTATCTTTTAGAGGTGAGGGGCCGGATGGCTGCGCCAGAGGCTCTGGGCCCCTCGCGTGTGAATTCCTCGGAGCTGCTGGGCACACGTCCTGTCTCTTCGGATTCTTAAGCAGAAGCCCTGTGCATCGGGAATTGCGCATGCGCATTTGCATGCCACACCCGGCACAGCTTCCCATTGGCTCGTGGGCCCGCAGGGGATGCTGGGTAATGTAGTTCTGGCGAGCCTGATGCTGGGAGTTGTAGTTTTTAAGTGCATTTTGTCTGCAGAATATGCAAAGCAGCCTTTTATAATGCTGTAACCCTCTGAATAATGGTTTCTTCACGGCTCCAGTCCCACAGCCCCAACAGTTTTTGGTCCATGCCCAATTTTGCCCCTGACAATGTGAAAGGCAAAGACAAATTCAAAATGAAACTACTAAAAATATGGATACCTGTCCAGTGTGCAAATACACAGGACTACAAGGACATTCATTAGCCTGCATTTCAGGACCTATTTGCAAATGCACCTTCCATCATACCAAAATGATATCAACACATTCAACTATAAGAAATCTAGTCCATAAACTGTACTATGCTAAAAGTCCTGCTTTAGCATTAGGCAATTTAAACAACTGGGAAAGGAGGAAGGTACGATGATAGACAAACTCAGATAACAGCATCAGAATACCGCTCGTTATGAATGTATTCTGAAGATCCCAGATTTAGAAAAAATGTGGAATACATATTCCACCTACTCTTTGAAAGTGAACTAGCAACTCTATGCTATGGAGTTGCACACACATGAAATCAGGTGCCCATTTTCAAAATTTGTCAACTATGAAATTACTACAAAAAGTGCAAGAAAAAGATGAGATTCTACAATCATGCATTACAAATCTGTTAGCAAACATGCGTGGTACAAAAGAATACTGGTTCTAACGTCACAGAGATGTACGTTGTATGATAAGAAACCTTGGCCCACCCACTTGGTTTGTTACATTAAGTTGTGCAGAATATGCATGGGAAGATTTACATGATTTCCTACGCATATCAAACAAAAACAAAACAAAGATAGATATACTAACACCTGGAGAACTCTGCTCTCTAGATCCTGTTAATGTTTCAAGATATTTCCATCATTGCTTCATTGCTATGCTACACTTTAATTGTAATAAAACTGTTCCTCCCCTCGGAGAAGTGCAACACTTCTTTTGGAGAAAAGAATACCAAGACAGAGGAGCGCCGCATATCCACATGCTTTTATGGATTAAAGATGGTCCTAAATTTGGTCAAGACAGTGACGCCACTGTTTTACAGTTTATCAAAAAATATGTCACTTGTGAAATTCCTTCACAAACAACAAATAGTGACCTTCATGCACAAATATTACAATTTCAAAGACACAAATGTGGGAAATATTGTTGTTGCAAATACAAAAACAAATGGAAATACTACACCAAATGCTGCTTTGGTTTCCCTTGACCAGTTACAGCAACAGGTGAAGTAAACAACTTCATGTCTTCAGTTAGACATAGTGTTAAAGGTAAATCACCTAAGAACACATATTACATAAAAAGAACAGAAGAAGCAAAATATATGAATGATTACAATGCAATCATTGCCCTCTTATGGAATCCAAACATAGATGTGCAGTACATTGCTGACAATTCCACTGCAGTTGCACAATATGTTACAGCCTACTTAACCAAAGCAGAAAAAACAGAGCTTCAATACCTCTGGGATGACCTATCATCGGACATAACCCTGCCTCAGAAAGTGTACAGCTTAGGCATACAAATGCTCTCTCATAGAGAATGTGGCTGCTATGAAGCTGCAGACCGTTTAACCGGTACTGCTTTGTATGGAAAAACTGAAAATATAGTATGGCTAAGTCTTGGTCCTGCTAAATGTAGAAAAAGAGTTCTCAAATCATACTAGGACATAGAAATAATAGCCAAAAATGATCCCAACAGCCAAGACATTTTGAAAAACAATTTACTGGACACATACTACCCAAACAGGAGTACCACTTTGGAAAACATGTGTCTATACCACGTAGCCCAAAACGTCAAATACAAAAATAATATAAAGCAGGCAGCTTAGTGAAACTTACCAAATGAAGCTTAATGAATCATATCAAATTGTCATTAAAAACTCCTCATCATAAAGAACTATATTAGATGTCCCTGCTACAACTTTTTGAACCATGGAGAAAAGAATAAGAGTTACTAGATATATATGACTCCTATGAAGACGCTTTCAAACTTTCAAAACAAATGAAAGCACTATAACAGATGTAAACTTTACACAGTATAAAACAATGTTGTACAATGAACAGCAACACGAAGAAGAATTCCAGGCCCAACTAGATAAGGACACTCCCGACAGCAGTCAGCCTTCTGTAACAGGAAGCCAAGAACCACTGGGACAGCCACTAATAGCAAATGAGGCAGAATTAGCTATGACAGAAGTAGAAAACACCATGTCTCACTATGAAGAAGATACAGAAGACTTCTCTGTACTGAAATCAAAACTGAACAATGAGCAGCATAGCATTTTCAAAGAAGTAACAAAAGAAATTGAACATGGTGTACAACATGAAAATAAAAAGTGTACCTGCCAAAACTACAAACCTATACTGCTATACGTCAGTGGTCAAGCTGGTTGAGGAAAAACATTCTTAATCAAAGTCATCAGCAAGTTCCTTCAACAATTGACAAACAACAAACTGTCAGCTGTTGTAACTGCCCCCACAGGTTTAGCTGCCTACAACATAGGTGGTGTCACTTTACACCGATAACTACTCCTTCCAGTAGAACACCAAAACAAATTAGATTATTACAAGCTTTCTACAGAAGCTGCAATGGAACTACGCAGAGTTTTGAAACAAATGAAAATGCTACTAATAGATGAAGTGAGCATGGTCTCCAACCTAATGTTGGCTTTGATTCACCTCCGATTACAAGAAGTACTCAAAACAGACTACGAAGAGCTCTTTGGAGGAAAACACATTATTGTTTTTGGAGATCGTCTTCAATTGACACCAGTGAAAGGTGAACCTATTTTTAAAACCTTAGGGCACAAACTCTGCCGTAAAACTGTTGGCAGCATAGGAAATGTCAATCTTTGGCAACATTTCCAATACACAGAATTAATAGAAAACATGCGCCAGTCTGCAGACGTCACATACGCCAACATTTTAAAAAGTATTCGAGTTGGTGTACTATCTCAAGAAGCACAATCAATATTAAAAACCCGGCACATCCATGCACTCTATGGCCATAACTCATGTGCTACTGATGTCATGGAAAAATTAGCACACAAAAATGTCAATTGTATGTCCTTGATGCCAACTCTTGCAAGCTGTTCAAAATTCAATGAAACAATGTTAAACAAAGAAATAAAACCAATAATTGAAATTTGCTCCACAGACAAACTGGATGTACATGGTATGACACTACCCATGTGTTAACAAGCCACAACAAGACTAATTACCTTAGAAAACTTTATCTCCAACACAGCTGGTTTGGAAAAAATATTAAAATTATCTTTAAACTGTAGAATACTCCTTAAACGTAACCTTGACATGGAGCAAGGACTAGTTAATGGAGCACTTGGTACAGTTGTTGGCTTTGAAACATACCCATGTGACAACAACATTCAGTTTGTCAATATTCTCTTTGACAAACTATCAGAAGTTAAAAGGATAGGACGCTCAACAGCCCGATTCCTTCTTTTCAAAGACATGCATGTACGCAGAAAACAATTTTCTCTAACTCTAGCATACGCAGTCACCATTCACAAATTACAAGGTCTTACTCTAGATAAAGCATTGATAGATATTGGGAACACAGTCTTTAAAGAAGGCATGAGCTATGTAGCACGATCACGCTTACATACACTTGAGGGTCTATTTCTAATCAACTTTGATGCAAGTAAAGTAAATGCTGATATTCCTTGCATTCTAGAATACAATAGACTACGTTCACTGTACACCCCCATCTAAAAACCTATCCTGTTCCACAAAAAGCAAAACGTTGTAAAAGAAAACTACTTCAAACAGAAACGAAACAGATCCTCACTGCAAATCCTCCAAAGAGAGTAAAAGAAGCTAATACTTCATCAATTACTACAACCAAAGGAGAATCTACTGCTCAAAGTAACTCAGGTACTTCTTTAAAGAAGCAAAACACACAGAACTATCGGGTCCATTCAAATTTTCAAATATAACTGGTGTAAATTGCTACGCAAATGTAGCAATAAATATTCTATTCCAATTGCCACCAATTATTGACAACATTTACTTACACAATACAGACCAATTGTGTTTGAAAATGTTAGTCCTTCATAGAAATGCAACCAACAATCCTGACAACACCTACAGTGTTAATGGAATAAGACAAGAATTGGACTACTGTGCTGGAATGGTCAAATTCACTATAAACTCACAAGAAGAGCCACAAGAATTTCTAATGTACTTACTACAAGTACTGGAAAACAAAAACATACCTATAAATTAAATCTTTTAGATTTCATACATGTGGAAACATACATGCACTCTCTGCAACCATGTGGCACAGGAACAAATCCCTAATGAACGCTTCGTGTATGTATCAATGCCTAACTGTGAATACATTCCATTTCAGCAACTTGTACAAAATGCAAACCATGGTAGATTATGCACTACCTGCAATTCAGATAATCGCTCCACCTTAGAAATACAAACATATAGTAAATACGTAATACTAATGCTTTTACGTTACAATGCAGATGGTACCAAAAACAACTTCAAGCTGACTGGATTCACACATGGTCAAGTATCACTTGGTAAGAAAACCTTCACAACAATAGGTATAATCTACCACGCACGAGCCACAACCAATGCAGGTCACTACACTGCATATATAAAAAAGAATTGTGGATGGTTCGAATGTAATGATAGTACCATTACTCTAAAGCAGAGATTACCAGCAAATCTTATAAACGCTTATTTAATATTCTTAAAACCAAAATGTTATAACTTATCTGTGCATAAACATTAACAAAACTTCAATTAGAAAACTATAAACAGTTAGAATACGCCAACAGGTATCTAACAGCCCCAAAAATCTGCAACAAGCCAAAAGATAGAAGATTACCATAAAATTATAAGTAAACAATTAGAATACACCAAGTATCAAACAGCCCCAAAAACCTGCAACATGCCAATAGATAGAACATTAGCCAGAAATAACAAATAAACACTGAAAACAAAGAAAGAAATATATTGTACCATAACAAAAAAGTTTTTTTTTTTATCCAGCATGGATTTTATTTTCCCTCAGACCCAATGATTTAATAAACAAACACAGAAACTGAGTAGATTGCATAGTACACTGGTTTGAAATATAGCACTTCTAAAGTACTAAATATGATGGTCGGAATAATGCAGAAATGTCTATTATGCAATGCAATAACTCATTATGAACTACCTACACTAACATGTGATCTTTTCTTTTATCACAGAAATTGAAAAAAAATATCTGCTCCAGTTACCCAAGTCATGAAACAAAATATCCAATCACAAGACATCAAACAGTAAGTATATAATAATTCAACTCACAAATACGGCTCCATAACACTACCATTGAAGCAAACATCTAACCATACACCACAATCCAAAATGTTTACTTCCATGGATATGTTATACTGCAATGCTTGTTACCAAACTCTACAATCTTAATTGCATGACTTAGCCAAAACTTCACATACAAACTATACAAATCAAAGAATACACAAACTTTAGATTTGTGGATATTTGATGGATGTTTGATTCTATGGGTGTGTTATGCTGCAATGGTTGCGGCCAGAGCCTAGAGTCTTGGGTGCATGGACTACGGCTATGGCCTGCGGCCTACGGCCTTCGACCATGCACCCAAGACTCTAGGCCCTGGCCACAACCACCACAGCATAAAACACCCATAGAATCAAACATTTTAACTGTGCTATATGGGCTACTTATATGGGATATTAATTACAATCAACGCTGTACTAACAACCCAAAACCAATATCATACTAAAGTAAAATAGCCAGAAGCAAATTTTTTATGTCCGTGGACAGCCGCGGTGACCGTGGACATGACAAACACATCAGGGGCACCTGCCACCTAAATTAATACAGCATTTGACCCATCTCTTACTCCCCCACCCTCCACAAGCACTCTTACACACCAACACACTCCCCAAAATTGTATTTTTCCCCCGTTCGTCGCCGCGCTGTCCCCAGATCCAAGATGGCGGACGCATCAAAACAATACGACGCACCTCACGCTTTAACCTAACCAATCAGCAAACACGTCGTATGTCTGCGGACATGATGCAAGCCGATTAGCCAATCAGTGTCCTGTCCGTGGAGCGAACAGGGAAATGTGTCAGCGGAGTGGACATAGATACCACTCATTGTCTTAGACCTACTTTTTGGTCATTTAAAAAGAAAATACTGGACGGATTTACACCAAATTTTCAAAAGCATGCTTTCGGGACCAAACCGTTGCTCCTGCCGTAAATTTGGTGCAAATCCATCCAGCGGTTTGAGCTGTAGGTGTGAGCAAAGTTTTTTCCCCATTCACTCCAATCCACACTGAATGGGAAAAAAAGAAATTTTGGGACCCCCCCCATAACTTTGCCTCCCCCTGCACCAAACCTCACTAAACTTTGCAAAGAAATTCAGAGTGGGCCATATACTTTTTTTGCAAAGTTTGGTGAGCATTCGTCCAGGGAGAGCGAAGTTATAAGCCACCCAAAAAGTGCTCTTCCTATGGGATTAGCAACTTAACCATAACTACACGGCCACTACCGTGGGACGTGTAATATATATATATATATATATATATATATTCAGTAAAAAAACTTTGTTAAAGGGACGTTATGGTTCCAAGTAAAACCGTAAACCCCCTGAAATTCGCCATAACTCGCGCCACCACCGTGCACTGCTAAGACTAACACCCAGGACATCAAAGATGGCATCACAAATGTCATAGATGACGTCACTGATGACATCACATGTCGAGCTCCCCCTTTTTTCCTTTACTGACATATCTAGGCCACATGGTTTTGTTCAGTAACAGTCAGGAATTAAAAATTGAAAAGGTACTATATTTGTAGACTTATCCTTCAAGAATGTTCTTACAGTAATTCCCTTAGGGTCAAGTCACATCATATCAAACATATACATAGGGGAAGACACAGGTTTGAAAGACAGCAATCCTTTCTGTGCATGAAGATAATCATTAGGGTTATCAGCAATTTCTCATTGTTTGTTTTTTATTACTGTACTTTCCCTGTATATGCTCATATTTATATATATTGTACTCACGCTCCTTTCCTTAGGGTCCAGTCACATCATGTGATACACATACATAGGGTAAGTAGCAGCTTTAAAACAGATAAATCATTTCTCTGCATAATGATAATCAGTTAGGTTATGAACTCTTTCTGCAACTACTTCTGCTTTTTTGCTTACTTCACTTTCCCTGTACATATTCATATTTGTATGTGTTGTTGTCTCTTTGTGTTTTGTCTGTAATAACGCAATTATGTAGTAAGTGGGTTTTATTAGCTACTTATTACATGTTTCATAGTACGCAAAACTCTAACAAGAAAACAGTTATCATTTCACTATTCAACATGGCAAGATTATGAATATTGCACCTTCATCATGTATGCTGCACACACTGCCTATGTTTCTGCATGAGTAGCTTAGTATACTGGATAGAACTTCATAATAGAATGCTATAAATATGAATGCATTGCTTAATGCACTAATTGGCTCATGATATTTATTCCAATGATCCTTCACACTTTTTTGACAAGATTATAATAAGAGTCCATTGTACAGAGTTTTCATGCAAAGTAAATGCACATGTGATGTCATCAGTGATGTCATCAATGACATTCGTGATGTCCTCTTTGATGTTCTGGGTGTTAGTCTTAGCAGTGCATGGTGGTGGCGCGAGTTATGGTTGCTTAGCTTTCCATAACTGGCGAATTTCAGGGGTTTTTCGGTTTTACTTGGAACCATAATGTCCCTTTAACAAAGTTTTTTTACTGAATTTCATAGGTTTTTAGTAGCGCAACTTAACCATAACTTCCCTTTAACAAAGTTTTTTTACTGAATTACATAGGTTTTTAGTAGCGCAACTTAACCATAACGTCCCTTTAACACAGTTTTTTTACTGAATAAACATTTTCATAGTGTGAATTTGATAGATGTTTACTAGGATTCCCTTACTTTATATACATGTAACATAGAACATACTGAACCCCCCGCTAATGATTTTGATGTCCGCGGACTGTGCGTATATCCGCGAACGGTTGCGGACGACATCAACATTACCCAAACATTCAGGGGGTATCTTAAATTGTTCTATCATACCATATAAACACTGCACAAGTTCAAAAAGCAGCACATAAACACATTATGTGTAATAATAAATAGCCAGTGGAACCTACATATCTAACACATCAACCATCCATTTAAATACCATATGTACTAGAATGGAATATACCAAAACAAAAAAGATATGCCTCCAACATAATTACCTCACAGAAACTGCACAGCTAGAAGCAACATTAGACGTACACAACACTACGAATACAACTTACCAGAAACTAGTAGGTAAACTTCATTTTTCTTATATATTTCTCAATGTTTGTGTTAGGTACACTACAATTAATATATTTTTGTTTTTCACACAGAAATGTGCAGTACTTTGGAGTGGCTTGAGGAGAATTTTCCACATGAGGGAATGTCTGAAGACAGGGATAATAATGCAAGACACTTCTCTATATAAGCAAATTAATAATCATTACTGTATGTGTACTTAACATATATATATTTATTTTTAACAGACCATACAAACATTGAAAATAATACACCAAAAGACACAATGGAAAAGACTCTGCAACGCATGGAACAGAAAATGGACATGCTCAAGGAAAATTCCAATGTTTTGAAACAGTTAGTGGAGGACCACATAAAAGAAAAAATTAAATACCATTGTCCCACATGTACCTGTTCCCCCTCTCCATGTCCCAGTCACCTATCCCCAAACCCTCAACACCTACAAAAACGTTTTGATGAGACTTCCATCCCTTCATCCCCTCCCATCCATCCTCTCCAAACCCCTAATTCCCCTGTATTTGTATCAGTTTCTGCTCCCCCCTCTCTTTCATAAATTGTGTATATGTATATAATAAAAAAAAAATATTAAGTTTCTTTTAATGAATTTCTTTGTGTCTTATTTTTTTTTAAAAAGCATTTAAAATGTCTGTGGACAGCACGCCTGTCCGGGCTGTCCGTAATGAACAAAATGGGGATGTCCTGAGGACACTATACCTGTCCGTACCATTCACAGCAAAGATGGAACTGTTCTTAGAACACACCCGGTGTCCGGGATGTCCGTAAATGAACAAAATGGGGGTAACCTAAGGACACTATACCTGTCTGTACCGTTCGCAACCAAGAGGGAACTGTTCTTAGAACACACCTGGTGTCCGGGATGTCCGTAAGTGAACAAAATGGAGGTATCCTAAGGACACTATATCTGTCCGTACCATCCGCAGGCAAGTTGAAACTGTCCTAAGAACACGCGCGGTGTCCGGGATGTCTGTAGTTAAACAAATTGGAGGTGTCCTAAGGACACTATACCTGTCCGTACAGTCTGTAGAACATCTACGCACATGCACACCACACCCGTAAGTCCTGCGAATATCGCGCCTGTCCATAACTGTCCGTCTCACTTGTGTCACACTTTTAATTTATTTGAGCACCCGAACACTTTCCGTAGAACACCCACGTTCATGCGCACGACCGTTCCCGTGCATTTGGTGTCCTGTGGACACCCGTTCTCTTCGCGGACGTGTTCCCAACGTCATCATGTGACCGTACCCACGCTGAGCGTGTGTCCTAATTTGCAGACACTGTCCGGTTCCCCAACATTTTAAAATAACTTATTCAGACAATCCAATATTATTATTTTACAGTAAAGATTCACCATTGCACATGTCCCAGAAAATGATCCTGGCTTTTCACATACTTTTTGTAACTTTTTGAACCTTTTTGGGTGTTCGATCTGTTCACGAAGCGCACCCCTTCACCCCTATAAAAGTCCACACCGCAGAGCGGATCATCATTGTACTTCTGGCTATGGCAGATTGCCTTTTGCTGCCTTTACTGCTCTTGCTGAGATTATCTCATCAACCCTGATGGCATCCATGGCTGCTGTTGCTACATCTGCCTCAGCACCATCCCAAAACCCTCCACCACCACCACCACCTTCCAAAGCGCCTGCAGAGGGGAACATGCGTGAGGATGTAGAGAACGAGGATGAAGAGGATGAAGAGAATGAGGTCGAGGAACTCCCTACTACCAGCACTCGCCGGGAGTCTTGGTTGTGGCGGTTGTTTACCATTCATGGTAACGTACCAAAAGCATGTGTGAACAAGGTCACCTGCAAACAGTGCAAAATGGTGCTGAGTCATGGGAGACGTGGTTCGTACAGCTTTGGTACGACATCCATGAAGCAACACCTAACGTTGTAACACAGTGCGGACATTCACAAGGTTGTACCTTGTGATAAACGTAGTAGGTTGAGTTCCTGTACAGCATCCTCCGTTTCCACTCCTCTCACCACAAGAGACACTCCTGTGGGAGAGCGCATCCCTCCAGATGCTTCACAGGCCATTCACAATGCTGTTGACCCTTACATTTTGAGGGTCACAATATTGTGTATGTACTGCGTCGCAGTACTCTGCAGGGGGGAGAGTCTTCGAAAGTGCTTTCGAGACTACGGTCAAGGAGCACCAGAAGACCTGCTACTTACCTAAGTAAGGCCCACCCTATGTCTTCCTCTCTCCACCTGCCCTTTCTTATCCCAGTGTTTGGTGTCCCTTCCTTACCTTCCTTTCCCCTCCTCTCCTAGTGTGTCGTGTGTAAAAAAACTAAAAAAAATATAAAACAACAAAAATCCCAAAACAAAGGCTCTTTTCAGAGACACCTTTTAACAGTTTAAAAATCGAAGTGGCAAATAAACAGTGCAGGACCCTGTGCATTTTTTGGAAGTCCGCGGACAGTCCTAGGACATATTAAATTTTAGGGTGCTGCCCTAGCAAAACCAATGCACTTTTCTCTGGGAGGAAGTGGTGGCTCTGAAAAGAGCCTTTTGGTGGTGTTTTTGTGTGTTTGAGAAACTTGAAATCGTCAACATCTACTGCAAAATAGATTACTCTTAATTCCCAAAAAGTTTGCAATGCATTTTGCACATTTCTCAGAAAAAGCTGATTGCCAGGATAAGTAAGATGGACTCCATCTCTGCGAAAAATGTATGTGCTATGAAACACAATATTTTCATTGTGAAAAGAGGACATGCCAACATCTCTTAGAAAGGCACAAACAGCCTTATTGACATTGCGCCTCGCTTTCTCAATTTGTGGACCAAATAAAGAAGAACACAGCCACATTTCTCTTTGCGCAATAAGAGAAAAAATTACTTGGGAATTTGGAAACATGTCCATGACCTTCTCAAGTCCTTCTTTCATTGCAAATTGCAAAGAAATTCCAGACACATGTCCTAAACTGTTCCCTCCACAATGAATTATAATTATGTCTGGATGATGCTCTGTCTCTAAAGTAGCACAGAGAGGTACCAAGTCCAGCCACTTCCTTTCACGCACTCCATGCCAGTGCACTTCCACATGAGGGAATCCAAGATCTGCAGCTACTCCACAACGTTCTGCATGCACCTCCAACCAATGTATCCATGAGTCTCCCAAAATCCAGATAACCTGTTTTCGGAAACACACAGCCATAGCTATCTGTTCTTCTCTCAGGAAAAAGACGTTCTGACAAAATCTCTCCTTACACAACACACCCAGTAAACTTTACTGACCAATCCCTAGCTCCGCTCATTCTCATTTGCATGCCTCTCCACCCCAGAATCCCTGTATGTAATACGCGCTGTCCGCATACTACCACCATGTCCGCGGACATATCGAAAATCTGAGCGTGGTGAATGTAAATTTAAATAGTGTGCCCCATTTCCCCTTTGAGATGGGCTCTGAAAAGAGCCATTTTTTTTTGTTTGCAGATGCCTGACAGACACCTGTTATTTTGTATTTTTTGGGGGTTCTTACTTTACAACTACAATCTTCACATAATCTTCTCCAAAGCAACCCTTACATTCCTAAACAGCATGGCATTTCCCAAAAAGATAAAGAAATGCCATCGTCTTCAAAATAAACAGCATTACTCAAATCAATATTCTCATTATTACAGAATAACATACCAGCTCTAAGCATGAAAGCACACATGCCTCGATTGATTGCACACCTAGCAATGTTTTGCAGAGGACAAAAAACAGAACTATTGTCCCATATTGCCCTAGGTAGTAATCCAGAAAAAATACTTTCGCATTTGGAAGGATGTTCATTACTGCTAGAACCAACTGTTCCAAATCTGCCAACAAAGTAGGGGCACTGACGTAGCCCAATTGAAAAGCACCATAGTGCAAAACTACCAGATGGGGACTGTTCATCCTGCGCATATCTTCACAAACTTGCAGAATTCCCTCTACATTGCAAACAGGCACAGCGCTCCACACCACCTCCACTCATTTAACATCAAAATTGTTTGCCATATGCCTGCATTGACAATACTGCTGTAAACCATGAACAAACATATCTCTGAGCACCAAAACGCTGACTTTCTCCACCTCTGCCATCTTCACTACACACACTCTCTTTCTACGTAAATCCACAATGTCAACATCTGATTGATTGATCCCTACAGTCCCCTTTCCATACTGGATTTGCTGGAAAACGCTGGATGTGGCACGCCCTACCCACGGACAGTTGCGGTGTCTGCGCGGCACGTAACTCTTAGCCAGCCCTTCTACCCTTTCCACATCACTCTCGGTGCCATTCCCTCATTGGATACAGCTAAGCAGTCACACAACCATCCACCAATCACATCCAAGACCTCTACATCTAACTCCATCCTCAGAGTGCCGCACTTCAAATGTACTGTTTATTACTCTGAGTACAAGTCTCATATCATTGGAAAGCACCTACTACAAAAACTACTCTATAAGTCTCCACGATTTCTACTTACAGCTGCATTCATATCCACATGCATGAATACAAACTACAGGTATGCATGTTTTATTCACAGTACATGTACAACTGTTATGAATCCATATAAACAGAGCAATGCCACTAAACCTGCATAGCCTATACATACATGCCAACCCTCCTGATTTAAGCACGAGACTCCCGATTTGTTATTGAAAAATCGCACAATTTTTTTCTGTCTCCCACATAACCTATACATACATGCCAACCCTCCTGATGTAGGCGCGAGACTCCAGATTTTTCATTTACTGTCTCCCGCCTAAATTAATGCTAATCCCAATGCAATCCTATGGGAAAAATAAATGTTCCCGATTGCTGTGGTGAAATCTCCCTCTCAGGTGCTCCCGATTGTTGGCATGTCTACCTATAAAATGAACTTATTCCCATCTACTACAATTAACTGTCACTTCCAAACCTCTCTCCTATCTACAACACACCTTTAAAAAACCAAATGAATGTCATGCCTTTAAAATTCTACTTATTTGCAAAGCATGTTGAACTAACATATTGTCAATAAAATATAAAGGCTGCACATAGTCAAATGAAATGCATGCATACACTATGTTCAGATATCAAACAAGAATACTACCATAAAAATCAACGTCTACATTAACATCAGTGCTATAAGCACACAAAATTTCTAAATTATTTCTTTTACAATTGCAGTGAAGACCACTCTCTTGAAAATCAGCAGCATCTGAACTACAAACATATCCGAAGAAACCTGCTCATTCCACAAAAAAAGAGTAAGTACAATACTACCTTAATATTCTAACTGTTCCTCAAACACACTGCGTGGTTCATTCATGTAATCTGCACACCAAAAAAAACAGTGATTTCTGAACCATTCTGCCCACAAATCCCCATCTATTAAACAGAGATTAGCAGGCAGAATGGCACACAAATTCCTGTTTTTTTGGAACACAAATAACATACTCAACCCTTAGAATGTTAGTACTACAAAACAAAGAACTATTTTAATTTTATACCATTAAATGTACTATTAATGCTTCTCCTCACCAACAGCTCACTTTCTACTCTCATCTGAACCGCAGTTTAGTAACACACAAATAGAAGAATAGCCTTCCCAACTAATTGTAACTGCCCAATGCACAATCACACACCACCACATACATCTTTCCAATCATACTCAGACATTCATGCACACAGCACACATACATTGCAGAACGTCCCAACCCATACCTTCTTTTTTTTAACAGACCCCAAAGAATGCCTACCAAAAGCAAGTCTGTAGAAAGCAACGCAGAAATAGAGCAAATGAAAATAAAAGTGTCCAAAATAAGCATCCATCTCTACTGGAGTTTGTACAAAACGTTCAAACAAAACAGCTAATACAGTCATTTAGTGAAACAAAACAAGCTTCTAGTACAGAAACTTTGCCTCCTCTATCAAGATGTAAAACAAAACAAAAAATGCTTAACAAGAGTTCGGCTACCACTACTGCTAAAACTGCTCCTATAAATCTTGATATACTAGCAAGTAACCATACCAAAAAAAGTATTTTAGCAAAAAATGTCCGCCACAGAGTCCTTCAGAATCTTATGAAAACAGGAGACAAATCATCCACAACCCTTCAAACCTACCATAGAAAATGAATCTTAGAAGCTATGATAGACAGTGCAATCCTTCTCAAAAGAAAGTTATTCATTTTAGTGTTAAAAAGAATGAAAGCACTAAGAAAACTAACTACTAAATTACAAAAAACATTCTCAATAAATGGAATGTCAACAAAAATAACTTCTTAAATATCTGTGGAGGTGAATGGAGTCACACCACGAGCACAGAACTATATTTTAATGAAGAAGCATACAAACAAAACCAAACAAACACAATTGCCATCCATAGCAGTGGACGAGGTTATGAAAAAATTAATAATACCATAATGGAACAAGAAATACTGCTTACAAAAATATCCCCAGAAAACTCAGAATTACCTCTCCATTTGACTAAACCAGAACGTCCAGTATACAAATGGTCATGCACGTCAATGTGTAACATTCCCAAAAAATCTTTCAAATCTTTATGCCAGCTCCTCAATCCGTATGTGAAAGGCAAAGACAAAATCAAAATGAAAGTGCTGCAAAATATGGATACCTGTCCAGTGCGCAAATACACAGGACTTCAAGGACATTCATTAGCCTGCATTTCAGGACCTATTTGCAAAAGCACCTTCCATCATATCAAAATGATATCAACACATCATTCAACTACAAGAAACCTAGTCTATAAACTGTACTATGCTAAAAGTCCTGCTTTAGCACTAGCCAATTTAAATAACTCTCTCCTACATGGTACACCCAAAGACCTACTCAAAGAAATCGACCATATCCAGAGAAAATATTTTGGAAGTGAAAGCCACTTACAAAATACAATAGCTTTACAAAAGACTAGCAACAATTCTGCACATAACAACCTTCTACTACACACATAGAAAAAAGAAATGCTAAAATTTAAAAGTACATCCGCTGAAGTACCAAACCATGTGTGTGTGTGTTGCTGCAGGACTTTTTATAAAAGTAACAGAAAAACTATAGACATAACATAATACAAAATAGAAGACAATGAAGATCCAAATGGTTTGAATTAGCTATCTACCTTATAGCAGAAAACAAATACGCAATAACTGACCCCTTAATAGTTTGCAGTTATTGCACTACAAAACTTGACAACAACCAACCTCCTTCACGTGCTATCACAAATAACTTGCAATTATTCCCACTACCAAAACCCCTGCAACAACTCAATTTATATGAGAGCATCATAATTCAAACAGTGCACCCATTTCAATCAATAATACGCCTTCAACCAAAAACAGCAAAATTACCTCCCTCTGAATTGGTGAAAGGCATTTGTGGCAAAGTAGTTTATTTACCATTAGATCTGAAAGAAAATGTGCACACTCTGGGAGTGAAACGTCCAATAGAGGAATCTTTAATTGTCTTAGTAAATGGTGTACCAACAAAAGACAAATAAATGTGGCAACAACTCGTAGACTTACATAAAGTTAGACAAGCCTTGCAATATCTAAAAGACAATAATGAATACTACAAAGAAATAAATATTGAAGAAAACTTAAGGGAAACAACTGAAATAATTCAGGAGTCAACAGAAACTGGTCCATTTGAACTTCAAGATCCTGCTAAAGTATCCAACATTTTAGACCATTATACAATTCATCCATTACACTCTAATGACACCATAGATGATGCACTAGAAACATACCAAATGCGACAAACCAAAGGATCACCACTCAGCATATGGGAAAAAAAGTATAGAAGCACATGCTTTTCCTCTACTCTTTCCAACTGGCAAAGGAGGAAGGTACGATGATAGACCCACTCAGATAACAGCATTAGAATACCGCTAGTTACAAATGTATTGTGAAGATCCCAGATTTAAACAAAATATGGAATACATATTCCACCTACTCTTTGAAAGTGAACTAGCAACTCTATCTTACAGAGTTGCACACATATTGAAATCAGGAACCCACTTTCAAAATATGTCAGCTACGCAATTAATACAAAAAGTGCAAGAAAAAGAAGAGGTTTTACAATCAAGCATTACAAATCTGTTAGCAAACATGCGTGGTACGAAAGAGTACTGGTTCCAACGTCACGGAGATGTACATTGTGTGATAAGAAACCTTGGCCCACCCACTTGGTTTGTTACATTAAGTTGTACAGAATATGCCTCGGAGGATTTACATGATTTCCTACGCATATCAAACAGAAACAAAACAAACATAGATATACTAGCACCTGGAGAACTTTGCTCTCTAGATCCTGTTAATGTTTCAAGATATTTCCATCATCGTTTCATTGCTATGCTACACTTTATTTGTAATAAAACTGTTCCTCTCCTTGGAGAAGTGCACCACTTCTTTTGGAGAAAATAATACCAAGCCAGAGGAGCACCACATATCCACATGCTTTTATGGATTAAAGATGCTCCTAAATTTGGTCAAGACAGTGATTCCACTGTTTTACAGTTTATCGAAAAATATGTCACTTGTGAAATTCCATTGTAAGCAACAAATAGCGATCTTCATGCACAAATTGTACAATTTCAAATACACATATGTGGCAAATATTGTCGTCGCAAATATAAAAACAAAGGAAAATACTACACCAAATGCCGCTTTGGTTTCCCTAGACCAGTTACAGAAACAGGTGAAGTGAAAAACTTCATGTCTTCAGTTAGACATAGTGTTAAAGGTAAATCACCTAAGAACACGTATTACATAAAAAGAACAGAAGAATCAAAACATATCAATAATTACAATGCAATCATTGCCCTCTTATGGAATGCAAACATAGATGTGCAGTACATTGCAGACAATTCCACTGCAGTTGCATGATGTGTTACAGCCTACTTAACAAAAGTAGAAAAACAGAGCTTCAAGACCTCTGAAATGACCTATCATCAGACAAAACACTGTCTCAGAAATTGTACAGTTTAGGCATAAAAATGCTCTCTCATAGAGAATGTGGCTTATATGAAGCTGCAGATTGTTTTACCGGTACTGCTTTGTATGTAAAATCTGAAAATATAGTATGGCTAAGTCTTGGTCCTGCTAAATCTAGAAAAAGAGTTCTCAAATCATATGAGGACATAGAAACAAAAGCCAAAAATGATCCCAAGAGCCAAGACATTTTGAAAAACAATTTACTAAACACATACTACCCGAACAGGAGTACCACTTTGGAAACCATGTGTCTATACCACATAGCCCAAAACATCACATACAAAAATAATATAAAACCCGATGAAAAAAAAGGTAGATATAGAGTGACAGATTGTGAAGGCAACTTAGTGAAACTTACCAAACGAAGCTTAATTAATCATATCAAAATGTCATTAAAAACTCCTCAACAGAAAGAACTATATTACATGTCCCTGCTACAACTTTTTAACCCCTGGAGAAAAGAAGAAGAGATACTAAATAACCATGACTCCTATGAAGACGCTTTCAAAGCAAATGAAAGCACTATCACTGATGTAAATTTTACAAAGTACAAAACAATGTTGCACAAGGAACAGCAACACGAAGAAGAACTCCAGGCCCAACTAGATAAGGACACTCCTGACCGTAGTGAACCTTCTGTAAAAGGAAGTCAAGAACCACTGGGACAGCCACTAATAGCAAATGAGGCAGAATTAGCTATGACAGAAGTAGAGAACACCATGTGTCACTATGAAGAAGATACAGAAGACTTAACTGTACTACAATCAAAACTGAACAATGAGCAGCACACCATTTTTCAAGAAGTAACAAAAGAAATTGCACATGGTGTACAACATGAAAATAAAGAATGTAACTGCCAAAATTACAAACCTATACTACTATACGTCATTGGTGAAGCTGGTTCAGGCAAAACATTCTTAATCAAAATCATCAGCAAGTTCCTTCAACAATTGACAAACAAACTGTCAGCTGTTGTAACTGCCCCCACAGGTTTAGCTGCCTACAACATAGGCGGTGTCACTTTACACCAATTACTACTCCTTTCAGTAGAACACCAAAACAAATTAGACTATTGCAAACTTTCTACAGAAGCTGCAATGGAACTACGCAGAGTGTTAAAACAAATGAAAATGCTACTAATAGATGAAGTGAGCATGGTCTCCAACCTAATGTTAGCTTTGATTCACCTCAGATTGCAAGAAGTACTTAAAACAAACTACGAAGAACTCTTCGGAGGAAAACACATTATTGTTTTCAGAGATCATCTTTAATTGACACCAGTGAAAGGTGAACCTATTTTTAAAACCTTAGGACACAAACTCTGCCATAAAACTGTTGGCAGCATAGGAAATGTCAACCTTTGGCAACATTTCCAATACAGAGAATTAACAGAAAACATGTGCCAATCTGCATACCTCACTTACGGCAACATTTTAAAAGTATTAGAGTTGGTGTACTATCTCAAGAAGAACAAGCAATATTAAAAACCTGGCACATCCATGCACTTTATGGCGATAACTCATGTGCTACTGATGTTATGGAACTGAAAGGGGTCCCTAGGGGTCCCTTATGTCTATGGAAACAAGGCAAGTCACCACACACGATAGATACGCCAGACACGAGGTTGTATTCCCAAAGCTAGGGTTTATTGCAAAGCAAATATTCTCAGTTGGCCAACTCAGTCTCACGCCCCGCAACGTGTATCTCTAGACCTCGAGGGACGCAAGAGAGTGAATTACGTACATCAGTTACATATATACAAAATGCATATCATACAATCAGCTATGACATGTTTAACACCCCCCTTTATTGGGTTTCTTTGAACTCGGTGTGATGATGGACACTTTCGACAATTATGACACCTTCAAATATCTATTCTAGTAACAATATGCAATTTGAAAGTGCGGAGGCATCTCTCAGTTGTTGATCAGAACACAGTGCTTCTGTTCTTGGAAGCGAGCTACAAACGGGGAAGAGTCACATTCCAGACCCTGCTATCTATGAGGTGCTATTCGTGTCCTGGGAGCCGACACGCTCTACAGGGCTTAGTAAAGGGGCGCCGTAAGAAGAGCATAATTCAAGCCTTTACCTGCTTTATTGTAACATAGTCTACCATATAACAAGACTGGCTGGCAGCTGTGAAATGATTAAATGCCCTGCAGCTCTGCCTCAAGGCTACATTCGGGAGGGAGCCGGGCATTCCTTCCTGGCACTGCCTACGTTGTGTTTCAACTAACTCTTGTTATCCTCGCGGCCCTGCGGCCTTGTCCTTTCACGTGCACACAACAATGTTTTACAGTCGAGCACTGAATATTCCAAACACCTCTACTAATATCGAAATCAATTTCCATCCCCAAGAACGCAGTATTCCCCAAAACCAGGACTCTATTCCCCAGTCTCCTTCTCCAGTAGGGAGTTCGGAGCTTAGGACATGCATTTTCTTTATTGCTTCAAAGATTGTAGGGGAATAGTCATCTACGAATACACAACACGCTGATCCCACTATTTTGCAAATTCCCCCCACGATCAACCAAGATCACATCGAGAGCCATTCTATTTTGCAGCGTCATTAACCTGATTCCTTTTTCTTCCAACGTCATATTAAATAATATATCTGTTGTTGTGTTTATGGTATTTTTTTAGTATTCTGGACAGCTGCCTTATGTTATAGGAGTTCACTATTTGGGACAAAAATGGAATGAATGTTTTTGCTACGTCAGTCGCTATCAGAACGCCTTTGCTACTCCTTTTGGCTCTAGATCTGGATAGTCTGGCCATTTCTGCTGTTCCTAAGAAGAACACTCCTGGGAACAGTAGACCTAGGTAACATGTACCTCCCCAGTTTCTGGGCAACCAAGGATATGCTTTCTCTCCACATATAAAATAAACTGGATCTCCCACATATATACTGGTTCTATTTCCCATTTTAATACCACTGTATTCATGCATCCAGTAAATGTTCCGACTGAATAGGAGCCTTTCTTTTTTAGACAAAAAGGGACAGTTCTTGGATTATAATTCCCCGTGTAAGAAGGGGGAACTGCATCTTTGTTCCCGTCTGTTCTTACACGAAACGTCATCACAGATATTTTAACTGGTGGGGACAATCTATCTTGTCTATTTTGTCGTGTTATTTTTTGCGTACTTTTCCTCGTAGGCTCTGGGGTCATCACTTGTGCTTTATGGAATATGGAACAACCCACAGGCCTCATAATTATTTCCTCAAACTCATTCATGTTTGTTCTGTCTAATTGACCTGCACTACTCTTATTCCATTTCCCATAGAACATTGCAATTAAAGATGCACTACATGCAGAACTTAATGGTAATGGCTGTACATACCAACCTATTCCTTTCCCAGCATGCTGCGGTAAATGGGCACATACCCAGCAATTTGTTTTCTTTAGAATTGCATGTGTCATATTCATAATTAATAACAATGTATTGTTCCCAAACCCTTCCCTGTGTCTTTCTTCCATTGAGGACAGGGTATAAGTAATCACCTGAACCGGGCTTTCAGTAGTGGATATATTAACTATTGGTAAAAACATTCCCAATGGGTGTATTGATTCCACATACCATAATACTAGGGCTGTCGTTATTGGTGCTACCACACTCATAAAGCACATAATTATTGTCATTGCCAGCATACAATTCTTTTTACCATGCGTTTTTCTTAAGCTTGCAGTCTTAACAATTAACTCATTCTCAGCAGCGCTGCAGGAGGAGGCTGAAACCGGTCCCGACATGTTTCTCATCGTCCTTCTTCTTCCTTATTAGAGTTCGTCGTGGATATCTCTCTTCGTTGCACTTGCTCTGATGTCAATAAGTTCAATGGAATTGTCACAGTTCAGTTCTGCCAGTCCTTTAAAGCCTGGATTTGCTTATTTGTTTTTAGGCAAGATCACTTGTCCTTTCTCATACTGCTCAGAGGACTTTTTGATCAGTTATCTATTGCCTTAGTACCATGTGCGCCCAGCTTGTCCGCTCTGGTTCCAGACACATGTACTTTTTATGATCGCACTGAGGAGCCGCGAGTCTTGAATTGTCTTACTTGCACAATTCTCACTTTTCTCTCCTCTACACCTCTAGTTCCTTCTCCGTCCATGAGCAGAACCAGAGGTTGACATAAACACCAAAGAACTGTGGATCACTTTGTCTTTTGAGGCCGCAAATTATATCGCCTCACTCCTGGTATTGTGTGATCCGTGAATAGTGCCGGTGCACTTCCAGATTCAGGCTCAAAGTCCGCCTGTGGCGCTACTGTAGGTGCTGGTGTGCGCCACGCCAGTGATGCAGATTCGGTTTTTGGTGTGCTGGCAAGTGCTGGTGGGCGCCAAAGGGGTACACGTTTAGTTTCTGATGGTATTTGCAAGGCAGATTTTGTGTCGGCCAACAGTGATGTAGATTCTGCTGATCAACGTTGGGGCACACTTTGCCCTTCCCCCTTTTTGGCAATTGTCTCAGGCTTGTTTCGAGTTTCACTTCTCGTTTGGGCAGATTTGGTGGCGGCTTACTGGCAACAGTGTCTTTCGTTTCTAGGACCGCTCTCTCTTCCCGGTCGTCTGGGTCAGGCAAGTCTTTCAGTGAAGTTGGAATCTTTTTGGCATGGGTGGCATGGATCCACGACTTCCGTCCATCCACCGGTATCACCGTCTGCGTTGCCAAGAGTACTTGAGAGGGGCCGCGCCACCTGGGTGCTAACAATGACTTTCTTTCAAAATTTTTAAGCAGCACCCAGTCTCCTGGCTCCAGCGCGTGCCCCAGACCGGTGTATCTCACTGGTAAAGCCTCCTGCACCTGCTGATGAATCAAATGCAATTTCTGCATTAAAAGGCCACAATAAGTACTAAGCACAGGATGTTCTACCTCTCTAAGTCGTTTTGGCTGAGGCGCGCACCAAACATTTGCTGGCCTCCCTGTTACGATTTCGTACGGGGAGAGCCCAGTTTTAGCCTGTACAGACGTACGCATGCATAATAGCGCTATTGGTAATGCATCCACCCAACTCAACTTGCTTCCTGCACATATCTTGCTTATCTTTGACTTGAGAATCCCATTGTGCCTCTCCACAAGACCGGCCGAACTCAGATGCCTTGAACTATGGAATCTCTTATCAATCTGAAGACCCGCACATATCTGTAACACCACTGCGCCCACAAAATGTGGGCCATTATCTGACCATAGGACACGGGGCAAGCCAAAACGGGAAAAATATTCTTTAAGCATTACTTTTGCCGTGCTCATTGCTGTGCAGTCTTTTAAGGGATATGCCTCCACCCACTTGCTGAATGCACAGATCACCACCAAGACATATTTCAAATTTTGGCATCTCTCCATCTCTATGACATCAAAATGGATTACCTCAAAAGTCATAGAGGGTGGGCCAAAACTGCCTACCGGAGTCACTGTTCCCTTTCCTACATTGTGTTGTAAACACGTGATACAGTTCTGCACCAACCTCTCTGCATTCTTCTTTATGTTTACATTCTGCCATACTGTGGATAGGTGCTGTATTATCTTTTTCGCACAGATGTGAGTAGGGCTGTGGGCCATTGTGACCATTGCAGTCACATACGAATTAGGCAACATCCAGTTTCTAGTTCCCTTGTCCACCCAACAACCCTCCAGATCTAACTCAGCAGAGCCCTCTGCCCACCCTTGTATTTCATCGGCCGTAGCTTCGGCCTGCATTTCTTTGACAGTGGCAACTCCATTTTCTATCATACAGGGTACTTCCTCAGTCTGAACCGTCATCATTTTAGTATTTAAATCAGTGGCAGTTTGTTTCGCAATTCTGTCTGCAAACGCGTTTCCCTCTCCTACTTTGCATGTTACCTTTTTGTGTGCCTCGCATTTCACTATTGCTAGGCGCTTTGGAAACGTGAGTGCAGACAGCAATCGTACAATCAAAGGGCCATATTGAATTCCGGCACCATGTGATGTCAAAAACCCTCTCTCAGCCCAGAGTCGACCAAAGTTATGAACCACCCCAAAAGCATACTGACTATCAGTATATATATTCACATTCAAATTTTCAGAAATCTCGCAGGCTCGGGTCAATGCTATTATCTCTGCGGCTTGTGCCGAGTTGTAGGGGATTCTTTTGCTTTCTACAATGCTCTCTAGGGTAGTGATAGCGTATGCGGCAGTTGTTGTGCCATCAGGTAATTTAAAATAAGAGCCGTCACAAAATAACTCTCCATCTGGCTCTTTCTGTGGGTGTTAAGTAGTCAGCTGGAGACAAACAAGGTTTTCCTTTCACAGCGGTTTATTGCACAACAAATACTGGTCGCAGATCAATAACTTCAGCCAACTGATGACGGTTCCTTTCACCTCGTAGGCACAGGCGTTGTGCCTTGCTTTACTTGCACCTTCCGCTGCTGGGCTTAATTGGTTCCAAAATAGTCTTTGCAACAGCCAGGCGATTACAGGCTTTCACCCTTCAAACCTGTCTGCCGGCCATGAAAACGAAAATAACAAATGACAATAGTACACACTTCACCCCTCCGAATCCTTCTTCTTCGGCGGCCGTTTCTCTCCACTAGAATGTCTTGAGCCTCAGACCAGGTACGGCGTCAATCTGTGGGCTTTCCGCTTATTACTAGTAAGCCCACTCGTATTCTTGGCTGGTCTCACTCCACTCGGGTGCAGCGTCTCTCGCCACGCGCTGCTCCTGCAAGATAAGATGCCTCCTGAGTCTCTTAGAGTTGCATTTAACCCCTGCCCACCCCCCTCCCCCGTAATCAGCCCCATGTGTTCTCAGCAACGGTTTTAACACACCTGATTCTGATTCCCCACCTCCTCCCTGCTCCGTCCAATGTGGGTTAACCCTGTACTTTGCTTGTGTTTGGGCGGTTCTAACATAAGGAAACCCGGTTCTCCCTTTCCTCTTTTTCCTTTCTTTACCCATCGGTGTGCCTCCCCCATGATGCAGTATTTCGTGGGGCATTCTGGGATCTGTAGTCTGTCTCTTTTCATTGATGGCCAGCACTTGACGGGCCCCTTCCGCAACCCCCTCCTTTCTCCCAGTATCCAGGGCGGCTGCCACTGCTTCCACCTCACATACTCCCCCCATCCCCCAAGGACCCATGCCGTTCGGGCAGGTCCATTGCACGTGACAAGTAATCAGCCACCATCCTTCTCCAGCATTGAGTACGGAATCTCATGTGGAAGTAACTTCCTACTGATGAAGGCTATTGGGCAAAGGTTTTGCTCCGTCCCCTGGGACAGCACTGCTCCTAAACCACATCCAGAGGCATCCACCTGCAAATAGAATTCCTTTGAAAAGTCAGGACAATGGAGAACAGGTTTTGTGGAAATCATCCGAATCAGCGTCTGAAATGCTTGCACTGCCTCCGAGGTGATCTGTAGGGGACGGTTTGTTTTCAGCGCATCTGTAAGCGGTGCAGCTATGGTAGAGAAGTGTGGCAATAATCTCCTATAATACCCCACAACCCCCAAGAAGGCTCGAATTTCTTTCCTAGTTTCGGGAAGCCTAAGCTTCTGTAGGGCTTGAATCTTGTCCAAAAGGGGGGTTATCACCCTTTCCCCCACTGCATACCCCAAGTATTTGGTTGTGTGTGCTGCCAGTTTAGTCTCTTTTTGGGTTAATGTGCAGACCAGCCTCTTTTAATGATTGTATCACTTGGGTCAAATGTGCCAGGTGTTCGTTCCACGTATGGCTGAAGATCACTATGTCATCCAAGTAAGTCGCGGCATATTCTTTGTGTGGTCTCAAGATTTTATCCATTAATGCCTGGAATGTGGCCGGTGCCCCATGCAAACCAAAGGGTAGGACAGTGAACTGAAACAAGCCTTGAGGTGTCGAAAAGGCGGTTTTCTCCTGGTCTGCTTGGTTGAGGGGGATCTGCCAATACCCTTTGGTTAAATCCAGGGTGATCAGGAATGAGGCTGAACCCAGTTTTTCTATCAGTTCATCAATTCTGGGCATCGGGTAGGCTTCATAGTGGGATATTGCGTTCAACTGCCAAAAGTCCACACAGAACCTGGTAGTACCATCAGGTATAGGTACTGGGACCACTGGCGAGCACCATGACCTTTTAGATGGCACAATGGTCCCCAATTCGAGCATGTTATCTATTTCCTTGGCCATTTCCCCACGTTTTGACTCCGGAATTCGGTAAGGCCTGAGCCTTACAATTTTCCCTTCTTCCGTGGGTATAGAGTGGGTAGCCATATGTGTTCTTCCTGGTATTCCTGAAAAAATCTCGGCCACCTGTTTCAAGGTATCCAATAATTCGGTCTTTTGGGATTCACTCAACTGTTCCCCCATTTCCACATCTTGAAGACTACTGTGGCTATTGGGGACCATTTGCTCTGAGGCTGACATATCTGAGAGTGTTGCACATAATATGTCCGGTGTTCCTTCTTTCCACAGCTTGAGCAAGTTAATGTGATAATTCTGAAATCTATTTTTCCGTTCGGGTTGTTCCACCTCATAGTTTACAGGTCCCAATGTTTTTGTTATTTGATACGGGCCCTTGCACTGAGCCAACATTTTGTTAGTGTGGGTAGGCAGTAAAACCAATACCTTATCCCCTACCTTCAAAGTTCGAGGTCGGCTCCCTTGATCATAATACTTCTCTTGTCTGTCTTGGGCCCTCCCCAGGTTTTCTTGAGCAAAGTCTCTCAGTTTACCTAGATGTTCTTTTAGGTCATTAACATAGTCGGTGAGTGAGGTTTCCCCCTGTTGCTCCCAGGAGTCTTTTAGTAAACCCAGTATGGACTTGGGCTGTCTCCCGAATAACAATTCAAAAGGGGAGTATCCGGTTGAGGATTGAGGGGTATCCCTTAGTACCATCAACACCCAAGGTAGAACCTGATCCCATCCAAACCCTGTGGGGCTGGTGGCTCTTCTTATCATCTGTTTAATAGTTCTGTTATATCGTTCCACCAACCCATCCGTTTGGGGATGGTACACTGAGGTTTTCAGGTGTTGAATTCCTAAGGTCTTACACACCTCCTTCATAACCACTGACATGAAGTTACTCCCCTGTTCTGTCACTATCTCAAGGGGAATTCCCACTCGAGCAAAGAACGGCATAAGCACATCGCATACCTGTCTTGCTGAGATTCCCCTTAAAGGGAAAGCTTCGGGATAGCGAGTGGCATAGTCCACAATCACTAAGAGGAACTGGAATCCTCTACTGGTGGGCTCCAATGGCCCTACAATGTCCATTCCTATTCTCTGGAAGGGTTCCCTAATCAGGGGCATTCTTTGTAGAGGTGCTCTAGCTGGTATATGATGACTAGTTTTTTGACATATGGCACACTCTTGACAATATCTGGCTATTTCCGCATACACTCCAGGCCAGTAGAAATTCTGCAACACCCTTTTCACTGTCATGTTTTCCGCTAAGTGCCCCCTGTTGTGTGATCATAGGCCAGTTGAATCAGAGTTTTCCGGTATGACTGGGGAACCAGCAATTGCTCCCTCTCCTGATTATCGGAACTTCTGGTCACCCTATATATTAGCCCTTGGTTTTCCTTGAAGTATGGAGTAGTAACTGGGGTCCCTCTCATTGCTTGGGCTTGCTCCCTGGCCCTTTTTAGGGTTTTATCCAGTCCGGTTTCGGTCCGGAACGAGGGAAGATGGTCTCCCACTCGCCAGTCTATGAGGGCAATTTCCATTCCTTTTCCCCTGTTCTCTTCCATATTCTTTCTCTGGCTTTTTGTGAGTTTCCCCCTTCTTGCTGGTACCCCGATCTCTGTTTTGGCAAATGGAGCTTCCTTTAACCATTTATCGAATTCTGGAATATCTGTCCCTATTAGTACTGGGGCTGGTATGGCAGAAATAATGGCTACTTTAACTGGTATCTCTTGTCCCTGTAGTCCCAACACAATGTCTTTCGTAGGATACCTTTTTACGTCCCCATGCACACATTTAATGTCAATGGTTCTCACCTTTCCTGGGTCTTGCTCACTCACATGCGGTTGTAAGGCCGTCTGTCTACTACCGCTGTCCATCATGGCTTGTTGGGGATGTCCATCCACCGTTACCTCTATCACATAGGGCAGTTTCTTCCGATATCCTGGAGCTTGTAGCGTTCCAATGTCCATTGGTTCTGCCTTGGTTTTTCTGGCACAGAACCGGGCTATATGGCCCCATTACCCACATCCGAAGCATTGGGGTGCCTGGACCTTTAGGACACTGGTTCCGTTGTTGGGCTTAGGGTCTGGCCTATTCCTGGGTTCCTGGATTGCTCCCCTGTAATTGCTGTGCATAATAGGAGTTTTGTTGGGGGACCTCGTTGGTAGTGTTGTGAAGGTGTGGGGTGTTCCGGCTTTTTGATAGGCGGTGGCCACATCTATGGCTTCCGACAGAGTAAGGTGGTGATGTTGCCTTACGCACCTTTGGATGGGACTAGGCAGGGCATCAATGAATTGCTCCAACATTACCTTTTCCTTAATCTGTCAAATCGTGGCTGTGTTGGGTTGTAGCCATTTTTCCGCTAAATCCTGTACGCGGTAGAACAGTTGCCTGGGGCTCTCGCCGGGTTTCAGTTTAGTTTCACGAAACTGGAGCCTATGGGACTCCTCATCCGTCCCCAGCCTTTCCAGCACTGATTTCTTGATGTCCACATATGGGGTGTCCCCTGTGGGATTGGCAGCCTGATAGGCTCCCTGCATTACTCCAGTAAGCAGGGGCACCAAAAAGAAAGCCCATCTGTCCTGTGGCCATTGTGCTGCTCGGGCTATACTTTCAAAGTTTACAAAGAAATAACTAGGGTCATCCCCTGCCTGGTATTTTTGAAGTACGGTAGGGGAAATGGCTGGATGTGCCCGTTGGTTAGCCATTGATTCACCCAGAATCCTCAATGCTTCTCTTCCCTGTTCTTGAGCTGCTGTTTGCACTTGTAGAGCCTGTTGTAGGGCCTGCCGGTCCGCCTGCGCTTGATGCCCTTGAACTTGCACCAACTGCTGCAGTTGCTGTTGGCCTTCAGCCAGTGCTTTTAACACGGCTTCCATGCTGCTGGTGATTTTGCGTTCCTCTGGAATCCCACCGCTGCCACCACTGTTAAGTAGTCAGCTGGAGACAAACAAGGTTTTCCTTTCACAGCAGTTTATTGCACAACAAATACTTGTCACAGATCAATAACTTCAGCCAACTGATGACGGTTCCTTTCACCTCGTAGGCACAGGCGTTGTGCCTTGCTTTACTTGCACCTTCCGCTGCTGGGCTTAATTAATTCCAAAATAGTCTTTGCAACAGCCAGGCGATTACAGGCTTTCACCCTTCAAACCTGTCTGCCGGCCATGAAAATGAAAATAACAAATGACAATAGTGCACACTTCACCCCTCCGAATCCTTCTTCTTCGGCGGCCGTTTCTCTCCACTAGAATGTCTTGAGCCTCAGACCAGGTACGGCGTCAATCTGTGGGCTTTCCGCTTATTACTAGTAAGCCCACTTGTATTCTTGGCTGGTCTCACTCCACTCGGGTGCGGCGTCTCTCGCCACGCGCTTCTCCTGCAAGATAAGACGCCTCCTGAGTCTCTTGGAGTTGCATTTAACCCCTGCCCGGTCCCTCCCCTGTAATCAGCCCCATGTGTTCTCAGCAACAGTTTTAACACACCTGATTCTGATTCCCCACCTCCTCCCTGCTCCGTCCACTGTGGGTTAACCCTGTACTTTGCTTGTGTTTGGGCGGTTCTAACATAAGGAAACCCGGTTCTCCCTTTCCTCTTTTTCCTTTCTTTACCCATCGGTGTGCCTCCCACCTGATGCAGTATTTCGTGGGGCATTTTGGGATCTGTAGTCTGTCTCTTTTCATTGATGGCCAGCACTTGATGGGCCCCTTCTGCAACCCCCTCCTTTCTCCCAGTATCCAGGGCGGCTGCCACTGCTTCCACCTCACAGTAGGTTATCACTTAAATCAACTCTCCCCTTGGTTTCTTCCTCAGTGACCATTAAGCAATCATGGGGGGGTGATTCATTCTCACCAATTTCTTTTATGGGTAGTGGCATTAATTCTGCAGGATTCAAAGCGCTACACCTCATAATTTGGATATGGGGCGCGAACAAGATAATCTCATATCTTGTCAATCTAGCAGACGTGAGGTTTTGCGTCTGTGTTCTATTTAATAGAACGTCTTTGGCATGTGGCACCATCAGAATTAAAGTATGCCCCAATACCATCCCTTCTGTTTGTTTCATTGACGCAGCAGCCGCCGCGACAGATCGCAAACATCGTGGTAGTGCGCGCGCTGCAGGGTCCAGCGCAGAAGAAAAATAGCCGCATGGCCTATTTCTTCCACCTTGTTCCTGTGTCAAAACTGCCAATGCACATCCTTCACTTTCACACACAAACAGTCTAAAAACCTTCTCATAATTTGGTGTGCCCAAAACTGGAGCAGAACATAATGCAGTTTTCAATTGATCAAATGCTCTCTGACATTCCTCATCCCACTGTAGAGGCATAACCGCATCTTTTCTAGTCAAATTCACCATCGGTTTCATAATTAACAACAATTACCGATCCATTGTCGGCAATATGAAGCCATGCCTATTATGGCTCTGACTCCTTTCTGTGTCTTTGGAATAGGCATACAAGAAATACTTTCTATGCGTTCTGGCGTTAGCCTTCTCCCCTCTTTCGAAAGTAGGTAGCCAAAATAAGCTACCTCCTTTTGATTATATTGAAACTTCTTCAAACTAGCTTTATGGCCATGTGCCGCTAGGTGTGACAGTAGTAATACAGTGCTTTCTTTACAAATCTCCTCTGTGTCAGCAGCTAACAACAGATCATCTATGTATTGCAAGAGTACGCAACCCACTGGTAATTCTAGCATGTCTAGCTGCTCTTTCAGTGCTCTACTGTAAATACTCGGACTTTCCGTGTAACCTTGCGGAATCCGCGTGAATGTAAATGATCGTCCTCCGAATGTGAACGCGAACAAATATCTGCTGTCCTTGTCCACCGGAATGCTAAAGAACGCATTTTTTAGATCAACTACACTAAAGTATTCTGCTGAAACAGGTATCATTGTCAATATTGTAGTGACATCTGGCACTAAAGGAAATTGTGGATCTACTACTTTGTTTAGCGCGCACAAGTCAATTATGAAACAGTATGGTAGTTCATTGCCTCCTTTTTTATAAACTGGAAGAATCGGGCTGTTGCATGTACTGCCTGTAATTTCTTCAATTACCCCTAATTTCACCAAATCTGTAACAATACTCTTCAATCCTTCTCACCTTCAGCCGAAATTCTGTATTGGGGAATTCGCGGTAGTGTAACACCCGCTTTAAAAAAGAGCTTACCTGGCTCTATTTTCAAGCATCCTACATCGTTGTCATGCATTGCCCATATACAGGTTGGCACTTTACTTAGTTCTCCTGGTAAAGTTTCAGACATGAATTCTGACACAGGGGCATCTTGTGGCCAAATCGTTAGGAACACCCCGTCTGCCGTGCAATGTATAACGGAACCTAATTTTTTCAACAAATTTAATCCCAACAGGTTCTCCCCACAATTTTCTGTTAAAAGGAAATGACAATGTTCAGTGAATGGTCCTATAGTAACTGGGACTGGTTGGGACACTGGGTTTATGACTGATGTACCTGCGAACCCTACGGAAACATTCTTTTCCCCTGCCAGTGGTATATCCGGAACCAAGTGATGGTCTATTGAACACTTTTGCACCCCCTTATCTACAAGGAAGCGGTGCTCCTCATTCCCGACTCTCATTTCTACGTAGGGTCCTCTCTGATTCAGAGGAATAGACAATGGTTCCGACCCCTGTCCTGGGCTGTCCTATTGGGGAAATAACACATTGTCCGATGTGTAATCATTACTATTACTGTAATACTTGTTTGGCCGTGTATCGAAAACGTTCCCACTCTTCCCTCTATTTCCCCCACTCTGGTTTCCATACTGTTGGTTTTGCTGTCCCTGACTCTCAGTCCACTCCTCCTCTTCCTTTTCTTCCGCTACTTCACCTTTCGATTTATGCCTGCGCGCATGCTTCGCTCTACTTCTAAATCGGAGCATTGCTTCCCTTCTCCAGTCCTTAACGATATCAAGTGCTGCAGGACGCGCTTTCTTTCTAATCAACACCCTTTCCAAGTTATCTATTCTCGCTGTCTCAAAACTACCATTAATCGGCCACTGATGGTCTTGTTGCTTTCTGGTTTGCCTATGCCAAGTCTCACAGAATATTATTGCACCCACTCCATACTTCACATACATCTAATATGCTGGCGTTCCCCCAGGTGGTGCAATTTGGCCATCTTCCAAAGATTGTCTACCACAGCGGAAAAACCCTGCTAGTGTGAACAATACCCCAGGCATGTTTCAACCTTCCCGCTGGTTAATCAACCTTACCTAGGGCGTTTGATTTTGCAAAGTCAACTCTCAACCAATATCAGGATTACTTTGAATCGGGGAATGACTCACCTGATAAATCAATTTGTCCTTTTGGACACAAGTCGTCTGTATACTGACGCAACCAATGACGTCGTGTCTGCGTTTCTTGGCTTCCGCCTCGTTTTGGGACCCTCGCCTCCTTGTTCTCTAGCCAGGTACATCGATCAGGGATCAGATGTGTGCAGATCTGCAAAGGAATCTCTCATCACTTCTACAGGGCGCCCCGAACACCTCTTGATCCCAGCTCGATCGTCCCGGCCTCGCCGTTCTCTGCCTTGACTCAATTACAACGTATGCGATGGAACAAGTGGGGGAGGGTCCCTATTCGGGTGCCATCTTGAAAGGGACCCCTAGTGGTCCCTTACATCTATGGAAACAAAGCAAGTCACCACACATGATAGATACGCCAGACACGAGGTTGTATTCCCAAAGCTAGGGTTTATTGCAAAGCAAATAGTCTCAGTTGGCCAGCTCGGTCTCACGCCCCACGACGTGTATCTCTAGACCTCGAGGGACACAAGAGAGTGAATTACGTACATCAGTTACATATATACAAAATGCATATCATACAATCAGCTATGACATGTTTAACACCCCCCTTTATTGGGTTTCATTGAACTCAGTGCGATGATGGACACTTTCGACAATTATGACACCTTCAAATATCTATTCTAGTAACAATATGCAATTTGCAAGTGCGGAGGCATCTCTCAGTTGTTGATCAGAACACAGTGCTTCTGTTCTTGGAAGTGAGCTACATATGGGGGAAGAGTCACATTCCAGACCCTGCTGTCTATGAGGTGCTATTCTCGTCCTGGGAGCCGACACGCTCTAAAGGGCTCAGTATAGGGGGGCCATAAGAAGAGCATAATTCAGCCCTTTAGCTGCTTTATTCTAACATATTCTACCATATAACGAGACTGGGTGGCAGCTGCGAAATGATTAAATGCCCTGCAGCCCTGCTTCAAGACTACATTCAGGAGGGAGCCGGGCATTCCTTCCTGGCGCTGCCTACGTTGTGTTTCAACAAACTCTTGTTATCCTCGCGGCCCTGTGGCCTTGTCCTTTCACATGCAGACAACAATGTTTTACAGTCGAGCAGTGTAAGCAGAAAATGTGCTGCGAAGCAATAAAAACAGAAAGCAATGAGCAATGGTTAGAAAACAAAATGGCGATCCTTGTTACATCAAAATGGTCGTTCATTGGCAAACTCGTAAACCTATATGTCTGTCATATCGTGCATGAGACGGTTGGCCCACGGCCACCAAAATACGTTTGCCGTCAAACATGAGAGGTATCCATTTTTCTAGACTGACAGAACAATTAGCGCACAAAAATGTAATTTGTATGTCCTTAATGCCATCTCTTGCAAGCTGTTCCAAATTCCATTAAACAATGTTGAAAAAAGAAATGCAACCAATAATTGAAATTTGCTCCACAGACAAACTGGACGTACATGGTATGACACTACCCATGTGTCAACAAGCCACAACAAGACTAAATACCTTAGAAAATTGAATCTCCAACACAGCTGGTTTGGAAAAAATATTAAAATTATCCTTAAACTGTAGAGTAATGCTTAAACGTAACCTTGATGTGGAGCAAGGACTAGTTAATGGAGCTCTGGGTACAGTTGTTGGCTTTCAAACATACCCACGTGACAACAACATTCAGTTTGTCAATATTCTCTTTGACAAACTATCAGAAATAAAAAGGGTAGGACGCTCAACAGCTCAAGTTCTTCTCTTCAAAGACATGTATGTACGCAGAGAACAATTTTCTCTAACTCTAGCATATGCAGTCACCATTCATAAATCCCAAGGTCTTACCCTAGACAAAGCATTGATAGATATTGGTAACACAGTCTTTAAAGAAGGCATGAGCTACGTAGCACTATCACGCTTACGTACACTTGAGGATCTATTTCTAATCAACTTTGATGCAAGTAAAGTAAACACTGATATTCCTTGCATTTTAGAATACAATAGACTATGTTCTCTATTTTTTTTATTTGATATGGTTGAATTTAATCAACATTTCAAGAATGAAATGATTACAAAACATATGACTATACACCCCATCTAAAAACATATCCTGTTCCACAAAAAGGAAAATGTTGTAAAAGAAAACTAATTCAAACAAAAATGCGACAGGATCTGACTGCAAATCCTCCAAAGAGAGTAAAAGAAGCTAATACTTCATTAATTACTGCAACCAAAGAAGAACCTATTAGTCAAACTAACTCAGGTACTTGGACACAGAACTATCTGGTCCATTCAAATTTTCAAATATAACTGGTATAAGTTGCTACGCAAATGTAGCAATGAATATACTATTTCAATTGCCACCAATTGTTGACAACATTTACTTACACAGTACAGACCAATTGTGTTTGCAAATGTTAGTCCTTCATAGAAACGCAACAAACAATCCTGACAACACGGATAGTGTTCACGGTTTAAGACAAGAATTGGACTACTGTGCTGGAATGGTGAAATTCACCATAAACTCACAAGAAGATCCACAAGAATTTCTAATTTACTTACAAGTACTGGAAAACAGAAACATACCTATAAATGAAAACTTCTAGATTTCATACATGTGAAAACATACGTGCACTCTCTGCAACAATGTGACACAGGAACAAATTCCTAATGAGCGCTTCGTATATGTATCCATACCTAATTGTGAATCCGTTCCATTTCAGCAACTTGAACAAAATGCAAACCATGGTAGATTATGTACTACCTGAAATTCAGATAATCGCTCCACCTTACTAATACAAACACATAGTAACTACGTAATATTAATGCTTCTACGTTACAATGCAGATGGTACCAAAAACAACTGCAAGCTGACTGGATTCACACATGGTCAAGTATCACTTGGTAAGAAAACCTTCACAACAATAGGTATAATCTACTATGCAGGAGCCACAACCAATGCAGGTCACTAGACTGCATACATAAAAAAGAAATGTGGATGGTTCGAATGTAATGATAGTACCATTACTCTAAAGCAGAGATTACCTGCAAATCTTACAAACGCTTATTTCATCTTCATAAAACCAAAATTTAATAACTAATCTGTACTTCAACATTAAGAAAAATTAAATTAAAAAACTATAAACAGTTAGAATACACCAACAGGTATCTAACTGGCCCAAGATTCTATAACAACCAAACAGATAAATGAATACCACTAAATTATAACAAGAAATAGACAGTTAGGATACGCCAACAGGTATCTAACTGCTTAAAAAATCTGCAACAAGCCAACAGATAGAACATTAGCCAGAAACAACAAGTGAACAGTGAAAACAAACAAACAAATAGACTGTAGCATAACAAAAAAGGTTTTTTTTAATCCGACATGGATTTTTTTCCCCACAGACCCAATGATTTGAAAAACAAACACAGAAACTGAGCAAAATGCACAGTACACTGGTTTGTAAACCAAATATGAGGGTTGAAAAAAAGCTGAAATGTCTAATATGCAATGTAATATTTCTTTATAAAATACATACACTAACATGCTCTTTTCTTTTATCACAGAAATTGAAAAAGAATATTTCCTCCAGTTACCAAACTCATGTAAAAAATATATCGAATCTCAACAAATCAAACAGTAAGTATAATTTCAAACATTTGATAGATATTCGATTCTATGGGTGTGATCTATGGCTGTGATATGCTGCAGTGGTTGTGGCCAGGGCCTAGAGTCTTGGGTGTATGGCCTACGGCCTACGGCCGTTGGCCATGCACCCAAGACTCTAGGCCCTGCCCACAACCACCTGATAGATATTCAATTCTATGGGTGTGATATGCTGCAGTGGTCGTGGCCAGGGCCTAGAGTCTTAAGTGTATAGCCTATGGCCTATGGCCTTTGCCCATGCACCCAAGACTCTAAATCCTGCCACTACTACCGCAGCATATCACAACCACAACCACTGCACCATATCACACCCATGCTACCTTAAAACTTCAGTGCTTATAACTTCGGGCTTCGGTACATGGCCTTCGGCCATGCACCCAAGACTCTACGTCCTGGCCGCAACCGCTGCACCATATCACACCCATGCTACCTTAAAACTTCAGTGCTTATAACTTCGGTCTTGCACCCAAGACTCTAAGCCCTGGCCACAACCACCGCAGCATATCACACCCACAACCACCGCAGCATATCACACCCATGCTGGCTTATAACTTCAGTGCTTATAACTTCAGTCTTGGGTGCATGGCCTTTGCCCATGCACCCAAGACTCTACACCCTAGCCACAACCACCGCAGCATATCACACCCACAACCACCACATCATATAACACCCATGCTGGCTTATAACTTCAGTACTTATAACTTTGGTCTTGGGTGCATGGCCTTTGTCCATGCACCCAAGACTCTACGCCCTGGCCACAACCACCGCAGTATATCACACCCACAACTACCACATCATATAACACCCATGCTGGCTTATAACTTCAGTACTTATAACTTCGGTCTTGGGTGCATGGCCTTAGGCCATGCACCCAAGACTCTAGGCCCTGCCCACAACCACCTGATAGATATTCAATTCTATGGATGTGATCTATGGGTGTGATATGCTACAGTGGTCATGGCCACGGCCTAGAGTCTTGGGTGTATGGCCTACGGCCTGCGGCCATGCACCCAAGACTCTAGGCCCTGGCCACAACCAGCGCAGCATATCACACCCATGGTGGCTTATAACTCATTATCACATCCATAGAATCAACATTTTAACTGCAGCATATACTCAATTTTAATGTCCGCTGACACCACGTGTGTCCTTAGAACACTTTCAACCTGCCTGCGCAGAGCACGGACGGGAATACTATCCTTAGGACACCCCTCATTTTCAGTAATTATGAACTTCCCGGACACCGCGGGCATGGCAAATACATCAGTAGCACCTGCCACCTAAGCAAATACAGTATTTCACCCATCGCTTACTCCCTAAACCTCCCCAAGCACTCTTGCACACCAAAACACTCCCCAAAACTGCATTTCTCCTCTGTTCACCGCCGCGCTGTCGGCGGATCCAAGATGGCGGGCGCATCGGAACAATCTGACGCACATCACCCCTCACTCCAGCCAATCGGCAGACACGACGCAAGCCCATTAGCCAATCAGTTTCCTGCCCGCGGAGTAAACAGGGAAGTGTCTCCGCGGAGCGGACATGGATATCACACATTTTTTTAGACCTACTTTTTGATCGTTTTAAAGAAATGTACTGGACGGATTTTCACCAAATTTACAAAAGCACGCTTCCGGGACCAATCCCCAGCTCCTGCCGCAAATTTGGTAAAAATCCATCCAGCGGTTTGGGCTGTAGGCGTGCACAAGGTTTTTCCCCCATTCAGTCTATGGGAAAAAAAGAAGTTTTGGCACAAAAATTCAGAGTGGGCTATATACTTTTTTTGCAAAGTTTGGTGAGGATTCGTCCAGGGGGAGCGAAGTTATAAGCTGCCCAAAAAGTGCTCTTCCTATGGAAACAGCAACTTAACCATAACTACACAAGACAAAAAAGAAAGAGGAGAGGGGCGTACTTCAGTTCCCTGCACAGTAAACCTTCTAAGCCACTGGTGTTCTCCTCCTACTGGCTTCTGTGCTCTTCACATCATCAGGGAGGCAGTCTTAACTTGCACCTCACAGCATGTGCAGGTGTTGATAATCAATGATATATATTGAGTGAATAAAGGGCCTATGACAAACCATTTTTTATCATAACGATTAGTCTGATTGATTTGTGATGTAATCTTTGATGTCATGGGTGTTAGTCTTAGCAGTGCACAGTGGTGGTGCGAGTTATGGTTGCTTAGCTTACCATAACTGGCGAATTTCTGGGGGGGTTTCGGTTTTACTTGTAACCATAATATGGATAGGTTGTTATTAGTGCAAAGTAACTATAACGTCACTTTAACAAAGTTTTTGTACTGAATATATATATAAATATATATATATTCACTAACAAAATACTTTGTTAACAGGACGTTATGGTTAAGATACACTATTAAAAAAAACCTATGAAATTCAATGGGAAAACGTTGCTACAGGGACGTTATGGTTACAGGTAAAAACCTAAAAACCCCACAAATTTGCAAGTTGTGGTACAGTACGCAACCATAACTCACGCTACCACTGTGCACTGCAAGGACTAACACCCATGACGTCAAAGATGACATCACAATTGTCATTGATGACATCACTGATGACATCACATATGCATTTAGTTGTCATGAAAAGTCTCCAGAAGGTATTGTCATTGTAATGTTGGCAGAAAACTATCAGAGATCATTGGGAGAACTATCATTACATAAATGGGTGATTAGGTAATGCATTGGTATAAACTGTGTTGGATTACACATTTCTTTCCATTGCATAACTGAAGTAATGTACACACATTGTGTGCAGCATGCATAATACAGGTGCAATATCCCAATTCTTCCCATGTCACATAGACGAATTATAAATGCTTTCCTATTAGACTTTTGTGGACTGCTAAACATGTAGTAAGTATCTACAAATCCCTCACTTACAACATAAATGTACTACTGCACACAAAACTAAAAGACATCACAACGCATACCAATAGCAGCATATATGAAGAAAGTAAACTAAGTAGCAGTACGACCAGAAAGTGTTAACTTAACTGATTATCTTCCTGCACAGAAATGATTGGTGTATTTAAGGCTTGCCTTTTTCCCATATGTATATGTACCATGTGATGTGAGTGAACCCTAAGGAAAGCAGTGTAAGAACATATGCGAAGGGTAAGGTGTACAAATATAGCACCTTTTCACTTTGTAGTTCCTCATTGATAGTGAAGAAAAGCACCTAGTGTACATATGTCACTAAGCAAAAAAAGAGGGAGCCAGACCTGTGGTGTCATCAGTGATGTCATCAATGACATTTGTGATGTCATGGGTGTTAGTCTTTGCAGTGCACAGTGGTAGCGTACCAACACTTGCAAATTTGTGGTGTTTTTAGGTTTTTACCTGTATCTATACTGTCCCTGTAGCAATGTTTTTCCATTGAATTTGATAGGTTTTTTAGTAGTGCAACTTAACCATAATGTCCTGTTAACAAGGTTTTTTGTTAGTGAATTTCATTGTTTTTTTTAGCAGATTACCCTTAGTTTTTAATGAAGAACTGTACAACATAGTGGAACTGCTGGCACCATGTTAATGTGGACAGCAATTGCGGACTGTGCATCTGTTTGCACAGATTGCGTTACATCCAACCTGCTGAGGAAGGCACATGCTCTCTTGCATAGTGGTGCCAATCACCAAACGCAAAGAACATATACAAACCACACCATGTGAAAAAAGAGTAGGTTTGCAAATTGTGTACTTATGAAGCAAACAGGACAAAGGCATAGGCAGTACACCATAACGGAATGCATGAACAACAGAAATGACGTCCGCCTTCAACAATGTACCGCACCGCTACTGTAAATGGGAACAAAGAACGAAGTGCCACAGTAACGATTGGAAAGTTCTAAGACCTCAACGTCACTACAATGTAGTATGGACACTAAACTTTATGTAATAATTACACATCTGCTGCAGTATGCAATAGAACATAACCATAACGTGTTTGTGTGTAACGCAGCAATAGCAAGCACCTTAGAGTGGCAGGACGAAAATGTCCCTCATGACGCAAACAGTTTCTATAGTAACCCCATTGGTACGCACAGTACAGTGAACCATAAATGATGTAATATATGTTGCTGCATGTACATCAGACACATTCTCTTTTCGGTAAGAGAACATATTGCAAAGGAAAGCAAGGCAGTACAAGCGGCAATCCTTGCACAACAGCATACGGGCATAGGAAAGGAAAGAAACTCTGTGCATAGGGAAATGGACAGCCTGGAGATGAAAGTGGAAAAAGTAGTGAACAAATGGACCGCTGTAAAGTTTGCGTACAAGGATATATTTTGAACAAAATAAAACAGCAGTGGCACACCTGCACGTGTACTCCAACCCCATGTCATAGGCCACATCCCCTCAAAAACCATGTAATGGGAGATGTTATGGTAATACATCAAGCTCTTTCTCCCCTCACAACCAAGTTCTGTAAATCCCCATTTTGCCACAATAAGCAGCTACTTCTGCTACCCCTTCCCTTTCCCAATAATGCGTATGATTGGGTACAAGTAAACGGTAATATTGTAAAAGTTGCTGAGGGTTTGTGTGTGTTTTTTTTTTCTTCCTGAAATGGGGTTGTGGCTCAGCGGCACACAGTCCTCATTGCAAAGACCACAATTAATAAAAAGGTAAGTGTCCTACGGACACCGCAGCTGTCCAGCCTATCCACAATCACAATTGAGGCATCTGTACGCCGCCAGCAATGTGTGCATGTTGTCCACCAACTATCAATGCATGTGGGAGTGGACGTTTGTGCGTAGTGCAAGTACAAGTATGTGTATGTGTTCCTGTGTGTCCTAGTAAAAGTGCCACTCTGCTGCATATGCAAATTAACTTTAATGTGCTGGAGGTGCCCAACTAGCTATACACATGAACATTCCACCTCCTATGCACTATAAACATCGAGCGTCTTCCAAAATGGTTGGTGCATGTGTGTCGCACTATTATTCAGTAGACAAGTGGCAGCGGTGTGGATAGGACACTTCTCCTCATGCACACAATGTATTCTGGCCAAAATGTGTCCTGCGGACAGCCGTCCCGAAGGAGAACAGTGGCGACGGAAGCATACGACCGCACCAATGCTGCGCATAGGCCCTTATTTCGGGAACACCATCTGGACCCTCGGACAGCAGAAAAGTGCAGTGTTTTGCAATGTTAAGATTGTTTTTCTGAAAGTACACGCTTACAAACATACCGCAATATATGTATCTTTTTCAAAAATGCAAGCCTGTTTGCTGAGTGCAAATTCTCCACAGCAGTCTTACAAAAGTTCACACTGCAAAGTTCCACCACAATTTCTTTGTAGCTTCCCAAAACAGAGTAGGAGGCCACAGTACTGTGCCCTGTAAGTGAGGTTGGATCGAGTCTGCTGTGCCTAAGTTTCTTTGCAATGAATGCCTTCCCAGCTCAGTATGTACTGTAATTATGAAAAGTATAAACTGCCCTTCCTGTAACCCACACCCTAAGTTGCAATAGCCCCCTACAGTGGCCTATTAATGATCACACCAGATGTGAAGGTTAATTTCCTGTGCTTTTATTAACTCTTCACAAATAGCACTGCTGTCTACTTTTAGTCACCTGGTATCATACATTTTAGCATATACTTATACGAATGCTATTGTCCTGCTGATGGCCCCTGTATTTAGGTGAGTCAAAGTCTGTGGCGGAAGGTTGTAGGGTAGACCGTATGACAGCCTACTGCTGCCTGGCTTGCCAGGCTGACAATATGCTCAGCGGGAGCTGGCACACATGATCTCAGAGGTTCTCCCACGTAACTTCTGCCGGTACCTGCCTAATGTCCTTTACTGTGCAACCCCATTATGCCATTCCATAGGTAGCATGCTGCAAGCGTATTATGTAACATGTGTTTCTTCAACTACGCCGAAGGCCGTACCCCAGTGAAACACAAACATTCCTTCCTCCCTTTCCTCTTCCTTCTTCGTAACACACCGCAAGCGGTTGCTGTTAGAATGTTCCAAACACATCTACCAATCACATTGAAAAGGTCTCCATTGAACTATATTAGTTTTGTACACCAGTCCTCTACGTACATATAACACCCAGAATAGGTATTGGGCAATTCCTCGGCCTGAAAAGTCCTGTTTCCATGGCCATCCTCAAAATCCCCGGATGGGGATTTCGTGCTGCGTGCGGCCGTAACTTATTAAAGTACAACCAAAGTGGGGAGGTTGTTTGTGAAGACAGCTATGAAAATAGCACTTTTTGTTTTAAGTTCTATTGTAGATGCTTCTACTAAACATCCTTTCTTTCAGGTTTCAATTGATTTTGTGTTTGCTTGGGCTCACATTGTCAAACTGAAGTCTTCAACGCATCCCGTAGGTGGGTAAACAAAACAGCATTACCAATGGAGTACAACAAAATACCTTCCGCTTGCAAAGACTCTGCATTTGCACAACGACTGGGTCTATTGTTGATGAGAAATATCCCACCAGCGGACAAAAAAATGTACATACTTCTGTTCAAAAGACACCTTCCAACCCCTGGCTCGGAACAACTTACATGACCATTGTCCCACACTCTTATTACTATTAGGCACCAGAAAAGCACCCTCGTAGTGCGGGCATCTGCACGACATTTAGCAACCTCTTCAGTGGACGGAGGATGCATAAACAATGCAGGTAACCCATATAACGTAACCCATATACATGTCACCGTACTTCATGATGATAACATCGCCAGTATTAAAAGGGGCCATGTCTCTCCAAAGGGCATGCATATTGTCAATACGGCCGCCATACACAGCGCACCACAATGCGTGCACTCCTTCCAAATCTCAGTGGCCGTCAAATTGTCTTTCCTGGGCATATCTATGCATATGTAGCACAAATACATCACCCAAAGGCAACTCAAGGCGTTTCACCGTGTCAAACAGCCTCTCTACGCAGAGCAATATACAACAGTATGACCAGGCCTTTGTGTGAACCACATCCACAGTACCTGATTCCATATTCCCCACAGTTCCATTTCCATTGGCCCGCATGGTGAGATGTGCAGATTCTAGCAGGTGCGCATCCGAAAGTACGGCGAGGGCCGCGCCCCAGTGCAACAGGAGGAGTCCCTCTCCCTATGGGCACCCTTGCCTGTAACGCACACCCGGCGCACCTCAATGGACAATGCCCACAATTCCATTTCCATTGGACACCATGGTGAGAAGAGCTGAATATGGCACGCGCATTTTCCCAAGTATCGCTAGTGGCGTGGCCCACTGAAGCATAAACAATTCTTCTTCCCTTTCCACTTCTTTCCTTCTTGCACGCCGTCATTATGTTCTCTTACAATGTTGCACACGCATCCACCATTTACATTAAAGAGCTCTCCATGTAACAGTATGGCCCTCATTACAAGTCAGGCGGTGGACCATGGTGCTATTAGCACCATGGTCCATGCCGGATTCCGCCATGGTGGATGGCCCCATTCCAAGGTGAGTGGGGTGGTAATTCCCCATTCACCATTTGCCCTTCCCCATTCCAATTTTTGCCCCATAGGGCATAATGGGGATGGAGAAGGTGCTAATTACGGCACCGTAAATTACGGTGCCGTAATTAGCACCAAGGTCGCTTAGCGCCTTGGACTTTAACGCCTGCAAAAAGAAGGCGTTAAAGTGTGAATCAGGCGTTAAGGGTTAACGGTGCCGACGGCGCCGTTAAACCCTTAACGCCTGACTTGTAATGAGGGCCTATGAGTTTTCAACACCAGTCCTCTGCGTACACACCACACCCAGAAATAGCATTGTGCAATACTTCAGCCTGCATGGTCCCATTTCCATGGCCATCGTGAAAATCCCCGGATGAGGTTTTTGTGCTGCGTGCCGCCGTGGATATATACATTTCAATTTCGTTTTTAAGGGAGGCTGTCCAAAGGCTTCCTTTTTTCAATTTCTTGTTTTAGATGCTTGTTGCGAGACACCTTTTTTTCCGTTTTTCATTAGTTTTCTGTGTTCTTGCAGTCACAATATTACAGTAAACTCTTCACTGCATACTTTAGATTGGCAAAGAAAACCGCATTGCCAATGGACGACAAGGAAAGGACATTGCCATCAAAAAACTTTGCATTTCCACAACTAATTAGGTCATTGTTACAGAAGAACATCCCACGTGAGTGCACACAATCTGACAGGCTTCTGTTAATGAGACACCTCCCAGCGTCTGGCTTGGAACAACATTCATCACCATTCACCCATACTCTTCTCTGTAGTATAGATGAAACAAGCACCTGGGCAGTTGGAAAAAGACGCCTCACTGCATTCAGCAACTTTCTGATTCGACGGAACAAACCTAAACAAGGCACATAACCCATATGCATACCGCCATAGTGAAGGACGACGACATCCACAGTCCCAAAGGTGGCCAAGTCTCTGCAAAGTGTATGCATATCGGCGAAAACTGCGCTCATAGACACCGATCCACAAGGCGTGCACTCTTCCAAACCAAAATTGCCATCAAAGTGTCTTTCCGAAGCATACTTGTGTAGATCGAGCACAAACGCATCACCCAAAATCAACACAATGCATTTCACCATCTCAGCCACCCTCAGTACGCACATTAATGGAACACTGTATGACCACCCCTTTCACTGAACAACACCCTCAATACCTGATTGGATAATCTCCACAATCATATTTCTATTGGGCCACATGGTGAAAAGCACACAATGTGGCACGTGCGGTTCACAAATTGCACGCAGGGCCGCGCCCCAGTACAGTAGCAGTCTTTCCTCCCTTTCCACTATTTCTTTCTCCACACACACACATCCACCAATGGCATCCAAGACCTTAGCATGTAACACTGTGGATCTATGCAACACTTCAAGTTACTAAATCCGCCTGCAAGTATCCAGTCATTGGAAAATACCTGTAGTAATAAGTTATGTGACAAGAGTGAAAACCTTTTGCATCCACGTTCACCCACACCAGTACCAAACACCACCCACTGCACGTACCAGTATTTTATTTTCCTCCAAAACACTCCACCAACTGCAAAGATACAGTACTTCCAAGTGCAGTATGGTATTTACTCATCTGCACAATGCACACTACTCAAGTACATGCACTATACAGTTCAACCATATGCACTGCAACACACACACTTTCTCAACACAGCACTCAGTGGACACACTGCATAACTGTACACTCCATAAGCTCCTGACATGTACTGCTAAATGTACCATGTGTGAACAATGAACACACCCATGGAATCAACAATGCATGCACAACTCATAAACCACACACAAAAGGTAAAATTTTAAGGAGTTCTTACAGGCAACCCACACATGTCTTTGTGCAAGGCTTCCAGCCATGCATCCAAGATGGTAAGGCGTCACCACACCGAGAACACCCAAGTACACCTCACGTTGTACTCCACATGTCATGCGCCATGGATTCCCCATCTGCAAATGCACCTGCCACCTTTCATCCAGGGCACATCTTTGCATGCAGGCCACCATGACGTTGTGTTGGCTCTGCTGAACGGTGTGTCAGTAGCTCTATACATTGTCCATTATGCAACTTTGCGATGGTAAGCACTTCCTCAGTCAATGGTCATGTAAAGGGAATCGCATATTAAAACCACATGCTGACATATGGCTACCTAAAATGCAACACGTGCAATTGCCTACACCATGTGCTCGTGAACACATAGCACCTCCCTTCAGGTGCTCCATCAAGTGTCAAATTCTCTCTGCACACATTATTTTAAGGTCACCATCCTCCGAGAGATACCAAGGCACTCAGCAGGACCGCATTATGGTATACTGGCTGCCGTCAAGGGATAAGCTCTTGGGTGAATAGATAACAGCCTTTGGCCATGTACCCAATAGTCTAGTCCTTACCCACATCCACCACAACAAAACTCTCTCATTAAGGGGAACATTTGCCACATACCACAATCCAGAAACGTAATATACAACGTGTGCGTGAAAAGGCAACTGATGACAAACTGAAATAGCACCTTGTATCTCCCTAATGTCAACGCTGGTGCAATAATGTACACCATATAGAATTGCACGCATTTGAGGTCACTGGTGCTGTTCTACCACATCTCCAAGTTCCTGCACAACCATTTATTGAACGTCACCACCATTTGACACATACATACTTAAAACTAGATGTCTGTGTTAGGGTGGCGTACTACAGTGCATGCCTAGGCTCTTTGAGTCCTCGCCTACACCCTGTGGCCTTTTGCCATACACCCAACAGTGTACACCTGGGCCCCACCCAACACTACATAACACAGTCATGAAAGTGAACAAGTGGCCAGGTACATGCAGGTCACCCCTAGCCACTTCTAATCATCCAGTACTTAACCACTGCACATACAGGACACAATGCACAAGTTGTCACTCCATGAGGTCCAAGCATCCAGTATGCAGTGTAAAAATTGCAACCAATCCCCATACCCAGGAAACCAACGTTTTATGCAATAATCACAAATACCACATCAAAGGCAACAATGTCAAACCTAATGCACCCCAGGGCACATATTTTCCGGTGCATTGTACCGGCCCATTCATCAAAGGAGCAACACACCGTACTACAGTAGAAGTTTCAATTTTCATGTCGTCTTCATTGTACTCCCCTTCTACCATTGTTGTACGGGCACTGACCGATTGGCCCTCACCACACACAACACACTGTACTACAACCCATCTTCTGCTCCTCATGTCATGTGTAATGTACTCCCCATCTCCAATAGCGCCTGCCAACTTCCACCCTATCCACATCTTCACATGCATGCATCCATGACATTGTGTTGCCTGTGCTAAAGGTTATGTAATTAGATGTATACATTATCCATATTGCACATGTGTAATCCACAAGCCTTCCTTCCACAGCGCAATTTGTTACAACACTTCTGCAAGCAAACGTCATACTAGGGCCCAACCAAAGGAAACTCAAAAGGTGACGTGTGCCTCTCTGTTGTGCAACAGGGCCACTAATAAACGCCATATGCTAATGTACGCATAGCACCTCACTTCTGCTGTTCTATTAAGTGTACAATATCGTCCACAACCATTGTTTGCTACTCACCAACTTCAAACGCATGCAGACTAAAAACTGCATCACTGCATTATTTTCTGGTGGCTGTCATGCAGGCCTAGGCTTTTGGGTGCATGGCCTATGGCCTGCAACCTTCGGCCTTGTATCAAAAAGCCTAGACCTACGCCACACCCACCACAACGTAACAGAGCCATATAGGCGACCATTTATGCATGTACCAGACATCAGAAAGACAACATACGCACCAGCACTTCCACCCAACCACCACACCATAAAGCAGGGATGCAGGCGCACATGTTCCACTTACCTAAATACGGACACATATTGCTGTGTTTGACCCCACTTCCTATCACAAAGCATTATAAGTATACCAACCAAATAATACAATCTTCACAACATTTTGCCTACTCTCAACACTCTGCTACGTGCACAACATAACACAGCCATGCAGGCAAACACGTAGCCATATACCATACATCAGAAAGGCAACATAGGCACCAGCACTTCCACCCAACCACCACACCATAAATCAGCGAGGCATTCACACGTGTTGCACTTACCATGATGCAGAAACATATCTCTGTGTTTGCCACCGTGACCCATTTCCGATTGCAAAGCATTATAAACATACCAACCAAACAAGACACTCTTCACAATATTTACCCTGCTACCAACACTCTACTACGTGCATACAAACAATGCTGTGTAGGGCACTGCAACACTCACTAATCTGGGCAATACACACAACACAAGCACATACAAGAACCAGGTGCACCGTCACCTCTTATGGCTCTATGCCATTGTGTTGCCTGTGCAGAACGGTATGTGAGTGGGTGGGTGGATTCTTCATACAGCAAATGTGTCATGCTGAAGACTTCCTTGAACGGCGCAATGTGTAACAACACTTCCTACAGCAAGAGTCTTATAAGGGCCTAACCAAAGGAAACACAATTGGTCACATTTCCTCCCTATTGTGCAACAAGGCCCATCATTAACACCTTACGCTAATGTACGCATACCAACTCACTTCTGCTGTTCTACCAATTGTACAATGTCCTCCTCACCCATGTGTAATACCCACCAACTTGAAAGGCATGCAGAGTAACAACTGCATCAGTGCATTATGTTCTGGTGGCTCACATGCAGGCCTAGCCTTTTGGGTGCATGGCCTGCAGCCTTCGGCCATGTACCCTACAGTCTAGGCCACACCCACCACAATGTAACAGAGCCATGCAGTCGAACATATAGTCATATAGCAGACATCAGAAATGCAACATACGCACCACCACTTCCACCCATCCGCCACACATAAAGCAGGAAGGCAGGCACACGAGTTCCACTTACCGTAATGCAGCCACAGATCGCTATGTTTGGCTTGGCACGGCTACCCACTTCCTATCACTAAGCACTCTAAGCATCCCAACCAAATAATACAAGTGTCACTACATTTCACCTGCTCTCAACACTGTACTACATACTTACAACCAATGATTCGTAGTGCACTGCGACACTTACTAATCTCGGCACTAACCACTAGGCCAGCACATATAAGAACCAGGGCAGGACAAAGACTGATATAGGCGGACATTTCTTCTCTGTGAAAAGAACAGTGAGCAAAAGACTTTGTTGAGACTCTCCCAGGGGCCATCCAACCAAGAACAAGTCAATGGGCTGTGTTCGTGCTGGTAGAGAGTTTCCCAGGCCCCTGTTGTTTTGCATACCAAGTAACTTTGGGTCTCACCTTAAGTTACCAGGGGAATCCAGACGTGGACCCCTTGCTCACTGCTCTTAGAGAGGCACAGCTTCACTTCACTGATGATGCCCAACTAGGCTGAAACATGTGTATGGGGTTGCTGTGGTACTCTTGTTCAGAGGAGAATTGCCTAGCATTTTGGTGCTGGACTGCCCCTGGGCAGGACAAAGACTGATATGCGGGGACATTTCTTCTCTGTGAAAAGAACAGTGAGCTAAAGACTTGGTTGAGACTCTCCCAGGGGCCATCCACCCAAGAACAACTCAATGGGCTGTGTTCGTGCTGGTAGAGAGTTTCCCAGACCCCCCTCTGTTTTGCATACCAAGTAACTTTGGGTCTCACCCTAAGTTACCAGGGGAATTCAGACGTGGACCCCTTGCTCACTGCTCTTAGAGAGGCACAGCTTCACCTCACTGATGATGCCCAACTAGGCTGAAAAACATGTATGGGGTTGCTGTGGTACTCTTGTTCAGCGGAGAATTGCCTAGCATTTCAGTGCTGGACTGCCCCTGGGCAGGACAAAGACTGATATGCGGGGACATTTCTTCTCTGTGAAAAGAACAGTGAGCTAAAGACTTGGTTGAGAGTCTCCCAGGGGCCATCCACCCAAGAACAAGTCAACGGGCTGTGTTCGTGCTGGTAGAGAGTTTCCCAGACCCCCCTCTGTTTTACATATAAGAACCAGGTGCACCGTGACCTCTTCCGTATGTACACCATTCCGTTACTGCAGCCATGCAACACACTACACGACTCGTCAATGCTGCATGTCCACCCATACACTGACAAGTGTAGACTGCTCTACCAATCACCACACCCATGCTACCAACATTATGTGCACAGCAGCCAAACTACACACACAAAGTCACAATGTAGCACCTACTCCCATCCAGTGGACACACTTTTCAGTGCTAGGGCTGCCGCCGTGCATCGAAAGGGCTACAAACTTACCTCACACAGCACACCATACTATGCACTATGTTTACATCTGCAAGTGTCCTGCAATGCGTTGCCCTTCTGCAAATGTGCCTGCCACCACTCATCAGAGAAACACATTTACTCTGCAGCAACGTTTTTCCCCATTCAGTCTATGGGAAAAGAAACATTTGGGACCCCCCTATAACTTGCCCCCCCCCCCACAGTCCCCCGCACTACATCTCACCCAACTTGGCGATAAGATTCAGAGCCGGCCATATACTTTTTTTGCAAAGTTTGGTGAGAATTTAGCAACTTAACCATAACTACACTGGTCGGATTTACACAAAAAATACAAAAGCATGCTTTCTAGCCCAAGCCCCGCCTCTGTTCGGGCTGTAGCCGTGAGCAAAGTTTTTCCCCATTCAGTCTATGGAAAAAATAAATAAATTGGGACTCCCCCTATAACTCCCCGCCCGCACGACATCTCACCCTACTCGGCGAAAAGAATTCAGAGCCGGCCATATACTTTTTTGGCAAAGTTTGGTGAGCATTGGTCCAGGGGGAAAAAAGTTATAAACCGCCAAAAAAGTGCTCTTCCTAGGAATTTAGCAACTTAACCATAACTGCTCTGGTCATATTTCCACCAAAAACACAAAAGCATGCTTTCTAGCCCAAGCCCTCGCTCCTGCCGCAAATTTGGTAAAAATCCATCCAGCCGTTCGGGCTGTAGCCATGCACAAACTTTTTGCCCATGCACTCTATGGGAAAAAAAACATTTGGGAACCCCCCTTATAACTTTGCCCCACCCCCGGCAAGACATCTCACCCCACTAGGCAAATAAATTCAAAGCCGGCCATATACTTTTTTTGCAAAGTTTGGTGAGAATTGGTCCAGGGGGAACAAAGTTATAAGCCGCTGAAAAAGTGCTCTTCCTAGGAGTTTATCAACTCAACCATAACTACACTGGTCGGATTGCCACCAAAAACACAAAAGTACTCTTTCTAGCCCAAGCCCTGCTCCTGCTGCAAATTTGGTAAAAATCCATCCAGCCTTTCGGGCTGTAGCCGTGCGGAAAGTTTTTCCCCATTCAGTCTATGGGAAAAAAATGTGGGACCCCCCCATTAACTTCAAACCCCCTAACCTGCCGCCCCCGCATGACACCTCACCCAACTTGGTGAAAATATTCAGAGCCGGCCATATACTTTTTTTGCAAAGTTTGGTGAGAATTGGTCCAGGGGGAACAAAGTTATAAGCCCCCGAAAAGTTTAGCAACTTAACCATAACTACACGGCCACTACCGCTGGCCGTGTGATATATATACCGCCGTGTGACGCGGTAGCGTCCATGTAGTTATGGTTAAGTTGGTGTTTCCATAGGAAGAGCATTTTTTGGGTGGCTTATAACTTCGCTTCCTCTGGACGAATCCTCGCCAAACTTCGCAAAACAAGTATATGGCCCACTCTGAATATATTCACAAAGTTTGGAGAGGTTTGGTCCAGGGGGGGGCAAAGTTATAGGGGGTGTCCCAAAACCTTTGTTTTTTCCCATAGACATAATGGGAAAAAACTTTGCGCTCGCCTACAGCCGAAACCGCTGGACGGATTTACATCAAATTTGCGGCAGGAACAGGGGCTTGGTCCCGAAAGCGTGCTTTTGCAAATTTGGTGTAAATCCATCCAGTAGTTTTTTTTTAAATGACCAAAATGTAAGGCAAAAAAATGTGTGATATCTCAGTTCGCTCCGCGGACAGACTTCCCGGTTCGCTCCGCGGACAGTGCCCCGATTGGCCAAGCAGCTTGCATGATGTCTGCGGACATGCGACGTGTTCGCTGATTGGACGGCGTGGTGCGTGAAGCGCGTCAGATTTTCTGTGGCGCCCGGCATCTTGCATTCGCTTACGACCGCGGACAGCGTGGTGAAACTTGGATTAAAAATTGTATTTAGTGGAGTGTGCTGGTGTGTAAGAGTGTTTGGGGAGGGTGGGGGAGTATGAGATAGGTTCAATGTTCTGTTTTTTTTATGTGCTAGACACTTATGTGTGTTCGATTTTTCTGCGGACAACACGGCTGTTCTGAAATGTTTGTAAATAAACAGAATGGATTCGGTGTCAAGTTGAAAGTGTTCTAAGAAGACTCGTGGGGTCCTGGAATGTTCGCAGGGGGTGTCCTGAAGACGTCGTCTGTATTGTTCATTATCAAGCTGAAAGTGTTCTAAGAACACTCGCGGTGTCCTGAAATGTTCATACATAAAGAAAATGGGGGTATTCTGAGGACGTTGTCCGTATTGTTCGCTGGCAAGTTGAATGTGTTCCAAGAACACTCGCGGTGTCCTGAAATGTTCGAAAATAAACAAAATGGAGGTGTTCTGAGGACGTTCTCTGTATTGTGTGCCTGCTTAGCTGTATCCAATGAAGGAATGGCACAGAGAATGAAGTGGAAATGGTAGAAGGGCTGTCTAAGAGTTATGCAGTCTGCGGACAGGGCGTGCTACAGCCGGGGTTTTCCAGCAAATCCAGCATGGAAAGAAGACTGTAGGGATCAGCCAATCAGATGTTGAGTTGTGGATTTGTGTTCAAAGAGACTGTGTGTAGTGAAGATGGCAGAAGTGGAGAAAGTCAGGGTGTTGGTGCTCGGAGATATGTTTGTGCATGGTTTACAACAGTATGCTCAATGCAGGCATTTTGCAAAGAATTTTGATGTTAAAGGAGTGGGGGTGGTGAGGAGCACTGTGCCTGATTGCAATGTACAGGGAACTGTACAAGTTTGTGAAGATATGGGCAGGATCAACAGTCCCCATGTGGTAGTTTTGCACTATGGTGCTTTCCATTTGGGCTATGTCAGTGCCCCTACTTTGTTGGCAGATTTGGAACACTTGGTTCAAGCAGTAATGAACATCCTTCCAAATGCCAAAGTATTTTTTTCTGGATTAGTACCTAGGGCACTATGGGACAATAGTTCAGTTTTTTGTCCTCAGCAAAACAATGCTAGGTGAGTAATCAACCGAGGCATGTGTGCCTTCATGCTTAGAGCTGGTATGTTCTTCTGTAATAATGAGAATATTGATTCCAGTAATGCTGTTTATTTTAAAGAAGATGGCATTTCCTTATCTTTTATGGGAAATGCCATTCTGTTTTGGAATGTAAGGGTTGCTTTGGAGAAGGTTATGTGAAGATTTTAGGAGTAAAGTAAGAAAAATAAAAAAAAGAAAATACAAAATAACAGGTGTCTGTCAAGCATCTGCAAAAAAAAAACAAAACGTCTCTTTTCAGAGCCAACCTCAAAGGGTAAATGGGGCACACTATTTAAATTTACATTCACCACGCTCAGATTTTCGATATGTCCACGGACATGGCGGTAGTGCGCGGACATCGAAATCACTAGCTAGGTGTTCATTTTTTTCTATGCTACATGTATATAAAGTCAGGGATATTATGGTTAAGTTGTGTTACTAAAAACATATGAAATTCAGTAAAAAATCTTTGTTAAAGGGACGTTATGGTTAAGTTGCGCTACTAAAAACCTATGAAATTCAGTGAAAAAACTTTGTTAAAGGGACGTTATGGTTAAGTTGCGCTACTAAAAACCTATGAAATTCAGTGAAAAAACTTTGTTAAAAGGGACGTTATAGTTAAGTTGCGCTACTAAAAACCTATCTAATTCAGTAAAAAAAACTTTGTTAAAGGGACGTTATGGTTCAAAGTAAAACCGAAAAACCTCTGAAATTCGGCAGTTATGGTAAGATAAGCAACCATAACTCGCGCCATCGTGCACTACTAACACTAACACCCAGGACATCAAAGATGACATCACAAATGTCATTGATGACATCACTGATGACATCACATGTGCATTTACATTCGAAACCTTCCACCCATCACTTTTGTGGTCAGTTTGTTTCTCCTTGTGAGAGAGGATATGCCCAGACGTGGGTCCCTTGCTCGCTGCACCACAGGGAACCAGGCTGCACCTCACTGAGGAGGTCCAACAAGGCCGAAACATGTCTGGGGTTGCTTGGTTTTCTGTGCAGAGGGGACCTGGCCTAGCAGTTCGGGCTGGGCTGCTACCTTCGGTGGCGGCAGCTGCTGACTGATTTGCACATGGCTGGTCCCCTTTTGCAATGGCGCAGACGGGCTAAAAAACGGTGGTGTGGAAGATTGCCCAGAGCAATTGCCAGTGGTTTAGATTCATTCAAAACCTTCCACCCATCACTTTTGTGGTCAGTTTGTTTCTCCTTGTGAGAGAGGGTATGCCCAGACATGGGTCCCTTGCTCGCTGCGCCACAGGGAACCATGCTGCACCTCACTGAGGAGGTCCAACAAGGCCGAAACATGTCTGGGGTTGCTTGGTTTTCTTTGCAGAGGGGACCTGGCCTAGCAGTTCGGGCTGGGCTGCTACCTTCGGTGGCGGCAGCTGCTGACTGATTTGCACATGGCTGGTCCCCTTTTGCAATGGCGCAGACGGGCTAAAAAACGGTGGTGTGGAAGGTTGCCCAGAGCAATTGCCAGTGGTTTAGATTCATTTGAAACCTTCCACCCATCACTTTTGTGGTCAGTTTTTTTCTCCTTGTGAGAGAGGGTATGCCCAGACGTGGGTCCCTTGCTCGCTGCGCCACAGGGAACCAGGCTGCACCTCACTGAGTAGGTCCAATAAGGCCGTAACATGTCTGGGGTTGCTTGGTTTTCTGTGCAGAGGGGACCTGGCCTAGCAGTTCAGGCTGGGCTGCTACCTTCGGTGGCGGCAGCTGCTGACTGATTTGCACATGGCTGGTCCCCTTTTGCAATGGCACAGACGGGCTAAAAAACGGTGGTGTGGAAGGTTGCCCAGAGCAATTGCCAGTGGTTTAGATTCATTCGAAACCTTCCACCCATCACTTTTGTGGGCATTAAGTTTACTCACCTTAACTGCACTTAGCTTACCATAACTGGCACATTTCTGGGGGTTTTCAATTTTACTTGTAACCATAACATCCCTTTAACAAAGTGTTTTCATTGAATTTGATAGGTTTTTATTAGTGAAAACGTTTCATGATGTTACATCAATGTATATACATTATTAGTAATTCCTCTTTTAAGATATATGAAAGAATTATAAACCTCATTAAAAAAACATATTTTTTGCAACGCATACTGATGTGTGGATCAGCGCATGCTGGTGATGCAAGTCATGGTTGAATTTTGTGGTCAGTTTTGTGGTGAATTGCCTAGTGCATCAGGCTCGACTATGAACCCGACCCCACAAAACCACCCCCCAGTTTCCACCACAACTACCCAGCAGCCTAGTTCAGTGTCCACTAACCCTCATAATGTGACCAATGGCCACTTGGGGCTGTAGCCATCAGCAGAATCTTTTTTCCCACTCAAACCTATTCCGATTTCGAAAAACGTTACCACATAGCCGGTCCCTTGTGAACATGCCCACTTTAACCCCATTACCAGTCCCTCGTGGCCATGGCCATTTGGTAGATTGTCTGAGTCATGGCCTTGGGCCATGACCCGGACAATCTGGCCACTGGCCATGACCACAAGCTATACTTTATTTATTTAATGTATTTATATATAACGCCCTGGGACGAGGCCCAAGGGCATAGAAGCGCGGACAGATTGAACAACATAGAACATATAAGTATATCAGCAGGTCATGGATTACAGTGAAAGGAGAAATTCAGGATTATTGAAGCAGAACAGTTGTCGTCTGTGCTTGTAGGAAGCCAGCGAACTACAGGATCTGAGATCAGGTGGTAGGGCAATACAAAGAAAGGGAGCAATCATGGGAAAGCGACCTTCCAGAACAAGAGTAGGTTTCGCTTTGGGAGTCACACGCAGGCTGGCGTTGTTAGATCTAAGCGTGCGTCTGACTAGGAGCCATTCAGCAGGGTTGAGAGATTGATTGGACTTTTTCCAAAGAGACAGTTATGAATAATACAAAGTGTGTGAAACACCACATGCTTCCTAATTGGAAACCAATGTAATGATTTCCACGCTTAGGATATGTGCTAATGTCTCTGCAGACCACAAACAATCCAGACTGCATTGTGCTGAACCACCTGAAGACCATTCGGTGAGATGAACAATAGATCAGATGACTAACATGAGCTTTCATGTTCAACTCTTTTTTTTGTAATATAAAATGTTATTGATTTTAGAAAACACATACTTTACATTACATAACAAATAAATCCCCATGCTAAATTATCACAGTTCAGTGCTACCAATGTTACATCATTCTATAAAATGTGTCAAGGCATATTTAATTTGCATCTGCCCATTTCTGCCACATTTCATTCACCTTCCTAGGGCAGCCTCTAGCTGTATATAGTCGTTGCTCCATTGCCATGCCTATATTAACATCTGCTATCCATTGCGCAGAAAGCAGGGTATCGCCGGATCCCCATAACTTTGCTATATTGCGTTTAATCAGTCCTCTGGTTGTGGAGAGAAGTAGCTTCTCGAAACTTGTATTGGCTCCCTCCTACCCGATGCCCAATAATAACAGTTTAGGGTCCATTGGTACGTCCTGTCTTAAGACTTCAGTTAGTTTATTACAGCACTGACGCCAGTATTTTTGGATCCTTGGACATTGTCACATGATGTGAAAGAACGAACGTGCCCTCCTCTTGTGGACAACGAAGGCATTTGGGGTTGGTGGCATGATTCCACCGGTACAGTGCAACTCGGGGATAGTACACCCTATGTAGGATTTTAAGCTGTATCAGCCGGAGCCCGGAAGAGATTGTGGTTTCCCGCGGGTACATCTGTGCCATCACCCAGTCCTCTGGTTTTGTTGGCCCAACATCTATTTCCAATTTCAGTTTAAGGTTGGAGATTTCAGAAGTTGAGAAGGATGTGATGATTTTGTTCATTGTGCAAGTGACCTTAGTAGATATGTGTTCAGAGATGACATTCCGTTACAATGGCGTACATTCTGGCATATCAGAGAGTAAGGAGAGATGTGCATGTATTGTGTGAGAGAGCTGAAGGCAATGGTAGTGTTCTGCAGTTGTGAGGCCGAACCCATTAGTTAGGTCTTCAAAAGGGATCAACTTGCCTTCTGCAATTACATCCCCAATTGTTACTATTCCTGCCGATATTCATCCCGGCCATATCAGTAGTTTAGTTAATTCGTCTAAGCTGCTGTTCCTCCATAACGTCTGTACCGGGGTCACTTTTGTATCCCAGCCAATGTATTTGTGGGCTAGTCGCCATGTAAGTGTGGTATGGTATGCTATTGTCTGTGGGGGGGGGGGGTTTACCCAGGATCTGTAGAGGTTCATGAGCGGGGGCATGTCTTGTAGAGTATCGATCTCTGCTCGCATATGGGGCAGGTCCCTATCCCTGTGTAGGGTGTTATTGACCACCGCCATCTGACTTGCCCACTAGTATGATTGAAGGCGCAGCAATCCAATTCCACTCTCCCAGATGGATCGTTGCAGTGTCTGCAACGCGATACGTGGATGTCCCCCACCCCATAACAAATTTCTGAGAATGCCCTCTATCTTATGAAATTCTAGATCTGGTATTTGAAGGGGGCATTTTGAAGGATTTACAAGAAGTGTGGTAGCGCTGGCATCTTAAAGAAAGCAGCTCTCCCAAGCAGAGTCAGTGGGAGCAATATCCAATGTCAGACATCGGTAATGAATCTTCCTATGATCAGGTGTAAGTTTCAGGGTATGTATTCAAACAGGTTCATCGTAAATTGGATCCTCAAATTATCAGAAGTGTTCAAGTTCAATGCGGTATGGGCAAAGCGGGGGGATTGCCTGATCCACCCCTTTGACTGGGCAAAGGGTGGATTTGTGCAAGTTTACCTATAGCCCACAAAATGTCCCGTATTGCTCACGTATTCTTGTGACCACTGGACAGGAGTGGTTTGGATCAGAAAAATATAGCAAGAGGTCATCCGGAAACAGCAAGACTTTGTCCTCCGCGCCCTTGGGCCAGTAGAATCCTCTCCACAAGTTTGTGTGCCGCAACTGTATGGACAGGGGCTTGATGATTAGTGCAGAGAGTAATGGGGACAAGGGACATCCTTGAGGAGTCCCTCTCCCTAGTTGGAAGGTCTGAGAAGGCCATCTGTTAACCCTAACCTCCGCAATCAGGAATTCATACAGCAGTTGGACCCAGTCCCTAAAGGAATTTCCGAAGCCGATTCGCTGCATGATCTCCCAGAGAGACTAAGTCTAAAAGCCTTCTCAAAGTCAACAGCCAGCAATGCAAGAGGTTCTTGGATGACCGGGGCTCTTTGTAGCATCAAGTGTAATTTGCGAATATTCATACGTGTTGATCTTTGTGGCACAATCCCACACTGGTCCGGTTGGATCAGTGCAGGGATCACCGTTTGTGGTCTATTCGCGAGTACCTTTGCCAGGATTTTTGTTTTGCTGTTGATCAGTGAGATCAGTCTGTATGAGGTGCATAGCTCTGAGGGTTTCCCTTGCTTTGGGATGACAACTTATCTGGCCTTACGTAGGTCCGGGTGAGACATTTTAAGTAGATGGGCGGCCATTTCATTCCCTCCCAGTTTTTTCCACGTCTCTATCGGGAAGCCGTTGGGACCCAGTGTTTTCCCTGATTGTAGCTGAGCAATGGCTTCTACAATTTTCAACTCCGCAATATCCTCTTCTAGGCATGTTCTTTGTGTACGCAGTCAACTCGGGGAGTGTGATGTCATCGAGGATGGTAGCATTAATAGGTCTGAACAGGGATTCGTATAGCTTTGCGTAGTAGTCTGCAAAGCTCTCGGCAATGTCCCGTTAATTGTTTGAGTGTAATGGTTTGTGTGATGTTGTTTTGATTGCCCTGATTTGCTGGTGACCTGCATCCCTTCACTCCAGCCAGGACAATATCTTACCAGCTTTGTCCTCGGTCTCGTCCATTGTGTGCGCATCTCTGAGTGTGCCTGCTTGGCGTTATCTGAGGTGACATTATGGAGTCGTTCTTTGGCTGTTAAAAGGGATCAGTGTGTTTCAGGCGTCCCTGTAGCTATGTGTTCGGTCTCCCGCTTTACTACCTCTTGTTCGGCTGCTAACACTTTTTGTTAGTGTGATATTTTGTAAGCTGATGTCCAGGAGAGCACCTCTCCACGGAGAACCGGTTTATATGCTTCCCACACCATTTTTGGATTGTCTACTGTACCATTATTGAGTTCAAAATAAGTTGTCGTTTTACCACGAATATGATCGATACATTCCGGGAAGCCAAGGTAGTAACTATTTAGCTGCCATGATGGGGAGGGGTCGGTCTATTTGTTTTCAGTTCCAGCAATAAGGGCAAATGGTCGGAGATTCCCCGGGGGTGTAGGGTCGCATTAATCCCTCTATGCACGTCCATTGTTGGGAAATAGAAAGAAAGAGTCCAGCTGTGAAAGAGAGGCATGGACCCCAGAGTGATAGGATTATCCCCGCCTAGTGCCGAAATAAAGCTAGTCAGTCTGGTGGTTGTCTTGGGGTTTCTGCCACATAGATGTGTGCAGTCTTGTACCACATCCATAACGTCATTAAAATATCTGCCAAAAATGTAGAGATCTGATCTGTGGGTTGCTATTACGGGCGTTATGTCATCAAGAAATTCTGCTGTGAGCAACGGAGGGGCAAATATGATATGACATTTTATTTGTATCGCGCTCATACACAAGTGTTTTAGAGCGCGACTAGGCAAGTGAAGGGCACAGGAGAGAACATAACACATCACAACAACGATCATACTAGGCCCAGTGACATTGAGAACATGCAAGTGCATGGGAAAGGGAAAAGGGAAAAAGTGTGGAGCAGAGGAGAGCAGATAAATAATAATAAATACAAATAAATAGAAAATGGAGGCAATAAACAGTGGTAGTGCAGCCAGCAAGTGGCAAGTGCTGTGTTTAAGGCAGCAGACTGGGTAAGTCTGATAAGTGCAGAAAAAGAAGAAGGATGGGGGGGCTGTATGGGTACAGATACAGTCCCCAGTGCAAGGGGTGGCCATGAGGGTGGCAGGGTGAATAGATACCTGGGCCCAGGGCACAGAGGGTGGCCAGGTGCACAGTGCCAAGATAGAGCAAATCAGCAGGAGAGAAGGGGATGCAATGCAGAAGCAAAGAGGAAGGTCTTGAGGTTCTTCCGGAACCGGTGATGGTTCTCCCCAATTCTCCTCAATTCTCCTCATATTGTGAGGACTACTACTGTTTCCCCTCATAGCAAACCTTGCAACATTACAAATCTGCCATTGGGATCCTACACCACTTGGGACAATGTGAGGGGGAGCCTCTTGTGAACCAGGATTAAAACCCCTCTGCAGCTCGTGGAAAAACTTGCATGTATCGCTGTCCGGTAGTTTGAGCGCCGGAAGACGTTGCATGTTGTGCCTGCTAAATGCATTTCAGTGAGGAGAGCAACATGGGGGGAATGTCTACTGAGGAATTGTGTAACCAGTGCCTAGGCCATTTACATTCCAGGTAAGGAGTTTCAGGGATTTTACTTTATCATTGGACATTGCAATGTCGGAGATCCAATGAGTACAAATGTATCAAGCGGTGTGGGGTGAGTGCCATATATAGGCGTGTCGCGGTGTGGATAAGTGAATACCAAGGCAGATCTAACCGGTGGATTTGGAAATTAAAACAAAATTCATTAACAAACTCCCTTCCCTCCCTCCCTATACTCCATTCCAACTTGAAGGATCTGTCGCGAACCATACTGATCGGCGAAATCGTCGGCTATCAACTTTCAAACAAAATCATACAACCTGCACAGCCAACTATAACAAACAGGTAATTTTGGCTGCACAAGCAGTCACCTGGCAGGGAGGGGTGCACCGGGGTCGCGCAAATTGTTGAAATTGTCATTGTGCCCTTGTTATAGAGCACATGGGTGCGCTACTTATTGGTGCATTCCTGGTCGACAGAAGTATCTGCAGTATCTGCATAGTGCCTACAGCATTGTTCCTTAGTTGTTAACCATGGGAGGTGGTGGTTCTGGTTCCTGGTCTTGTGGTGGCTGATCCGGCAGAGGTCCTTCAGGTCAGGCCCCGGGTCTGTTAATCTTGTTTTTCTTGTCTGGCCTCCAGTCTCCCTCAAGATGCTCTTCTGCCTATCCCCACACATCTTTGAGGTCTGTGAAGTGCATTGTTTTGCCTCTGTGATATACCTTGAGATGTGCGGGAAACGGAAGACCACATTAGATGTTCAGGGATTGAAGACGCTTCTTGAGTCGGTCAAAGGATTGTCTAACATGATGCACTTCTCTGGTGTAGTCCGGAAAGAAGGCGATCCGGGACCCGTTATATGTAATTGATACCTTGGCTCGGGCTATCTGGATCAGGGCGTCACGGTCTCTATAGTTCAGTAATTTAGCAATCACTGTGCACAATGTTGCCCCCGGTGTGGGCTGTCTGATTGCATACGGTGAGCCTTTTCGATAGAGAAGAAGTTGGAGAATGTCTTGGGCGCAAATATGTCCGTCAGCCATTGTTCCAGAAATAGTTCCATATTCGGCCCCTCTGTTTTCTCGGGCAGGCCCAGGATGCAGATGTTATTGCACCGTGATCTACCCTCTCCTTCATCCACTCTTTCTTCCAGCGTTTTTAGAAGTGCTATCACTCTGGACATTTGTTGGTCCATTGTGCAGAGTACATCCTCTCTTCTGTCATGCCCTCAGGTCATGTTTTCCCAGTAGGGGCGACCGTCGTAGGTGTCGCATATTGCTCCATTTTGCTTAGGGTGGATACTTTTTTAAGTTTCTCTTTGACCATGGTGGGATATTTTTTAAGATGGATGATCACTCGGGTCCTCCTGAATGAGCCCAAGGTGCAAGCGTTCTTGGAGACAATATAGTCCTGGTTGTAGGGGCGTTGAGTTACACAGGAGTCTCAATTGCGTGGCAGATTGTCTGTGTCTGATTGGTCCTTATCTGGAAGTCCTGTCGCCCCATGGATCTCATTCTGCGCCTCTGGGACACCCAGGAGTTCCAGTTGGGTAGATGCCCCATCCTAATGGGTAGCTCAGGTGGTGACTTGACGAAGGGTATGTCAGTGTACATGGATTCCACAGGTTTCATCCCATGCAGCTTTGCATTGCTGAATCAAGCCACTTTCTATTCAGTTCTTTAATGTCATTGGGCTGGGAGGTGACAGGACAGATGGACCGGGGTCCCTATACAAGATTGTCTTGGATTCCAGGCGTACGTGGCTTGCTTAATGTGGTCGGTCCCGATGTAAGTCCCCCTGTTTACAGGAGCGCTTTCTCAGTTCGAGCGGATCAACCGGAACCTCACCAATTCTCCTCAATTATTAATCCTCTATTGGATTGTCTGTTATATGTTCTCGTAGTGCCTATCTCCCTCCTCGCATAGGGGCCTGTTTATGCTTCCAGAGTATCAGTATTAAGGAAATGCCCAAGTGTCCTTTGAAAGTATCCCTTTTTACCATGCACTGCGTCACTCTGCAAGCAGGGGTGTTCCTTTCAGCAGTTGCACAGTTGCTTTAAGTCTGGGCCATTACTGCTGATCAGATCAGAATATTTGGCATGGACAGTACATCTTTTCCTCAGTCTTAGTCCGGATTTGTGCAGGTGGCAAAGGCACAGGACCACAAGGGAGAGGGATAGTTATAACGCTGTTCGTCTTACTGAGGAAGCCACTGTTTGTTTGTTGTCCATATAGTTACAGATACTGCTGCAAGAACAGGGTGGTGGAGTAGCCTGGGGCCAGGAGGGCATGTGCCTCTCACGGTATCTCGTGGTAAGTTAGCACTTCAAGAGTGCATATCTGTCGTGTGATCTCAGCACTGAAGATGTGCGTGCCGTTCTGCACCGTTTCAGCAGTATTAAATTGTAGCACGCATTCATGCCTTCGCCGAGGTATTAATAGGGGTTGGAGGCTGTGTGCTCACTCACTGCTCGTGTAGGTCGGAGCAAATGTGTGATGTCATTCTCCGGCCTTGATCCTCTCTCCCACTCCATTCTGTATGGGCCCCGCCTTTCTCAGCTCAGCCCCGTCACAACTCCACCCGGTCGAGTCCGGGGTCTCAGAGGAGTGCAGCAGCTGGAGAAGGCACCATAGGATCGCACCGGGGTCCGTGCAGCAGTGTGTTAACATCCGGTTCGGGCGCTGAGTCTGTGGTTATTTTCTCATCCAGAATGGGCGGGATCTTATTTCTGGCAGGGTTTTGATTCGGCCCGCACCGTTGGCACCTCTGGGGGTTGTGTCTCCCACAACATCAGTGCTTGCGCTGGCTCAGCGAGGGTCTCTCAAGCTCCATAACGTATTAGGGTGACCAGATTTTCAAAATAAAAACCCAGGACAGGACAGGCCACCGACATAGAAGTAGGACTACAATTTCGCGGGTCACTGACACAAAAGTAGGACTGCATATCGTAGCACTGATAAAGACAAAAAAGGGACTACAAACATAGCACTTATGACAGTGAAGTTTGGGGGCAGCCACAGCAGATCAAATGCTGGATTAATGTACACATACCTGTGAAGCCACTATGTGGCACGGTTTTCTGTTTTTAGAGTGAATTCTTGGGGATCCACCTGTACAGGTAGAGCACTGCAGTGGACTGGGGTTATTGTCAACCCAACAATATTTTGCTGTGAGATTAAAGCAAGCATTTTCACAATTGTACACACTTTATGAAGACTGCTGGCCCCCTTGCATCATAGAATGGCACAAAAGTAATGCACCCCACATGCGTATAGCAAACTTTATTGTGGAATTATTTCACCCGAAAAGGTTTTTGGTGATGAAAAGAACTATGCCTTTATTGCAAAGAATGAAAACAGTGAAGATTGAAAACAGTGAAGATAAAAAGCAAGAGAATTGCTGTACACGTTTTATTACTATTATGAGTACTTTGCTGATGAATGTATTCTTTGTAGCACCGATTTGTCTTTCTGTAGCCTGCTATGGAACTCAGAGCAGCTCAGGCTGAAATTAACCCTAGTAACCAATATGGATTTCAAAGTCTCAATGTCCATTCGGTTTCGTTCATCGGTCCATGTATTGTTCATAATTGAAAAGATTCTTTCCACTGGCGCATTTGTGCCGGGCAAGCACAAGACAAACTGGACCATCATGCTCATGTTTTTCATTGTTATGTTCTGCTGTGAAAAATAGGTGAAAACCTCCACCCACCGTTCATCTGCAGACTTTTTTTGCTCGTTCCACTGGGCCAGCCTGCAAGCTGTGTAATTACGCACACAGCTCAGCTCATCAAAAAGCTCTGTGTCATCGAGTTTGAGCCTTCCTGATGTAGACTGCACAAATTGTAGGGAGCCCTCTACATCTCCCCAAACAGGGACACTGTTTAGGAGGACCCAGGAAAAAACGTTCAGTTCTGTGAAGTGAGCGCCCCATTCTTCTAGGTACTTTACACAGCAGTCATAAAAAGAGTACACATATTCGTTGAATTGGGTTTCATTTAGTTGCCCTTGTTCACGGAGGTCATTTAGGAGGCCTTTTACTTTGTTACTCAGAAAACATGCATCACGCCGCCCTATCATTTTCTCCTTCAGCCTCATCAACCTTTGGCCAACATCAATAGCATTTGAGTTTTGCTTTTCAAGAACCTTAATCGTATCATTAAACAGGACTAGCTGGTTCTGCAGGAAACAGAGCCACGCCTCACCAATAGGGTTCTGCAAAAACTTGGTAATGGCTGTAGGGGTTTTTTCCTGTGAGAAAAAGTATGACTTCAGGGCTGGGTACAGTTGGAGCACCCTGTCAAGAGCTGGCAATAGGGACAGCCAGCGTGTGTTACTGGTGCCAAGAAGGCTCTGGTAGTCTATCTCCACAAATTCACAAAATTCCTTTAACTGTTCTGTTCTAACAGTATAGATGTGGAAGTATTTATACACTTTCAATATGAAGGATTCTATATCCAAGGGGAGCCCATCAGCAGCAGTTTGCACTGCATTATGCACAATGTGTGCTGCACACCCCACACCAATTAGTTTATTTATAGGGATTGCCTCCTTCAACTTACAAAAAACATTGTTTTTCCCTGCTCTTGCTTTCCCACCAAAGTTTGTGTTTGTGTTATCCGCACAAAAGGCTATTACCTTTTCCCTTAGATTGTTTTTCTCCAGGGCTTGAAGCAGCTCCCCAAATAATATTAATGATGTTTCCCCAGGGACCGAGGTGAACTCCAAAATCTTAACTTTCACCCCCTCAAGGTCCTGGAAATATCTGATTACAATTGGGATGAGCTTCACCTCTTTCCTGTTCGAAGCATCAACCGAAACTGATAGACAGGTAACATTACTCAAATCACGCTGGAGATCCTCCATAGCTAAAGACGCCAGCACTTTGGATACTAATGCTTCTGCTTTTGTACGGGCACAGGTACATTTCTCATCATACAATTTCCTTATCAATGCGGATGTGCAGTCCATTGATCTAAAGCTGTGGTTGTGCTTTGCAAGGTGATAGGCAAAAGTGCCCTCAGCAGCAGCCCTACTGAGGTCTGTGTCCCCAGGAACAGCCTTCCCAAAAAACTGTGTGATATTGCTGCTGCTGGCTGCAGATAACCAAAATTTGTGCTTTTTGGTTTGCACGTGCTCTTTAATATCTCCTTTTCCACCATGGGCAATAGAAAAAGAGCATCTGCAGTGCTTGCAATACACTTCACTGTCACTCCTTGCAACCTTACTCAGGAAAAGGAATGACGTTTGCATCTCCTCAGTGGCGGTACATCTCCTCTTGGGCATCTTTGGTAGCTACCTAGCTAGTGTTTCTAGATAAATCTTGAAGAAAAAAGTAATGTCAGTCATCGTGATATGGTGAACTACGTCTCACGCAACAACAACAAAAATATCTTGATGACTGAACTACGGTTGTAGTAGTATACCTGGAAAGTCAATAAATCCTCAAATGTGTTTGTGACTTATACAGGTGCAACAAAGGGCACAGCATTGGCATTTGCCAAAAAAACAAAATGAGAGTAGAGGGAACTGGGCAAGCATTTACAGGCAAGCATAAAGCCTACACAGGCTCTCTTCATAAACAAAAAATGTTGGGGACAGAAGGCAGGGGGTTTGTTCTGTCCCAGAGGCATGAGCGGCTGAGTTTAGAAATAAAAGCCACGCCACCATTGAAAACATGTCCTTGCTGGCTGCACAATGCCCTCTGCCCCCCATATAAGAACACTCAGGTTGTAGTTGCCTCCTAACACCAGTAAAATGTTACATGTCAAGGAAAGCTTGCCTTGTGGGTTGCACAAATGCAACCCATGTAAGAACATTAATCATGTTGCCTTTGACACCTGTAAACAAATGTCATATGCCCCCCTCTGAGAACACACATGTTGGCTTTACTCTTAATGCGAGCACAACATTCCATGCCATAGTACAACCCAGCCAGCCCCATTGTAGTGCCCTCCATGTAATAACACTCAGCACATTGGCTTGCATAACAATTACATCACAGCTGTGCAAGTAACAGCGCTGCAATGGCCAAGGCCTGTCTGCGCGCTGTACAAATGTAAAAATAAATCATACAAATAAATAAGTAGGGTTGGCAAGTATTCCTAAAAAACATGTACAGAGGAACTGCTCCGCTACCAGATGGATGCAAAATGAGTAACCTGCAAGTCACATTTCCTTTCCTTACCTGTTGGATATTGCAGGACGATGTGGGTGTGCTGCAGCAGGGATGAGGGTCACAAACGAGCTGGATGCAAGAGGATCGACTGATGTCAAGCTGGTGGCGTGAAGGGATGCGCTGCAGGCTGGAGCAGGAAGCAGGTCCACGAGAATAATGCTCTTCGAACGCTCAGGCGATGGAATCCAGACAGCAGCAGCAGTCACGAAGGAAAAGAAAACGAATGCTGCTAGAAACTCCAAGCCCCACTCACGGAAGAAGATGGAAGAATGATGCTGCGACAGCCACGGAAGAAAAAGAATGAGCCGTTCATGCCCGTGGTCGAGGCTTTTATGTGTTGCCAGCCAGGGGTCCCATAACTTCCCCCAAACACGTCGCAAGTCGCGCTTCCTGCAACGTCACAAGCTGACGTTGCAGGAAGTCTCCAGGTCCTGGAGGGCGTCTATAGGCTGTGTGGCTGTGTTTCCGGCTTGGGCGGGGGCTTGGGCGCAGAGAAAGTGAAAGTGTGAGCCTGCGCACTGCAGCGCAGGCTCATACTGCAGCGTCTGAGCGGTGTCGTCCGAAAATCGGGACACCAGACACCCGCACAGCAAAACCCCGGACAGGGTTTGGAAAAAAAAAAAAACCCGGGACCCCGGGACAGGGGGTGATTTCCCCGGACCTGTCCCGGGAAAACCGGGACGTCTGGTCACCCTATAACGTATCCACTGGTTGTCCCCAGTGTGCACCAAATCTCTGGTAGCCTGACTGGATGAAATCGTGCTACGCCGCTCCCCGGTGCACAATGTGCTCAAACCGCCGATTCCACGGCATGTAGAAGCGCAGGCCAGTCCTGGCACAGTTCGGGAGGCTCCAAAACAGTGTTTTCAGCGTAGATGAACATGCGCCTCAAGTGGTCACAGTTCTGCAGCCGTCCGCTTACTTCTTGTTTCACTGGCCATTTTGATAGGCGCTAATCGCAAGGGTACAGCGCCCTTTCTCGTCCTGCTACACCATCAAGAGCTGGATTCCGACAGACACATTTCTGTCAGCATCTCCCCATACCTTCAGCTTCCTGCTAGTATGTTTTCTTTGAATTTCACCACGAAAGACAGGATATGATGGCAGGATATTGCTGGCGGCCACGGGAGCTACAAGAACTCATGTCCTCATTGCTCACTTGCTGGCCACGCCCCCCATGTTCAACTCTTGAGCTAGACTAACCCCTAGAGTTTTTACTTTGGGTAGGGTCTTAAGTGAGCAGTCTGCCACTTTAAAAGATGTATACAAGGAATCAAGTTTGCGAAGCCTGTGGGACATGCCCACAAACATTAATTCAGTTTTGGTATTGTTGAGGGCAAGACCATTTGACAACATCCAGCTGCAAATGTAGTTCTGGAGGGAATTGATTGCCATCGTGTCTCTTTCATAGTCTCCCCTAAGGGGAATAAGACACTGGTTATCATCAGCGTAGTTGGCGTATATCACTCCCCTGGCGTCCAACATTTTGGACAGCGACAGGGTGAAAATATTGAAGAGTGTAGGAGGCATACATGTACCCTGTGGAACACCACAGGGCAGAATGAAGCCTTCTGACACTGCTCCTTCGCTATACACTCTAGCTGTATAATCCGAAAGGACTGGCATGACCCAGTTAGCAGCATCGACAGAAAAACCAGCAGAGACTTGTAGTCTGTTTATCAATGTGGAAGCAGTGGGGTTTTTCATGCTAATCTCTGGGAGGGTCTTCAATAGGTAGCTTGAGTTAGCGGCAATATCAGCTTTTATATTTCCACTTTGTTGCGCATAGATTTCTGTATATTCAGACACCATTGTGCATCTTTCTTAAGGGTGTTAAGGAGGGGGCAAGGATTTTTTAATTCATTCAAGCTCTTAAAGTTCCCTAGAATTGGACGAGGCACCATTAATTCTGTTCTCATAGAACATTTTCTTGCGTCACCAAAGGTATATCACTATTTTGTGTACTGTGATGGCTTCATTGAGTCGACACAGATACAAAGATAAGGTTTTGGCTATAAACATTTATTTAGAAATTAAAAAGGGCTGGTTAAATGCCTATCTTGCCCTATGTTAAGGTGGGATTTCCCTACCTAACAAAAACTAAGGACAGTCTATGGGCCTCATTACGACTCAGGCGGTAAGGGTTTTACGGCGGCGTTAACAGCGCCGACCCTTACCCACCTGAGTACGAGGTCCCTTAGCGCCATGGCGGACTTAACACCTGCTTTTAGCAGGTGTTAAAATCCATGGCGCTAAGGGACCATGGAGTTAATTACGCCACCGTAATTTACGGTGGCGTAATTAACGCCTTCCCCACTCCCATTATGCCCTATGGGGCAAAAATGGGAATGGGGAAGGGTAAATGGGGATTGGGGACTTACCGCCCCACCAACCTCGGAATGGGGCGGTAAGACCGCCAACCACCATGGCGTAAACGTAGTTTACGCCATGGTGGTAAAGTCACGGCCCAGGCGGTAACTTACCGCCTGGGTCGTAATGAGGCCCATGTCTCAAACTTCTGTCTGTGTCCAAACCCCATCCTTCCCCTCACTTCTAACCTCTGTAATGTTTAGGGATCCAGGTCAAAAGCCATATGTGTTCAAAAAGAATGACAGTCTAAAAAAAGATTTTTTCAGTTCCGCAAATGACATTCAGGGGTCCCTTTCTCCTAGATGTGGGTGGTCTTGCAACTCAAGAACAGAAGACTTTTAGCCTCCAAAAGGGGTTCGATGTCTTTAACTTAGAAATAATATTCAATGGGCAGGGGGTGCGTCCCAGCCCCTCCTGTTGGATCAGCACAACACAAGCTTCTCTTGAAGTTCTGAGATTCCTTTTCTCAAGTTTAAGGACACAGTTCACAAGGCTTGTGGGATTCCCTTCCCCAGAAGCAAGGCCAATTCCTGTCGGGAGCACAGCACACCCAGTGCACCTGTTTCCAGTCATCTGCAGGAAGGAACCATCTTCCCCACACCACCATGATGCCAGCACCTAAATTGGATACCCTAGGGAGATCGACACATTTTCTTCAAAAAATCTTCTAAATTCGATTTTACACTGTTCTGAGAAAAGCACTATGCCTAAATGTGCTCATTTAAAGATGCAACCCTTTGCAGCACAAAACAAGGCTCCCACTTGTGCTGAATCCATTGAAAATGAAGGGGAAGGTACTCTGTCCAAGATGGCCATGGCCATGTGCTCTGGGGAGCCCTCCCCGAGTGCCTCTGCTCAGCTGCACTGTGATTGCCCCAGTATCATCCTATCTGCTGCCAGTATCCAGAGCCGCAGGGCCAGCTCAGGAAGGCCCAGGAGCAAGGCCAATTCCTGTCAGGACCTGGGCACACAACGCTGTTCCATGCTCCCTCGCATCCATGCTGCCCACCAGAAAATGCCTACCATGCAGAGGCCCCTTCGGGGTCTCTGACATAGGTAAGTCCCATGCTGATTTATACAAGCCTCTGTTCGCTGTATTTCAGCCTCACCCCCTGGATCCAGCCTCCTGTTTCACCCCTACCACATAACCTGCCCTCTCTGCCACTCACAATGCGTCTTCCCGGTACCACACACTGTTCTGACCCACTCTCTCAGCTGCACACACTGCATCAATCAGTCCCATTCATTGCCCGACCTGCCCTCACAGCATTGCACTCTTTAGCATTCCATACCCCCAGTGGCGCACATCAAGTCACCATTTATAGGCGCGCTATAATTGCCATATCATATCATATACATATTATCATACCCTGGCCAGCAAACACAATAGTGCTCAGAAGCAAACTTCTCTACCCTTAACCATACCCATCATATGCCCTGTCCCTACTGCCTGCATTCCTTCATCCCGGCATTCCCCCCAAAATCATCATCAGCTGATCATGCAATTAATCCATCAATATATGCCTTCAACTCTTGCATATCATTTGGTGCTCCAAATGCACCTGAGGCTACCTCTATTTTGTTGCGTAACTCGCCTGATGTTACTGTTTCGGGCGCCTCACCACATGACATCGCCATGCATGCCGCTCCAATTGTTAGCTTGTTACATGCTTCAGTTCACTACAAAGTGATGCCTGCCTCGCTAGAGACCACTACCATGTGTGCCCCACCTCTCAACCCTGCCACGTGTGCTCCTCCATATGCTTGCTTGAAATGTGCCCTACTTGACTACAAACTATTATGTGTTTTGCCCAATGGCACTGCCTTGTATACCCCGTCAGATTACAATATTCTGTGTGCCTCAACCCAGGATAATGCAATGGGTGTTTCACCCAATAACAATATGCGTCCCAGCAATCTGTTGGCCTCTACTTGTGCCCCACCTGCTTTGCTCATCTCCTCTGGGAACTCTATCTTTGTATCCCCTACAGCCCTGACCACCTTTACTGATGTAGGAGATATGCCCACAGACCCACGTATCAGGCCCTCCACCTTCCTGCCCTGTGCTAAACCCTTCCCTCAGTCTAACATCACACACTCCCCCACCTCCACTCTTACGCAATCTCGCCCTGCTCAAGCTACTTCCTATCCAAGCCTGCAAGCAACTCAAGCCCACTAAGCTGCACTGGCGGCCTGTCAACTGCACTACCCAAGCCAATGAGTGTCCCGCCACCCATGCTACCTAAGCCCATGAGTGCCCTGCCACCTGCGCTACCTAAGCCTATGAGTGCCATGCCACCCATGCTACCTAAGCCCATGAGTGCCCTGCCACCTGTGCTCCCTAAGGCCATGAGTGCCCTGCCACCTGTGCTACCTACGCCGCCCATGAGTGCCCTGTCACCCTGCTACCCAAGTCTATGAGTGCCCTGCCTCCTGTGCTACCCAAGCCCATGAGTGCCCTGCCTCCTGCGCTACCCAAGCCCATGAGTGCCCTGCCACCCGCACTACCTAAGGCCATGAGTGCCCTGCCACCTATGCTGCCCAAGTCCATGAGTGCCCTCCCTCCTGCGCTACCTAAGCCCATGGGTGTCCTGGCACCCATGCTACCTAAGCCCATGAGTGTCCTGCCACCCAATCTACCCAGGTCTGTGAGTGCCCTACCACCTGCTCTGTTCCTCGAAAGACTTGCATACCCCAGACCTAAACACATGATCACTTCTTTCCCCCTCAGAAGCTCTAAGATTACACAACCTGAGCTATAGAATATCCCGGCACCCTGTTGATCCCAAACAACTCTCCTACCCTATCACAGCCAACCTCAGACTGCTTAGGCTATCCAGCGGACCTCGCAACCACCACCACCTGAACACATTCCCTGTACCATGAGTCCACATGCCAACCCATCACCTTCTAGTGCCCAGAACAAACCACTTAATTGCACCGTTATCAACATCAGATCCCTGGGCGCCCACACTATAGAATCTCATGACCTCGTCATCAACAACCAAATTGACCAAATTAAGGGGGGGGCTGTCTTTTTCAGTGGTGGCGACTTAGGCATGGAATGCCCTCCCTTTTTATTTGCGTGATATTGACGCCTACCTTCCTTTTCGGTGGGCTTTGAAAACGTTTCTTTTTTAGTATGTTTTTGTCCGCTTGTGGCCTCCATCTCTACAGTGTAGCGCCATGATGCCTTCGGGCGAACAATGCGCTTTATAAGTATACATAAGGTAAGACCTACTAGCCATGACAGAATCTTGGCTACATAGTGCCTTGTACCCTATGCTCAGCATTGCTATTCCCCCCAACTACTCGATTCGCAGAACTGACCGTGCCAATGCCATTGGTGGCGGAGTCGCTGTCATCCACAAATCTGACCTCCATATTCGCTCCATTCCTCTGCCTCCTACTGAGGGATATCACACACTATTGCTTCAAATTAAGACTAATTCTCAGACTTCTTTCACCATTCTCGTGTTCTAATGTCAACCTAATGCCTCCAGTTCACCTGACTCTGAAATCCCCCTCCTCATAACACCCTCCCTCAAATCAGACAGCAAATGCATCATTTTAGGTAACTTCAATCTGGGTTTCAATGATCCCACTGACCATAAAGCTACACTGTGGTCCAGGCCCTCCACAACATGAACTTCTCACAACTTGCCTCTGCCCCTACCCACATGAAAGCACGCACCCTCGACTGGATACTTAAAACTAACTCACCCATCAACATATCTCTCATTTGCCCAGTCCCATGGTCCGATCACCATCTGATTGAATTTAAACTACATCACTCGAACCCCCCGAACAATAACTCATGAAACTCTTAAACTCATTTTGGTTACTCTCATTGAAACACGGCCTCGCAACTGCAAGAGCCCCACGGCTCTCGCCAACCACTATCACGACCATCTAGTCATGCCAGATCAACATGCTCCCTTCAAAAATAAATCTCTGAAACCTTTCAAACCCACTAACGTCTGGTTCACAGATGAACTAGTTCTCTGCAGACCAAAAAGAGCCATTGAGCATCTACATAAGAAACACCCCAACCCCAAGAATGCCTCCCTACTCACCACCACTTCCATGAGGGCGCTGTTTGTGTGAATAAAGATGCCTCCTATGACAATAGAATTAGCACGGCAATCTCCAACACCAAGGAACTCATCGCCATCTTACACGAATTAGAAAACCCTTGTGCACAAACGTTCCTTAGTTCTGCCTGACAAAGCGTGGTGCACCACTATTGAAAATGTGCTAACTACCCAAATCAATTTACTCTCTCACTGCCAAACCTACGCACTGGTCCATCATAATACCAACCAAGCCGAGCCCCCACCCCCATGTCCCCGCTGGAACCAGTCCCTAGTTTCTCCTTTCAACATGTATACCAAGTGTTTGGTCTGAATACCATCCAGGTCCTCAAAACCTCCAACTTCAAAGGAGATACCGGCCCTGCCATCATCATAAAGCTCTGCACCCCCAGCCTTAGCCACATCATTACAGAATTTGTTAACTTCTCATTCAATTAATGCAAAATACCCACTACTATTAAAGCAGTCTGGGTCACCCCCTACTAAATAAAAACAACTACAGGCCCATCACCACAGTACCCTTCCTGCTTAAAATCCTAGACGGCATTGCTTACTTACAATGTCAGCAATTCCTAGAACAACACTCTCTCCTTGGCGTCAGACGATCTGGTTCCTGACTGAAACACAGTACTGAAATTGCCTTTATCGATCTACAAATACAACTTCACAGTATTAGAGATGCTGGCAATGCTGCCATCCTACTCTTCCTAGACCTCTCTGTTGCATTTGATTTTGTGGACCACGACCTACTCTGCCAAAACCTTTCTGGGATCTTCCACTTCTCCCTGACCATACCTCCAGATTATTCGTTCTCATCCCTGTCCCTCTTGGTGTCCCACAAGGCTCTTGCCTTTCCCCGACCCTCTACAACATCTACGCTATACACATCTTTGATAGACTTGACACCCTAGGCATCACCTCCACCAACTTTGCGGAAAACACACAAATAAATTCTCATCCCCCCTTTCCGGCAAATACACTAATGCCTCTAACACCATTAGCAAAGTCTTCTGCATCATTCAGTCTTGGATGGCTACCCATAACCTTTGCCTCAATGATGAGAAGACATAATTACTCATTTTAGGCTCATCTGCTCGCCGCAAAGCTCTCGACCCCTCTTACACTTCCTTCACCATTGAGGGCTCTACCATTCCTGTCCTCAAACAATCAATGCAGAATTAACCATGATGACGCATGTCAATGCTCTGGCATCCTCAACCTCCCACGCTGCCAAACTTATCCCATTAAGCAGACAATTCCTTAACCCCAACAACTGCCTTACGCTCTCCAGGGCCATTATCCTGAGCAAACTACCCTATTGTAGTGCCATATTCAAGGGCAAGTTAGTGTGCAATTCAGCTAAGATACAGCTGCTTCAAAACAAAGCCATCCGGGTAGCTCTGGGCCTCCGCAAATCGGACCACATTTCTGCAACTCGACAGAAGTCCATTAGCTAATAATAAAAGCACATATTTACTTCAAAACCTTGACTATAGCGCACCGATGCAACTACAACAAAGCCCCCATATTCCAATAAGATAGCTCAGCAAGTTGAGTGCTCGCTGCTGCGAACTGAGCCTGATCTGCAGGTCGCAGGTTCGAATTTCGGCAAGGCCAACTGAGCCTTTCATCCTTCCGAGGTCGATAAATGAGTACCAATTTTGGTTGGGTGATATTGTATGTAAATATGTGCTCTTTAAAGCGATTTGGATTAAGGCGCTATATAAATAACACATCATTATCATTACTTGAACCATTCCATCACAAAGAAACAGCACTGTCACTCACTCCGCTCCTCTGATCAGCTCACCCTAGCTGTTCCACGCTTTAAACTAGCCAAAGCAGGAGGGGTTAGTTTCAGCAACACAGCCCCAACCCTGTGGAACTCCTTACCTCCACACTTAAGAAATGAGCCCTCCTACTGAGCATTCAGGCGACTGTTGAAAACGTGGCTGTTCAATAAGTATAACTAACACTTTAAGCATGAACTGTCTCCTACTTCGCTGTACTACATCTTACTAACTCAATGATCTGTAAAGTGTTCACTCTCTTATTACCCGGTACAAAAGCTGTGATACCTGTGGGTCTGGGTGTTGCACACATGTTAAAAGAAAAATAAATGAAAAAAAAAAAGCTTCAAGACACAGTTCACCAGGTTTGAGGGATTCCCTTCCCCAAGCTTCAAGACAGTTCACCAGGCTTGAGAAAATCCCTTCCCCAAGCTTCAAGACAGAATTGATATTGACAGCAGGTACATCTGGTCTAGGTGCAGTTGTCAGACCGCATGGTCCACCTACCATAGTTCAGGCAACTGGTTTTCTGGTTGGCATGCTTTTCATCAACTCAGCTTTGCTATTTCAAAAAATTCCTTGGTTACCATGCTTACTCCAGGCTTCTGTGCCGAAGGCATATCTTAAAAGGCTCCGTCACAGGCTCTTGCCCACACGGTTTCACAGTCGTCCGGCTTGCCTTGCCACTGGATTTCAAAGGGCTCCTGCCCCTACTGGTTTCATACTTCTTCAATTGGTTCTGGCTAATGGTTCTCAAACAGTTTCCTTGGTAGTGTTTGTTTCATACAGTTCCGAATGGCTTTTGCCAATGCTTGTTTCGGGCAGGGTCCTCATGCTTCATTCGGTGTTCATAAAGGTACTTTATCTGCCTTCCACAGCTACGAAACCATTTCTCTGGCCGCTAGGCATTAAGATGCATATATTTTCCAGCCCACAGTGCCCCGGTCCGAGTGCCTCCTTTTTTGGTATGGTTCACCAACTCCTTTCAGACTCCTCGGCTCTGCGTCAGGGTTTTGTTCGCTTTCCGTGGTCAGATTCAGCGACCCCCCGATCACAGTGCCGTTTGGACTTCTGGAGTACTGCAGTGTTTGGGAGATGTAATGGCCCCTCAGCCTCTGCGATGTGCTCCAGACAGGAGGGGCCACAGGAGCACTAGACCCACTAGTGACCAACCTTCAAACAAGGAGTCCTTCGCTGGCTGCCGCTTGGCAGAGCTCTGGCCCAGTTTGCTCCTTCCTTGCACTCTCTGGCTTCCCAGTCCGCTTCTCACTCTCAAGGTCCTCTCTCCTGCTTCCTTTGGCTGGCTTTTTTATACCTGCCAAATGTGTTGATTGGGCTAAGGTGTGAGCCATTAACTTTAATTCCCTGACCTTAGAGGCCGCCATTATGGGGGCATGCTTGGTTGGTCCACAGGCGTGCCTCCATAGCCCTCTTCCTCATCTCAGTACTGAAGTGGTGTTTCTGGGACACAGTTTGCAAAGAGTAAAGGTGAAAGGGATGGCAATACCCTACAAAGACCTAGGGGATACTTTCTTTCCTAGGAAAGGGAAAATGGGGATACCATGTCTCATCTGTGGGGTCCTCCCCCCAATCCCCAAGTTCCCCCCACCCCAGGTGATCCGCCTTTGCATATCCACCCCTAGGGTCTGGATGCAAAATCGGTGGCCTTACCCTGGTCACTGGGAGGAAGATAACTTGGGAAGAGAAGTGAGGACACCCTCAGATTCCTTACAGTGGCTACAATATCACACTTTCCAAAAAATAAAACACTGACACATTTGCAAAACCAAGCTTTCGATTCCTCGCACAGGTGTCAAACTGTACGTACAAAAAATTGTGATATAACTTTGCCCCCACGTGACAAAATCCATTCAACATTGGCATGAACATTCATAGTTGGGTCTGATATCTTTTTGCATACTTATATGCAGATTAGTCAAACGGTACCAAATTTATAAGCCGTTCAAAAATGTTGGGACCCAATCTAATATTGCCCCCTCTTGGAAAAACAGCACCAAACTTTGCCGAAGCATTTGAGGCTTGGTCTAAGATGATTGAATCCAAAAACTGCTTTTCATCAGCTCTATAATGCAGAAATATGCATGTATGTCCTCAAACTTTTGTCAAGTTTGTGAACATTGCAGCAATGCCACAGAACGGATTTCGCTTGTTATAACCATATCCCATCCTACCCTCATCTACCCTCACCTCCCCAGAGATTGTTTCATTATGTTGACAAGTGTAAGTTGTGTTTTTATTGCGACATTCACGGACTACGTGCACAGTCCGCGAATCCAACATGGTGTCCATTTCAAATGTTTTGATGCACCTCACATTTTTTCATTGCCCAATCAGCGTGCATGTACGGTGTCTGCGAATGACACACGGCTCTCTGATTGGTCCAGAGGTGTCTGCGGACACTGAACCAGGAAAATAGTCACCAGAACGGTCGCAGATATCACTAATTTTTTTGGACCTACATTTTGCCAATTATTTTAAAAACTACTGGCCGGATTTACACCAAATTTGTAAAAGCACACTTTTGGGACCAAGCCGCCGCTTCTTACACACGTTTGGTGCAAATCCGTCCGGCAGTTTGGGCTGTGGGCATGAGCAAAAACATTTTTTTCATGATGTCTATGAGGATTTCAAATGTTTTGGGGCCCCCCTATAACTTTGCCCCCCCTTGACGAAACCACGCCAAACCACACAAAATCATTCTGAGGTGGTCATGTACGTGTTTTGCTAAATTTTCTGAGGATTCATCAAACAGCGCCAAAGTTATAAGCTGCCCAAAAACTGCTCTTTCTACGAGTTGAGCAACTTAACCATAACTACACGGCCGCTACCGTAGGCCTTGTGATATATATATCAAACCAAGTTGTGTTTGTTTGTAGTTTTGTATGTGACGTTCTTGGGGACGTAACTCCTCATGAACGGTGAGGTTTGCTGTCATGAATTTTGCATGCAATATTCTGTATTCCACTGCCGAATTAATGCAAATATTTCGTCTCGATAGGTCATGCCATTCCCAAGATAATCTTTTTGTTTTTTTAGCATTGTTTTTTGGCATTAGGTTTTGTGGTGTTACACCACTATCTACAGGTTATTTGTAGGAAGTGCTCATAATTTTGCATTCAAACTGAAACATGATCAACATTCTGAAGAAGGAAGAGCTGAAAACCATGAAGCTGATAGAATTCAACATGAAAGTGCTGAAGAACCTGAAGCAGTGCTTAGTGATCAGAGAATTCGTGCTACTAAAAAACAAAAAACAAAGCAACAGAACTGCTGAAGAAACTGAAACACACTTGATGTTAAGAGAAATAGTGCTGCTGAACAACAAAGGAATGAAACTGCTGATGAAACTGAAGTGAGACTTACCGATCAGAGATTAAAAAATCTGAGAATTGAAATCCTGGGCAAAGCCGGGTAGTTCAGCTAGTACATATATATTTTTTAAAAAACACGTTCTGCTCTCAAGCAGCACTCTGCCTCAATGAGTGGGTGCCTCCTGGGTGGCCGAGAAGTCAAAAGACACTATGAACATCATACAAATAATGTAAAGCGCAAACTGCCACTAAGATAGTCCGCAGTGTTTGACGGTTAACATAAAAAAGTTCCAGGGAACACGATCTTAGTGCAAAACAAGCATCCAAAGTTTATTCAAAATGTGCATCAAAATGATTAAAACCTGGACTTACTAAAGAACATAGTGCCGGAGTCAACACTCCATACACCACATGAGCCGTCCCTTAGCAAGGACTTTGTCAGGGGAAATTCAATATGCAAAACTTAGGCTGCATTCTTAAAATAAGCAAATGTCACAAGGTTTCTAGTTTCGATCATGTGGTTCATTGTTCAATGGAACTCAGATGCCTGTTGTAAGTCAGCGCCATCTTGGACCAGTGTGATATCTATATCACATTACTTTTACTTGAATTCTAAATAGAACATTCTATTTTGTCAGACAGAATTGTAGATGGTGGGCAGAGATTACACACTCATGTTTACATAATAAGTTATGCAGTAAGTAAATATATCTTAAATTAAGAATTTGTAGAATTGAATATATTCTCTGGTGGAAAAATGAATTTATTCAAGAAATGGACAGTTGACACGTGTTTCGACCTCCTGGTCGTCCTCAAGGCTGTGTAATTCCCACATTTTACATATAGACATGCAATAAAATGCCACAGTTTGGGTTACAGAATGCATGGTTATCCAATTTGAAATAACGCATAATGCCAAAATGATACATTCAGTAAACATAGTAAACACAGGCCATTAAAACAGTGGTAAATACACCCCTTCTAAAAAAGGCAGGCTTAGACTACCAATTTTCTGCCTATTACGAACACTCTATTCTTTTTGAAGTTGGTCGACAAGGTAGCCACAACCCACCTTCAACTTCATATTGAAAACACAGGTCGGTTACACGAAAGACAATCAGGCTTCCGTCGTTTTCCCGGCACAGAGAGTGCCCTGGTGGACCTCCAAACCCACATGCTAACTTTAATGGAAAGAAGTAGACCGGGCCTGTTAATATTGTTAGATCTTAGTGCAGCCTTTGATCTCTTGGATCATAAGATACTACTGAATAGGCTACTAGATACGGGTGGTCTGGCTACTGAGACTATAAACTGGGTTACATCTTTTTTGGAGGGTAGAAGATCCAGGGTACACTGAGGAGACGCGTTCTCTGAAGTAGAAACCATCATGTGTGGCGTCCCTCAGGGAGCATGTTTGTCACCCCTGCTCTTTAACATTTATATTGTTCCTCTTTGTAGAGAACTGGAAAAGATTTTTTCACAAATTACGCTGACGACTTCCAGCTGTCTATGAAGCTATCAGGAGAGCACCAGGAAGATCAGTATAAACTAAACAAAGTCTATAAAGTGATAAAGAACTGGATGACTACAAACTGGCTATGCCTAAATGCCGGGAAAACGGAAGTCATGATTTATGGGTCCAAAAAATCTAGCGAGGCATTAGTCCATGGCTTTTCTAGTTTCTTTGTTGAGGACAGCCTTATTGAAGTAGTCGATAAGGTGAAAACTCTGGGTGCATACCTGAAGGCCTCCTTAGATGCAGGAGCTCAAGTAGATACTATTGAAAAGAATACCCATTACCACTTGCGAGTATTGAGACAGGTCGCCCCACTAATCTCTAAAAATAATCGAGCCAAGTTAGTAAGGGCTGTTATTTTGCCACGCCTGGACTACTGCAATGCCCTACTGGGGGGTGCTAGTAGAGAAGATGTCCGCAGTTTGCAGAAAATCCTGAATACATCTGTGCGCATAATTTATGGCATGAAAAGGTATGAACCCACCTCTCTTGCCAGAAAGGAATTGTACTGGCTACACATATCTGCTAGGATCTCCTTTAAAATGCTGACCCTGTGTCATAAATGCGTCTATGGGACAGCTCCGAGCTACCTAAAGGACAAGATTACTATATACCAGCCCACAAAAAATCTTCGCTCCACCTCCACCCAGCTTTTACAGGTGGCAAGGACTAAGAGAGCACGTGGAAATGGACGCTCTTTTCTAGTGCTTGCTTCTAAGGAATGGAACAATCTACCGTTGGTGCTCAGAGAAGAAAGCAATCTCTTGGCTTTCCGAAAACTTCTGAAAACGGCACTTTTCATCTAATCTTCGGCTCAACCTCACTGACCCTTTTTTGCTTGTGAAGGAACGCTTAGATGTCTTAGGGCTTTGGCGCTATAGAAACGTTATAACATAACATAACAACATAAGTATTCATTAAATTGTCACATACCATATTCCAATTGCAGATGAGAGGGTTCAAGTTAGCGATGATCACATACAAAAAGATTTGAAAAAGAAATAAATTAAGGCCCAATCGAAGACAAAATTCAACTAGAATGAGCCATATGATAAGTAAGCTGAGCCTAGTAGGGTTTGCCACCCCAAGTACCATGCTCAATAAAACCATTATTGGTATCACACCGTGAGTTGTTGGCTATGCCAAAGTATACACTACAGCACCCATATTAACCAATGACAAGTACATGACTACCCAAGTCACAAAAGAAAGAAAAAATCATTCTTACCAAAACCGCTAATTCCAGTTCAAATATTTGCTGAAAATGAGATTAACGACGATAAGGCGTCACAACAAAATGCATTGAAATATTGATAATTAAACAAAGAAAAGTATAATATAGTAGAATACCTGCAGTTCAAATGCTGTTCGCTCATTCAGAGAAATGAATTTCATAAATTATGTTGCCAAAAGATTTGACTTTATGTGTAAACCTGAAATTAAAATGAGCACAAACCAGTTTTGGTATCAATCAGTGCCGCAGCCATATGAACATGACACATTAATTTAGCATTCATACAATCCTCACTGAATTCTAATACAGCAATAATAAGACTCCATCCAGTGTAAAACTTACCCGAAAATCGGCGTATCGTGAATATAAATGGACCAAATCCCTGCAATTCTGAGGAAACCGAACAAAACATTTTTGAACAAATTCATGACATTTTAATTGAGTATCAGGATGAAATCAAGCTTCGTAAATTCAGAAAATATTTTCGGGATGAAAAAGATTATCGATGGGATAGGATATGTACATTCCAGCCCAAATATGATATTACTCCTATAGTTAAACCCAGCTCTTCACATACCACACCAGCAAGCACTGAACTTTCTTTTGTGACTTGGGTAGTCACATACTGGTTATTGGTTAATATGGGTGAGGTAGTGTATACTTTGGCATAGCCAACAACTCACGGTGTGTTACCAATAATGGTTTTATTGCACATGGTACTTGGGGTGGCAAACCCTACTAGGCTCAGCTTACTTATCATATGGTTCATTCTATTTGATCCACTGTAGGGGCATACCGAAAAATCTTTATGCCTCAATCTAATTCAATTATTAATTTCATTCAATACATCTCTGGCTAAAAAGTGGTCCTTTTAAGGAATGGTTAAATTGAAGTAAGTTGAAATTTGTCTTTGCTTGGGCCTTAATTTATTTGTTTTTCAAATCTTTTTGTATGTGATCATCACTCCCTTGAACCCTCTCATCTGCAATTGGAATATGGTATGTGTCAATTTAAGGAATACTTATGTTTACTGAATGTATCATTTTGGCATTATGTGTTATTTAAAATTGGATAACCCTGCATTCTGTAACCCAAACTGTGGCATTTTATAACATGTCTATATGTAAAATGTGGGAATTACACAGCCTTGAGGATGACCAGGAGGTCGAAACACGTGTCGGTTGTCCATTTCTGGAATAAATTCATTTTTTCACCAGAGAATACATTCAATTCCACAAATTCTTATTTTAAGATATATTTGCTTACTGCATAACTTATTGTGTAAACATGAGCGCGTAATATCTGGCCACCATCTAGAATTCTGTCTGTTTAATTTTTCCAGTTAGATAGAATTTACCAATCATTTTGTATTATACTTAAGGAGTGGGCAAGAGCACACAGCATATTTTAATCGAATCCACAACATTGTAATTACACTTCTATTTTTTCAGTTTGCATAGTTCTCATGACATCGCTATATGTTGGGGATAATTATATTATCATTAGCCTAAACATATCAGGACATGCCCGTTAAAATCTCGAAAATATAAAAATGCTGGTGCAATTTAACGAGTTAATGATGCCATCCAAAACTCGTTAGAAGGTGAGTGATGGGCGATTCATGCTCACGGAGGTTAATGTCCTCCAAATATGTCTTTTGCATCTCGCTTCTAAGCCTCTGTGCTCTGCAGGATTGACCGCACAGCAAAAAATGAAGATGCTGAAAAGATTAAAAAACGAGAAATAAGCAAATGGTGGAAAGCAATGACCCTCACTACAGGGACGTCATTTGGGGGTTGCCAGAGGTCGCAAGTGCGACCTCTGTGGTCACAGTTTGCGACCTCTGCCCACCTCCTGCGACCGCTGGACTGGAGCATGGGTTTGGCAAGTATTTTCTTAAGAAAGAGTTTGTTATTTTCAACAGGAGACAGACCCCTGTTGAAAACAGCAAACTATTAGTTAAAAAAAGCACAAAGTGTAAACTCGGTGGTGGGCGCCCGCCACTTTGTCTGCAGATACGTTCTCAAGCTCGTGTTGGTTCATTTCAGGATTTAAGAAATCACAAGCTCCATGCCTGCGTGGGTGGCGCGCGAGCACAGGCGCCAATGTGTCTCCTTGAGCGAGTCAAGCCTTGTAAGGGTTGCCTAGCAACCATTGGCTTAACCGAGAGCAATGCACGATTGTTGCTTTTTAGAAGAGCCCAGCCCCAGGGCCTGGCGCTGGCTGACACGAATAAAAGAAATGACTGAGCTCGGGCCCGTGGCTCACCCATGGAGGGAAATTAATCTTAATTTGATGCCCAGCCTTGGTGTGTCTCTGCGCAGAGGCTGGGCACCACCAGATGACACAGACACCTGCTCGCCCCTTCCACCTGCTCAAAGGGCAGTTGCTAGCCCCAAAGGGCGGAAGGATCAATGATGTCTGCGGCCGTGAGTATGTTCCCCGGGGTCTGTGCGACGGTGCATGAGGGCTCATTGATAGGTAACGTGCAGAGCCGTGGTATGCAGTCAGGAAGGCTGCTGTAAATATTGTCAAGCGAGGAGAAAGAATAACTGTGCGGCAAAACCTCAACTGTTATTTAAATTGTTGTTGCCTCGTTAATGCCGGCATTCATTTAATCTAGTGACAGTGATGATTGTCTCAAGGGTAGGATTGGGGAATGCAAGGGGGTAACAGTCTCCATGCACCAATGTCATAGACGGGAGGGCTAAGTGCTGGCTTGATGTCCCCATTTCGTTTCATCTATGTACGTGCTCGGGGCTGGCGGCTGTGCTGCATGGGCTGTTTGGGATGTTTTACTGCGTTGTGGTTTGAATAGGGATTGCACATAGTATTACTTGTTTGTTTGTATTGGTCCGCTATCCTCAAACAACATGATGCCGTATCAGATGGATTTGCACTGTTTAACGAAGGTAATTGTCAAGTTGTCCGCTACCTTCTAAGCTGCTCTTTGTTCTGAGGCAATGCTTTTCTTTGACCCATTAGGGGCCAATTTCTTTATTCAGCACCAGGTACATGCTCCACTGCTTCCCCACAACCCCCTTGAATTTCTCATGCTGCATGCAAGTTTCGTGTCCAGTTTACATTTGTAAAGAGTGTCCCCAGATGACATTTGACAGAAGGTGCATTTGTCCATTGAAGATGAGAGCTTTTACACCAGTACCCTGTTGCTCTACAGTGGTCATTACTGCAAAGAAGCTTCTATCTTTAACCTTTGTGTGAGCATTCATCCAGTAAGTATTAGATCAATGTCGTGCTATTAAACTTGTCCACTAAAAAAATGATCTGCTGGGTTGAAAGGTGGCTGACTCTGCAAATAACTTTAGAACCACAGGCAGCCCCTTATATTGTCAAACGCGTCTGGGATATTCGCCTGCAGTTTTGTCCTATGCAAGGGCTAGATTTGGAATGTTTTAAATATGTTAGCTCAAGCCTCTAGTTTAGCTTTTGTAGTTGTCTCGGCATTGCACTCTATTATTTAGATATCAGTGCATTTCTGAATCGCCAAGAGAAGTTTTTTATTTGTTGTGGTGACTTTATAGTCAGTTTGGACATGTGACATATCATAGTACAGTAATATTGTAATCATACTTTTCTGAGGAACAATACTATGTGATGCCACTTCCTGTTTTGTGAAGGGGTGAAAGGTTGTGTATCATCACTTCGTGTGGTGTGGCTTGGGGGCGTGGTCAAATGACATCACTTCCTGTGATGTAATCGGAGGTCAAGGGTCATGTGATGTCACTTCCGCGACCCCTGGCATTTTGGTGAAATGACGTCCCTGCCTCACTATGTATCTGGAAGTGAAAAGAATTCCAAGGGGTCTTAGAATTGTAACCATCCCAACCTATGAGGAGATTGACCTAGAGCTAATAGTGGAATGGACAGAACATACCAGTCCTAATATCATTGTCCCCAGCATATAGCAATGTCATCAGAACTATGCAAGCTGACAAAATAGAGTGTTCTATTTAGTGTTTTATTTCGAATTCTAGTAAAAGTAATGCTATGTGATATGTATAGCACACTGTTCCAAGATGGCATTGACTGACAACTGGCATCTGGGTTCAGTTGAACATTGAATCACATGATCGGAACTAGAAACCTTGTGACATTTTGCAGATTCTTTAAATGGGGTCTAAGTATTGCACATTTAATTTCACCTGATGAAGTTCTTGCTAAGGGACAGAACGCGTGGTTTATGGAGTGTTGACTCCAGCACTATGTTCTTTAATAAGTCCATGTTTTAATAATTTTGATGCACTTGTCTTCTGTAAGAACTTCGGATGTTTGTGTTGCACTAAGATCGAGTGCACCAGACGTTTTTTATGTTAACCATCAAACACTGCGGACTGTCTTAGTGGTGGTTTACGTTATTTGTATGATATATATATGTATGCATGTATATAAGATAAAATGTAGGAAAGCCATACAGATACCTGGCTTTTCTTTTATGTGCCATCATGATAAATCAAATCCGGAATCTTCCATATATAAAATGAAAAGGGAGTCCTTGACTCTCCTGCTGGTAGCACCACTGGCCCAGTGCAAGAAATAGTAAGGGGGCCTCACCAAATGTTTTGCTCCAAGCCTCAGGGAAGCCTGTGACCACCCTCGTGTTATGGGACAGGTCTTGATGAACTAATGTTGAGTGTTTTTTTGAGTGGGCACTATGACAGTGAACAAGTAAGTGGAGAAATGTGGTTCTCTGACACAGCGCATTCAAGACTTTCTCTATCCACAGAAGATCTGTGACCGCACACTCTGGTGTTGTGGTTACTGCTTTAGCATGCTGTTTGGCCCATTCTTCCATGTGACTTTGGAGTAGCCCATTCTTCCAATGTAGAATGGTGTGGAGTTAGTAGGAGAGTGCCTAGACTTGTGCAGTGGGGGCATGTGGGTGGGCCAGCGGGGAAAATGAGCTTTTGGTAACACGCATCTCACTCAGATCAATTGTGTCATGTTGGAAATTAGCCTCGTTGTGTTGTAGGCAGGGTTCAGGTCATTTAGACCCAAAAGGGGAAATGACATAAAGTACTTAGTTCTGGAATAAAGTTGAACTAAGATACACTGGTTTGGCCTCTTTCATTAATTGTTAGGCTGTGCTAATACTTGCCAGCTGCGGATACACCTCTGGCGTGAGACACAGCAGGTGGCCCACACAGCAGCTTGGAGGGGGAGATGCAACCATCTGCTCTGTAGAGCACCACCCAACATGGGCAAGACAACGGACCCTGTAATAAAGGGTGAGCACAGCTGTGCCATGAGGCTAGGGGGCACAGTAGTGGCTGACAAAAAGGACAAACAACATTACAGGGCAGCTAGATCAGTAAGCCTGCCCGTCCAATAAGATGTCTGCACACAAGGTCGCAAGGTGGTGAGTCGAAGGTGCCCAGAGGTCAGCATCCGCTGGTCTGGACAATCTCACTGCAGCAAAAGAGCAGGTGGGATCAAGTTGTTGGAAGAGGAAATTCCTGTGACAGTATCTGCGCAATCATCGGGGTTGTTCCCAATGACGCAAGGGGCATCTGTACCATGGTGACTACCCGCGCCTTTTGACCTTACAGACACCAGAATATTGGGTCTGCGATGGATCCACTGGAACAAGGATTTTAGGGTATATATTGGTACCATGGGGATCATAGATGACGAGAGAAAGAAAAGCACACTGACAACAGCAGAAGGAGCAGCAGTGCGCGGCATACTGTAGTACGAGCTGGTAGACGAGGAGAAGGCAACATTTCAGGAAATACAAGCAGCGCTATCAACCTACTTTGCACCACATACCAACATGGATTGTGAAAGGCAAATGTTTCATACAACCACGCAAGACAAAGGTGAAACACTGGACAGATTTGTAATACGACTCTGCATACCCATCAAAAATTGTGCATTCCAACTATTCTCAAATGAGCAGGTATTAAGATACCAGCAGGGCCGGTGCAAGGAATTTTGCCACCCTAGGCAAACTGTCAGATTGCCGCCTCCACTCCAGATTCTAACCGTTCTCAATCAACCGTCCTCTCACCAACCCACGCCCCCCCCACAGCCTTGTGTTCACGAGATGTGTGTTACCCTGCAGGAGGGGGTGACTTCTAGGCAAGCATGCATAAAAAGAAATCAACAAACGAATGTTGGGCAGCTCAAAACAGCAGCTCCAGGTGCCCTGACAGATTTGGCACCATACCACGAAAACAACAGAAACAAGCATTGGCAATGCCAATGGTTTGGGCCTTTTTGTAGACATGGGAAAGGCATTTGCCAGGCACTGCTGTAGTGGTATAAACTGGAAATTGATGGTAGCAGGTGCAAATGGAGCAGCTACCTGGGCATATAACTGCAGTGCCTGGCAAATGCCTAGTACCTATATACAAGTCAAAACTGTTGGCTTTGCCAAGGCTTGTTTTAACAGGACTTCAGTGAAGGACACCATAGTGCTTATAAATTGAGTGGCTGTGGGCAGGCCTGGTAAGACATTCTTATTATATCAGTAGCACGTACAGCTCAAATTAAGTGAGTAACTCTCAGAAGACTGCTTTGAAAAAACATTTGCAGCCACTACAAGTACAAAGTTGTATGGTTAGGCTTCACTAAAGCATGCTTAAAGTCATGGTATGGTATGGTAATGTTTATTTATAAAGCGCCTATACACAAGGCAAGTGCTTCAAAGCGCTCAAGGAGGGTGGGAACATGGGGACAAAACAACAGTTGTTCAGAGCCCTTGAAATTCTGAGACGATAATAGTCTTCACAGGCAGAGTAAGTGCAAATAACACAATTAACAGTTGAGACACAGCAAATAGGGCTGCCGACGATTCTGCAGTTTAACCAAGTGTAATTAAGGGGGGTAGACAGGGGAGAACAGACAGACAATCTTCAAACACGGTGCATTCGGATCGTGGAAGTGCACAGACAGTTCCAGGGGGGGTCCAAATGCACCCAGTCGGAGGATACTAAGGTAAGTGCAGAGAGAGCCACTCTCTTGGGTCCTTTCTCAAGTGTATTGACGGTGGGGTGAGTGCAGGGCGCTGAGGCAAGTGCAAGAGAGGACTGGTGGGGTGCCTGCGACCTGTGAGACTTTGAGGTACACCAGGTGGCCAGTCAGCAAGCTGTAGAGAAAAGGAGGGAAAGAGGGAGAGAGAAGGAAGAGGAGAAAAGGAAGGTCTTAAGGAGTTTCCGGAACTTAAGGAGATCAGGCTCAAGAGGGAGCGTGGCAGGAGGCTTTTCCAGAGGGAGGCCCCTGCTGAGGATAAGTATCTCCATCCAAATCTCTGCTTGGAGAACCGGCTCATTCAGAGAAGGTTGGAGGTAGATGAGTGGAGGACTCGGTAGGGACAGTATTTAGGTTGGCAACGTTGCAGATAGGTAGATTCAAGGCTCCAGAAAGCCTTGTGGACAATGCAGAGGGTCTTCAACTTGATCCTTGCAGCCACAGGGAGCCAGTGCCAGAGAGATGCAGTCGCTGGTCTTAAGGCCAAGGATAATTCTTGCGCTTCTGTTCTGATGAGTTGCAGAGGGCGCAGGGCAGAAGCAGGGAGGTTGAGGAAGAGGCTGTTGCAATAGTCCAACCTAGAGAGAACCAGGGCTCTGGAGACAGAGAGCCGCTGGGGGAAAGTGAGAAAAGGTAGAGTACCTCTGAGGAGGTCTGGCTGATAGTTAGACTTTTTAGCGACATCAGAAATTTGAGAGGAGATGGACAGAGTAGAGTTGAAGATCACTCCAAGGTTTTTAGCCTTGCAGGTGGGTGCAGGCACAGGGCCAAGGGAGGCCGGCCAGAGTGAAAGTAGGAAGGCGGGAGCAGGGGTGACTGAGTAGCAGACAGACAGTCGGATATGAGCGAGGAGGAGCAGGCGACTGAGGGTAGCCTGAAAGATAGTTGTATGTCACATACGTAGCACTGGAAGTTAGAGTTGAAAGTGGCAATCACACGTGCCAAGGCAGCCATATCGACGTTGAAGAACCAGAGGGATAAGTTAGATCCCTGGGGTATGCCACAGGTTGAGAGAGCGATAGTTGAGAGAAAGGCCCCGAGTTCCACCTGGGATGGGCGTTGGAGAGAAAGGAGGTTAACCACACCAGAGCCTGAACTGTGATTCCCAGGGTGTCACAGAGCCGTGCAATCACAATGTTGTGGTTAACTGTGTCAAAGGCAGAGGAGAGGTCAAGGAAAATGAGGACAGAGGGAGTGTTAGTGTCAAGTCTGAGAGCAGTTCTTCACAGGTGTTCAGAAGAGCAGTTTCCGTGCCTCTGGATACTCTAAAACAGACTGATGGTCGTGGAAGCACCCAAAAGATTCAGTGTGGAGGGTCAGCTGAGAGATTGCCAACTTCTCCAGGAGTTTGCCCAAGAAAGGAGAGATAGAGATCAGGCGGTAGTTTGCCAGAATGGAGGGGTCGACAGAGGGTTTCTTGAGCAGAGGGTGCACAAGGTAGTGCTTAAGAAGCGTTGGGAAAACTCCAGTGGAAAAGGAGAGATTGCAGAGATCAGCCAAGGCTTGGGCGAGGGAGTCAATGTCGTCCTTAATGGTTTTGGAGGGGCAAGGGCGACCTGTTTGGATGAGGCCTTCAACGACCTGACTTGTCTGGCGACCTCAGCGGGTGAGACGGGTGAGAGGGAAGAGAGGGGAAGTGGTGGGGGGGCAAAAGAGGCTCCAGTGTAGGTGTATGTTGTGGTGTGGAAGGGAGGGAGGAAAGGATGTCTTTGGTTTTTGTGATGAAGTGTGCAGCCACGGCCGAGCAAAGGTCCTGGGTGGGTGTGACAGAAGAAGAGGCTGCTTCAGAATTGGTCAGTTCCTTACAGACTGAAAAGGTTGTCGGTGTTCCTTGATACCACAGAGATGCAGGCTTGAAGAAAGGCTATTTTCTTGGTGCGGATGCAGAGTCGATATCACCTTTGAAGGAGGCGGCAGGCCAGTTTGTCAGAGGGTTCACCCGACAAATTCCATTTCCGCTCAGCTGCCCTACACTTGAGTTTTAGGGCTGCCAGATCGGAGTCGTACCAAGAGTTGCACTTTTTGGGAGACTTCAGACGAACCCTCATGACATGACATGACATTTTGTAAAGCTCAGGCAATATTATGTTACCACAGGTTGACAGAGCCTTTGAGCCACATATGGAAGAACTGTGGTTAGGCGGACCTGGAGCGCTCGCTCCTGGGAAGCAAGCGGTAGAGCCACCCACACTGAGTGAGTAATGCAGTCTGCAGGGGGGGCCGTAGGCTCCATGCTGGTCACTGCCCCCCACAGTAGTTCCGCTCTCAGCCCCTGATGCCCTGCGCCCCCAGCCATGGAGCCCCGGGGACGGGTGACGGCGCTGAGCCTGGCACTGGGCCTCGTCTCGCTGGCGGTGGCGCTGCTCATCACCGACACACTGCCAGCTTCAGCAACCACACCCTAGTCCCCCACCCCCAATCTTGCTGAGATATCTCGCAGGCACTGACTCTGGCTTTGTTGATTTGAATAGTCTGCTTGGGGCTTGATGTGGAACCCATTCTTGAGCCGTCACATAGCCCTTCAATGCAGTTTTTCCGCATGTGTGTTCTGCAAGTAAGTAAGCACGCTTAACGTGGGTTTGCGCACTGGTACATCTACTTACTTGGTTGGCAGTGTAGTCGGCACGGAACCTCGGTCCAGGCGTCCTCCTCACCTGTCCTGACTCCTGTGTCGTGGTCGTCGCACTGCACTGCAGCATTCATACCATTGAGTTGACGATAGGATCGGTCAAGGGGGCACTTGTGGTGCTTGGTGGCATGCTAATGCACATTGCACAGGTGCCAGCGCTGCCACCACGCCCATTCACCCATCGTGACCCTGACCCAGCTCCAAGTCCCAACCTTCACTGCGCCACCTGGTCTGCTGCTGCAGCCAGCCCTACTGCAGACAGTAACTAACAACATGACCGGTGCTATCACCAGGCAAGGCAGCAGTGTGGGGGTGTTAAAAAAAGCATTTTGCAGCTCTAACATTTCCAACATATAGGCAAGCGCCTAACCTTGCCTAGTGATAGCACCGGCCCTGGATACCAGGTAATTGCATGCTGTGAATCGCCAGAGTTCAGAAAGAAGCTTCAGTAGAAACAAAGATCACTGGATGAAATTCTGGCTAAGGCCCGAATGGAGTCTGCCATTATGTAACAAGTCAATAACATGAGCAAAGTAAAACTATCACCAGTGGCAAAAGAGCAAGAGACCATCAAGAAATGGACTTAATCAAGGCGAGGGTGCCAAAAAGATGGATAAAACATGCTTCAGATGTGGGTTCAAATTCCCTCATGATGGCACATGCCCAGCACTAGGCCAGCAATGTGCAGCATTTGGTTTGGACAATCACTTCAGAGTGGTATGTAGAAATGCCCCTGTCACAGCCGCACAACATGTCACTGAGAGGGAGAAGAAGATATATAAAATATCATCTGGAAGACCGAAAATTGAACCGTACAGAAGATACCGACAAACAGAAGAGGAAAAGTGACAAATACCAATCTAGAAGACCTTATAAATCCCCAGAAAGAAGATGCTCACACAGGACAAGACGTAATGTAAGATACATAGAGGTAGACCACAGTCAGGAAGCGAGTCATCTCCTCTCCCGATGATCAGAGGAAAAAAGGATACGTGAGGGCACTGGGAAACAAGACTGCCAAGGAACACAGCCCCACACTGGTACTACAGGTCAACGACACAATGACTGAATTCCTAATACACACCGGTGCAACATTGAATTTCCTGAGCTAAGAGGCCTATCAAAGCCTCCTCCACACACCTAAACTAAAACCGCTGACGGCGGACATTTGTCCATATGGCTCAAACACTGCATTACACAGCAGGGGCATTTTCGCAGCCGTGTGAACGCACAAGTCACACTCGGCATGTATACAGCTGCACAAGCTCACCTCCAAAACAAACACTGGATGAATACTGAGCTTTCAGATGGCCATAGATGTGGGGTTGGTGCTGTGATGAATCTGATGATGTCATCTCTCCTCTCCCGGGATAGCTTCTCACCATGTGGCCAGGGGACGGCAGCCACTACCTGACCCTAACCCTGGGGTTGGCTATTCGAAGAAGGATAACATGAGGACAGGTGTCCATCAGGTGGAGGGACAACCATCATCAGATGAGACATCGTATCCCCGTTTCCTTTTAGGGATACCCCTTACATTCCTCATGCCTTGATGTCATACTGTGATCACCCCTTTCAATAACCCTTAAAGCATGTTGATAGTATCCTCAGTATTCTATAACCAACAGAATAATAAAGTCTAAGATGAGGAAGGGGCGCAGAGTAATGCAGAATACTCAGCAGAACCAGAAGGAGCCGTCTAGTGCTTGGAGGAAGCCGATTGTCTCCAAGCAACTCTCTTCCTTGAACCGGGAGGTTACAGATGGAACAGCTGAATTTAACAGAGAAATGCAACCGGCTAGTTACTGCTGGGGAAGCCAAACTGAGAAGCACACAGGTGAGCAGTGAGATGACGAGAGAGGACCGACTCCAGGAGCTGGTTTGCCATGCTGGGATCGCAGCAGGAAGAGAAGAGGACCCTTCCTGGCAACCGTGAGAATCGAGAAGCAATACCAACTCAGCCCGAATATAGAGAAGTGCTCAGGAGTGAAGCGGGAGCCTCAAAGGACATTGAAGTCACTAGATGAAGCTGGTAAGCCCATAAAGTGGAGGCAGATGCTGGGTGCTTCTGTGTGTTTGCCTCAAGAGGTCCTGCCTCGAGAGGTCCGAAGAACACCAGAGAAAGCCGGTGAGCCCTGTGAATGGAAGTTTGGTCATCAGGGCTCTTCGGCAGCTCCTATTTAAAAAAAGGTAGCAGGCGCTCCTCTGCAGAAAGAACATGGCATGATAACTTGTTCTGTGGTTTTTTCCCACTTTGAGAGTGGCGCCTGCTACCATTTATGAAAACTCTTTGGCAGCTCCACCAAGTACCGATATGTACCAGTTGCATGAGTCGGGTGACTGGGACATTTAACAAAGAAATTGAATGAAAGTGGGTTTGAGACCCGATACTTTGATAAAAGTGATAGAGGATATTAGAACTGTGTGAATACAAGAATACTGTGAGAACTGCCGGGGGAGTATTCCATGTGTTTGGACATTTGCCAAAGGAAGGAAATGAAAGTGGGTTTGAGACCCACTGTTTTGGTGAAAACATTACAGAATATTGGAACTGTGTGAATACAAGAAATACAGGACTAAAGAGAGACCCTGGCAGGAAAGTGTACCAGGTATGTGGCATGTCTGCGAACCACATCCACATTGTGTAAAGGAACTAAATTAGAGAATCTGGCAGGAGAGTGTGCCAGGTGTCTTGCGAGTCGGGCCCCACACCCAAATTGTGTTACTTTGAAAAGAGAATCCCAAGGAAGAGTCATGCCCTTGGGGATTTGAATTACCGTGTTTGTAGCAAAGACTTGGGGAATGGAGTTATTTCCCCTAGAGTGGATTATGACATCAAGAGAACGGAGACATCCTCTTGGGCCTTAGAGAACTTAGTTATTCTTTGGATCTTTTGTTTTGGTTGAGAGAAACCTGGGGAAGGGAGCCATTCCCAGGAACTGTGAACATTATCCATTTGGAACATGTGATGGATTATATCTGGTTGTTGAACTTGAACATGTGTGCTCTTTTCAAGCCAGAGACAATACCCTTAACACCTCGGAGTTTGTTTTAGAATGGGAGGGCTAGGATAGGATTTCAGACACAGGACATTTTTGCTTGGGACAACCTGACACAGGACAGACCCCTTAGTTTTGTTTGAGGTAGGGAAATACTTTCTAGATTAGGGACAATGATTCCAGGAAGAGATCCATCAAGTCATCAAGCATGTACCAAATTTCCTGAACTACAGCAATGACATTTTAGTAGTTGGTACATCAATAAAAGAACACGACAACATGCTACACCATGTCTGCTTAACCCTAGAATCAGCCATGGTGCTTCTAGGCCTGGCCAGTTTCTGTTTGCAGTTTGTCGAGAATTACGCCACAGTGAGTGCCCCACTGCGTGACCTCATGAGGGACAAAAGAGATTTCAAGTGGGCACCACAGTGCCAAACAAGCTTCGAAACCATATGGGCAAACATCTGCTCGGCTGAAGATATGGCTCCTTGAAGGAAACGTATGTGACTCTAGACACCAACCCAGTGTGCCTCGGTGCAAACCTGTCCTAATATGACAAAGAAATGCCACACGTCCAGAGGACTGTATCATGTGCCAGTTGCAGCCTATCGAACACTGAACAAGCCTACTGCCAGGCAGAGAAGGAGAGTCTGGCGATAGTTTGGGCATGCAAGTACTTTCATTTTTTCCTCTAGGGGAAAGCTTCACAATCATTACGGACCACCAGGCACTCCTCACAATTTATGGAAATCAGAAAGTGAGAATGCCACAGAGAATAGCAAGATGGGGGCTTAAGTTACAAGATTACAAATTTACAATCCGTCACAGACTCGGGAAAGACAAGAATCCAGTGGACTACCTATCCTGTCTCCCCACAGGCTCAGCACATCCAGAACAATGAATTGCGGATGCATATTTGAACTACGTTATACACCAAATGAAGCCGTTCCCAATTGCGTGGGAAACGCAACAGCTAGAATCGGAAGAGGATATGACGATAGCCATCATTGCACGATGCATCACTACAGGAAAGATGAGACACACCAAGGACATGGCCAAACACCACGATCTAGCCACCCAAGAGGGTTTAAGAAGCATGACCCTGGTGCAGGACGAACTTACCGTGATGGAAGACCACATTGTTATGAAGAGATGCAAAATCGTATTACCAAGGTCATTGTGCCAGCAAATCTTCCACCTAGCGCACGAATGGCATAGTGGAATCATGTCCAGCAAAAAGGAGCTCAGACAGAAAATATGGTTGCCATGGCTGGACACTAGAGTACAAGAGACACTGAAGAGATGTGCCACGTGCATTGTGGTTGCCCCTGCCCCTGGCCCAGCCCCCTGCAAATGTCTCCATTAGCTGAAGGGATATGGGAAGAGCTAGCCACTGACGACTTTGGCCCGGTTACAGATGGGTCATATGTCCTTGTAGTGTTAGACGAATATTCAAGCTTCCCGGAAGTGCAACTCATATCGTCCACAGTGGCTACATCTGTCCTACCAGCACTGGACTGCATCCTTACGGATTATGGTATTCCAAAAATGATCAAATCAGACAATGGCCCACCATTCTCGAGCCACAATGTTGCCATGTTTGCCAAGTATATGGGGTCAAGCACCATAAAATCACACCCCTTTGGCCCGTGGCTAACAGCACAGTTGAAAGGTTCACAGGGAACATTAAAACGGCTCTACAAGTTTCACACATTTCAGGAAACCCATTTGAGCAAGTGCTATACCAGCTTTTGATAGACTACCGTCATGCACCCCACAGTGCCACAGGAATGTGCCCAGCAGACCTTTTGTTTGGTAGGAAAATCAGAACCAGAATCCCACAAGGTAAGTGGCCGGGCGTGATGAGTGAATGTGACCAGCTGGTCCGTGAGAAGGACACAGCAGAAATGATGAAGATGAAAGCCATGGCTGACAAAAAAAAGAGGTGCCAGAGAAGAGTCCATCAACATAGGCGACAAGGTGGTGGCAAAGCAGTCAAGGCAACAAAAGGAAGACTCAATGTTTGCACCAGAAATCCTGACAGTCGCGCAGAAGGCAGGCTCCATAGTCACAGCAGAAAACGAATAAGGGAGGGAAATCACCCAAAATATATCCCATTTTAAAGAGTGTCGGGAGGGAAACGAATCATGGAGGACTCCCAGCAGAGACAGAAGGGGATGTGACTCTGAAGATTCATGTTAAGGAGGCAGTGAGGCATCTGATGAGGAGTGGGAGATGCTGAAATACGATACGGGGAGAAGAAACCTGGAATGCCAGAGTGTGGGGAGACCCGACAGAGCCAAAATAAAACCGCAAGACTAATTGAAGAAATGGGTTAATTTGTAACTTAGGGCATCATTACGAGTTGGGCGGTAGCCCTTAAATGCGGCTGTAACGGCATTACTGCTTTATATAAGGGTTGGCCCTATCACAAGTCTGGCGTGTTTACACCAGCTCATAGCTGTGGGTAAACATGCTGAGAAAATGCCCAGTGTCAGTGCAATTACCACCGGTGGTATTACCACATGCTAATTGGGCTGAAAATTCTGCATTGGGTCCAATGGACCCAATGTGAAATTGGGACTTACAGTTAACGCCCAACCCGTGATCTGGCGGTAATACCGCTGGACCGGTGAGCGCTAACGCTAATAAAGTTGGGTGGTATTACAGCCCAGATACCGCCTAACTCTTGATGAGGCCCTAATTAGTATTTAAGAAAGTGGAGATTACGTGTTGACAATCAGCAACTTTGGGTTGTAGGCGGAGAGGAAAAAAGAGGAAATAACGTGAAGGACGGGAAGTCATTAGTTCTGGAATAAAGGTAAATTGAACTAAGACGCACACGCACTGGTGTGGCCTCCGTCATTAATTGGTAGACCGTGGTAACCCTTACTCACACTACTGGGTGTGTCCCAGAACACCACAAATTCCACCATCGAGGCACTCCACTTTCCTAAAGCTGTGTCACCCTTGGAACGATTCTGCTTTCTTTCTTTGCTTTGCCCCGTGGGCAGCCATCCCCCATCAGTGCCACTTCACACTGTCTATTCTGCTATGTTTCATATAGAATTTCCCTTTAGCAAAACCAAAACTGTTGGCTTTGCCAGTGCTTGTTTTTACAACGAACCATTTGATGCAGAAAACACTGATACTTTGTGTACTTTGGGAGAACAAACGCTACATGGCACACTTCGTTTAAAAATCATAATATTTTTAGAAACTGCTAAAAACCTCAGGATTAGTAGAATGGTTTCCAAATGTTTAGCAACAGGTTTCTCATTAGTCTGGTTGCGAACCGGTCATTGATCTTGCACGTTTAATTTAAATTGGACTTTGAAATGCACGGACCATTTACAAATGGTACTGAGTCAAAAGAATATAACAGACAGAAATCTAAACAGCTTTTCAGTCTTAACTTACCAAGCAGTGCCACCTAGTGGACACGCTTGTTCAATACTGCTCTTCTTTTACTCGCCGCACAAAGCAAAACAAGAATTAATCAATTCAACACTTCGAATCGTGTATTAGGGTAATGAACATATTTTGTTGTGAGGAGTTCTATCTACGTCACCTTTTCCCCCATATGCTAAACCGTGGCATTGCAGCAAGAGCAGAGCGAAGGTTGCCAGATAATCTAGCCAGCTGTCCCAGAAAATGCCTTTCACAGCACCAGGAAATGGGCCTGATGAACGGAGTTTTTATCAGAGGGTACCTTCCGAAGAATACGTTGTGCCTTGCCTAATTTGCGAGGCAATTCAAGAAGTAGATATTTACCACAAAAAATATACTTTGTGCCATCAGTTTCCTCTCAAAGTAACTGGGTTGCGTTATTTACAAATTTCGTGAACCTTCATCGGAAAGGAATCAGTGATATAATCAGTGCTGTATTCTCTGATGTCATCATTGTGGTCATACGTTGTGCAACAGGGTGTGAGTAGTTAAGGTGGCTTTGGCTGAATTGGCTGCCGGATTTCAAGGGTTTTGTTGTGTTACATTTTTACATTAACATATCTTTAAGGTTTTTTCAGTGAATTTCAAAGGTTTTGTTGCTATGTATTTTTCACATTAATTTTGAACACCTTCACTCTCTCTTAGCTAAAGTTTTCTTCACTGAATTTCAAGCGTTGTATTATACTATAGCATTTTTGCAGCCCACTTGCCAAGGCCAGCAGCCACTGCATTTGATCATGACCACTGTCCATGTTGCACCAATAGCTTTCTTTTGGGCCCACTAGCCATGGCCTTTGGCTATGACCAGTGGCAACGACTTCAGCCTTAGCCACTGTCCATGTAGCACCAACAGCATTCTTTGGGTCGCACTAGCCATGATCTTCAGCCATGACCAGTGGCAATGGAATTCATCACTGTACATGTTGCACCAATAGTTTTCTTTGGGGCACACTAGCCGTGGCCACTTATAACATCACACATTACATCACTGATGACTTCACGGATAACTTCACTAATGACATCACTATCACTGCTTTATTTAATTACATTTTGAAATATTACAACTCTGTTTTGTTACATTATAGTGCGGCGGTCGTCAAACTATAGTTAAGGTGAGTATCAAGTTCCATAGGAAAGCCGAAAATGGAATTGCATGACAGATTTGGCTGATATTTTGCAAAGACAGAGGTTTGTCACAGCGTTTCCAATGACCCCCACCACCACCGACTGGACATTTTGGGAAAGATTCACAATAAAATGAACATGTTATTAAGAAAGCAAAAAGAAAGCTGTTTTCGGCCTACTCCCATTCATTTCCCCATAGAGAAAAAGTCAAAATGTCTGCGCAGCGCACAGCAAAAATAGATTGAGGGAATTGGACCAGGTACGAAACAACTTGGGCACGAAGCGTTGACTCAATTTCCAAAATGATAGCTGTATCTCTCAGGGTGGATCGCAGCTGAGAGTCTTTTCAGAAATGAAAAAGCAGCTATTTCTTCCCAAAATACTATTGCTAATAATTTTTGACTTGTTGGATGGATTTGGAGGAACTCTCCAAAACAGAAAGGTTCTCAAGGGCCCCCTAAACTCCATATTTCGGGAACAATATGTTTTAAAATGAAAAAGGTATTAAGAAAATAAAACACCACAGTTTCACAGTTTTTAGCCTATTCATTTTCCTATAGAGAAAAAGTGCAGTTATTGAACAGCCATGGCATAAAAACTGCTGGGTAGATTTGTATCAAATAAGAAACAACTTGTTATGTTATGTTGATTTATACCATGCACCGCTACCACCCATGTACAGTGTCCAGGCGCTCACTTGGGCACAAAGCATTGACTTAATTTCTTGAGTAGTTTGGGATAAACCCATCTAGTAGTTTTTAAAATATTTGACAGAGAAAGGGGTGCCCTCTGCTCCTTAAAAACTTTATATCTACTTTGTTGCTTTTTGCAGCAGAAAGGCTGAGCGAGGCTAATAATGAATGATTTGCTGGATGGATATGAATGAAACTTTCCAAACAAACATATTGTCAAGAGCCCCACTAAACTGCAAATGTCGGGAACAATGCATTATGAAATTAAAAGGTTATTAAGAAAACAAAACACCACAGTATCACAGTTTTCAGCCCATTCATTTTCCCATAGATAAAAAGTGCAGTTTTTAAATGGCTGCAGTGCGAAAACCACTGGGCAGATTTGGACCGCACTTTGGAATGTACTCTCCCATTATCTTACAGAGTCTAATAAGGTTCTCTGCACCAGAAAGAAACTCAAAACTCTTCTGTTTATGTAGTCATTCCTAAGGGAAGACTGATTGTTTTGAATGACAGCGCTTAGATGGCCTGGCCGTAGGTGTTGTATAAATATCAATAGCAATCGCATCAGGCTAGAGTTCGGGAGTGTGAAAGAAGACACTATGTGAAGTTAGGGATTTGGGGCTGCGTTGAGGAGCTAGTTACGGATAGAAAATTTTCAATTTATCAGGGGAAGACTGTGAATCTCACGGGATTACGGCGGCAATGCCACAAGATGCACTAAGAATTGTTTTTGCGTCACACAAATCAGTAAGTGATAGGGGTAATGGGAGAGGGTTAGGGAGGAAGAAATCAATTGAACAGAGTGAGGGGACCTGGAAAAAAAGGGGGAGCCATGTTGAGTTCCTGTGAGGACGTGGAAGACTCTTTCATTCTGAGCATAGTTTCCTGTTATCGTGGGAATCGGCGAACGGCCACTCTACCGCAGGAATTTCTGTTATTAGAAAGGATTACTGTGAAATTATCATGAGAAGAAGGTGTTTGAAAAAAAAAAGATGTGATTGGCATAGATAAACTAATCTCTGTGGGATGGATTCCACCAGACACCAGATAATATGGCTTTCAGGATAACACAGACAATTATTAATTATGCTGCTGAATGGGGCAATCTTAAATGTTAGCCTGTTGTTGGCACCAGCATAAATTAGTAACTGCTTTGATGTACATGGGAAAGGAGAAAGGGCTGGGAGATCGACTGGGCTAAGAATTGCCCTAGCCTTTCAGGCTGTGTGTATCCTTCTGCATGTAAGGCTGTGCACTGCAAAAGCTATGCACAGCATGGAATACTGTGAAGCACATTCTGCTGCTTCCTACAAAAACGCCTTAGGTCTATCTGGTCTGCTAGAAAGTAATGAGCAAAGAAAGGCAAGAATATTGGGCAAGTGCATTAAGGAGGGGGCAAAACTATACTACAAGATACCAGGGACATCCCTGTAAAGATTATTCAATTTAGAAGGGCTATAACAAAACACTGAAATTAAAGGTGTTGAGGAGATAAATCTTCTAGGACAAACATAGGATTGTCTAAAACGTATTTAATACTTATGCAAAAAAGCACAACAAGCCAAAAGGAAATACAAAGATCAAAGTCAATTGTTTGCAGTAGTGTAAAAAAAACAACAGGTCACATAGACAAGATAAAAGAACAATATACGAAAAATGGAATATCTAAACACAACAGAATCAAGGAACCGTGATTTCTATAAAAAAAGCAATTTTAAAACACACATTTTCAAATATTTTTGTTAGTTTATTTCAGAAACAATTTCCATCTAACTTGACACTCAAAAGATAAAATACACATAGTACATACAAGATGACATCAATATTTAACATTTGCAGTATATTACAGGTTATGAAAATAAATAAAAGCTTAGGTCAAATATCTCCGTCTTCTATTACATGCTCTAATTAAAAAGCCTGCTACCGCATGTACACACAATTCCTTCTGGGTAGATTTACACAAATCTAATGCTTCAATTAAAGTGCAGATTTGAAAGTGCTTAAATATTGGTATCCACCTAATTCATCAAAGATCATTAAAGCTGGGACACCAAAATATGAAATGACTTGCCTCCTCTTTAGGGTGCAGGTGGATCGAACATGCTTTACTATTTGAATTCCTCCAGTTAGTAGTATAACTCATTAAATGTGAAATTCCCAATCTGAATTTGACATATATATATATATTCTTCTCCGATAAAACTGTGAGCCAATTAAAATAATGTTCAAAACTTCTATTGGGTTGCAAGTGGTCTCATGTACGCCCTATTCATTAGATCCACTAGCACACCACCCCAATATGCTTTCTTTACAGCTTTCATATCGGAATTTCCTATTTCCTCATGACTGTTCCACAGATGGTCCATCTCAATCCTTCTTAAGGCGCTTCTTACATGGGTAAATCACACCCAAGATTTAATGCTATTGCTAATCAATTTTAGCCATAACAGTGCAGGTTTAATTTTAATGGCACAATCGACACTCATGATTCCTATTTCAAATTTGAGTGGTATGTTTGGCGTACCCGGGGGTTAAGAGAGCAGTTTCTTAAGAAATGTGTTATTACTGATTGGCAAGATATCAATATTGGAAAAGCCCCACAAATCTGAGGCATAGATGGCTGATGGTTGGACCTGGGCCCTGTGAGCCTCAAGGCTGCAGTCTACAACCCTTCCCCTGAACCTATTAAAAAAACTGCATCTGAGTCCATATTCAAGTTAAGATCAGATTTTAAAATCTGGTTACTCCAGTTAGCTTTACAGTTAAAACGTACTCCCAAATATTCAAACTGCCAAACTTGTTCTATCTAGAACCCATCTAATTCCAATCTAATTGTTGGAGGCACTTTCCAATAGCAGGTCATAGATTTAGTTTTAGATTAATTAATTACTAGGTCTTCGGTGGTGCAGAGGTCAACAAATACTTTAAATGCTTTTCTCAGACCGAAAAGTTAAGTTGACAAAAGGACTGCATCGTCTGCAAAAAAAAGTATACTTAACATTTCACCACTTATAGTTGGGACATCCATCAAGGATTGTAATAATGTGATACAATTGATAAAAAGGGAGAGAAAAATAGGGGCCATAACGCAATTCCTTTAGCTACAGGGGAATATTTTGTTTTTTGGACCTCTTGTTCCCATTTTACTACAGCCTCATATGCTGTTTTGATTTGATAGCAGGGAATAGTTCAAGTGGGGTGCCCTGATTATTCAGACTTGCCCATAACACGTCCTGATGGACATTATCAAATGCCACTCTGAGATGAATATTAAATAGAGGGTGACAGGGGAGGGGGTATGGCCAGCAGGCGAGGTATGCAGTTGCAGACCCCCAGAACTCCTCCTGGCGCCCATATAAATCCTGAAACATATCCTGATAATAGGGCTCAAGGCTCAGTCCCTGCGGATCCATCGCTACTGGAGCAGATCTCCAAACTAAATGTTGTGCCCTAGATCCACAAAGTGGCACCAGAAGCGCTTCACCAGAAAAAGCATCTGCAGGACCACCAATATGGCAGCCACCCTCTGACCTCCAGAGTGAGGGTAATTGGGACCCAATCCACCCAGTGACATAACCAGAGTGGCCCTGCCGGAGCCCTGGTCCCAAGGAATGGCAGAATTTCCCTCTGATCCGAACCCTGACACAGGCAGAGACCAACAGGACCGGAGGGCGTCCCGGGACGGCGGCAACATGACAGCCGACACAGTAAGTGTGATGGAGGGGCAAGAGGCCCAGAATTGACCCCACACCCCAGTAGCGACATCTGATGGGTGGCGGCCGCCTCCACGCCTGCAGCTGGGGGAACAGGCTAAGCTTGAGGTACGGCGGAGAGAGGCACTCCTGGCCTGAGCGCACAGACTCCTGAAAGGATCTGGGACCTCCGCCAGCGAGGGGTGATCCTGGGAGGTGCCGCCAGCAGGGAACTCCAGAAGCGTGAGTGGCAGTGAAGAGGGAAAATGGGAGAATACACTTCCCCCATTCTCATCCCGACCGTGGCCTAGAGGATCACGGCCCAAGCACCCCCGCGAGAGGAGTTTGACCCGCTCACCTCCTTACCAGATGACAAGGTACCATGTGTTCGTGGCCCACATGCATGAGGAGCATGCCCACTACCAGGCCCTGGCCAAGTTGACGCCTGCGATATGGACCAGATCGACTAAAACAACAAACGCAAGTATCCACATCATTAGAGATGCCATGACGACATAGCCCACAGACAAGAAAACACGTGCCACCATGCATACTGGTCACTCATACACCAACCCACACGAAGAACATACTCAGTGCTATGACATAGCGGACTGACACACTCCCGGACATGCATCGTTGTTATTTTTCACATAGGCCTCCTGTAGCACTGCAGAAATGCAAGATGCCTGAAGCGCTCATGTACACGCTTGCAGACGCTTCATGCTACCCTACCCCATAAAGATGCCATCATATATATATATAAATATATCTACTACTACTTGTGACACCCTGTCGCCCGGTGGCGCCCATGTTAGTAGTTATACATCGCCTCCCAGAAAACTAGGCCCGAGTAGGCCGCAAGCAAGAGTCCACAGGCCGGATCCTCTAAGACGAAAAACCTCTCGAGATGAACAGCAATGCGCTGACCATGAGCCCCAGCGATAGCCCACCGCCAAGGCGACGATGTTGCAACCCACATGCCGAGCTCTCAGTGCCAAGGTTACACCTGCCGCAGCCAAGCACCCCACTGGGCCGAAAAACAAATCAAATGCTCATAATTCTGCTCTAGCTACGGTCTTTACATACGTGACAATGCCAAGCTGACAAGATGCCAAGCTCGCGAGACAGAAAGTCGCTGGGGTCCCACGTCTGGGACGCAGGCTGCAACAACGAAGCGACAAGTTGGACACCTACACCGATGGGAAAGGCGTGATCATCAGCCACTAGCAAAGACCTGTCCATTGTCCGCCACTAACACATAGTTACACAATGTTGCCAACACCAGGTACCTCGCGGGCTGGCAACAGCGATGGTCCCAGGCTTGGGGGCTCACGAGGGAACCAATAAGAGCATGAGGGGCTCCTCACTGATGCCATTTCAGTTAGCCAATCACCAAGGGTCCCCATGTAACCACTTTATTGTAGCAAGTGCTAGGGACAGCCCAGGTGTGCCACCTGACCTGTCCTTATCCACTAACATTTCTCCATATATGTATCTATACTAACCCCACCACTCGGGGAGCCAACCTGAAGTGACAATAGGTTTTTGTGACGGTTTTCCTAGGTGACGCAAGTAGCGCATCATTCTACGGTAAAAAGGGCCTGCGAGCCCTACCAAGAATGAGAGCGTCTCCCCGGATGCATATGGGCGGAGAACGATCCCTGCCGTTAGTATAATAAACAGCAGTAATTACTTTGCTCTTGTGTGTGTCTCATACTCCTTTTGGGGATGCAGGAGGAGTTGGGGCCTCCCCAGCCCCAGAGGTCCGTGGACAGCTCTGCCGGCCCCCGGGAGATCACCCCGACAGCAGGAATGGCAGAAGGGCCCATGGAGCGGGGGTGTGATGAAGCTTTAGCAGGCGTGATGGCGTTGTCAACCCACCCGTGCCTTCAAATTCCAGGGAGTGCCTCAACAGAGACCCACCAGACGGCTGGGAGCCATAACAGGTCAAGTAGGCAGTGGAGCAGTGAGGCCTGACCCACTCCGAGTACAGGAGGGAGAGCCACCACAGAAGTGCATGCAATGCAGCAAGGGAGGACTCCCAAACTGGTGTAAACTTTCGGCCCAGCCTCTCCAATGCAGCAGAGCCCTATTATACCTCTGGCAAATAACGGGGATGAGGGGAAAACAGGGTGTCCTGGCAGTTGGTTCATAGCCTGGGCGCAAGTTAAGGAGAGGAGGAGGTAGGAGTCCCAGGGCAGGCAAGCCAAGGAGCACATCGCAGTCGTAGACCTGCTCCCTTCGGACCTACAGCTGGAGCTAATAAGTCACAGAAGTTGAAAGCATAGATGGAGGCGGGAATACCAGGCCAAAGCCCTGGACCCGTAGACACAGACCACCAGGCACAGGTTGAACAAAGCAAGAAGGAGAACACACACAGAACTGTCCCCCGGATGGTTTGCCCCTCTGCTGCACCCTTCTGTCGCCATCAAACATCTGGGTAACACACTTGGGAAGAAAATGGGCGACAAAGGAGGACAGCCAAAGATGGATGCCTTTGTGACATCTGCCGCACAGCTACAGGCCCCTGCACCTGCAATTCCTCCTGCAGAGCAGACAGATCTGGGATCGACACTGGAGGAAAGAATTTCAGATGTACTCCAGGCAGTACAGAACTCCAGGACAGTGTTGGAACTGCAGATAGGCCACATTGGGCAAGATCGGAACTTGGTCTGCATGGATGTACATAAGGCATATGAAAAACAGAATGAGGCAGATATTAGATGACATCAGCAGAGTCAGAAATACAGACACTCAAGCAGCACGTAACTCAGCTAATGCAGATGACAAAAGCACAGGCAGCACGAGCGGACAATGCAGAGGGAGCGCATGTATTATAGGCCTTCTGGAGGGCGAGGAAGGCGACTCTATGGAGCTCTTCTTATACGCACCGACTCCAGAGGCCTCTCGAAAGGGTTTGCAGGTGAAAGAGCCCCCCGTGTCCCTGTGCACAGGCCTCTGCCATGCTCCGACCAGTGATTGTGTGACTATTTAATGATCGGGGCTGTGATGCAATACCACAAATGGTCAGAAAAACCAGCCTGATACATACGGGCCTCAGCGCGGTCCTAATATTCCCAGTCTACACGAAATAGGTTCAGAACCAAAGGCAGCACTTCAAAGAAATAAAACTTACCCTAAGAGACAGCAGAGTGAGATACATGCTCCTCTATCCAGCCAGCTTGAAGATAATACAGGTTTATAAACACTGGTTCTTTAATTCCTCGGATGAGGCCTGGTGCTCGTGGCAGACAGAGGGAAGCTGGTCCACTGTCTCTCCAACGGGGCGTGGGAAATGAAACAACACCCCCCTCAGAAATCCACAGGGAGACCCGCCTAAGGGCATGAAAAACACACCACAGAGAAGCTCAGAGGAGGAGAAATAACGCTGGTAGAAGATGGCACTCTTGAGGTGGAAGAGGAGAACACCAGAGAGAGGACAGGAGAGACCACTGAGTCAGACAATTAAGCCTACCGACAGGATGTGCTGGAACAATCTCGGAGTTCTCCTCTTCTGGACCCTTGAACTAGAGACTACACAGGGACCGGGCCCTGGACTCTATGAGAGGCCCCAGCGGGCCGAACAGGAGGGTGCTAGAGGAAAGGAAGCTGGCACTGTGGAGGGACATAGCAGTGACTAGCAAACACTCTACAACCTCTCCCCACTATAGTAGAGGGAGAGGGGAACTCACCCAAGCGCAGAAGGTCAGTGAACTCTCCCGGGTAATGGGGGGGGTGCCCAACTGACAGGCACACACAATGCAGGTAGTTTATATTTAACAAAACCAATTTCGGAGGTGAAGTTCCTGTTAGTTTTTCTCGGTATAAAGGTTGAAATATTTTGGGATGCAAGGGAGGGGAAGGGATGGAAGGGGAATTTCCAACTCGGGGGAGGCAAAAAACACACAGGTTCAACAATCCAGATTGGCAGAAGCAGGACAGATGGTCCAGGGGGAGGGACTTCTCACGTAAAATGGGGAACCTCTCAATTATAACTTGGAATGTGAGAGGGATGGATCAAGCTAAAATAATAAGGGAAGTATTGGGTTTGCTAAAGAGATGGGAGTACAAATGGCATTGTTACAAGATACGCACCTGACCAAAACAAACACTTGACAAGGTAAAAGCAGCATGGGGTTGAGAAATATATGGATCCCACTTTTCAACTCACTGAAGGGGTGTCCTAACATGGATAGCTAAGGGGACAGTGCTGCGTGTTTCGAAAGCCATACGAGACAAGGATGGGAGGACATTACTCCTGCTGGGCACCCTAGAAGGTTGGGAGATAAGTATTTATAACTCCTACACCCCAAACATAGGCAATAATAATTCATACTTCCCAGTGGTGGTACCGCTGCTGGGGACACACATGTACCGCTGCTGGGGACCCACAGCTAGATAAATCAGGACATGGGGTGAAATGTAAGCCAATGGCAATGCAATCCCTGAGAAAAGTAATGTTGGATCTAGGATTGATAGACTTGTGGAGGGAACAGAGGGGTGACAAACGGGCTATTCCTTCTTCTCCCTCCTCCATAGTATGCACTCTCACATAGCTCTCCTACTGGTGGGAAGAGACCATTACGTGAAATACGGGGAGGCAGTTTACCTGGGGGAAACACTGTCAGACCATGCCCCTCTTTGGACCACAATGGTATGGTTGAGACCCACACAGATGTAAGTTGTACCATCTCATCTTGTTGCTCAATGTAGACAGGAAAGTCCTGGGCAAAGCTTTAGCCAGCAGGCTATCTATACACGTTGTGGGGCTGGTGCATCACGATCAATGCGGCTTTGCAGAGGGGAGAAATACTACAATGCTTTTGAGGCATCTGTACCATGTTCTCGAGAAGGTGGGACACGAAGACAGGGAGCTGGCAGTGGCAGCCATGGATGCCATCAAAGCATTTGATTAAGTGGAATGGGAGTGGCTGTTTCAGACACTGACTAGGATAGGAATAGGTACAATCATGCAGTGATGGATAAAGCTAATCTATCACTGCCCCTCAGCGAGGGTCCAGATGGGTAGCAAAATCTCTCCAAAGTGGCAGCTTGTGCAGGGTACGCAACAAGGCTGCCCCTTCTCTCCAACCCTGTTTGCCCTTACACTGGAACCCTAGGCAAATATCTTTAGGAGCCAATTTCAAGATGCGGGAATCAGTGTAGATGGGCAGGTACATGTCATTTCATTGTATGCGGACTACGTCCTCCTGTGCGTCTATAACCCGAGCCTGCACATCCCATACATGATAGAAGTAATGGCGAATGTGGGCTTCTGCATTAACAGGGACAAGTCAGTTGCATTCCCCGTGGGCTCTTTGAGAGGAAAAGCATATGCAGAAATACCGAAGGTGGGATTGCAGTGGGAAACAGACCTCTTTACATACCTGGGCATACAAATCCACCACAATCCTGCAGATACATTCCAATATTCTTAAACTATGTGTGGGATTTCTCCTACAACGTAGACACCTGGGGAATAATCATAATAAGAACTACGAGCGTAGTGCCTCAACAAAGCAAAGTTCTGCTAAAATAACATATTTTGTTATCATATATACATCACAATATCACCATATCTACGTACAAAATATACTGATATTTGAAGAAAAAACATGTTTACACATTTGATCTGCATGGGAGGCAGGGGGCAGGGCAAAAGCATATATAGAAATATAAAGTCCAAGGAGCAATTCAATTAAATGAACAATACAGGTTCACAACAGATCACCTACCCTACCTGCACTCCTTTTGTAATTGCAGATATCAAAAGATGTTAAAACGCCATACAGTAATTTACCATAAAAATGCAATTCATCATTTGGTGTCTGATCACTTGTCTCAGAAAAATAATATAATACAGTCTACTGTCGACTCAAGGTTGTTCAAAAATGTATTGATTGATCTTTCCCCTTTTTTTACAAAGAGGAAAGATCAATATATTTGTGAACAACCTTGACAAAGAGGAACGATCACATAGCTGTATATATTTGACATAGATATGGTGATATTGTGAAGTATGTATGATAATAAAATATGTTTTTTTCGCATACCTTTGCTCTCCAGTTTGTCTTTTCCTAGTCTAAGCCCTTAGAGTTAAAGAAATTGTTCAAAACATTGGGCGTCATTACAAGTTTGCCGGTCCAGGAATGAATATACTGTAGTTCAAGGATTGGCAAACTACGAGTTCTGCTCGCGGTGCCATTACGGCCACCAGGTCTGTCCTGGCGGCCGTACCAGCACCTGCGAGCAGAACTTGATGGTAGCACGGCACTGTTATTAAACATCTGGCGGGGTCGGAATACCCTGGTAATTGCCTATTGCCGGGTGCTGGTATTTTCACGAGTTTGGCGGCAGCTGTGCCGGTCTTACCGGCACGGCTACTGCCAAACTCGTAATGAGGCTCGTTGTTGCCGTGAGACACCACGCTGATACCTTCCAATATAACATGGGCAGGGCGATCACAGATTTAGAAGGCAGAGTCAAATTCCGTGGCAGGTTACCTCGCTTACTAATGGGTAAAATAGCAGTCTGCAAGATGATCATCCTGCCCTGCCCTGAGTTCTATGCTTATTCTCAAACATACTGCGTTTAATTCGATCCCCACTTCTTTAAGAAACTAGATAGCATGATCTCAGGGTTCCTATGGGCTGGAGGGAGGAGAAGGGTATCTTTGACTACTGTGGGAAACCTGAGGGCATTCTCACAAGTAGTCCCCGGGGATCCATTGCTCAGGTGGCCAGAGAAGGGCCATCACTCCTGGATCCCAAGCCTGGGGGCGGACAAGCGAGGGAGGATCTCCTGGGCCAGGGGTCCTGCTGGGAGGGTGTCTGAAGGCGAGACATGGTATTCCCCCATTCCTTGCCGCAATCCATCCAACCCACCCTTGTTGTTCATGGGTTATTGTCACTCGAGTCCCGTCCTACCCCTTGACCTTCCCTCACCAAAAGGGAAGACAAATAATCTTGGACAGCTAGGGAGAACAAACCCTTTTACAACTCTTGACACTAACATTGGGCCTCATCACGACTTTTGCGGTAATCCTTAAATCCGGCGGTCGTGCTATTACTGCCGGATTTAAGGGTCTGCCAAATCAGGACTTCGGCAGATTTCGCCCCAGCTCTTGGCTGGGGGGAAATCCACCAAAAATGTGTGCTATTACCTCCGGCGGGAAATCCGCCGGCAGTAAGAGCGCAAATTTTCCCCATTGAGCCCAATGGGGAATGGAGCATTCCCGAATGGGCTCAATGGGAAATGGGGAATTACATTACCACCGAACTCGTGATCCGGCGCTATTAGCGCCAGGGAGTTCGGCAGTAGGGCTAATACCGCCGGCGGTATTACCGCCAAAGTCGTGATCAGGCCCATTGTCTTTCCTTCCTCAAAACCCAAAGGGATTTAACATCAACCACTCACCTTAATAGATCCCAACAAGTCCCCACGTCTGGTAATAAAAAGAGGATAAGACAAGCTCAAACTCCCTCAGTCTGTCTAGGGCATTTCCAATCTCACCCCATCTCTCCCCAACCCATATCCAATAAGTACTGGAACGAGGAAGAGGTGATCGAGAACAATGAGGGTTACCCATAGGAACAGCATGGAGATGCAAAGTGAGGCCTACTACATAACACCATTAGGCTGTCCCACTAATAGAGTAAGGCAAGGTCAGGCACTTTACTACAGCTGTTCACACCTGACTCCACTTGACTCTCCACTACAGTATAAAATTGTGGTTTTGCCAGAAGCAAGGAGCGAGTTGTGGTTGCTGGATGGAACTGGTGGAGTGCGGGAAGCTGAGACGCTGGCCCGGTGTGTCAGAGGGGCTGAAGCATGGTGAGTGAGGCGTGTCTCCAAGGAGTCAGAGCCGAATTAATTGTAGGCATGTCCAGGCCAGTGCTTGTTTTTCTGGGATGTGTGCCAGTCCCAGGAGTGTGCGAGGCGAAAGTGGTGAGACCCTGACCTCAATCCAAGACCCTGGAGAACTCTTTGCCAGTCCTGCGCAACTTTGGTGAGTTTCCTGAATTAGATAGAGAGAGAGAAACTCAGTAGCGTGCGGGTGGCTAGAACGGGAGCAGAAGCAGTGGAAGCAGGCAAGTGGCCCAATGATTGAAAGCGAGAGAAAGCAAAGTAAAACGAGAGAAATGTTTGCTAGCAGCACGGAAACCGAAAACACAGAAAGAGAAAGAGAAGGTGCGCTAGCAGATCGGAAACGAAAGAGATAGAAAGAAAGTGAACAGAAAGCAAAGAGCAGGTGTGAAAAACAGGGAAAAGGGGTACATGCAACCCAAAATGGAAAAGATAGAAATAGAAAGAAAAAGAATGGAAAGCAAAGAGAGGGTGTGAGCCACTCGATAATGGGAAAAAGGGTGCAAGCGACCCGAAACCAAAACAAAGTGTGCAGGGGAATGGGAAATAAAGATGCAAGAGTACATGAAATAGTAACAAGAAGTGTGCAAGAGCCACATAAAGGTGAAAAGAGGGTGCACGTGTGCATGACAGAAAAGAAGGTGTGTAAGAAGCACAGTGAAATGGAAAAGGCACAGAAGGGAAAAGGTGCACAGAATAAGGAGAGGGTCCTGAGGTCAGATGGGTCGTGCCTGGGAGGAACAAAGAGCCCAGCATTCTCAAAAGTCTCTGATACTACCTCCTCTGAAAGAACTATATATTAAAAGGAACATCCGGACCAGGAGAACTTTTTGGTTAAACCCACAAGAGGTCTAAGCTTGGGGAATGGAATCCCTAGAGACCCAAAGAGAATTGTTGAAAGGTACATCCTAACAAGGAGAAATTTTTGTTTAAAGATCAAAAGATCAAAAGGGGTCTATGCTTGTGGGAAGGGAACACTGAGAGGCCCAAAGAGAATTGTGCAGAAGACTGTTATAAAGATCAGAGAGGCCTAGAGTCCTGAATCAAAGGGGCCTATGCTTGGGGAAGGGAACCCTGAGTGGCCCACAGACACATTGTGAACTTTACAGGAAAGCCCTAGGTTTAGGAAAGGGAACCCTGAGAGGCCTAACAGGAACTGTGTCTTTTTTTGTTTGGAACTGGAAGAATCAAAGCTTGGGGAAGGGAACCCCAAGAAATCCAGAGACACTGTGAATTTTATTGACTTGCTGCAAAAGCCCTACGTGGAAGATCCTGAGGGCAACCCCTTTTTCAGTTGAACTATTTTTTAAACTGGCAGAACCACACCTATTGGTAAGGCTACCTGAAACCAGCGTTTCTTTTTTCTTTTTGAGCCACCATTTTTCCTTTAAGAAACCCCTCTATCACATTTGGCCTAAGAGTGAGGGCAAGCATAGGATTGGACACAGACACATTTTTGTTTTGGACTTACGTACATTGACGGCCTTTAGAAGCATCAATTGAGGGAAGACCCCACTTAACATTAGGGCCAGGTTGGCATTACACCAACACCAAAAAGTGTTGACAATAAATGTTTTCAAACTGTTACTTTTGAGCCTGTGTCTCTCTTGATGCCAGGTCTGACTCACACCACATTGCGTATGGGTCACTCGGACGGGGGACTCTCACTGCCGGACTTCGAGCTATACTACATGGCTTCTCCTTACAACACGCAGCTAAATGGGACATCTAGGCAGGAGGGTCAGACGGGCACCTAGAAGGCCCGGCCCCACAACACTATACAGGGATGGAACTGCTCTGGGGGAGAATGGGGGACTTCAAACAACAGGCATCACAAAGGTGGTGCAGCAGGTATGGAAGAGAATACGCCTCAAGCTGAAATTGGGGGATCGATATAGCCCAGAAGCTCCACTGAAATTATTTGCTGAAGTCAAAAGGGTCTTGAACAACATAGGCACGAAGGGATGCGCTAGGGCATGCCTCAAAACACTGGGAGACTTGTTTGAAGGGGGACTTATTACAACATTTCCAGACTGGGCTCACAAATACCATATGCTGGAAGGGCAGTTCCTGAATTTTGCACGGCTAATGTGGGCCCTAGGGGGCAAGTGGGAATCCATACCAGAAGAACCTCCAATCACCCAAACTCTCTAAGCCATCCTTTCGATGGGAACAGAGCCACATGCTGTCACAAGGTTATATACGGCACTCCAAGGAAGCCTGACACCCCCCCCTAAGAGCCAAGGAGAAATGGGAACGGGATTTGCCTATACCGCAAGAAGAAAAAGAGCGGTCCAATATCTTTGCGAAGATCTTAAAGGCCATGTGTAACGTCCACTTTAAATTAATTCAATTCAACATTATTCATCTGGTATATATGATGCCAATGAAGTTGCACATGATAGATGCAAATGCCCCACACACATGTGTGAGATGTAAGGGTGAGTCTGCAGATTTTTGCCAAATGGTCTGGGTATGCCCATATATCACACGTTATTGGCAAGCTGTGATTAAGAAAATTAATGCACTGTTAGGAAGACAGCTGGAATGTATACCCTACGTATGCTTATTGGGTATGCTCCTGGAGGGGCGGGGGAAAAGAAAGGAAAGGAAACACTCAATTAAAATTGCAGCTTTTTTTTACTGGTTCTAGCGAAGTGCTGCATGGCGATTAAGTGGAAAAGTTCCAAGGGCCCCCTGCTACAACAATGGTCCCAAGATATATTGAAGTGGGCTGCAGCGGAAAAGGCTATAGTTAGAGAGTAGAGGAGAGAGGAGGACTCTGGAATTGCAGTGGCGCACTCTCCTTAACAACCTCCAAACATCACCTGATGATCTCCCCTTGTCAGGGAAGGACAATGTGGACATGGATACAGGGGAACGGGGGGAGGGAGAAAAGGGAAAGGGGGAATGGGACACTTGGATTTGGGGAGAATGAAATGTTTAAGCAGATGTACCAGGCTGAGGGTCGGGGTGGAGGGAGGGCAGGAAGGGAATGGGATAAGAAAGCAAGGTTTATGGTTGTATATTTCTTTAAAAAGAAAAATAGAGGGTGACATGTTTTTGTATTACATATTGTTGTATAACTGGTGCAAGCCTGAAGGCTTACTCAGTGGTCCCTATCCCTTTTTGAAAGCTGGCCTGCACATGGCTTAAGACTCTATTTTCTGTGTCCTGCTGATTATGTCTGTTTGCAAGGACTTTTACATAAGTCTTTCCAGCTCCTTCCGAAAGAATATAGGGTGGTAATTGGCTGGGTCATTTTGGCCTCCCATTTTAAAAATGGGGACAATTTCAGCCATTCTCCAAGAGTTTGGAGGATTTACATTAGATACAATAGAATTAAACATGTTGGCCAATATCGGTACCCAAATCATGTTTTCCTATTTCAATAAGTCAATTGGCAATGTGTCAAGTCCTGGAGCTTTATCAGATGTTTATGAGCATAACGCGAGTTTCACCTCATTGCTCGTAAACACCAAACTGTTAGATTCATTGTAATCCAAGGAAAACCCCTCATTGGGTACAAAATTAGTAACTGCAGCTGAAATATATACATTTTTAAAAATCTGATACCAGGCGTTCTCAGAAAGGAGCTATATCTGGCACATAGAAATATGTGCATGTCCTTGAAAAACAATTTTCCAAAAAGTGTTTTTGTCTTGTTTGTTCATCACCTGTTTAGGATCATCCAAGACCCACATTATAGCTCATTTCCTTTGATTGCATATCATAAATTGATAATGAGATCTTAAACTCTTGATATTTTGGCAATTCACCTCTCTGTTTGTCTTACGTGTGGTATTAAGTTTGGTTTTTATGTTTCTACAGTCACTAAAGACAGAATATTTGTAGAATTTAGATTATAACTAGGTTGAGTGATAATCGGGTTAATACAAGCCACTGGTTTCTCATAAAAGGCAGCTCAACCCATCCTATTGAGTGGATATTCTGTAAGATACTTGCACAACAGGGGGAGTATTTTATTGTAAATCTCGGGGGAGAGTTGCTAGGAGTTGTTTGGTGTCAGTTTTTGTATACAAGGATCATTGGTAGAATGTATAGCTAGAGTGGAACAATTACTTCCTGTTTCAAATATAACTATATAAAAAATCTTAACTAGCAAATACCGTGGTCACTTTTATCCATTTGGATGACCCAAAGTTCCTTTAAAAACCCCAGTTTGCAAGGTCGATTAAGCAAAAATCAACATGACTAGTCAAATTCCCTGATCTATATGCTGGAGAAGCAGGTATGTCCCCAAGAATGTGACCGTTAAAGGTTTGTAATCTTTTTTTCTGCAACTATGGACTCTAGAGTAAACAAGTTCCCCTGGCAAGTCCCATGGCAAGTCTTATTGGGTGGGATATTTATTTTTGGAATTCCCCTTCTTCGTTGTCAAGAGTTCCCTTAAGACAAATCAGAGGCCCAAATTGGGCAATAAAATCGCCCAGTTGGAATATCACAGATTTTGGAGCCTCCTTTGGTTTGCTTTGTGCAAAGTGCAGCCAGTTCTCAAGGGATTGAATAGCAGCTTCAGAGGAAGTACACTGGTAATGCCTGATTTAAACATTAAAAAGTACAACCAAGAGGCCACCAGGAAGCGTTAATTTGAGAATGTGGCTATCCTGGCAGTTGGGATCTACTCAATTTTAGGGTTTAGGTCAGTTTTTATCCATATAAAATGACCACCACTTGGTCATCCTCTGCCCTCTTTATTCGCTGGCTTTATGAAGCATGAAAAACATGTTTTTTAATAGGATGAGTGGCCCATGTTTTTTGCAAGGCAATAAGTATTATTTTATAAGAATAAAAGGAAATGTGAGTTTGCTGACTTGGTTTAAATACCTGATATATTCCTGGATAAATTGTTCAAATATTCTTAATGCTCTAGGTGCCTGGAAACACTTGTGTACATGCGCGTTATAAATGAATTATCATATCATATCAATAACCTTATATGTTCCTATTTGTTATCAGAACAAGACTGGGGGCAGAGAGAGGTGATCATCGTTAAACTTGGGTAGGTTGTTCCGCAGACTGGTGAAGATGTGAATCAGAGGTTCCCTTTATAATCACAACATTCTGCTTGTGCGCCAGGGGATAGGAGTAAAGTGAATGAAATGTCTGAGTACTACTATGTTGAATCTTGGATCCCACTGGCGGAGTGGTTCTGAACTCGAGGAGAATGAGTTCCAGTAGTTAAGGGGTGGCCCTTTTTTCCAATGTAACATTCTTGACAGGTGGGAACGCCCCCTGGTTGTCCTTATTCCTGCCCCCTTTAGATTTGGGTTTGATTTCTTTTTGATATGGAATTTGATATCAATTAATTTTGTATATTCACATTTTATATCAGTTTGATGTTCATTTTATACAACCGGATATATAAAGTGTATTTGTGTACTTTCATACGGTTTGATATAAAGTGTATATCAAAATTATATAATGTGTATATCAAAATGTTTTTAATATGGGAGAGTGTGTGTGCGCTGTTGCTTGGTTGAGGGCAAAGTGCGTTGTGAGGAGTTAGGCGGCGAGTGTGAGGGTTTGGTGATGCGGTGAGGACGCAGGCGTGGGTGGTGCTGCGTGTGTGATAGTTTGATAGAGATAGAATATAAAGCTAGGCAGATTGGGTTACGTCACGCGGGTCTAAGAGTTTTATGAATATAAATCAGGGCGGGTTAAATGACGTCATGACTTGATAGGTGTTTTAGAGAGTTTGAATATAATTCTAGGGGGATCGCCAACATGATTTTATATGGATTTGATATAATTTTACAACACTTATAGCCAATGTTTTTTTTATATCGGATATTTTTTGATATCATTTTTTATATCAGATTATTATCGGGCAACCCGGATATATACCGCTCTGCGATGGGCTGTAAAACACTGCACATTTTGAGCTTTTCAGGGTCTATTCCAGAAGCAACTAGTATGAACAGCTATACCTATGGCAAGGGGCAAACATCCCCAGGAAGTCCTGTGGATTTGCTGGTGTACAAAGGGATGGAGGATGCTCATGATCTAATGGCCGGCTATGGACCCAAAGAGTTTGGGGACAATGACAAGGCTGTTTTGGAGCAATCATTTGCAGTCGACGCAAAACCCTGAAGATGAGGACTGCGAAGCAACAGCGATGTTGGTGGATGCAGTGATGACGACGGAGACTGCTGCTGGTCCCCAGAACCCTGATGAGAAACAGGACCAGGTGTGCAGGGCTGGGCCGAACCAGACTACGCCAGAGACTTTTCATATTTATTGCGCTTGCTTTTCCAGCCTGTTTGAACCCCAGGGTCTTTTGAATGTAACATGTGTAAGGCCTGTCTATAGCTGCTGGAGACCGACAATGCCACTATTAAATGTGTTTGTTGTTTAAAACAAATTGAAAGCCCGGTAGATATCTATCTGTGTAAGCATTGTATTGTGCTAATGAAGATCGACATGGACACACAAGCCCCTCTTCCTGCTGATATTTGTGCCACAAAGGGGATTATGGCTATCGTAATGGGGTCGTGTTTAAAACAACACTTTTACAGGTGGTGCTACGGACATAAAATGTGTGATCCACAGCAGGATGCTCATGATTGTTTGGAAAATGTTTACGCAAATAATTAATTATGTTATATATATTTTGTGTTGAGCCCAAAATGCATTATAGACTTGTTGCACCTGCCACAGCCACTGCTACAGATAAGATTGGAGCAGGTACTGAACGCTGCGTATCTAAAACATAATGGGCTCTAGAATCGGCAAGTAGCCCGCTTATGAAAATGAAGCAGTTTAGTTTGATGGGTACTAGAAACATCATTGAAAAAACTGTTCCCAATTGGGTGGGGATAAAATATATATAAATGGAGTGTGACACGAACGCTTAACGAAGCGGCAGCATACAATGTGGTTGTGCGGTATTCGCAGGCGTTATTTCAATGTGAATGTTTCAACGTGAATATATTTTGAATACAATTGTCATTTTTAAATGCAAATAAAAACCGTTGTTTATAAACACGGACTATATCTTTATGTTGAGTTGTTATGGGCAGACTTGTCCAGCCTGAAGGTGTCAACAATATATTATGATGAAGGAGTAGTCTGCATTTATGGCGGGGTTGACAACCTGTATCGTAAACTGCGAACCAATGGTGAGAAGGTGTCACGGGGGGTGTTACGATGTGGCTTTCAGGGGAGGAGGCCTACGTGTTGCATAAGCCAACCCAGAAACATTTTAAATGGCAAATGACCGTGGTATGTGACATCAATCAACAATGGCAGGCAGATATTATGGATTTGAGCCAGTTCTGTGAAGACGACAATGGTTTCTGCTATATTTTAGCCATCATCGATGTTCTATCAAAATACGCTTATGTTGAGGCTTTGAAGAACAGGACGGTGAACAGCGTAGCAGTGGCTTTTAAGTGCATATTTAACAACGGCAAGTCCCCGCTAAACTACAGAGGGATGCTGGTAAAGAGTTTTTAAATAAACCGCTGCAAAACCTTTGAAGCAGCACGGTATACACCACTTTGTAACACACTCTGAAGTTAAAGCCTCTATTGTAGAACATTTTATATGCACCTTTAAAAGACGACTCTGGCATTTGTTTACAGCTAAAAACAGCCGTAGATATGTGGAGATGCTACCCGCATTTATAAATGTGTATGACAACATGCATCATAGATCTATTAAAACCACACCTGCAGGTGTAACACCACAGAATTCCCTGGCTGTCTGGAGAAAACTGTACGGCGAAGTCTTTTTAAAAAGACAAAAGGTGTACCCGTTAAAAAGGGGGATCATGTGCAGATCTCGAAACACACGGCCATCTTCACCAAGGGGTATGAGCAGAACTACAGTGATGAAATCTTTATTATAGATGGTGTGGTTCAAAGGAAGGATGTTTATATATACATATAGACTAAATGATTATTCAGGGGAGGGTTTTGAGGGTGTTTTTTATAAGGATGAGATCCAGAAAGTCAGTAAAGGACAGCAGCACATTTATCGAATTGAAGAAACCATACAAAGTAAAGGTCATGGAGCCAAAAAACAATATTTGGTTAAATGGCAGGGATTGCCTGACAAATTCAACAGTTGGGTACCCGCTGGATCCCTAGAGACCACAGGGATGTAGAGGCGGTCAAAATGGAGTGTGCATCTTTTTATATCATGCTTCCCAGCAACAAATCCGGTCGAGACATTTCCAGGGAACACAATATCCAACTTTACTGTGAAGCTGGCCAAACCCATAAATATGGAGGATCAATGGACGGTGGCGCTCACCGAGGTTCAGTATGTCCGATCGTGGGACACTTTAGCCCTGGTGCAAGCTATGTTTATCATAAAACAAAAAGATCATCTGAGGCTTTGGCCTGGTGGATGTCCCGAGGGACATTATCCAGATATACAGGAACTTGTCAGAGTCATCAATGCGGCCGTAGCAAGCATAGCCGCTTATGAGGACACAATGCTACATCTAGACCTGCACCAGCAGAACATTTTTCTACAGGGCCCAGACCCATCTGTGCATCATTTTTATAGCTTATTGCTTTATAGTGACAGTGTGGAGTATCAAAGGGTGGGTACAGCTATGCCCTGCTGCTTAGAGCCGTGGAGATTAAAGCAAACAACAACGATATTTTATGCATTCAATACAGCAAACACAAGTATCTCCCTGTGTGTAAAAAACACTTTGACGCCATCAACATACAGATAAGAGACGATCAGGAGCAGTTTTTTATCATTTAGTTACAAAAAGGTCTGGCTGCGGTTGCACTTCAGAATGCTCCGGCTAAAAGACTAATAAAAGCAGCGCTATAACGGCAGTGGTGAAAAACTATGGAGACCCGAGGGCTTACATGTACTATTACATGAACAAAGCTGGTTACGTCGATCAGCCATATTTTAGCGGAGTCCTTGTCATGTATGGGGCGGGGCTCGACAGTATATTTAAAAGTCTTTTTAGATGCGCAATGCCCTTTCTACAGCATGGCTTTCAATTAGTTAAACCGCACGTGAAAACGGCGACCGGCAGTATTGCAAAGACGTTGTGGGAAGCATGACAACAGCGGTTGCTGAGCGGCTAGCCAGACAGAAAAAGGAGGGTCAGGATGGGTCAGGGTTCATTTATAAATAACACAGAAGCGTTAAGAGGAAGAGGTCGGCATCTGTGTTGTGCATTCCACCAAGACATAACAGGAAAAACAGATCAAAGCCCTACTGCGCACCAACACATGGTAAGAAGAAACAAGTTACTCCTAAAAGACACAAGGGCAGTGATAATTTCTAAAAAACAATGGTCTTCCTACACAGAACCTCAGAGGAGTGTGTAAAATCAGAGCTCAATCTCTTTACCATGCCCCCGACGCAAACAGCATTTCACAACAGTACCTTTATCGACCTCTCGCCGCTGGCGGTTCTATCACTGCAATCCCCCATAGAATTTTCTGTATCAGGTTCGATCTATATGTTTCTGGATTTGAACAATACGCTGCTACATCTAACCTGATAAATAACAATTGCTGATGGAACTGATACCGCTGCTACAGCGCGAGTGGGCATGATCGCTTACCTGATAGCCAGCATGTTCTATTAGGTGAACGTGATGCTCGACTGATAATGCAGAGTGATAACATGAACGACTACCGGGCCTATATAGGGAGCCTGTTAAATTATAGCAGCAATGTCCTGGACAAACAGCTGTCAGCTGGTCTCTTTTACGGCGATAACGCAGAACATTTTGACAACACCGATCTGGACGGTGATACATGGGATTCGTAAAAAGAGCCTATCATGCATGGACCAGCAGAGTATTTAATTTACTACACCACCTACAGGCTGACCTATTCTTTCAGGATAAACTATTGATCAACAGTTTTGATCTGAAAGTTAAACTATCCAGAAACACAGATGCTTTTTGCCTCATGAGCGGGGACTCTGAGCAATACAAACTAGTCATTGTATCGGTCAGTTTATTTGTTAAGCATGTAAGCGTCTCACCGACTGTTAGACTGGCACATGCAGAGGTGCTCCAGATATCTAACGTTAAATACCCTGTGGAGAGAGCCGCTCTAAAAGTCTTCAGTATTCCTACCGGTAGCCACGTACCAGTCTAGACAACCTGTTTCTAGGGCAGCTCACTAAAGTAATCATCATGGGGATTGTTGAAACAACAGCCCTCAATGGGGCATACGATTAAAAACCCCTTCGAGTTGATACACTGTAACATGAACTATGCAGCGTTGCACAAGGACAGTGTTTCGATCCCCGCCAAAGTGTATACCCCCAATATTGGACTTCCGAACATAATCAGAGAATACATGGGTGAGGTGGCTGGTACTGGAAATCACATGCGCGATGTGCCGGTTTCATTTACACGCAACGAATATGCTCTCGGCTATACCCTATTGGCCTTTGATCTGAGACCCAATAATGCATCAGCAGGGCAATTCAACCTTGCGAGGACCAGAAACCTAACTGCGCTGAGATAAAGTTTGACAGAAACCTAACTGCCACACATTCGCTGCTAGTGTGGAGCGTTGTTCTTGAGAGCAACATGCAGAGAAACATACCTTTTGCAATTTAATGGATACTCTACAGATAAGAGGATTTCTGTGCAAGCACAGACACGCACAAAAACATTTCACGGTGTGTATGCCAGCGATACATGTTAGAGCCGTCTACCCAGAAATTGCCCTGTAAATCTGCTGGTGAACACCGACCCGCAGGATCGGCTGGAACACACTGGATAGCTTTGTGGCTAGAGGGGGTGTGTTAACAGTGTTTGACAGTTTGGCGCACTTCCCGCACCACCCCATATACGCTGGAGTTTTAACAGACTATGTAAGAAGCATTGCAAAATATTTACATTCTTTTACCTGTATACTTTCAAGACTCGAAAGCCGTGACCTGCGGTCAACACTGTATATTCTTCATCACTCAAATATCAGACTGGAGTGTGCTGTCGGCTGTTTTGAAAATGAATTCAAGCAACCCTATGCAAAACGAACATATGGTGACCAGATTTGTTAAGAAGACGCATCACAACGTGCATAGATCTCGCAAAATGTTTACAGAGTGTCGAAAATGTAAATGTGTATCATCTATAAACTGATACATGTGTCAATAAAATAGCTTTTTTTTAAACCAGGCAGCACGTGTTATTAAACATACTAGATAATGTAACATAATAAACAACGAGACATATTTAATACTGAAGGAAAAATGTTAGAGCAGAGAAGAATCATCCACATTCAACAAGGGATGCTTTGCATTACTCTGATAACCATATAGGCCTGTCACGTCCTTGTCGGGGTCTAGACGTTTCAGAGGCATGCATACTGGAGGCGGCTAAAGAATTTGTAAGCCAACTGGTATTCAACCCCTTTCCGGGCTGGGTGAGCGGGAACTGCTTATGGGTGTGCTTAACTGGCTGTGTTGTTGGTGAGGAGTTGCAGGAGCCCAGGCTTTTAGTCACTCCATAAGGCGGTGCTGGGCATCATTAGCCACGACCAAAGTTGGTATATTTAAATCAGCTATCACCTGCATAAACTCGTTCCATCTGATGGGGGCATTTTTTGTAGAAGTGGGGTTTTGGTTTGGAACACTTCGTACTAGATCATGCAAGTTCGAGCCCCTTAAATCCCTGCCTTCATAAACAAACTCTCCCTTATCGGTCCATGCAGACACATTTTTTGCAAGTTTCATTTTATGTAGCAATAGTTCCGCGTTTGGTTTAGAGCACTGCCTAAGCGTGTTTAACATATCAGCCACAACCGAATTGGTCTCCGCCTGTTCCGTAGCACCGCTAGATTCTTCAGGCGGCATGTATAAAGTTAGTTTGTTTTTCTCTGCATCTCTGTGTCGGGTATGGTTTAAGTATTTGTGCAGAATATTGGAATACACTGCTGCTTTATCATGCGCCAATAAATCAGATCTTTTCAAAACATCCTTCATTTCTGAGTCGAGATGCATGCTAGCAGCTTTTCGTTTAGCCCAATCCAGGGAGCTGTGCATGCCATCAGGGTTTCTAACTGACACTTGTCCATGAGATACATTTTATGGGTGTGTTCCATTACTGGCCCTAGAGCAAGCTGGTGATTAGCGGTAGGGTGACACCTATGAGCGATCCAATGAACCCACCGGCCTGCAAGACAACTTTTCTTTTAGCCCTTAGCAATATCTGCTTAATGTTTCATGATGACCTTCTTTTTCTGTTTCAACACACTTATTTGATGGTGTGTTAGCGGTACGTGTCCCTTTAAAGTGTTCTGAGCAATCTCACAATGGTGGCCACCAGATCGTCAGAGGCAGCGGCTAGAATGGCCTTACGTTGTTGAGGGGTGGCATGTACAAGCATTTTCAACAGAGCAATGTTTCTTTGTATGTGTGTCGACATGGTGTAAGCGTGACAGGTTACTGATGCGATATTGCACTTAGTGGTGTTTTTTAGATGTCTTTCTCGGGATATAAACAGCGGGTAATCCCTGCGGAAATATATCAGTGCACAATCTATAATCCTCTAGAGTGGTTGTTTTTAAATCAACCAGGAGATATCCGTAGGGTTTACTGGTTGTGTCTTCAAAAGCTTCCATGAAAAAATGCGTTTTGGTCAGATACATCTGGTGGGCTATCACGGCTAGTTGCTGTTTTTTTCTGTTTTTAAAAAAAATAACACTATATAGCTAGCATTTAGTGTTATCAATCTGTTACTCTTCCCCTTGTTAAGTAAGTTTTGCACGATATTACATATGCTCAGATCGTAGTGATGGGAATATGGAGTAAAGGATTTTTCTAGATCAGCATTCTGACCCCCCTCGGTCATCAAATTGTCACACAATAAGTGATGGGGATATTCGGTAAAGGCTTTTTCTAGATCAGTATTCTGACCCCCCTCGGTCATCAAATTGTCCACAACAATCACATTCACCATCCTAGGTGGTAATAAATGATCATCGTTGAGACTCTTGGGCATACCTTAGACAAACCGTAGGTGTTTAAACTGCTGTTGCAGGGTGTGGTAAAGAGGATGCCGGCATCCGTAAAACTATATAATATTTTCGGGGGCACGTGGTATCATGGTGTGTCCATTTATTTAAGGTTTTTTGACAAAATAACTCCTGTCGTAGCTGAAAGGGCCTGCCAGCACACATGCAAAGGGGTGTTGTAGCCTGGTATCCATAATGTCCAATACTTGCACATTAGCGAAGCATGCACAGATATCTAGGTATGAGCCTCTCTGTGAGTTTAAATCGCATTTCAATGACATGCCTTTCAAGCTTCTAAATGTTGATAAAACAAACATTACTATGTCTGCACACTTCTGTCCGGCTTTTAAGCGCTATGTCAAAATTTACACTGAATAAAAGATTTAAAAAGCTGTAAATAAAAAACATGATGAGAGTTGGTTTGCTTCCATTAACTGTGCACACAAACACAATTTAAAGTGCTTAATTAAGCATTTTCTTATGCATATCAAGACAGCCGACAGGTGTTTCGAGCAACAATGCTCTTCTTCCCAGGCTGCAAGGTCATTTAAATTAATAAATACCTGTTTGACATTGATAAATTGGAACAACCAAATATAAATTCACCATCCAAACTAAAAACACAATTCAGACAAAGGGGTGGTGTTTTCAGAACAACATAATAGCCCAACACAATTTGCAAATAGACAGTATAAATTGTGCAAATTAAATAAAGTCCAAAACCATGACATGGCAGTATTATACATTTCATAAAAGGATATTGAAATGAGTGGTCATTGAAGTTGATTGAAAAATAATTGCAAGTGCCATCCATGGAAAGAAAAAGAAAAAGAGAAGACAAAAATCAGTGATAAGAACTGTCCTGTAATCTCAAAACTGGTCACACACGTGTCCTGCTACTAAATAAGGATGCTAAAATAAGCGGTTTTTTTTCCCTTGAGATGCTTGAAACTAGATCTGGCGCTAAAAGAAAATGTATTGAATAAAAACCATGTTGAAAAGCTTATGAGAATTGTGCCTAATTATATACCAGAAGGTGATGGTGAATAACCAAAATTCCTTACCTATATGGTTGTATAAGTACTGATGTATAGAATTCAATTCTAGGCTCCACTGTAAGTGGAACATTTCTATGTTACACACAAGTAAATTTGCATTGCGCTGTGCGTGATTAATGCAGTGCAGTTTACATACCTATATAACCGCATTTGCGTAGTGAAACTAGCCGTAGTCAATTCAATAACAATGGGTGAAGATGTCCATAGCAACCAGCATCACACGCAAAACAAAGTTGAAGGGAGACAGAGAAGAAAAGGCCTAATTAGTAAAAGTAATTAGTCCTCGCAACGGCGAGACCGTCACGTGCGCATGCCCCCAGAACTAAGCAAGTCCGAAGGAGTCTGCGCGAAAGACCTAAGCTTACACGTGCACATGCCCCCAGAACTAAGCAAGTCCGAAGGGGTCTGCCTGCGAAAGACCTAAGTTTACCGGCATCTCTGCCCGTACTGAATGTAACAGGAGACTCGCGCGTGTTGGCTAGGCTCCTGTTTTACATTTCTCGTACGTCAGAAGCTCCACTTTGGAGCCGGAAGCGTGTGTCGCATCAAGGCGGCCATCTTGGGTGTGTGCCCAACAACAGGAAAACATGGGGAGAATGCATATTTCAACCAAATAAAAATTAATGATCATTTTACAAAAATGGTGCTAATGAATATGCTAAGCAAAAAAGCTATTCTAATAGAGTAAATACTCAAAACAAATATGCTTAATGTTACAAGCCTTAGACTGTAAGTCCTAGCGATTGGCAAGAATAATGTGAGCTAGTTAGCTGCCGAAAAGACTCTGCACAGTTGCTTTTTTGCTGAGTTAAGTACAAAAAAGGAAGGAGGATGCTGTAGTGACAGCACCATTAATTTGCTACCAACTGCAGACACGCAAGACAAAAAAGATAGAACCATTTAAGAACGGAAGCAGTTAAGCTGTGAGGAGTAATATGAAAAACCAATTGGGGGTAAAAGTTACTTGGCATGTGTTAAAAAGAAACCCTGCTGTCCCCCCTTACGAGTGTCACATCCATGCCATTCGATTGAGTCTAAATGTTTGTGTCATAGGTTAATTAAAAAGGTTGCTTATCCAAACGGACAATAAGGGTGACCAGTGTTGGATGCACAAGACAATTCCTTCACATAATGTATACTAACAGTGTATGGAACCCCATACTAGTCTAATGCATTTATTCAGCATAACTTCAGAGAAACACAGATAGTTCATGGTCGTTATTGAGGCCATCAGACACAGTTCGATAATGACAAATTAAACATGCTTCCAATTGTCTCAATTTAAGGGTGAGATTGCCACCTTGTTGTGGTAAAGTTACTTTTGCCATGCCAGCAAAATTAATCTGTGACTTGTTGTCCAATTGATGGATATTTTGGCAATGCATGGCAAGTGGATATTTGGAATCCTGGTTGGAAATGGTGTATAGATGCTTGTGTATCCTAATCTTAAGAGGCCTGATCGTACTGCCAATGCAGTGCTTGCCACACATGCACATAATGCAGTACACACACAATTTTGTGCTGCAATTGATAAAAGAAGTCACTTTGAAAGTTCCAAGTTTACCGAAATCAATTTGAGAGGTCTCTAATGCATGACAACACATTGAGCATCTTCCACACTTGTGAAAGCCATGCTTGCTTCTCTGGCTAAGCCAAGTTATAGTGGGTTGCTGGTTGGACATGAATGACGGAGATAAGATATTTTGGAGATTGCTTGCTTTACTATAGATAAAATTCGGTCAGGGGTCCAACCAGGGTGTTATCTCATGATCTAGCTCAAGTAAATGCAAATGAAGTTGGACAATTTTATGCAAGTTGGAGCTATCTGTGTTATACTGTGTAATACATTTTAATTTATTGGTATGAGTAGAGTTCAATCTAATTTTAAGAGTAAGTAAATCCACTCTCTTCATGCTTTGCACAGTATGTTCTGCTTTGTTCACCGTGCATTGGTCATAACCTCTTGCTTTGAATTTCTGGCGTAAAAATGTGCATTCATCTGAAAAATCACTATCATTTGAACAATTTCTGCGGGCTCTGATAAATTCTCCTTTTGGTATATTTGTGATAACCGATTTTTATGGCAACTTGAAGCATGTAAAATTGCATTTACTGAGGTTGCCTTACGAAAAGTTTTTGTTACAATAGTATTCTCCACCAAGCTGATTATGAGATCTAGAAAATTGATGCTGGTGCTGCTGTATTCATGTGTAAATTGTATGCCCCAATTATTGTTATTCAAGTAATTTACAAACTCATTACGACAGTCCACTATACCCGTCCAAACCAAAATCACATTGGGCCTCATTACGACCCTGGCGGAACGGGTTAAACGGCACCGTAAAAGGTGACGCCGCCGTTCAACCCCTTCCGCCACATTACGAGGACCCCTCGCGGGACACGGTAAGCACGCCTGGGAAAACCAGACGTGCTTACCGGGTCCCGCGAGTGGAAGAGGGAGCAAACAACAGGCCATCTCGTTATGGCCCGTTGTTTGCTCCCTCTCCCATTCCCATTCAGCCCTATGGGGGCTGAAATGGGAATGGGGAAGGACTGTGTCCGGGTCCTTGAGGGAGGAATTACCTGGCCATCCGAACTCGGAATGGCCCGGTAAGTCCTCATTCCAAGGACCCGGACACGTATGCGATTTCGGCAGCAGCCATGCCGCCAAAAGCAGCATGGCTACCAGCCGAACTTGTAATGAGGGCCATTGTCTATGTAACGTTTCCAAACATGGGTAAATTGAACAAAACGGTTGTCTGCAAATGCAAATTGCTCATCGTATTGGTGCATGCAAATGTTGGCGAGTGCTGGGGTATAGCTAGCCCCCATGGCTACACCAATTTTCTGCTTGTAATAGCAATTGTTAATCAAGAAAAAATTGTTACATAATGCACAAGACAACATTTCTTTAACCATAACAATGTGTTCAAAAAAGGATGCTGAATGTTTCCGATAGATGTAATCAACATTTACAATTGCTTTATCATGATTGATCGAAGTGTACAAAGCTTTAGCGTCAATCGTTATCAACAAGATCCCAGGTTTTACTTGCAATTCTGACAAAATTTGAAGTATATGCATTGTGTCTCACAAAGAAGTCGGTATCGTGGTCACTAAGGGTGCTAAACATTTGTTGATATAAATGGAAATGGGTTCCATGATGCCTCCGCTCCCACTTAAGATTGGTCTCCCTATAGGTATATCTGTGAATTGCTTGTGTAATTTGGGCAGAAAATATGCGGTTGGCATGATGGGACCATTAACAAGAAGAAATTGTTTTTCCACATCTGTGAGTAGGCCACGTGAGTGTCAGTTGCAAAGTAATGTACTTACTGTATTCCGGAGGTGGGGAAAAGGATTGGCTGAAAGTTGTTCATAAAAGCCTGGGGAATTAAGATGTTCTAATCCCATACTAATATAATCCTTTTTGTCCATGATCACTACATTGCCCCCCTTGTCTGCTTCCTTGATGATTAGCGAATCCATGGCCACTAATTTGCGCGATGCTAATTGTTCTGAAGATGATAAGTTATGTTTGTGACTGAATCATTTTTTGCTTTTAGAAATATCCTCTATGTGATGGATGTCGTTAATTACAGCCTGATGAAACGTATCAATTATGTTTTCTTTCAGAAAAATTGGTACAAATTTGGATTTATTGGATAGTTCTTTAATTTTCAAACTTTGTTGTTGTATATCTAATTCTTTCATAAGTTCACTTACATTCATCATTGGATTTTGTTCACACTCATTAAGAGACAAAAATACGTGTGTGTTATGCATCATTTGCAGTGTGATGTCTGAAGGACTGGGTATGGTGGGTTTAGTCTTATAATATTTCACTTGGGTTGCGAAATATTTTTTTAATAAACTTGAAAAGGTCGATTTGAACCTGTAAATACTCATTGAATCCAGATGAAGCAAAGGAAAGTCCTTTATTGAGTACTGCACATTCGCATGGGGAGAGTGAATAACTGCTCAAGTCACAAATTAGGTTTATCTGTTCTGATTCCTCAGATTCTGCTGATAAGGTGCCCTGGTTCCTCTTCGCTGAGGTGGTGGAACGTGTCCTCCTGTTGGGTTTACCATCCCTTGTGCCCCTATGCTTGGGCCTGGGGTTGAAATACTTGTTGTGAGTGGTACTTGAAATCAAACTTTTTTCATTGCTGCCAGTGCATCTTGCCGGTTGCCTTTTTTGAAATGGGGTATTTGTTCCAAAAAAGCCGACGGGTGTGTATTAGTTGATTCTCCTGTCGGAGTTTCAGACTCATCTGGTGTCTCATCGTCTAAACGAGTCGAGCCATTGTCAGGTGTCTCAGAAACTGGGGCTCGGCTGGTGCTCCGTCTTTCACTCTCACTATCTATATCAGAGCTTGCAGGTGAAGATGCTAAGCTACTACCTATGGATTTTGAAACTTCATCATATTTAGGCTGATAAGTGTATACTCGATTGTCCCAGTAGTCCCTATCATCTTGTGAGAATTTACGGGATTTGCCAAGTTTCACTTCATCCTGATGTCTACGCAACCAACTATATAACGTTTTAAAATTCTTGTCAATTGTTGCACTAGGTGCTTCAACAGGTGAATTTCTTCCTTGAGTGCGTCAATCTGTATGACGATGCGAGCATGTTCATGTTTTGGATGCTCTATGAGTAATTTAAGCATATTATTAGAGCTGGATGTTAGGTTAGTTTTCCATTCCGTTGCAAGATTACTATCTGCTGGATCTTCAAAATCCGGCAATATTAGTATCCGAAGGCCACGTGGGATTTTGTTTTCTTGTAGGTAGAGGGTTAATGTATTTTGTTCCCAAAATGTATTGATCTCTTTTATACTAAGACGCTCCAGTTTGATAAACTTGGATCTGAGATCTTCGGATTCCGAAGTCAATCTTTTAAAGGGGTTCAGAGTTGAATCTCTTGGTGCGAACAATGCTTTCACATCATCCTCTCGAGTAAGCAAGTATTCTGCGGCCTGTGCCATTGTCAAACGTAGATTTTATGAATGGTTGTCTGGCAGCCAATCCTGGGGGTCCAGACCAATGAGAAAGAGGATTTGGCAGAAGAGGACAATTGAGGTTTGGCACCCTGACAAAGAATTAGGTTTGTTAAGAGGCTGCAGGTGGGAGCAAGTTGTGGACACCCTGCCAAAGATGTCTACGCAAAGGACTATGATGAGAGTTGGTTTGCTTCCATTAACTGCGCACACAAACACAATTTAAAGTGCTCAATTAAGCATTTGTTAATGCATATCAAGACAGCCGACACGTGTTTCGAGCAACAATGCTCTTCTTGCAAGGCTGCAAGTTCATTTAAATTAATATATACATGTTTGACATTGATAAATTGGAACAACCCAATATAAATTCACCATCCAAACCAAAAACACAATTAGGACAAAGGGGTGGTGTTTTCCGAACAACATAATATCCCACCACAATTTGCAAATAGACAGTATAAATTGTGCAAATTAAATAAAGTCCAAAACCATGACATGGCAGTATTATACATTTCATAAAAGGATATTGAAATGAGTGGTCATTGAAGTTGATTGAAAAATAATTGCAAGTGCCATCCATGGAAAGAAAAAGAAAAAGAGAAGACAAAAATCAGTGATAAGAACTGTCCTGTAATCTCAAACCTGGTCACATATGTGTCCTGCTACTAAATAAGAATGCTAAAATAGGCAGTTTGTTTTACCTTGAGATGCTTGAAACTAGATCTGGCGCTAAAAGAAAAAAATGTATTGAATACAATCCATGTTGAAAAGCTTATGAGAACTGTGCCTAATTATATACCAGAAGGTGATGGTGAATAACCAAAATTCCTTACCTATATGGTTGTATAAGTACTGATGTATAGAATTCATTTCCGGGCTCCCCTGTAAGCGGAAAATGTCTATGTTACACACAAGTAAATTTGCATTGTACTGTGCGTGATTAATGCAGTGCAGTTTACATACCTATATAACTGCATTTGTGTAGTGAAACTAGCTATAGTCAATTCATTAACAATGGGTGAAGATGTCCATAGCAACCGTCATTGCACGCGAAACAAAGTTGAAGGGAGACAGAGAAGAAAAGGCCTAATTAGTAAAAGTAATTAGTCCTTGCAACGGCGAGACGGTCACGTGCGCATGCCCCCAGGACTAAGCAAGCCCGAAGGGGTCTGCGCGAAAGACCTAAGCTTACCGCCGTCTCCGCCTGCACTGAATGTAACAGGAGCCTCGCGCGTGTTGGCTAGGCTCCTGTTTTACATTTGTCGTATGCTGTAAGCTCTACTTTGGAGCCGGAAGCGTACGTCGCATCAAGGCGGCCATGTTGGGTATGTGCCCAACAACAAGAAAACATGGGGAGCATGCATATTTCAACCAAATAAAAATTAATGATCATTTTACAAAAATGGTGCTAAGCCAACAAACTATTCTAATAGAGTACATACTCCAAAATAATATGCTTAATGTTACAAGCTTTAGAACGTAGCAATTGGCAAGAATAATCGTTCTAATCCCATACCAATATAATCCTTTTTGTCCATGCTCACTACCTTGCCCCCTTTGTCTGCTTCCTTGATGATTAGCGAATCCATGGTCACAAATTTGCACAATGCTAATTGTTCTGAAGACAATAAAGTATGTTTGTGACTGTGGCATTTAAAATTAAAATTAGATCGAACTCTACTCACACCAATAAATTAAAATGTTTTACACGGTATAACACAGATAACTCCAACTTGTATAAAATTGTCCGACGCCATTGGCATTTACTTCAGCTAGATCATGAGATAACACCCTGGTTGGACCCCTCACCTAATTTTATCTGTAGCAAAACAAGCAATCTCAGAAATATCTTATCTCCGTCATTCATGTCCAACCAGCAACCCACTATAACTTGGCTTAGCCATAGAAGCAACCATGGCTTTCACAAGTGTGCAAGATATTCAATGTGTTGTCACACATTAGAGACCTCTCAAATTGATTTCGGTAAACTTGGAACTTTCAAAGTGAATTCTTTTATCAATTGCAACACAATATTTTGTGTGTACTGCATTATATGCATAGGTGGCAAGCACTACTTGGCAGTACGATCAGGCCTCTTAAGATTAGGATATGCAAGCATCTATCCACCATTTCCAACCAGGATTCCAAATATCCACTTGCCATGCATAGGCAAAAAATCCATCAATTGGACAAGTCACAGATTAAATTTGCTGGCATAGCAAAATAAACTTTACCACAACAAGGTGGCAATCTCACCCTTAAATTGAGACAATTGGAAGCATGTTTAATTTGTCAATATCAAACTGTGTCTGATGGCCTCAATAGCGACCATGAACTATCTGTGTTTCTCTGAAGTCATGCTGAAAAAATGCATCAGACTAGTATGGGGATCCATACATTGTTAGTATACTTTATGTAAAAGTATTGTCTTGTGCATCCAACACTGGTCACCCTTATTGTCCGTTTGGATAAGCATCCTTTTAATTAACCCATGACACAAAACATTTAGACTCAATCGAACGGCATGGATGTGACACTTGTAAGCGGGACAGCAGGGTTTCTTTTTAACACATGCCAAGTAACTTTTACCCCCAATTGGTTTTTCATATTACTCCTCAAAGCTTAACTGCTTCCGTTCTTAAATGGTTCAATCTTTTTTGTCTTGCGTGTCTGCAAGTGGTAGCAAATTAATGGTGCTGTCACTGCGGCACCCTCCTTCCTTTTTTGTACTTAGCTCAGCACAAAAGCAACTGTGGAAAGTCTTTTCGGCAGCTAACCAGCTCCCATTGTTCTTGCCAATCGCTAGGACTTACAGTCTAAGGCTTAAAATATTAAGCATATTTTTTTTCGAGTATTTACTCTATTAGAATAGTTTTTTTGCTTGGCATATTCATTAGCAGCATTTTTGCAAAATGATCATTAATTTTTATTTGGTTGAAATATGCATGCTCCCCATGTTTTCTTGTTGTTGGGCACACACCCAACATGGCCGCCTTCATGCGACATACGCTTCTGGCTCCAATGTGGAGCTTACGGCGTACGAGAAATGTAAAACAGGAGCCTAGCCAACAAGCGTAAGGCTCCTGTTACATTCAATGCAGGCAGAGACGCCGGTAAACTTAGGTCTTTCGCGCAGAGCCCTTCGGACTTGTTTAGTCCTGGGGGCATGCGCACATGACCGTCTCGCCGTTGTAAGGTCTAATTAATTTTACTAATTAGGCCTTTTCTTCTCTGTCTCCCTTCAACTTTGTTTTGCGTGCGATGACGGTTGCTATGGAAATCTTCACCCATTGTTATTGAATTGACTACGGCTAGTTTCACTACGCAAATGCGGTTATATAGGTATGTAAACTGCACTGCATTAATCATGCACAGTATAATGCAAATTTACTTGTGTGCAACATAGACATTTTCCGCTTACAGTGGAGCCCGGAATTGAATTCTACACATCAGTGCTTATACAACCATATAGGTAAGGATTTTTGGTTATTCACATCACCTTCTGGTATATAATTAGGCACAATTCTCATAAGCTTTTCAACATGGTTTTTATTCAATATTTATTATTTTTTTTAGCGCCAGATCTAGTTTCAAGCTACTCAAGGTAAAACAAACCGCTTATTTTAGCATCCTTATTTAGTAGCGAGACACATGTGTGACCAGTTTTGAGATTACAGGACAGTTCTTATCACTGATTTTTGTCTTCTCGTTTTCTTTTTCTTTCCATGGATGGCACTTGCAATTATTTTTCAATCAACTTCAATGACCAGTCATTTCAATATACTTTTATGAAATGTATAATACTGCCATGTCATGGTTTTGGACTTTATTTAATTTGCACAATTTATACTGTCTATTTGCAAATTGTGTTGGGCTATTATGTTGTTCAGAAAACACCACCCCTTTGTCCTAATTGTGTTTTTGGTTTGGATGGTGAATTTATATTGGGTTGTTCCAATTTATCAATGTCAAACATGTATATATTAATTTAAATGACCTTGCAGCCTTGGAAGAAGAGCATGGTTGCTCGAAACACGTGTCAGCTGTCTTGTTATGCATTAAAAAATGCTAAATTGCGCACTTTAAATTGTGTTTGTGTGCGCAGTTAATCGAAACAAATCAACTCTAATCACAGTCCTTTGCGTACACATCTTTGGCAGGGTGTCCACAACTTGCTCCCACCTGTAGCCTCTTAACAAACCTAATTCTTTGTCAGGGCGCCAAACCTCCATTGTCCTCTTCTGCCCAATCCTCTTTCTCAATAAAAAACATGATGCAATATGTATCTTGAAAACTGTATAAAACACATACAATATATATCTCACTCAACATAGCTTTAGAAGTTATAATGAATCATTCAGCATATGGCACCCCAGCCCAGCACACCTGTAAAAAACACTGTGTTAGCATTTGCCAGGCATTCCACAGCATTGTTTTTCAGCAATAAGAGAAGCGTTTGGGCATTGGAACCACGGGCCCCTTTGGATGAAACAAAGGAACAATTCTGTGTTGTGGGCCCCCAGACACTCCTCGGGCCATGATGGGTGAACCAGAAACAACTTTGATCCTAGGGGCAGTCAGACACTCCTCAGGCCCTGATGGGTGAACCAGAAACAACTTTGATACTAGCGGCCCCCAGATACTCCTCAGGCCCCAAATGGGTGAACAAGAAACAACTTTGATCCTAGGGCCCCCCAGACACTTATCGGGTCCCCCTCAGGATGAATCAAAAACAAAGACATTCCATTGATGAACCAGAAACAACTTTGATCCAAGGGGCCCCCAGATACTCCTCTGGCCCCCTTCAAGATGAATAAAAAACAAACACATTCCATTGATGAACCAAAAACAACGTTGATCCTAGGGGGCGCCCCAGACATTCCTCAGCCCCCCCTCGGGATGAATCAAAAACAGTGCTTCACACTCTGTGGCGTCGGTTGTCAAAACCCTGTGATCAATGTCTTGGTAGCAGCCGCTCTTCCGGCATACAATCCTTGGTGATGACGATGCAATGTGAGCCATGCAGACCCAAGCAGGCCCGGTGTTGAATTTACAAAAGAACTCTGCAGTGTCTGTCCCACAGACACTCCATCGAGCGTAGCAAACACGCCAGACCCAAGCGGGCCTAGGGTTGAATTTACAAAATAACTCTGCAGCGCTGGAGTCCCCAAATCCCACAACCCTGGCTGATGCTGTAACAAAAGAAGCTAGCTCATTACGGTGTCATTGAAACATTCCAAAGTTGTTCATCTGGGCAGAACAGACCTCATCCCAGCACCCTCAAAAGCCCCAGTAGAAACAGGTTGCATCATTCCATCCACCTCAGGACATCCAAGATGTTTTGAACCAGCTGCCAAAAGCACCATCCCTGCTCCATCCTGCCATCCGTAATTTGCTGAATAAGTCGCTCTACAATTCACATCCAGAGATTGTGACGCCTGTGCCATCCTGGTGTTGTTGGCCATTTCTATTAAAACAGAGAAATACAGAATCAGCAGCTTATAATGCTAATGTTTATACCCTGAGTCAGAATATAAGATCCTGAATCTCAGCATCTTAAAACCATTTCAACCACTTGTGTGATTTGTGACACATTTACAAACCAGACATTCTTTTATTAAAGGTGCTGTTATATTTGAAAATCATGACACACAGGAAAACAACACAATAGCGATTATGTAACCATCAGGCACAGTGCGGCCATTTGACCGTTAGGGAAAGCCGCAGGATTGCTGCTGCAATACCACACCTGTCCCTAACAGTCCAAATAGCCACCCTGTCCCTAACGGTCCAAATGTTTGCACTGTCCCTGATGGTCAAAATGTTTACACTGTCCCTGATGGTTAACTGTGCTCGCCAGCAAATTTGAAAGATCTTGCAACTAATATATTTGTTATAAACGCTACTTCAGAAAACATTAATGCATCACTATATACACGGTGTTGTCTATTCCCTTTATCAATGTATTTGTCTTGTAAGCATGTGCATTGGAGTTGTGGCCTGGGAATCGATGCACACATGCTCCCTGTGCCATTTCCCATCTTGGCAACAGGTGAACATTTGCACTGTGACCTACTGGACCCCTTTGGAACCATCATGGCGGTGTTATGAGTTTCGTGAGCCTCGTGGGCTCCCCAGCAGTGCCGGAGCTTGCCCTCCCTTTGTCCTGGCTCCCTGTCCCATCTCCCGTCCTGTTTGGACAATTCCTTCCTTATCCTGGGCCAGACCTGGGCAGCACTCTGCCTGGCAGCCCCTGCGGCTAAGGACACCAAGGCAAAGGGCAGCTCCTACATTGGCATCTCCATGACGTGTCTGCAGGTGTCCACAGGGGAAGCCAGTGAAGCCATCAGTCAACAGACACCATCAAAAACTGTAAGTGTGGCATGGGTGGGGTGTAGAGCAATTACTCTACTCCAGAAAGCCCCCGCCACTCTACCTTACCTTTCCATAATGTAAATTGCCATCGATTTACACCATGCGGATTTAGAGAGATGTGTGACCACCAGCTTAAATCTATTCATGGCTGGACTGTAAATGTTGCATTGCATACACACTAACTTACTTGCCAATGTTAACTAGTGCCACACCTAGAGAGAACTGTGAAGATTGGCCTGCATTGCATCTAGATAGGATTGTGAATGTTGGCATGTGCCACACTTAGATGGAATTCTTACCTTTATCCTGCATCACATTTAGATAGGATTGTGAATGCTTGCATGTGCCACACTTAGATGGAATTCTTCACTTTAGTCTGCATCACATCTAGATAGGATTGTGAATGTTAGCATGTACAACACTTAGATGGACTTAGATGGAATGCTTACCTTTAGCCTGCGTCACATCTAGGTAGGATTGTGAATGTTAGCATGTGCCACACTTAGATGGAATTCTTAACTTTATCCTGCGTCACACCTAGATAGGATTATGAATGTTAGCGTATGCCACACTTAAATGAAACTGTGAGTGTTACCAAGTGCCACACTCAGAGGGAATCGTGATTACTAGTCTGCCTCACATCTAGATGGGATATTGAAGATTAGCAAGTGCCACAATCAGATGGAAAAGTGAATGATAGCAAGCATGGCACCTAGACCTAACTGCAAGGACAGCAATGCCAATTAACCGATCCACTAACAATTTCACCCCTCTGCATACACCTCTCAAACTCTAAACAAACACAACCACAAACTTCATTAGAATGCAACAACAAAACAAATCACACATAGAATCGCACAACAGCACACAATGACTACTGACCATAAAACACCCCAAACCCAGTCAACTGACCCACCGGGCTGAGGCTGCCAACAGCACATTACTGCTCTCTTGCACTTTTCCAGCTTATTCCCACTAACTCACCCCCCTTCCCTTTTTCAGAGCCGCCAGAGTGCCAGGTGATCACTCCGGTGGTGATAGTGAGCGGTACAAATATCCTTTAACAATAACATAAACATGGAGGTTCAGGCCCTAGTGCATATCTATCATTTTCATTTTGTCACTGTGGTTACTTTAATCAGGGCTCACCACACCTATTCGCTTTGTCATGGGTACACAAATAAAAACCACACCACACAAAGCCCATATAGCGTGTGTGCACAGCTGTTTTGCTGTTTTCCTATAACCAAAAATGTTGTGCACTTTCTAAATATTTATACATGTCTTATACCCTCTCCAACCAAAACAAATTTGTGTTTTAAAATAACAAATGTGTTATGAAATAAAACTGTGGCTGCTTTAAATAATCGCCCCTGTGGCTATATAAATGCCCCGTCTGTTGGATTTGTCAATGGCTTTTTTTTCTTCTAAAAAATGTTCTCATTTGCACCATTGTTTAAAGCAGCATTTTTTGTTTTTTAGGGCTGTGTCATAAAAAAGTGGGATTTCCTTCAAAGAGAGGCCTATTCAGACATGTGCTGTGTGCCAGTTCACAATGCCTTATGTCGCTTGTTTGCACAGTCAGAGATCGGCATTTAAAAGGTTTTATTACATAAAACCACACGGCTTGTCATATTATTGTGCACGCTGTAAGCACTGTATGTGGTGATAGACTCTAGCCCCAAGGTTTTCATTTTACACATTACACAAAGAGTGTCCCCGCTGCTGGAAACGTAGTAAACCAGCTTGACATTTAAAAAGGTTTAATCACCTAAAAGCCAACGTGTCAAAGTCCCTCTCCAGTAAAACAACATAATATGTGGATTACAAAATGACCTTATTGCGCCGGGCAGATTCCAGAGACAGTTTTTTGCCGTTTACAGGTGCACTTTAACATAAATATATAAAAATGCAGGCTGGCAGTTAATCCTGCCTGCAGCTAAAGAATACACACATTTTGTTTTAAAAGCTCTGTTTGCACCATTAAATAAAAATACACAGGGTTGGATTCTAGAACATACATTTTAAAAATTGTTTTCACATCTTGTTTAAAATATTGTACAGTTTTAAAATACTGCTATTTATTTACAAGCTTGCAGTAGATACATTGAATCAACTCACTTTCTAAAAGAAGAATGCCTCTTTCGTCAACGGACTATAGATGTCCAGGCGTCTTCAGTTCCAGACGGGGTTTGCAAATGTCCCGAAATCTGCAGCATATTTCTGGCAGGCTTCCAAAGCATGGGTTTTAAAGACATCCATTCTCCCCCCCCCATGCCTCCCTTCAGGAGAACACCTCCATCTGTCCTATTCCCCCTCTAGGCTGCTGGTGTCCTTTGAAAAGTCACAGGGTGTTTAGAATACAATGGGTCATTCACATGGTCTTTGAGGCACATCAGTCACATGCTGGCTGAATATTACAGGCGCCTTGGGGCTACGCTTCATTTACAATGAATGGGGCCATGCAAATACAGTTTAGTCACACCAGGCACATGGCGGCACGTGATTACGATAGCCTTGGTGTTTCATTGCAAGGTTGAATCATTCTGATTTGGCTTCATATAATTTGTAATAAACAGAGAAACCAAAATAGTTGAGTCAGAGCTCCGGGCCTTGTGTGTGTGTGTGTCGTCATCTGTGAATTCTCTGCCCTGCTGCAGCATTTTCATAAAGGCAAGCTGCGGTTGTGTTGCTGGAACACTGCTTTCTGCACAACAAGGAGAATCGTAGAATCCAGTGTCCCAGCATGTTGCATGTGTTTGCCTGGAATTAGATCTTCACTTTTCATTTTGTTATATATTACTAACTATATATTCACAGGCCCTTTAACTCAGCTGTTTTTTTTAAAAAAACATAGACCAGCTTTAGGCCTAGTATGTTCACAACGCTTGCATGTCAGGGCATGCCTAGGCATGCCATCGAATATAATGTTTTATATCAAATTTTAGAATTTTGATATAAAAAATATCATTTTGATACACATTTTTAAAAAATGTTATATAACATTGTTTCTCATTTTGATATCAATTTTTTTGGGGGATATCAATTTTTTTTTAAATTTTATGTCTAAAATAATTGACATCCCAAACATTTTGATAGAAAATGTGTGTAACATTTTTTTAATAAAAATTGGTTTTTAATTTTGATATAAAAAATGTTTGGATAGCAGATTTTTTTTAATTTAACAAAATGTTTGATATCAAAAATGTTTGCTATCAAAAGGAAATGTTTGATATCACATTTTTTAACACTTGTATATTTTTAAAAAAAATGTGATATCAAACATTTTTTATATGAAACCAAATTTGTTGATAGTACTTTTTTTTGGGATAAATAGAAATAATGTAAAGTTTATATAAAATTATTCAAAGGCTTATCAAAGGTCAGCTTTCTATAACATCATGATGTCATACTCTCAAGGCCAGAAACCACTCCTGTGTCATCAGAGTGTCACCAAACCCTCACACTCACCGTCTAATTCCTCACAGCGCACTTTGCCCTTGCCCAAGCAACAGCGCACTCACGCTCTCCCAAATTAAAAATGTTTTGATATACACTTTATATAATTTTGATATAAACTGTATATCAAATTACACAAACACACTTTATTTATCCATTCATATAAAACTGATATAAACTTTGATATCAAAACATTTTGATATAAAAAATGTATTAATATCAAAGTTCATATCAAAAAGAAATCCAACCCATATCAAAAGAGGGCGGTACTAAGGACAACCAGGGGCATTCTGACCTGTCAAGAATTTTACATTGGAAAAAAGGGGCCCCCCTTAACTACTAGTTCCCCTGCAATTCGGCTTAAAGACAAAGTTAATTGAAAGTTGTTATTGTTTTGAATAATAATTCTCAGAGCTGGAATAATGTCTCCTCTTACGATTGATAAACAGCGACTGGTGTGTCTAAGCCAATGGCTGCATTTATTTATTAATGAATCTTTATTTTCAAAGGTACCCTTTTTAGCTTAGGTACTTCCCCCTATTAATTTGGATTAAATGGCACAATGGCTCTAAAGGTTATTTAATTGCTCTAGGTACTCATTGGGAACTTAAATGGACAGGTTTTTACTTTTGATATTTTGCAGCATGATTAGTATGCCTAGAAATTACAAACAACAAGGGCTTCAGTGTCTGGTTTTTTCTGCACAATGTGAGATCTTACACAAGTTACAGCCTTCAGTGGATCTGGTGTAGGATCTGGTGTTGGATTTCGTACTCTAGGAGTCGTGCCAATTGTCTCTTGGTTAGTTTCAATATCTGGGATTATAATGGTGGGCACTGGAGTAATAGTACTATGTGATAGGATATTCCCATTTTGTTAGCAGTGTTGTTTTTTAATTTGTCTATGTCTTTGCGCATAGTTAGTACTAGGTTGTGTAAAGAATAACGTTTTGTTTTAAGCTTATTTCTGATGAGAACAAGACACAGGATGGACATGCACACTCTGTTGTCGATAAAGGGAATTGATTTAGAGTAGGCAAACCCCTTTCTTCTGATTCTGGCTTACACAGGCCACTAAAAGGATGTCTTGCAATACCCTCAGTAGCTAAATTGGTGTCAGACTTGTCCATATCAGGTCGCAATAGGTCAAATCTTTTAGTAGATGGAAACAGAGGGTTAATGGTAAACCCGAAGGTTCAGGTACACAGGTTTCTGCTGCCCCTTGCACACTCAAATTGGGCTTGGCTGAACCAGTTGTAATTGTACAACTTGAAGGATATAGAGCAGATGTTGTTGTATAAAGCTTCCCTCCTTCCTGGTCTGTGGACGTTGAATTTCAGAAAGGAAATCATTGCCAAGTACAGGAGGTTTTTTGCCACATCTCAGTGGCTTGTATGGTGAGGTACTCTGTACTAAGCTAAGTGTCCAGCCAAGGGGATCCTGTGATGTAGTTTGGTCATCAAGTTGACTATTAGAGGAGCAAGCTGGGGGAACAGTGAATTTATCAATGTGATTCTTTTTATTAGGGTGTTTTGTTATTAGTAAGTGACGGGGAAGTGCTACTATCTCCCAAGTCACTTAACAGTACCACAATCAAGTTAATTAAAATGTTAGCATAATTAAGTGGGGCCATGAATTTGGCTGATTTCCATATGTTTTTGGATGGAGATATGTGTAGTCGCTTTCCTTTAAGACATATTTAAAACCTAAGTATAACAATAGGAAAGGTTTTCTCAATTTTACCTTTGCTAAGAGAAAGTTTAAAATCAACAATAAAACAATTCTTAAATTAAATTACCTGAATTGTGCGCTATCAACTATCACTCATCAAGACAAACATCAAGATAGGCTAAAATATACAATTAGAGGCAACCAATAAAGTGCATATGGAGATATCAAAGATTAACAGCACAAACTTTGAATATAGCAGCATTGGCGTACAAGGTGCAATAAGTCTACGATTCAAGTACTGGGTTCCAGTTAACACTTAAACATTGGCTGATAATGGCATTTAGCCACTAGGTATCAATTTTTGATGTTATACAGAGGGTCCTAGATTAGATAAACGTGGAATAATTGGGGGCTTGTCGCAAGTCTGCCCCCCACCCCCTCGTTGCCTGTCATGAAGTGTCATAAAAATATTATTAGTGTCAATAAAAGGCCTTACGGGAAGGAGTGAAATTAGTGGAGAGGGGAATTCCCTACTGGTTTAAGAGGCCTGTTCCTGGTCTGCCCCCTCTCTCTAACTTCCTTTGATAATTGAGAGTAATTCTGAAAAGGTCCAAGCAGATTAGAGCTGATGTCTGTTAGGTACCCAATGTGAGCAAAGCAGGCAAGACAGGGGAATGTTTTCTATAGCAGTATCTGGTAGTACCTGTACCTATTGGTACCTATATATCCTTATGTATGAAACAGAGTTAAGGTACAAGGAGCTCAGTTAAAGTTAAAGAACCACCAGTGATAAATCTGTGGCAGACCAATAAGCAGAAAACCACTTGCATCTATATGTCCTTACCTGCAGGCAGGAAAACTCCTCTCCCCTGCTGGAGACACTACATGTGACACAGTGGCCTGGAAATTGCTAGTAATCTTCTTTTAGCCATGTCTTGAAAGTGCAGTTCTTTCCAGCGCTGGTAATAGCATGGACACGTCCATGTATCCCAGGGCGTTCAAGTCTTACAGCTCCATAGCTCCAAGGGAGCAGATCCGTGCAGTCCAATTATAAAGACAACCAGAGGTGATCCCAAAGGAAGCCGGAGGGAGAAGATCCAGGGTGTCAAAAAAACATAAAATATCAAATATACCATAGCTAATATACCTGCTTAGTGACTTTCAGTGGGAAGAGCCCATGCCACTGTGTGCTCGTCCAACAGTTTTGAGTGTGTGCATATGCAAGCTTGGAGACAGCAATGTCCCACCTATTCTCCTCACCCAATACGGCTCACCAGTCTGTTTGGCTCTGTTAACAGGGAAAAGAAACATAACAGTGGGAACAGCCTGTGCTGCTGCCCACTTCATGGATTTTAGAAGGAGTCGCTAGAATTGGTCAAGTTTACAGTTTCATGGAAAGGAATAGAAAATTCACACTGTAGTGGGGAGGTAAGCACCGACTTGAGTGCTTGAGTTTCGGCTGATATGTCAAAACAAAATTCATGAAGCCCTGCCTTCTTCAAGATGGCAAAGAAATGCAGCAACATTAGTTGTGGCTTAGATGTGGGAGATTTTAAAAGTGATTCTGAAAAGAGCAAAACAAATAATAATAAATGAGCCCTGTGGTTCCAAATAGATTAAGAAAATGTGGGTGTCCAACATTTTCTAAGGTACCCTAACTTACTGTAATCCTATACAGGTCAAAGTGTTTCCATGTGTATACTTCAATTCAGTTTTCAAGACTTTTGTTTAGTGTCATCATGTGGGTAAGTCTGTAGCTCAACAAAGTAAATGGTTCAGATTTCCTGAATTCCTACTTTCTTCTGTGTCAATATTTGTTTAAAGCAAGGAAAGCAGGAGACCAAGAGAACTCCATAAAGGAGTCATCCAGGACAGACGGGAAGGTACCCCAAGAGGGGTATAAGTGAGAGAGAGGAAACCGTTGATAAGATGGAAGGACGCTATAATAGGAAAACCGATTCACGGTGTCATGGACATTCAAAAGAAGGAAAAAGTGTCAGAAGGAAAAGAGAATGGGATAACCTGGAGAGGCAAAATGACTGAAGGAAGTGTAAATGTAAAGAAAATATGCCAGAAGAAGGAACAAGTGGCATGGTACACAAACTTTGGATAAGAGGGGAAGAGGGCATGGCCAGAGGACAGGAGAAGACAAGCTGGCTATGAAGCTAGGCCCCAATCTAGGGAATGGCCAGAGAAATGATATGAACCTTAACCACATTAGAGGAAAAACTTTGAAGGGCCACCTGAACCCAACCCTGGGAGACAACCATCCAGAAGAGTGGCCTGGACTGTTATCCAAGGAGAAGACCAGAATCTGATAGAGATTATTTCACAGTGTGGCAAATACATTAAAGCTCCCTAGAAAGTCATTACCATGGTTATGAAACAAATAAAAGATCTTTAATAGTTGGCCATAGAATGCACATATGACCTGTAGTATTACATGGCTCAGGAAGGGGAATTGCATACAAGCTCAGGAGAGGAAAGGAATGTAAGAGAATACAATGCAGTTTTAGCAGAGGAAATCCTGCACAGACTCAAGAAGGGAAACAGCATATGGGCACAAGAAGTGGACAGCACAGATACACATGAAGGGTGAAGACCACATTTTGAGGGGTGCAGCATAAAGAACCATGAAGTGGGCAGTGCAGAGTCTGCAGAATGTGGCAGCAAATAGGCTTGGGACGGTGACAATGCACAAGATCTCGAACGGGGGGCACTACTCAACCTTATGATGGGAAACAGCACACCGGCTCAGAGACTTCAACAGTACACAAGTCATAAAAGGGGATAGCATACCAGCTCTGTGAGGGGGACAATGCCCATGCTGGGAAAGGAGGGGTAGCACACTGGCTCAGGAAAATGGACGACATGTTGCAGAAGAAAAGGAATATAAATCAAGAGTGGGGCAGATGTCAGTTCCGATGGGAATTTCTAGGTGGAGAGATGTCAATTCCCATGGGAGGAAGAACACATCTTGGAAGGAATTTCCAGGTACAAGGGAGCGGCTAATCTAGGAGGTGGTGAGCAACAGTTCTTGGGGGAAAGTATGACAACTCGGTGGAGGATATCAGTTTCAGGATAAGCCAATGTCAATTTTTGGGCAGAGAGATTACAGATTTGAAAGGAACAGCTAACAACACCAAGAGGAGCAAACAACAAGTCGGATAGGAATGAAATACTGGTCTCTAGTCTATGGGGAATTGAAGAAAGCTTTAGGGGAACAGTCTGAAAGTCACATTGGTTTCAGGCTTAATAAGAGAGCTCACAAACAGCAGTGGGAGCCATCAACTAGCAGGATGGGTGGTATCCTGGAAATGGGATACAGTGGTTACAAAAGAACAATCAACTGGGCTTCTCTTAGGTTACACATGTGGGTTGGTGCGCATGCAGCAGTGTTGACATAATTGGGGGATGTCATGCCTAGGGCAATAAGGATATGGAGGAATGGGAGTGATCAGGGGGAAATACCAGATCGCAGCTCTGGCCCTCAAGCTTTCTGACTCATGATGTGGGAGTTTTTTGAAGAGGAAGTGTCGAGTATCGTCCCCACTCCATTTGCCCCCCTCCCATTACATATTGGATTCACACCAAAGAATGTGACGTATGATGAACAGTTAAATCAGCAGAGAGCAGCATATGGGCTCTGACCAGTACCTATCAGATTGACAGCACCTGTTAATATACTGACACCTAAGAAAACTGGACAGTAAGGTATCCATTAAAGAAGCCAAACCTACATCCTAAACAATATGATGGTTGTTTGAATAAAATACCTGAAGAAGCAAAGAAGATAATGAAGGAAGATGAATGGTGACATCATAAGAAATTGGACTGATGCACACATAGAAGATATAATGACCTGAGAATACTGACAAATAGAAGAAATAACATGGATAAGTGATATCTTGAGCCTAAGGTGAAGAAGTTGATGTCAAGATGAAGAAACATATGCCACATACATGATGAAGATATTCAGTTAGTTTAAACGTGTACAGATGCAAGTAACTGCAAGAGGCAAAGAAATCGTGACGCTTGCTTATGCTTTATAGTTGATAGATTGTAGCAAGCGCCAAAGTTTACAAGTATATACCTACAAAAGGCATCAGATGGAGTGTGTCACAGCAAGAAAATCGAGAATCAAGACAGAGCAAAACTCAGCTAAGAAACCAAGGTCCTGTCTGACTGGAATAGGCAGACATTGGATACAATTAAGGGGAGAAGCGAACAGAGGATCCTGTTCAGAAAGGTCAAGATAAGCCACAGACATCAGAAGACTGGTAGAATTCAATCAAATATACAAAAAGACACAGAGAAAAGCCGATTTCAAGGTGTTCAGTCACGTGACAAAGGCAGGCTGGAAGAAGGAGACTTTCACACCTTCGCATGGATCCCCGCCATGCCCATACTCCTTGAAAGTTCTCAGAGTACAGAACAGACACAAGGCCAAACTACAAAGCATTAAATGACACATGACCACTGAGGTGATGAATAATTGTTGTATAATTGGTGGGAAGCTGGGGTGCAGATTAACTTCTCTGCACCTAGATGTTCTTTCTGCGTGCTGCTAGAGGTAGGTGGAAAAGTATGAGTGGGGTTGATGCCAACCCAATCATAGTGGACCATGTAATCTAAGGTCCTATAGTGAGTAGAGCCAATGGGACGTCCTACTTTTAGTGACATTCATACTGGCCATTTTGAAGGGGGGGCTTAGTTGCCCCACCTGACATTTATTATCAATCCCCTCTCCCCATTACCATGTACAGATATAGTACCTATGTTAAGTTACCTTCCTATAACCAATCACGTTGCATGTTAGGTTTTTAAGATTGCCACGTAGAATGATGTTAGTACGTGCGCAGGTCAGCAATGATGATTTTTTGCTATAAGTATTGTGTTTTTTCAAAAGTGAAGAGAGAGAGAATATCGATCGGTTGTTGATGTTCGTGGTACTCCCCGTTTTATGAACTTGTCATTAAAACAGACTACCTTTGCCAAACTATTGAGTTGTTTTAATTTTTTGATGCATGAGTATGAATCTGCATCCCCATCGATCTCGAGGGTACTTGCTCTTCCATGCTTGTACATTGCACGGACAAGGAGTCAAGGGATCTCCAATAGGAATTAGTTAATCAAATCTGTAATTCCAGAAGCCCAAACGCTTTTGAAATATTTACTTATTTCACTGGATGTACAGTCAATTTATATGCTCCCACCCTCCGTACTTACAAACCAAAGGGGCCAGGATTTGATCTATTTCTCTTTTAAAGTATCACTCTCCTCAGGATTATTTCCCCTTTATATTATACTTACATTTACATTTATTTTGGCTATCTCACAGACAGATTGGCACCATCTTAAAAGGACTGGTTCCACTCTTCCCCTCTAGTAACTGGTGGGTATCAGTCAGCAAGATGGAGTCAGCTTCCCTCCCCAGCCTGTCTGCTGTCTGTTCCACTGAAGAAGGACTGGGATTTTAACTTCTGGTAGGCCTCACTAAGGCCTCTGCTAATAATAGATCAATGGGTTAAAAAAAAAGCAATATATTCCATCTCTTTCCTGTTGTTATCAATTCTCCGTTCTCTACTTCCTCTCTATCAGACAGTGAGTGAGCGAGTGTGTATGTCCAGAATCTCTGGGTTTTACCTTTTATAGAACAGAAACCACTGCCTTTTGAGGTGTGTAAAATGTCTCTAATCTAAGTGGCCAATGCATATGATTAGCCAGTGGTCCACAAGTGACATCACATTAAACCTACCCCTCCCTGGTCATTGGGCATATTAATGAAGGGGCCAGTCTAAAGGGAGTAAATTCTAAAGCAAGTTTCCATCTCATTTGAAGTGATCATCTTTGAGAGTTCTGGTTTAAACAATAGTAACTTTCTGAAATCTAATATTCCACACATGCAACCATTTTACTAATCAAGTAATCTGATTTCTCTCTGGCACAAATCAAACAATGCAATGTTTATCTATATGGAATTTACAGTGAATGAGTTGCACATTTTTATCTTTAACGCAATTTTGGTTATTGCATATGTTCAATGTGCTCCCCACAAAAGCCTGAAAATTCTCTGCGACTTGTGCTATAGTGAATGTACAAACTGCATGTGCTACAGTTAACACAGGGCACATCGCATTATTCATTGACCAGATCAGAACGTACTTGTCAAAACCGCTTGTCGGCAGACTCTGACCAGCAGTGCTCTATATAATTATGTAAAAAAATAAGCAATTACTTCTTTGAATCAGGGAGCAATGAGGGGTGTCTCCCAGGGTGGTGACCTGAGGCTGGGGCCCCTTTTTCCCCTCCCAGTACAGCAGAGATGGCTCCCATGGCAGCCTTTGCTGCCAGCTCTCTGGGTCAACATGTGCACCTCAGCTCGCCAGCTCTGGAAGGAGAGGAGTGTGACCCCCATTGCCACCTCTGTGACCCACCAGCCACTCTATGACGCACTAATTATAACCAATATTCTACACAGAGTTTGGCTGCTGGGAGTGCCGTTAAGTGTTAAATGGTACATGCCCACTGTGTTCTAAAACCCTGCAGCTCCATCACAGGAAAACACTCAGTGTCCCATCCCCTCAGTGTACAGTGCTCACCTCTCCAGTCAGTCTGAGCTCCTGAGAACGTTGACTACACATTGGGAAAGCTGCTATTGATTTGCTTTGGTTGAATTGAGAAATGGTCTATGTAATACTCACTCACAGGCTACAAGAAACAGCAGATAATCTATCAGCAAGTAACAGCAGATTCCATTCTACCTGGTATTCTTTGGAGGCTGGTATAGCAAGATGATTGTCATTGTAATTTCCAGATATTTGAACTCAGGAATTTCAGGGTCATTGCAGAAGGAACTAAGTACGAGAAGAGATCTGGGGATGCTAGGCAGAGAAAATCCCTCTTGACAGCACCACTCACAGGCCAAAAAAGGAACTCAGCCAGACATAAGACCAATTTCTTCTATGTCCAGTGGCACCGGCCAATCCAGCGCCTCTAATGTCATCTGCTGGAGGATCACACTGCTGGTGGAGGTTGAAGTTGAAACCCATGTACATGAGGCACACCCAATGCCATAAATGTGGTTGAAACCCCTGTGTAAGCCAGTTGAAGTAGGGGTGTACCAAAACCGTCTCTCCACCTGCCTAATGCATAACTGTTGGAAGGGACCTGTCGTTGACCCTCCTGCGGGTAGAGGAAATTTGAAGGCAAGGTTTTCACCCAGACATATAGGTTCTCTTATACAGAAGCATTTTCACCAGAGAGGAGCTCTAGGAAAGAGATTCAAGAGCTGAAACTGGCGTTGATGGGGCTTGCATTCAACAGAAGCGTTCACCCTCATTTTATATATAATGTAAATGACATGCAGGGGGCACCAATGTTAGCCCTTGCGTTCTGTGGAGTCCCCTGCATGCAATATTGAATGTCCATGAGGTGGAGGGGAAAAGGAAAAAGCAAGAGTGAGGCACACTCCCTTTTATGTTTCTCTGCGTCTCATGGACGAGCAAATCCACCTGCAAATTTCGCTTTGCAGGCGACGTTGGCTAATGGATTCCAATAGAATCCATTTGTTTTTACTACCGCACGAAATTCTCATGCAGGCATGAAAGGCAATACAAAACAGAGACGGAAAGCTCGGCTGAGATAGTATGTCTACTCTGTGTCCCTCCATTGTGTTGCCACGGCTTCAAATTGTGGTAGGTTGTTAAATGGAGGTGTAAAAGCAGTACACCCCTGTCTTACGCCTCCATTTAACGCACTGCCCCATTTAAAATGAGGCCCTTAATATTGGCTGACCTGAGAAAAGGCTGAGGAAAACGTGGAGCAGCTTCCTGCATTAGAGGGTGGGCCCTTAGACATTCAAGGTAGCATGAACAGGAAAGGAAAACACTTAATGCGGGAATGAAACTACGTAGATATGCACAGCGTCTACCAATGAGCGCCTGTTCCTGGGTTTTCTCTCTCAGAAAGACTGATTGCTACACCTCTGAAGCCCAATCGATAGCACACTACAAAACAACCACTTCCGGGTTATATATCGAATGATTGCTTCGCGGTACATGAAGTCGGTCTAATTCACCCTTTATAGCATCAACGCCCATGTTTGATGAATTATTGAGTTATAATAGTTCATGGGCTAAAAGTACACGCACTCGTCTTTTCAGATCAAATTTAACATAGGCCACGCTTTGATTATTTATGTGGACTTAAAGGGGGCAATGTAGCGAACCCCGACATCTCCAGCACGCCCTTTCATTTTCCAGGGCTGCTTGTTTGGAGGAGGGGGTGAAGCGTGGAGGTGACAAAGGGAAGGAGAGAAACGGGAGACGAATAGTTTGTTCTTTGCAACAGCTTCAGGCTCTGGTTTTCTCAAAGCCTTACCTGTTTTCATGTCTGGATTAAAACCCCGAGCAATTACAAGGAATTAACAAATAGAAAGTAATTAATAAACGTGTTAATTGGCTGCTTTGCATGCATTCAGTTCATTAGAAAATGCATAATTCAATCTTGTTATCCCAGCAGTGAACACAGAGACACGGGTTTGCCTATTTTAAAAGTGTATTGACTAAAGGTACCTGATCAGGTCGTGTTCGTTTCCACAAGCAGTTTTGGTTGTAGCCATGGTCTGTGTGCGCTTCTATCATCATTTGGAGTTGAGAAATGTTGCCGGTCATTACGCGGTTTGCATCTGCGTATGGACCCAGGACCCGTCATAAGTACACCCAGTCCTACAGAAGGGTGTCGTACCAGCCACTTTTACTCCCTAAAAACAGGTAAATACCCCCCTCCACCCCCAAAAAATAGAAAGACAGGCACATAGTGCCTGACCTCTTGCGTTCATCCATACAGCGACACGGATATGTTTGTTTCAGTCATACCAGCAGAATTCAGTGCCAGAAGAGGGAACTTTGATGAAATTACTTCCTGATCCGAAAAGTGCCTTTAGGTTAAAAATGCTTCTTTTAACTAGCACGAACTGCAAAATATAAACAAGTTGGGATTATCAAAAATCTGTTTTGGAGTTAAAATATATTTTTTTTCTCACCTAAATAAAACCTCATTGGGAACAGGAATGACTTCTCGACTCCCTAAAAACATATTTTACCCCCAACGTTACAAAATAGGACTAAGATACGCCCATTTCAAAACCTTATTTGGAACCCTGAGTTCATTGATGCTAGTTATTAGGCACCTCTACGAGACGAGACGTTTCCGCGCAAGACTTTTGGCGCCAGAATTTTTCCCGCATCACTGTGCCCCCCCCAGCCCATTTCGGCGAGGCCACAGTGGTGCGACAGCCAACTCGGCGCCGGTCATTTGGCGCGATCCCAAAAAATGGCATGCTTTCAGGTTTGGATAACAGGAAGAAGTGTCCAGGTTAAGATGAAAGACAGCTTCGTACAAGAGAGGGACAATCGGACGCATATAATTATTGACACAGTCGACACAGACCGATCTCACTCAGACGCATGAGCAAAGTAGAAATATTTAGATTTAAAAAGAAACAGAATATTAAACCCCGTTGTTACTGAAATGCCAGTCAGGCGCCTCCGATTTTGTATCGGACGAGTGCAAGAGATATTTGTGTGTGCATTTTCTTCACGCCTTTCGTTTCCACATCCGTATTCCGTGCACAGCCTTGAAAGTGCACTTTCTTGCTCTCAAGAGTCCATGGTTTAGGCGAAGTTCGTGCACCGAGAAGAGAAGGCGTGCCCGACTAACCTGCATTTATTGCCTGTAATTGTCGCGGTTGAGATACAAGCAATCCCTATGTAGGGCGCCGAAACATGCCGGCGCCTAAAGGCCCATGTGACCTACTGGCCGCAGCCAACAGCGTGGGCCGATAAGGGACCTGAGGCAAAGCAGCCGGCGCCGAATGGCTTGCGCCTAAACGACCTGTGCCGTTGCGAAATATCCCAGGAGGTGAAATGGCATTATCTTTTTTGGTAAAACAAATGTCCACAATGTGTGCGGGAAGGGATGCAAATGCTCGCTGCTTTGCGGAGGGAACAAACTCAGCTGCCTAATTTGTACTGATCCCTTTGTGGGCTGTGCTTTCCGCTCTGCCTAGGTCCAAGGGAGGAAGCGGGGGATACTCTGTGCTTTCCAGGCCTTTTAATGCGCACCCCATTAGCGGGATGGTTGCTGCAATGCCTGAAACACGCCTCCCACTGGTAAATTGTTGGAAATGCATGATTCTTAGGTCCTTTATTTATTGGGTGCATACCTTTAAGTCTTTCCCCCTGATTTTTATCAGAACATTTATTTGGAATGGACCCCATAGAATGCTGGCTAAAATACTTGTCCCACCACTTTTAAATGGAGATAACATTATAAGGATTTCCTGTGGCATTCCCACACATAACTGCAAAATGTGCGCCTTGTTATTTTTTTTTTAATGTATCCCTACTAGTAAATATCCAGTGTGGGCAACACCTGTAATGTTGAGTAGCATTAAAAAAAAGTGTGGTAAAACGATAAAGCACATTTTACTGATTACCACCATACTCATAACGCTGTTACTTATATTCTGCTCATATTTCTTAACAGGAAAATGTAAAGAAAAAAAAACGCACAGGCATTGTGGCTGCTTTCTCTTTGAGTTAAGGGGCGAGCAGTGTAAACAGGATCTGTGGGAAGAGGTCATTTCTGCTCCTTCGATTTCTCAGCCACTGAGGCAAAGGTGCAAAGTCATTTCCCCATTTTGCCAGCTCACGGTTGTGTTTTATACAAAAAAGTTTCTCGAGATTTAAATTAAAAAAAATAGACAACATGATTGTGCATTGCTTTCTTACAGTTCATGAGTAAGTGAAATACAAACCCAGCCACATCCAATGGGGTTATAGTAGTAAGTAGTAAGTAGGGCGGTCAGGGGTTTGGTCTCAAAAGCATGGAAAGGGACCCTGTTAATTTTTCTAAGTTTAAATTTAACATTGTGCCCCAACAGCCATGGTGCTCAATTAGGCGCCCAACCCAAACGTTTACTTTTGAGCCAGTGCTTGTAATACCTTCTTGTATCTTTATTTTATTATAATCATATTTTATTGATCATCAAAGAAAGTTCAAAGAAAACAGTAAGAGACAAAACCACGAGGTCGTACAAAAAACCTGCAGTAGGTCACGACCCAAGTATAAGGGATAAAACCAAATCCTGTCTAAAACTGGTCAAGTATGTAGAATGCAGACAGAATATAGAATGTATAAAAAAATGCAAACAAAACACACCATTGTGCGTTCTCTTAATGTAAATAAGTAACATACAGATGAGCTAAAAAGCATGCGCTCACATACTGATTATACTGTTTGAGAAACGGACCCTTGGGTTTTAATGTCCGTGAGGCCAATTCATGGAATTATTTGCGTGAAAAATCTGGATTTATGCGACATTCTGAGTGCGAAATCCCGTTCGTTGATTCACGGAAACAACTGCGCAGCACTTTTTCCTAACTTGTGTGGACTTCGTGCAGGTTCGGCACTTCTCTATGAGCAGTCGAGTGGCTTGCGCAAGACACCGCGCAGAGCACGGGCGAGGCCTGCGCAGAGGGCGGAGTAGGGGGCGGAACCCAGAAAATGAGACTGAACAAGGAAAAACGTGGGCGTTACGAGGGACGGGCCACATCGCAGGCAGTCCATAGCACACCCACAAATGTGTACGACAAAGCGTATTCATGGCCGCGCAACCTCCTGCCTGCGAAATGCCTGCGCAAACCCCTCCGTGTCTCTGTCACTGAAAGGCAGGCGTAAGTACACTTGCGCACAGCAAACGCAGAGTGGAGGTGCATTTGCATGTTGGATTTAGGGGTGTGTGTATGCAGCCAGGGAACTGATCGGATTTAGGTGTGCGTGTATGCAGTGTAGTGTAGAGCAGGCACAGTTAACATGGGTTCACATGCAGATTTTCTGAGTGTCACCCGAGTTACCATAAATCATACGCATGTTGTCGGGATGCTGGTAACAGTTACGGGGGACCCCGTGCAGGGTCCTCGACATGTAGGCCCGCTTGAAGGGGACCCCACGCACTGTTTGAAGTGTGCGTGTATTCGCACCCAGGGGAGCACGCAAAGGTAGCTGTACGGGCTGTTTCCTGCTTTGCCTGGGGCTGAATCAGGGGCATTCTGCCCGGATTTGCGTATAAGGTTACTTTGCGCAGGAAATTCCATGAATACGCTGGGCACACATTTTTTATTCTGTGCGGAGGCTCGCGCAGTGTTGTTCCCGGCATGCGGCCCTTGTGGGATTTATGCGCTCTTTTCCATGAATCTGCTCCTGTGAATATGCCCTTCAACCAATAAGACAATTTCTAGATGGAGTCCTACTCTTTTATCCCATTAGCCTAATTCTCTATTTGTGCTGCTGCCCTACACTTCTTTATAAGATACTTTGGTGTAGCAAAACACTGCACTACACACTTCTTAGCAAATGTGCAAGGGATTTTAACGTTTTCCAAATCTGAGGAAGCGCCATTGTGGATTGGGCCAAGGTGTCAGCAATATGACCAGATCCATTCCAGCAAATATATTTTGCCTCAATGAGGACTCTCGCTGGAGACGTGGGCATACCCAGAATTTGACCACATACATTTCCAGCAATTTGTTTAGACGTTTGTGCCCAATATGTACATTGGTATTGGTGTCAAATTAAGTCTCAAGCAGATCTGGTCTGGACATATATTCCCAAAACGTGAAAATATGACATTCCACTCTTCGAGTGGTTAGACCATCTGCAGGTCTCTTTTCCAGTCCGACATGTTTTTACGCCTCTCCAACAACGCAGCGTCAGATGAGACTTTACATATCCACACCAATGTCTGCATTGGGGGCGGGGGGGGGGTCATCTGGAATTATTTCCTGGTTTAGCCCTGCCAATGCGAAGGGGTGCGAATGTACTATTTCCTGGGATTAAAAACGGCCCAGTTCCGTTTGAAGAATTAGAAACGTCCTGTTCTTGGACTCAGGTAACTGCTAAACATGAATCCACTCCCAGAACAGCCACATGCAGCGGGAGCCCGGACCTGGCTGATTCTCAGAATGACAGACCTGCTCTATGGTGGTGGAGCCAAGACCTTGCCGTCTTCCTGTGACATGGGACTTGCACCCGCAGACGTGTCCAGGGTCACAGGCAGCTGGGGTCACCTGAGGATGCATCTGATTGCTGATCCAGCCCCCTTTGCAGTTTCTCAGAGAAGCTCTTTCGGGATGCCTCTTGCTTCTGGTACACATTCAAGTGGGGGATCCTCCATTAACTCAGAATTCACTTCTAGCTTTAGACCCCAGATATCCGTATGGCATCTTATCGCAATGGCTAGCAGTTCAAAATGGAAGAAAAGAAGCAGGGAGAGTAAACATCCTTGTCTCGTACCTCCATGTAGGGAGATTGGTGGAGATGTCGAGCCATTGGGACGAACTCTGACCAATGCGCCCCCGCTATAAACATTTCAGCACAATTCCTCCAGAGAAACAGAAAAGGTAAAATGTGAAGAATCATTTTAGATCCAGAATAGGAGCTTTCAACCAAGAAAGGCGGTGGAATGAAATAAATGGAGCAAGACTGCAAGGTTTCATGACTTTTCTTTCCTCGAGTGATATTTCCTTCAGTGGCTTACTCACTAAGTGCTTTTCCTAGGATGCATTTTGCTTGAGTTTCTATGCTTTCTGCTACTAAAGTGTTTTCCTCAAGTTAGTTTGGACTTCTTTTAAAATTTGAGTTGCCTTTGTCAGTCCATCAGTCATAATTCTTTATTTCGGGTGAACGCCATCAAAGATCAAAGCCAAAAAATACACAAAAAACATTAGGATGTGTTCATAGTAACTTTCCATGTTCAAAACCTATTAAAAGTTAACACATACAATAGATAAAAACGCCCCAGGAAAATACAATCAAGATCAGTTTGTGGGATTTTATCGCCACACGGTCTTTTAGGATCTATTAAGGATTCAAATCCACTTCAAGCCAGTGTGACCTCACTTATAACACTTAACCATAATTAATGACAATCAGGCCCGGGCTCCAGAAATGTTCATCTGGGTGGGCCAGGGTTGTTATCAGGGAGTCCACATTCCATTGAGTGTGGGTCTAGGAGTACCCTAAACAAAGTGCTGGCGTTGATCCAGATTTCCCATACCCGTGATCCAATAAAAAAAATGTACACAGCTAAAGAGAAGTAATGAAAATAGTGTTGCAATATCAATCTACCTGTCTTCCCTTCCCATCTGCTCTGCCCTTTCTGTTATATCTGATCCTCCTTCACCTTTCACCATCCAGTCACCTTCCTTCAGCTTCCCTAAGCACCGTCCCCCTTTGCCCCCCTATTCACACCAGCACCCAGCTTGCCTTTCCTGTCCTGGCTTGGGAGAATTGAGGGTGATGCCTCCTCTTCCTCCTCTGAGAGGGCCGAGCAGTGATGCCCCCCAGTCTTTGTACCATCCATCTTGTTGTGAATGATAGACACCCCCCGCCCCAGAATACTGAAGCAGGGAATAAGAGATATTGTTTCCTACAAAATTACATTTTTTTTCAAACTTCTTTTAATTTCAAGAACAGTACATACCACGTACAATCAATACAGGTAGCCTTGTTAATCTTAACAATATTTCGAGCACAATAACAAATCCTCCGAGAACATCAACATTTATACAACCCTCCCTTCACCCACCCATTCCACAACCTCCTCCCCCTCCTTTCCATCTGAACCCTTGTAGGGTGTCCTGACCCACGTTTAAGCTACCCTGCTACAACATTTGGTGCTGTGGGCTTAGGAAATTCAAGATGGCGGAAAACCCACAAGTGCGCCGAAATCCAGGAAAGCTGCGCAGTTGTGCGCACACCAAAATGGTTACCTAACTTGCCACCCACCAGGGTAAAGAAAGGTCTTTGTTAACAAAATCCACTTTTACTGATGTCAAAAAGTTGCTGAAATCGTGACTCATTGGACCACTTTAAAGATTCAACCCTTTTTGTGGGGTTCCACATAACCATCTTACTGTAAGGAGCCCCATCAAAACAATGTTAAGCAAGGATTTACTACCATGTAAGAACCATTCCTGTTTAGAATGCATTAATCCAAGAAAATCCCAAAAATGGGTGCAGTACCAGTACTCACCACTATCCAAAAGCCGGCGTTTTAAAACCCACTGTGTGTTTTTCTGAAGGCAAGCAAAATGCCTATTTCAAACCTTGCAACATGTGCAAAATATTCACTGAACACCAGCAGACATTTGGCAGAATGGAGTTTTGTGTGCCTACAAAATCTGGGAAATGAAGAGCCCAAAAACAATGCTTATAACAAAAATGCTATGGAGTCAGCAGCTTAAGCCTAACTGCAACTGGATTTAAAACCACCAAAATCGAAAATGTTAAATTAAATGAGTGACCTATGTTTGGTGTCACATGCCTTTGTAACTGTTGAAATGTCATAGTTTTGCACTTAGAATCAGCATTCTAGCTGCATGTGTAAAATTACAAGTTATTTTAAAAGCAACAAAAAGTTAGCTGAAGGTCTGGCTTAAGGAACTTGATTTTGCCTAGCAACGGATCCCATCAGGAGTGAAACTTGAGTCACAACTATGTTCCCAGGCCAATGTTCCTTTTGCTGCCCACACTAAGGATATGCCATCTATCTGATAATTGAATTTCCTGTGCTCTGCCAGAGAGTGAACAAAGCCCTCTCCACTCAGGCAAAGGTTTTTATTACAGACGTCGTAAAAAGTGGCTTCCTCCTGGAGAAGCTGGGAGGGGCACTGCCTGTGAGAAGCAAGCTGGCTTGGCAGAAACTGGAAAGACTGGTTTCTGTACCATGTGACCTGAAAAGACACACCCCTGCAGCAAGGATATGGTTTTATAAAAAGGGGGATAATTCATAGTGCGGACATGTGAAAATTTTATAAATGATACCATAATTCTTGTGATTTTTCTGCCCACAGTTTAAGACGTGGTAGGAACCGGTGGTATGTTCAGGGGGGTTTTAGCGGAAAAGTGGATATTACTCTAAATGTGTGCATGTTAAAAATCTGAAACTTCATCAGTTAATGTCCCTACCCCCTGCACACATGTATGTAAAGTTGGGTCCATGTCGGAAATTGAAAAAGTAGTTAAAAAGTCAATTATGTAGACTCTTTGAATGCAAGCTCCGAGAATGAGCAGATTTGGACATAGACATGGCTAAATTCAGCCACACCATGTATATGTAATTTCAAACAACTGTGTAACTCTGAAGTATGGATTTTGATCATATATATATTTGGGTGCACAGATGATAAGGGAGGTTGTTTCAAGAGATCATAAAATGACATCAATCTGACTCACAGTTCAGTTTGCCAATCAAGCGGAGGAATGGAAGCCTGACCAATGACGAATGAGAGGGGCAAGTCTAGTGATGCAACACACACACACCCATTCTCAAGAAACAGATAAAAGCAGAGAGTCAGGACACATAGAGACATTCAATTTCATCTGCCGCTGGAAGCCCTGCCGGAAAAATCCATACTTACCTCCATCAAACTCCAGAAAGCCAAACTAGAGACTTCAATCTATCCAGAGCAGAGACCAGACCAGAGAGAAAGCAGTGCTGTGCCTAGCAGAGACCAGACCAGAGAGAAAGCAGTGCTGTGCCTAGCAGAGACCAGACCAGAGAGAAAGCAGTGCTGTGCCTAGCAGAGACCAGACCAGAGAGAAAGCAGTGCTGTGCCTAGCCGAGACCAGACCAGGCGCTGTGAGCAGAATCCGGAAAGACCTGACCAGACTGAAGATCGTGACCAAGTCGCTTTCCTGTTCAAAATCTCTTGTGAGTACTTAGCAAAACTCAGAACACATCTCTTAGTTTAAATTCATCTAATTCAATCTATTTAACCTAAGTAGAACTGCCTCCTATCTGTCACCTGTCATTTCTAGTAAAATTTGTCATTTTGAAAAAGTGTGCGTTTAAAATTTACAAAACCAAAAACGACCTTTACTAAATTACTCATATCTCCGCAACCGTTTGGGCTAGAGACTTGCAATAACTTTCATTTGGAAGCTGAGATCCCAGGCTTTCCTAGGACCCCGAAACGGTAGAGATAGTCCTTGCGGTTCCTTTGTAATAGCGCTCGGCGCATCCGCGAATTTTGCCGCGATTTGCAATTTCTTCACATGTAAAAAAACTGCTGCTGCCTGATTTCATTTGCCAGAAATTCGTTTAACCTGCTAACTATCCCTGCATCATTGCTAGTGTGAGCCTGGACTAATATTAACTAGATACCACTCATCCTGAACCTCTAAAAGGGAATTAAGAGCGTTTCCAGCATATTTCTCATTCATTGCTAGCACCTATCAAAGCATTTGCCTGTGTTTTCAAACTTCTGTTTAAGCTTGCTGGATTGAACTGAATTACAGTTGATTGCATTTCTGAGAACTGTGTGTTTTCCTTCCATTTCCTTGCCTTGCATCAAGGGGGGGAGGGGAGTAGCCAGAGAAAAGTGATTACATTGTTTGGTTGAAATCATATTGCGTATTTTCTGTACTGCATTCATTGAATATTGCATCCACCTGAGCCTACATAAAGCATCCTCTACCACATTATACTTTTGTTCCTATTTACCAGTGTGCTACCTTATCCATTTCATGTCAACTCATTAGTGATTAAAGAAGTGTGCTAGTGCCAGATTCTCCGTTGTTAATATTTACCATATCAGAATTAAGTGTGATATTCAATTATTAATTTATTAAAAAGTGTGATATATATTTTAATTTATCAAATAAACCTTTTAAACTTGCAAAACAGAATTACTTCTTGGCTCAGTGGGGTCAGGGGGATTCCAAGAGAGGGGTGTTATACAAGGGTAGTCATCCAGAACGCATGAACTGGACCTAAAGATATATCAATAAGGGTTTTCATTCAGTATTCTAGACTAGGCGTTAACTTGGCTGTAGTGCTGAATTGAATCCTCTTACAAAGTGGGGGCTCGAGCCGAGACGTTGGGTTAGATTTACCAGTTGTGCAGCTTAATACAGTGTGCTAACTGACGGGATACATACACCCGGTCGGATCACCACGCTGCATTACGCTGTGAAGCATTCCTCAAAAGGGACACTCCAAGAAAAGTTCTGTTCTGCAAAAATAAAATACTAACTTCTGTAAGTCAGGACAGAGACCAATCTCTAGAATGACGACCTTAGTAGACATGAAAATAGCCAGAGAGCACCTCTTGCATAAGCTATTTGTGAGAGGTGAATGGACCGAACAGGGCCAGGATGTGTGGTTGCAGGCCATCACACAACAGGTCACTGAAACAGGGTCAGATATATATAGAGATCAGGGTCCCTTACATGTGGCCCTGAGTGAACTATATATGGCTCCTAAAGCCAAAGAGGAACACAATAAGATCACCAGGATAGCAGCATACCTGTACCTATATATGGGAGACATGCAGGATAGATGTGCTGAAAGCCAAAATCTGGCAAATAGGCAACAGATGGCATTACAGAAGGTCCAATCTGATCTGGACTCTTCTGAGCAGAGGCTGCAGAGGAGCCAGGAGTCAGAAAATGACAGCAGACTGTACATTACTAAAATAAAGGAGGATATGGATGTGCTGCAAAAGGAAAAGTCAGAACAGGATACTAGATTTCTGGCCCTGCAGAAGGAGCACCAAGACAGTTTGGACTCCTTACTGCAGAGCCAGAAAAAGCTGGAGCAACAGATCAATTTCAACAGGGCATGCACAGAGCAGGTAGCCACCCTGCAAATCCAACTAGACAGAGAGAAAGAGGAGAGCAATAAACTGATCCTGAAAGACCTGGATACCCAGGCAGAGTTTGATCAGGAGCGCCAGAAAGCTGGTGCCTTCCAAAGGCAAAGGGACGACCTGGCGGCACAAATGCAGGCTCTTAGTCAGGAAAGAGACGCCTTAGGCCAGGAAGTCTGCCATTTAAAAAGGAAAATGGAAGAAAATCACCTGGCCCACCAGGGACTGGGTGACCTCCAAAAAGAAAACCAGAACTTGCTAGAGCACACCAGGAGGGTGGAGGATGCTCTAGCAAGAAAGGAGCAGGCCAATAGGGACACAGCTCAGGAGGTAACCCTCCTGCAGCAAAGACTGGCCCAGTTCTCCAGGACCAACCAGGAAGCACAGAGGGAAAATGAGGCCCTCTGTCAACACAATGATAGGCTCCAACAGCAGGTAGCGATGCAGGAGAGACTGATAGAGTCGAGTAAGGCCTTAACTGAGGAACTGAAGGCACAAATGCAGGCTCTTGCATTGCAACAGGGAGCAGGGGCGGATAGAGATGAGGTTCGCTGGGAAATGGAAACTCCGGAGCATAACCTCAGGAGCCCTAGTACCAGAGGCCCTCATACCTCTCAGTCCCTGGACTCTGCCACCCCCATGTCCCCTGGCGCACATGAGCACAGGGCCACAGGGATGGCAGATTACTATCCAGCCAGAAGCATGGGGCTCATAGGCCAGTACCATCCAGGAATGGAGGGGTGGGCATCCGGGTATGGGCACCCAAGTACAATACAGTTCAGTGGGGAACCCCAGGAGAGTAGGCCCATTAAGGGCATCCTGAAAACCTCTGCCCAGTTAGGTCAGTGGAGGGGGTACCCATCAAATCCTGACAGCAAGGAGGAATCTGAAGACTCCTCTGAACTGCGCAGGACACAGGAGACCAGGTCCCCACATTCTGCCAGCCATTCCCAGGCTCGCAGAATCCGGGAAAACCTGGAAGAACAGACAGGAACCTCTGGGAGCAGTGCCTCTGAGTCCGACGAAGAATGGACAAGGGTTACCCGAACCAAAAAGGCCAATAAGGCAAAAAGGGCCTTGCTCAAGGACCCCTTAAAGCAGATTAAGGCGATCAGGAGCGTCATCACGCCTTACCATAAGAACGCTAAGTATTCTGTTTGGGAGCACTTAGAGTTGTTTGAACAAATGATGGAGACTTTCCATTTGAAGGACAGCCAAAGCTGCATTCAATATGTAAAGTGGACCTTCTCCCCGGAATACTCCAGTTTCTTTGCGGGGCTGGAGGACCAAAATCATTTAAGATGGTCCACCTATAAGGCGGCCATCCTGAAACATTTTTCTGTTCACAGAAATCCTCAAGAGGCTCGCAAGGCAGCCTACAATTTGCAATGTGGGGAGGATCAGGCCCCACAAGAATTTGTGCAGGAGTTAAAGCGGGCTTTTGCACAGACCACAAGAAGGGTGCGCACGGATAGCCGTGAATTTATAAACACGTTTTTCCATGCCTTGCCCAAATATATCATGACCCAGCTCGTGAGGGATTTTCACGAGAAAAGATCTTTAGACTGGGTCATTGAACAGGCTACCCGCATCTATGAGGTGCAGAAGCCCATAGAAAATAAAAGCAATGCCCAGAAAAACCCCAAAGCCAACAGCACCCCTGCTGCTGCCAAGGTGGCAGAGGTAAAGGTCACCCCCGTTTTGGATTTGGAGATGGGGGGGCCTAAAAACCTACCTGCACCTAATAATGCTAGGCCCAGAAGGTCCTCGGGCCAGTCGCAGACAGGGAGCCAGGGAGGCAGCCCCACAAATGGGGTCCCTCGCTCTCCTGACTATGTAAGTCCTCGCTACAAAGGTAACAGACCCATCCTGGGTTATGTGTGGACTCCTCCAGCCCAAGGGGGGGGATCCAGCCAAGCACCTAACCCAGGGAACTTCCCTCCAAACTTCCCACAGGAGGGCAGAAATTTACCAAACCCTGGGCAGAACTTTTTCCCCAGATATCCACCCGACTTCCAACCCCAAAATCATCCATCCTTCTTTCCTCAATTCCCTGAGCCCAGACCACTGAATCCGGGAGAGGGGAGGCCAAGGGTGGAGGGGTACCAAAATCTTCCCAACCAGGGGTACTACCAGAGGAGGGACAGCTACCCTTCCCGGGATCAGCCCAGGGGAGAAAACAGGGCCCCGTATCAGCCTGAGCGGGTTTCCCAGTTAGAGCGCCAGGTTCAAAACATGGCGCGGGATATGGGTCATATACTGAGGGCACAGCAGAACCCTCAGATCAGCATGCCGGCGCAGAACGCACCCAACTCTGGACCTGGTGCTCCAGAACAATGACGGGGGCAGCACCCCGATAAATCACCGGTTCCCAGGGAGGAGGCACAAAGGGAAGGGGGGTGTAAAGCCTTGGAGGAAGCTTCCTTCCTCACTTGTAAACAGCCCCTGGAAACCCAGGAACCGGAAACAAAATCTCTTGCCCCTGAAAGTCTGCCTCCTAAGGAGCAGAGGGGGGGTAGGAGAAACAAAAGACCCAAACAGACTCAGTTTGAGGAGGAGGTACAGATCTTCCAATTTGAGGGAGAGGGATCCTCAGAGGATCCTGGGAAAAGGATCTTCTCCTTCAGAGAGGGGGGAACTCCTCCCAAAGAAAAATGGGTCCCTAGGGATGCAAATCCAGACTGGGGAGATGTGGAGACTGAGCTACCGCCGCCCACCATCTCATCCCAGAACCAACAGCAAGAAAATCCCCTGGTTCAAACCCATCCTGGCGACTGCCTCCAAAAAGGGGGGGGCGGCCCAGAAACGGAGCCAGGGGAACCCACAATGGCTCTGATCTCCAGTTGCAAATTTTTTCTTTCAGATTCCCAAGACTCTCCACAGAATTCTGCCCAAATCTCCTCGCTAGCGATGTCCAAAACCAGAAAATTAGCCCACCAGTTGTCCAAAAATGTACATTATCTGTGCCCCCTTGAGGAGAAGGAGGGAAGATATTATGCCCCGGTACAAGTACAGGGGCAGGGTACAATCTCAGCACTGGTGGACACTGGATCTCAAGCTACCCTTCTGTCCAGAAGGGCCTTTGACGAACTGAATGCAGGAAGGGGAGAGAATTACCAAATTCCTCTCACCTCTCTTCCTGGACAACTGCAGAACTTTGACGGGAAGGAAATTCCCGTCGAGGGGAAGGCAGACTTGGACATTAAGATCGGGCGACATAAGTTGAAACACCCGGTCATAGTTGTGACCCCAGAGGGCACCCCTTGTTTACTAGGGAATGACCTCCTGAGAAGGTTGTCACCCCTAATAGATTGCGTAAACAAGGTCCTCTGGACTCAGACTAGCCGACCCATAAAATTAAAACAGAGTGTCAACCATGTTAGTTTAAACGGCACATGCCACATGGTTGAACAAAAATCTGACCAAGTAGAATTTCACTTCCAGAACAACCAAATTCCAGACGTGACGGTAATAGCAGTAGGACAACAGACTGGTGATGGGGGGTCCTCTCTATTTCTGAAAATCAACCTTCCTTCCAGTCTAAAGTGGTATTCCACGCTGGAAGGAAACACTCTGAAATTCTATACTAATCCACAATCAGAAACCCCCACTCCTATAGTCCAGAAAGATGTGAAATCAGCTCAAAGCCTGGCTGATATTCAGCAAATTGGAGAGCAGTTGTTCATCCCTGTTCAGTTAAATGATGGGAAGGACTCTGTTCTCGCTCGAGTGTGTGTGAACAACGGTAAGAGCTTCATCAGCGAAGCCATGTTCCGCCAACTCCCAAAAGATCCAGCCATTCCCACCTTCAAACTGATAGACAAATGGGAAATGGACCTGGAAGCACCTGACTCCAAACATCTCCTGCCAAGCAGGTGTATGCTCAAAATCTCCATTGGCAACAAGAGCATAGTCCATAATTGTTGGGTCGTGCGAGACGTCACTGCCGCCTTTTACTTAGGCAGTGACATTCTCAATCGCTTTGCCATTAGTTTGGACCTAATAAACTTCAAAGCTTGGTCCCGATTAGCGGATAATCCCATGGGCTTTGATGATCCAGAAAAAGCATTTAGGTCAGCTCAATTGCTACCTTATGCAGTTGAAATTCAGGTTAAAGAGGAAGTCACCATCCCAGAAAGGACCCGACAATTCTCCCTGGAAGTGAAAGTTAAAAGGGGACAAGAGTTGAAAAACCCTGATGCTTACATACATCTAAATGCTTCTCTCCAACAGCAAGGGTTGGGGGTAAACCCGACTCCATTAGTCAACATAGAACATGACCCCATTCTAATAGAGGTGGATAACAGCGACTTAAAGAGTATTACTCTAGCCGCAGGCACCATTATTGGAATGGCGGTTGATGACCGACATTTCTCCATTGATCTTGTAAATGAACTGTTAGGACCCATCCCCAAGGACTGTTTTGACAGTGACAGTGATGACAACGCAACACCAGACAGGATTTTTACCCGGCATGGGGGGAACTTCCTGGTGTACACTTCCTGCCCCTATGGTAAGGAAGATGTGACCTGTGACTTCAGGAGGGATGAGGTGATTTTCCAGGTCCATGAGGGCTGCCTTTCCCACCTGAAGCCTCCGGTCCAAATCAGCACTCTGACCAGGGACTTCTCCACCCAGCTGGAGGAGGCCGCGGAGATAGCCAAACCAGAAGTCTTTCCAGGCTTCAGGCAGATGGTGGAAGAGAGAGTCAACCTAGCTGATGCCTGTGTGACTCTGGAACAAAAGCAAAAGTTGAAACAAGTTTTCTTGGATTTCCAAGATCTCTTTGCGGTAGACTCATATGACTGTGGTCGCACCGACATCCACACCACAACAATCCCCACGGACCCTGGCATGACTCCAGTGTTTGTGAAGCAATATCGCTTGCCTCTCGCATCAATGGAGTCCCTTACTGAAATAATTAAGAACCTTGAGTCCCGGGGAATAATCCGTCCAGTCCACAGCACCTTCAATAATCCGGTGCTGGGAATATTGAAGCCAAACGGCCAGTGGAGACTCTGCGCTGACCTCAGGGAGCTCAACAAACGGGTCCACACTTCCCGATGGCCTCTTCCCTACATTGACCAAGGGCTGGCCCAGATTCAGGGGTCACAGGTATTCACTGCAATAGACCTGACCAATGGATACTGGACCGTGCCTGTCAGTAGGGAGGACCAATACAAGCTGGCTTTTACCTTTGGGGGCCAGCAGTACACATGGACCCGGACTCCCTTCGGATACCTTAACTCCGGTAATGAGTTCAATATTTTCCTACATAAGGCCATGCCCGACCTGGGTACGAGGGGTAACCTGGCTTATGTAGATGATGTCCTCATCAAAAGTTCATCTGTGGAGGAACACATAGCAGAGATCCGTTATGTTCTGACACAGTTGAGGGCCGCCGGAGCAAAACTTTCCTTTCAGAAAGCACAGTGGTGTAGAACCCGTGTTAATTTCTTGGGGCATGAGATTACTCCTCAGGGTCTCTGTCCCCAGGAAAAGAAAGTGGAAGCACTTCAGAAACTGAAAGACCCCACAACTCTGCGGGAACTAAGGAGCCTCCTTGGACTGACTAATTACAGCAGAAAGTTCATTGAGGGCTACGCAGAGATCACCAGACCCCTGATTCATCTCCTGAAGGGGGGGGTCAAGTGGGAATGGGGTCCAGAACAAGCCGAGGCAGAAAAACAACTCAAAAGAAGCCTCTCACAAGCGCCTTGCCTAGCTTACCCTGTCAGAAACAAGGAGTTCTTCCTGGAGACGGGGTTCTCTAATACGTGCTTGACGGCAGTATTATATCAAAAGCATGACAAGGTCAATAAAGTAATCTCCTATGCGAGCAAAACTTTATCCTCTGTGGAGGAAAAATTCAACGATTGTGAGAAGGCACTCCTGGCAACGGTGTGGGCATTGAAGAATTACCGCCCGTTTATCCAGGGGGAACACATCATAGTGGAGACTCCACACCAGCCTCTGCAATATCTCCAAAGTGACAGAACCCGGGCCGGAAATGTGAGTAATTCCCGAATTACTTCCTGGATTCTGTCAATGCAAGGCTTTCCTGTGGAGGTCAGATATGGCCAAAACAAGAAGAGTCCCCTCGCGCAAGGTCTGGCTGACTTGCATGATTGTGCCAGAGAAAACTGTCTCGAGGACGAAAGTCTAAAAATAAAGGACAACATGGAGGCATACCTTAATTCCCCCCACAAAGTCTTTGAAGAAGACAAGTGTGAGGGAATGCCCACTGTGTATGTGGATGGATGCTCTTACCATGTCGACAACAACGGGGAGAAAGAACTGGTGGCCGGCGTAGGGAATGCATGGGTGAATGAGTCCCCAGAACCCTCCGCTGGATACAAAATTGGTCCCCGAAGTAGTCAGGTGGCAGAATTGATGGCTGTGCATCAGGCCATCCTCACTGCTGTCCAGCATCAACTCCACGAACTGGTCATAATCACAGATTCGGATTATGTACGGAACGGGTTCGTGGAGCACCTGGTTAATTGGAAGACCAGAGGCATGGTATGTGCTAACAACAAACCCTTGAAACATGGGAAGTTGATCCAAAACATTGATGATCTGGTCACCTCGAATGGGATGACCATCTATTGGAAGAAGATCAAGGGTCATTCCAAAGTAGAGGGACCAGACAAAACTGGAAATGACTTAGCTGATCAGCTGGCCAAAACCGGGGCCATCCAAGGGGATCTAATTGAGATTGAGTCCCTGTTGGGGGAAATCCAGGTCACTGCCATCACTAGGTCCCAGACAAATGCTCACAACGACCTCTCAATTGCACAATGGAGTAAGGAGACCCCTGATGCTGATTTGATTACTGCTCAGAAGGGGGATCCAATAATTGGTAAATTTTACCAGCACCTTGAGGACCCTGAGAACTTTCCCCTGACGGATACCGATTACATTGGGAAAGAGGACCTAAGAGTGTTGATGAAATGTCCCAAAATGTTCCGGATCCAAGACGGTTTGTTGGTAAGGAAATCCAAAGCTGGCCACGATCAGTGGGTGGTTCCTACCTCATTCCGAAGCCTGATGTTAAGTCACGCCCATGATGCGGCCACTGCCGGTCATAGGGGGTTTCACACAACATTGGAAATCTTAAGAGAGGTTGCATACTGGCCACACATGGGGCAGGACCTCGACCAGTACCTGAAGGGTTGCCTTGTGTGTGCACAATTTCAGCCATCATCCCTCACACACCGGGCGCCTTTACAAAAGAGGGGAATGACACTGCCATGGTCAGATTTACAAATCGACTTTGTAGGCCCTGTGATTCGCTCGGCTAGGGGGAATAAGTACATGTTGACCGTGACATGCTTGTTTACCAAGTGGGTGGAATGTCTCCCAGCCCCAAATTGCAAGGCAGAAACTGCAGCGGCCTTGATGATTAACCACATCTTTTCCCGTTTTGGTCTACCTCAAAGGATTGAGTCAGACAGAGGTAGCCACTTCACCAGTGAAGTAATGACAAAGATGTGGGAGATACTGGGGGTCAAGAGAAAGCTGCATATTGCTTATAGACCAGCTTCTTCTGGGGCAGTAGAGAGATATAACCGGACAATTGTGAGCATATTAAAGAAGTTTGTGGCAGATTCTGGGCCAAGTTGGGATATCCGATTACCTCTGGTCCTAATGGCCATCAGATCTACCCCTTCATCTGCAACCAAAATGTCACCATTTGAGTTGATGACTGGGCGCAAGATGGTGCTTCCGCAGCATTTGCTCTACAGGACCCAAGAGCAGATACTGATAAATGCCTCCACTACTCATGAGTATGTAGAGAATTTAAGGAAACACCTCCAACATGCTTTTGCTTATGCTCAGCGGAATCTAGAAAGATCGACTGATAGCATGAAGACCCATTATGACCTGAAAACTTCCAGGAAGGAATATCAGGTGGGAGACCGGGTCTATCTATACAACTTCCAAAGGAACCAGGCCAAGCAGCGCAAATTTTTGCCTACATGGAAGGGACCCTTTGAGATCGTCGATAAGATCTCCCCTGTGGCCTACAAGATCCGCATCCCCAAAGGTGGTTCGGCAGAGGGGGAAGACAAGTGGGTCCACATAAACCAGTTGAAATGTTGCCATCCCAGGCACACTCTGCAACAACTGGAGGAATCCTCTGGAATCCTAGCAGGTACTGTATCAGACTAATTCAGTTCCAATCATAAAACCTACCACATCTAGTCTCTAAAATATTGTGATTTACATGAAACTGTCTCTAGTGATGCTGTTTTTTTTTTTCAAGATAAGAATGTAATATTTCGTTACGATGAAATGCATATGCTGCCCCACTATCTCAACAGTGGTGGAAAAAAAATCGTCTATGAGTAGATATTGCCGCTCTTCCTTTATCATCCTAGGAGAGATGAAACCATGAAGGATGACCAAGAAGGACGATCCGGAGACCGGGAGCAAAGACACAACGGGCCCGGGGTACCGCCCAATCTTCCCATCAGGACCGGCGAGGAGAACTGATCGATCTGACCGGATGGAGAAGAAGATGCTGAACTGTGCCATCTACAGAAGAGGAAGAAGATTATGCGGACAGACCGGTGCGTGGGTCAAAACCCTTGGGCACGCGACTCCCCATCGACCCAAACTCAAAGTGCAGTCACGTGGGGGGGCTTGTAGGGTGTCCTGACCCACGTTTAAGCTACCCTGCTACAACATTTGGTGCTGTGGGCTTAGGAAATTCAAGATGGCGGAAAACCCACAAGTGCGCCGAAATCCAGGAAAGCTGCGCAGTTGTGCGCACACCAAAATGGTTACCTAACTTGCCACCCACCAGGGTAAAGAAAGGTCTTTGTTAACAAAATCCACTTTTACTGATGTCAAAAAGTTGCTGAAATCGTGACTCATTGGACCACTTTAAAGATTCAACCCTTTTTGTGGGGTTCCACATAACCATCTTACTGTAAGGAGCCCCATCAAAACAATGTTAAGCAAGGATTTACTACCATGTAAGAACCATTCCTGTTTAGAATGCATTAATCCAAGAAAATCCCAAAAATGGGTGCAGTACCAGTACTCACCACTATCCAAAAGCCGGCGTTTTAAAACCCACTGTGTGTTTTTCTGAAGGCAAGCAAAATGCCTATTTCAAACCTTGCAACATGTGCAAAATATTCACTGAACACCAGCAGACATTTGGCAGAATGGAGTTTTGTGTGCCTACAAAATCTGGGAAATGAAGAGCCCAAAAACAATGCTTATAACAAAAATGCTATGGAGTCAGCAGCTTAAGCCTAACTGCAACTGGATTTAAAACCACCAAAATCGAAAATGTTAAATTAAATGAGTGACCTATGTTTGGTGTCACATGCCTTTGTAACTGTTGAAATGTCATAGTTTTGCACTTAGAATCAGCATTCTAGCTGCATGTGTAAAATTACAAGTTATTTTAAAAGCAACAAAAAGTTAGCTGAAGGTCTGGCTTAAGGAACTTGATTTTGCCTAGCAACGGATCCCATCAGGAGTGAAACTTGAGTCACAACTATGTTCCCAGGCCAATGTTCCTTTTGCTGCCCACACTAAGGATATGCCATCTATCTGATAATTGAATTTCCTGTGCTCTGCCAGAGAGTGAACAAAGCCCTCTCCACTCAGGCAAAGGTTTTTATTACAGACGTCGTAAAAAGTGGCTTCCTCCTGGAGAAGCTGGGAGGGGCACTGCCTGTGAGAAGCAAGCTGGCTTGGCAGAAACTGGAAAGACTGGTTTCTGTACCATGTGACCTGAAAACACACACGCCTGCAGCAAGGATATGGTTTTATAAAAAGGGGGATAATTCATAGTGCGGACATGTGAAAATTTTATAAATGATACCATAATTCTTGTGATTTTTCTGCCCACAGTTTAAGACGTGGTAGGAACCGGTGGTATGTTCAGGGGGGTTTTAGCGGAAAAGTGGATATTACTCTAAATGTGTGCATGTTAAAAATCTGAAACTTCATCAGTTAATGTCCCTACCCCCTGCACACATGTATGTAAAGTTGGGTCCATGTCGGAAATTGAAAAAGTAGTTAAAAAGTCAATTATGTACACTCTTTGAATGCAAGCTCCGAGAATGAGCAGATTTGGACATAGACATGGCTAAATTCAGCCACACCATGTATATGTAATTTCAAACAACTGTGTAACTCTGAAGTATGGATTTTGATCATATATATATTTGGGTGCACAGATGATAAGGGAGGTTGTTTCAAGAGATCATAAAATGACATCAATCTGACTCACAGTTCAGTTTGCCAATCAAGCGGAGGAATGGAAGCCTGACCAATGACGAATGAGAGGGGCAAGTCTAGTGATGCAACACACACACACCCATTCTCAAGAAACAGATAAAAGCAGAGAGTCAGGACACATAGAGACATTCAATTTCATCTGCCGCTGGAAGCCCTGCCGGAAAAATCCATACTTACCTCCATCAAACTCCAGAAAGCCAAACTAGAGACTTCAATCTATCCAGAGCAGAGACCAGACCAGAGAGAAAGCAGTGCTGTGCCTAGCAGAGACCAGACCAGAGAGAAAGCAGTGCTGTGCCTAGCAGAGACCAGACCAGAGAGAAAGCAGTGCTGTGCCTAGCAGAGACCAGACCAGAGAGAAAGCAGTGCTGTGCCTAGCCGAGACCAGACCAGGCGCTGTGAGCAGAATCCGGAAAGACCTGACCAGACTGAAGATCGTGACCAAGTCGCTTTCCTGTTCAAAATCTCTTGTGAGTACTTAGCAAAACTCAGAACACATCTCTTAGTTTAAATTCATCTAATTCAATCTATTTAACCTAAGTAGAACTGCCTCCTATCTGTCACCTGTCATTTCTAGTAAAATTTGTCATTTTGAAAAAGTGTGCGTTTAAAATTTACAAAACCAAAAACGACCTTTACTAAATTACTCATATCTCCGCAACCGTTTGGGCTAGAGACTTGCAATAACTTTCATTTGGAAGCTGAGATCCCAGGCTTTCCTAGGACCCCGAAACGGTAGAGATAGTCCTTGCGGTTCCTTTGTAATAGCGCTCGGCGCATCCGCGAATTTTGCCGCGATTTGCAATTTCTTCACATGTAAAAAAACTGCTGCTGCCTGATTTCATTTGCCAGAAATTCGTTTAACCTGCTAACTATCCCTGCATCATTGCTAGTGTGAGCCTGGACTAATATTAACTAGATACCACTCATCCTGAACCTCTAAAAGGGAATTAAGAGCGTTTCCAGCATATTTCTCATTCATTGCTAGCACCTATCAAAGCATTTGCCTGTGTTTTCAAACTTCTGTTTAAGCTTGCTGGATTGAACTGAATTACAGTTGATTGCATTTCTGAGAACTGTGTGTTTTCCTTCCATTTCCTTGCCTTGCATCAAGGGGGGGAGGGGAGTAGCCAGAGAAAAGTGATTACATTGTTTGGTTGAAATCATATTGCGTATTTTCTGTACTGCATTCATTGAATATTGCATCCACCTGAGCCTACATAAAGCATCCTCTACCACATTATACTTTTGTTCCTATTTACCAGTGTGCTACCTTATCCATTTCATGTCAACTCATTAGTGATTAAAGAAGTGTGCTAGTGCCAGATTCTCCGTTGTTAATATTTACCATATCAGAATTAAGTGTGATATTCAATTATTAATTTATTAAAAAGTGTGATATATATTTTAATTTATCAAATAAACCTTTTAAACTTGCAAAACAGAATTACTTCTTGGCTCAGTGGGGTCAGGGGGATTCCAAGAGAGGGGTGTTATACAAGGGTAGTCATCCAGAACGCATGAACTGGACCTAAAGATATATCAATAAGGGTTTTCATTCAGTATTCTAGACTAGGCGTTAACTTGGCTGTAGTGCTGAATTGAATCCTCTTACAAAGTGGGGGCTCGAGCCGAGACGTTGGGTTAGATTTACCAGTTGTGCAGCTTAATACAGTGTGCTAACTGACGGGATACATACACCCGGTCGGATCACCACGCTGCATTACGCTGTGAAGCATTCCTCAAAAGGGACACTCCAAGAAAAGTTCTGTTCTGCAAAAATAAAATACTAACTTCTGTAAGTCAGGACAGAGACCAATCTCTAGAATGACGACCTTAGTAGACATGAAAATAGCCAGAGAGCACCTCTTGCATAAGCTATTTGTGAGAGGTGAATGGACCGAACAGGGCCAGGATGTGTGGTTGCAGGCCATCACACAACAGGTCACTGAAACAGGGTCAGATATATATAGAGATCAGGGTCCCTTACATGTGGCCCTGAGTGAACTATATATGGCTCCTAAAGCCAAAGAGGAACACAATAAGATCACCAGGATAGCAGCATACCTGTACCTATATATGGGAGACATGCAGGATAGATGTGCTGAAAGCCAAAATCTGGCAAATAGGCAACAGATGGCATTACAGAAGGTCCAATCTGATCTGGACTCTTCTGAGCAGAGGCTGCAGAGGAGCCAGGAGTCAGAAAATGACAGCAGACTGTACATTACTAAAATAAAGGAGGATATGGATGTGCTGCAAAAGGAAAAGTCAGAACAGGATACTAGATTTCTGGCCCTGCAGAAGGAGCACCAAGACAGTTTGGACTCCTTACTGCAGAGCCAGAAAAAGCTGGAGCAACAGATCAATTTCAACAGGGCATGCACAGAGCAGGTAGCCACCCTGCAAATCCAACTAGACAGAGAGAAAGAGGAGAGCAATAAACTGATCCTGAAAGACCTGGATACCCAGGCAGAGTTTGATCAGGAGCGCCAGAAAGCTGGTGCCTTCCAAAGGCAAAGGGACGACCTGGCGGCACAAATGCAGGCTCTTAGTCAGGAAAGAGACGCCTTAGGCCAGGAAGTCTGCCATTTAAAAAGGAAAATGGAAGAAAATCACCTGGCCCACCAGGGACTGGGTGACCTCCAAAAAGAAAACCAGAACTTGCTAGAGCACACCAGGAGGGTGGAGGATGCTCTAGCAAGAAAGGAGCAGGCCAATAGGGACACAGCTCAGGAGGTAACCCTCCTGCAGCAAAGACTGGCCCAGTTCTCCAGGACCAACCAGGAAGCACAGAGGGAAAATGAGGCCCTCTGTCAACACAATGATAGGCTCCAACAGCAGGTAGCGATGCAGGAGAGACTGATAGAGTCGAGTAAGGCCTTAACTGAGGAACTGAAGGCACAAATGCAGGCTCTTGCATTGCAACAGGGAGCAGGGGCGGATAGAGATGAGGTTCGCTGGGAAATGGAAACTCCGGAGCATAACCTCAGGAGCCCTAGTACCAGAGGCCCTCATACCTCTCAGTCCCTGGACTCTGCCACCCCCATGTCCCCTGGCGCACATGAGCACAGGGCCACAGGGATGGCAGATTACTATCCAGCCAGAAGCATGGGGCTCATAGGCCAGTACCATCCAGGAATGGAGGGGTGGGCATCCGGGTATGGGCACCCAAGTACAATACAGTTCAGTGGGGAACCCCAGGAGAGTAGGCCCATTAAGGGCATCCTGAAAACCTCTGCCCAGTTAGGTCAGTGGAGGGGGTACCCATCAAATCCTGACAGCAAGGAGGAATCTGAAGACTCCTCTGAACTGCGCAGGACACAGGAGACCAGGTCCCCACATTCTGCCAGCCATTCCCAGGCTCGCAGAATCCGGGAAAACCTGGAAGAACAGACGGGAACCTCTGGGAGCAGTGCCTCTGAGTCCGACGAAGAATGGACAAGGGTTACCCGAACCAAAAAGGCCAATAAGGCAAAAAGGGCCTTGCTCAAGGACCCCTTAAAGCAGATTAAGGCGATCAGGAGCGTCATCACGCCTTACCATAAGAACGCTAAGTATTCTGTTTGGGAGCACTTAGAGTTGTTTGAACAAATGATGGAGACTTTCCATTTGAAGGACAGCCAAAGCTGCATTCAATATGTAAAGTGGACCTTCTCCCCGGAATACTCCAGTTTCTTTGCGGGGCTGGAGGACCAAAATCATTTAAGATGGTCCACCTATAAGGCGGCCATCCTGAAACATTTTTCTGTTCACAGAAATCCTCAAGAGGCTCGCAAGGCAGCCTACAATTTGCAATGTGGGGAGGATCAGGCCCCACAAGAATTTGTGCAGGAGTTAAAGCGGGCTTTTGCACAGACCACAAGAAGGGTGCGCACGGATAGCCGTGAATTTATAAACACGTTTTTCCATGCCTTGCCCAAATATATCATGACCCAGCTCGTGAGGGATTTTCACGAGAAAAGATCTTTAGACTGGGTCATTGAACAGGCTACCCGCATCTATGAGGTGCAGAAGCCCATAGAAAATAAAAGCAATGCCCAGAAAAACCCCAAAGCCAACAGCACCCCTGCTGCTGCCAAGGTGGCAGAGGTAAAGGTCACCCCCGTTTTGGATTTGGAGATGGGGGGGCCTAAAAACCTACCTGCACCTAATAATGCTAGGCCCAGAAGGTCCTCGGGCCAGTCGCAGACAGGGAGCCAGGGAGGCAGCCCCACAAATGGGGTCCCTCGCTCTCCTGACTATGTAAGTCCTCGCTACAAAGGTAACAGACCCATCCTGGGTTATGTGTGGACTCCTCCAGCCCAAGGGGGGGGATCCAGCCAAGCACCTAACCCAGGGAACTTCCCTCCAAACTTCCCACAGGAGGGCAGAAATTTACCAAACCCTGGGCAGAACTTTTTCCCCAGATATCCACCCGACTTCCAACCCCAAAATCATCCATCCTTCTTTCCTCAATTCCCTGAGCCCAGACCACTGAATCCGGGAGAGGGGAGGCCAAGGGTGGAGGGGTACCAAAATCTTCCCAACCAGGGGTACTACCAGAGGAGGGACAGCTACCCTTCCCGGGATCAGCCCAGGGGAGAAAACAGGGCCCCGTATCAGCCTGAGCGGGTTTCCCAGTTAGAGCGCCAGGTTCAAAACATGGCGCGGGATATGGGTCATATACTGAGGGCACAGCAGAACCCTCAGATCAGCATGCCGGCGCAGAACGCACCCAACTCTGGACCTGGTGCTCCAGAACAATGACGGGGGCAGCACCCCGATAAATCACCGGTTCCCAGGGAGGAGGCACAAAGGGAAGGGGGGTGTAAAGCCTTGGAGGAAGCTTCCTTCCTCACTTGTAAACAGCCCCTGGAAACCCAGGAACCGGAAACAAAATCTCTTGCCCCTGAAAGTCTGCCTCCTAAGGAGCAGAGGGGGGGTAGGAGAAACAAAAGACCCAAACAGACTCAGTTTGAGGAGGAGGTACAGATCTTCCAATTTGAGGGAGAGGGATCCTCAGAGGATCCTGGGAAAAGGATCTTCTCCTTCAGAGAGGGGGGAACTCCTCCCAAAGAAAAATGGGTCCCTAGGGATGCAAATCCAGACTGGGGAGATGTGGAGACTGAGCTACCGCCGCCCACCATCTCATCCCAGAACCAACAGCAAGAAAATCCCCTGGTTCAAACCCATCCTGGCGACTGCCTCCAAAAAGGGGGGGGCGGCCCAGAAACGGAGCCAGGGGAACCCACAATGGCTCTGATCTCCAGTTGCAAATTTTTTCTTTCAGATTCCCAAGACTCTCCACAGAATTCTGCCCAAATCTCCTCGCTAGCGATGTCCAAAACCAGAAAATTAGCCCACCAGTTGTCCAAAAATGTACATTATCTGTGCCCCCTTGAGGAGAAGGAGGGAAGATATTATGCCCCGGTACAAGTACAGGGGCAGGGTACAATCTCAGCACTGGTGGACACTGGATCTCAAGCTACCCTTCTGTCCAGAAGGGCCTTTGACGAACTGAATGCAGGAAGGGGAGAGAATTACCAAATTCCTCTCACCTCTCTTCCTGGACAACTGCAGAACTTTGACGGGAAGGAAATTCCCGTCGAGGGGAAGGCAGACTTGGACATTAAGATCGGGCGACATAAGTTGAAACACCCGGTCATAGTTGTGACCCCAGAGGGCACCCCTTGTTTACTAGGGAATGACCTCCTGAGAAGGTTGTCACCCCTAATAGATTGCGTAAACAAGGTCCTCTGGACTCAGACTAGCCGACCCATAAAATTAAAACAGAGTGTCAACCATGTTAGTTTAAACGGCACATGCCACATGGTTGAACAAAAATCTGACCAAGTAGAATTTCACTTCCAGAACAACCAAATTCCAGACGTGACGGTAATAGCAGTAGGACAACAGACTGGTGATGGGGGGTCCTCTCTATTTCTGAAAATCAACCTTCCTTCCAGTCTAAAGTGGTATTCCACGCTGGAAGGAAACACTCTGAAATTCTATACTAATCCACAATCAGAAACCCCCACTCCTATAGTCCAGAAAGATGTGAAATCAGCTCAAAGCCTGGCTGATATTCAGCAAATTGGAGAGCAGTTGTTCATCCCTGTTCAGTTAAATGATGGGAAGGACTCTGTTCTCGCTCGAGTGTGTGTGAACAACGGTAAGAGCTTCATCAGCGAAGCCATGTTCCGCCAACTCCCAAAAGATCCAGCCATTCCCACCTTCAAACTGATAGACAAATGGGAAATGGACCTGGAAGCACCTGACTCCAAACATCTCCTGCCAAGCAGGTGTATGCTCAAAATCTCCATTGGCAACAAGAGCATAGTCCATAATTGTTGGGTCGTGCGAGACGTCACTGCCGCCTTTTACTTAGGCAGTGACATTCTCAATCGCTTTGCCATTAGTTTGGACCTAATAAACTTCAAAGCTTGGTCCCGATTAGCGGATAATCCCATGGGCTTTGATGATCCAGAAAAAGCATTTAGGTCAGCTCAATTGCTACCTTATGCAGTTGAAATTCAGGTTAAAGAGGAAGTCACCATCCCAGAAAGGACCCGACAATTCTCCCTGGAAGTGAAAGTTAAAAGGGGACAAGAGTTGAAAAACCCTGATGCTTACATACATCTAAATGCTTCTCTCCAACAGCAAGGGTTGGGGGTAAACCCGACTCCATTAGTCAACATAGAACATGACCCCATTCTAATAGAGGTGGATAACAGCGACTTAAAGAGTATTACTCTAGCCGCAGGCACCATTATTGGAATGGCGGTTGATGACCGACATTTCTCCATTGATCTTGTAAATGAACTGTTAGGACCCATCCCCAAGGACTGTTTTGACAGTGACAGTGATGACAACGCAACACCAGACAGGATTTTTACCCGGCATGGGGGGAACTTCCTGGTGTACACTTCCTGCCCCTATGGTAAGGAAGATGTGACCTGTGACTTCAGGAGGGATGAGGTGATTTTCCAGGTCCATGAGGGCTGCCTTTCCCACCTGAAGCCTCCGGTCCAAATCAGCACTCTGACCAGGGACTTCTCCACCCAGCTGGAGGAGGCCGCGGAGATAGCCAAACCAGAAGTCTTTCCAGGCTTCAGGCAGATGGTGGAAGAGAGAGTCAACCTAGCTGATGCCTGTGTGACTCTGGAACAAAAGCAAAAGTTGAAACAAGTTTTCTTGGATTTCCAAGATCTCTTTGCGGTAGACTCATATGACTGTGGTCGCACCGACATCCACACCACAACAATCCCCACGGACCCTGGCATGACTCCAGTGTTTGTGAAGCAATATCGCTTGCCTCTCGCATCAATGGAGTCCCTTACTGAAATAATTAAGAACCTTGAGTCCCGGGGAATAATCCGTCCAGTCCACAGCACCTTCAATAATCCGGTGCTGGGAATATTGAAGCCAAACGGCCAGTGGAGACTCTGCGCTGACCTCAGGGAGCTCAACAAACGGGTCCACACTTCCCGATGGCCTCTTCCCTACATTGACCAAGGGCTGGCCCAGATTCAGGGGTCACAGGTATTCACTGCAATAGACCTGACCAATGGATACTGGACCGTGCCTGTCAGTAGGGAGGACCAATACAAGCTGGCTTTTACCTTTGGGGGCCAGCAGTACACATGGACCCGGACTCCCTTCGGATACCTTAACTCCGGTAATGAGTTCAATATTTTCCTACATAAGGCCATGCCCGACCTGGGTACGAGGGGTAACCTGGCTTATGTAGATGATGTCCTCATCAAAAGTTCATCTGTGGAGGAACACATAGCAGAGATCCGTTATGTTCTGACACAGTTGAGGGCCGCCGGAGCAAAACTTTCCTTTCAGAAAGCACAGTGGTGTAGAACCCGTGTTAATTTCTTGGGGCATGAGATTACTCCTCAGGGTCTCTGTCCCCAGGAAAAGAAAGTGGAAGCACTTCAGAAACTGAAAGACCCCACAACTCTGCGGGAACTAAGGAGCCTCCTTGGACTGACTAATTACAGCAGAAAGTTCATTGAGGGCTACGCAGAGATCACCAGACCCCTGATTCATCTCCTGAAGGGGGGGGTCAAGTGGGAATGGGGTCCAGAACAAGCCGAGGCAGAAAAACAACTCAAAAGAAGCCTCTCACAAGCGCCTTGCCTAGCTTACCCTGTCAGAAACAAGGAGTTCTTCCTGGAGACGGGGTTCTCTAATACGTGCTTGACGGCAGTATTATATCAAAAGCATGACAAGGTCAATAAAGTAATCTCCTATGCGAGCAAAACTTTATCCTCTGTGGAGGAAAAATTCAACGATTGTGAGAAGGCACTCCTGGCAACGGTGTGGGCATTGAAGAATTACCGCCCGTTTATCCAGGGGGAACACATCATAGTGGAGACTCCACACCAGCCTCTGCAATATCTCCAAAGTGACAGAACCCGGGCCGGAAATGTGAGTAATTCCCGAATTACTTCCTGGATTCTGTCAATGCAAGGCTTTCCTGTGGAGGTCAGATATGGCCAAAACAAGAAGAGTCCCCTCGCGCAAGGTCTGGCTGACTTGCATGATTGTGCCAGAGAAAACTGTCTCGAGGACGAAAGTCTAAAAATAAAGGACAACATGGAGGCATACCTTAATTCCCCCCACAAAGTCTTTGAAGAAGACAAGTGTGAGGGAATGCCCACTGTGTATGTGGATGGATGCTCTTACCATGTCGACAACAACGGGGAGAAAGAACTGGTGGCCGGCGTAGGGAATGCATGGGTGAATGAGTCCCCAGAACCCTCCGCTGGATACAAAATTGGTCCCCGAAGTAGTCAGGTGGCAGAATTGATGGCTGTGCATCAGGCCATCCTCACTGCTGTCCAGCATCAACTCCACGAACTGGTCATAATCACAGATTCGGATTATGTACGGAACGGGTTCGTGGAGCACCTGGTTAATTGGAAGACCAGAGGCATGGTATGTGCTAACAACAAACCCTTGAAACATGGGAAGTTGATCCAAAACATTGATGATCTGGTCACCTCGAATGGGATGACCATCTATTGGAAGAAGATCAAGGGTCATTCCAAAGTAGAGGGACCAGACAAAACTGGAAATGACTTAGCTGATCAGCTGGCCAAAACCGGGGCCATCCAAGGGGATCTAATTGAGATTGAGTCCCTGTTGGGGGAAATCCAGGTCACTGCCATCACTAGGTCCCAGACAAATGCTCACAACGACCTCTCAATTGCACAATGGAGTAAGGAGACCCCTGATGCTGATTTGATTACTGCTCAGAAGGGGGATCCAATAATTGGTAAATTTTACCAGCACCTTGAGGACCCTGAGAACTTTCCCCTGACGGATAACGATTACATTGGGAAAGAGGACCTAAGAGTGTTGATGAAATGTCCCAAAATGTTCCGGATCCAAGACGGTTTGTTGGTAAGGAAATCCAAAGCTGGCCACGATCAGTGGGTGGTTCCTACCTCATTCCGAAGCCTGATGTTAAGTCACGCCCATGATGCGGCCACTGCCGGTCATAGGGGGTTTCACACAACATTGGAAATCTTAAGAGAGGTTGCATACTGGCCACACATGGGGCAGGACCTCGACCAGTACCTGAAGGGTTGCCTTGTGTGTGCACAATTTCAGCCATCATCCCTCACACACCGGGCGCCTTTACAAAAGAGGGGAATGACACTGCCATGGTCAGATTTACAAATCGACTTTGTAGGCCCTGTGATTCGCTCGGCTAGGGGGAATAAGTACATGTTGACCGTGACATGCTTGTTTACCAAGTGGGTGGAATGTCTCCCAGCCCCAAATTGCAAGGCAGAAACTGCAGCGGCCTTGATGATTAACCACATCTTTTCCCGTTTTGGTCTACCTCAAAGGATTGAGTCAGACAGAGGTAGCCACTTCACCAGTGAAGTAATGACAAAGATGTGGGAGATACTGGGGGTCAAGAGAAAGCTGCATATTGCTTATAGACCAGCTTCTTCTGGGGCAGTAGAGAGATATAACCGGACAATTGTGAGCATATTAAAGAAGTTTGTGGCAGATTCTGGGCCAAGTTGGGATATCCGATTACCTCTGGTCCTAATGGCCATCAGATCTACCCCTTCATCTGCAACCAAAATGTCACCATTTGAGTTGATGACTGGGCGCAAGATGGTGCTTCCGCAGCATTTGCTCTACAGGACCCAAGAGCAGATACTGATAAATGCCTCCACTACTCATGAGTATGTAGAGAATTTAAGGAAACACCTCCAACATGCTTTTGCTTATGCTCAGCGGAATCTAGAAAGATCGACTGATAGCATGAAGACCCATTATGACCTGAAAACTTCCAGGAAGGAATATCAGGTGGGAGACCGGGTCTATCTATACAACTTCCAAAGGAACCAGGCCAAGCAGCGCAAATTTTTGCCTACATGGAAGGGACCCTTTGAGATCGTCGATAAGATCTCCCCTGTGGCCTACAAGATCCGCATCCCCAAAGGTGGTTCGGCAGAGGGGGAAGACAAGTGGGTCCACATAAACCAGTTGAAATGTTGCCATCCCAGGCACACTCTGCAACAACTGGAGGAATCCTCTGGAATCCTAGCAGGTACTGTATCAGACTAATTCAGTTCCAATCATAAAACCTACCACATCTAGTCTCTAAAATATTGTGATTTACATGAAACTGTCTCTAGTGATGCTGTTTTTTTTTTTCAAGATAAGAATGTAATATTTCGTTACGATGAAATGCATATGCTGCCCCACTATCTCAACAGTGGTGGAAAAAAAATCGTCTATGAGTAGATATTGCCGCTCTTCCTTTATCATCCTAGGAGAGATGAAACCATGAAGGATGACCAAGAAGGACGATCCGGAGACCGGGAGCAAAGACACAACGGGCCCGGGGTACCGCCCAATCTTCCCATCAGGACCGGCGAGGAGAACTGATCGATCTGACCGGATGGAGAAGAAGATGCTGAACTGTGCCATCTACAGAAGAGGAAGAAGATTATGCGGACAGACCGGTGCGTGGGTCAAAACCCTTGGGCACGCGACTCCCCATCGACCCAAACTCAAAGTGCAGTCACGTGGGGGGGCTTGTAGGGTGTCCTGACCCACGTTTAAGCTACCCTGCTACAACATTTGGTGCTGTGGGCTTAGGAAATTCAAGATGGCGGAAAACCCACAAGTGCGCCGAAATCCAGGAAAGCTGCGCAGTTGTGCGCACACCAAAATGGTTACCTAACTTGCCACCCACCAGGGTAAAGAAAGGTCTTTGTTAACAAAATCCACTTTTACTGATGTCAAAAAGTTGCTGAAATCGTGACTCATTGGACCACTTTAAAGATTCAACCCTTTTTGTGGGGTTCCACATAACCATCTTACTGTAAGGAGCCCCATCAAAACAATGTTAAGCAAGGATTTACTACCATGTAAGAACCATTCCTGTTTAGAATGCATTAATCCAAGAAAATCCCAAAAATGGGTGCAGTACCAGTACTCACCACTATCCAAAAGCCGGCGTTTTAAAACCCACTGTGTGTTTTTCTGAAGGCAAGCAAAATGCCTATTTCAAACCTTGCAACATGTGCAAAATATTCACTGAACACCAGCAGACATTTGGCAGAATGGAGTTTTGTGTGCCTACAAAATCTGGGAAATGAAGAGCCCAAAAACAATGCTTATAACAAAAATGCTATGGAGTCAGCAGCTTAAGCCTAACTGCAACTGGATTTAAAACCACCAAAATCGAAAATGTTAAATTAAATGAGTGACCTATGTTTGGTGTCACATGCCTTTGTAACTGTTGAAATGTCATAGTTTTGCACTTAGAATCAGCATTCTAGCTGCATGTGTAAAATTACAAGTTATTTTAAAAGCAACAAAAAGTTAGCTGAAGGTCTGGCTTAAGGAACTTGATTTTGCCTAGCAACGGATCCCATCAGGAGTGAAACTTGAGTCACAACTATGTTCCCAGGCCAATGTTCCTTTTGCTGCCCACACTAAGGATATGCCATCTATCTGATAATTGAATTTCCTGTGCTCTGCCAGAGAGTGAACAAAGCCCTCTCCACTCAGGCAAAGGTTTTTATTACAGACGTCGTAAAAAGTGGCTTCCTCCTGGAGAAGCTGGGAGGGGCACTGCCTGTGAGAAGCAAGCTGGCTTGGCAGAAACTGGAAAGACTGGTTTCTGTACCATGTGACCTGAAAAGACACACCCCTGCAGCAAGGATATGGTTTTATAAAAAGGGGGATAATTCATAGTGCGGACATGTGAAAATTTTATAAATGATACCATAATTCTTGTGATTTTTCTGCCCACAGTTTAAGACGTGGTAGGAACCGGTGGTATGTTCAGGGGGGTTTTAGCGGAAAAGTGGATATTACTCTAAATGTGTGCATGTTAAAAATCTGAAACTTCATCAGTTAATGTCCCTACCCCCTGCACACATGTATGTAAAGTTGGGTCCATGTCGGAAATTGAAAAAGTAGTTAAAAAGTCAATTATGTACACTCTTTGAATGCAAGCTCCGAGAATGAGCAGATTTGGACATAGACATGGCTAAATTCAGCCACACCATGTATATGTAATTTCAAACAACTGTGTAACTCTGAAGTATGGATTTTGATCATATATATATTTGGGTGCACAGATGATAAGGGAGGTTGTTTCAAGAGATCATAAAATGACATCAATCTGACTCACAGTTCAGTTTGCCAATCAAGCGGAGGAATGGAAGCCTGACCAATGACGAATGAGAGGGGCAAGTCTAGTGATGCAACACACACACACCCATTCTCAAGAAACAGATAAAAGCAGAGAGTCAGGACACATAGAGACATTCAATTTCATCTGCCGCTGGAAGCCCTGCCGGAAAAATCCATACTTACCTCCATCAAACTCCAGAAAGCCAAACTAGAGACTTCAATCTATCCAGAGCAGAGACCAGACCAGAGAGAAAGCAGTGCTGTGCCTAGCAGAGACCAGACCAGAGAGAAAGCAGTGCTGTGCCTAGCAGAGACCAGACCAGAGAGAAAGCAGTGCTGTGCCTAGCAGAGACCAGACCAGAGAGAAAGCAGTGCTGTGCCTAGCCGAGACCAGACCAGGCGCTGTGAGCAGAATCCGGAAAGACCTGACCAGACTGAAGATCGTGACCAAGTCGCTTTCCTGTTCAAAATCTCTTGTGAGTACTTAGCAAAACTCAGAACACATCTCTTAGTTTAAATTCATCTAATTCAATCTATTTAACCTAAGTAGAACTGCCTCCTATCTGTCACCTGTCATTTCTAGTAAAATTTGTCATTTTGAAAAAGTGTGCGTTTAAAATTTACAAAACCAAAAACGACCTTTACTAAATTACTCATATCTCCGCAACCGTTTGGGCTAGAGACTTGCAATAACTTTCATTTGGAAGCTGAGATCCCAGGCTTTCCTAGGACCCCGAAACGGTAGAGATAGTCCTTGCGGTTCCTTTGTAATAGCGCTCGGCGCATCCGCGAATTTTGCCGCGATTTGCAATTTCTTCACATGTAAAAAAACTGCTGCTGCCTGATTTCATTTGCCAGAAATTCGTTTAACCTGCTAACTATCCCTGCATCATTGCTAGTGTGAGCCTGGACTAATATTAACTAGATACCACTCATCCTGAACCTCTAAAAGGGAATTAAGAGCGTTTCCAGCATATTTCTCATTCATTGCTAGCACCTATCAAAGCATTTGCCTGTGTTTTCAAACTTCTGTTTAAGCTTGCTGGATTGAACTGAATTACAGTTGATTGCATTTCTGAGAACTGTGTGTTTTCCTTCCATTTCCTTGCCTTGCATCAAGGGGGGGAGGGGAGTAGCCAGAGAAAAGTGATTACATTGTTTGGTTGAAATCATATTGCGTATTTTCTGTACTGCATTCATTGAATATTGCATCCACCTGAGCCTACATAAAGCATCCTCTACCACATTATACTTTTGTTCCTATTTACCAGTGTGCTACCTTATCCATTTCATGTCAACTCATTAGTGATTAAAGAAGTGTGCTAGTGCCAGATTCTCCGTTGTTAATATTTACCATATCAGAATTAAGTGTGATATTCAATTATTAATTTATTAAAAAGTGTGATATATATTTTAATTTATCAAATAAACCTTTTAAACTTGCAAAACAGAATTACTTCTTGGCTCAGTGGGGTCAGGGGGATTCCAAGAGAGGGGTGTTATACAAGGGTAGTCATCCAGAACGCATGAACTGGACCTAAAGATATATCAATAAGGGTTTTCATTCAGTATTCTAGACTAGGCGTTAACTTGGCTGTAGTGCTGAATTGAATCCTCTTACACCCTACAGTAGTCCCATTCTGAATGTCTCCCATCAATAGTTCTTGTCCAAAATTAAATTTTAAACACAAAATGTTATTTTTTGTTCCATTTTCGCAGCACATTTTAGTTGAGTTGATAGTGCAAGAGAGTGCTAAGGCTGTAAGGGCTGCATCAGGAGGCAGACAGTGCTGGTTGAGGGGTCTGCGTTCTCCTGGTATCGCTCCTGGTGGGGTGTGCCCCTGTACGCCATTGTCTGGTGCATACTGTTTACATATCTATTATAATATGCAATTGTCCATGACTCTTTGTTTGATGTGTTTATTTTGATTTGCTATTTAATGACACAATTTTGTTCAATAAATGTTCCCCGGATATTTTCGAAATTAGATGTGTGTGCCCTAATGCCTGGGCAGCCCATCTATTAAACCATGAGTGAGGCTTTTTGGAGTAGTTTATAATGTGAACTGAATCACTTCTAGGGGCACCTAATTTTAACAGGTAAGGCATAGTGAATTCAAAAAATATGCCAAGGATCACACACTTTGGTCAAGTGGTAAAGCCGTAATTTGAGCATAGCTTGAAATTTAGATACTTGACCACACATCTTCCGAGCTCAATTTGGTACACATATGTGTCTAAATTTGGCTTTGAATACATTAAAATAATACCAAATGCTATACAGATTACTTAAAAAAAATGCACAAGTCACATGATAAATCATCCTGACAATGTATTCATCATTGTAGAAACATGTTGATGAAAAGATTAAAGGGGGCATTTTGTTTTGAATCCTAAATTGCACAAAGCAGAATTCTCTTGTTTGCAACTTTTTACAAAAGAGGCCATTCATTAATTTTAATTGTTTCCACCAAGTACTAGAAAAGTAAAGAGTAAACACAGGCAAAAATTGCCTTTGCTCTTTACTTTACGACTATGTGTCTGGAAAAGTGTAAATCACTTCCACAATTTGCGATTGTGGGAGCCATCCACATTGTATTCCTTTGGACTCTGCCTGCTTTTACCAGGTGTAAAAGTCAGGCAGATCCCATAGGAATCCATTGGTTTTCTGCCAATGTAAAAATCATGCTGATGGAATACCAATCGGATTTGGCAGGAGGACCTTGTTAAGTCCGATCTGCTCTCCAACTTCGCCTGCCAAATCATACAAAATCCTGAAGCTTATAAAAATTGGATCTGAATGTATTTAGCGCCACTTCTTCCACTCCACGTGACCTGAAAAATGATCCCCTATGACTGTAGCTTTATTTTCCCCATACTGAATGGAAGCCTATAAGCTCCAATTAATGGCAACTAATGAGAACTTACAAACAATCTCATACAGACACAAAGTGAAATGAAATGCATGACAAGGTTATTGTTTCACACAGCTTGTACTGTATCCCCTTAATTACTAATCACCCAACAATCACCCTTAAATAGCTTCTTAAAACCCTATATAATTTTTTTAAAAGTGACACAGCAATGGCCGCTGCCTTTTTACCTTTTCTCATCTCTAATAACTTCCTGTAGTAAATAATCTGCCTTTGAGATGTTAAAAAGATAAGATCTCACTGGTAGGGCCTGTTCAGCCCTGGCTGTTTGTATTTGAGGGGAGAGAGAAGAGAGGGGGGGGCATTGGCATTTGCCCCTTGTCCAAATGCTAAATCCACCTCTGATTGCACTCTTTAGGAAATATTTAAATACTGCCTTTTAGTAAAAGATGTACACCTTTTATTCTTTGCCCGTAACACTATAGAAACTCTGTTTTTGGTTATTTTATGAGTGTTCATGTTTAATTCCCGCCACTGCCTAAACACCCAGCACCCAGGATTTTCATCATACTTTCCAAACAAATACCACAACACACATGAGATATTCTGTTTGCATGCAAACTCTGTAAAGTTACTAAAACAGAATGAGGTTATCAGGTCAGTACTTATCAGTTTGAATCATGAAACGTTCTGACAGAGTAGGCTTCCCAACAAAGATACATTCTATTTAGGTCAGAGCCCAACTGGTAAGCATGCATGAGAAGATCTGAAACTGGTCAATACTTGACAACCTCGCTTTATCATTTTCAGGTAGGGCCCTGTTGGACCAGCTCAGTGAGGTGCAGCTTGATTCCCTAGGCATAGCAAGCAAGACACCCACATCTGGGCATATACACGTTCACTTAGGGAGACAAACTCAAGGCAACATATATTGGCCTAGCCAACCACCTGGGTTTTATATTAGGCATGGATAGGCATTTTGCAGGCACTTCCATAAGGGTACCACCTGGCCATAAGATGGGAAAAGCTGGAAAATGGTGTCAGTAACTGGGCATATGATGGCATGGCACATGTCTGCTAATATCTATGCACATGCCAAAACTGCTGGCTTTGTGATTGCTTGTTTAAGACAGGACTTCAGTGCAAGTCACAGAGGCATTGACCAATATATTGCTTATAAAATCAACTGGCTGAAGACACACATTAAGAGAATTTTACTACATCAAGAGCTCATTTACAGAGGTAATTAAACACTCAAAATTACTTAGATATAACACTGGCAGGCCCTATACAGCAATACGTTTTGGCATTACTTTGTGATAGAGCTTGCTCAAAGAGTTCTAGAAAGGTTAAGTTTTGGTGGTGAGGCAATAACATAGCCATAGCTAGTCATTAGGTGGGTAAAGGACGACACGCACCCTAGGATGTGTGTTTCTCCTCACATTTTATTGCCATCCTACCTGTGTTCCACAGCATTCGTTCTGGTTGTACATAATAGGTAAAAAGTCTCTGAATCAATTAAAACCACCGTCATTGCTCTGGCCAGCCTTTTATACCATTGTTTGAATATCAGTCTTGGACCGCCGGTCAATAATGCCAGAAGCCCTTCCAAAACTGCTAGACCAGAGGCCAAAGAATTAATGTGGTTGCTTGTGTTCCAGTGCAGATGGAACACAGCCTAACAATTGAGATTCAACTACACCTTTTAGTGGCAGCACCAAAAGTAATTTGCTAATGGCTTGTCCCCTTCTCTAATCGCACAGACATACTACAGAATTATGACATGGAATGTTGTGCAGAGCAACAGTAGTGGTAATGTTTAATTCAAAGCATTGCATCTATCACTTTTTGATTTTACTACACTCTCCCCTCCAGAATTAAATGTTTGTTACTTCCAATCTTATCTTTTCACTTATACTCAACTAGTTAATGCAGCAGAATATATATTTTGAATGTAATTTGTAAGGGCCCCGTCAGTTGACTCACCTTCTGCAGAAATCTGTGTCCAAGCATTTTTACCTGTCATTTATTGTTTGATATAGTTAACCATTTTATTAAGCATTATGTGAAAAACCAATACATTCCACCCCCAAAAAACATATTTTAAATTACAGAAACCAAAATTGTGATTTTAGGTTTGAGAAAATATTTTTAGGCAGCCTGCTTGAATAAGTGTGCCACCTCACTTAGAGGTGTGAATGGCCCTCCATCTCCCTGGTCATTTGTACTTTCATGGCTGTGGGGCACAAGTCATTGTCTAAGGCAAGAAAACAAATCCTGGCCAGGCCTCCTGCAATTCAGCCTCTTAGAATGATGTCTCTGAGGTTGCTGCTGAATGTTTAGAGTGACATCCACTCCCCACTCGCTTGTTTACCAGTGATGTATAAAACCACTGACATGGCTACCTTTCTAGGGGGGCCATAGGTTGGCTCCGGGGGGGCCTGGCCCCCTTGCTCCCCTTGCTGGACCCAGGCCTGAACAAGAAATGGCTGCTTAAAAGTAGGGTCATCATGTTTCTGTGACACATTCGTCATGCTTCCCTGTAAGCATTTCTTTCCCATGGCTACTTTTAAAGTCAGAAGCAATATGGGCCAGCAAAGTCCTCATGTTGCCATATTCGATAAAAGTCACGCTCTCAGTAGGTATTTAGCGACTGAGGATACTAGAAACGCTTCATCTGTCCTGCAGCTACATGCCTGAGCATTAGCTGGAGTTCTTATTTCATATTCTAAGAATATCGGTTTGAGGTACAATTTCCTTGGCTTCATGTATGATGGATGGCACACCAGAAGGACATGTGATTCATTCTCAATCGCCATTATGCTACATGGCGTTTATCCATGACAGCGGGGTCCAAATGTCTTCTATGGGCTGCGAGAGGCAGACTGGGAAAAACAGAAGGGAAGGGATCCCTTCACAACCTGGAACTGGGCAAATTCACATAGAACTACAAAGGGAATGTTCATGTCAGAATATATTTGAAAATGCCTTAAGCATGGGTTATTTCAACAATCAATAAATTAAACATGAGTTACTGGCACAGAATGTACCGTTAGTTAGTTAAACGAGACATAAGGAACACATTCCTTAACACAACATACCTTTCAAATATAAATCATAACACAATACAAAAGTTTGGTTAACTATTCAAAATCTATCTCATGTCAATTGTAAAGCAGACAAACATAACATACATTGAACACCTAACGTGGAGTACAAGGTAATAAAGACATAGGGCCTCATTACGAGTATGGAGGTAGCCATGGGGCTATTAGCGCCATGGCTGCCTCCCTTCCGGGCTCCAATACGGGGGTCTGTGAATGAGGAATTACCAGGCATTCCGACCTTGGAGGACCCGGTAATTCCTCCTGCACAGAACCATTCCCCATTCCCATTTGAGCCCCCATAGGGCTCAATGGGAATGGGGATGGAGCTAATAACGGGCCCGTGAATAACAGGCCCGTTATTAGCTCCTTGGTCTCCTCGCGGGACCCGGAAAGGACATCTGGTTTTACCAGACGTCTGTTCCGGGTCCCGCTAGGGGATCCCATAATCAGGCAGCCCGTAATAAACGGTGCCGGTCCCGTACCGGCACCGTTCATTACGGGACCGCCAGCCTCGTAATGAGGCCTATAAACAATAGAATATCAAAACAGAGAAATCACATTCAATATGTGCAATAATTCATTATATGCAGTGATTAGATACGGTTTCCTCTTGTCTACTTCCTGTTCAATCGTGGGTGGCCTCAAGGTTTCTTCCTCTCAATCACTCCAAAACGGAGGTTCTTCTCTTTTCTGCTTTGTCTCCCTCCACTGCTTCCCCTCTGTCTGGTTTTCTTTTTCCTCTATCTCTTCTCCCTTTTTCTCCCTCTGCTTGAAATCTTGGTGTCATTTTTGACCCCTCTCTTTTTTTCTCTCTACATATTTCTAAATCTGCTCACTCAGAACGTCTCCATCTTTATAATCGTCAGCATGCTCGCCGTTTTCTCTCATTTCAGCCTACTAAACAAATGTATTCACTAGTTTTTTCTCATTTAAACTACTGCCCAGTTCTCTTTCAAGGTCTTCCTAAATCTCAGTTTACTCTTCTCTGTTTTTAAAAAAACAATTCTGCCATGTGCCTTCTCTTCCAGCTCCCTTTTTGTTCTTCTATTACTCCCTCCCTTTATTCTTCTTATTTACTTCCTTTTGAACTCTATCTTATTTTTAATTTTCTTTGCTTTGTCTATAAAGCTCTTTATGGTCTTGCTCCCACTTATCTTTGCTCTCTTGTTTCTTTGTATTCTCCTCCTCGTTCCCTTGGCTCGCAATCGCTATTCTTCTTGTCGTTCCGAAGCCACCTTCTGCTTCTTCTCGATTCCGTTCCTTCTCACTTTTGCACCCAATCATTGGAATGCTGTCCCACTTTCTATCCGTGCAATACTCTACTTATCATATTTTTCGTTCCCAATTAAAAACTGAACTCCTTCCTTCTCTTTCTTCTTGTCAGTTTTGATTATTGTTAATAATCATCTTCCATTTTTACTGCACCATTGTGTTTAAACAAAGAATTTTGTAAATCGCTTTCTCCAAAGCGCTCAATAAATTTAACAAGGTGCAGAGTCAGCAATAACAAATCAGACTCATTAGCAAGGTCAGGTCGACGTAACCATGGCACTAAGTTTCAGCGATTAATAAATCTAACGCCTTCTTCAAGACCCAATACCCATAGTTCCAATGCACTGAGAGCCTCAATTTATAGGCAGAAAGGGCTGTGCTCTGTTGGCAATGACTCGTTTTGAGGTTAGTCTTTCATTTTTTCAGGCAAACTAACGTGTCTATTCACGATCAATGGTCATCTAGCCCGATCAATTACAGGCCACGTTGCATAAAGTGCACGTGAAAATGTAGGTTTCAAGACATCAAGACACCATTCAAAGCCATGATTAAGTTGCCTGCTCCGGTATAAGTTACATAAGTTAAAACTTTGGGAGGTCCTGAACCTATTGCTTCTTCTGGCTTCTTCTGTCTGCTTGTATGCTCTTTTATCTACGCCCCTAAAGGCATTTGCCATTATTTCCGGGTTGAGCCAGAATTCCTCGCTCTCTAATCTAGTGATGCCATCTTTATGTATTGACACCATTGCACTGTATACAGCCCCCTCCTAGGCTACGAGGTATTTTAGTGCCTCCTTATAACTCATAAGAGATGGTGATCTCCATACTCCCCCCCCCCCCAGTAGAGGAGCGGATTCAGTTTGGCCATTGATCCTACATCTTGTAGGCCTCCTTCTATGTGCCGTGATACTGTGGGTATAGCTGCTGGGAGGCCCAATATGTTTATACAAAAATCTCCATTCGATTGACAGTAGTGCCGTGACCTTTGCCATGCCCCATATTTCGGACCCATAAAGGGCAGCCTGCTATGCTTGCAGTGTGTACGCCTCTGCTGAAATCCTCACTGCACCCCCTCCATTTCTCCTGGCAAAACGTGCAAAGGCACTACTATCCCTTAACAGTACAAACCCCACATGTTCCCTCTGGCCTGCCCGAGACCCCCTCTCCGTCATTCCCATTCCCAGATAATCATAACATGTTACTTGTTCTGCCTGGTTTAGATGCACCTTTGGGTACTTCTTCCTGTTCCTTTTAAATACCATTGTTTTCATACGCCTTTATTTTTCTCCATTTCGCCCTTAAACGTTTGCCTACAACCTTTAACCACTCATGCCTAAACCTTTACCCCTAATCCTTCATCCCTAACATTTTGACCTTAACCCTTCACCCGTAGACTTTGCCTCCTAGCCCCTTGCTTCTTACAGTTACCCTCTACCCCTTCATTCTTAAAGTGTCACCCCTCGTTCCTAACCCTTTACCCCTAACCCTTAAGCTCATATCCATTCTTCCTAGAACCTTAACTCTGAAGCTTCAAATCCCAGCCCTTCACTCCTTGCCCCCAACCTTTCACCCAACCCCATCACCATTTCCCTTCAACAATCAGTTTGGTCCCTAGTTCCTTTGCCCCAAGCTGTGTCACTGCAAACACTTCACCTGTAAACCTTCACCCCTGACCCTTCAACACTTTCCCTTCACTTCATACAACTGACCCCTATCCCTTACACCTTCTCCACCGAGGCCTATCCCCCCCCCCATTGCCTCACTATCTCTGGTCTTGTTACCAAATCACCCATAATGATTCATCCCAAACCCTTCACTTCTAGCCCCTCACCATTGAACCCTTTCATTTCACCCCATGGTCCTTATTATTCACCATTCACTCCCAACACTGCACTGCTAACTTGTAACTGTTACCCCTACACATCTCCCTTCACCCCTGGTCCCTTGCCTCTAACCCCTTAGCCCAATTCCTCTAATAACATTTTGCACCTATCTTTTCTCCCTCACACTTTCCTCTCTTAACCTTCACCCGCCATCAACTATGGGCGCACTCGAGCACAACCGTTAAAAAAACAACAGATGAACGCACCAATTGTGTTGATGGCGTAGTATTGGCCGGAGGCTTTAATTGTACAATCACAGACAGACACTTTCTTGATGCAGATGTTATTCTCCAGGAGGAACTCGCTGCGCGGGAAGTGATGTGCAGAGGGAGGTAAAACCAAGAGTTCCCTCATGGTCCAATATTCCATAAGGGCAACATTTGGAAGATTCCAATGATAATGCTTTCAAAAGGGGGAAAATATATCAATAATAGAAATTCTTTAAAAAGTTTAAATCATTAGGAGGAATGGGTTATATGTAAACGGTGTAAAAGATTAGGATTTTTAATCTGTTGTGAGAAGTTCAATAAACTAGATCACAATAAAAAAGAAAAAAATAATAGATTACAACATTGTCAGCAGTGAACGTCTTCTGTTGTGAAAGTGACTACGCAGGGATGCTATACCAAGTAATCGGGAATACTCAGGTACCTATTTGCAAATGGTAGGAGGAATATTGATCTGCATGATAAACTTACTTTTTTCATAAATTATTTAAATTTTTATTAAATAAACCAAACATAAACAGCATGGCAGAACATATTTTTCGTAATCAGATATACATTCCCCCACAGATCCAACCTTAGAATGCCCCAGTCCCTTCCCTTCCTCATGCAACTGGTGTTCACACCCCCACCCAATCTTCTACCTTTTATTTTTATTGTTTTAATCTTGGATTACTGAAGTCCAAAAGCTTCCCACTCCCAAATTTGAAAGAAGCATACAGCTATTTGTGCCTGGGCCTGTGGGAGAAATGGGGGTGATGACGAAGGGGTGAAACAAGGAACTTTCAGCCTTTCTGCCCCTGGCATTAGCAACAGAACGACAAAATAGAAATACCAAACAACAAGCACCTCCGTTTTCTGCACTGGGTTATTCGAAAGTCGGTAAGCACAAATGAATACAGAAAGAACTAGAGCAGTTAACATGATGTGTCTTGCCCAGGGCTCCCTCTCTGAGGCTTGTGTGTCATGGTGGATCATGGACTCATTTGTCTGCTGAAGTTACTGGAGAAATGATTCATTTAGTACCAGTTCCTGCTCTGCAGGATCAGCTTCTCTAATGAATTCACTTTGGCCCTCTACCAACATGGCAGTCTTATCAGGAAATCCCCCATCTTCCAGCAGAGGTGGTGTATGTCGGCGGGTTGGCATGGGCTCTGGAGTGACAGGCAAGGGAAGGGCTGGTCATAAGCACCACAGCCATCATTCGTTTGGATCTGGCAGTTGCTTGTCCTTAACAGTCCACTGAGCATCCACAAAGTAAACACTACGTTAACTTAAGTACAGCACAACACAAGGATTGCAAACAAAGGTATGCTGCTGTAAGGTCTCTTTAGTAATCAGATGTTATAGATCATTTTGCAATTATCCTCAGAAAACTATGAGATTTATGCATTGCATAAAAAGGAGTAAAAACAATACATGAGTGCTTAAAAATATATACATAGTCCCTCATTACGAGGTTGCCGGTAACCCGCCTATACTACCAGTGTTACGGGCAAACTCACCTTACCGTTACCGGCACTCGATATCCCAGTGTTATCGGGAAATTATAGGGACCAGCAACGGCAGTAAATTCGCATTCCGTGGACTCCATGGGTTGGGAACTACTGAATCACTGGCACTGTTGTCAACGGGATAACCCGTTATTCTGAACACAGAAACAGTGTGCTCTAACCACACACTAGGGGTCATTACAAGGTTGGCGGTAGCCGTGCCGGAGTCATGAATTTTCCAGGGCCTGAGAATGGGCAATTAGCGGGGCATCACAACACGGCGGACCCGGTAATTGCCCATTCCCAGGCGCCAGAAAATAATACCCCCATTTCCATTTGAGTCCCATTGGACTCAATGGGAATGAGGAGGACGGATGCACCGGCACCATTCATGAATGGTGCCGGTGCATCCGTCAAGGTCTGCGAGCGGGTGCCGTTCAACACGTCAGGTCAGACCTGGTGGGCTGAAAGGCACCCGCTCACAGAAATCGTAGTTTGCCGGTCCGGAAACAACTGCACCGGCAAGCTTACTGGTACTGTTGTTTCCGGACCGGCAACCTTGTAATGCCCACTGACTTAATAATGAGTAAATCTTGGCAAGTCCATCATTAGGAAGACTCGCCCACCTCTTTACAGTTTCACTACATTATCAAAAGGCACAGACAAGTAACTTGCAACAATGATCATAAAAGACCAAAGGAGCAATAAGCGTGAGATGAGTATACACTTTTTAAAAATTACTTTATTGGTTTTTACCTACAACCATTCACATTTATACACCATTACTCAACCAAAAAGAACTTTATACATCCAGTTATATGCTTTTTCTCCCCACCCTCAATTCCCCCTCCCAGCTCAGCCCACGTCACACTCCACCACCTCTACCCCTTTCATACCATATTTGTACTAGTACTATCCTCCTGTCTCCTGGATTCGCTTCCTTCCTGAACAACTTTCCCTGAGACAGACAGAGCGGCTATCAATTGCCTCTAAGCCTTCAACCCACCACCCTCAGAATCTTCGTTTCTTCCTCTTGTTTCCTGCCACACCACAGATTCTACATTAGCCCATTTCACTAAATCTCTCCACCACCCTTGAGCTGATGGTCTCATCCGTGCTTTCCAACTCATATCAATTCTATGTTTAGCCAGTATGTACGCTAGGTCCTTTAGTTTGCTAACATGCTTGGCGCTCCTAGGCCTAGGAATGCCACCCAAAAGGCACACCCATGGGGATCCCACATCTAACATTATTTCCATTCTGGCCATGATGTGAGCCACCTCTCACCAGAATTTGCTAATCTCTACACATGACCAAAACATATGTACCATCTCTACATTCACCATCCCACATTTCGGGCATGCCTGCACTCCTGCCTGATCAAATTTAGCTATTTTCTTTGGGGTCAGGTATGCTGTGTGGGTTACGTATAGCTGTATCTGTTGGAGCTTCACATTTCTCGACCCAGTTTTTTGGTATCTATGCACTCTGCCCCACATCCCGTCTGACATGGGCTCGTCCACCTCCGTCTCCCACTTCCGCCTTGTGTGTATCACCTCCTTAGCCACCCTGGTCATTAACAGCTCATATATGCGGGAGACCTCATGTCCTCCTTCCGACACATCATAAAACGTTTCTATGACCTCTGCCAATTGTGGGGGCTGTTCGTCCCCAGGCCACCTGCGTGTATGATCTTCAGGAGTCAAGAGTACGTGATATATTGTCCCCGGTGTAACCTGGTGTTCCCAACCAATTCCTCAAATTCCCTGGGCTTCTCATCCACCAACACATCCCCCACTGTCACTATTCCCACCGGCTCTCTTTTCCGCCTAACGTTTAGCCTAACATGTTCATCCACCCCTTCCAGCGCTACCAGTAGTATCTACGGGGAGTATGGGGTAGGATAGTTCATCATTCGTAACGCCTTCCAGCAAATCGCATTCCCTAGATCTCTCGGTCGCTTTTGATCTGGTGCACCATTCCATCATGTCCACCAGGTTGAAGGATGTGGCTAACTTCACCCCTCTAGCGGCCCAATGGATCTCCTCATTTCTCAGCAATCGAGAAAGTAGGGTTTTCTTCAGGGAAGCAGAGTCGGCCCCCATTAATGTTGATATGGGTGTTCCACAGGGTGCATGTACATCACCCTGTCTATGTCATCTATTTACTGCCCCCCTACCTGCTAAATTAGCTCATGAAGGTGTTATATTTATAAACTATGCTGACGACACGCAATGTGTCTTTCCTCTGTCCAGCAACTATGAATTGGATGCTATAGTGATTAACAAGGTCTATTCTCTAGTGGAGTCATGGATGATCTCTAATAAGCTAGCCCTTAATAGAGAAAAAATGAATTACTGGTGATCGGTCCTCCTCACATGATAAAGAAATTAGGTCCCACCTAAGAGAGTTTCTCATTAGGAGCATGAAACATTTCCCCACTGAAAAAAGTTAAAACTTTGGGGGTAGTGTTTGACTGGCACTTCTCCATGAGGCCACATGCAAACAGTATAGGTATCCTCCTGCGCCTATTATATAAAGTTGCTTGCCCATCTTAGACCATTTATCGCGCAAAAGAAAGCAGAAACAATTGCCAGACCGATCATAGGGGCAAAAGTTGATTACTGCTCTAGCCTTTTAATAGGCATTGACAAAGCGGTGTCCAACAAACTACAAGTATCACAAAATGGAGCAGTAAGGGTGGTAAAGAGGCCTGGCTGTAGAGACCATGTCTCAACTGCAAAATGCATATTGCATTGGCTACCAGTTGAATCAAGAATTCTCTTTCGCATCTTGGCCATCACTCAGAAATGTCTGTAGGGAAAAATGGCTTCTTACTTATGAGAACTTCTGATTAATAAAACCTATGCTAGATCACTAAGATCGAGTCATCAGAATTTTCTCACCTTCCCAAGATGTAGGACGGTGAAGGTCACTAAAGCTGCCTTCTTTGCTATTGCACCGAAGGCCTGGTATTACCTCCCATTTTAACTACGCTGTATTGAATCATTGGATATATTAAAAAAAAGTTAAAAACTAATTTTTTTACCCAATTTAAGACATCAGCAATCCTAGGACCTTGCGCCCGGTATGGCTTCTGTGCTCTTTTTGTTACTTGTTGTCCTTGTTCTTGTTGCGCCCTTAAGCCTGAGGGTCAATGGCTGCACAATATAAATCTATTAAAGTAAAGTAACAATAGGTGCCTTCCAAGCATTCGCTGGTAGGGTAGCCACATTATCTAGTTTAGAAAGTACAGCACACTCTGTGCACTTAGCGACTTGGATTCAGTTATTCCTCCAATAGCCATTTGGCCACACATTGGTGCTGACTGGCCATGTAATATGCTTCAAAATTGGGCTATTTGATACCTCCCTGTTCATATGGGTTCTGCAGTTTCCACAATGCTACTCTATTTCTCACATTATGCCCAATGAAGCTCCTGCATATACACTGTACTTTCGTGAAAAACGTCTTTGGTATTTCGTACGGAATATTCGCAAAACAGTGTAGTATTCTGAGTAGCACTACCATCTTTAGTAATGCAGCATGCTCCATCATGAACAATGGTAATTTAGTCCAAAAAACATACTCTTCTCAACTCTGGATATCACCTAATCTGTGTTATGCCTGTGTTCTAACTTAGGGTCATGGTATAAATCTATCCCCAAGTATCTAAATGTATCCATTTCCCATTTTATTGGTAGTACCAGCAACTTGTGTATGGGCCTCCCAACGTACACTCCCAAAGGGTATAAGCTCAACTTCTGCGGATTAACCGTTATGCCCGATAGTGCGGCATATTGTGCCAACACATCCAGAACAATTTGCAGGTTCTCGTCCCGGTGTTGCAGATCCAGGAGCACATCATCGGCATATAATGATATCAAATGATGTCCTCCCGTTGTGCTTATCCATACTCCATCCTCAGATCTACCGCCAAAGGCTCCAGCGCTAATATCAAGAGCCTCGGAGACCAGGGGCATCCCTGTATTGTGCCCCAAACTAGCTGCCACTGCTAGGAGACAATGGAGCCTGTCCTAACCCTTGCCACTGGTGCACTGTACAACATCCGCACCCATTTAATGTATGCAGGCCCGATCCCTTATTCTTTTAGAACCGCTAGCAGCCAAGACCACTTGACTGGTCAAACACTTTCACCACGCCTAGTGAGACTACTGCCATTTCCTGCAATCCCTTCTGGGTATAATCAATGATGTAATGTAGCCTCTGCAAATTATGAGTTATATTCTTGTGTGGAACATCGTGTGGAACATACACGATCTGATCTGAGTGTACGAATTCGCTTATAACCGGTTTCAGCCTATTCGCCATGACCCCGGTAAGGATCTTCCCATCTTGGTTAAGCAGCGGGAGGGGTCCATAGGATCCGCAGTGTATAGCCGGCTTGTTTGGTTTGAGAAGTGGAATGATTATCGCTTGCCTGCTTACATTTAGCACCTCATTCAACATTCCCAATAGTGGGGGAAGTATCTCCACCATATATGCTTAATAAAATTCTCCAGGGAGCCCATCGGCCCGTGGACCTTTATTGGTTGGCAGACTCGTAATCACATACTCCAATTCCTCTGATGTAATTGGAAGCTCAAGGCTGTCTCTCTCTTCCTTATCGAGTTTGGGGAGAGTAATTTCAGTCAATGCCTCCCGCACATCCAAACCTTCTCCCTCCTCAGAGTCTTCATATAGCTGCCTGTAGTACTCATAGAAACATTTGTTCACGCTCTCATGGGTCTCTAGCAACTGTCCTTTCATCGCCCTTATCGTCTGCTGGGAGGTCTCACTCTTATATAGACAGGCTAACAGTCTTCCTGGCTTGTCCCACTCTGCATGCTGCCTCTCAATATATTTCTTATAACTCAGTTTGCCTAGCCGTTCCCAATGATCCCTGCGCTCCTTCTGCAACCTGGATACTACAACTGCTTCCTCTGGAGATCTATTGCCTTTGTGCATGATTTTTTCAAAATTGTTCTCCACTTTTTGTAAATTATGGGTTATAACCTCTTGCATCCCCTTTGTTTTGGCAATAGCTGCCCCCTGCACCACCACCTTAAAGGCTTCCCACAATGTTCCGGGTGAGTTTACACTGCAGGTGTTTTGTTCAAAATACTCTTTCACCTCCACCCTCAGGTCCTCCTGGAACCCTGTGTCCTTCTGTGCCTCCACCCTCAATCTCCACATCGGGATCCTGGACCTAGGGGGGAAACCTGCCATGGCACAACCAGAGGGGCATGATTCGACAGGACCGTAGCTTTTTACTCAGCGATGGTGACCTTCTGTATCCTTTCCCCGCCCGTGAACACATAGTCTAGCTTCGCGTGTAGGTTTTGTGGGGCAGAATAATGTGAGCATACCCGATCTTGTGGGTGTTTCACCTTTCACACATCTACTAATTGAAAGGCATGCAGCAATGTGCTCAGAGCTTTAGCGGAGGGGGCTGGTTGCGCAGGCTTGTTATCCGATCTGTCTATCAGTGGGTGCAGAATACAATTAAAATGGCACCCCCATATCACCATACCATCTATATATGGACTAATCTTCGGGTATAGAGATCTGAAACAAGCCTCAGTGTCTTGGTTTGGGGCATATACATTGATAACACAGATTTCTTTACTTTCCACTAGCCCACGTAACATTACCATCCTCCCATCTTTGTCTGCAAAGGACTGTAGGAGCTTGAATGAAACATGTGGTACTATCCAAATCAAAACTCCTCTAGCATATGCCGAGTAGGATGCACCCAAGGTTGTTCCGTTCCATGTCTGTGTAATTATATCTTGCCTCTCTTTCGTTAGGTGGGTTTCTTGCAACAACGCTATGTCTATTTTCTGGCGTCTCAAATAAGTCATGCCCCAATTCCTTTTAATATAACTGTTCAGGCCCATTATGTTCCAGGTTACTATTCTGAGTTCACCCATCCTCTCCGATCTTGTCCACTCCTTTCCCATCCATTACTCCCTTTCCTCTGCTCCTTGGTTCGTGTCTGTAGGCTGACCCCCCCAATAACTACCCCAACTCAACCCCCCTCCATACCCCCATCCCCAACTTTTGCCCAGCTCCAAAACTGAATCTCAGTCTCTCCCACTTCTCCCCCTTTTCCCCGCTCATTGCTGGTACTCAGAGTGCAGCAGGAGGATACTGTGCTACCAGTATCCTATCTAACTAACCTAACTTGGGCAAAGGGTGATTCCAAGCGCCACATACTCCTATGTGGCGCATGTGACTCCGGCATTTCGCTAGCAACAATTACCGTAGTTACTTAAAGGTTCAAGTGTTTTTTTTTTTATCACAGCTTACATCAGCCCATTATAATGTTAGAAAGTACATGGAAAATCCCTCATCCCAGCTTCACTTATCACTTCCCTCCGCCGTCTGGTCACGCTGCTCCGTTGGCATATTCTGTGAGTCCATCCATTTGCTCACATCCACAGGGGTCTCAAAGAAAAGAGCACAATCCTTATGCAGTACCTTCATTTTTGCCGGATACAGTAACATATATTCGAGGTTCACCACGCGCAGTCTTCTTTTCACCGCTCCATAGCTCATCCTCTGTTTTGTACCAAAAACGTGTAATCCGGGTATGCTGTCATGGTTGCTGATGCTCGACTAATGGTACCACCTTTCCTGAAGTGTTCCAAGATTCTCTCTCTGTCCTTATAGTTCAATATCTTTGCAATTATCAGTCGAGGAGGAGTTCCCGGAGGCGGTCTTCTCGTCAGGGCTCTGTGCGCCCTCTCCACTGTGAGCTCCTGGGTGAGTGTTCAGCCCCTATTTCTTGCAGGAGCATGTCCTCAATGTAGTTGGTCGGGTTCGGTCCTTCTTCCCCTTCCGTAGTCCAACAATCTGCACATTATTTCTCCGTGCCTGGCCTTCTGCTTCTTCTGCTCTGTTTCTAGGTTCTGTACCTGTTGTTTCAGGACAGAGACTTCCTGGGAGTTGTCCTTGCAGCTGTTAGTGTTGGTCTTCACTTCCTTCTCCAACACCCCTGTGCATTCCGACAGTGTTATGACGTCTTGTCTCAGGAGGTTCGTGTCTATTTGCATTGCATCTATTTTGAATTCTAGTGACGTTTTCAGATCTTGCTTTGGCTGCCAATATTTGTTTGTCCATCCTTCCTGGCGTGTCTCCTTTGCATGTATCATGTGATTGCATTGTGCAGGAGGGCAGAGCGACCTCTGAATGGGCCCATGAGATTCAGAGCTCGCCCTCCATCACCTTAAGTCGAGATAGCTGCACCTTGTGGAGGATGGGGTGCAGGATCCACTTACTCCAACACCAATCAATAAGGACAAGTCAATGGTTTGGCAAAGGGAAGTCTGTTTAATGACAAGTACAAAAAACAGGGAAACAAATGGAAATCATCAGAGCTGCGATTGCCTGTCTCGCTTCAACTTCCAAATTCTTCATGCAAACAGTAATTTTTATAGCAAATTCTGATCATCACTGACGTGTAAAACTCATATGTTTGACATGCAATTCGATTGGTCGGGAAAGGTAACATAAGTATAGGTAGTATATCTGTATATGGTAACAGAGCGTGAGGATTGGATAACTTTTATCGGGTGGGCGTCTACGCCGATCCCTCTATATCAATTGTGATAGACATTACTACAAGTACGACGTCTCATTGGTTTTACTAGCTATAGGACCCTAGATTATTTGGTCCATTATGATTGGGTAGGTTACACCCCTAGACATAAATCTCCACTTTAATTAGCAGCATGCAGAATGGGCACCCAGATGCGGAGTGCCCCAAGATTCACCCTGCCTCCCTTCCATCAATGTGTACCTTAGGGCTATGTGTCAATTAGTTGTCTGAGGATGGCCTCGAAGCTGTAGTTTCTTATCAGGAAAAGTTATGCCATCTTTGGGTTCTGGGTGACATCAGACATTGGTACCTTTTCGCGCTTGGCTGGTCACGTGTCAGTACACTGCAAAGCTGCTTCATTTTCCATCTATTTGCGTATTTGTTCGGCCTCACCACCTGCTTGGGCCTCCTTATCTTGACCTTCATGGGGTAGGCTGCTACGCTCTTAAGTTTCAATTCTTCGTCGATGCCACTCTCCTCCCTTCCTGGAGTTGACCTCGAATTCCTAGGAATGGGCTGCTTCTTGCTAAGTTTCGATTCCACTCTTTCGTCTGGCTTTGTGCTGGTATAAGAATCCTGGCCTGTTTGGCCCTACCAACCTGGGCTTAGTTCAGCTTTCATTTAAAGTGGACTGAACTATATAATGTGCTTCATTGAGGTAGATATATATATGTATATAGTTGGCGCTTGCCTGTCTATTCTTCTACTAAGCATTGCAAGCTGTACTGTTTTCTTAGCTTCTTGCGTTACAAGGCTATTTACAGGCGTTATCTGGTTGCATGTTTTCATCTTGCTCTATGGCTATGTTTCTTTATATTTTCACATCGTCTCTTCTTCTATGTCTGTGATATCTTTATCCATAGTGTTTTCTTCTTAGAGTGTTATCTCTTGGTTGTTGTTCGTTCATCTGTACGTCTGTCCGAGCCCTCGTGACGTCACCATTCACCTTCCATTAAGGCCCTTTGGATCTCTTCAGGCACAGTTTGTAGGTATTCTTCATTTCGTCTCAGCTGTTGGTATGGTTTTCTCAATGGGTACCTTGCTGCCCATGATTGTCTGATTATAGGCACTTCAACAGGTAGTGCTCTTCTGATGGGCACCGGGCAGAGCCCTAGTGCGGCTCTCTGCTGGTTTATTTCCTCATCATACATCACAAATCTTGGTGAGTATGTTCCTGGTATCTCAAACTGGGTGGCTGAAGTGCAGGCCATATCTGGGACCTCCTCTACACACACCCCTCTGGTCGGTTTATCGACCACTTCTGTTTCTTCCTTTGGATTATCCTTACTTGGTTCTTCTGCATCCAATTCTTCGTCTTCTGGGTTTGTACATGATGGTGTGAATGTGTGTTTCCTTGGAGTCCATATTTTTATCACTCCTTTCAGGCTCCCTGCTGTTTTTACATGTTCGTCTTTGTTCCAGGTCATAACCCGACATCGTCCATTCAGGCTGCAATAGATCCATTTCCTTCATACTTCCTTCGTTTTCTGGGATACACAAACTTTGTTCCTTCTGGCGCAAATTCGCTGGCCTTCACGATGTTTCTTATTTCTTCATCAGTCAGGTCTCTGGGCTTCCATCCTGGTTTGACATCGATCATGATCTTCAGCCCAATGGCTTTCTTCTTAGTTTTCTGGCAGTGTGTGATGATTATCTTGATAACAAAAATCCTAGTAGTATCATCAATAGCAGGGCTCCCAGAAACTTGAATATGTCTGCCATCCATTGTGGGACCCATGAGAAAAGTGTTCCAAACCAGCTGTCATCATCTATCTTGTCGGTTTCATCGATCATCTGGTTCTGTAGCTTTGTTAGCATTTCTATGGCTTCTGTCAAGGTTCTGTTTTCTTCATCATGGGAAGGTGTACATGTGCAACATGATTCTCCTATTTTTTCACAAACACCTCCATCCATCGCTGTGATCATGTCAAGTACATATCTGTTCTCGAGGGTCATTAATCGAATTGCTCTTAGTTACTCTTTAATCACGTTGAATCCTTTTATGGTAGTATTGCTGGTCTGCAATAGCTCCCATCTGATTATCTGCAACCATTTCGTATTTGCTCCAACCTGGAATCTTGTCATGAGTATTGTTGTGAACACGGATGAGGTGAGACTAAACAGTCTGTGTTCATATGGGATTGCATGAAATGCTTCTTCTGATTTGGCAGAAAAGTAATTCTCTCTCTTTCTTCGGGGTACCAGTTCCACAGATCTCCTTTTCCTCAGGTGAGCATCTGCTTTCGGGAAACTGTCAATATTCAGGTCACTCTTCGGGATCACTAGTGCAGGAACGTGTACGTTCGCTATTGTGCATATGCCTCCCCAGTTTTTTGGCAGTCTTATGTATGCTTTGGATCCACACGCCCAGTAATGATCCATAATTACTGCGGTTCCGTGAGTCATTACTGGAGCTTCAAAGATTCGTCCGCAGTTCTGATTCTCTCCCATCTTCCTCGTGCCATTGTTCCTGAAGCACAATTTCGGGCTTTCCACTGGCACTGCAAGGGTCCTCTTCTGTCTTCGACCCATGTCAGTAATCTTGTGAGTTTCGGCCATAAAGGTTTGCACAACCTCTGTGAGTTCTCTATTGCTTCCTTATATGCTCCATAGACCAGCCATGCTCGGCAGATCACCACTCCTACTTCCCATCCATTTGGTGAAAGCACTGTACCCAAATCTGCATTTGGCCTCTGTTCTTCCAATTTTTTGCCTCTTCTGGAGTTTTTCCTTGGACATTTAGCTTTGGGTTCACTTCCCATCTGATTGCTGTTCCTTTAACTCCAGGCTTCTCGTACCTGATCACATGATTCCTTGTATGGGCTCTGTTTCTCATCTTAATGTCCTGTATATAATCATCTTTATCGGGGTAATTTGTCTCGGTTGCCCATATCAATGAGGCATCTCTTCCCATGAGCTGTCCTCTGGTGTTGCACATTGCTACATGTGAAAGACAGTGTGCTGTCGGGGCGTCAATTTCTACAGCCACGAAGATCTTGGATTTCCCCATGCTGCACAGTAGAAGTGCACAAATGAAGTCCTTCTTCCACCTTCTTCCAACTTCTTTCATGTGCTGGTACCAAATGTTGTTTCCTGGATGTGCTGTGCTGTCTAGGTAGTTGTTTAGCTCACTGTTATCTTCATGCAGGCTTCTCTTGATTCTTAGTGTCTTCCTGTAGTTCGCTATAACTACATCTCTATACACGTCTGTGCGGCTTTTCCTTGCTGGGGGATTCTCTGGCATTCTGGTTGATAGAGCAGGTTTCCTTTTCTACATCGATGTGGTAGGTGGAGGTTTTGCAATTCTCTCCTTCTCTTCTTGCATCCTTTTCCTGTCCTCTATAAGTGTCTTTATTAGCCACCAGCCTGTCACCGGCCCGTGTATGGCTGCATCATGGGCCTGGCACTTGTTCCTTGTGTTGGAACTTGTGTGATTGTCAGTACAGTCTCTGCAGGATTATTTTCCAGTTCCTCATATAGCTTCTTAGCTTTAGCTATGAACGGGAATAAATGATCGATCAACATTTGGGTCCTTGCAGTGAATTCTCCTACAGCTGCTTCTGTCTTTTTAAGGGCTCTTGTTACGTCTTCTTTTGTTGGCATTTCTCTTGATTCTTCTCAGTTTCTCTCCTAGTTTTCTGGGGCCGATTGTTTGGTAGCCAGTCTCATGCTCTCTGCTGCCTTTGCTTGAGGTTCTGCAGCCATTGACACTTGCCCTAGTTTGTGTGAATTCAGTGTGTGGCTGTGTGTAGTAGTTAGTGCTATGTTTTCATTCATTCCGTGCTGACCCTGTCTCCAGCTTTTCTCTTCATTCGTAACCTCAAGTGTGTGTGTATCACTGCTAATTACATTCAATTTCAGTTCATTTACCTTACCATCGGATTTTCTCGGGACTGGAATAACTATATAGGGTCTAGGTGCCTTTGTGGGACATATGTGTACATTATCCGGTGGGTGCACTGCAATTGGACCGTTTCGTGCACAAATAAAGAATGCAGTTGTGATTGTTAATGACAGAAAGACAAATATAATCACTATGCATATGCACATAATCGTGCTGTATGAAAGTTGTCAGCACTTCCTTCCTGGGAAGCGGGGGTGCCCCTCTGCTGGTGGGATGACCAGGTTACTGTTCTGGGCCCCCATTTCAATCATAACAAAATGTTAATGTCTATTCTTTTCCCCCAATTCATTTGTTCTCGAACAGTTTGTATCATAAAGTGTCTGGTGCTTCACAAGTGTCCCCCCTCTTGCTGGTGACGATCGTCTCTTGATACAGGATTCAGTATCCCTGCTAGACTATGGAAAATCGATTAGACTAACACTTAGATAAGTCACTTTTACTGTACATATTCAAAATAGGTAAGTTCCCAGTCCACCCCCCGAATCTGTTTCAGTCCTGAGGGCATGCTGGAACCTGTTCAATGTGAAAAAATAGAAAACATGGAAAAATCAAAAATCAAAAATCAAAAAATAACAGGTGAAGTTCTTGTCTCCACTCCCCCGGCGGAAAGATGAAGTGCTTTGACTCTGTCTCCTGGATCTGTCCCACGGCGGATGATTTCACTGGAATCTCCTCATGTAGTCTCTCTGAAAGTTGGACAGCTCCACTTGCTGCATGATACCGTGGAGGAGAGTTCCCATCTGTGCGACGTTAGCTGGATCTCTGATGAAAGTGAGGACGTCAACCTCGATAGGTCTCCCCACCATTTCTGGAAAGTCAGTGACTAGGCGAAACAGGACGTTGTGTGCCAGTCGGCTGTCCTCGGGCGACAGGGACATTTGTCTTGCTTTGTTGGATTCAAGATTACAAGCCCTTCTTTTGACGTGCACAGTCCTTGCACTTTCCTGCCATATGGATTGCGACTACGTAGTTCATTTTGACCCACAATTGGTTCAAATGTTCAGTGTTTGTTGGATCTCTGATGAATGTAAGAGTGTTTGTGGTTCTCCCGATAAGAGCTGGGCACTCTTCAATTATGTGAAAGAAAAGTGTCTAAGTGAGTTCATCTATAATTGCCTGTGGTGGAAGCATTTGTGTCCTTATCACTGTATTCTGGCAACACAATGAAGGCTTCCGCGATGACAGTGAGCAGTTGCCAAATTACCTTCTTATTGGTAGGATCTTGGATGAAGTCTGTGACACTGGTGACTCTCCCTACAAGTGACGGATATGTCTCTAACACTAATTGGAAACAGGGCAGCACATCCCTTGTGATATTTCTGCTGGCTGACACCATAAATGCTGCAAAGCGGCGTCTTGCTCTTTGATGAGTCAGGATCCTGTGTTTAGCTCTTAAGGAAAAGTCTTTGATCACAATTTATTTGAGTCCTGTTTTCACCGACGCTTCAGTGTGTTTGATTTACAAGTTTGTGTCAACAAACGTGTTGTGGCTTAGATGCGCAATTGTCTTCTTCACCCTAAAACTGAGATGCATAGAGTGTCCGTTATGTCCTTATCCACTTTTTTGCTTAGAGGAACTGTCCAGTTTTAAGCCACAACTTGCAAAAGAGTTCTTTGTCTTGTCTTTGCTGCTCATGCGTCCTTCTTCCTCATCATGGATCTCGTCTGCACGTGCTGAGGTTCTTCCCTGTCGTCTGTATTTTCTTTGCGGTGGGGTGCAGCTTGAGGGCTTTCTCCAATGTAGGGCTTAATGTCATTGAGAAAAATCCATGCTCTCCTGCCGTGCAATTTGACTGCTGATGGAGTGCAGTCTTCTATGATGAAAGGACCATTGAATCTCGGCTCGTCCCACCTTTTCCTTGTGTGGTTCTTGATTAGAACTGCGTCCCCAGGGAAAATGAGTGGAATACAAAGACCTTGAGCTGGGTCTGTTGCAGAGTCTTCTGCAATGCTTTGTGCTGTGCTGCACCCTTTTTGGCATCGATGCAGTTGGTCTGAAATTACAGTAAGGCTGGATGTCATACAGTTCAGGTATTTTGACAATTCGGTTCCCAAGACCTCTCGGGTTGGCTGGGCATCACATCTAGCTCTATTTCATGGGGTAAGTGGGGTATTCATTCTCCTTCCTGTGACTATCTCGTGCTGCGTAAGATGATGGTCGGAGCCTGGTTGGTTCTGAAGAGCATACAATGCCAGTGTAAGGCAGTGCAACAATCTCCTCTTTAGAGTAAGCTTCAACTTGGCTATCCTTTCCTTTAACAAGCCATTGAGCCTCTCGCAAATACCATTACCTTCCGGATGATACGCCAACGAGAACTTGTGCTTTATACCAAGCAACAAGCTGATCTGCTCAAAAACTGCGTTAACAAAATGAGCCCCATTGTCTGATCTCATCACCTCACACACCCCCCATCTAGGGAACACTTCCCTCACCAGGAATTTGGCCGCACAGATAAAGTCTGGGTGTTTACATGGTCCTGCTTCTATCCATCTAGAGAATGGACACACCACTACAATTAAGTACCTGTACACGTTACACACTTGGATCATGTCGACGTAGTCGATATGTAAGTGCTGAAAAGACCCATTTGGCCGGAGGATGACTCCACTCACTACCTTTAATGTGTGCCCAGCGGTGAATTGCTGGCAGATTTTGCAGTTCACCATAAAGAATGCAACATGCTCTGCTAAATTCGGTATGAACCAGTCTTCCGAGAGCGTTAAAGCTAGATTCTCTTTCGACATATGTAATGGCTAATGTAATTGCTCCAATGCTATTTTCAGTAGGGCTACAGGCATGACTGGTTTACCAGTGCTGTCTTGCCGCCACAATCCGTCAAAGGGGTATAAAGAACACCCTCGACGTTTCCAAAGGTACTTTTCATCTTGCGGTGCCTCCCCTTGAAGCTCCATTAGTTGCATCTTCCCCATATTACTATAGGCTTCGGGTGTGGTTTGTGCTACCATCATTCATTCATGGGTGCACGCTGTCATGATGCCTACCCCCGGGGACCCAGACCAAGTCCAGCAACCCCGGAAGCAGGCATCAAGTTATGCTAAGCAAACCCAAAAACCCCTGCTAGGGGCTATTTGGGTGCAGTCCTGGCGCCTATGGCGAGTCAGTCCTGGCACCATAGGCGCCAGGCTCATAGATTAAAACTTACCTGATGCAGACCATGCTGCAAACTCACCTGATGCAGACCATGCTGCAAACTCACCTGATGCAGACCATGCTGCAAGAGCTCCAAGCCAAAGGAGGCTTGCAAGGGACTACTTTACCTAAGGGACTATTTTTTACTCGGGTGGGGCTGGGGAGGAATACTTACCTGGGACTACTTTGGAGGCTATTTAAACCACGCCCGAAGAGCAGCAGACGCTTCGCGTTCTTCTGCATCCAGCAGCGTAATGCTCACCGTGCCTGCAAGTCTGCATCCAGTCTTCTGCCACGCCCGCCACGAGTCCGGAGCTCAATATATAGAAAGCAACAGGTTACATATTGACATTATTTTATCGAACTGTGTTGGATAATACAAATCCTTACCTGAATATTACCGGTTGCCATGAGGAACTCTTTGCTAGGGTCAAGCTGCAACCTGCAAGGAATCGGACAAGAGTGAAAGTCAGACATTTGAACTCTTACGAACTACATACTTACGGCGTCTTACTGGGAATCTCAGAGTCAATATTGTTCTGGAACTCACCAATTCCTTCGAGCCAGTGAAGCAACTGGTTATCAACGCGCCCCTGCGCTCAATGCAGGATGGTGAGCTCATCTTTCCAAACCATCAGGTGAGACTATAAGAGGGGACATCAAAGGTGATCAGTGGGGAGAACAGCGGGAGTGGGAGAGGGTTAACGCTCAACTCCACGGGTGGTTAATTCCCTTTCTCCATTTGCAGAAGAATATTCCTACGGGCCAAGCAAACGAAGCAAGGTGGGCCAGTCCAGTTCGTCATCTCGGCACTACGCGTCACATTGGTGGAGGCCGCAGCTGTCCAGTTCAGATCGACGCCCCTGTGGGAGCCAGGTGAGCGTAACACACGCCACTTCTACTTCAATGATCGTCTCACTTTTGGAGGCCATACGCTTGGCTTCTGTGTCGGCTGCATGATTTCCGCGTGACACAAAGTCTGTCCCATTGGTGTGGGCGGCTCACTTCACAACCGCTATGACCACTGGGAGCTGTAGTGCCTTAATCAGCCTGTCCAATAAGGCTGCGTGCTGCACTGGCGTGCCGTCCGCCTTTTCCAGCGTGCTAGGCCTGCGTGCACTGTGGATGTCACATAGGCGGAGTCACTGTACACCGTTACTTCCTGCTCTGCATGATTCTCAATTGCGAGTATCAATCCCAATAACTCTGCAGCCTGTGCTGAGTAATGAAATGGTATTCGTACACTGAAGAGTACTCGAAATTCTCAGTTTGCTATGTGTTTCATCACAGCAATGCCTGTGTGTCTGTGTCCGTCATCTTGGTCGATTCACGAAGAACCGTCAATGAAAACAATCTGTCCTCCTGCTAGGGCATTTTCTTTCACCCTGGAGATTTCATCATAGAATTCCTCATAGTTTGCACAGCCATGTATCGGTTCTCTTTCTCTTTCAGTGACTGGCTTGGCTATGAATGTAGCTGGATTTACTGTTTTACATCGAACTATTTTGATTGATGGGTTAGATATAATCACCTCATAGGCAGAAGCTCTTTGAGCTGTCAGCGTACCCTTCGGTTTCTCTAAGATGGCAAATAATGAGTGCTCGACGTATAACGTCATGGAACATCCCATTACAATGGTTGTTGCTTTCTCTATGGCGAACACTACTGCAGCTAAGCTTTGTTCACATGGGAATTGGCCTCTCATTACTGGGTCCAGATTCCCACTGTAATACGCCAGGGACTTGTACCCCAATGAGGTTCTTTAAGCGAGCACTGCTGTCCTAACGCTGCCATCTGTGTGCGAGAACAGGTAGAATTCCTCTGCATAATTAGGACTCCTGAGAACTGGAGCCATACAAATCGCTCTCTTGGGTTCTGTAAACCCCTTTTCCATTGTCTCAGTCCATTCAATCTTTTCCTGTGTCATCCGGGCCTACTTTAGGGCCTGGAGCAAGGGCTTGGTATATGAGCTGTAATCGAAGACCCATGCTTTAACATAATTGCACAGGCCTAAGAAGCTCTGCATTTGCTTTACCGTGAGCGGCTTTGCCATGTTTATGATAGCTTCAGCCCTTTCTGGGGTTACCTTTTTCCCCTCATGCGAAATTAACTGGCCTATGTACAGCACTTCCTGTTGACAATATTATAGTTTTTCCTTGTCACCCTTATAGCCTTTCTCTGCCAGTATAGTCAGTAGCTGAACCAAATCGCGCCTGCATTGTTCTTCTGTTGTGTTAGAATGTCATCCACATACTGCAAGACAACGCTTTCTACTTCAATATTGCTCAGGTCCATCTGGAGGACTCTGTTAAAGATGGACGGGCACTCACAGTACCCCTGTGGCAACCTCGTGCTTTTCAGAGGCATGTGTCTGAATGTGAACAACGTCAGATCTTTGAATCAAGGTGCAACGGGATTGAGAAAAGGGCATTTTCAAGTCAATCACCGTGAAATACTTTGCCTCGACTGGTATATTACATAAAATGGTAAATGGATTAGGGACTAGAGGGAACTCGGCTTCGACAATATTGTTTAATGCTCTTAAATCTTAGATTAGACTCCAAGACCCCCCCTTTGATTTCTTGACAGGATAAATCACTGTATTAAATGGTGACTCTGACGTCACTAGGATGCCCTGTTCCATCATGGCCGAAATGGTCTTCGCGATCCCTTCATCTGCCTCCCTGGATATGGGATATTGTCTTGCTCTTGGTAAAATTGCTCCTGGTTTCAGCTTAATTTTTACTTCTCCCAACCCTTCAGGAGGCCTGCGTCATAAGGTCCTGTTGTCCATACTGAAACAGGTACTTGGGCCATGTCATCATCAAAGTATTCAGGACGTACCAGTGCCAACATCATTTTCTGAGGCACTTCTCTTTTAATCGTTTTTACCCAAAATATGAGAATCACTTCTACCCTTGTCTCTTCTGAGTCAGGCTGTTCTTCAAACAGATCGTTATCAGTGACCTCAGTCGCTCCATAACCTTCTTCAATGGTGATAATGGCACACCATTGTCTGCCTTCATCATCGTAGCCTTCAACTAGTGCTATCGTACCTCGTACTGCTGCAGCATGTATCGTCAAGGGAAATATTTGTGCCTCCTCTTCATGAATTGGTATTTTCGGCCTGAATAGAAATTCGTCAGGGGTCCTTCTGACCCTTGCTGCAAGGCCTGGTAATCCTGCTATAAGTACTTGTATGCCATATGCGAAAACCTCAGGTTCTAGCGGTACAGCTCTCATGGCTCTGTGCCCTGAATAGGCTCTGATCATATCGCACATGTTCGAATAATGCATTCCCGGAGAAGAGCATACTATGCCCTCCTCTGGAAACGCGATGGTCATATTCAATTTTGTCATTAAATCTCGACCCAAAATGTTTACTGGCGTCTGAAATAAATACAACAAAGGTACATTCATTATGCATCCCCTATGGAGACGGGGATTGCGTCTGTAAAGGGAACTCGACTGTGAGTTCCTGTAAAACTCTGAGTAACTATAGCCTCGCCGGACAAGGAACACTTGCCTTCTCGTATGCATGAGTGTGTTGCCTCCGTGTCAACTAAGAAGGAATATTATTTACCCCCTATGGCGACATTCACCCTAGGCTCCCTATTAGGGCCTGGTGTCACTGATAGGATAGAGCACATCAGGGTTCCCAGTGAGCTGTCCTAGTTCATATATAAGTTTGGTCCACTGTACACTTGTGGATTCTCTCCATTCCCAGGGTTACCTCCCCTTCCGCAGTTTGTGCCCTGAGACATTTGCGGTGGTGCCTGTTGGAATTGCCCTTGCGCCAAGTTCCCCATGCTCGGGGGTTTAACCCCCTGCTGCGCACCCTGCTGCATGCCTGGTGCTTGCTGCTGCACTGTGCGATTCTGTGCACCACCCTGTTGGGAGGTTGAAGGCAGATTCACTGTGCCTGCTCCCATTCCTTGGCTATTTTGGCATGCGCCTTGGCTTCTGCATGAGCGCGCCACATGCCCTGTCATTCCACACAGCCAACATACTGGTGGTGGTCAGACTATTTGTCCATTTGACATATCTGTATTTCCCATTTGCTCATTTTGAAAACCTCCTTGATTCCCTTGGAAACCTCCCTGAATACTCTGCCATCCTCTTCCTCTAAATCCCCTTCCCCTCGGGTACAATCCTACGTTACCCTGTTTGTTCTGCTGTAGGTTAGTCAACTGTTGTATGTTCTGTTCAGCTGGGCTAGTCAGCATGGCTTCTTCCAGAGCATACTTTGATAATTTCCTTTGCACCAGCTTCGCTTCCTCACCTTTCCGCGTTGCCTCCTTTTTCCGATTCTTTTCTTGCAACAATCTACAGTAATGTGCAATAGTTAGCTGTATTTCAGCCCAAGATTTGGCCTCAATCCTACCAATTTCTTGAGTTGTTTCTGCACTGATTTTGGCAATCCTTGGCATAAAATGTGGTAAAACACAGGTCTGGATTTTGTCCTAGATTCATTCGTTTCGAGCACCCACGCATTTTGGAAATTCTGGATATAAATCAACGGATCTTCTGACTCCTTCATTTTGCGAGTCATTATAGCTCCCATATCGGAAGTGTCTGGGTAAAGCACTCGTATCGCTTTCCATACCGCTGCTCTACAATTGTTGAATGGTGCTCTGTCATGAGCAGTGTTAATTATGGTAACACCAGGGTACCGAGCCAGTGCCCATACATTGTCTGCTCTCGCACCAAGTATGGCAATCAGGAGACCTTTAATGTCCCCTATAGCTAACGTGACACCCCCTGTCATCTTTTCTAACTCGTGTATTCACTTCCTAGCTCCCGATGTCAGGATTGGAAGCTTGGTTTTCAAGTTCTCTCGATCCATGTGTGACCATGGAATATATTACGGTCTTGCTCCCCCCTTTTCTAGCAGTGGAAATTGGAATGTGCAGCCTTCTTTCTTCTTCCCCATAGTTCTTCTGTCTATCGCTGGGGTAACATTCCTGCATCGCTGTCTGCCTGGCAATGTCCTTAATCTGTCTACATAGGCAGGTGTTGACACCCCCCTCTGACCATGGGGTGTTCCTTCATGCCGGTCAGGCTGCACGGCAGACTCTGATGTCCTAGGTGCGGACTCGCTAGCATCTGACCATCGTACCCTTTGTCCCTTGGGAGCCGCTTTTCGCACTGTCTCCCTTCTTCATGTGTCTTGCACTCCATTTCCTCTCCGGAGTCGGACAATGATTGTTCCCAATTCATGCAACTCCTTGTGTCATCATCATTTTTACTAATTTCCAGTCTGTCCAGGGACAGTCTTCTGCTCCCACTACTTCGGGTGACATCCTCAGTGTCATACAGCTGAGTGCTTTCTAAGCGCTCGTCTTCCCTTTCCCCTTGGGATACTCGTTCTAACCCTATTTCATCATACATTTTATTGATCGCTTCCCTGATGCTTCTGGTGTCGAAGTAATCCTCAATATTCGTCCCGCTATTGCCTGGTACTGATTCGTACGCAGGGAAAACTTCTTCAATGTCTTCCCATTATACAACAGGATTGGGTTTTTTAACTTCCCGCTCCAGATATTCGAGATCGCGTGCCCTCTGTCTACGCTTACATTCAATATCATCATCAAATTCTTTGCGCTTCCTCGCCTCTTCTCTGCCCTTATCTTCTTCCCTTCTCCTTTCATTTCTACGTTCATTTGCCCTCTAACTTCCTCATCTTCTCATCTCTTTATTCTTCTTTCATGTACTCTTTGCTCTTCTTCCAACTTTTGCAGGTTCTGCCTGTACTTGTCATAGGCTGCGCACTGCTTGCGACTGAGCGGCTTTCCTTGCTCTTCGCGATATAGCTGTTCTCGCCTCAGCCTATCTTTCCTCTTTATTCTTTCATCCCTTACTTCTTTTTCCTTCTCTTTCTCCCTTCTCTGTGCCTCATCAGACTTCTCTCTCAGTCGTAATCATCACTTCCTTTACCATCGAGTTTCAACAATATCTGTCCTCTCGTCCATTCGTCTTTCGCAAATGCTATCTCATCAGTTCTGTCTTCACTTCCTTTCCATTTTGTTCCCTCTCTCTCTTTATCGAGAGGTGCACTTGTCTGTGCCTGATCCTTCTTTTCATCAACTCATCTCTCCTTGTCCCACGGGACTGCGGAGGTGAGATTCTTATCCTGATCCTTCCCTTTACTTTCGTCACTACTGTACGTAGGTGACTCATATGCAGGGTTGCTGAACCCTGTAGCTGCCTTGAGCTTTCTTAATGGGTAGAGTCCCTCTGACTTACTTCCCTCGGTTTCTGTTTCAGGCGGGGCTGGTGGCCACGTAGGCGTCTCACCTCCCTCCGTGCATACATTTAATATCCAGTCTGCAGGTGGCTCTTCCTCCTTCGACTGTTCAAACATTTTCCAAAGTTCTAGAACAGCGAGGCGTTTTTCTAATTTCTTGCCTGTATATGTGACATGCAAGTAAGTCGTCATATGCTGTAAGACGGCTTTAGATAAGGACCCATTCTGTGGCCACAACATAAACATCTTATGGCCGGTATCCTTAACACACTCTGTACTGTATTTCTTAAGCTTGAGTGCATGGTTAGGCAATTGTTTACATAAGTGTGCTAGCGGAGTAATATCTTCAATGCTTAAATCTGTTGTAGCAATACTTTCATGCAACTTCACCACACCCAACAATATGAGCAAGCACCAAATATCGCAAGCTACAATCCAATGTTTTCCTGCCAAACTTTATATCACCAATTTACTTCAAAAACATCAATTCATGTGCGATTCCCCCTCAAATATAGAATCGCGTGAAACCCTATTTGATTTCGACCAGTACAAGACAAAATTTCTTAATTGTGACATACAACACAACAAGTACAACAGACATTTGACAGACTAGACAGACACCAGCTGGACACAAATATCTCTGCCTTCTAATTAATACCCCGACATGGAGTTTAAATGAACTCCTTTTATGATGTCTTTAATCATCGTAGTAGCCTAATCCTTCCCTATTATGTGGGACTATGACTTTCTTCTGACTGCTATATTAAAGCGCAGGAACAAGGAGAATCCTCTCTCTCCTCAGGTGTCAGCCCTGGTATCCTCTCTCTTCTCAGGTGCCTGCCCTGGCATCCTCTGTTTTCTCTTGGGTGTCTATCCCGGGATCCTCTGTTTTCTCTCGGGTGTCTATCCCGGTATCCTCTGTTTTCTCTCGGGTGTCTATCCCGGTAACCTCTGTTTTCTCTTGGGTGTCTATCCCGGTAACCACTGTTTTCTCTGTTTTCTTAATTATTCTCGAGTCATTATCCCCTTATATATACAGTCTTCTCTACTTCTGACTATTTTGTTTATTCCACCTCCCTCCGTTACCTTTTCCCTTACTTGTTCTATTGCTTAAGGACATTTGCCAAAGCATCAATTTTCATTTCACTCACTGCTCGCATCGTTCCTCTCTGTGTCTTCGGATCACCGCCTCCGTTACCGCCTTCTTTTGGTCTTTCGTCTGATTCACTGCCCGTAGGAATGGAAGGGTTTATGTTTTTAAAACGGGTGCCTTCAACCCACTGCAGTTTTTTGGACAGTATTACGCTATCATTGTCCACGGGAAGCTTCACAGTCTACTTGGCCAAAATGGCGAAGGACTTGTGATATTGCCAAAGACCTAGAGTTACTTTGTGTCGACGGTCGTAGGTGTTTTATCAATAATCAAAATTCAATAGTTGATGGTCAAAACCATCCGCGCTACCAAGTGTGCAGGAGGGCGGAGCGACCTCTGAACGGGCCCAGGAGATTCAGAGCTCGGCCTTCGGCACCTTAAGTCGAGATAGCTGCACCTTGAGGAGGATGGGGTGCAGGATCCACTTACTCCAACACCAATCAATAAGGACAAGTCAATGGTTTGGCAAAGGGAAGTCCGTTTAATGACAAGTACAAAAAACGGGGAAACAAATGGCAATCATCAGAGATGCGATCGCCTGTCTCGCTTCAACTTCCAAATTCTTCATGCAAACAGTAATTTTTATAGCAAATTCTCATCATCACTGACGTGTAAAACTCATAAGTTTGACATGCAATTCTATTGGTCGGGAAAGGTAACTTAAGTATAGGTACTATATCTGTATATGGTAACAGAGCGTGAGGATTGGATAACTCTTATCAGGTGGGCATCTACACCCATCCCTCTACATCACTCATGATAGACGTCACTACAAGTACGACGTTTCATTGGCTTTACTAGCTATAGGACCCTAGATTATTTGGTGCATTATGATTGGGTAGGTTACACCCCTAGACATAAATCTCCACTTTGATTAGCAGCATGCAGAATGGACACCCAGATGTGGCGTGCCCCAAGATTCACCCTGCCTCCCTTCCATCAATCAGTACCTTAGGGTTATGTTATGTTATGTTATTTTGCATTTATATAGTGCCTTATATACCATTGGTATGGTCTGAAGGCGCTGGTAGGTTGAACGCCCTTGGGAACCGAAGTTCAGATCAGTAGAGAGAGTAGAGGGAGTCAAAAGGTGCGTGTGAGCACCAGGTATGTGTGCAGCTCGTGCGGTATTCGTGTAGCAGCTGCTTCTTAGCGGTAGGTGTGGTGGTTGAGAGATCAGGGGTATGTGATCGTTCTGGCAGGATTTATCCAGACCGGATGTGGCTGCGTTAGGCCTGAGGAGAACGCCTGGCTGGGGGGTGTAACCAGCAGTGTTTACTTAGAGTGATGTGGAGTAAGCGGCGGATGTTGGTATGGGAAGAGTTATACCGAATGGTGTCATAGTATCTCTGTGTTCCAGCTGAGTGGTGATGTAAGGAGAGAGTAAGCGTGGTGGTGTGATATGATGGGTTATATGCTTTTTCAAAGTTCTCTGCATTCCAGACCATACTATATACATCACGCAATCTTATGCGCTCCAGTCCGTTCCATGCACTCCTATCCACTCCGCACACCCCAGACAGCTCCATACACTCTGGTCCACTCATGTACTCATGCATTCCAGCCTGCCCTGCGCACTCCAGTCTGCCTAGCGTACTCCAGTCTACCCCACGCATGCACTCTTGTCTGCCCCACGCATGCACTCCTGTCTGCCCATGCTCTACGCATTCAGCAGCTCTACGTACTCCTCTATTCTTAGCACTCATCAGTACGTAGATGTAATCTGTGCTCATTCGTTTTATGTACTCATCCACTCTATGCAACACATTTGTTCACTCTGAGCGCTCGATCGCTCCAGGCATTCGTTCACTCCAGGCGCTCATCCTCTTAATGCCCTCACACATATTATCCATTTACCTGTCCACTCATCCGCTCTATCCACTCATCCGCTCTATCCACTCATCCGCTCTATCCACTCATCCGCTCTATCCACTCATCTGCTCTATACTCTCATCCGCTCTATACTCTCATCCGCTCTATGCACTTATCCGCTCTATACACTCATCCGCTCTATATACTCATCCGTTCTATACACTCACCCGTTCTGTACACTCATCTGCTCTATACATTCGCCAGGTCTGTACATTCATGTGATCCAGCGATCTACACACTCTCTGCACTTCTGTATTCATCCGCTATCCACAGTCATGCACTCTACAAACTCATCCGCTCCACATATTCATCTGTTCTACACGCTCATCCGGTTTACGCACAACCGTTCTGCTCATTCGACTGTTTTACACACTCCTGTGTTCTACTCGCGTCTCTGTATTTACCCACTCATCCATGTTACACGTTCGTCCGCTCTACACACTCAGCCGCTCTTCACACTCATCCGCTCAACATGTTCATCCATTCTATACACTCCTCCACTCTACATATTCATTTGATTTCCTCACTCATTCGAGCTATATAGTTATTTGTTCTTCACTCTGGCATTCTTCCACTCAGCCTATTCATCTGATCCACCTGCTTCATCCATTCTAACTATTTCATCCACGCCATTCACTTTGTTCGCTCCTCATGCATTATGTCCATTTCAGGAGTTTAAGTCTCTTTACTGTTTCCTTATGATGTATTCTTATTAACCACGTCACATTGCTCTGATCTATTTTATTCAGTTAATTGTGATTGTCCTTCTAGTTCATATTCGGGGTTACTAGCTGCCAATTCTCTCATCAGGTAGTTTGTTGGGCTGGTGTCATTGAGATGCTGTTATTCTGTTTGGGTTAGTTATGTGTCAATTAGTTGGCTGAGGATGGCCTCGAAGCTGTAGTTTCTTATCAGGAAAAGTAATGGCATCCTCGGATTCTGGGTGACATCAGACATTGGTACCTCTTCGCGCTTGGCTGGTCACGTGTCAGTGCACTGCGAAGCTGCTTCATTTTCCATCTATTTGCGTATTTGATTCTTTGTTCGGCCTCACCACCTGCCTGGGCCTCCTTATCTTGACCTTCATGGGGCAGGCTGCTACGCTCTTAAGTTTCAATTCTTCGTCAATGCCGCTCTCCTCCCTTCCTGGAGTTGACCTCGAATTCCTAGGCATGGGCTGCTTCTTGCTAAGTTTCGATTCCGCTCTTTCGTCTGGCTTTGTGCTGGTATATGAATCCTGGCCTGTTTGGCCCTACCAACCTGGGCTTAATTCTGCTTTCATGTAAAGTGGACTGTACTTATATAATGTACTTCATTGAGGTAGATATTTATATATGTATGTAGTTGGTGCTTGCTGCTTTATTCTTCTACTAAGCATTGCAAGCCGTACTGTTTTCTTAGCTTCTTGCGTTACAAGCCTATTTACAGGCGTTAACTGGTTGCATGTTTTCATCTTGCTCTATGGCTATGTTTCTTTATATTTTCACATCGTCTCTTCTTCTATGCCTGTGATCTCTTTATCCATAGTGTTTTCGTCTTAGAGTGTTATCTCTTGGTTGTTGTTTCGGTCATCTGTACGTCTGTCCGGGTCCTCGTGATGTCACCATTCGCCTTCCATTAAGGCCCTTTGGATCTCTTCAGGGACAGTTTGTAGGTACTCTTCATTTCATGTCAGCTGTTGGTATGGTTGTCTCAATGGGTACCTTGCTGCCCATGGTTGTCTGGTTAAAGGCACTTCAACAGGTATTGCTCTTCTGATGGGCACTGGGCAGAGCGCTAGCACGGTTCTCTGCTGGTTTATTTGCTCATCATACGTCACAAATCTTGGCAAGTATGTTCCTGGTATCTCAAACTGGGTGGCTGAAGTGCAGGCCATATCTGGGACCTCCTCTACAGCATCTTTGTGCTCTCCGCCATCTGGGTAGGTCTGGCAAACGCATCTAGGGGTGACTGCTTCCCTTTACCTTTGTTTGTTTTTGACATCATTGTAGGAACACCCCATCTTGGAGTCCTCTTTAATGCTGAGTACTTGTGGTGCTGACAGCTGTCTGCTACCGTGCCAAGTTGGAAACACGCTCCGTTTTATGTGCTCCGGTGATTCCTGTGGTCCGACCTTTGCTGTATAATGTTAGCTCCCTATGCCTTGGCTCTTGTAGGTGTGAGTTCCTACCAGATCTGCCCTGGCATTACTCCAAGGGTGCCGGTGTTTCAGAGTTTGCATCAGGATCCTACCTCCCCTTCTGGGAACTGTTGTTCCTCCTGGGGGTCTCAGTATCAACCATTTGCCAGAAAGACCTTGGGCCCCGTGTTATTGCTCACCTGCTGGTCTGGTCGCTGCAGGTATCTCAAAACACTGAGGGCACCCTGGGTATTGGTGTGTCCCTCTTTGCTGCGCTCCTGATGAACTGTGTAATGTTAGAGCCTGATGTATGGTATCTGTGACTGCGATGGGCCCAGATGCGACATTAAGATTGTGCCAGGCGTCTAATGTTCTTTATACACCAACCGGAATTGGCTTCAGTCCCCTGTGCCCAGTCTCTGTCGGCCGACTCCTCCTCCACACTCTCTTCTATCCGCCTTCTGCAGGGCTGCGTTGGTTGCTCTATACTGCACTACGCTCCTATGGTTTTACTATGCGGTCCCTTCTACTCATGGGCCTGACCACTGTGCCTGTACTGCATCGTTTCAGCTCTTTACCCTAATGCAGTTCTTGTGCGCTCCCCATGCCCACTGTATGCAGCAATCCCATGGCCGTGTCCTCTGGCAAGCGCTTGGTATTTCGCAGCTCGCATGGCTATTTCTTTTCAGTGGCAAGCTTGTCCTGTGTTGTGCGTCATCCAGACTTCCGCCGTATGGAAGAATGCATTGCGTTCTGTTTCTTCATCACACTATTACGGAGGACCTGCTCTGTGTTCTTCACTGGCCTGATACTGTATCTCATATCGAAGTGTATATTGTAACCTTCCTGCCTTGACTGAGGGATTCCGCCTCAGAGCCATGTGCAGTCCTTGTTTACCAGCTGTTTCAACAGAATACTTCAGATTCTGTGCTTTAATGTGCAATGAATGGCTATTGTCAGATGTGCCGCTGTGTCAGCGACCACAAATGTAGACCCTCACCTATATTCACAGTCCGGGTGGCCCAGTGGAGTTTCGAGCTCTTTCGACCTCTTCACAGTGTCATTTCTCACAGCTTGCCCGGTGTCAGGCGCTCCAGAGTACTCAGTGTGACCTCACTGCCTATCCGCACATATTCCGCTACTTCTTCCTTCCGTTCAACTGGCCCGCGGCTCCTCTCCTGCAGGGGCGCTTGTGCCCAACAGCACCTTTCAAAGCCACGGCCACCCTTCTGTCCTTCTCCTATTCCGTTCAGTTTGCTGGCCGGGGTCTAATCCTGTTGCATCTGTGTCCCGGCTCTACTTTGTGCTGTGCAGCTGTCTGTCAGCCCATTCCCTTGTTCGCGTCCCGCCGCCATCTTATTATATTTGCCGACATGGTGCTTCAGTGTTTCCCCAGCTCGCGGTTTCCACCATATGCTGCAATTCACTCCAAACGTGTAATCCCAGTATGCCGACTGCCTTCATGCATCTGTAACAAAATTACGTCTCACCAAAGGCTCAGAGCATGGTTTATCAACAGGATGATTAAGGATCAGCAGGAGCACCACAGGATCACCTCCTTTTCCATGGCTCTGTAGCCACGCCCCCCTGAGATGAGTATACACTTATTAATTTCTATCCATCGTGGACACCCCAACTTCGACTAAGACTGATTTGCATAAGCAACAGGAAGCTAATTTGGAAAAGGAATGTAGAGCTTTGATCTGTCTCACATGAGTAAGGAGAAGGATAGCATTCTCACATGCATGATGACAATGAAAAGTTATTATCCCTGATGAACACCGTTTAGAGGTCGAAACACGTGTTTCTATTTGTGCTGATCTGAAATTACATTTTTGAATATTTAGAGGCTAATTGTGTTAATTCGACCATGAGTACTAAATCAACGAGATTGAACATTACAATGACCTAATGTGGTTTTGGACATTCATATTACTTGACAATTGGGAGCCAAGGTTCACATGGATCACCTCTAATCAGTGTAACTTTCACACTAAGAATAAACATGTTCGGACTGGTTACACCAATGGAGGTCACTATAGCCATGTAAGAACACTCATCATGCTGGCTTTTCTCTTCCTGCCGTTAGAAAATGGCCAAGCCACAGCAAGAAAATAAATCCAGACTGGCTGTGCCAATGCAGGCTACCACAGCCGTGTAATAACATATATCATGTTGTCTTTACCCTTAATGCCCAGTAAAAAAAAATATATCCAGGTTGACTGCACAAACGTAGGCCAGTCAAGCCACCTAATAACACTTATCATGTTTGCTGTACCTGTTATGCCCAGTAAATAATGCCATGCCAAAGTGAGAAAACATGGCAAGACTGGCTGCTTCAAAGAAGGCAAGACTATCCACATAATAGTACTTATCAATAGTGATTTAGTATTGATGCCCAGTAAAACAAATACCTTGCCACAGTAGGAACATGTAAATAAAAAATGTGTTTGTTATATCACACTTCATGCCGGACTCCAACATCTAAGCACAAGACTGGGACTGGGATTTCGAACCTGTGTTGCTCAGTGAGGTCTTGTTTCCAAGATCAGCACGTTGACCCAGAGCTGTAGTCCTTTAAACATGAATCAGTGTTCAGGCGGAGTCCAGGAGTGACAGGGAATGAATGCTGAACCCCAGAGCTGCCGGGGCAAACGCCTTGGTGGTGTATGCCAGTTGTATGACAGAAAGGCCTCTTAGGATTCCTCTTCCAGATCATCCGAAATCAAGCCAATGGTAACCCTCATTCAATTGGCTGTTATAAACCAGCTAATGTAAAGTGCAACCTGCACAATACTTAAGAAAATAACCCTTCAGAAATAAATATTAGCAGTGAGAAGTCATTCAAATAATGAGTACCACCATTTTGGCACAATGTTGATCACAAAATGTTTTATGTGTGGGCCTCATTACAAGTGTGGCACTGTGGAATTATGGTCGCAGGTCACACCGCACCAGCACCCATTTTTGGCCTGCCACACTAAAACTGTGGGTGGGGCTGTCGCACCTGGCAGGTCTGACCTGCCGGGTGTGATGGCCCCCGCCCGCAGAATTTTCACAGAAGCACCGGCACCATTAGAAACGGTGCCGGTGCTTCTGTGTCCTCATTCCCACTGTGTCTTATGGGGCTCCATGGGAATGGGGACTGACATTTTCCGGCGCCTGACTTCCCGATCCGCCTGGACTTTTAATGTCCCGATTGTACCAGAAAATCAGGCGCCAGAAAAGTGTTACGAGTCCGGCAGCAACCCTGCCAAAAGCAACGGCAAGGTTACTGATCGACTCGTAATGAGGCCCTTGTGATGTACTGTATCTTTCTCGTTTTCTGCTGTTAAAACGTTTGTAAAATTCATAGATGAAAAATACATTTATGCATCTAAAATGGTGAAAATCACCAATTTACACAATAAATTGCAATACATGCTGAGTGATCAAATTAAAGCCAATCAGGCCCTTGAATCTCTTCTGCATGGCTATGTTAGTGTCTGCCGCTTAATCTTGGGCTATGTTATCCCTAGCAGCCAACTTCAGGCCTACGAACCTTACTTTTGCTTTATTACAATTTTCATAAACGCGTGACCATTTATGTAGTCCTCTCCATGCAATAACTAAAAAGTTAATGACCGGCTCTAAAGTTGCCTTATCACCTCGTACAAACACCTCTCTTTACTACTAAATTCACTTAGGCTGGACAAAAGTAGCCTCCACAATAACATTCTACCAGAAAAGTCAGTGAAACATACTCCACATTCACAATCGGCGGCCTCCCAGTTCAGTAACGCATGGGGCTACTTGCTTCAAATAGTGTGTGTCCACTTCCATGGGGTGCTGGGCATCACTTCACAGATGAAGACATATGCACAGAAGCAGCTCCATGCTAGGGTAGCCATGACTCCCACTGCAAAACCACTAACGCAGGCACGCTCGGTCTAGTGCTTGAATGCAGATAACCGTTAGGATACCTCGGTCTCGGGAGGATAGCTCAGCGGCAACGTGCTCGCCTTGGAAGCAAGATGACATGGAGCAACACAGGTTCGATCCCCGGTCCGCGCTTAGAAACCTCTGGGAGACTGTGGAGACTATCAGCCAACTGAGGACATGAGGATTCGTACTCTACCCAGTGGCCATCATGGAAGTATGGAAGCCAGAAACAGTTAACCCATGATCTATCCACTGGGGGGTGGATAAGAAACACAGTAAAGATAATGGTAATGTAGAGTCAACTCTGCCGATGCATAATCGTGCAATATGTTGTTGTTTTTCAATGCTGTACACATTATGATTACAAATACAACTATTTTGATGTCTGTGATGCAATAAAGTGCATTTGAAGTTTGTGAGGCAACGCTTACAATGTTTTGGTGAAAATGACGAAAAAGGAGAGCTTGCATTTGCAGCCACGCATAACGGTATTCCTAAGCATGATGCAACTGAAACCACATGCTCCATACATAAGCTCAGTGTCACAGAAGTATACCATCGCTTTACATATCATCTCAACCCTATTGCCACCTAGAACTAGCAACAGATAAGAACACATATCACACCTCAAACCCACACAAAGTAACTACTGTATGACTGATATGGCAAAGTTGAAGTAAACAGATAGCCATCTCTGTCAACACAATCATTAAATACAATTCTGTTTGCAATCCAGTGTATACACTGTACTGTTAAGTGTCCTAAACTGCACCTCTGGAGAGAGAGAGGCCCTTGCACTTCATCATTTTGCCCTGCCTCTTTAACCTGACCTTTCCATAATGAGTCCTTATTTGACATCTCAGCATGAAAGCAAATCTCTTTGTGATGTTACATACCATCTGAATTGTCTACAAGGTATGATGTGGAAACAGGTATTGGGATTAGCTAACTCTATTCCTAACTCTTGTATTCGGTCTGAACTTGGTATATCTAGTTTGGGGGCCCGTTTTCAATGGAGACAGCTTAATTCCTTCTCTAAAATGCTAAATCCTCCCTTGAATTCTTTATATTTGTAATTGGCCCAAATGATCAACAATGCCAACCCTAGTTCGTTGATTAAGTTTAAAGAAAGGATGGAAGAGATTCTGCTAAAAATTGGTATAACCAGGGATGATCTCTGGCAACGTCCAGTTTACTCTAAAAGGAAACTGTATGATTACGATTGGTATTTAACATTGGACGTATTGGCACTCATCGACTTTATACAGAATATGCGAGACATGCCAATAAACGTATGCCCGAGAGTAAGATATATTCTCTGTTTTCCATGTGACAAGATCCGAGACATGTATATGAGGTTTAGACTGAACCAGTTTCATACCTTAGAACGTATTCAATATTGGGCTATTACTTGTTCTGTCTCGTGTAGATTCTGTTTAAATGGGCAACAGCCTGAAACTTTAAAACACCTTGTAATATACTGTAACTTTTTAGAAAATTTGAGGATTGCCCATCTGGGTGCAAATAATGTTGGCCTTACTTATCTGGCAAGGGAATGTCTATGGCAAAAGTGGATGATCAATCCTAATAACTTGTTCATGATCAAACTTTATGGATTTAATTTACTAATTCAAAACGAACTACAGCGTTTAATGGTTTCAGATTCTAGTGATGTTGACTCTTGTGGTTAGTAATATTATTATGTGGACTTAAAGTTTTGTTTCTGTCTATTTTAGGTAATGATTCTATACTACATAATTTGCTGTAAATTGTGTAATTGTGTGTTTTGTAAATTTGATTGAAACTTGTTTTGTAAATTGAACAGAAAAAATTAATGTATATGTAATGTGTAAAAAGTTTATTTTTTAAAACTAAAATGCACATCTTTTAATAAAAAATAAAAAAAGAAGCAAATCCTTTAGGTGGCCCGAGAGGCAAAGGGTCTTAGTGTGCCCGCAATAAACCCAGTTCCCTGTGGGAGTCTCCTTGTGCATCTGGTTGTGTGGGCTTCACTGAATGCTGTGAATCAGCTCCGAAGATTCTTTTTTAACCCAATATTCTGCACCCATGCCTGGCCTATCAACAGAAGTCAAACCTGGGGACAGAAGACAATGCCATCCCAAGATACATTGTGGGATGCTCTACATCAGTCCAAGGCGCCTTCCTGAGGCAAAGCTCTGCCAGTTTGTGTGCACACCAGCCTTCCAGAGGCCAGTGAGAGGTCCGGTGTGCTGCTCTATTCCCTGGATCTGATGGGCCCATGTGAGCCGCAAGCTCTTTAGATCTGCACCCCTGAGAAGGATAGGTGTGACCCCTGCATGTATCCTAACTGAATCAGACATCTACATCGGAATCCTGAGAGCAACCACAACTAGTAGCGTCTATGACCTCGGCTGTGACATTGGCAGGGGACTGGCAAGATCACCTGCCCCCAAGATGGTGCAGTTTCCATCCCCGTTGCCTTCTACAGCATCCAGAGCAACCAAAGATTCTGGGAAATACTACACCAGTCATGGAGACTGCTGGAGCACACGTCCAAGGATTTCATGAATGCATCAACGAGAACACCAACATTTGGTTGAGAGACTTTAGGATAGGCCAGATGTGACTTTCTGAAGAACCGCATTGGGCTGATAGAAAAAAAGTGGCCCATGTGTTGAATTATGGCACTGGGCATTGTTGATGAACTAGCCCACCCGCTTTATTGCAGTTTTCTGTATCCATCAGAAAACACCAGGGAACTGTGAACTCTGAATAATGGTGTGGTCTGGACCCGCAGTAGCGACTGAATGGCAACTTCAACCAACAAAGACTGGGCTATTTGCTGAATGGGACCACAAGCTGAATTGCAGCACAAAAGCACTGGGAGCAAAGGATTCTTCCGCATTCAATTCTAGTGGTTACAGGGTGGTTGCCCATGCAAAGGGCCCACCAGTCTAACCACCCATAGAAGTAGCACAGTCTAACTACCCATAGAAATAGCACCTGGGAGTCTCTTGAAAGGGGTGTTGCTATTTTCTGAAGACATTTGGAGAGCCACAATGCTAGCACAAGGTTAGCTTTGATCTCAACACTCTCTGGCTAGAATGTAAAGCCTTAATAGGAAGACTATGATGTTCATTGCTTCTCTAGGGTCCCTTTTTTGCTAGTTAACCTCTCTTAGCCGCTAATGATGAAAAGACTGATAGACAAGTCCTTTCGGTATTCAGTATGAATACCTTACCTTGTCTGTTGATATTCATCGTACTTACCCGTGCATTGACAGTTTTTTATTCAATAAAGCAAAATGTTGTATTATGCTTCTGATACCTCACATAACCTGCTAAGAGTTGAGCGTTGGCTGCTTGACCACAACTATCCTAGGTTAGCATAGACATTCAAGGGGGACCACTGTTGCTTAGCTTGATGAGGGACATCCCCAGGTACTGAACACAATGCACGGAACTGGTCCTTCTTACACTGTTCTATTGCATAGTATGCACTATCACCTAGTTATGTAGTGTGTGACTATATTCTATCATAAACAAAGAGCCATGCAGAAATGCTCTCTCAGACAACGTGCAGTGTAGCGCTCTGCAAATGCCAAGTAATAAGAAAGGAAAGTGGAAGTAGATGTTGAACGTAAGGCCCTTGGGGTAGCGTGTATGCAGTGCATGGGAGGCAGAGTAACTCTTATACCAAATAATTGAACCAACTCAGGAAGATGTTTTATTAACAATGATCTAAAACAGGGAGTTATAGCGGACATCAACAGACGTTTGCTTGATTCTCTCAGTGCATTTTGTAAAAAACACAGACTTTATTCTAAAAATTCATCATAGGTGATGTCATGCTAAGTGGCAAATAAGAAAAACCTACGAGGGGTTGTGATAGGATCAAGTGGAACATCTAAGTATATTTTCTATAAGGGTTTGGGTTGTGATTGGATCTCTACTGTCAGGTGGATAACTTATGCCCACCACTAGTGCAAGTCATCTTCATCACTATTAAGTACACAGTATATATTGGCTCTCAAACTATAAAGCCCTTTGTTATATAGCCCTCTACAATTGGTTGGCTGTTTGTGCCCACCCTGACTCACACGTGTAAAAATGAATAAAACAGACACTCCCTGGGCAGGGAATAAGGCACAAAAGCGCAGGCTGCGAGAGTTCCAAGGAAAGTTTATCTAGATCTCTGAGAGCGCTCTGACCACATCAAGGTTACAACACATTTATATAGTACATCGACATCTTTAACATATGATGCTATGTTGGACCAGGATTGGTCAGCCGTGGTGGTGACTTAGGTGTGGGCATCATTTCTTCCTCCGGGTTGGTTGCTTGGTTGGCAGGAGGGTTGATGTCAGAGATTTGTGCTCCGGGTGGTTGAAGGTCAGGTCGCTGTGAAAAACGGTGGTCACTATCTAAGCTAAGAAAATACATTCTGAGTATTGCATGCACTAAATAACAGTTGATCAAAAGACTCTCAGTAGTGTATCATGTTGTTATACAAATCACTCAAGAGTTTATACCATCTACACATTTGGGTTACACAGGTCACAGGTTTAAGGGCCTTGACCACTATAATACTGTCATTGAACTATAGGGTTAGTCTCACAAGAATCTTAGGTATGTGGCATTTGTTAGTATTGGGCACGATATACTGCACAGGGGTCTAATGTTAGCTGGGGATCTGTTGGGTGGGCTTCATAGTGAGGTTGGCATTCTGGCACATGAAAGGGATGCCTTGCAAGGACACAGGGTTAGAATGGCAATAAGTTTCAACTGGCAAGGGTAAGAGGGCAAGGACACTTTTTTGTGGAGATGGACAAGCTCTGCGCTTGGCTCATGTCGGTTCACATGCAGGACAGTGATCTCACAGGAAAAGGGATGTGCTACATTCATTATTTGTTGCAAGCAGCTCCGGCCTCAGTGTGAGAATGGAGTCGCAGAGTTTTCCAGTTGGTGTGGGGACGAGGGTGGGGGCCGTGTGCTCCGAGCTACGGCGGCAGGCAAAGGGGAGAGATGCATTTTGTACTATCGCAGTGAGGCCTGGTTACCAAGATGGAGTCGAAAGGGGGTACAGAAAATGGATGCCCTGTGTCCTGCTCGGTGGTCCCATCTACGCGAATATAACCAAAAGTTAGTATCGCATAAGGGCGAAGGGCGTACCCACCACTAGAGGCACTTGGTCCAAGTTTTGTACTGAGAAGTGATGGTAGAGAGGGGCCCATTGGCCCCTCGCTCCCACACAGTTTGATAAATAAATAGCAATGGATTACAATCAACTCTTGTCTGACTGTGTCATATTTCTACGGTACCATATCTTGCCAAAAGAATCCTTGAGGCAACACGTCATGATACTCAAACAAGGGCTATATGGCGCTGGAATGCCAGAATGAGAGAGAGCAACGCGCCTAAACATAACAGCAAAGAACACTGTGCATTTAATAAAAACATTGAACCACTAGTTTAACACAATTAGGTTATTATAATTGTCAGACCCACCAAAGATCACAAAAGTTAGAACAGTTATAACTGTTGGGATATTTCACTAGCAATCGCGCCAAGGCCCTGAAGTAGGATGCTTTGGTGGTTGCAAATGATCCACCTTAGTGTGAAACACCTGTTGGCTTCAAGTAGTATTAGGGATTGGCTATTCTTCCATAAGGGACCACTCTAGGATAGCGTATGTTTAGTCACAAAGAATATTGTCGAATATGCACATTGATATATTAGTGTAGTATTTTATTGAGACCAATTTAAATGTAACTTTGGCATCTGTGTGTGCCCCTGGGTATGTGACTCAAGTAGACTGGAGCTGATTCTAATCTAACATGATTTATTCATCAATTACAATGAATATTTTTTATGCATTGATGTCTCTCGCATTTAAGAGTGCAGCCATTATATAGTAGATACTTCAAAACTGATGCAAATTCAGTCATGATGTTGGCGATCTACCGGAACTGACGCAGGCCATACTGCGTCATCGTCAGCCGTACTGCACACTTGCCTGTTCGAACGCTCCTAAGTGGCAAACGCAGGTAAGTGAACAGGTGAAACAAGGCAGAGTAGTCTCTCCTTGTGGCAAACTGCTCTCCCCACTGGGCGACCAATGCTCCTTTACTTTTATTTTACAGCCACTAGCTTTTGGAGTAAAGATGTATTCCCAGTGCATACATAGGACTACATGTTGATAATTATCTCCAATTATTTATTGTTAATTGTACTATTAGAGGTGTGAAAATCAATGGATTGTGAGACGTGCAGTAAGATGTTCAATAAGGCATCTACTGTAGCACAGATTCCCCGACAGCCATCCAAGGGGACAGGCATCCAAGGGGACAGGCATCCAAGGGGACAGCCATCCAAGGGGACAGGCATCCAAGGGGACAGCCATCCAAGGGGACAGGCATCCAAGGGGACAGCCATCCAAGGGGACAGGCATCCAAGGGGACAGGCATCCAAGGGGACAGCCATCCAAGGGGACAGGCATCCAAGGGGACAGCCATCCAAGGGGACAGGCATCCAAGGGGACAGCCATCCAAGGGGACAGCCATCCAAGGGGACAGGCATCCAAGGGGACAGCCATCCAAGGGGACAGGCATCCAAGGGGACAGGCATCTTTCATAATCACAGCCTTTTCCCATATGCCATTGGTATATTATTGGTATTTTGAAGTGGCCTTGCAGGCGAGAGTTCACACCTTCTAGGACTGCTTCCAGGGCAGTCATTGATGTCTACTTAGGAAGGACTGCAAGCACAAATTGCCACTGATGGCTGCTGCAGCGCGGGGCAGATGAGCACCACGCAGATGCGCTACCGAGGAGGGTGGGGAGTGGTGCATTGCATTGGATCCAGTAGAAACAACACACATCACGTTAAAACATATACCTAAATGTATCACTACACACATGCTATCTTGAGATGTTTTGGGTGCAAAATTCTGGGGCAGAAAGGAGTCAATGAAAGGGCTGTCATGGATGAGAAAAGAGAGTCTTATGTCTTTTCTTTGAAATTCCTTTGCCATTAGTCTGAAGCTGTAATAAACCATACTAATAATCAGTAAACAACACACACACGAATCCATAATGAAGAATTGTTTTGTCTGTTAAGCGTTTTTATCTCCATATAATTTTCATTTACAGAATATGATAAAGTGGTTTCAGCGTGCATATTACAAGGAGTGGGTCTGCAGAGTGCCTACTTAGTACATTTAATTACACCCTCATTTAAAGGTCCAACTAAATGAGTGTAATTAATAACTAATTATTCTAGCGTGTGTAGGGCACTTGTCTATGCTGCAGGAAAAAGAGAGGGAGGCTTGTGGAAAACTCAAATATGCATAATTTATTATGAAAAGTCAACAATGCTTCTACTATCAAAAGGGTCTTAATTGCTCAGTTATTGCGGAGTCTGTTTTGTGCCCGTCACAGAGATATAGATCATAGCGACTTCATTTGCATTCTCACTTTCCACAGCGACCCCAATTCTCACTCATCGTTAAATACACACTAATGGACTCGTAGGGCTCTTTTTGTACTTAGGCGTGTTTGCGCCGTTGTCACCCCTCCCACTAGATCTTCGTTCTGCCGTCTGTTGCGTGTACAAGAAGCAACGCAAGCTCATTCACTGCCTTGGGCAAGGCCGAGACGGATGTGTGAGCTTGGCAAGTCCTGACAGGAGGTCGCAACATAAGGCATGATTGTGGATCTACATCTCAGACAACTGAACACAACTGGAAGCATCTTCCCTTCTTGTTTCCTCAGGGGCTTGACACTATCAAATACCGGTTTTCCAAGAATGTGAAACTACATATGTAAAACACTGTATCATGACAGAGAAATTGTGAGCCATTGCAAACCTATGCACAAAGGACAAGCATACTCGTCATTGGCACTTAAGGGGTTAAGGTTGCCACAAATAGAAATAGGTTGTTCCTAATGGAAGCAGCAATTCCAGATAATCTCGTTCCACGCATGTTTTTGAAAAACACTCAGATATTGTAGTTAAATATAAATCCTACGTCTTTATAATATTTTTCAATCATGACTTAAAAATCAGGTTTATCCATGAAGAAATGGTTCTCTGTCAGGGGTTTGAGGGCAGAGATGTGCCCACAAAGTCGAGGGGGAGAAAAGTGCACAAGACACAGGGCCTCATTACACGGAAGGCGGTGAGCCATGGCGCTGTTAGCGCCATGGCTCATGCCGGTAAAATACCGGCACCGCCTTGGCGGAAAGGGGATTTACCGCCCCATTCCAAGGTTGGAGGGGCGGTAAATCCCCCTTCCGCCATTGCCCTTCCCCATTCCCATTTCTGCCCCATAGGGCTCTATGGGAATGGGGAAGGCGCTAATTACGGCACCGCAATTTTGCGGTGCCGTAATTAGCTCCGAGGTCCCTTAGCGGGTTGGTTTTTAACGCCTGCAAAAAGCAGGCGTTAAAGCACCAACCCGCTAAGGGACCTCGTAGTAAGGCGGTAATGGTTAACGGTCACCGTTACCATTAACGGTGGCCGTTAACCATTACCGCCTTCCGTGTAATGAGGCCCACAGTCATGCAACAAAGAAAGGATAGGCAATAACTACAAACAGGCAACAAAGGCAGTAAACAGAAAGGGACAAGGTGTACAAGTATGAAAAACATGCTATGTTGCCACTTGGGCTGTACCCAGAATGGGGGAAGAGTTTCCCACTGGGTCAGCGGGAACTGTATCCTTCTGAGCTGGTTACTATTACAGGGCCCCACTCTGAATGCTCATGGGAAGGAGCAGCAGGAGTTGGGTGTCTGTGTCTGGACCCTGAGGCACGAACAAGGAAACAACACTCACAAGACCGAAGTTTGTACGGGTCCAGCAGGACCTGAACAGTGACTGCCTCCTGAAACAGGAACCAGCATAATGATAACAATATGGCACGAGGTACCATACTGAAACACAACACAGGAAAGGGGCAGAAATTGTCTGTTGGGAATCCCGGGAGAAGCACTCTGTACAAAGGAATTACATAAGCACAAGTGAGGACAAGACCCGTTACAGATATATCCAGGGAAAGCACAGGAAGTAAAAGTGAGCAAGGTTCAAGACAGAGAAAGGAAAGAAAGAGCATAAGCAAGAAGAAAACCACCTAATCACAAGGGTACAGGAGTCTGGAACTGCAGACTGGAAACTGAGGATCGGAATCAAGGAACAGCAGACTGGACTATACACCAGGAGCAAGACAACTCTGGACCGAAAAGCTAGACTAGTATACCAAGGAATGAACTGCAGACTGGTAACTCAAGACTCAAAAAACTTGGGCAGGACAAAAGATAAAAACAAGGAAATTCAGGACTGGAATCTAGGAAGCTAAAACCAGGTAACTCACACTATGGACACAGAACAAGGACTGCAAGCAGGGAACAAGAGAATTGGTGATAGAGAGCAAGTGGCTGTAGACAGGCAACAGAAGACTACAAACAGGGGAGCAGGGCTGTGGGGCAGGTAGCACAGTGCTAATGGGAAGTGTAGGCAAAGTAGCAGGGCTGCAGGGCAGGGAGCACAGGCCACTGGATCGGGAGCAGATTCTGAAAATGGCAGCAACAGGACACAGCAGAAATCCAATGATCAAAGGACCAGGCTGGCAGTGAACTCAATGCAATATCCCTGTGCTCTTGCACCCAACTGCTTAAATACTGACACACCCTGCGCTGAAGCAGGCTCGTTAGCAGCACCTGGTGCACCACAGGAAAATGTGCCTCCTGTGAAAAGTGAAAGGAGCACTGTGGGTGGGGGGTCATCTTCGTATTCTGTTGATAAAGTATTCAGAGACTACCAATGGATCTTTGTGGCTTTGATGGATGTCCCTGAAGGTGATGTGGGCAATGACGGGGAGTGAGTGTAGTGGTTATAGTGACTGAGATATGGTGTAAAAGTGTTGCTTTCCAGCTTCCTGTCTCATCGTGCTGTTCTGAACCATTAAAGGCAGGTAATTGATATTGGCATCATCGAGCCATTAGCTGAAGATGACTTCTTTTGGATAGTCCTTGGAAGGATGCTGGACGGGGTTCAGGAATGCGAGGTAGAAGGCATTTCAAGTGGACTAGGTGGAGCAGGGGTGTGACCATGGGACTTTCACAGGGCTAATTCAGTACATTTATTGTAACATGTTCTTTTGGGTGTTATCATAATACTTACACCATGCCTTGTAGTAATGAACACACATCTGTGTGTGTTACTACTTATAATCCTATTAGTAGCAGGATGATTCTTTTTTTTTGCAACACATGTGGACTGGGTTGTTCACCACTGAAGAGGTTTCATAGTGCTGTGTTAACTGTGGCACGCAAGAGGATTTAGACATATAGGCTGCTGTTAAGAGTTTCACTGTTTCCTTTGGAGATACTGCCAAACAAAATTATCAATACTTCATGAGTTAAGGGTAAAGGTCTGCATGATTTAGAGTAATGCAGGCCCTTCTGTTATTCCACATTTTGGAGCACATTGGACGACTCAATGTGGGTTGCTAATTACTGCCTATGGTAAATATTGCATGCAGTAATGGTTTGGTGTGGAGGAAATTTCCTCAAAACAAAACCAGGTGGTGGTGATGAGTATCAGTAATGAAACTCTAAATTTGTCTACTTCAAAAAACACATTTATTAAAAAAACAAATAAAGCACCATTTTAAATGCATTCTATACTTTTATTTATCTTCATTGTAATAAATGTAGCATCTTTATTTAAAGTATAAAAGCCAGAAATAAAGCAGATTTAACCAAAATGAAGGGACCAAATGTACAGATGATTGTTGCATATTCAGTGCCAGTAGGATATGCCACTGAGGTAGAATGCTTCACAAATGCAAAAGGACTGCCTTTGTGAATGAGATGCATTGCATTGTCTATCCAGTTGCAAAGTCAATGTGGTCGAGTTTCGAAACTTCTTTGCAGCTCACATAGAAATATATGAAATGGTACATGTCGGCTCATGGAGGACACAAGTCAAGAGGAAATCTGAAATGCGTGAACTACATCCTACAACTATTCACCTGACCCAAACAAATGCTGCTCACTTTTCATTTATCCTAGCCACTCAATCTCGTCAATACACAAACACATGCAACTTATAATTTTCTGATAAAATATCAGTACGCAATGGGAAGGGACATGCCAGGAACTGAAAGTATCTATGCACATTTCTTTCAGTTTGTTTTTTCCAACTGAAAAAAGTGCACATTGCATATGAACCTTAGCCAAAAGAAAAGATGTTCCTGTATTGTTGCAAGCTAAGTATAAAAGATGAGCACCTTTTTTGTCTAAGAATCTGTAAAAAAACATGCCCTAAAGAGCAGATCACAATATAAGATATGTTTCAGCTGTGTGATAGCATTTTGTCTGGTCTAATTCTATTCTGTTTTGCAAACTGAAGTCTATATTTGCCTTTCTGAGTTCATGTTGCATTGTATTCAAATGAAAATGTCAAAGTATTCGGCAAGAGCCGAATAGCTAGAAACTATTCGGCCGGAGCCGAATAGCTTTTTTTCAGCTGCAATTCGGCCGAATACTTACTCGAAGCCAAAGTTCGGTACAACCCTAGTTTATACCACATTTTAAAAAGTGGTGCATAGCAAGGGGGGTTGACACATCAGGCTTCAGGATTAGACAGAGCAGAACTAGCAAAGAAACAGAAACATGCAGAAAAGGATCAGAGCTGGTCTTCTACCAGGCAGCAGTGCCAATCTGATCAGGAAAGCAGAGCATAGAGAGCTGGAGACATGAGGTATAACTGAACAAAGGCATAAAGAACTAAGGGCAGACAAACGGACAGATTATTATTGTCAATGATATATTATAATGCAGCGGTCACCACACACGGCCGCACTATAGTTGAGCATTGAAATACATACGAAATCAAAAACATGAATTGCTAATAACTTTTGACTCATAGAACGTATTTAACGGACATTTTGCAGAGATAATTGTACTGACGGGCCGTCCCATACTAGAAATGATGGGAAAGATTGGTTAATAAATAAATAACTTATTAAGAAAACAAAAAACACAGTTTCGGTCTAGTCCCCATTAAAATTCATATAGACAAAAAAAGGGACATTTTTGCTTGAGTGCAAAGCAAAATCCGCTCGACAGAAATGGACCTGGAATGAAACAACTTGGGCACGAAGCGTTGACTCGATTTCTGGGGGGGATCTGGGGTTATTGTGTCCAGTAGTTATTTCAATATTTGCTGGAGAAGGGGGTGCCCCCTTCTTGCAAAATTATAGGTATAGCGCTCATGTTGCATTGCAGGACTGAAAGGCCACCATTTCTTTTTTGTTTGATGCAAAAGATAACCGTGGGTTATACCCAAATAGGAAAAAGGTGGAAAAATGCTATTTGCAGGTAGAACAACTATGAAATACCACCAGGATAGAGGTGGGGAGGTAAGAGGACACTATGTGAAATTTGGGAGTTGGAGGGAGCTAAGGACGAAGTTTAGAACATGAAGCACAAACATTTCCTGACATCGGGAATGAAAGTGCGTCACAGAAGCAGCGAGTGTTGGGGGGATTTGAGAGGACTGGGGAGGTGAAGTCGTCACCAGGGGAGTGGGGGGAGCAGGCCCAGATGGGGGGGCACTTGGTAAGTGCCTGGGAATCATTTATTTTCTCCTAGTTTTTCCTGATAACCGCTGGTACTGGATAACTACAGATAAACGCTTCTCTCTGTAGTACATTGCTATTGTACGTGCGGTTATGGGGAAAAAGTTTTTAAAACATGAGAGAAAAGAAAATATTTATTTTTACAGCTACACTGAGGCAGGAGGTGCAAAGTGGATAAGGCTCAAGACCATGATTAATATCATGCTTGCTGTGCCCAGAATATGTATGCATGCTACTTTCAGAACACAATAATGCTGGCTGTGCATAATATATGCTAGTATTCCTGCTGACTGTGTCTAAAATATGCAGCATGTATCTGTAAGAGCACATTATAGCTGGATGTGCCCATAATATGCCAACATTCTCCTGCAAGAACACATATGTAAGCTGGCTGTGGCCAATATATGCCAGCATGAAACTTTAAGAACACATTTTCATATTGAAAGTGCTCACATTATGTACCAGCATTGCCAAGGTAAAACATTGTCATGTCACCTCACTCACATACCCCTCACAATATATGCTAGCATTGTCTTCTACTCATGATTTGTGACCCCTGCGCGCGCGCTCTCTCTCTCTCTCTCTCTCTCTCTCTCTCTCTCTCTCTCTCTCTCTCTCTCTCTCTCTCTCTCTCTCTCTCTCTCTCTCTCTCTCTCTCTCTCTCACACACACACACACACACACACACACACACACACACACACACACCTGTCATTCATTCATTTTGCCATCCTCACCCTACTGTTTGCACAATTCTCTCCCTCATTCATCACCAAACGAAAACTCAAGGCCACCTGCATGACCCTCTACCCTGACTAGGTAATGACCTCCTATCATACGCTCTCTCTACCACTCCATCACACTTGCCTTTGTCAAATTAAACACTGTCTTGGCAACTCACGTTGATACTTACATCCATCCTGTTTTTTCACTTGCTATCGCCCCCACCCTTAACTATGGACCTACCCAATGTGATGCCCATGTCTTCTTGACATCTTATTAAAACATAACAAATTCCTTGGGATAAAGGTTAAGGGTACATAGTGCTTTTTTGGTGAATATAAGGTGAGATGGGCAATGAGGAGACAAAGGTAGACAAAAAGTCTAACAGGCAAATGTGTCAATGAGGCTCTACTACTGTCTGGGCCTGTTGCACCATGGACATGAGTAAATGACTAGATGCTTCTCTATTCTGGACTTCTGGTGCAAGCTATGGTAGTAGCCAATACCTCTTTTTTTAAAAAAAAAAATTGGCCTGCTTTGAATGGGTTAAATAAAGTTGAACAAAATGTCCGTTCTCCAGCCCAGATACCTCTTGCAGTCTCTACTCCTCAAATGCATTGCTTGGAGGCTGGCTGACAGCAAAGGCGTATGTATACAAGCAACCAACATATAATATCATAACATAACATAATGTAACATAACATAACATGATAGATATGGTTGTGGAAGGTTTCCGCAGCAGGACATCTGTAAAAATGTTTGCGATGGATAGCAAATGGCAAGACAGCACGGGGCTAGCTGTCCGGTAGTACCAAGAGGCTGCCAGACTGTGCACTTTATGAGGCCTTTTCACAATACAGTACACAGCCCCTTTTCACATCGAGCCCACATACACATTGAATAGTTTCTTGGTACTTGGACAATAGGTGCAACTACTACCTAACTGGTGCTCATTGTATCGACCCTTGAAGGAGGAAACCTCAAAAATGTCTGCTGGGATTTGAACGTAGAAACGGACTCACACACTCTAGGTGGGGCATATTACAGCACCCACCAAAAACTGGCCAGGGCGTTACAAGCTGATCCCTGCCACAAGTGCTCAAACCACTGAGCCATGATATGTTCCTGTTACAAAATGCAGAGACTAGCAAACATGGCTTATATGAAGGAAGAGTTCCCTTTGCAGGCTCTAGTGCCGTGAAGTTTTCACTCTAGTGGTGCAGTTTGTAATGTTTTTGATACATTAGGGAGCTCAGAGCTTGCATTATACTTAAGCTGAGTGTGGTTTTTGCCAGTATTGTATGGATGCATGCTTGTTTTTCTCAAAGGTTTACATACTACATAGTCCCATATTTGATCAACCAATAAAAGGAGCTCTAGGGACAAGATGCAAAGAACACATACAAATAAGAAGTTCCTTTGGGCTGGGTTTTCAGGTGATCCTTGCCACCCATGCTTTTAACATGATTGCTATTCCCCAATAGTATGTGGGCATCTGACAGGTGTTCACTGCATTTGGTGCTCGTGAGTTGCTCAAATAATTTATTTTATTTCCTAACCTGGTCATTGGCCATGGGGTGGTGAGGTCCTGGACCTGCATCAGAAACATGCAGGTGTGATTTGGTCTGGCACTCACAGGCTACTTCGCTCTGTTAATAGCAGGGGTGCAAGTAGCAAAACCTCTGGTGTTTGGGGGAACTACATATGTTGGAAGAGGGACTATCTTCAGACACTGTGGGGGGCGGGACACACTTACTTGTGTCGGACCATTCTCTGCCAAGCCATGTTTGTGGGAATTAGTGTCAAGTTAGTATCAAATTGTGTAATTCAATGCACATCAGGCATCTTACACTTCCTCTAAACATGACATGAATGGAGGAGTTTCCAGCAAGCTAATGCTGCGGTTGGGATGGATCAAAATATTTTCCCAGGATCATGCACTTTAGTTAAGCAGTGAAGCCAGGATTTGAACCCAGTGATACAAGCATCTTACACATGCCATGCACTCCCTAGTTAGTACAAATAGTTGTTTGGGTTTTGAAGAGCCACAATAATATGGTATTATACAGGTTAATTGCAAAGTACACGAATCAACCAAAGCAACCCTACTATATGTAAAGCCTTATATTAAGCCATAAGAGTATGTTTGTAGCTGTATTTGCCACGCCCTGAATGGCGGACTACAAGTCACAGACATTTCAGCTTTAAGTAGTAGACATAATGACTACAAAAAATACTGTTTTAAAAAGTAGCTTTATTTTGTTAATCGCTTTCTTTCTGTGGGCATACTTGAGCAAATGTGGTGCTTCGGATATTTAACTTCTTTAAACATTCTAGGTAGACCCTTCTGCTGAATCTTTAATGTTAAAAGCAGCCATAATTCTCCCGCTCACATCTGAAACCCGTAACAGGAGATTTTGCTGTAGTAGATTTCATAGAGGTAGAAATCATCGAATTCTTTGCAACGTAGTTTGCCGCAAATGTATGTGGGGGTGGGTTTAGGTGAATAATTATTGTAGAGAGGTTAAAGGGAGCTGCGGGGTCAAAACCTTCCAGTAAAAAAAGAAATAAGATGCTTTCTACTTCGATGAAAAGAAATTCGAAGACTCCACATAGAACCCTGAAACCAGATGCCCGTGCTAACAGTTGCCCAATGGACATTGCGCGTCTGGTCTATAGTGTGTCACTGTCTGATCAATGATCTGTGACAGACTAATGCAACCTCTGATTGATTGATTGATCCAATTCTTCATTTGTTCTCAATCATTCTCAACAGTACACTTGAAAAAGTAAACTGCATTTGTTTTTCAAATGCAGCTTTTACTTTTGCAATTGCTGCAGTGAAGCTGGACTGGGTTGCTTCACTTCTGGCACTCAGATATGGGGATCCCCTCTTAGGAATGTGGGGGAATATATCTCCCTTCTCACCCCCAGTTCCCGGGATCCCCTGAGGACCATTTTTAGAAGGAGGCATGTGAACTAGTGGAGGCACCTCTAGTTGAGGCCTCCGCATTGACGCAACTGTGAAATCTTTATTAGAAGGTCTACATTGATGATGTCACTTTTATCAACTATCAGCTGATGGTCTTTCCTGATAGTGAGCCGGAATATTCAGTATTTCATCAATGGTTGAAGGCCGATGTGCCGTTTCCTTGTGCAACAGGTGAACATAATCATGGAAAAACAAGCCCTTTGAGTCATAATCTTATACGTCTACAGTTCACATATGGCCTGTCCCTTAAAATTCCCCTGCACAACATGCTCCCTGAGAAGCAGAAGCTTTGGTTCCTGGCCAGAGAGCATGTCAATTTTGACCTGCCCCCATAGGGTTCAATGGGAATGGGGAGGGCACAAATAACGGGCTGGGCTATGCCAAGCCCGTTATTTGCGCCCAGGTCCCTTAACGGGTCCCATCCTTAACACCTGGCCAGACCAGGCGTTAAGGAAGGGACCTGCTAAGGGACCTCATAGTAGGGCGGTAAGGGTTTACTGGCACCTTTCTCCTTACCGGTGCCCGGTATCCCTTACCGCCCTACTCGGAATGAGGGCCAGTGTCTCTATTAGTTCCCTAACACCAGCAGATATCTTCTTGCTAAATGTGCTGAACAATTTCTGAACAAATAGAGATGCTCTTGTACATGTAGTCAGATCATGCCAGTGACAACTTGCAATCCGGCAAGTTACCTGGGAAAAGGGAAGCGTGCATTCGCGTATCTGTCTCAGTGCCAACGCACTTCTGCGCGCTTCTCCCTTCAAAGCTTTGTAGGGCCTCGTTACGAGTTTTGTGGTGCATCTGCAGTAAATCCGCTGATTCACAACTAAAAGTATTTCCTGCCACCACAACTTGGTCCTGTAGCATTACCACTGGATTACAAGAGCAGGTAGGCTGGTGCAAATTCCCATTTTTTGGAATCCATAGGATTCCATGTTTTTTTGTGACGGATTTACCATGTGCGGAAATTCTGTGCGGCACATCTGCCAATCATTGGTAGATTTACCTCCATCTTTTTAATGGTGGTAAATCCTCCACTTTCTTTCCAAACTCAGAAATTGGCGCTGTAGTAAAAGTGGCAGTAATTCTGTTAGCACTAAAAAAAGTCTTGGTAATGGAATTGCCAGCACCTTTTAGCACTCTGTTCATAATGAAGCCCCAGGTATTGCTGTCTTTTAGAGAATAAAGTGTTTGTATTCACACAGAGATCATTTCCTCTTATGGTTTGTCATGTCATTCAGTGGCTTTTGCAATTTCCTGGCCTCTGGTGCTTCAGCCCCAGTAAGAAAATAGGTGGCCTTGTGGCTGTGTTATCGCAAGCAGGGAGAGCAGAACCAAAGTTGCTATTGATTGGCTTTGTAATGTAGTTGGGGAGTTACCATTGCCTCAATGAAGGTGTACATTTGTAGTGAGTGTATGAATTTTCATGGGTTTTGGTGTTTGGCAGGCCCTAGTGCCTAGCCTCACTTCTAATGACCACTGATTGTATGTTTGTTGTAAGCCTGGGTGAATATATCCGGACAAACGCCGAATCACCTGACTTTTCCTTTATTTGGGTGGTTTGGGTTTGGCCGAACTTTTAAGAGATTCGGGTGACAGATTAGGGTTAAGCACAGAGCAATGCAAGCTGATGAAAGGTTGTTGTAACCATCGTGTTGAAAATGTTAGACCTTTTCCTGCCAGCACATGCTCAAAGCAAACTAAGTATAAAGTTAACAGAATATGTCAGAAGTTCAGAACCTTTCCTGCCGGGATGCTAAAAGAAAGCGACTCTACATGAGTAATGTCCTGCACCTGGCTGTTTCTTTTAAATATAGGAACCAAAATTAACTCTTTGTTTGTAGCTGATCACAATTTGTACCCTTTTTTTAAAAGAAATTAACACTTAGTGCCAAATTCACAAAAATGAATATAAATATAAATGTTTAGAGGATGCATTTGTTTATTTGCAATACATTGAAAAATGTGCTTTAGACCTTATTCACCGCATTTCCCGGAGGCTGTGACACAGCGCAAATGATGTGCTGGCCAGCCCCCTTGCATACATTAGTGTTGTGAGCATTTATGGCACCACTTGCACCCACGTGTATGCTGGGAATGCATTTCATAATAATGGGCCATTAAAAGGCCCATCATTGTGCAATGTGTAAAAGGAGAAAAAAGAATGTCTATCCCTGTTTGAGAGATAGTAATGTAAGTGGGGCAGTGGTAGTTCACAAATGACTCTGTCATTCACTGCACTTCCCCATTGCCTGTCCCATAAAGGCACAGCTGTCCTGCACATTTTAATGTGCACCTGATTTATTAACTTTTAATGTTTATTAAAATGTGCAAACACCCATTTATGTGTGCAACTGTGCAAACGGGAATGAGAAAGGGAATCAGAATGTGTATATCTCTGATGTACATATTCAGAGGAATAAGCGGCCATCCTTTTTGGGTGCAATTGAGGAAATGCACTAGCAAATTTCATCACTCATATCAACAAAATGTTGAGAATGGGCCCATTAATGTCGATATATTTGATGAGTTTTTATCCAGGTACAGAGCGCATAACATTGCAACCCTACCTGACTAAATTGTAGTCTTTTAAGGAACGTCAGAGGCTACATCATGAATGCTTGACATGTGACTGAATCTGTCTTAGACCTACTGGCTTTTCTGAGGTCATTGACCTGCAGCCAAGGACTCTCCCTATTATTAAATAACCTCAGTAGTCCTCATGGAAGCAAACGCGGCTGGATGACCCTTCTTGCACCTCTAATGCACGACTGACTCTTCCCCAGTCATGTTGAATTTTAGAAGTCCATCATGTCTGTTAAGGATTAACTCTATTGCAATATTTTATACCTCAACAATATTTAATGTGCAGAACTCCGAATGACGACAAGCAGTACCAGGCAAACCTGACTGCTAGTCTGCCATGCAATCTTACCCTGTACATGCATTAATCTACTGGAATATCTGAATGCAGACATTAATGCGCTCTTCTACATGGATAACATTTACAGATGCCAAGGACTCAAATTCTTCTTGCTAAAGCCTCACCCGACACATACCTTTCCCGTAACCTTTCTACCCCTTCCTGAAGCCTTTTAAGTTATTTTGTGTATGTTTATTCCCAGCAATCAGTCTGAACCTGCCCGAACGTCTCCCCAACTCGCCTGAAGTTTTTGGCACTTAACCGAGATTTGTGAAGAATCAGGCTGAATGGAAAATCTGTGTCGACCCACACATCTAAGTAAATCTCAGTAGGAGATTTGTGGGTGCCCATGGATCACTTTGAGAAAGTTTGCCCAGGCTTAGTCTGGAGTATCATCAACTATCATTGTGTGAGGAATTCGACTATCGCACGGGGAGAGCACGCTCACCTGGGCTTTTATGATTTTTTAATAATGAAAATGAATGATGGGAGACCAACTTCCGAAAATGAGTGCAGCCATTCCGCACCCATTTAACTGCTTCCCTCACAAAACACATAGTCACATGTACTCTGGGAAGACAGCTTACAGGCGCCGTCTTCCCCTGTCATATTCAGCTGGAATGTGACAGCTGCGGGTACATCAAAGCATTCCAAGAAGGGTGAAGGCACACCTTCCTCCAGTCATGAGCAGCCTAATTTAAATATCAAAAGTTCCAGGGATCTGCTTTCCCTTTGTCCAATCCCACTGGTGGCAGTGCATACTAACAAGATAATTGAGGCAAGCCGGAAGGTGCTTGGTTGCCGGGTAGACAACAGGAAATGAGGGGCTAATGCCCCTTTGGTTTGCAATGTGTCAACTTGAAGCTAGTTCCCACCTCTCTGTATGAAAGGCAGTGAATGGCCTGTCTGGATCCAGCAGTTACTGCAGGTGTCCCTGCAGAGCGGACCCCTTTCAGATGGGAGAACTATGTGATTTGGGGAGACAAGAGGTCTGCTCTAGTCCCATACTTCAAGTGAAGTCTGCGCTTTAAGCAAGAGTCACAGAGGGCTCAGTTAAGCAGAGAGACACTTTGATCTATAACAGAGAGGGAGATGGGTGGGACTTAGGTATATGTTGTCACCCCTTGTCTGTCCTGTTGCAGAGCACTCTGATCCTGACCTCATGCATAACAGAAGATTGTTGTTGGGGACCCAGGATTAGTTCATTAGGGTAGGCTTATCCTGCACCAACCCCTGGGACCCACTTTGCTTTAAAAGAGGGCTGAACCCCTCACTTAGGAGATCATCCAATGACTTCAAAAGGAGCATGAAGAAGGACTACTTTGGACCCGGGTTGAAGGTACAGTTTACCTTACATCTTCCCCCAGCGAAGGAAGGCCAGGCGTTCCAAGAGGGAAGCAAGATCCCTCCCCTAAACATCTTCCCAGGAACAGAGGGAGATACTGGACTTTGGGCCGCCTGCCTTCAAAGGACACAAGCCCTGCGAAGAAGCTAGGAGGAGTGCCACACAAGCATCATCCAGCGTCCATCTTTTAAGGACATTTTCAAGACAGTTGAGTCCTCAAACCACATCTGGCTGCACTGCTGACTGTTGGCACGCCGCAGTCACAAGAGTCTTCCGAGCCGCCTCGACCAGAATTCCAGATCCGCCAAACAGCACAGAGACAACGATTCTTGGCCCCGAGCCACCATGCCGGACAGCCTGCAAACATCCGTCCAGCCTCTCTTGCCGAACTGCCTGCCGCTTGGTACTCGCAGCTGTCTCCCGCCACTAACTCTGTCTCAAGGGCTGCGAAGTGCCCTGGAACCGCCTCGACGCTGTTGAGCACCAAGAACCTCTTCAGCACCAGGTAAATTGTAGTTCTGCCCCCCTGGTCCTTCTCTTTCCTTCATGAAACTGTCTGTCCTTTGTGTTCATTTACAGGGTGGGTTGTATTTTGTAGTGCGCTATAACTGTCTGTTGTAGTAATAATAAAGTAGATATTTGTATACAACCTTGACTGGACAGTCCCTTTTATCATTGGGTACTAATTGTATGTTCGCTGTGTTGCAACTAACCAATGATCCACGACCTTGCGGAAGTTGATTCGCCACACTTTGGGTCTAGGTGTTTAGCATGTCGGAGCCCATTGTCTGCTTATGGGGTATACCAGATGGCTTAATGAGGAAATAGAAGCTAGAAGTAGATGTCTGGGATGTAATTGGCAACTGTGTGCTTAATTTATGTAAAACAAGTGGTGTGACGATACCACTAAAGGATACTATAAAGTTGAAAAGTATTGGTTAGGGTGGGAGGCTTAGAGTTAAATTATGGCCACATAATATAGTTCCATACCTTCAGTAAAACTACATGGGCAGCTAACATTGCACCAATTAATGCTCTTGGACGGGTGCCCCTGCTCACACCAAATAGCAATGCATGTAACATTATAGCACAATACAAGAGATAGCAGCACAGCATGACATACTTAAATCAAGGTGTAACATTATTTGAACTGTCACATAGTTTGTTAATTCAAATATATTGTGTTGTGGGAGAGTGGTCAGGATGGTGGGTATGGAGCGAGTTGTGCAGCAAAGTGACAATGGGGACTGCAGATGGGTAAATTGTAGGAAGAATATAAAATAGGTATGGTGAGAGGCAAAGATGTGTCTCCCCTGGTTTTACAAAGCATAAACTTGTGTAGAATACATAGTAGCGTAGGCAAACAATATGGGTAATAGACTAGCTGGAAAAGGTATTGAACTGCAAGTCAGTATGACATCGCCTTGGCAACAAAAGAGTAGTATTCAGAAAGCCCCTTGAGCTTACCTTGATGCTCTTTACACTGCTTACATTCGCTCAGCATCACTGTGGCTGACAAACCGCAATCTATGCAAACATGCCTGGTCCAGACCTGAAGCAGGACTGGAGCGAGACATTTGAAGAGTGGATAACATAACATAAACTTATATGGCGCGACTCCCAAAAACCAAGCTTTCTAAATCCAGGTGCAACATTTTGTATTAAACATTTGAGCAAGTTTGCTATACGTGGCTGGAATTACCCGAAAAAGGGTGAGTTGTTTATAAACAATCCAAACCGGCTTAGTCAGTTTCGGAAGAAGCATTGAGGTCATCAGGAGGGTAAGAATCAGCAGATGTATACTACAGAGGAGAAGGAGAAGCTAGTCCGAGAACATGGTCAAAAAGGGGAGTCTCTTTTTCTAGAGAAACGCAGCAAACACCTTAGAAGCAGAACCGTAGCCAGGATTGTCTAACAAGTGGGGCGTGAAGGTAATGCAGTTGGGGCCACTGCACTGACATTAACATCTGTAAATGCCCACACAGCACTGCTGAATGGGCATTTACAGATTTTGGGTGTGCCTTGCCCGCTCAGGACCAACCCTGTCTATGCCTCCGACTAGAAGGGATATGGTTAAGGACAGGAAACATGCAGACATGGTCTCACCACAAGCAACAGCCTTCAATAATATTTCTGGGAGGATCCTGTCAAACAATGAAATCAAAGGACCAAACAAGGGATGCTCTTTTTTACTGACACGTTTTTGACACTGAGATAGAACTACATACGTTTTTCAGAACCTTAAAAGTACAATTGCAGGGACATCGACTCACCAAAATGCCTGGGGTAGCCGAAGTGACATCACTTGCCTGCGACATTACATGCCTTTGGACTCTGGTGACATGAAAGTCAGTGACATCGCCAAAGTAAATAAAAAGGTGTATAATATATACTAAAGCTGATCAATCTGAATGCAAAATGGCTGCTTGCCCACTCCGTATCTCTAACAGCTAAAATAGCTCTGAATGTGAGAATGTACAAACCAAGCCCACTACCCCTTTCCCTCTCTGCTGTATCTGACAATTAAGGCGCTAAGCGGGATCAGGTGTTAGTGCAATTTACACACTTGCTTGTCAGGTGCCACCCTACTGCATGTACAGTGCCTGGCAGCTCTGATATGAAAGTTATTTCCTGTCGCTGGGGATCTGAGTGGAGATGATGCAGTAACTTGGCAATGAAAGGCTGTGAAAGCCTGAGCCAAAGCATCAAGACTCCTGTTCCCGGCAGACGCCACTATGTAATGTTACAAAGTAACAGCAGCTCTTGTACGTTCAGCTGCTAGCCACTCCACGTGTTTGAGTATGAGTACCAACATCCACGCTTACATCCTATAAAAAAAACAACTACACAATGTAGCTCTGCATTTGTATGCAATATTAGGCCATTTTTTTTTTTTAGAAAGATCCTAAGTGGCCTCATATCAGATGTGAGCATCTTATCCATTGGTGGATATATTTTTGCATTCTGGGATTTGTAGCCAGTCCTGCCTTTATAGTAGGATAAATAAACCTAGGCACTTCAAAATGCGCAGAGCGCAACGACTCACAACTGAGATGCAACAACTTCAGTCACCTCGTATTTCTTTAACAAATGTCGTCCTTCTGCCAACGATTCGGCCTTGCTGTGCATGGCTTTGTAAGAAAGCCGGGCAGAGGGTGCTAGTCAGATAGCGAGAAGGTAGATGCGGAAACCTGCGGTGTTTATGTGGTATTACTGAATTTAGATTGGCAGTTCCTCTTACCTGTGTACCAATATAAAAATATATGTGTTCTTTGTAGTTGGTATGCACTGGGACAGGCTACCTTGTGGGAAGTGCCCGGGTTGTGGAGTACAGAATTGGCAGAATGTAGCAAACATGTATTCCAAGTGAGTGGACCCAGTCTTTCATCTGTTTCTGTAGCATAAAACGAGTAACAGTAAACTGGGTAATACTAAGATTATTTTAGCTGTGTCTGCCTTGATAATCAGTCATGCATAGGGTTAATGTTCTATTAAATCCCAATATACATTTATTGCAAGGTGTTTCAGGGAGCAACACATCTGCCAGTGCAGCTGCAGAGAGATTAGGGTCTGCTCTTGCCCAGGAATTACTTTGGAAAATCGAACCTCTGAAAGAATCCGAGGAAAGGACCTTCGGGCCTGACAATACATGTCAAAGAAAACCGACACATGAAAGTTCCCATTTGTGAAGGACACCACCACCACCTCGACTCCAACTAGAGAAATCCGTAAGACAGAGATCTTTCAATGTAAGTATTTCCTTGACTGGTAAACACATCTCACAGTTATGTGAAGCCTGTTTGCTCACCTGTTCCTACTCACAGGTACATTTAGTCAGCGCTGCTCATAAGGAGAAGATTTCCAGAGCTGTTGGCTAGCTACAACAGGGCGGGGTGGAAGGTGGGCAGGTTCAGGGATATTTAGCTGCTGGCAACATCCTTATCTTGCCGCCCATCCAAGTATGCTATAATATTATTAATAAGTGGGTGATTTACATAGTGATTTATGCAGATGAACCGCTTTTAACCACTGCATTTATTGCTCACTCCGGGTAATTGATTTATTGACCTCGGAAGGATGAAGAGCTATGCCCGCCCAGACTGGGGCTTCCCACCCTTGTCACGCGACAGCGTCTTGTGCCCGTGGTGAGCACATTGCACGATCAAGACAAGAGCATCAACCCAAAGAACACTGACAAAAGCGTGGCTTGCAGCATTTCGGCCGAAATGGTCGAATAAAAAAAGCCTGGCATGGTAAAAATGACCAAAGCCCATAATACCGAACAAGGGGAGCAGGGGTTGCGGGGGGTAGCCCCACTCCCCTAGTTTGGTATTATGGTCTGCTGGGGTTGCAGGGGTGTCTCCCGCATACATTGAATACGCAGCGGGGGACAAACAACCAAAATCCCAAAAGCTCGACTTAATAAATGCAATTAATTGCGCTTCGAAATTTTGTAACTCGAGCTTTTGGGATTCGGTTTTTCAACGTAGATCCACACAATAATTTGTATGTCTTATTTGTCTGTGGTGAAGAAACAGTATTTGACAAAGCATGATCTTTAGGGCACATCCAAAAGGAAACAAAGTTCAACCAGTCATAGTGCCATCAGTTGTCTCAATGGAAGTAACAACGTTCATGCAGTGGGTGTAGATTAGATGCTTATAGGGAAAATATGATTCTACTTTGTGCCCACCGGCAGGTTGGGTTCTAAGCAGCCCCTAAGAATTGCCTTGAAATAGACCCGGACCTTGGTACACCATGAGGTCCGCAACAGGTTGGAGTCAACAATAATATCCTCATCTCGGTCCATTGGGATTTTGAAAACAAATACTGTGGCAATAAGACCCAAGGCGGCGGGCCAATACCGGTCCAGGTAATGCCCCGGGGGCATTACCGTGGGTGGAATTGGCCCGCCGCCGAGGGTCTTCTTGCCATTAGTACCCGGGCCTGTTAGACCGGGGTACTAATGGAATTATTTTCTGTTTCGAAACGCTGCCGTGTTTCAAACCCAAAAAAAAAAAAAGTGAAAAAAATGGCCACCGGGAAAGAGAAAACGTAGTCTGTTTTCCCTTTCCATGGCGGCCATCGGGAGCGGACGCGCTGGGAACAGAAGTGTTTCTAGCGCGTTCGCTCCCAAGACAAGAAGAAAAAGAAGGTAACTGGGGTTGGGAGGGTCGAAGGGAGGAGAGAAAAAAAAACGTACCGCGGTCTCCGGCGGGGGACGATGGAAGCCTTCAACCGTGTGGAGGCTCGGAGCGGGGATGGCCCCGCTCTGTGTCTCCACTCTCCTGGAGGCTTTCATCGTCCCTCGCCAGAGACCAAGGGATAGAAGGTAAGTGGGGTGGGGAGGGCAGGGAGGAGGGAGGAGGGAGGAAAGGGCAAAAAAATAAAAATAAAGCCTTACCTGAGTCCCGGCGGGGGACGAAGGCAGCTTCCAGCCATGGGGAGGCTCGGAGCGGGGATTGCTCCGTTTCGAGCCTCCTCATTGGCTGAGGGGCTGCCATGCCCCTCGCCGGGAACAGAGTACCCGGCATGTGCAGGATGCACTGGCGTACAAGGGAATACCGTGTGGTATGGCTCGCAAAAGAGCCAATCCACACGTTGTATTCCTGGTGCGCCGCGCGTGCCGGGTACTATTGTGCATTTGTTTATTAAGTTAATTTGCCTTTCCGAGCATATAAATAGGGAGCTGGTAGGTTGTGGTTTGCGATTACAGCTCCTGACCATATACACCCTGTGTTGTGGTGTGGCTTCCCTGTAAATGAGGCAATTTGTCTTGAACGAGTGCTGTTGAAAAGTCTTGGGTGACATATATGTCTAAACTGACCTGTATATTCAGAAATGAAGCTAGGTTGAACTTACTTAACTTCCCTCGCGATTTGGGCTTGAGATTTAAACACAATACCTATGTTCTATTCTTATGTCATATCAGCCGCACAATGCTGAGGCTCTTGGTTAGTCTGTAGAAGCTCTGAGATGTGGGAGATTGCTGCATCAGGCAGAGACATAGGATGAGGAAGGAGTTTCCGTTTTAATGATGTTAGGGCAGAATTAGAATAGGGATAGGTCATTTAAATATCCTGAAACGTGCCAGGAGAGGGCAGATGTATCACACTGATTGGATTGAGTGATACTCACGATCAGTGATTTTTCGGGTTTAAGGAGCAAGACATGACAATGGCTGGCTCGAGGGTGATGATATGATATGATATGATATGGCATTTATGACGCGCCTATACACAAGTGTGTCAAGGCGCCAAGGCGACTTCTTCTAGGAGAGTCGGAAATCACAGTGACTGGCTTGAGTGTAAAATATACATGCAACTTTTTCTGAGGAAAAGCAGAAAATTACAGTGACGACAGGAGCAGATGCTTATGATCAAAGTAATGAAAGCACCACCGTGGCTTCAATGCTATATGTACTCATTAGGTTTAGAAGGAATAGAACATTCCAGAGACTGGAATGAGTGTACAAAATACACACATCTGAGCGGCAGAAAACCACACTGGTTGATAGAGGCAGAAAATGACACTCAGTGAATACATCCTAGGTAAAATGCAGGTAACAATCGATTGTCATAAGCAGAAAATCCCAGAGAATGTATAGAGTAATGCACAAAGATTACTTTTTTCAAAGCTAGAAGAAAATGACAGTGACTGTCTTAAGAGTGTTACACATGTGAATTTTGGAGGAAAATTGCAAAGACTGCATTGTAGGTGATGCACACTTGTACAATTTCCTGTGGAAGCAGAACATCACAGTGACTTGCTGGAATATGTTTATGTTTATTAGGTTTATATAGCGCTTTAATCCAAAGCGCTTTACAGTATAACAACAAGGTACAATAATGAAAGAAGCATATTTACAATCATGAAACAAACCAGTGAGACAATATGTAGAACAATTTACTTAGGTGGAGAGGGAAGGGAGAAGGGAAAGGGAGAGGAGGTAGGGAAGGGATGGTTACAAATAACTGATTTGAGGTCAAGTGGGTGCGAGAAGAAGGGGAAGGGAGGGTAAAGGGGATAGGAAGTGAATAGGGGAGCTGGAGAGGAGAGAAGGTAGGGAAGGTAAGTCATGGGGGGAGTGGAGAAGAAGGGCTTTCAAGGAGGTGCGGAAGGATGAGTAGGTGGGGATGGAGTGGATAGAGAGAGGTGAGGAGTTCCAATGTAGCGGGGGCCAAGAGATGAAAGGAACGGAAGCGTGAGGAGGCACATGGGCCTGGGGGTACAGTGAATAAGAAGAGGTCAGCCGAGCAGAGAGAACAGGAGGGAGTGTAAAATGAGAGGAGAGAAGAGAGATGGAGGGGCGGTGGCGAGGTCGTGGAGAGATTTATATGTTAGGCACATGGAACTTTTGAGAGGTGCAGAAAATACCTGGCTTCAGTATGATATGTACATATGACCTTATTCTGAGGAAGCAGGAAATCACAATGATTGAAGGAGTCTGAAGTTGTTATTTATTCATGGAATACAATAGATGTCAGTCCAGAAAAATGGATACCGAAAGTCACAAAGCTGACGGTCCAGACGGGATTCCACTGGACCTGTGGAAAGATGAGCCCGATTTTTGGGCTCGGATTTTGTTAAAACCTTTCATGTCAACTGTCAAATCAAATCAAGTCCCAGATTCCTGGCGGAAGGCACAGCGTGTGCCTATTTACAAAAAAGGCGATAAAGAAACATGTAGTAATTATAGGCTTATTTCATTGTTAGATGGAACAGGAAAACTGTATGCAAAGGTGATTTTAAATCAGTTGTAGGATTGGGTGAACTCTAATGACTTGGTTTCTCATTTACGTATCTCTTGTTCTTCAAATATATACAGCGTTAAAGAGGATGCAGGTCTATGCTGTATTCGTGGACCTGCCTGCTTTTGATTTGGTTCCCAAAGGCCAACTCTGGCAGGTTCTGATGAAGTGGGGTGTTCCCGTAGAATTGATAACTGTAATTCGGCAACTATATAGCAAAAATACTTTGGTGGTAAGGTGGGGGAGTGTACGAGAGTGCACAGAAAAATGTAAGGCAGACAGGGGCATACGCCAAGGCTGTGTGCTTGCTCCGCTCCTCTTTTACCTTTTTATTAATGAAGTAATCTTGGCACTAGTGGCTGAGTCTACAAGTGGTAATATTGATCCCCCTAAACTTGGCATCAATATTATTCTGGCATTATTTGTTGCTGATGATGCCATATTGCTGGCTACTTCTCCCAAGACCAAAATCAAAGTAATGGTATTTAGGCCAGCAAAACCCAAACCCTGTGTATGTCACATGGAAATAGTGCGGGCAGAGCTGGAACAAGTACCTTACTATGACAATTTGGGGGTAAGATTTGCTGAAGGTGGGTCATGGTCACTCCAGATGGACACATCATAGGTCATCCTTTGTAGGAATAGTGGAGATCTATGGACATTTTTTGTCAAACATGGTGAGATGGCGGTTTTCTCGGCTATAAGTATTTACAAGATTCAATCTGTACTGGCTGCTTTGTATGGAGGTGAATTATGGGGATACATAACAGCCAACAACTTGAGATTATGGAGAATACATTTTTAAAATGTTTACTGCGCCTCCCAAATAGTTTCCCGAATCCACCATTGCAGATGGAGTGTGGCCTAGAGCCAATTCATGCCCAGTTAGTCTGGAAACCAACCTTTTATTGGATTAGACTCTGGGCAAATCCAGACCTAATAAGGTTCTGAGAGGCAATTACATTTCTGCTAAGTACACCAGGCGGGGGCTCATTACCATGGGTGACGCATGTTAGAAAACAATTGAAATGTTTGGGTTTAAATACCACCTGGAAGAACCCTGAGAACATATCAAACCCTACGAGAGATGATGTGAAGCTTGCCGTAATGCAGGCTAACTATGAAAAACTCATAAATGATTGTCTAAAACTAAAGCTAGGTCTGGACTCTGTATTTAAAATCTGAACAGGAAATCGAAGGTTATTTGGACTTTATAACACCGGCCTATACTCGAACCCTGTTTATGGAATTTAGAATTGGTACCCCTTAAGACTGCCAAATTTATAAGCGGCTGCAAAGGTCAAACTTTGCAACGTTGCCCACTTGTCCATTATGCACTTTTGGTTTTTCTGTGAGAAATACAGTGATCTGAGAAGACAGTATTTATTGCCGCTGGTCAAAAGAAGCTTGTGTAATTTGCCCCTTGGAAGCCCTATAACTATGTCAGTCTACCAAAAATGTTAATGATGTATATTTTGTGGTAAGATTTGTACGCCAGGCTTGGACCCGTTGGAAATATTTGATTAAGCATTTGTAGTCAAAGTGAGATGAGCTCACCAAAACATGTATTATCAGGAACTACGCTAGATTTTATGAACTCATATTTTTATAACAATTTTAACCCATTGTTTTTTTATCTTGTTTTATACCTGAAGATTTATTCATAATGTTTAATAGTCTAATATTGAGACAATTGTTCTGCAAAAGTTATAGTAATGGGTGAACATTTTAGATATATTATTATTTTAGTAACTGTGATGTCTTTGTATTGAATTGCTTGCTAAAGAAATGTTGACGATTAAAGTGCACGATGATGATGAAACATGCAAAGTGAATGTAGATGATAATTCAGCACAGCCTCAGTTCTCTAAGCAGCACATGTGGCCATTTGCATTTGTCTGGCCGGCCATTGAACCTCTAAACATAAACTGCCCCTTGCTAAAGTGTGGCGTGAAAGATTATTTAATGCCACTGCAGATGCTCTGTCTAACTGCAGTAGAAACCTGTCCATGCCTCATGTCAAAAACTGTCATTGATGAACTAGAAAAACACTGCATTTCTGCAAACACACATGCACCAATCCCAGCAATAGGTGAATGGAGACACAGCTCAGATGATTACCACTTGTATACGTTAGACACAGACAAGTGGAGTGGGGGTGTTGAGTGGTGGTAGTGACAGAAATATCACTAACCCTGGTGAATGTTGATGAAACCTAAGAGTTGAATGAAACTCTGATTGCTACATTTGGCTACTTGTATCAGTCTTCTTGAGTCTATTAGAACACCAGGCATGTACAGTGGAAACTTATTCCCTGGTAAAGGTTTCTGACTCACCCACCAAATTGAGACTTTGTCAATCATATTTATTTTTAAAACACAATTTATTTATTTTATTTATTTATACAAAGAATATGTAGCGTTTTTACACAGAGCAATGGAGGATATACAAAACCTGTTTTAAATTGTTTGTGAGAATGTGCATTCCTAATTTGATTGATTCAGAATAGAAATGTATATGGTAAATTGACCATTTAAATCTTCCAGGGTTATTGGTCCAGGGGTTCTGTAAAATGTAATATTAAAATCATATCTGGGGTCGTGGTGGCCATACTGGTGCTCTTTCATGAAATCATCGGGGTGCATTTGTCTGATTCTTAGCTGGGTATTCACTCCGTCCCAGGGTGTCATACAGGGTACTTGAGAGACCCTATTAATTATTAACTTATTTATTTCTTGGGCCCAGAGAATAAACTGTTTTCTAATGCATTTCCATTCATTTGAGAGAATTTGCAACAGATAATAAACTGCTGCCTAATGCCCAAACAGATCTTCTCCCTGGCATTTCAATCCCCCACGGCAGTTTGATTCCTGTATCCTTGTTTAAATAAGCTGTTACTAAGGGTGGCCCACCTCTCTATGCAGGCTTTATCAATTTTGCAATGGCATTTCTGTTCAATCATAAATGGTACCGGCTAAACATGTAGTGTGGGAAACCCCGATGGGTCTTCTTTTCACAAAGACTAAATAGGTTACTATTATTGGAGATCTTAGAGATCCAGGTTTCGCTTGGTCAAGGGAGGAGGGCAAATTGTGGAGACGGATTCTATGGACTGCAGCATGTGTGTTCCAATAGCAATTATTAGATAAGAACCTACCCTCATTTCAATTAAGACAATGGCTGAGTGGAGATTCTCAGCACTGTATAGGAACATAATCGATGCAGCCAGCAAGGTTTTCTCATTGATATTGTTGCAGCATTTGGAGAGGTGGGTTGTGAAGGCAGGGAGCCTGCAGAAATGTCAGACGGGCTTTAGAAAGTAGATGAGCGCTACATTAAATGGATTTATTCTTAAGTCCCTGCATGATTTGTCATGGTCAGGTAACTATAAATCAGTGTTTACAGCGACAATAGATCTCTCTGCAGCCTTCGATGCTGTAAATAAACTGAAACTCTATGTTACATTCAGAGATGGGGACTGCCTGAGGGGAATTTGAGACTTTTTGTTGACAAGTGGCGCAGCTCCCACAGGTTTTGTATGCTAAAGACAGCAGTGAGGCAGAACAGAAGACGAGAAATTCCCCATATCTAATGGCATGGCGATTCATGCTAAGGGTGCTGCTATTAAGATGCCCATGCTTGCGGAACCGGACTCTTCTTATTGAAATTCCTGTGGGTGTGTACCTCGGGCTGTTAAACAGTGGGTGAGAGGGGTTGATATATATGTATCATGTCTTTACATAAGGACTGCTCTCCCAGAAGAGAGTGAAGAAGGAAATTATACTGCTTGAGAAGACCTATTTAAAGAATACTACTGAATAGGAGAACAAGATCTAATTAAAAAGCAAGTGACACCCCCTCTGAGGTTTTGTCACCACGAAGATACAGATTGAAAACATAATTCCCCTGAAGAAGTTCCTATAATTGTATTTAATAACATGATAGGAATGAAACATGTTGGGTAGAAAGTAGCCTTATCTTGAAGGCTTAGCAATTCATAGTAGGTTATATCAATTCAGCTGGGTTTGTTTGTGAACTAAGTACTGTTGTATGAGTAGTGTTTTTTTGTATCTGTTGTAATTTTATCAATGTTTGATTCAATTTTGGTTCTAGCCTGTGTATGAAGGATGGTTTTATTAATGAATTAAACATTGGTTTTATTTTTATTTGTAACAGTGATTGGACGTTTTAACCGCTAACAACGTTGTGATTTTGAAGTTGAATATATTTCAAATGTTTCTTTTTACATACAAAAGGGAGCACATTGATTTTTCTTTCTCTCCATACATTACATTATGTAATTAGCTTGGTCTCCTGTAACAATGCATCCCAGGACCCACTCCCTTTTTGCATTTGTGACTTTTGGTTGGACTTCAAGGAAAGTTCTGACATTTAGAGGTGTAAGACAGGAGTGCATTTTTACCCCTTATGTGTTTAACCTCTACATGCCGGATATAAGAAACTATCTGGATCAGGCGGCCCTGGCATCACCAAAAATGGGCCACCTGAGCATTTCCTTGGTCATTTATGCAGACTATATCTTAGTTTTTGATTTCAAATGAAATGCGCTCCAACGCCTCTTGAATGCCTTTAATTCATTGACACTTAACATAATAAAAACAAATGCCTTGCAAAGTACAAGAAAAAAAAGAAAGACAACTTTTAAGTAGGTTGTACAAGGCCAAAACCTAGAACGTGTTGATAGGTTTCTCGGTTCTCGCAAAACCCCATAAATCACAGGTGAAGGAGTGGCTGAGGACATGGGTCATGGCTCTAAAGTCTGGAATGTGTTGCATTGACATGAAATTTGGAAAGTTTTTCGGTCATCCCAATGTTAAAATTCTATGAAGTAAAAGTAATACCAAAAGTCCTCTGTGGAATAGAATTGCATTATTATTGGGTGCTGGAGCTTTTAACTGTGATAGAGGGGACTATTTGGCACAGAACCTTAAACCTTCAGAATTTAGTTCCTATTTCAGCAATCTAATACAGATTGGGTATAAATTCCATGTTGAGTAGAGTGAGTAAAGACTTTTAGCCTCTTTTAGACAAATAATCTGTCCCGTATGAGCCTCTTTATATTGCAATTTATGTTAATTGAAAAGTTCCAAAAAGGTACATTTTATTAATGAACTAGCTGCTGTACCTATGCTTCTCACAGTAATGCCTACTCAAAATAAAAATTAGGCAAAGGCATATTTATATTTTAGACTTTTTACATTGTCTTCACCGTGGTACCTACCCAGATGCTAAATGTCAGGTTTGTAGCATGACCGGCAGTTGTTCTTTTAGAAGAAATATTTGACACTTTGTCTTCGGTTTTTTCAGTGGTATTGCTGGGAGTTCTGCTATAGGTCCTGTTTGTATTCATTTTCTTTTGAAAGGTTTTCTTTTTTGAGGTACAGATGGGGGTGTACAGCTCACGTAGCCTGTTGTATTCTAGGATGCACGGAATATCAGTGTTGACTTTGTTTGCATTTAAGTTAACTAGAAATAGACCATCGAGTGTACAGAGATGTAAAAGTGCTATGTAACTCTTACCTTCTTTGAAGACTACGCTGCCAATGTCAATCAATGCGTGATCTAGAGATAAACCTTGCGATTTGTGAATAGTGACAGCATATACAAGAGATAGAACACCTGGGTGGTTTGAACAGGTATGGCGGCACGTAGAGGTGTTGAATCTGCAAATAGAAATCTTCACAGTAGTTTCTGATGCAGCTGGTTGTGATTAATAAGAGATATGTAGTCTGAGAGTTCAAGAGCACATGTGAAGTGTTGAACTGAGATGACAGGGTTACATGTACAGTTTATGGATGTGATTGGTGGATGGATTCGAAAGGAGCGAATGAGGGAGTGTTACAAATATAAAAGTAAAAAGGGTAGAAGGGCTACCCTGTGCGATGATGTGAACGTGCCATCCGGGCCATTTAAGGATGCCCGGCATGGAAAGGGAACTGCAGAGCCCACGGACAGTCGCAAAGGACGGCGGATTACAGTCCTTATTGTATTAGGGAAAAGCATTTGGACATTGGACAGAATATTGTTTCTGTCCTTTTTTCTTTTTCTCTAGTATACAATTGTTCATTATTTCCATTAGCATAGTACAAAATGCTAATGGAAATGGAGAATCTTATTGAGTCTAACTACTAAAATACTGAAAAATGTAAAGCAGATGGAGTCTATAAAATGATTTTTTTTAGTTCTGTTTTTTAACCGTGAAAGGTGTCTCCAAAAGGAACCTTTTTTGGGGTATTGTTTGATTTTGTATTTTTTTCTTTTTTTCTTTTTTCCAGGAGAGGCAAGGAAGTAAGGTGCGGGAAGGAAGTGAGGGCAGGGCCACCACCCACAGATATGGAGGGGCAGGTGGACAGGGGAAGATGTTGGGCGCACCTTAAATCTAAGGTAGGGGGCAGTGATTCTCATGCTCCTTGACAGCAGCCTCCAAAACACTTCAAAACTGCTCCCCCCTGCAGAGTGGTGTGTCACAGTATATACAGAGTACTGTTGTCTTGGAAAGATATGGTTCAGCAGCCTCTTTTATGGCCTGCGAGGCAGCTGGTGGGATCCTCTGTCCCACAGGAGTAGCCTGTGTGGTGGCAGGAGCGGTTGAGGAAGATAAGGTAGAGGAAGACAGCCTTCTACTCTCTGAGAAAAGAACAGCCTTTCTCATGTGGTTTGAGTGTGCGTGGCGGCGCATAGAGATGGTATCAAAAGAGCACTGCCTGTGTTGTCTGTGACTGACTATGATTACACACTCAATGCATTCAACATGGGCAGGGGCAGCCCAAGCCTTTGGTACCCCTCGAATGGTTTTAAATGCTTTTAAATAACTGATTCTCTTTGGGTGCTGGAGGTAGGCATTTCCCCTATCTCATCTTCCAGGCACGATGATGCTCCTCTGCATCATCGTGCCTGTTCCTGTTTCCAGGCCCTCTAGACCCTCCAGCTGGTGGCCGCTGGGGAGGAGGGATGGCCATGACTTATGCCATTTTCGAAGTTAAATAGTAGGTGTGACAATAGTTTTCCAAGATGTAGAAGGGTAAACCTTCAACTTCAAACTTCCTAGATCGGCTGAAAATGCAGTTTCACAATGTCTGCAAAGCCCAGATGCATTTGCGGACTCGTCATACGCTGCGCGGGTGCAGTCACATGATGCTGTCCGGTGAGTCTGCAATGTCGTCAGAGGTTCGCAAAAGTCAGTGAACAGAAAAACAGCATAAAAAGTTGTGTTAAGAATGTTGCTAGGAGGTGGAGAATGGCACAGTTTTCAATTGAAACTTCCTTATCGGCCGAAAATGAAGTTTAAAAATGTCTGCAAAGCACGGACACCAATCGCAGACACGTCATCTTGCCGTACGGGCACAGTCACATGATGACGTCCGTTATGGCTTGATGACATCAGTGGACTTCGACGGCGGGAGATACAAGGCGCATGCGCAAGGGTGTCCGCAATCAGGGGCATTGTCCACAGACTTATTAAAGGTACTTCACACAACACCGGACACAACGCAGCATCTGCAGACGTCATCAGTGCAAGACCGGACTCCGTACATTCCTATAGTTCGCGGACTACCAATTAGGGTTTTAAAAAAGGAATGTGAAAGAATGAATATATGAGATATTTATAGTATAAAAAATGATGTTATTTATGAAAGGAATGGGGTATCGGAATAGGTATAAGAAACTTGTAGGAAATTCTGGTGCACAGGGAAAAAACTTATGAAATTCAGTGAAAAAACTTTGTTAAAGGGACTTTTTGGTTAAGTTGCACTAATAAAATTAAATGTCATCAATGGAATTTGTGATGTCCTGGGTGTTAGTCTTAGCAGTGCACAGTGGTGGCGTGAGTTATGGTTGCTTAGCCTACCAAGTGGTGAATTTCTTTTATTTTTATTTTACTTGTAACCATAACGTCCCTTTAACAATGTTTTTTCACTGAATTTCGTAGGTTTTTATTAGTGCAACTTAACCATAACATCCCTTTAACAACATTTTTTCACTGAATTTCGTAGGTTTTTATTAGTGCAATTTAACCATAACATCCCTTTAACAACGTTTTTTCACTGAATTACAAGGCCCGCGGTAGCAGCCCTGTAGTTATGGTTAAATTGCTCAACTCATAGGAAGAGCACTTTTTTGGCAGCTTATAACTCCTCCCGCCCCTCAGACGAATCATCACAAAACTTTGCAAATAAAGTATATGGCTTCATCAGATTGATCCTGCAACGTTTGGTGAGGTTGCAAAGTTATAGGGGTGTCCAACATTTCAGGTTTTTCCCATAGATGCAATGGAAATAATATTTTGCTCACGCCTACAGCCCAAACCGCTGAATGAATTTTCATCAGGAGCGGCGGCTTGGTCCCAAAAGCATGCTTTTGTAAATTTGGTGTAAACCTGTCCAGTAGTTATTTTTTAAACAACCAAAAAGTAGGTAAAAAAATGTTGGGATATGGGGGTTCGGTGCGCGGACTCACTTGCCTGTTCGGACGTGCCTCCGATTGGTCCAACGGCCAGCATGATGTCCCAGATGAACCCGCTGATTGGTCAATAAAAAATGTGAGGCACGTCAGATTTTTTGGAAACGCCCGCCATGTTGGATTTGCAGACAGCCACCATTGTCCGTGAACATCGCGCTGCATATATGTTAAAAAAACACAACATTGCACTTCTCAAACTAATGAAACTATGTCTGGGGAGGTGAGAGATGATGAGAATGGGATGGGATATGGCCTTAAAAAGCCAAACAACTGGCATTTTCCTTCACCAATGGCCGCAAACAGTCCGGGGCAATCCTGTGATGTCCACAAACAACTTATACATTTTGGAATTTTATACTAGACCTGATATTGAATGGTTTTGAAAAGTGTGGTGCTGTTTTGTCAGAAGCAACACAATTAGAGGGGGGGCAAACTATTGCAAAGGCTTATAAATATGGTGCCATTTGACGAATCTGCAAAAAAGTCTGCAAAAAGATTTTAGATCTAGATATAAATGTTTTGCAGAGTTTGGTGGGATTTTGTCTAGGGGGGGCAAAATTAGAGGGGGGTCTCCACATTTTTAGATGGCTTATACATTTGTTGCCATTTGACGAAAGTGGACAAAAGTTTTCAGAAAGTTTATAGAACCAACCTTGAATGTTTGTGCAAAGTCTGAATGGATTTTGTCAAGTGGAGGCTAAGTTATATGACTACTGTATGTACATACATTTAGACACTTTTGAAAAAATAAAACATGGGCGGATTTCCAGAAAACTCATGTAAGGAGAATTGGCAAGGACCTGAAAGCATGGTTTTGCAAATATGTCCATGTTTTATTTTTTGACAAGTGTCATAATGTAGGTACAGAAAATAGTGATATACCTTTGTTGACTGAGGTATAGCCTGTGGCCATGGGCAGTGGGCAGATTGCTGCGGTCATGGCATGACCACGAGGGACCAGCAATGGATTTGGAGAATGGCCATGGTTGCAAGCCATGAGCACTGGCCATTGGTTACATTACTATGGTATAGTGGACACTGAACTAGGATGTAGAGTAGGTGTAGTGAATAACAGGGGTGGTTTGGTTCGGCTGAGATCATGGTGGAGCCTTATGCCATAGGCAATTGAACAATGATTTCCATCCCCAGCATGTACTGCTCGTAACAACAGACATACGAATGTGTTGCAAAAAATGTTTCTTAAAGGAGCTTTATAGTTCTTTCATATATCTGAAAAGAGGAATTGTTAATAACGTATATACAGTGATGTAACACCATAAGTATTTTCACTTATAAAAATCTATTAAATTGACAGAAAAAAGTTTGCTAAAGGGATGTTCTGGTTAAGATGCATCCCACCCTTGGGACTCCTCTGCTCCAGTAATTACCCAGTGGCTTCCCACCTTGGCATACCGTGGAATTTCCGTCCTGGGTTCTCATGACCACTTGCCCATTCGTGCTGCCCCTTGTTGCAAAACATATGTTTCTTAAAGGAGCTTTTTAGTTCTTACATATATGTGAAAAGAGGAATTATTAATAACTCATATACAGTGATGTAACACCATGAAACATGTTCACTTATAAAAATCGATTAAATTGACAGAAAAAAGTTTGTTAAAGGGATGTTATGGTTAAGATGCATTCCTCCCTTGAGACTTCTCTGCTCCAGTAGTTACCCAGTGGCATCATACCTTGGCATTTCCCACTTGGGTTCTCATGAACACTTGCCCATCTCTACTGCCCCTTCTATTAATGCACTTCTTTCACTGCATAATGCATATGTTAATTTATAGGAGTATTGTGTAACATTTTTTGGGATAAGTAAGGGAAATGTAGATGGAAAAGATTTGTAAAAGATTGTTACATGGCAGTTGGTGTGTGGAAGCTTAATGGAAAGGGAAGAGGGGCTCATTATGGAGCTCCGCCTTCCCTTTCCATGGTGGCCATCTTGGAAAAGGATTTTACTTCCTACAGCTTTGGCAACCCGGGGTGTTAATGGCCTTCATTCCCCGTTTGAGGGGCTGGAACAGGGGATAACGGTCCAGAGCCCTTGTTATCCGCCCTTGGGTCGCTTGGGCCGATAACGTGGGCTGCTGGACCGTTATCCCTTGTTCCAGTCCCTGGAATGGGGGATGAACGCCACATTTTTTCCCATTAGCATAACACAAAATACGAATGGAAATGTTGGAAAATCTTATTGAGTCTATGTACTTTACTGAGAAATTTAAAGTAGATGGAGTCTATAAGATTATTTTTTTAACTTCCATATTTTAACTCTGAAAGGTGGTTCCTAAAGGAACCTTTTTTTGGTTGTTTTTGATTTTTTTTGCAGGAGAGTTTAGAAAGTAAGTTGGGGAGGGAAATGAGGGTAGAGTCACCAAGCACTAATATGGAGGGGCAGGTGGACAGGGGAAGATGTTGCGCATGCATTACATCTAAGGTAAGGGACACTGTTTCTCATGCTCCTTGATTACAGATTCAAAAGCACTGCAAAATAGGTTTGTATTAGTGCACCTTAACATAACATCCCTTTAACAAAGTTCTTTCAGTGAATATATATATATATATATAGATTGATATTCAGACTATTGTAAAACACTGTTGTGTGAAATAGATATGCCAGAGAATGATTTAATTAACAATCCAGTCAAGGTAAAAATGAATATGTATGGTTGAGACTGGATAAATATAACAGAGACGATGCATACATATTAGTCTCTGAGCCATTTAGGTTTAGATAACAAAAAACGTGGTCAGTTGGCGCCATACATGGCTGTTTATCCAAGCAAACACATTAGGAGAGTGTTTTTAAAGGTCAGATGGAATTTGTACCTCACGAAACAGGTCTTGGTATGGCACTTGTACTCCTGAAATGTCCACTCTGCAGCTATTGTGTAGATACTGCCGTACTAGAATATCTCTTCCATCTTGTGACATCTTGTAAGGCACGGTCGGGAGTGCGTATTGTGCACTTTAGTACATTCATGGATATGTGGTTTCCAGATGGTACGAAAGGGTTTTGGAATGACTGCTTTGCCGGAAGAACAACTTGCATGGTGTTACCGGTGTTGGGATCTGTGTAAAGTTTACAATTAAGATGATCAAGGAAGAATTAAATAACTCCATGTGCATTTGATGTGTTTATAAGAAAGATGAGCATGAAATATTGGGTATCCAGTGACAATAGAGAATACAAATACAGAGATTGCTATAACAGAGACAGAAAAACAGAGAACAAAACATCTAAAACCTTTAAATATAGATATGGGGGTGGGGTAAGCGGATAAAAGGGTGGGAATGGGGTTGAGGTTGGTTTAAGCACATAGAGAAATGGGGGGTTTGTGGGGTAGACCCCATAAAACATTTATTTTTAAATTTATGTTTTTCAGTTATTGTTTCCACTGAAAAAGTATTGTCTTGTACATTCTCTGTAATCACATGGAACCGAAATGTTGTATTGATAAGTGTTTTAAGATTATTATGAATGAATTTTATATGTGCTTTTTAAATTTATTTTAGGACTAAATGCATTTATTACTTTTTTCTTTTTTTAATTATTTCTTTATTTAGTAAGGTTTGAAAGTGAGATCTTGATGAAATGTGTTCTGTTTGTGGTTCCTTGTTTTAGAGTTTGTTAAAGGCTCTCCAAATAACCATAAATAAAATAATAAATAAATTAATAAATAAAAAAATAGGAACATTGTAGTGCCAACTCTGAACTCCTTATAGCTGGATTTGTCTACAATGGCAATTATAGGAATTTACCCTGCACTGAATACATGGATTTCATTGTCCTTGGTACTTTTGGGGAAACTAAACACAACTAAGGAGGACCTAATCTCATGTCCACAGTTATTAAAAAAAACAATATTGGCAGCAGGACTGGGTAGATGCTAGAGTGGAGACAAATAAATACAAATCCTTATCCCAATTGAAGGATGAGAATAAAAATATAAACAAGCTACCTCAATACCGGAAACTATTTCTGCATATATACTACAGAGGTATTTTTATGCGTTTAAGATTCAATCTATTTCCTACTAGGGAAATATTGGGTGTTATATATAAGTGGCTCCTTCGCTTACAAAGTGCAGGTTTTGCTGCATAAATGGGGAACTATAAACCCTCAGACATCTATTCATTGAATGTCAAAATGTAACATTTATTGAGGGAAATATTTTTAGAAATGTGTTCATAGTGTTAATTTGATGCCAACGGAACTGTTCTGGGCTAGATTATGTAGGAAGAAATAGCTTGACTCTTCCTTTTCGCTAACGTTTATCTCGTCTCAGGATCCTTGCTGTGCATTATTAGGCTTAGTACTGTACCTTTCATTAATAATTATCTGAATCATATTGTTGCACACCTTGGTAGTCTGATGCTGTTAAGTTATTGGTATATATAAAGGGTTAAGGGAAACTTGGGTGCAGAGGAGGTAACACAACCCTGACACGGAGTTGGAAAAACAATAGCAAAACAGATGGTGTCCGAAGAATATCGAACACTCCCATCCCCTGCACGGGATTAAGATAAAAGGTTAAGACAGTTTGTATGATAAAACTCAAAATCCATAACTACAATTGCTCCTCCCTTATCTGCAGGTTTAATGATCAAACTTTCGCCTTTGGCTTGATTGTCGATAGGTTTAAGTAGGTTGTTCTTTATATTCATAGGATTTTATTTTTTTAATTATCAGACTTTCAGATCAGCACGGGAAAGATGGCTAGAACACAAATCAAACATACATACTCAAAATACAAAGTAACCAGTAGCCAGACACTTTAAAGAACATCGACATAATCTAGCCCAAATAAGGCTTGTGATTTTGGAAGTAGTAAAGACACCACACAGAGGAGGTAATAAAGCAAAGAAGCTTTTATCGAGAGAAATGCAGAGGATCCACTTGTTGGATACAGTACATCCCAGAGGAATGAACAAAGAGTTAAATCCACACTGTTTTGTGTGATTGTATTTGACATACTGTAGACTTTGTGAACTTTATGGAGATAGAGATGGGACTGTTAAATACCAAACCTCATTACTGGTGCTTATACTTGACAGAATTCATTTTTAATCTGTGCTATTTAATGTATTCACTATTTGTTTTATTTTTTGCTGTTTAGACTGAACACAAAGGTTGTGATATGCTTTGCTGTTAATTGCAATTAATTATGCACTCATACATTGGATGCATGTGATCATGTCTTCTGATTAGGCTCATACTTTTATTAACATACCTATATAAGGTTTGATAGATTAAGTTAATGTTCTGATGTCTAACAAAACAAATGTATATATATATATATATATATATATATCACTGATACTTGGAAAATATTTAAGTTACTATGTACACTACAGGTTAAAGTCCAGTTTAATGGATAGTTATTCGCAATGGTATTGGATCCAATACTTCTGTAATGATACAATTGATTATGCTATCACTTTCTTTATAGTTTTTTCTCAATGGTGTTAATATCTTCTTAAAACGTTCTAACCATTCTTTATACTGTTTTCCTTTCTTATTATCATGTTTCACACGAGCATCCTCTACATTCTGCTCATTTGTAGCTACACATCTACTCATAAGTCTTGGTTGGTCTATATTTTCTCTAGATATAACGTTACTCTTTCCTTAGCCGGATTCTCACTAGTCCTGTTTCCACATTATTGGATCGTCTATTAGTCCCTTAGCTATGCTGTTGACTGATCTCCAGGTTGCACACACTTTAGCTCCCCACAGTCCGTTTTTTATGTTTACTTATCATTCCTATGGCTTCCTTATATACAACAGTTCAGTCCATTCTTTATGTTTACTTACTGTTCCCAAAGCTACCTTTAATACAACAGTATCGACTGCATCTGTTATAACAGCGATCTGCTCGCATCTTACGTGCTAAGCGAGAATACAGGTAAACGCTGCTGCCACCCTCAATATTGTCTCCTGATGTTAGAACCATTATTTTTTTAAGGCATGTGAAGTATATTACTTCCATTTAAATGCGACTTTTCACTGAAACGCTATTTCTCTTGCTCTTTGGCAGCACCCTGCTATGAGGATAGATGTGAGGAATATTCATTTGATTCTACATACCTTTCCATTCTGAGGGCCTACGGTGTTCTCTAGACGCCCCTACGTTAGGGACACTATATTCCTGGTAAGATACTTTACACATATTTATCATTTTTCTTTGATCAATTAACTGGAATTTGCCTTATGGACTGTGTATTCCTTCCTTCTTTTGATTCCCGTCAGAATTTGGAAGCATCATATACATTAAAGTAATCTTTGAGTAACCTCTTTATTTGCCTCTCTGGCTTGTCTTTGCTCTCATTCCATTACACTCTTCTACTTTACTTAAAGATATCTACTTTTCACTCTTCTGGTCTCTTAGCTTTGATCCTTACAAGATGCCATATAAATCAAACTTATTACCATATATATGTACTCTGCATATACAATCTACTGACTTTGAGTGGTTTCCAATCGACGGTCTGTTTATTATATCTATTAAATTGTAGACCTATTGAACCACACCTGATGAAGGGATTTTACATCCGAAAAGCGTTGTGCTGCTAATTTATGAATATAAAAGAAGACTTGGACACAGAACCTATCGCTGACTAGTGTCATCACTGTCCTTCAAAAATTTGTATTCATAGAATGTTATAAATATTAACTTTTTTTTAACAAATTGTTTACTAATTTTTGACAAAGGATTGGCTGATATTCAGCAACAAGGTGTGCAGGGGACAGGAGTTTTCGATATTCTTCACCATCTGTTTTGCTTTCCGTTCATTTATAATGCCCAGTTACCTCTTTATGCAAGAAAAAGGGCAGACTCTAGACACAATAAGGACCTTTCACATTTAGGCACTTTATATATTCAAGCTCGTCAGCAAGAAACAGACACTGCAATCATGTCACTTGTTAAACATGAATACAAGTACAATAAAACATGTATCATTAGGCACATGTGCAAGAATACATTTTACTTTAGCATGGCATTTCAAGCATATGCATTTTTCTTTTTAACCTCCGAGACCCTCTGCAGTAATCATTTGTTATGAAAGCAATATAAAACTATTAGGATATACGTTTTTTGTTATTCGTCTTCTCTGACATGTCACTGGACGGGTTGTTAGATTATGACCCCTGCACTAAAGGAACAAACAACTCCCATTCTAATTTCTGAATTCGGCTAGACCATTAATCTTTTAGCACCTTAAATATTAAGGAAGTGATGCCCTTCGTTTCCAATCTTTATATACAATTTATACAGGAACTGTTAGCAGGACCAAAGTGCAATAGTTGAAAACTTGCAATGGGTAACTTGTTGAAGGGATCTAAATAACTCTGTGATAAGGACTACGCTTTGGAAAATGTATACAAATGTAACTTCAAATGCATTTGTCATATAATGATTTTAAAACCAAGAGGAAAATGCTAAGAGTCCTTCTCTCTTTTCCCTTTCTTTTTATGTATTCACTTTTATTGTAAATGCGAGGAAGTGATGTGTCTTTTTAAATATGCTTAATTGATCTAAAGTATTCTATTTTAAACAGAATTTTGGAAAGGGTTTTTAAAAACAAACAAACAATATATGCATTTTAGAAAAGATAGGTTACTATGCACGGGGCTATTCCATATCGAGGGCAGAAACACATGGTATTCTGAGTTATAGGATAACCATTTAGTCACATCATCTGATATTGGGAGGAGAGGCATCCTTTCATGCTGAATGTGGTCTCAGATGCTGCTAATGCCACTTTGACAAGCATATTGGTCTGACCTACAGAGCTTTGCGACACTTATCAGTCAGACAGACTTCAGATAAATACCAGCAGTGGGGAAGCATTTTTTAAATAACTTTTAACTAAAATGAATTGGTTTAAAATCTGTGGCCACACCATAAGGCTTATCTTCACATAAGTGATGAGGACCTACGTCCCAGGATGGCACAACACTGCCTGCCTATGTGTGGTTTTTCACATGGCTTTGAGGACTGGAAAATGTTGCAGACAATGGGCCTCATTACAAGTTTGCCGGTCCGGTAACCACGGCACCGGTAAGCTTGGCGGTACCGTTGTTACCGGACCGGCAAATTATGAGTTATGCAAGCGGGTGCCTTTCAGCCTGCCAGGTCTGACCTAGCGGACGAAAAGGCACCTGCTCGCATATCTAGACAGATGCACCGGCACCATTCATGAATGGTGCCGTTGCATCCGTCCTCCCCATTCCCATTGAGTCCAAAAGGACTCAAATGGGAATGGGAAGTAATATTTTGCGGCACCCGGCAATGGGCAATTACTGGGCCGCCGGGGCTGTAATGCCACGGCAATTGCCCATTGCCGGGTTCTGCAAAATGCATGACTCCGGTGGCAGCCAGGGTCATAATGAGGCCCAATTAATTATTTAAGGTTATTCTCAGTACCTTAAAGTTCCAAATATTCATACTACCTCACATAATTGGGGACTTTCTTATTACTATCACATAGGAACATAACCTTAGTGCTCCATTACGACCTTGCCAGTCTGGAAACATGGGTGCCGGTAAGCTTACCGGCAACCCTTTTTTTCAGACCGTCAAATTACAAGTTAGTCTGCTGGAGCCGCTGCGTCGGACAGGTGTGACTCTGCCGGGCGCATCGGCCCCAGTAGGCATACTTGTCACGGGAGCAGCGGTACCGTTGACAACGGTGCCGGTGCTCCTGTGTCCCCATTCCGATGGAGTCCTATGGGAATCCACTGGAATGGGAACTAACATTTACCGACACTGAGCTTCCCGCCCTGCCGGGACTTGTAATGTCCCGGTGGCACTGGGAAGCTAGGTGGCGGTAAAATGTTACGAGTCCAGTGGCAACCCGCTGGAAGTACCGTCAGGGTTACCGCAGACTCGTAATGAGGCTCTAAGTCTCTAAATGACCCTTTCCTCCTTTGCCCTCATTAAATTTGATGTGCTTAGTTAAATATTGCTAAATCAGTACTAGATGAACTTCGGCTGTACCATTAATAGATTGAAATCAGCAAGCAATCCCTATTGAGGACTAATCTCTAAATAATTTAATATAATCGGCTACCAGTACATACCATTTCATACAAGTAAGCTTCCAGGGTTTCATTGCCCACAGAAAGATGGGCATTTATCATATTCTTCTCTTTTTGACTCTATATTTCCATTCACATTCAATTATCACACAGTCTATTATTAATTGTTCCACTCTTGGCCCCAATAATTTGATTCTGTAATTTGTTTGGTTGGAGAAATTAAATGCATTTTCTAACAACAAAGATACATTTGAGCACATGTCAAGTCCGTCACTCAGTCACAAAGCACATATATATATGTATATATTTATTTATGTCTCAAAACTTCCTTCAACTAAAACACGTGCTGCTCCTTCAGACACCAAGAAATCTACCTTCTACAAATAATTTTGTCTGGACCAACATGCACCCAAACTATCACAGCCATTTTCCCTTTCTCTTTAACCTGGCAAAGTATGCTCTGGATACCCCTGAAGGGAGCCCAATAAGCCAAAATCCAGACCAGACCCATTGCTATGAGACCTTTACAATGAAGATTAAATGCAAAATAACCTCTTTGCAACCTAACCTAACATTATATAACTATACACTGACCGTTGGGCCAGAGTGAGGTTTTGCAAGGAGAAAACAGTTTTGGATAAGATCCATGCTAACATTGGCTAAAAACATGGGTGACACTTGGGTCCCTTTCATTCAGTCTTTATGTGGCTTACCTTCCAGGGGTCCTTGAGAGCAGCAGAATCTTTCTTCTAAATTTGGAATTTAAACATATCCCTATTCTTCTGTACCAGGATGATGACACGGTTCTCCTGGGACAGACCACAATAGTGCTGCAGTGCAGCTTGCATGTAGTATTGTATTATTGTGTGTAAAATGAGTGCGAACCAAAGTTTTAAAACAATGAAATAATGTCCTTCAAGAAAAGGGACACAGGGGCTTCTTAAGTAATGGGGTCAAACAAGATGGACATGGTAACAGCATATGTTTACCCTGAGCTGCAACTTGATGGGAGTTTTAATCTGAAATCCCTGAGGAAAGAAAAGTAGAGAAGATATGTGTATCTCACTTCAGCACTAGAGCAGTTCAGTGCTAAATATGATGAATTCAGTAGGTATGAAGTAATGGGGTCAAACAAGATGGACATGGTAACAGCATATGTTTACCTTGAGCTGCAACTTGATGGGAGTTTTAATCTGAAATCCCTGAGGAAAGAAAAGTAGAGAAGATATGTGTATCTCACTTCAGCACTAGAGCAGTTCAGTGCTAAATATGATGAATTCAGTAGGTAAACAGAATTATATTACTTTCTGTATGAAGAGTCTTTCTGCAGATGATGAGTTACTTTTGGATCATTTATGACATGATATGATAGTTTATTCATATAGCACCTATACACAATGGGCCTCATTACGAGTAGCGCAGTAAAAACGGGGTCATTACCGGCATGGAGGTACGAGCGGGTCCTTGCTCGTATGACGCTGCTAATAGCGGGTGATTACAAGTGCGCGAGCACGCGCAAACCCCCATGCCGGTAATGATCATATCGGCATGCCGCTAAATGCTCTCCAACCCCCGATAGCACCATCACGGCACCCGCCGATACCGCCACCATCTAGGAGGAACCCCTTAATACCGACCCGGTAATAACAACATGCTAATACCGGGCTTGTAATACTGGACCCGGAAGTAACGTCATCGCGTCGGAACAGGAAATGCTGCGGTGGCCATCTTTAAAAACACAATCCATTGCAATCCTCCCAAACCACCAGTCGTTTCCAAGAGAGCTCAGAGGCAATACTTTCATGATGTCTAAGGCAACCAGGAAGACCACCCCCCGCCTGCAGAAACAGCGCTTTTCAGATGCTGAATTAAACATGCTTGCACACACCCTTGCCGCACATGCTGATGTCATCAAATCACAGAACCTGAAGCGTGAGGTGCAGCAGAAGAAGGACATCTGGCAGGAGGTAGCCCGCAAGGTCTCCGCTGTTGGAACCACCCCACGGAGTGTCAAGGATTGGAGGAAGAGGTGGGATGACCTCCGCTTCAGGGTCTGTAACATTCTTGCAAGCAACAGGAGGGAGGCCATGGCCACAGGCGGGCTTCCCCACTCTCCTGCCAAACTGACCAACTGGGAGGAGACAGCAAGCACCTTCATAAGTCTGGAGTCCATCGAGGGATTTCGGGAGATGGAGACGGGTGCGGCAACATCACCAGAAGGAGGTGAGTGACCCTGCAGATCCCTATAGGGGAAACCATGACATAGCACAAGTGATGTGGAAGAGAGTCTAGGCAAGGCAATGCATGTCCCAACACCCACATGAACATATCCAAGTCCAGATGGAGGGCCAAACCCTGCCAGACAGAAATGCATGCAGAGTGCCAATCCCATAACCAACACACATGGACCGTGCCCATGTAATACATCACACAAACCCCAATTCAACTGCATGCCACCTGCCATGCAGCAAATGCCAAAATGCCCCCTCAGACTACCCTGTGTCACACACCTGTAAGACATGAATGCATGATTAATGAAATACTGCACAGCACCATAGTATGCATCTGGCATGTAACACCATCACTGATGCCCTGCATCTCTCCTACCCCCCCCAGGCACCGATGGAGAAGATGCCAGGCAGGACACCACCACGAGGGCATCCAGGTCCCGGCCACAGAAAAGGGCAACCGACACCACCACCTCCGGGGCAGCTTCGCAGCCCACACCTACTGCCAGTGCGCCTGACACTGTCGTCACCCAACTGCCAACACCCACACCAGTGGAAGGGGAGGCCCTAGAAGCAGTGGCCACCACCGAAGATGACTTGGAGGACAATGTGGACCAGGAAGGAGTCACGGATGTGGCATGTCCAGGCACCCCAAGCCCCGTGTCCACCCCCCGCCCCAACCTCAGCCCTCACCCACCTACAGCAGTGCTTATCCCTGCCTGCACGATTCTGACCTGAGCCCCTTCCCCGAGGACAGCACTGATAATGCAGGCCCCGTGACAGCACCAATCACCACTCCTGCTCCCACCAACAGCCTTAAGTCATGGCTGGTGAGGGTGGAGGCCCGACAGGTGTCGATGTTGGAGCTCCTGCGCCAATACATAGCAGATGGCGAGGACACCAGGCGGGAGATAACCGCAGCCATAGCGGGGACCACAGCCGCCATTACAGACAACATAGCCGCAGTGAATGCCTCGGCAGTGCTGATGAAAGACTGTCTCAGGGCCATCACATAGGTACTGACATCAATCCTTCTGCACATGCAATGGCCACGACTTACAGCAGGTGTGAAAATCCCCACCGACTCCTCATCAGCAACCACAACTGCTTCCTCTGCCCCCACCAGCCCTATGCGTCCTACGAGAAGGAGTGCGAGACACACTGAAATGCTGCCCCCACAAAGCAAGAAGTCCCGCAAATAGTGTGGGAGAACAATGGGAGTGGCTCACATGGTGTTGGAGATGAATGGGAGCATTTGGCGGAGTTTATTTCGGGGGTTTGAGAGTTCACTGGGGGGTTTGTAATTTACTGGGGGGGTTTGTAGTTTACTGGGGGGGTTGGGAGTTCACTGGGGGGTTTGTAGTTTACTGGGGGGTTTGGGAGTACAGTGCGGGTTTGGGGGGGAGGGGTTGTCACATTTTTTGCAGTTTGAACCAATGCACACGTTGTGAGAAAAAACATTCAATGCCTGGACATTGTTCATTTCGTGTGTATCCATTTAATGTATGACGGTGTTCAGTGCCCAACTCCCAACATACCCTGTGTGCATGTCCACATGGACCCAGTGTGTCACTGACACATGTCTATCATAGTCCCTGTGGTTCAGAAGTATTCGTGAATCAGTGATTGGCGTACTGCATGGCCATCTTGTGCATCATGTACTGGCAGGGGTGCTGCTTCTCCTCCGTCTCCCTCCTCATCATCCTCACCCGGTGCATGTATGTCAATGTCTGGTGGCAGTAGTACATTTCTCCGGACGTACATGTTGTGCAGCATGATACAGGCCATGGTGATCTTTGCCACATTCTCAGGCCTATAAAGGAGTGCTCCACCAGACCTGCTTAGGCAGCAGAACCGCGCCTTCAACATGCCAAAGGTCTGCTCAATCACAACACGGGTACTGGTGTGAACCCGATTGTACTCCTCTTCTTGGCTGTTCTGCGGGTTCCGCAAAGGGGTAAGTAGCCACGGCCTCAAGGGATATCCTCCATCACCTGCAAGCAAATACAAATAGGTGTGTGTTACATGAGCTGCCACCTTCAGGAAGCACAGTCATGCCCGCAGCTATTTGGTGTGGACATGCACATGTTCTTGTACGTATGCACGAATGTTATCTAGATGTGTACTATACTGCTATGAGGTGTGGTAGTCTGGATGGCGTTCAATTGAAGATGCAGGGTGAAATAATGCATGCTGAGGTGGATGTACTGTGGTTGTACGACAATGTTTGGCCTCCCATTTATGCTGTGTATTCTACACTGTGTATGGTCACACTAGCCACATTGGCACAGTAGCGATCCTGTTTATTCATGCATTGCTTGACATACACATGGTGGTCAGGTTGTGCGTCTCACATGTGGTCATTGATATGCGTTAATGGTTAATGTGCCAATGATGTGTTATGTTGGGAGGTTCAGGTCAGGTGTCATTAGCTCTGTGTGCATTCTCCACTCACCGTCCATTCCCACCCAGGTGGGGTATGCATCCCCCCATTCCCACCCTGGTGGGGTATGCATCCCCCCCCCATTCCCACCCAGGTGGGGTATGCATCGCAACACATCCCTACCCCAAAGCACTGCCATGGCCCACTCGGGCAACTCACCAAGCAGCCAGGCACGTGGTTCAGCATGTCGCTCCATGTGACGGGGTAGTGTGTAGTTACGCAGCACCATGGCATCATGTGTTGATCCAGGAAGTCTCGCGCAGCAATGTGTGATGATCTTGCTGGAGTCACATACCATCTGCACATTGATGGAGTGGTATTGCTTGCGATTTCGGTACACCGCCTCTACGGCATGGGGGACTGCCAATTCTACATGGGTGCAGTCCAGGGCACCAACACAATTGGGCATGCCTGCCAGTGCATGGAAGCCTACTTTGGTGTCAACTATCTCCTGGGCAGTCCGTGGTAGGGATCTGTGGGTGCTAGCGTGCTTCAGGAGTGCATCCAGCACTTGGTTCAGCATGCGTGAAAATAGTGGTTGCAAAATGCCATGCAGCTGGCCCACTGTGTGCTGGTAGGTGCCTGTGGCCAGGAAGTGGAGCACAGACACTACCTTTAGTAGCGGGGGATGGCAGTGCGTATTTCTATAAGGCTGACAATGTCATTGTGTATCATGTCCACTATGGTGGTGATGGTGTCCCAGTCCAACCGGTACAGGGTGTGGATCTGATCAGGGGTTAGATTGAATGGACTGGGTCTGATGCGAGGGATTGGTGGCTGCCTACGAGGAACTACTGGCTGCACTGGTGGTAATTGCAGGGCCAGTCTCACACTCCTTCTCCTCCTGTGTCTCCTCTGTGCTGCCTGTTGTTGCTGCTGTAGTTGTTGTTGTAGTTGCTGGTGTTGCTGTAGTTGTAGCAGTATAGGCATGTCCTCCAGCGCCATGATTGCAACAGCTAGTGGTAGCATTTTGGTGTAGGAAGGGGTGTGGTGTGTGGGTGTACTCCTTTTATACTGGGCCAGACTCCATTGAGTTCACCTGTGGTGATTGTGTGCACCTGTGGCAGTTGCCTTGATTGCTGATTGCTGTTTACGGGTGGTCCGCGATGCCTGTATGGCCGCCATTGTGCAGCCCCTAATTCCCATCTTCGGGATGCCGGTATTTGCATGCCCGCGTGGGTTGTGATGTCCTCCACTCACCGCCATGCCGGTATTTGCTCCACGAAGGGGCACGTGTACGTGCCCACGCCAGCATGAGGGGGCATGGTACGGGCGGTGCCGGTATTGGCGGGTTGTCGGGTCGTAATGAGCCAGACCCATTAACGATGCCGCCATTACCATTCCGCCTTCCTTTTTTCATTACCTCCATGCTTGTAATGAGGCCCCATGTGTTTCAAAGCGCTTCAAGGCAAGAAGGGGAACAAGGGAAGTACAATGACATTCTTACAGGCCATGAACAGTAAGGATGTGAAATTAAATATCGTACTCAGCCTGATGACATTTCAGATAGTGCAAGAGCTAAGACATAGATAAGGAAGGGAGTGGGAGAGTGGGAAGAAAATGGAAACAGATATGTGACTACTGTACTAGGCCTGATAACATTTCTGGTAGAGCCGGAGAAAATCAAAAGGTGAGGGAGAGGGGTGCAGAAAGTGAGGGGAGGAAAAAATCAAACGACTATCGTACTAGTCCTGACAACATTTCAGACAGTGCTGCTGGGTGGTGGGAGGGAAAAAAACAGTAAGGGGAGAGAGGAGGAGCCAGACAAGGTTGCTATCATACTAGGTCCAGGGACAATTCTGATAGAGTAAGTGCATAGAAGAAAGTAAGGGGAGGAGCGGAGGAGATAGGAAAAGGAAGAAAGGGAGAGGAGGAGAGAACAGAGAGTAAGCAGTCAAAAAGAGTGGAGAAGCAAGAGGGGAGAGTTAATACAATTGCAGAAGTCAGTAGTAACACATAATGTTGCAAGCTAGGATACAAGATGAAGATGGGAACAGCATGATTCAGGGCCACCATGAGTACAAGATGCAAAGGAAGTCCAGCATGAGATTTGAGAAAGGGTGACGCACTGTGAATCAATGAAGTTCATAAAAGTCAAATCCAGCACTGGCCACAAGACAGTGATGGTGAAACCAGAATGTATCCGGGCAGAGTCCTACAGAAGTAGGCTGGAGGGGGGCATGGGGAGCAGGGTAGAAGAATCAAGCAAAAAAGGCAACACCTGCATGCGAGAAGGGGGGGAACAAGGGAACATCACAGGGGACCAAAGGGGGAGTGGATGGCCTGTGGGGACAGAGGGAGTAAACTCACATTAGTGCTCGCTTACCTGCTCTCTGAGCAGGGGTTCGGGCCATGGATCCGCCTGGTTTGAACTGGTCCAAACAGGAATATAGCCCAGGTAGCAGCTGACGTGTCAGTCAAAATGTTCTTACTAAGAAAAAGGGAAAGGCGCCAAGCTGTTGAAGACTGGATATTAACTTTTATAAATTCCAAACAGAAATTGCCCTTTTCTTTGTTTGCCCTTCGCTTCTGAGGCCCGGGCGAGAGACGCCTTTGATTTAAGAGTTAAGAGCAGGACGGAAGAGGAAGGGCTAAAATGGTGGGTGGTACTTAGGCCAGGTGACCTAGATCCACTTGCACCTTCTCCCCATCTGCAAAGGAAAAGAGGTTGGGGGGCTCATTAAGTAGGGAAAAAGAGCAGCAAGCTGGAAGGCACCAGGTGGGCAGGGCTTGCTAAGTGGTAAAAAAGAGCATCAAGCTGGAAGGCTCCAGGTGGGCGGGGCTTGCTAAGTGGTGAAAAAGAGCATCAAGCAGGAAGGCACCAGGTGGGCGGGGCTTGCTAAGTGTTTTAAAAAGAGCAGCAAGCAGGAAGGTAACAGGTGGGCGGGGCTTGCTAAGTGGTGAAAAAGAGCGGCAAGCAGGAAGGCACCAGGTGGGCGAGGCTTGCTAAGTGGTGAAAAAGAGCGGCAAGCAGGAAGGCATCAGGTGGGCGAGGCTTGCTAAGTGGTGAAAAAGAGCGGCAAGCAGGAAGGCACCAGGTGGGTGGGGCTTAGGCCAGGTGACCTAGATCCATTTGCACCTGCTCCCCATCTACCAAAGGGAGGTAATGTTTTAAAAAAGGAGCCTATATTTTATTAGTTCATGAGGACTTTAAAGTATGGAAAAAATGTAAATTCCAACTGTAAATACCCCTTTTCAATTCTTGTTCCTCCATTAAAATAAGATGCTTGATTGCCTTGTTCAATGTATTCCGAATATGAGCATGTGTCTTTTTGGGGGATTTTTTATGGCACTAGGAAAAAGAGAAATTCTGGGGTGCAAGTGGACCAGGTCAGTGTAGGGCAGCGGTTGGGCCTTCCAAAGAAATTTCAATGAGTATCAGCCCACCCAAGCAGAAGCAGGATACAGGCCATGTCCAAAGAGGAGAGTTGCATGGCCTTGTATCATTCAGTGGGTGTTCACAGTGATGGAGTCTTGGAGTGAGGAAAAAACTACGGGCGACACAAGGTGATAATGCATCCTAATGATGGATGAAAGGTCCTCAGATCAAACTGATTGTCTGATATCTTGGTTGGTTCTGTCTTTTGAGAACAAATCCTTTGAGAAGTTGCAAGTTGATAATGGGTCCAAAGAAGGTCTGATTGCTTTTAATGGCTCTATGTGAAAATGGCCGCTAGGAAAAAGTCACCGGGTAGGCGAGTTGCTTTCCCTACACCCTTAAAAGCCTTCCCCCACACATACTAGGACGCTTATTAATTACTATTCTAACTTCAGTCCTAGAATATTTGGGGAAAGTGCTTGATTTTCCCAGGTGACTATCACTGGATACCCTTTTAATTGGCTCAAAGGCAGATGAAGTGCATGTAATTACTAACATTTGAGTAGGCAAACTAGAATGTTGCTGTTTTGATTTATGCCTTTCACTTACATTCTCACCACCTTAAATAAAACCGTATCTAGAATGTTTACACTGAGTTTAAAAAAGTGGTATGCAAACTTTGCTGGAAGCATGCTCTCTTCAGTCCATCAACAAAGAAGTATGTACTAACCTAGGACTGCCACTTGTGATAGGTCAGAATCATGAGACGGACGTGCAGGCCTGATTTTTCAAAAGGTTTATTTCCTCTTTTGATTCACTAGCTATGTGATATTAGGCCCTACTTTATACAAATGAAGGTAAGAAGGGGTTGGTCAAACATAAATGAAGTCCTCTGTCCAGAAATTGTATCCTAACCTAAAATATATATAAACCGAGAGATACCTTTTTGCCCATGTGAAAGGGTTGGCTGCTGGCTTCTGATCCCAACCCTTGTGCCTCTTTACCATAGGCCCATGCCTACGTTCACATTCCAAAACATATAGTTTGTGTATTGTTGGAGTACTGTCCTAGGGCTCCAGCCAGGTCTCACTGGTTTTCCATGAACGTGTGTGTCTCACAGTCCTTCTCCCTTCATGGGAGAGTTTCACATTTTCCTCTTCTCTCTGTTGAGAGGCGTATGAATAAGTCATCCATACCTTCTGCCCCTCCCCCAGCTCAATACCGCACAGGTGAGAAATGTACTTACTAAGACAACCATACCACTCTTATCCCAGGCAGGTACAGCAAGAGATGGACACGATCTAAGCTGAAGATGACATGAGTAACCAAACTAACATTTTAACAATACATGTGCATGCATCAGACATGAAGCAAGTGTACACTCAACATGAAGAATGCATACATTAGGTAATATATGCATGAATACATGAAGAAAATTACCATAGCATCCATAAGACATGAAGAATACTAACATAAGCAATGGATAAGCTGAATGCAACATGAATGACATGCAAATATAGCTCACCAATATAGAAACACAACAGTAATGGGCAGCCATCTTTCCCAAAATGCAAGCCACAACATGCTTCTAACTAAATTAAAGGCTTTAAGGCTTCATGAGAACAGAAAATGCTAAAACCACAGAGATAAGGGTCTGTGCAGAGCTCAGGTAGGAACTGGGAACAACAGCCAAGGTTATCGTAAATTAAGGGAGGGTCAGAATGTTGCAGTGAAATCATGAGATAGCAATTCCAAGGATGCAAGAAGGATACTACCAGATCAATTACATTTTTATAAGAGTACGACCAGCCTTTCTAAGCCAGGCGTAGGACAACTATGAGCCAAAACACTCCATGAAGAATACATCAAGAGTGTCCCCAGTGACAAGAGAAAGCAAAACATTTGCATCAGTACTCGCTGAATTCCCAATAAATGAAGGGTGAAATCATTCCAAACACGGTCCCATCACACATGACCCATAATTGAAGAATAATGTCTATTCATTAGCATTGAACACAGATAAGACACCTGCCTTACTCCTTACACATATCCCCAGACACGACATGCCATACAAGGTCGAATACAAAGAGATCACCCAGGCTCATGGCTTAAAAATGAGAGATGGTATCTTCTTTAATTCAAAGGAAAGCAGTGCGTGGATCTCTATCCCCCTACTCATGTCTGCTTCATGTCTTGATGACCTGTCAGTTGTCCAAATTTGGTTAGTAAGAAGACAATCAATGAATATTTCCAATGTTATGGCGCCCATTAAGTATGGTGCCATCCAATTATATATTGCAGAGATTATGTCTTTTTATCATGATCAATTTAGAGGTGGTCCCAGGAGGAGTCATCAGACATGCTTTACTCAATTAGAAATCTAACTCCTATGGAATGTATATGTAATCACCACTATTGACCAACCCCTGTTCTCCGTAGTTTTTTTTTAACTAAGATTATAGTAGGGTGTCAGTTATGACTAATGTTGAATGTTCAAACCATTGTTTTTATGCAACCAGCAAGAGTACCAAGAATTAAATGCTGCTAGGCTGTCCCTGCTTTATTTTGATTATAATAAAGCTGGGTTTTGCCTTGCACTTAGACTATTTCCATTATTGATTCCAGTTTGAACTGGCTCCAGAACTTCTGTGTAATTTGAGACTTTCCACATCATCTTACCAGATGGTAGCAGAGGTTATGGTTTGCTAGGAGTAGTTGGATTGTCAAAGTGTTCCCCCCGTCACCCGAAGACTGCAGAGGTGGCCTGTGGAGAGTGGTATTACATGTAACAGAGAAAGGTCGGCAGGAGCCCCTTTGGAGAAAGTAGTGCATGGTACCCACAGGGCACTCCATGGGGCAGAGGGCAGCTGGCTATTAGGGCTGACTCGACACCAAAGACCTTCAGTAGATGCATGGATGAAAGTAGCACATGGGCCTGGCAAAATGGGGGGAGGGTATTGTTTTTATATTGGGGATTGCAATGAAATTAAGAGATAAATGATAAAGGAGATAGCTTCTGACAAGGGTCAGGAAAGATCAGATGCAAATACCTCACCAGTCTTTGAGAAGACGGCCATAGTGTTTTTATTTGTGTTTTAATTGCTGGCACCAACCTTATGTTATAAAATAGATTAGGCTTTGTAGAAGTGGACTTTTTTGTATATTGTTATATATTGTGGCAGATGTGAAGTTGTGGTGTGGACCGAGGAGGGTGGGTGGGTCAGCGAGGTGAGGCTATTCGGAGCATCAGCAGCATTTGTGGTGCCGCTCTGAAGCATTGGTTGAAGCAGGATGCGTGGTCTCAGAAAGAGAGAGAAGCAGAAGTATTAATTTGTGGAAAAGTATTATTGGGAAAGGGATTGAAAGGGAGGCAAAATAGGAGGAGTGAGAATTGAAATACAATTTTGTAAGTATTGGTAAATTAAGCTATGACGTATTATCATTGGAGACACTCCCATTATCCACCTGTGAAAAGCATTACCCTGGTATAGGGACAAAATCATTAACTATCACACACAGTAGGTGCGGAATAATGCAGCCAAAATGTTTATGCCCTGGCCATAAGAAGGCACTCACTCAAAGACAGTACTGCAACACATGAGCACTTATTTACATGCTGCGTATAGGTTAAAGATTTGCAGAATTGAGTTGCCATTCTGGAAATATGGATAATGTATGGAGAAGATGTAGAGGACAATATTAAGGGGCACCTGGCACTTTTCTGATCATTAGCCGGTCAAGTGGCACAGCAAGTAGAATGCTCGCTTTGACATCCGTGCAGAGCCTGTTAAAACAGGTTTGAATCCTGGCGGGGCCAAACTCAGCCTTTCATCCTTCCGAGGTCGATAAATGAGCACCGCACACCGTGGGTAATAATAAGTAGCGCTCAGATACCTGAGGGTTCGTAGCGCTATATAAATGCCTAATTATTATTATTATTACCCAGGTAGCAATATGTGTACATATATGCAAAGGATCAGGACGAGCCCGGATATGGTGTGACCCACTTATTCAAAATAGAATCTCCATGGGAAGGGCCCAGGAGACAGGGGGGAGCCGGTAGAAGAAGACGAAAAATGGAAAAAGAAGGCGGGGCAAGAGGGCTTTTGTTTTCAGTGTTGACGAGGAAATTATTTACTCCCTTGTTACTCAATTGAAGCCAAAAAATGACCTATCATGTGCAATGCCGGCATATACGGCTAAGCGTCTGGTGGCTAACATTACACCGTTCATCACAACATCTGTGAATAAGTCATTGCAGGAGGGTCAGGTCCCAAAGGCCCTGAAAAGAGCATTGGTGAGACCCTTGTTAAAAAAATCTAACTTGGACCCAGGAACCCTGAAGAATTATCACCCACTTGCCAACCTGATTTGGCCAACAAAGATACTAGAAAGGGTAGTATGTGCACATTTTCAGGCGTTTGTGGCTAGGGAGAGCCTGCGGGATAAGCTTCAATCTGTGTTCTGACCCAAACATGGCACGTAGACAGCACTTCTGGAGGTGCACAATGATCTGCCGGAGGCTGCAGACAATGGGGGGGTCCACGGTATTACTGATGTTCGATTTGTCCGCTGCCTTCGATACAGTGGATCATCGTATATGCTACAATGCACCAGGAATGTGGAGAAGGCATCGGAACAGGTAGTAAAGTGGTTTGGATCCTTCCTGAAGGACAGGATGCAAAGAGTGGTGCTCGAAGGCTTCACTTCAGAGATGGGGTGCCTGGACTGTGGGGTACCACAAGGTTCATCTTTGTCCCCATTGATTTCAACTTATATTTCAACTTATTCAGGAGGCATGGTTGCGGTTTCATTCCTATGCCGACGATACACAGATTTATATTGAGATAAAGAATATTGAGGGTGCGTTTGAGAAAATCAATCTGTGCATGGACGAGCTTAATAACTGGCTGGCATGCAATCAGATGCAGCTGAATGCAGCTAAGACAGAGGTGATACTCTTTGGCCCAACGGGAAAAATGACAACGGAGAGACACAGGTTACCCCATTTGATTTTGGGAGAACAACTCCAATATGCCAAAAAAATCAAAGATTTGTGCTGCACATGGCATGAGGGCCAAGGTTAAGGCAGTATTTCATGCACTGCGGTTGCTGAGGAATGTGCTCCCTTTCATCCCGGCGGAAGATCATGCAGTGGTGGTGGGGGCAATGACTAACCCCCACCTGGATCACTGTAATAGCCTATTGGCAGGGATCCCAGCTAAGCAAGTCACCACATTGCAGAAGGCTCAGAACGCCGCAATCAGGTTGATCGGACATCTTAGGAAGAGGGACCATGTTTCCACTCTACGGTGATCCCTCCACTGGCTCAGGGTAGAGGACAGGATACAAGTTAAAGTGGTATGCCTGATTTACAAATGCTTGAGTGGGCTTGCCCCAGATTACCTTGCAGATATGATCATCCAGTATTATCCTAGTAGAGATCGCGGCACTGGAGAAAAAACTTCAGATTTGTGTACCACATTCCAACCTGGTCTCCAGGGGAGACAGGAGATTTGGAGTGTTTGTGCCCACATTTTGAATCAACTTCCCTTTGAGGTTAGAGCATGTAAATCCTTGCTACTGTTCAGAAAGAGGCTGCAAACCTTCCTGTTCAGATAGTTTGCCCATTCAACAGAATATATATTTAATTCATACATTACTGATGTCTTCTCAATAATTGTCATCTGCGCCCGAATATAGTTGATTCTGTCTGGTGCACTTTAGAAATGTTCGAAATGAAAATCAAAAATCAAAATCAAACCACTCTTTTAATCCATTTACCAAATTAGTAACAGTAAAGGTGATCATACAGCAATAAAATGCAACACAATACAAATAATTTGGCACAGGAAAACATAAGACATACATTACATGTTTATAAACAATCAACAGTACTTATCAAGGTGATCTACAAGAGGTGACTCATAAATGTATTTGTATTTTTGTATTTGCTAATGTAGAGCGGTCCCTTTGTATTATCTTGGGGCCGTTTACAAATGTACATCCTCCATTAGTCAGCTGGTTCTACAGTGTTGGGGTTAAACACTGTGTTGTTATTAGGTTGTCGACACAACTGTGTTTTGGCCTATATAGCATTTGGATTGTGCTGTAGTTACATCAGCCTTCGTCAGGACGTGAGATGGAAATGGTGTTTCATTCAATGAAGATTACCAAGGCGGTTAGCGCAGGTAGTCTTGATTCTATTAAAGACACGGAGGCAAGCATTATGCTTCTCCCTTTTATTACTACTTCCCATAGCAGCTGTTTTTAAAACTTCAAACTTCCAACAAATTCAAACTTTCTTTTCTTTTTCTATCACCGAGACAAAACAGAAAGAAAATAGTCAATTAGACAACTCCAACTGGGACTACAAATCCCCAGAAATCCTTAATGTCCTTGTAGTCTTTCCTTCCACTAGAAAGTCTTAAAAGTAGATTCCAAAGACCAATCTGCTGCTTTCAAGATATCCTGTAAAGAGACCCCTACAGCAAATGCCTTAGAAGCCATAGCTCCACTCATAGAATGCGCTCCAAACATACTTAAGTCAATGCCTGCCCAGCACATAACCTCTTGGACCCATCTAGAAATGGTGGCCGTAGCCACGGCACGAAAGGGCTTCCTACGTGCAATGAGCATCTGTTGTACATTGCTATCTCTGTTAACATCCTTGACTTCGTACCTCCTAACTTGTTTATATAGCGTACCACTGATATATTGTCCATCCTTAAAAGAATGCAGCAATTTACCTTGCCTTTTGCAAATGCCTGTACAGCGAACGACCCTGCCAATAACTCTAGACAATTTATATGCAGTCTCAACTCTTCTTTTGACCACCTTCCTCCTGTCTGCAGCTGACCGCACCTGGTGCCCCAACCAGCTCTGCTCACGTCTGATTCTATGACTATCTCGGGCATGTCCCCAAAAATGGCTCTGCCATTCCAGGCATCCATATTCTGAAGCCACCACTGCAACTCCATTCTCCCTTCCTCGTCCAGCGGGACCAACTGATGATACCTCACCCCTTCTCTGAGGTGCCTGATCTTCATCCTCTGAAGCGCTCTGTAGTATAGAGGCCCTGGGAAAATTGCCTGTATGGAGGCCGCTAGGAGTCCTACTATGCGAGCTAAACTCCATAAGGAAATAACTGACTTCCCCAGTGCTACCTTTAGCTCCTTCTTTATACTCCTCATCTTCTGCTGGGGCAACTCTAAAGTGGCCTTCCTGGTGTCCACTACGAATCCCAGGAACTCCATCCTCTGCTTCAGATTGAGCTCCGATTTCTCCCGATTGATCAGGAATCCCAGGGAAGACAATAGACTGCTGACCCAATGAATTTGCTCCGTCAGAACTCCCTTGCTCTGAGCTAGTATCAGGATATCCTCTAAGCAGATAATAATCCTGATTCCTCTTCTCCTGATGGCCTTCGCTACTGGTCTCATCACCTTTGTGAAAACCCATGGAGCCAAGGCCAGCCCGAAAGGAAGGCATGCAAAGCGCCAGCTGCGTTTCTTCCAGATGAACCTGGAATACTCTCTGAGCCCTTGCTCCACTGGGACAGTGAGATATGCGTCCTTCAAATATAACCTTGCTAGCCAATCTCCCTTGCGGAGCAGGTCTCTCAAAAGATGGACACCTTCCATTTTGAAGTGCCTGTAAACCAACCACGCGTTCAATTCCTTCAGATTGATCACTGGCCTTGCATTCTCCTTCCTGTGAACCAGGAACATATTGCTGTAAAAACCAACGCTCTCGTCAACACACCTTTCTATTGATCCTTTCTCTGCTAGCGCGAACAGTTCCCTCTCTAGAAGCAACTCTTCTTCATTTGACATCCTCATACTGCGAGGGACTCGGGTCTGATACGGAGTACTCATAAACTCTAATCGCAGTCCTACTACAGTTTGTAAAATCCAAGCATTGCCTGATATTGCGCGCCAATTTTCTATACATAATGCTGTGCGCCCCCCTACCCTGGGATAGCTTCCGCTTTGTGCACTCACCTCTGGCAGGACTCTGCTATCGGAAACCACCTCTGCCTCTTCTTCGTGAAACCCTCTTCCTCTAACTGGGAAGAAAGCGTCATGCTGCCTGCCCTCCCAGTACTGTGTCCTGGGTCCCTGAGGCCTCTTGAGAAGGCACGACCGGCCGTGCGGCCCCTGTGGCGAGCGGTCCCGGAAAAATTCACCCCGGAAAGATCTTGCGGATGGAGGATTGCACTTTCTCCAGCGCTGTGTATGTTCCTACAGAGCGTGAGATCTCTTTAAGAAACGCCTTGCCAAATAATAACCATTTAGCTGCTTGACCTGCCTCATAGTTGGTGAGGTCTCCTAGCTTGCTGTCGATTTTCAAAAGCAGACTTTGTGTTCTCTCTGCTGAAAGAGCACAGCTGGCGTTTCCTAGGAAACAGACCGCCCACTCGCATAAGGACCTGCAACTCTATCTCGCTGCCCTGAACTCTCTCAAGTCCACTCTTGACAGAGCAAAAACAAAATTCTACCTAACCCTCATTGACTCTCACTCTAACCATCCTCGCAGGCTGCAGGGAACCCTAAACAGCTGGTGAGTGTAAGAGGGTCCATCGGAACACCGGTGTCTCTGGCCCTTTTGGCCAAATCCATAATCTTTGCCAAAGGGCCTGCCATATCCAATACCTTGTCCTGACAGGGCCTCCAGGCATGGTCGACTCCACGCCTGACATCTTTTGTAGCCTATGTGACAAAAGTAACCATCTTCGCATCCAACTCAGGCGTCTCCATAATCTTACTTGGAAGACCCGTCCTCGGACACTGGGCCCTCATACGGAATCGCACTTCCCTCTCCAGAGGTTTACGAATCCTGTTGGCCATATATTGGGCTACTCTGAGGCAAGGGATCCACTCTGCGGACCTAGGATGTCTTATATAGTCCGGGTCGAACATGTCCTCGACCTCTTCCGCATCCTCTATGTCTAGCGGCACCTTTCCCTCACTGTCCACTCGGTCCTCCCCTCTGAGACCTTCTTCAGTCTCTTCCTCTTCTTCCTGCGAGGAATCACTGCCTTCATCGGCTGCCCCTGTATTTAGCACCCCTGTGGTAGGGAGTCTGAGGTTTGGCACCGCCGTCTTCTCCAAGAAAGCTGCTTTCAGCTTGTCAAAAGGATCGGCAACCTCCCGGGGCTTCATGTGCACCCCTAAAGCTTGACCCGGGAGGGTAGAAGAGTGGGTGCTCTTCCGGGTCTCATCCACCCCCAATTGCGCAGACGCTTGCTTCGTAAGAGTACCCTGCGAGGCCCCCTCGCCTGGGCTAATCTCTCTCACTCTTTTCTTGGGGACTGACGTCTGAATGAGGGATTCTAGCACCTGTAGATGCTCCTGAATGGGTCTCACCCCCTGGGAAACTGCAACTGCTAGCGAGTCTCCCAGGAACCTCTTGAAAGTTAAAGACAGATCCTTGTCTCCGTCCCACTCCTCATCGCTGTACTCGGGGGTACTGCCTTCTTCCATCTCCATCTGAGATAAGAAATATCCTTCTTCTTAAAGGCAAAATCCCCCCCTTTTTTTTTTCTTCTTTATTACTGTAAAAACCCTTAATCTGGAGGCTCTGTGGACCGAGGTGCTTCTAAACTCAATTTGTGGTGAAACTGAACAAAAAACAGTCACTGCGCATGCACGAAAGCGGGATAACTCGCTTTGATAGCTATTCGGAGGGTAATTTCCTCTAAACCGCAACGCGGATGGAAAGGACCTCCTCTCTCGCACACTCAGGCCTGAAACTGATGCGAGAGAGCACCAGTCGCCCGGAGTGAGTAAGATAACTTTGGCCCCGGTGCTCTCCCCGCTCCTGCTAGTAAAAAGCTTGCGACCGCTGCCTACTATGTTCTGAGGCCGCAACAGCTCACGAATCGGCCTACAAAAGGATCTTCTATTAGTATTATGTATCTCTTCTTTTTTTTGATATATCTGCCGTGCACTCACAGCCTCACACGTCTGACAATACGCTCTGCATAATCACTATACCACTCCTACAGTCTTCAAAAGTCATACGTTCCAGACAATAAAAAGGGGGTGACTTAGCTCACTGGGAAGCAGCTAAGAAAGAGGAAGAAGTTTAGCCAGCAAGTGATGTATTGCCTGAGCTCTAAGTGGATTGGTGTAGTAGTGGAAGGAAAGACTACAAGGACATTAAGGATTTCTGGGGATTTGTAGTCCCAGTTTGAGTTGTCTAATTGACTATTTTCTTTCTGTTTTGTCTCGGTGATAGAAAAAGAAAAGAAAGTTTGAATTTGTTGGAAGTTTGAAGTTTTAAAAACAGCTGCTATGGGAAGTAGTAATAAAAGAGAGCATAGTAGTAATAAAAGTGAGAAGCATAATGCTCGCCTCCGGTCTTGTCATAGAATGAGATATCCTGTGTTCAAAGTCGTGCATAAATGGCCATCTAGCGACCAGCGGTTCTGGTGGATGGACTTCTCATTGATTGCAGGGAGATGGCACCCAGATATCAATGGCCTAGGCTCAGGCCCTCTCCCAATAGGGAACCACAGAACCCCGCTACACTCAAGCGGTCACTGTGACTCGTTAAATACCAGTCATCATCCGCAAATATCATAAACACACCACTTGACATCTATTGATTTCACAATGCACAAATTTGAACACAGGATATCCCATTGGATGAAACATCATTTCCATCTCACGTCCTGATGAAGGCCGATGTAACTACAGCACGCTCAAACTGTGTAGAGCCACAAGAATATTGGGCCCAAGATCACACGCACCATCAGGCACAAGCACCACAAATACAACAGAAGCAACAAGAGATACCACCCCAAACACAGCAAGCACTGATGGAGACACAGCAAAAACCAATGCAGACACAGGCACTAGCACAACAGAATGCAGTGACACCATGGATCACAAATATATTGCCACAGGCACCTACACCTAGAATAGGGGATGTGGCAGTAGTGGGAAGGAAGCTGTTCACTGGTACAGGACTGGACATTTATCCATAATGGGAAATCCTACAGAAAGACTTGATGTGTTCCATCCTATCATTTACATCTGACCCACAAGTGGAACCGAGGGCCGGGGGGGTGACCGTAGGTGACGAAACATTTTTCTTCTTAGTAGATACAGGGGTGACTCAATCTTTGGTTAAAGTGGGAAGGTTTACAATGTCAGGTATCGCCATGAACGCACAAGGATTTTCTGTTCATTTTGCAGACGCTTTTACCATCACCATAGGAGAATACAAAATGTCTATGCCAGTGTTGTGCAAGACACCAGTGAACATTTTGGGGAGAGACTTTATGAGCAAGTTAAACATGATGATATCATTTACTGACCAGGGGATAATATGTTCTACTCCAGGGATCCATTATGTGCATTCATAACAGCATTTTATGGTCAGGAAGCACAAAGAGGAGTGCCATTAACCCCGGAAGTTTTCCTTTATGGGGTACACATATTAGAGTGGCTTCCGAGAATATAGGACAGATTATTGCGGTTACCCACAGAATTTCTGTTTCGACCAGAAGCACCTACGGATGTGGCGGATGGGTAGATAATTACAGTTGAATTAGAAGCAGCAATAGTGATGGAAGACAGAGTAATTTTACATGGAGTTTATGAGGACGGGGCACGCTGGAGAACAGTGATAGCTCTTGACGAAGGACATAGATTGACTGACATAACAGATGAAAGCTTGTTTACAGATGGCGACTCAGATGGTAAAGTGATATTTAATATTAGTCTTACATATCAGTTAAAAATTGAAAATAGGGAGATACCTCAGAGAATGTCACTAGTAAAGAAAGTACAATTCTTTCTCCAGGAAGATTTGGCATATGTAACAAGCACATTGTGGACCAGGAGTCCATATGATGTTGGTCTATTGAAAGGAGTGGGGGCAGTCAAAATGAAATTGAAGCAAGGAGCTATTTTACCATGAGTAAGACAATATCCCATGTCAAAAGAAGCTGACAAAGGTATCCATGAAACTATTGTTTCCTTAGTGCGACAAGGGATATTAGTCCCTTCAGAATCCCCATGGAACACAGATGTGTACCCAGTGAAAAAAGCAACGGAGGATCATGGAGGTTTATCCAGGACTTACACCCCCTGAAGAATATTATTGAGGCAGAGTTCCCATTAATTCCAAACCCAGCCACAATGTTATTTAACATCCCATCCAAAGTAAAGCTGAATATCTTACAGTGATTGATTTAAAGAATGCTTTCTTTTCCATCCCCTTGCAGTATTTGACCTTGTTTGATTACCGCAGAAATAAACTAAAACATACTCAGTTACTTGAGGGTCACTGTGAATCCCGCCCAGTCTTTAATCAAGTGCTGCAGATGGACGTGGGAAATGTACAACTTGACAGCACAGTAATACAATATGTAGATTACATTTTAGTGTGCAGAAACATGGAAGAAGAGTGCAGGAGAGACTCAGTAAAGCTGTTGACAGTATTGGCTGAGAAAGGGTAAAAAGTTGACAAAGAGAAAATGCAATGTTGCCAGGAATCATTGACCATTTAATACTACTGAAAATGTCCATTCAAGTCTTCTGAACCAATTCCAAAACCTGGACTTCAGGTCCCAGAATGACAACAGTACTGGGATGAAGAAGAAGAAGAATTGAGCAATGCAGAATGAGGAAAGCCCCAAGCACAGTGAGCATTCTAGTGTTTGCTCATACACATCTGTGCCCGGGAAGTTTGAAAGTCAAGTGAAGCAGGACATCAATGTTGGCTGCTGGCTGTAGAGAGCTGTGTCTCTCAGTGAGGTCGAGGATGCCGAAGGTCGATTTCTGGTGTGGTGGAGCCAGGTGACTCACCAGCGAGGAAAGAGAAGGCTACTGCACAAGAAGGACATGCCGCGGGAATACCAGGAGACAGTGAGTGTCTCCTGGGAATTCACAGGTAACTAGAAGCAGCAATTTACTTACCGGAGCCCGGAGTGAAGCGAACGCTGCAAGTGGAAGCTACGAGACCCGAAGAAATCTGGCAGAAGCGGTTGCAAGAAGGAAGCCAATAAAGGCGCTTCTCCGGTTGATTGCGGCAGAATGCAGGAATGCCAAAGAAAGTTGGTGAGTCTTCCGAGAGGCGGTGGGGACAAAAGGGCATTTAAGCGGTCAAGATGACTGAAAGGGAATGAAAAACAAACAAGTGAGAGAGAAAGAAACAAATTAAATTAACATTAAAATATGAAATATATTGCAAATAAACCCTTACGAGCAGAAAGATGTAAATTGTGCAAACATAGGAAAAACCAGGACCGGATAATATATGCAGAGGGTATATTTGCAAACGAAGTGTGTGTGCGACTATGGAAAGGGCAGTTACCCCCATGCGAATCTAAGAAGCCCTGGCAGGAGAGTATACCAGGCAACCAGAACTGTGTTGTTTAATAAAAGTGAAGAATTATGTTGTTTAACAAACAAGAAAGGATTGTATTAACCAGGCGTTCAACAGAGATATATCTCCAAAGTCAAGACAAGTTTGTACGTCAATATTGTTGTGAGCCAAGAAAGACCAAGGAACTGTTGAACGTGAAGCTTCAGAGAACCAACAGGCATCTAGTGGAGGGGAACCATCCTCTGCAGCAAGGACTTCTGCGTTGAAGCCATTTTCTTTTTCTTTTGTGAACACTTTTCCCAACCTTCCAAAGTTAAAGACATTTCACCTTAGAGTTTAGTTTTAGTGTGAGGGTCAGAATAGAACTCTGGACACAAGATAATTTTAATTTTGGACATACTGACACTGACAGCTTAGTTTTTGAAAAGGTAGGCAAATCCCTCTTAAGCAGGGCACAGAGGGCTTTCCCCAACCCCTTTATTTTCAATGAAAGCCTTTAACCGAAAATATGGCTACCTTGTGTCCTCCTCATATATGGTGTCAGGGTGGGATTGAGCTCAGTTGATACAAACTGGAGGACCCACAGTTTTGAGAAACTAAGCAACAGAGCTTGGGTTTGATTTGTGTAGTAGCAGGGGAGAGTTGATATAACCTGGAGACCTAATTTTAGTACCAACTGAGTTGTTCCTGGTACCCCCACCAAGAACTTACATTAGACTCACCTCGAAATCATGCCTAGCTTGACCATATGGCCTAGAGGTTTTAGCAGGTGTCATAGACTCTGATTATAGAGGCGATATCAAGGTCTTAGGAAAGAAAATAGCCTGGGGGATTTTAGAGAGGGCTCTATTTCCCAAGACAAAGGAAATTAAAAACTCTGATGAGACCGCGAGGGGAAGCTAGGGTTTTGGAGAGACAGACGTAGACACCACCCCTGCTACATCTGACATAGTTCCACCCCAGACCCTTGTCGAAGAAACAGAAATGGTTCTGGACTTGCCATTTTCCCAAAGGAATGATCCCTTACTTGCAGAACCTTTCCTTCAGGTGTTTCCTGAGGAAACAAAATACAGAGAAAGGCGCGACATTTGTTTTCCTGAAATCTGTGCTTCTATATAGAGGAGACATTAGTGGTGAAGGTACTCAGAGGTCACATATAATGGTCCCTAAGAGTCACAAGAAAATAGTGTTAGAGATTGCTCACTGCATGCGCTCTCAGGCCCAAAGCAATCTATCACAATGAATAAGGGCCGATTGTGCACCGGTAATCTTTCTAGCACAACCAACAACCCTAACACTAATATAACTTACGAACATGATAATTGCCATGCAAATATGCACTACCCTACCAAAGCAGGAAATGGCCCTGGCTATTAATCCCGCCTACCATGAAATTCCTGTGTTCAATCATAAAGCAAGGAAAGTTCTAGCACTTATTCTTGGCTAATCCCAACTTTCTGGGAATGTCCAAGTAGAACCTCCCTTCGGGGATCCCATCTTGCAATTTGCCAAACGAAGACGCCACCTGCGCCTACACAATAACATGCATATTTGGGGACAGATCTGCCTGCCACCACCCATCAATCTTTGCCAAACAATCTGACCCATCAGGAAACAAGGAGCTACCACACCCTCGACAGGTACTGGAAGCAGAACAGTAACAAGGTTCCCTTGGAAGACACACAGACACTCAAACACACCACTCTTGCCTCTGCACCAACATGAAATAGAACGCAGCTACAACCCTCGACTAATTCGGCCTAGCTGCACACATACTCACACACCTCCACGTTCGCCTCAACACTCTTTAGAATGCAGCTATACCCCTCAAAATGCAGCCTAGCTACACAAATAACATCGATGTCAAGCAAATAGGGCCACCAGAATGCACATACCAAAGTCAATTGGTCTTGTTGAACACATTCTACTGATCTTATACAACCACTGCATCACACCTAGCTCTAGCATGTAGCTACACACCACCTATTGCACTTCTGCTGCACACACACCGAGTGCACCCAAGCACTTTGTACTACACTTCCCTCTCTACTGACCTGGACTACGGTCCCTGAGTGTGTTCAACCCACAGTGCTTAAGAATTATAACAATGGTAAAAGGCGCTATACAAATGCAAAATAACATAACATAACATAACTCCCATCTAACGGGTGGTCACTTAGGAACTGCTAAAACCCAAGCCCAAATATTGAGCTACTTTTATGGCTGGGGATCTATGTCAATGTAAAAAATGTTTTGCTTACTTGTGCCTTATGCAAGAAGACTGGTTTTCAAATGCCCTCTCCACATGCAATGCAACCTTTACCAATCATTGATGTGCCCTTTTCAGGGCTAGGCATGGACATAGTTGGGCCCCTGGAACCATCAATGCTAGGGAACCGATATATATTGGTAATAGTGGATTATGCAACTTGCTATGCTGAAGCATTCCCTTTACGCAATAAAAGGACCTAACAAATTATTAAACATTTAATCGCCTATTTTTCATGAGTTGGGGGTTCCGGAAGGATATCTTAATGGATCAGGGGACTACCTTTATGAGCAAGCTAATGTCAGATGTGAAAGACACTCTACATATAAAAACCCTTAGAACTTCAATCTACCACCTACAGACTGACAATCTATTGGAATGGTTTAATAAAACCTTAAAACATATCTTAAAAAAGATTGTTGAAGCTGACTGCAAAAACTGGGATGTCATAACACCTTAAGCCCTTTTTGCAATCCGAAAGACCCCACAGTCCTCAACAGGATTGTCTCCCATTTGAGCTATTATGTGTCAGGGAACCACAAGATGTTCTTGACATGCTGCCGGAGACTTGGGAAGAGAGGGAGAAAGCCATCGTGCCCCTTTCCCAAACAGCCCAGCGATTAAAAGAGCACATGGATGTAGTCAGGACAATAGTTCAAACTCATATGGTCAAAGCCCAAGAACTGCAGAAAGGTTACTATGATAGGAAGGCATTGCTTGGATCCTTTTCCATTAGATAAAAAGTCCTTGTTTTCCTTCCTTCATCTGAGAATAAGATGTTGTCCGAATGGCATGGTCCCTATGTGATAGACCAGCCAGGGCCCTATGATTATCGAGTATCACAACCTGTTCGAAGGATTAAGACCCATATCTATCATATGAATCTCCTTAAGGAGTGGAGGGAAAATTTTGTTGAAGATACCACTGTAGTTCTGACCAGTCTATTGTCTGATGTATAAAACAGAAACAACCTGATTCTTTCGGACCTGCCTCAGAATCAGAAGAAAGACCTGTTTGAACTCCTAGATCAATTCTCTGATATCTTTAGAACAGAAATGGGGTGCTTAAAAGGGGTGTTTCATTAAATACGTACACCCCCAGGGAAGGTGGTACATTGAAAGCCCTATCGAATACTGAGTCTTGAAAATATATTATCATAGAAGAACTGGAAAGTATGCTGAGAGCCATCTCAGGGCCCTTTGTCCTCTCCTATAGTACTTGTTGCCAAGCCAGATCAATCATGGAGATTCTGCATTGACTTCAGCAAAGTGAACAAAGTCTCCTAGTTTGATAGTTATCCTATGCCACGAATATACAATCTGATTGATCGACTGGGAACCGCTGTTTTCCACGATTGATCTGACAAAGGGATACTGGCAAGTCCTTGTTAATCCAGATACAAGGGGAAACCAGCATTTTCCACCCCTATTGGACTGTTTCAGTTGAAGCTATTAACTTTTGGACTACACAGGGCCCCAGCCACCTTTCAAAGGTTAATGGACCAAGTGCTCTGGGCTTACGTGTCTTTCTGTGGAGCATACATTGATGATATCATCATACACAGTAAGACATGGGAAGATTACTTACACCACCTATATTTAGTTACCAGGGCATTGAGAAAAGCCAGGCTCACAGCAAATCCAAAGAAATGTCACTTGGCACCGTCAGCAGTCAAGTATCTTGGATTTTTGGTTGGCAATGGGCTAGTTCAACCCCCGACTGAGAAAGTAAAAGCTGTCAAGGAAACCCCAGCACCAAAAACAAATAAAGATCTAAGGGCCTTTTTATGCTTAGTGGGGTATTATAGGCGATTTATCCACAATTATTCATCCATCATGTCTTGCCTCACTGACAAACTCAAGGATGCAGAGTCCCAAAAGGTAAAATGGAAAGATGAAGACACACTGTGTTTGGATAAATAAACTGAAGCATATTCTGTGTAGTGAACCCGTGTTGAAGGTGACAGATTTCAACGGTATGGAGCCAAAATGCTGATGATAAAATGCTGAATGCGTGTTTACAGCCTTCTTAGCGAGCGACCATCAGGGTCCAGCCGGCCAAGCCGGCCAAGCCGGTCCGTGCCTTACGTGATGAACCGCTGATCCGATGGATGCTCTTCTTGGCTCCCCAGCCCTGTCTCCCATTATCTAACAACTAACGTGCTTGTGATAGTACCTGGCACGCTAACCTCTGTCTTTTTTACCATCCTTTCACTGCGGACTCTCTGCTTACTCGGTCAGTAGATTGTATTAAGACTCACATCTTAACCAGTGCTACACACCTACACTGATAAATCTAGAATCCCCTCGGAATAGGAATCTCTTTCTCAAGGCTTTTACCTGATTTAATTTTGGGCCCAGGCTCACTGTGCACTACTGCCCTCCCTATTATCTGCCACTGCCCTGGGACTGGCACAGGGGGTGCTAATTGACACTGTTTTAGCAACCCAAACAATTTCTTTTCCACCTGCTTTGGGGGCCTATGGTATGATGCCCTATCTGCTGGACACGCAGGAACTGGCACCTACTAAAGTAAATAGGTCTGCCGAATTTCTGAAATGCTATCTAGCAATGGCATTAGAGCCATGATATGACAACCCCTTGACGACCTCACCTAATGGCCATCTCAATAGAGACAGCACTGCTGTACCTATAACACTACCAGAACCCATATGCGAGGGTTCCTCTGAAATTGAAATAGAGGCTACCTACAACCCATGCATGAGTATACCAGTCCAGGATACTGAATCCCCTCTGGCATTTCTAAATGTTGCCTTATCAAAAGACAGGAATATGCATAAAATAACTCATATACGTGAGATGCCGCCTGACACATCTCTTTCACCCACTGCCCTCCAACAGAGGAAGATGACTAACAACTGCATAAATACTGAAAAACACACATTTGACAGCAGCATCATAGCAGAGTATGGTCAGGACACTCAACTAAAAAGGGACGAGACTCTAAGGCCCAATGCCCGCTAGTCTGATAGAGCCAATGTCATAAGGGTTGAGAGCACTTCTGCCATCAGTCTGGGACACCCCAGATCTTTGAACAGCCTACCACTCAGCACCTGCTCCCTGATGAAGCATGCCATGGAGGTGACAGACTAGGTTTTAAGCAAAATAATTGATATTATGTTTGTGACCGAAACTTGGTTGCACGAGACGGCCGGCACAGGACTGGCCCTGGCAATACCCCCTTGACATCTTCTCCTTAAGGCAGAAAACTGGATGGGGTGAAGGTGTCGCTACTATATACGAGGCCTCACTGCAGATATGTGAAGCGACCATTACAGGCAAAATCCTGCATGTTAAATGGTTGGGAAGTGATCATACTACCATTAACTTAATTTTGGCCTATCGACCCCATCTACAATGCCCATGTTCCATGCACAGTACTGTGATATGCTGATGCCCTTGCTCAAACCACTATCTAAATGTATTTTTATAAATTGAAGCTACTCTGGTTGATCTAGGTTTCTCTCAGCAGATCCAAGAGGCCACACACGTGAAAGGCAGGATGCTGGACTGTATCACATGCCATCAAGTTGCAGTAAAAAATCGAGAACTTATTGCATGCCCATGGTCCGATCACTCTTTGATCCACTTTGGAGTTATAAGCAGTGCACACCAGAAAAATAAAGTCAAAACAGAAAGAATCAGTATCCGGTCAGGAAACAAGCACAGGCTGACTGAGGAAGTATTAGTGCCCATTTTTTTTAAAACCACTGACAATTTGGCTCAGTTTGAGTCAGCTGTGGAGCTGGCTGAGATATACCAGAACATGATGCTCCATGCAGCCAACACTGTGGCTTCTGAGAAAACTAGGTTAGTCAGTGAAAACATCTTCAAAACCTGGAATTCTCTCGAAATTCAGAACCTTAATATCATTAAATGAAAATGTAAAGCATTCAATATCTGGAAAAAAAAGACAACACATAGGGGAACATAAACAGCTACAACCATGCCACCAAGGAACATACGTCAGTAATCATACTTGCTAAGAAAATGATGTTCAACCACAGGATCAAAGAGGCCATCTCTAACACTAAGGAAATCTTTAAAGTTGTTAAAGAACTACAAGATCCTTGCCTGCTAGCACCAGTTGTCAATAAAAATAAAAGTTTGTGCAAATCCATTCAGGATGCGATGGCCAACAACATTGACAATATCCAGAAGGATATTGCATATAAACTTGCAATAGGCTGCAACATTCCAGCATTTGAGTTCTGTCAGGTCTCACTCCAACAACTTAAACCTACCCACTGCAAGGTTGATGCCTACTCTGCCACAACAATTAAGGCATGTGCGAAACAGCTTGTTCCTTTGATCACCAAATATATTAATGCCTTATTCAGGGAAAGCACTGTGCCACTGTGCATTAAGCAGGCATGAAATTCGCCACTGATCAAGAAACCTTCATTAGATCCTAACGTCCCCTCGAAATTACAGGCCCATTAGTAACTCACCATTTCTGTTTAAAATCCTGGACAAAACAGCCTACATTCGAGTGCAGGATTCCGTCTCCAAATATAACATCTTGGGTCAAAGGCAATCCAGTTTTTGTGATGCTCATAGTACTCCGTCAGCGCTACTAGACCTAAAGGCTAGCATTCTCCAGATATTTGTGAAAGGCGGAACAGCGCTACTGATGCTTCTGGACTTATCAGCGGCTTTCGATCTTGTTGAGCATGAGCAGCTGGCCACTAGTATATTGCATTCTGCCTCTTTCTCGCCAGCTGCAGCCAGCTGGGTCAAATCCTTTCTCGCTGGATGGCCAGCCAGAGTATTCAGTGGTGATGTTGCAGCCGAGGACTACATTGTGGCATCCGAAATCCCCAAGGGAGCCTGTTTATCCCCTACCCTGTTTAATCTCTTCACCAGGCCCCTATTTGAGCTTCTTGATGAGAATCAGATATCTTACATTAATTGTGCAGATGATATTCAATGCCCTATACCTTTGTCAGGGGATTACTCCAAAGACTGCAAAACTGTCACCTCAGCATGTTCCCTCATCCAGATCTGGATGATGGAGAGCGGCCTTGCCCTGAATGACTCAAAAACAGAGCTTATGATCATGGGCAGAAGACCACAGCTGAATAAGCTTAGCCTGGGCGTTTGAAAATTTCAAATTGCAGGCTGTTCCATCGCCACTCTCCCCAAAGGGAAGACATTAGGGTTTTTCCTGGACCAGGAACTAAAAATGAAAGCACACACTAGCAACCTGATTTCCTCCACCTCATATTATCTAAAACTCTTATGCCAACTTAGATCATTCCTTACTCATAGTAACTGAGCCCCCATTGCCAGAGCTGTCATAGGAGCCAAACTGGATTATTGTTCCATCTTGTTACAAGGCATTGGCAAAGGAAAACTAGTTCATTGCAGACCATCCAAAATAACCCAGTTCGGGCCGGAGAGGGCTTACAAAAAAAATATCACAACTCAGGCAAGTAATTCCCTACACTGACTCCCGGTAGCATCCAGAATTACCTTTGTGTGCTGACCATTACGCACAAGAGCCTCTATGGAACTAACTAGGCATACTTATGAGACATGCTCCTTTGGCAACCAGCATGCAAAGTGCTTAGATCCAACAACTTCTGTCTTCTGCATGCCCCGAGGGCTAAACTGATGCAGGTCACACAAGGATCCTTTCCCTATTCTGCACATGAATGCTGGAATCCCCTGCCACCTAACCTGAGGTCTTGCCGCTCTCTTACCAGGTTTAAGCATGGCCTAAAAACACTTCTATTTAAGTAACTACTCTTGCCTCTTGCTTGATACTTGCTTGCCCCCCAATCCGATCAGTTGGATGATTTCTGTTTAATGTAGTCTATCCTGAGAGTGCTCCTATACCTTTGGGTCTTGTTTCAGTGCTCTATAAATAATAAATAAAACACATTTTAAAAATAGGGTAAAAAAAAATCCCCATTCACCAAATACGAGGAGCAGGATTTGCGGGGGCATCCCCCGCTCCCGTTGTTCGGTGTAATGGGCTCAGGGGTTGCACGTGTGTCCCCCGCTTCCATTACATGGATAACAGGAGACAATAATGTAAAAAAAGAAGAAAAGAAAAGGACCCTGCAGTGCCAGTTCCGACCCATGTTAGAGAAAGGGAACTGACGCTGCAGGGATAGAGGGGACTCGGCAACACACAGAATTGTGCCACGGAAAGGCAAGTAAGGAGGAAAAGGGGAAGCAGGTATGGAGAAGTGGGCAAAAGTGATCTATGTAATCACTGCACCTTGCGATTTTTGTATTCAGCTTTTGTTAGTTGCATTTTCAGTGTTGCAGTGATCACATAAATCTGATTTCAACAGGTAGTTTATTTCACAGATGGATGCTTCATGTTGGCTTAGGGACAGTCCTTTCACAAGATCAGAAAGGTATTGAATGACCTACTCTTTACAGAAGTAGAACATTGTGTCCCCAGGAAAAGAACCGTACCACTATTGAATTGGAGGGCTTGTCAATAAAGTGGGTGATAAACTATTTTAAATACTACCTCAATGGCTGAAAGTTTTGATTGATCACAGATCGTGCCCCCTTGACATGGATGAGCCTCCTCAAGGATCCCAACGCACGAGTCATGTGCTGGTTCCTGGACTTACAGCCCTTTTGTTTCAACGTAGAAAACAGAAAAGGAAGAGAATAGGGTAATGCAGACTTCCTTTCCTGTTTTCCAATAGGTGCTGAGAGAACAAGCAGCATTAGGGCAAGGAAATGTGATGATCCGGATGGAGTAATCACTCATTTCTAGGCGGTGACCTCCTCCCATGTGGCCAGTGGGTGGCAGCCGCTACCTGATCCTGACCTGGGGGTGGCTATTTGAGGGAGGATCCCATGGAGGGGAAGACAGCCTCTGGGGAGACGTGATGGCTTTATCGGGTGGGGCAATGTATCCTCCATTTCCTCTTGAAAATAAACCCTTCCATATATAACACCCTCATGGCCTATTGTTATACACCCACTCATTCTCCCATGAAGAATAGAGAGATCACCCTCTCCAGTTCCACCTACCATTCAGCCAAGAATCATAAACCATTTAACTCAACTGATAATGTCTTCCAAACAAATTCCAAAACCTGGATTTCAGGTCCCAGAATAACCAAAGTACTAGGACAAAGAAGAAGAAGAACGATTGAGCAATGCAGAATGAGGACAGTCGCAAGCACAGTGAGCATTCTAGTGTTTGCTCATACACATCTGTGCCAGGGAAGTTTGAAAGGCAAGTGAAGCAAGACATCAATGTCTGCTGCTGGCGGGCGAGAACTTCGTCTCTCCATGAGGTCGAGGATACCTGAGGTCGATTTCCGGCGTGGTGGAGTCAGGTGGCTCACCAGCAGAGAAGTCTGCTACGTGAGAAGGACACGCTGCAGCAACACCAGGAGCTGCCGAGGGACTCCTGGGCATTTGCAGGTGTCCAGAAGCAGCCCAGAGCGAAGCGGATGCTGCAAGTGGAAGCTGCAAGACCGAAAGGCACCTGGAAGATGCAGTCACAAGAAGGAAGCCGACGAAGGTGCTTCTCCAATTGACCACAGCAGAATGCAGAAACACCAAAGAAAGCCGGTGAATCTTCCCAGAGGCAGTGGGGACCCCGGGACGTGTCGGCGGTCATGTTGAATGCAAGTGAATGAACAACAAACAAGTGAGAGAGAAAGAAACAATGCACTTTACTTTAAACTGGGAAATATATTGCAAATAAAACCCTTACAAGCAGAAAAATGTAAATTGTGCAAACATAGGAAAAACTAGGACCGGATAATATATCCGGAGGACATATTTGCAAACAAAGTGTGTGTACGACAATGGAAAAGGTCAGTTGCCCATGTGAATATAAGAAGCCCTGGCAGGAGAGTACACCAGGCAACCATCACAAGTATGTGAATCTAAACAACCCTGGCAGGAAAGTATACCAGGCAACCAGAACTGAGTTGTTTAATAAAAGTGAAGAAATGTGTTGTTCAACAAAGATGTCCTGAGAAGGAACATCAGGACTAGCAAAGAATTGTATGAACCAGGCGTTCAAGAGAGATATATCTGCAAATTGAAGACAAGTTTGCATGTCAATATTGTTGTGGGCCAAGAAAGAAACAAGGAACTGTTGAATGTAAAACTTCAGAGATATTGATGTGGGCCAAGAAAGGCACAAGGAATTGTTGAACGTGAAGGTTCTGAGAACCAAGAGGAATCCAGGGAAAGGGAATCATCCTCTTGAGCAAGGACTTCTATCCTTGCAGAACTTTTGTGTTGAAGCCATTTTATTCTCCTTTTAGTGTGAGGGTCAGAACAGAACTTTGGACACAAGACAGTTTTCATTTTGAACATTATGACACTGACAGATCCTTAGTTTTTGGTTTGGTTAGGGAAATTCCTCTTGAATCATGGTCAGAGAGGCATTTTTCCAACCCCTTTATTTCCAGTAAAAGTCTTTCACCAAAAACATGAATAACTTGTATCCGTGTTTCATTTCTGACTCCTCACAAGATTGATGAAGCAATTGATGAAGCAAATGAACAAATATATCCACATTTTGTGTTTAGACCATTGGTATTGTTTCCTGGGAACAAGGTCCTGTGCAGGAACTTTACACAACAGTGTCACAAGCCCTGCTTCGAGGGACCATTCGTAGTGGAAAGGGGTACACGGTCTGCAGTGAAGGTTCAAGGAAGGCATGCCTGGTTGCATCACAGCGATGTGAATCTCTACAAATGTCCACCAACATTGATCACGAAATTGAAGAAGACGTAAGAAGAGTCCAAACGAGGTCAAGGTTGTGAGCCAACCAGCCACAAGAAGAATAAACAACACATTGGTTTTTACATAGATACACAGGTGTGTTAGTTCAACATCCTTTGACAACGCTTATCCTTTTATAGGAGCCTGGAACATTTGCATGAACACATTATTATTCAATTTAAAGTCTTATATAGCTTTGGAAAGGAATTTTCTTCAATATTGACAAGGATTTTCTTGTGAACACTTAAGGATACAAAAGCAACGCTTCTCCTGATAAAAGAATGCATATGTTGAATAATATAAGATATTCTCTTTTAGCGCCTAGAAGAGGATTTACTCGCAGAGATTTGCAGAAAGTAGACACCCTAGATATAATAATATTAATAATAGCAATGTTTTTTTACATTTTGTTGAATTCATATAATAATTTTAATTGCAGCAAGATAAATTATCATCTATAATACTGCTACACCAGGAAACATGAGTATGAGTACAGTCACACACAATGATAAATGAAATGGCACCGAAACAATTCCCTGTAGTAAACACACAGACGAGTAGACTAACATGAAGTGTGCTAGATGACTGTGAGAAAATATATTGCTGATTCTGCCCATGTCACTAATAATTTGTGGTACCAGCACGTGAGCAAAGTAGGGAAAAAGGCATCTGATGAGAGCGGTAATAATAATAATTGGTTATTTATAACGCGATTAATACCAAAGAGGTTTCTAAGCGTGCACCCTGGATTCAAACCTATGTTGCTCTGCATCGTCTTGCGTCCAAGACAAGCACATTTGCACTGAGCTATACTACCCATGTCATGTGTGTTCCCTCATTCCCTATGCCATGGGTGTTTCCAGGACATTCGTGGCCACAGAAATACCTGCACATAGGGCACACTGCCTAACACACTTAGCACTTTGTACAACTATGGGGCAATTCCAAGGAAGATGGTCCACCTTGCGATGAATGACAAAAAAGTAATTTTCTATGAGGATAGATACATAAAACAAAAGGTTATGATGGGTGATCCTGGAAGAAAAAATAAGGTGATACAATACACATTAGCAGGTCCACATAGGGGAGAGGTTAAAAAAACTGACCATAAGTTATTACAGTGCATAAATGTCACAGGGACAGAGATACCTGGGTGCTGGGAAGGTATGCCGGTATTACAGGTTGGGTCAAATGGATGATGGTGACAAAGCACAAGCACTCCTGACAGTACCAGGAGAGGTAGCGCAGAATGCAAATGGTATATGACTGAAAGAATGGACTGAATATTCCAAATTGTCACAGTGGTAGAGGATGAAGCAGGTCTCCTACCAATGATACCCGTGAAGAATGGCACATAATGTTTCAGGAATAGTGCCCCCGTGAAAGTGGGGGAAAACAAAGGGTGCAAATGCATTGTTGATGTGCCAGGCATGAAGATAGGAGCCGCCATATTGATGGACCACTATTGGTCCTGTGATTCAAGGGCTTACATGCATCTCCCTTCAAATTTGGGAGGCTTGTTCTCTGTAGTGGTACTAAGTAAACCAACCTTGTTAGTACTCCAGAGTGAAGTACAGATTGGCGTTTTTCCACAAAATCAAAAGACACTTAAGACATGAGTTCCCTCACACTTGCACGCATGAAGAGGAGCAACTATAACTCAATGAAGATGGAAAATGCATATGATGCCATACCAGATAAGCATAAATTGTTCGGCAGAGCTGAGATATTCATTACATCCCTCTTTACTGCGGGGCTGCAAGCCAACACAAATGCAAAATGACTGCAAATGATTCACTGGGAGCTATTGCAAACAATAAACACAAGAGTAAAAGGCTTGAATGCCATAAGAGAAGAGCTGAGGGCAATAAGATTCATGACCCTCTAGAATAGGTACGTTCTCGAACTGATAGAGGCCATAAAGGGGGGCCGGAGCGCAGAAATTGGGCCTTCTTGCTGCACGTACACACCCACCCACAATGAGTAGAATGAAACCCTCACAGAGGCCATAGATTCCGTAGCAGAAATATACACAAGAAGAGTGGAATAGGTAGACGATATTACTGATGATGACTGGTTTAATTACCTGTTCACATGGATCCCCTCCTGGATGACTAATGCATTCAAAGTACTGATGGACATTTTAGTACTAGTACTATTTGCCCTCTGGGTTCTAAGAATTGCAAAAGGCCAATGCAAAAAGACTGCTAAAATGACAGTAGGAATGAAAATAACCTGGATGCTCACATACACGAGTACATCCAAGCAGATGACCTCCCATGTGCCCAAGCAATGGAAAGCCCTATCCCCCCTCCAGGATCAAAATGTATTTGTCCTCAGGATCCTCACAATTATACCAAGCTCAAGACCGCACAGGTGAAAAACATTACTTAATAAGACAACCGTACCATCCTTACCCCAGGCAGGTACAGCAAGAGATGGACACGATCTAAGCTGAAGATGGCATGAGTAACCAAATTAATGTTGTGACAATACATGTGCATGCATTAGACACAAAGCAAATGTACACTCAACATGAAGAGTGTGTATATTAGGTAATATATGCGTTTATACATGAACAATATTCACATAGCATCCATAAGACATGAAAAATACCAACATAAGCAATGTATAAGCTGAATGCAACATGAAGGACAGGCAAATATAGCACACTAACCTAGAAATGCAATAGTAATGGGCAGCCATCTTTTCCAAAATGGAAGCCACAACATGCTTCTAATTAAATTAAAGGCTTCAAGGCTTCACGAGAACACAAAATGCTAAAAATACAGAACTACATGTCTGTGGAGAGCTCAGGTAGGAGCTGGCAACCACAGACAAGGTTACCATGAATTAAGGATGGGTCAGAATGTTGCAGTGAAAGCACAAGATAGCAATTGCCAGGATGCAAGAAGGATACTCCCATATCAATTAAAGTATCATAAGAGTACAACCAAACCAGCCTTTCTAATCCAGGTGCAGGACAACTATAAGCTAAAAAACGCCATGAAGAATAAATCAAGAGTATCCCCAATGGCAAGAGAAAACATAACACTTGCATCAATATTAGTTAAACTCCCTATAAATGAAGGGTGAAATAATTCCAAACACGATCCCATCACACGTGACCCCTAATTGAAGAATACTTTCTATTCATTAGCAATGAACACAGATAGGACGCCTGTCTTACTCCTTACACGTATCCCCAGACATGAGATGCCACACAAGGCCAAACACAAAGCGATCACCCTGGCTCATGGCCTAGAAATGAGGGATAGGATCTTCTTTACCTCATTCCATTACCTTTCTCTCCCTACTCCTGTCTGCCAATGTTACGCTACCGATGAAGTACAGTGCCAGCCAATTAAAAATTACAGGTATGATGTCTTTTCACCGTTATCAATTTAGAGGTGGTGTCAGAAGGTGCCATCAGACAAGCGTTACCCAATTAGAAATCTAACTCCTATAGAATGTCTATGTAATCACCACTTTTAACCAATCCCTGTTCCTTATACGTTTTGGCAACTAATATAAAAGTATGATGTCAGTTATGACAAATGTTGATTATATAAACCATTGTTTTTCATGTAACCACCAGGAGCACCAAGAATTCCATGCTTGCATGCTGTCCCTGCTTTATTTTGATGATAATAATGCTGGGTTTTGCCTTGCACGTTGTCTATTCTGTTATTGAGTCCGATTTCAACTGGCTCCAGAACCTCTATGTAATTTGGGACTTTCCAGGCAATCTTAACACCTCAGTCTGAGGTTCTTACAGTCTATTCCTGTGGCCCTCTGGGGCTCACTCTTGCTCACTTCCCACACTGTGCTCCTTGGTTCTTTCACCACCACCGGGTTTCTCTGGTTCCATGTGTTAATATCCCCACAAAATTATCGCCATGCAAGAATGGTGCCATATTTTTGCAGCAATATTAACCCATTAAACCTGCGGGGGACACCCCTGCAACTCCCATATTATTTTAAAGGGAGCGGGGGCCATCCCCACAGCTCCCACTCCCATTTAACCCAAAAATGATCCCCACTTATCATATCGCCTATGGCCATTCCCGACGACCACATATATGCCGATTTTATTGGTGGGGATAATATTACCTGATACCGTTTCTCTTTGTCTCGTTTCTCGCTCCGGGACTTCTTGCTATTTCTCTCCTTGCCCTGTTTTTTTTGGCTTTTTCCTTATGCCGAAGCTTCTCTCCATTGTCCTCCTCACTCTGGTGCTCCTCTGTTCCTCCCCCCGATCAGGGTTTATTTTGCTTCCTTTTCCCACTCTGGGGCTTCTGTTTCTTCCCCACACTGGAGCTTCTTTTGGTATCTCCCCCACTCTGGTACTTCTCTGTTTCTTCCTCACACTGGGGTTTCTCTCTCTCTGGCTTTGCTGCCTGCCTACCATTCCTTGCAAGCCACAGGGTACCTGTATCTGCTGAGTGGTGCTCTCTGGGAGTGCTATGTAGGCCAACGGCCTCTTGTCTCTCTGTGGAGCCGCTTACACGATTCCTCAAGTGGACACAGCTGTGGGCGTCTCCTCCTGGCTCAAGGCTGTAATTTGTGACCGGTTCCTCCTCCAGCCTCTACCTCGCCTGTTGAGGTACTCCGTTCTTGCTCAGGTTGCCATGCCCAACGGTTTAAGTTTCTTGCCCGCGGGCCTACCATGGTATCCGTAGAAGAAAACTAATCCCAACAATTTAAGGTAGAAATGACCTCGTTTTTTGGGCGAATTATTTTGACATATTTTTATTGGAAAATAGATGGGGGTGGGGTAAGGGTATAACTTAGATTAGGGGGTTGTGGAGGGGGTTTTCAGGGTCCCGCCCAGCATTATTGTTTTTTAATGTGCAAAAAGCCAAAAGAAGTGTTTGAAATTCGGGCAAAAAATAATGCAGTGTTTTCTACTCTGAAGTAATTTTTTAGATCTTTTCACAGACATCCGGCCCACGTTGCAATCTCTTAGTGTGGGCATCTGGGGCCAATGCCACATCTGTCTCTCTGAGCATAATTAAAGCTTTCACTCTACCTGGATACTGCTTCTTGATTGGTTCCTCACTTGACGTGACTTTGGGAGGCTGGTTTTCACATCGTTCAGCTGTTTTCCCTAAATCAGATGAAATTAATTTTGGGTCAGAAGCTGAGCCAGCCATTGTTAAAGCGTTTTCTCTTGTGAACTGGGTTAAACGCCAAAAAAATAAACGGCAGGAGATTATGTGCTCCGTGGACGATCTGATCACCAACCCAGTTAGAGTCGCCAAAAAACTGAAGGATCTGGATTGGATAACAACCAACGACCAAGTACAAGCATGCAAGCTGCTGACCCATCTTCCTCCTACGTTCAATACACTGCACATTCCTCTAGCCTATTGTTCGAAATTTCCAGACAGAAAATTAAGATCTACCTTCTTAAGAGCACGTTTGAATTTACTCCACACAAGAGAAATATTGACAATAAGACAACAAACAGCCACAAAAAGCTGCAGGCTATGCAAAGCCTCAGACTCTATTGAGACAGTTCGTCACCTTCTTTTGCATTGTCCCTCCTTAACGAATGAACGCAGCGCTTTCCTATCACCTTGCTGGCTCGACCCCCGTCTGATAGAAGAAAATACTTGGTGGTGTCGTCTCATTTCAGGGGAGAAAACCTGTTGGGTGATAGCCTCAGCTAAACTGTTGGAAGCAGCGTTTAGTAAAATCAACGCCGTGGGACGTAGCGAAATATAAAAAATAAAAAAAAAATGATGTTTGATGTTCAGCCTTGTAAAAATCATATATTTTGATTATACACAAGTAAATAAAAAAAAATTTAAAAAATAAAGCGTTTTCACACATCTCACACATCTTAGTTGCTGCATATCCCATCAAAATGTTGGTGTGTGGGTAAAAGAGAGGGTGATGTAAGTCTCAGTGTTAGGTTTGTTTGTACCCTAAGGAGAGTTACCTCCAGAGGGATCCTGTTTACCTTGTCCCCTAGTGGGTGTTAAGCATAACAGGCTCACCTCCCTACTCACAAAGGGGGTGGCACCCCCTTGGGGAGAGGTGACCAACTCCCTGGATTCATCACATTGTCGAGAATATTCACCATAAAGATCTTTGATTTGTTGACAAAGAATCTATTTTTAAATGGTCTGGCAGAAGTAAGGGGGGAGAGAGAGAGGTAGAGGCCATGATGCTTAGGACATGACCTAGAGCAGAGAACAAGCCAGTCATATGGCCCAAGCCAGGCTTGAGCCGCAGAGGCCTGCCTACCTCTACCTTGCTTCTGATCATGCTATCTCTTTGGGCTTATTTGAATCTGGCACTGCCACAGTAACTGGACATTTTAATATCTGTTCCCGTTATGTAAAGTGAACTTAATGGTATCTGACAATGGGGTGCTATTTAAGTTTACATATAATGGAAAATGCCACTGCTGTGCAATGTTCCCTCTAATTATTTTTCTCTAAGTGCAGAAATGGTTGTCTTTCGTGCAAACATAATCTTCCATGTGCGCAACTCACTAATGAGCTAAGGCACTTTGTGAGCATGCCAAGTTAGTGAGCTATCATCCCCGAAGAAAGTTTGGAAGGGAATTTCCACACCCAACCACTGTTATCCTTTATAAAGAAGTGTATAAGATGCTTCCTAAACACTTTCCTCAAACATATAGGCTACAAAAAAACAAATATTTCATGTGATTAGAAAGAGTTTTCATCAACCAGTCCAAGACTTGAATGTCTGCCACAGACTCTAGCAAAAGTACTCCTATGCGGAGAAAAATAAGTGTACAAAAAAGCATTGTATGCTCAGTATAAACAGTTGGTGTAGTTGTGGCTATTCATTTGTCGGCACTGCTTAGAGACTATGCAGAATTTTGTTTGTCATTGGGAAAAACCCTCATATGTATTACAAAAAACAAACATCACTTGACATAACTGATGTGGCTGTCATAAACTTAATACAGGATCCAATTTTTGAAAAAGGAATAAAGACAACTAAAAGGAATGTGTCCGAAAATATGTCAGTAGGAGTTCATGTGCCACTTTAATGAAGTAATTCAAGAGCCAGGAGAATGTGCCTTTCATAATTAGTGTAAGGATGATAACTAAATCAGAATAACTGCTCCACAGAATATTAGGGTCAGAAATCCTGGTTCCACTGCTAACCATCAACATTATATTGGTTTGTGAATAGAGCTGTGACAACAATTACTCAAGATCAGTCTTTCTGCTAAGAGGCATATATACACGATCAGTATTTGCTCCATAAAAACAGGAAAATATGTTCAACGAAGACGCAAAACAGTGAACATAAAAGGATTCTACCACCTGCTTCAACCCACAAAGCTCCATTGATATTTTCTAGTCGGGGACCAGCATAGCAGTTGCATAGGAAGGAACTCTAATAATATTACTGCCCAATCTCACAAGGCATTTTAAGGGGAAAGGACGTTTAAGAAGCATAAAGTATCCATGCTGGCAAAGTTAGTTACTTTATTACTCCCTGAAATATTATATGATTGCAAGTAGGGAGTAAAATCCTTTCAGAGCCCTGCTTGTAACCCTGACATAGGAAGAGAAAATGACAGGGCGCATAATACAGCCTATAGTGTTGTCCACCCTTCTTCACCACGGCCGACACAAAATTCAACAAGAACCTTACTGAGGTTTCTTGTGGGGTCGATGAAGAGAAATACATATATTTGCAGTTTAATTCAATAGTAGCAACGCTCAGAGGTACATCAGATTGAGTGCCTTCTTCTCTAACTAGAGACCCCCTTCTGCAATTTACTGTTATCACTTAAACAAGATGCATGGCGATGCTCAAGGTAATAAACGCAGAACACATGATTATATTGGAAAGCCCTCAACAGCTGAGCAGAAATAAACAGAAGGTGCTGTTTCCTAGACGGTTACTACAGTTTCCTTTACTTTAGCAAACAAATACTTTTCCTTCACTGCACTGTACTGCCGAAACATCCGACTTGGTTTTTGAAAGTTGCTGATTTCTTCTTCATCCTCCTGTGCCATCCCTTCCAAACCCCCTCCCGCTCATACCTCTCCTCAGGTCCTGGGCTAGCCTCCAATACTGGTTGACAGGGCTTTGAAAAAAGCGAGGAATTGTAGCAGTAAAACACTCACTGTGATATTTGCATAATCACAATACATTGCAAGCAAAACATATTTAAAGCCTCACCATGATATTTTGTGCAGTTTAACAAAATGTTACAATTCTGTATGTACACAATTATTTTGCAGAGCATGCAAGATTGTTTACAACATACCCTACCCAAATGTTGTTCTGTAGGATTATACAAGTGCTCAGTGAAACCGTTTTTTTATAGCAGCGAGTACCATCTAATTTGTCATGGTCTTTGCTCAATGCAAGTCTGAAAATTTAGAAAGGATGCAGATTGTGTGAAAAGCATTCTGGCTGCCTGAATATCTGTTGTTCTAATACTATGTACGAGTAATGCCAGGTATAGTCCATACTCATTATCCCTTGCAGGCCAAGTAAATGATATTACAATCTTGCTCTCTGCCTATAGGGTAATGTTAGCAGTGCTAAAGTAGGAGACACTGAGCATGACATTTTTCTACTCAAAATCCTTAAAAGGCAAATTAGTATTTGAGTTTTATATTGCGTTGCAAAGGTACTGCTTCAAAGCCTGTGTGTGACATATGTACGAAAGCATAGGAAGCATGGATGAGGTTACACATCCAAGTAGCCTTCTTACTTACAGTCTGTATCCGATATTTGAGCTGACAGTTCGATCACATAGTGTGGATGATACTTTTGCTAAGGATCATGAGTAATAGAAATTCTGGTGCTTGATTGTTCATATTACAAAAAACATAAGACAGGTGGATGTAGGTACAAGTCTGGTAACCTTTCGCAGAACCACAGTAGGCAGATTCAAGGTTGTCCGGTAATATCTAAATGTTGACATGGGCAGAAGTTGGAGTCATAATGTACAAGTGTGGTAGTCAATTATAGGAGTCATGGGTGGGGAGGTGAGGTTCTTTGATTAATATATGCAGGCATATCTTATTAAGATCTTATGTTCAAAGAGCTACTTTTTCATGCTCCTTTTATGGTGTATTCTCTATTGGCCACGCTTGCGTAGTAGGGTAATATAAATAGGCTGGACCAGAATATCAAGACTAGTCAGTACAATTTAGCTTTATTTTGAGAGAAAGCAAATGTCAGGTAACTGCTGTGGCTTGTACCATATAAGATCTTGAGAAGGTGGAAATTGTCTGTGTACGCTGCTAAAATTCTTCTGAGCGGCACCCAGAAGAAAACTAGGCAAGCGCACATGCGCACAGCTTAGAGGGAACACTGCTGCTGTGTTGTCTGGGCATACCATAATATAATCATGCAATCTAATTGGGCAAATTGGAATCTGGTACTGCTATGGCAACTCGCCTAATTGAACATAGTGGAATATAGCACTTCTGTGATCCCATTGTTTCGGACCTTATTTATTTTAATTCTTATTTTATTTATGAATTTATATTGCGCGGAAGCCCACAGGCATCAAGGTGCACCACAAAGACGAGTGGACATACATATAAAACAGGATGCGTGATCAACTAGGAAGGTGAGTTGATTAGATCATTGACTTTCATTTGAAAGGGTATTTTTTCACTCTTTTCCCTAAAAATTTTGTAGTTCCTTTCAAGCCTTAGTTCAATTGGAAGTCTATTCCAATTTTGGGCTGCTTTCACGGGAAAAGCCCTGCCCAGACCATTTGACCGTTTAAAGATCGGGCATATGATCTGAACCAGAGCCTCTGATCTTAAGGATCTTTTTGGGACATACCGGGTGATCCTTTCTTTGAGGTAGGCTGGGGCATGCCCAAACAAACATCTGTGTACTAATGCCATGCTTTTGAAGTGTATCCTATCCTCAACAGTAAGCCAGTGGAGAGCTGTCCTGTCATTGGTTATATGCTCTCTCCTTGTTTTCCTCTTTATTATTCTAACAGCATTGTTTATAATAGTCTGGCACTTGGTTAAACAGCCCTTGCTTGCACCTAGCAGAAGTGCATTTCCATAATCTAGACGACAAAGAATTGTTGCTCTAGCAATGGTAGCACAGTTCTCCTCGCTTAGGTAGGGTCGAATGGATTTAAGGAGGTGGTTGTAGTATTGGCAGTTTTTATGTAAATACGTGACCTGTGCTTCAGCACCCATAGAGGCTTCTAAGAATAAGTCAAGGGTTTTCACTTTCTCACTCACAGTAATGGAGGAGTCTTTGATGGTAAAAGACTTTAACACTGGGCTTATGCCTAGCTCTAGCTTGGAGTGAGCCAAAGATCACCATCTCCGTCTTGCTCCTGTTTAAACACATCCAATTCCTCTCCATCCAGGCTTCAATGATGTTACATATGGTTGCTACCTTGGTACTGTCATTGATGTAACAACCGCTTAATTCCACCACCAACTGGGTGTCATCTGCATAGTTCATGAAATAAGCTCCGATGTTATCGAGCACTATACAGAGACACCTCTGGTAGAGGTCGAACAAAAGCGGGGACAATTTATGGGCGTTTTGCTAGAGAATTTTTCCCCACAATGTATCTTAGACTTCCTACCAGGTAGGAAAGAAACTACCCATCTGTTGGCTTCAGGGGAGCAGTTAGCCACATTTTCCAGAACCCCATGGAGCTGGTTGTGATCTAAAAGGTCGAAGGCTGCACTCAGATCTAATAGCACAAGTAGATCTGCTTTTCCTTTGTCCGTGATGCTCAACATGTGGGTTTGGAAATCTAGCATAGCTGTCTCTGTGCTGTGCGTCGTTCTGAAACCGGATTGTTGTTAATACAACATGTCCTTTGTTTCAATGAAGGTTTGGAACTGTGCAGTAGCCACCTTGTCCATAATTTTAAGTGAGAAGTTCCAATTAGTTATAGGACGCAGGTTGCCCGGGTCCTTTGGGTCCAGACCAGGTTTTTTTTTACTAGGGGTGCAATGGTAACTGTCTTCAGTTCCTCTGGTATTATTCCATCTCTGAAAGAGGAATTCACCATCCTGGTAAACAAGCGCACAAAAATCTCTTTGTTTTCCAGAATCATGTTCGAGGGGAGAACATTTTCTGCACAGGAAGACCTTACTCTGCTACCTGGGCAGAACTGGTCATAATGAAACCTACCACTTCTGTCTATATTAGGCATTTTCTTTTTGAAACTGTATTTATTGGTTTTGTAAGAACAACAACCTACAGCACATAACTTTGTATAGTAGGCATAATGAAATCGGGTGCTGCTCTGCTCATTCGGAGTAATGGACCTCCTGCATGTTATGTTATGTTAAATGAAATTATTGAGCGCACGTACGCCCAAAGGCATCTTGGCACTGTTTGCATGAAGGAATTTCCATTGTTTGATCGGGGACTAAAATAGTAAAGTTTTCAACAGCCGGCGGAAACTGAGATGATCGACAGTCCCGCGTAAGGCAAGGGGCAGGTCCTTCCAGGCTTTAGCGGCAGCCACCGAAAAAGCACATCCACCTGTCTGTGAAAGTCTAATCTGGGGGACCACCACCAGAAGTGCAGTTCGAGAGTGCAGAGCGTGCGTAGGTGCATAGTGCACAAACCTTTCCTGCATTATCTAGACATGATAACACGTGACCTTTCTTTGATAACTGGGCATGTCATATGATGCTGCCTTACTTTCTTGGTGTGATTCAATCTCACACTGCTAAACCTAATGGGCATAGTAGAATCTGGCCATGCTGTGCCACCTGAGTAGAATGGTCCTTCCTACCACTATGTCCCTGCCCAGTGTGTGTGTGCCTAAGCATTGGCAGGCAATGGTGCCAGTACCTGAGGTTTTGATGGACCTATCTGCTAATGGTGGGATTAAGCCTTCCATGGCAATGCCTGCTATGTGATATCAATTACTGTAACATAGATGAATAAGTCCAATACCTGGGCATATTGTGGCAATACTGGACATCTAATGGTACTCTCCCTGCACGTGATGTAAATAAATGCTAAATGGTATGAATACTTGGCCAGCTGATGATTGACAGATGCCTCTACAATGACTATACATAAAATAAATGTATTGTTCTTGTCATTACCCGTCTTTTTAATGGATTGACATGTTCCACTCCTTTTAATGCTTTTGAATGACAATCGGATGGTGTTATTGTGCTGGCCTCTCATAGGAAGCAAGTCCTTTATTTAAAGCATCCAGGGAGTGTGCACACATGTCCACGTTCACGAGTGTGGAGGCAATTATATGCCTTTTCAGGGTTGGTGTTGCTTTATTTTCATTTTATTTTAATTTTATTTGCATTTTCAAGATGAAAACGAAATATAAAAATGCTACTGTGAAAGCTTCAGAGGAAGAGTGTTTTTTTTTGTGTCTCCAAAAGACTTGAGACTTTAAAATCCTGAAATATTTGGAATCTCTCACTTTAGAATTGTAATTGAATACTAAAGTCTAGCTCTTTTTCCCATGAATGATTCATTATGCGCGTAGACCCACCACCTGCTGTGCTTATACAAATGCACAGGTTCCCCTAATTGTTCCATGCGAGGGATGCGTGCAGCCTGCACGAGTGCATATATTGTAGCTGCTTAAACATATTTGTGTTCGCGCGCATCATCTTCAGGCGTGGGAGCTGTCTGCATATCGACAAGATATTACAATATATTAATGAGAAGTGAGACAATAATGTGTCACGTGGCGCTACTGTATGGGGACGTGTGAGATGCTATGATGAATGCAGAGCTATTTGCCCAAAAGGTGAGCAGACTTCTCTCCCCTTTACAGCCAGGTGACGATTCCTCTTGGGAGTGCAAGCAGCTGGGATCCATGCAAATGAAAGGCAGGCAGCCTATGGATTCACACCGCTGGCTTACAATGCATCACATCTCGGCTCTAATGAATGCATGCTTCTCCTCGGTCTATGCCATGTCGTTATCAGCTTAACTGTGACTTTCCCAGGAATATTTATTACAACTAAATACTTCTGTCTCTAAAGTGAACTGCTACTGGATTCATCGCAGTGATGGCTTGTTTTGACATGTAGGGGGACGCTCAGATGTGCAGCCGACTCGTATTTAATTTAGTTATGTCAAAGCGTAAATATTGTCCGACAACATTAGAGTGAGCACCAAGAAAAAGGGTATAACGCAGAGAGGTGTTGCATAACATATGATAACAGGGGAAGTGAAATAAAACATCCAGGCAATGGTTTTTGAGATGTGAACAGGCTTTGAAGGACTGGAACTGATGTGAACTTTTCCAAAGGCTTCATGGCCAGATCTCTGATTGGCTGGGAACTTGTTCCCATCAGCAGATGAGCAAATTCCTATCTGAATATTACGTTAACCAGAACCTCGCCGTGCTGATTGTGCAAACATGAATATGGCCATGCTGTGCTTACAGGGCAAACCGGAGTAGTGTTAAAAGGGCACAACAGTAATTGGGCTTGCTGTATTGACTGGGTATGATGGATCCTGGTGATATGGAGTCTTGCGATGATCGTCTTGAGGAATTGCGGCATTATTTTGGTTATTGTGAATATAGACATTGCATGTTCCATTTTCTACCAGAGTTGGAGATGCCAAAAGGACCTAAACCTGAGAAATACGTTTTTCTTTCGCCATGTATTTATCATGTGTGCACCCGACCCTTTTGGTGTCCTGGTGCGGAGCTCCTCGTGTGTGAAGATGCGCAGAATCGCATGACTGCTGTGCGTGTGCCCAAATGGCTAATGGGTCTACTGGGTGTTAATTTGTTTACCATAGTGAAGACATGCACTTTTTTTGACAAAGGTGTGTTACAGTGATGCTTGCTTCGGGTAAACATCCCCAAAAAGTTACATACATTTCATGAGGATATGTACACTGCTCTGGGGAATTCCTCTATAACTGTGACTGCTCGATCCAACGAGTTATATATTGGTTACGGCCATCACGGCTTGGACTTGACACCAGCGTAATATTTATAACGCTCTGCTTCTTGTGGGATTTTCCATGTATTGATTTCTCCGATATACTCTGTGTTCTTGTGCCTTGAAAACGACCTGCGTGTCGAAACACGTGTCGGCTGTTTCTGCAACAATTAAAGCATCAATTTTATAATTAGTGCTCCTTATTCATATGGTGTTTAGCGCATCTCCACCTCAACTCCCTTCTTGTACATATTTTCTGGTACCAGCCAGGGTGGACTGGCTGGCGCAGGTGGTAGTGCAGCTCACACTTCAATTTCTTTAGTATCAACACAAACAGTGAATACTAGCGCACAGACCTCGAATGCGATAATCCACATCTTTTTGTTTTACATTTCATGAGGGTAGAGTAATGGCCAGTGTGCAGAACCATTGGGCTATATGTATCCCACTGTACCCCCCCAACTACTGGGGGTAGTATGGGAGGGGTTTTGGGGGGGTGTGGGGTCGGTACAACGGGATCGTAGTGGTAGGCAGTGTCATGTACATAGTTAATCATGTTGCAATACACCTGGTGTTTCAAACAAACATGACTGGACATTCAGCGTGAGTGCATTTAATCATGTACAGTGTCCGTGCTCAGTGTGATCCATGTCCAGTGCTCAGTGTGACCCATGTCCAGTGCTGTGTCTATAAGAGTCCATCAAACGTAGTGATGAATTAACTCTTGCCGTGGGGCACGTCTCTCATTGCCATTGTGGCGCAGTGCATTTCCTACATCTTTATCTTCATCCTCATCCTCTGGTGGCATCATGTCCATGTCAGGGGGAAGGGGAACGTTGCGCTGGATGCACATGTTGTGCAGCATGGCACATATCAACACAATTTTGCCCTCCTTTTCTGGCCCTTAAATGAGGGCTCCCCCGATCTGCTGAGGCAGCGGAACCTGGACTTCAACAGGCCAAACGTATGCTTAATGGTGCAGCGAGTGCGTACATGTGCACGGTTGTAGGGCTTTCATGCCTGTTGTGGGGTTGTCTGATGGGGGTTATTAGCCATGCCATCAGGGGATACCCCGCATCACCTGCATGGGAGCAAGAGAAAGGGGACTTTTGATTTAGGTGGTCATTTCATGTTGCCACGGGCTGTACAGTGTTCATTTGATAAGTCAACTATGCACTATGCGTTGATGGTGGGTGTGGCAAGTGTGCAACAGGTGTCAGTGATGTGTGTATCTTGTCATGATGTGGCACAGGGGTGAATACAGCAGTTGGCCATTGTCTGGGTGATGTGTGAATGTGTGCATGCAGATGCTACTTGTGTGGCCAATACAGGGAACATGTGGGGTGTGTCAGCGGTGTTTCATTTTGGGATACAGCCAAGTACATAGGACATGTGTGAAACAAGGTTGTCGGTCGGAGGAATGGCTGCAGGGATCAGGTTCCACAAACTTGACATATTGACCTGGCCATTTGCATTGGAGCTACAAGGTGTCTCATGTGACTTTGGGGTTTTTCGGAGACTCGCCGGCATCATTGGATGTCACACCTCCCACCTCCGCATCGCCAACTCCCTCTATTGCCTCCATGTGCAGGACACTGCTGCACATCTCCTCCCACTCCTGCAGTTTGATCTGGGATGGTGCTCCCCCTCCTGTGGCCAGGCCCTGGCTGCGCTGTGCGGCAAGGAGGTTGCGGACACAGAGACATAGGTCCTCCCGTCTCTTCTTGCACTCTCGCACAGTCCGGCGTGTTGCCCTCACCACCGAGACATTACGGGCAACATCCTCCCATATGGCCTTCTTGCATATTTGCACTTGGCGCCACAGATCTGTACAGACACTTCATCTGCATGCTCCACAAGGGTGTCAGCCAGCATGTTCAGTTAAGGTTCACTGAATCTGGGCTTGCGGTGACGTACAACAGGTTGCCTTGCAGACATGTTCCTCTGTGTTGGTAGGTGCACAGATTTTGAGTAACACTCCTGTGGACTGAGGATTGCAATGGATTGTGTTTTTATAATGGCCGCCGGTGCATTTCCTGCTCTGGCGCGATGACATTATTTCCGGTGCCGGTAATATCAGCACCAGCAATTATGGACTCCTCGGTACTGGAGTCGGAGTCTGCGTCAGCGAGGATGCCGGTATCGGGGGTTTTGGGGCTGTTACAGGCATGCCGGTGGTACCGTTTCCGGCATGCCGGAATGCGCATGCACGCTGACTCAAAATCTACTGTAGATTCCAGCAGCAGTGCTACACATGCTGGTATTTTAGATTTTTTACCAGCAAACTCATAATGAGGCCCACCTTCGTTTAGTGTGTCTTGAAGTGTTGAAAGTACAGGGGTGTAAAATACAAGATTTTTCAGGCTCACATTATTTTGCATTATGGGAATTTCAGTTTTCTATGCAGGATTTGGAAAATAAAGCTACAATCATATTCTTTTGGCTTACAATGCTTCTAGACGGATTTATATACTATCGGGTTGCTTCATTAATTGATTTGTTTATTTTACAAGTAAACTCTATAAAGCACATTATTGGAGCATTTGAAAGCCAAAACTTAAATATTTGCACCAAGTAGAGATCAGAAGGTATATGGTCAAGGGCCTAAATTGCAGAGTGGTTTAATATCCCTGCTTCACTACTTAACCAAAGTGTGCGATTCTCCACAAATAATATAATCTCACTGTAAATTAACTACACACATTGGACTCCTTAGGAGTGTAGGTTCATCCTATTAAAAAACATGCAGATCGGGGGCAGATTGCATAATTTTAGGAATGTCACCCAGAATTGCGTTATTTTTGCACTGGCATTCCCACAGACCCTTGATGGGATAGGCAGATGTGCAGTCTTACCAACCAGTGAGTGCACTGGCCCTCATTATAAGTTTGCCATTCCGGAAACAATGGTGCTAGTAAGCTTACCGGCACTGTCATTGTTTCCGGACCGGCAAACTACAAGTCTGCGGGCGGGTGTTGTTCCAGCCGCCGGGGTCAGACCTGGTGGACGGAACGGCACCTGCCCACAGACCTTCACGGAAGCACTGGCACAGTTATTAACGGTGCCGGTGCTTCCACGGTCCCCAATCCCATATAGTCCTATTGGACTCTATGGGAATGGGGATCAAAATTTTACCGGCGCCTCACTTACCGCCAGGGTTGTAATGCCCCAGTGTTCCCGGCAAGTCAGGTGCTGGTAAATCATTACAGGTCCGGCGGCTAACTGCTGGTTTTACCGGCACGGTTACTGCCAGACCTGTAATGAGGGCCACTGTCTGTAGCAGAACCAGTGTCCTCCCTGTTTTCTGCCGGTCACCAAAGTTAATCAGGGCCTCCAGGGCACCGCCCCATAAGAAAATCAGTCTTCCTATGCTATGTTATTGCATCTTGTGTAGCACACCTTCTGCTATTTTCATGGTTTCTTCGAGCTTCAAAATCTTCAAGAGGTGTTGCAGGGGAATAACAGAGGAGCAGCAGGGGTGGGGCAAGGTTTTGGCTCCCTGTGAAGTGTATTTTTGATATATTCTGTGAGTTCTCTGGAGTTGTAGGATGTTTTAATTGCATGACATTTAGTTCGAGTGTATCTTCCTCAAACCACAAAACAGGCGCACACAATTCTTATTTATTTAACCAAATCAATTCACGTGACAAGACCCTGCCACTCAGCTGCTTTGCCCACCACCAGTTTTCACACCTTCCAGGCCTCTAATTAAGGACTGTAGGCCATCTCCAGGCAGACAGCATTTAGTAGGCTGCTGGTCACATGACCGTGCCCTGATACTCAGCTGCCCCCCCTCCCCACCATCTATTTCACCACTCCTCCTTAGACGTCCTGGCATGTTCAGTAAAGGACAGAAGAAGACAAGGTCTTACCTCACCCGTTTGTGCCTTTTCGTGCCTCATAGGGCCATGGGCCAGACCCGTTATCCTGTATCCTGTATTTCACCTACAAAGTAGTCACTACCAATGCTACTCACTATAAGAGTCACATGTTCAAATCTCTCGCCTGCCGTTTCCCCTATTTTACACAAGGAATATATCAACTTACTCTTCATCTACAGACCACCTCACATAAGCGACTCTTTCATTGCCGAATGTACTCTTTAATAATGTCTTTTGCTGAGATGTTAGTGTCCCCAAGTCTCAAGCCAACAAGCAGACCGGATCCATGGACCTTAAGCAAATTGTGCTCTCCACCCAAATAACAAAGGCAGCACCCTAGACTTTGGGGGTCATTACGAGGTTGCTGGTAAGCCACCATTAATACCAGCAGCTTACCAGCAACCTCGGCTTACCGTAATACTAGGATATCGGGCAGCAGAGGAACAGTAAATTCCCATGGGATGGGAACCACTAAAGCACCAGCACCATTGTTAATGGTGCTGGTGCTTCAGTGAATTATCTGCCGGTGGGGGCATGAACTAGTTCACTGCCCCTACCGGCAGACGCAGAGTATGCCAGTCCGGAAAAGGTGCCAGTACATGTTGTTACTGGCACCTTCTCATCACCTGCACAGACCATATCTCACTATCAATCAACCACTCAATTACGCTCACAAAGGTTAGGCTAAACACCCATTCAAATAGTGCTGCTCATTTAAAACCTTCACGGTTAATGAACTATTAGCGCCATGGTTAACGCCGGTAACTTACCGATTCCGCCATGGTGAAATGGGGAATTACCACCTCATTCCAAGGTTGGCGGGGCGGTAATTCCCCATTTACCATTGGCCCTTCCCCATTCCCATTTTTGCTCCATAGGGCTCAATTTGAAAGGGGAAGGCGGTAATTACGGTACCGCAAATTGCGGTACCGTAATTACCTTCAAGGTCCCTTTGCGGGTCCCTACCTTAATAGCTGGTCCAGACCACCCGTTAAGGTCGGGAGCCACAAAGGGCCACAACCTTTTACGGCGCCGTTAACCCCTTAACGCCTGGGTCGTAATGACCCCCATATTGTTTGCAATGGCATCAACATGTGTTTTACAGTCGTAGTGTCAGTATATCCCACATACTGTTGGTGACTAGGCATCTATTCAATTTTCATTGTGCTAGCGAATTACTTGGAAATGGTATGGTGTGTTCGCCAATTTATTTATTTATTTAAGGCTGAAAATCACATGCCAGAATTTGAACATGTACATACAGTTTCCCCATAGATAAATCACCCGGTTTGTGTACATACCAAAGGGGATCAACCCTATTAATTGTTCTTTCATCCTATAGCTCTCGTCAAAATTCTCTCCTTGTATTCACCAACTTGTTTTGTACAGTGCTCTGTTACTTAGTAAATAGGTTTACGCTATATTAATCCTATACATATGAATCTATGTACATGCAAACCACTGCTAACGTTTCTCACATAATTACTTAATTCATGCCCTTGTTTCGTAAAAACAGAACTCTCAAATCATGTTTTTAGGTCCTGGAATTTATAACGCATGTCATTTTACATTCCTGTTTAGTATTATAAAAGTAAGTGGACACGCACCAGAATGCAGTGTAGCTAGTATTTTTCCACATGTACTTAAATGTAAAATTGCTGTTAGCGCTTGAATTCCTGTTTGTTATGTTATGTTATGGCTATTTATATAGCGCACAGTCACCCGAAGGCATCCTGGCACTGAAAGAGGTAAAGAGCCACTAAAACAAGAAAGCACAAAAACCAATAACTAGTAGGTGAGAAAAGATGAGTCTTCAAAGCCTTCCGGAAGACGAGATGGTTAGACAGTAGTTTCATAGCAGATGGAAGACTGTTCCACAGCTGTGCAGCAGTAATTGAGAAAGCACAACCCCCCAGCCGAGAGCAGCGAAAGGAGGGCATGCACAGCATCCCAGCAGATGCTGACTGCAATAGGCAGTTAGGAACGTAACGCTCAAATTTGACACGCAGGTACTCTGCATCTTGACCATGCAGGGCCTGGTGCACAATACAGAGTGCCTTAAACTGGATACGCTGTGTCACAAAAAGCCAGTGGAGAGAGCGCAGTACAGGAGATATATGCGATCCATAAGGCGCACCCGTTGCCAGCCTAGCTGCCAGATTCTGGAGGCACTGTAGCCCGCCGACCAGCCCCCTGGGTTGCGCCAGTTACAGGGAATTACAATAATCCAACCTACTCAAAATCAGAGCTGCTAGTACAGGTGGATGCAGTATTGCTGGGATCAAATGGAGCACATTCCTTAGGAGTTTGAGCTGAAAGTGCCCCTGCTGGCATACCGAGGATACTTGTGCCATCAGGGAGAGATTTCTAAACTTCATAGAAGGTACCGGAAGAGGACCCAAAGAGGAAGGCCAAAAAGAGGAAATCCACAGTGAAGGGTCGGAGGGGAGCCCACCACCAGCACCTCAGTTTTGTGCTCATTCAATTTCAGCCAGTTATGACCCATCCACTCTCCAATGGCAGTCAGGCATGCAGACACCTTAGTCTGATCCAGATCTAAATGAATCAGCAACTGGGTATCGTCTGCGTACGAGTAGCACCTGATGCCGAAGGAGTGGATGAGGCGAACCAGCAGAAAGATATAGATGTTAACAAGAATAGGGGACAGAGCAGAACCCTGGGGGACACTACAGCTAAGATGTGAAGATTTGGAAAAGAAAGATGGCAAAGAGAGAGTTTGAGATCTGTCAGCCAAAAAGGAGCCGAACTAGGTCAATACCTGACCCGATACACCAATCTGGCCCAGGCGGGTGAGTAAGGTAACATGATATACGGTGTTGAACGCCTCTGAAAGATTGAAAAGAATCAGGGCGCCGACACCACCCTGATCCACCAGCCTGGCCAAGTCATCCGGCATGGACACAAGGACACTTTCTGTCCCCATTCCTGAATGGAAACCCGACTGGGCAGGATCGAGCATCCAGGAAGACTCCACAAAGGAAGACAGTAGAGGAGAAACCAGTGATTCAAGAAGCTTCATAAGACAAGGGAGAAGAGAAATGGGACAGAAATTTGACGGAGAGAGGGGTCCAAGGATGGCTTCTTCAAGAGGGGAATAACAAGGGCAGCCCTAAGCTCGGACGGGATAACTCCTGACTGGCAGGAGAGGTTAACAGCAGTAGTAATCTCGCCCAAAAGATTGGCAGATAGCTGTTTCATCACTCCAAGAGGCAACGGATCAGAGGGGGCACATGACTTAATCCTATGCAGCGCCTTTGAGACCATGTCCTCCGAAAATATGGGGAAAAGCGATCATGTAGAACTAGAAGATCAATAACTTCATAGATGGTCTGATTACCAGATAGAGAAATATGGGCCAAAGAGGCGAGGCTACCCGTAATATGTGTACGGATAGTTTTGACTTTAGTGATAAAAAATGAAGATAGGGAGTCACATAGTTCCTAAATCGGTCTTATAGCTGGGGTACATTTGGCAGAGGAGGACAAAGATTTAATTGCAGAGAAAAGAGTATTAGGCTGATGTAGTGCGGTTTCGATCCTCTCAGTAAAATGTTGTTTTTTTGTTGTGAGAATGGTCACCGATCAGGCTGAAAGGCCAGCCCTGTACAGAAGTTTTTCAGTAGAATCAAAGCCACAATGCCATTTCCGCTCTAACTGTCTCACCTGCAGGCACGCCAACCTTAACTGGTCCGTGAACCAGGGTTCACATAGGAGTATGCATGTTTGAAAAAGGCGAAGAGGAGCCACCTAATTTGCAGGGCCCAAAAGCAGCATGACCAATAAGGACATTGAGGGGAGAGGTGCCACTGATCATTTTTCCTTGACATAGCAGGCCAGATTCTGTAGATTGGCCGCACGCCACCAGCGCCGATGAATGCGCTCAGGTAAGATCTTGGGTAATTCACAATTGCTCAGCAGAGTTCAGGTTATCAAACAGTGGTCAGTCCAGACCATGGGCTCGGCTGAGTAAAGGGAGAGCAAGGCTTTCTTGGCACACACAACATCGAGAGTATTTCCTAACTTGTGGGTAGGTCCTACAACCTACTGAGGCAGATCCAAGTCTAACAAGCTGTCGTAAAAATGATCCAGAGCCGCAGTCCTGGGAAGATTACATTTTAAATTTAGATCACCAAGAATAATAAAATTAGCATATAGTGCCTGCAGATTGGCTATAAAGTCGACCAGCGGTTCCAATAGGCTGTCATATGCACCAGGGGGGCGGTAGATAACCAGAATATGACATACAAAGGAGGAGATGTCCTGTTTTAGGACATGCGTAGAAGCTTTCATACAATTGAGGTACTACTGCCTTAAAACAGAGAAATCAGTATCTACCAATTAAAAACAAAATCACAGTTTTACCATAAACAGCAACACACACCACTAGATGTTCCTTTTTTCTTGCAAGACGGGACTTACACAGATTGTCTTTTTTCTACTCACATACACACACACACAGAGCAAAAAAATGATTGCAGCTGTGGCTGTATTTTTCATTGAAACCCTACAATTACCAGCATGCTAAGTAATGTCACCCAAAATAAATCTAATGAAACACCATGCAACTGAAATTATCACAGCCCCAGCTTTGTTTCACATGGCATGCAGCTTAATGCAGCCCTTCCCTTTATAACAGCAATTATTTGCACCTCTTGGTGACAATGGCCACAACACACATTTCACATTTACTTTTGTTATTGATAGTTAACCCCTTGTTGGGACACTCCCCCAAGCCCTACAAGCCCACAGGCAGGTCATCCTTTCACCGTGCAAACAGCTTTTGACTTTTTGCTTTGCAGGAAGATCAGAGGGAAGGGATAGGGAAAGAGACCCAGGGACTTCAGACACAAAAATAAACACAGAGGGCTCATTTTGGTGTCTGAAGAGAGGAGCTACTGGGATGACTCAGGTGAGCTACCAGTGGCTCACGATCTATGGGTTGGAGACTCTACCTATAAAGCATATGGTGGTAAGACATTTAATTCTGATCTGTACAGCGAACATGACCCCGGGCTTTGAAAATAGGTCACATTTTTTTAGGCACATAGTGAGTCCCTTGACTCTTCCAGAATGGATCTAACTGGCACTTTGGAAATTAAAGGCAATTGGAGTAGTTTCACTTGGACTTTTTCTAACGAGCCAGTGTCTGCATAATAGAGGTTGAAGTCTGTGATTGACAGCAGTTCTTTGAGTAGTCATAGTTAGTGGAGTTACTCCGGGAAGCTGTGCTTCTCTGGGTGGATTTATTTAGGATCCAGTCAAAGTAAACTGTGACAACTCTGATGTAAGAGGCAAAGTGCTTGATCACGCTGAAGAAGGCAGGTGTGGGACTGTAGCATGTGTTGGGGCTGAAAAGGATGACATTTATTTCAGAGCTTCAGTTGCAGGCTCATATTGTTCAATAATTCCTCCACCTGTTGAGATATGGGCAAGTCCATATCTGTGTACTCTCATGTGGTGAGAAAACAATGAAATAGAAAATTGCATTCCCTAGTCTAAAACTGAAGTTCTATAAGTGATTGTGAAAATCTGTTGCTGGTTTGGAGACAGGATCCTTGCACAACAGTGATTCTGAAAGGTCCATAACAGCAGAAAAACAAAAGGGCACATAGTCAGTATCCCTGTTACAGCATTGCCCATACCCTATCAAGGGTAATATCCATATGCAGCATATATGGCTGGCTTGGGTCAGGAAACTCCAATTAACGGTACACAGGTCAAACCTCTGATCTAGGTGTGCATTGCTAATCACATCTTTTTGTCCAATAACATCCAGAACACTTGAGGTCTCAGGAATGTCCCTTCAGCAATAAAGACCATTTGCCGAAACCAGCAAAGGGGACAGGCAAATGCCAGCTATATCAGGCTGCAGGTCCTTCCAATGTGTGCAGAGGATCTAAAACTATTGACAGCTTCTTTAGAGTGGTGGGCGTTGTTTAGGTCTGCACCACCTTGTTCTTCAATTCTTCAACTGCACTGCTTTTTTTGTAAATGAATTAGAACAAACTCCTTAAGGCCTAAATACACACGAAGCCAAAACACTCACATGATCTACCCTTCCTTTTCAGTTAGAATGCTGGGTAATTCTGTATTGTACACATTATTTTTCTCCTTAGTTTAATGTTGTTCATCATTTACCTTTTCCATCTTTAAATCTTGACGACACTTGATCACCCTCTGCTGTTGGATCTGGGACACTGTTGCTTATTTCCTGATCTCCCCTTAAACCCATTACTTAAACAGCATGTACTTTGTAATACATACAGGCCGATTCATGGAATTAATGTGCGTCGAAAATTCCGGCGCAGAGGTGCCAAAACGTGAGATTCGCAGTAAAAGTGCGAAAATCGCAGTGCAACTGCGAAAATCGCAGGGAAACCAGCGCACATCGATTCATGGAAGTCTGTGCGCGAGAAAAATATTGGATGTGCGCTGAAAAAGTGCGCGGCGCACGCCGGCGCACAGGCCATCCAACGGCGTGCGCCACGGCCGCTGCAAAAGCGCACATAGCGCGGCGCTCATTACAAAAGTAGGCGGAACACAGTGCGTAACACTCGGAATGGGGTACAACGCGTGAAAATATGGGCGTCACGGGGGAAGTACAGGAGGCAAGTGCGCGGAACGCCCACACGCTCGCCTACAACTCGTATTCATGGAATCGAATATGGCAAACCAGCGCACGGTCAAAGACGCGCACAGGGCCAAACAAGTATGCCACAAGAAAGCAGGCGGTAGCGTCCCTGCGCCTGAAATAAATGTGCGCCAAAATGTGCGCTAACAAAAAGCACCCATATACAGCTATGATGAATGATCCATACTGTGGCCCTCTAGGACAAATGAGGTGCAAAGGGGTACCGACAAACACGGACACCCACTGTGTGAAAAATATTGTGTGTGTGTATTACGGGGTTTGCGGGAAGTTCCACACGCGATTGGCCTGGGCACGTGTATTCCGGGGTGCGCGGGAAGTTCCACACGCGAATTTGCAGGGTACATGTATTTCGGTGTGCGCGTGAAGTTCCACACGCAATTTCAGCAGGGTACGTGTACTCCGGGTGCGCGGTAAATTCCACACGAGAATCCGGCAGCCTACGTGTATTTCGGGGGTGCCGGGGAGTCCCACACGTGAATTGGCTGTGTGGGTCCTCCCAGCTGTTCCCTCTACACCCTCTACACCCTCCACGGCCCCTGCAGGCGGCCCACACCACAGGGGACTACCCTGCACCCCTGCACATGTTCCGCAGGCAGCCCATCCACCATGGCCATGCCCCCCAGCCAACCCACATGTCACCTTGCACTACTGCCCACCAACGCATGTCTCCCAGCACCCCCACCCCCCAGCAGTGCAGGGCACCCTCCACCAGGCCCCCACTCCTGTCCCCCTGCACCCCCACCCACCAGCAGTCAGTGGCCCCCTCCACCAGGCCCCCACTCATGTCCAACTCATGTCCCCCTGCACCCCCACCCCCCAGCACTGTAGGGCACCCTCCACCAGGCCCCCACTCATGTCTCCCACCCCCACCCCCCAGCACTGTAGGGCACCCTCCACCAGGCCCCCACTCCTGTCCCCCTGCACCCCCACCCCCCTGCATCCAGGGGCACCCTCCACCATGCCCCCACTCCGGTCTCCCTGCACCCCCACCCCCCAGCAGTGCAGGGCACCCTCCACCAAAACCCCACTCATGTCCAACTCATGTCCCCCTGCACCCCCACCCCCCAGCACTGTAGGGCACCCTCCACCAGGCCCCCACTCCTGTCTCCCAGCACCCACACCCCCCAGCACTGTAGGGCACCCTCCACCAGGCTCCCACTCCTGTCCCCCTGCACCCCCACCCCCCTGCATCCAGGGGCACCCTCCACCAGGCCCTCACTCATGTCTCCCAGCCTCCCACCCCCCAGCAGTGCGATTTGCCAGGGTACGTGTATTCCAGGGGTGCGCGGGTTGTCTTACATGCGATTTCATCAGGGTACGTGTATTATGGGTCCGCGTGAACTTCCACACGCGATATCAGCAGGGTACGTGTATTACAGGGTTCACGGGAAGTTCCACACGCGATTGCCCTGGGTATGTGTATTTCGGGGTGCGCAGGAAGTTTCACACGTGAATTTGCAGGGTACATGTATTTCAGGGGTGGGCGGGAATATTTACTCGCAACTGGGCCTGGGAGCGCGTGTTACGAGTATTCCTGGGGTGGGCGGGAAGATTTACAACGCACAAAAAAAAAAGGTCCAATCCGGAAACACGTACGCCAGCATGAAGCAGGCGCACGTCCCGCGCAGCATAAAAGAGTGCGCAAACAACAAACAAGCTCAGACGCCAGGATAAATATACCGTTCCTAGCAGCAGTGGCCGTGGGAGGAGGAGAAGGATAATCAGGGCCAGAATCTTCACACCCAGAACCAGCCTATTTGGTATGCCTGATGACCAGGTGTATGGGAGGTACAGGTTTCCACCACACATAATACTCGACCTGGTCAGTGAGTGGGAGGATGACCTCACATAACCCACCCTGTGCTCCCAAGCACTCAGCCCCCTGGAGAAGGTCCTCAATGTACTGCACTTCTTGGCTACCGGATCATTTCAGTGGACAAGTGCCATAGTGGGGGGGGTGTCACAGGCCACGCAGTCACGGTGCCTACACCAGGTGTTGGCCATCATCACTGCACGCCCATCAGTCCGCAGGCACATATACCTGCCCAGAACACCTGCAGAAAGGCAGGCTCTCAGCCAGGATTTCTACAGGGTGGCACAATTCCCCAAAGTGCTAGGTGGCATTGATTGCACCCATGTGGCTCTACGTCCCCACAGGGCATCTGAGCACATCTATAGAAACCGCAAGCACTGGCATTCCATCAACGTCCAGGTAGTATGTGATTCCAAAGGAATCATCACCTCAGTATATGCCAACTATCCAGGGTCCGCCCACGACAGCTTCATTTACAGGATGTGAACCGTAAACCGGGACATGGAAGCTGGGCGGCATGGCGATGCATGGCTGCTTGGTGAGTATAAATGCCACAGCACACGCATGCATGACAGATACAGAGTAATGTCAATACCCCACTAATGATCCCCATCACCACCTCCCCAGGGGACAGTGCCTACCCTCTGAGCACCCACATGATGATGCCAATTCGGAACCCCATCACGCCTCCAGAGGTAAGATACAACACAGCCCATATTGCAACACGGGGCATAGTGGAGCGCACATTCGGAGTGCTCAAGTCACGCTTTCGCTCCCTTGACCGTTCTGGCGGGCAGCTGTTATACGCTCCCCCAGTAGTGTGCAGGATCATAGTGGCAGCATGTGTCCTGCACAATGTTGCAACACGCCGGGGCCTGGCCGTGGACATGGTGGTGCCCCCACATCCCCAACCACATGCACGCCCGCTGCGCATGGGAGGGGAAAGGGCACAGGGTGAGGCAGCCCGTACGCAGCTGGTGGCTAATTACTTCACATAGAAATCACACCCCTGTGGAGTGCACACAGCCCTGGCACATACCATCTGACAATCAATGATGACTCAATCTGACAATTATGATGAATTAAGGGACAGTCAACTGTCAGAACCATAGCAGCCTGAGATTGTTCATCTGGAAGTGTCACAATGTGTGCCTCCCTACCTACACAAACACCACCAATGCAGTGTCATTGTTAGGCGGAAACCTGTGCAGTTCCCTCTGGGACCACTGCAAAAGATTTAGGACTACAGGTGTTTGGTAGTAAACCCACTTGGTAGCAGTCTGTACCACACAGATTCACTTGATAGCTGTGGCTGAGCAGTCAGACTTCCCTCAAGAAGAGTTAGGCAGTATGTGGAGTATACAAAATAGGGCAATCTACACAGTAGAACAGGCAAACACGGAACAAGGCTTCAGTGTAAAGATATAAAGGTATTTATTTATAACAACACATCTATGGAAAACACTCTGGCACTAATACGGCAAACAACCTCAATCACAATTACTTATACGAAGAAAAAGATCAATCCCCCTAACAATAGTTCGACAAGTCTAGGTTCACCGGCATCACTTATTTGCAGACAGATGTGTATGCTTTAACCTAGATGGCACTCTAGTATTCGTTAGGACGGGAGAGAAAAATAAGGCAGGTTATGAAATCAACTCGGTACCAATACTTTATGAACAAATGCAAGGCAAGTAAGGCAGGGTCTACTGCAGATCACAAAGTTCAGAGGCCAGGCCCACTCGGAGAGAGGCAAGGCGATATGTCCCAAAAAGTGTCTCCGTGGAAATGCGCTTCGAGTCTTTATCACAAATTGTTATGGAAAGATTGGACCAGTTCAGAACAGCAAGTTAAAGAAAGCTTAGAGGCGACCCAATGGAAAGGCGAGGATTAAGACACCTCACTCTATCCGGCAGAAAGGGAAGCCAGGTGGACACGGCACCTTGTTTGTGGAGAGACAGCTCCGGCGGGGGCAGTTGTTCCTGGTGGTGGATGCACGTCGGGTCTTTGCCAAGAGAAGAGATGATCTCGTCGTTGAAGAAAAGTGGAAGATCGTTGCACCACCAGGGAAGAGACCAGCCGCGGAGTGCTCCGTCACAAGGCACCACCTTTTGGTCGTGGTACAGGGGTAGTGGCTATCCGGTTGCCGGGGTGCTCTGCACGGGCAATTCGACCACTGCGTCCTGGAGCGAAGAAAAAGCAAAGGGGACTGGTTGTTCCCACCAGTCAGGGGAAGAGACTCTCCGGCAGGGAGATCTCCTCTGCCGTCGGGAAGTGGTGAGCCGATTCGGCAGGGCTCCACCGGAGGTGTCGTCGTTTGCAGGTCGGCTCAGCTTTACCCTCGTCGGATTCTTAGGTCCTGTGGCGACTTCTGAAGATCCAGTCCCAAAAGCCCTGCTTTTATGCAGAAAACCCCCATTCATTCAGCCTAGCTGTCAATCAAAACACGCTAAGTGGTGAGCGGGGTGGCTCACCACTTGGGCCAATCACACCAGAGTGCGACTGGAGTTGGCAAGGCAACTCAGTCCAGGGTGCCTAAACCCCCTCCCGCACCCCTGTGGTAACCCAGACAGAATGGCACCACTTTGGAGGGCCTCTGTGTAGAGGCCCGCCAAAAGTGGAACAAAGGGCTCAACCTTTGGTTTAGGAGTCACAGAGATGACCACAGACGCCATTTTAAAAACTGAGTTCTGGCAGAAAATAACAACCGATAGATTTATTTAAGATAAATAAACCGGTGGTATGTTAGAGATTAACGAGAAAAAGTATTAACCTCCAACAATGGGAAGAATCCCATAGAGTTATATTCGGGGTCGAATATAACAAGTAGTTTCCACTGCCACCAGCCAAAACTCGACGAGGGGGGACGGGACAGTGCCCTCTCAAATAACAGACCCAGGAGTAATCGAATTACCCCTACTAGTACGTCCACAATAGGATGGTTTGTACTAGTTCTGTTAGTAAATTTAGGTCTAGTAAAGCCAATGGTGACTTTACATGCCCGGGGAGACAGTAGTCAGTCCCCGGGTATGGAGTCTATGATGGAGGTCCGCTAGGATGCCCCAGTGCTACGGCACGGAGGGTGCAGTGTAACACACATAGCAAAACATATGAGACCCTATGGAGTAAAAGACCCCTAAGCCCATAGAACACATGGACATTCAAAGGAATTGCATACGTTCATGTCCAAGAGTGAGAGAAAAAGAGTCTCACTCTTGGCAGGATGGAAAAAAACAAACTCCAGAAATCCAGCAAAGCTGCTGGGGGACTCACTAAGTTAGGAAATTCAGCCTAAACAGAGAATTCTACCTAACACTCGCCCCCCCCCAGACTAAGGGACAGGAGGATTTAATCCACTCCTGGATGAATCTCATACCTCTAGTCGATGACATACATCCTAGAGAGACCATCAGCATTTTGGTGCTGACACCCTGACCTGTGCTCAATGGTGAAATCGAACCCTTGCAGGCAGATCGACCATCTCAATAGTTTCGGGTTTTCCCCTTTCATTTGCATTAACCATCTCAAGGGTTGGTGGTCAGTCTGAATGACAAAAGTAGAACCATACAAGTACGGCCTAAACTTCTTCAGAGCCCACACGATAGCAAAGCACTCTCTTTCGATTGTTGCCCACCTTGTTTCAGGATCCTTCAGCTTGCGGCTGATGAAGCAAACGGGGTGCTCCCTACCTTTCCCATCCAGTTGACTGAGTATGGCACCTATTCCTACATTTGAAACATCTGTCTGCACAATGAAGTGTTGGCGGTAATCAGGAGCTCTGAGTACTGGGGCTTGGCAAAGAGCCTTTTTCAGGTTTTCGAAGGCCCGATTGCACTCCTCGTTCCATCTAACCTTTTTAGGAAATTTGGGCGAGGAGATGACATTCAGTGGAGAAGCTATGGTCCCATAGTTCTCGATGAAATTCCTGTAATACCCAGTGAGGCCTAGGAAGGCTCTCACTTGGGTTTGAGTAGTAGGTGTTGTCCAATTTTGCACAGCTTCAATCTTACTAAGCAAAGGCCTTATTTCTCCACCTCCTACCTCATGTCCAAGATAGACTACCTTACTCTGTCCAATTTGGCATTTACTCGCCTTTATGGTCAGATTGGCTCGTCCAAGAGCCTGCAAAACATCTCTCAGGTGGGTTACATGTTCTTCCCAGGAATTGCTGAACACTGCGATGTCATCCAAGTATGCCATGCAGAAGTCCTCCATCCCATTCAGAACCTGGTTTACCATCCGTTGAAACGTAGCAGGTGCATTCTTCAATCCGAAAGGCATTACCTTAAACTGGTATAAGCCAACGGGGGTAGAAAATGCAGTTTTCTCCTTGGCATGGTCTGTCAGGGCTATTTGCCAATAGCCTGACGTCAAGTCAAATGTGCTGAGGAACTTGGCTGCGCCAAGTTTATCCACCAACTTATCTGTTCTTGGCAAAGGGTGGGCATCAGTCTTGGTGACTGCATTAAGAGCTCTATAATCCACGCAGAATCTAAGTTCTTTAGATCCGGCCTTTGGTACTAACACAACTGGGCTAGACCATGGACTAGTATAGGGCTCTATTACCCCGAGATCGAGCATCTTGCTGACCTCACCTTTGATGTGGGTTCGTACGTGTTCTGACATTCGGTATCCTCTGCTTTTGACTGGCAGACAGTCACCAGTGAGTATGTTATGCTGGCCCCAAGGGGTCAAGCCTGGTGAGAGCGAGAACAGAGAGGCAAACTGATTCAACATAGATTTGCACTCTTCTTGTTGCTCGGGTGTCAGATTTGAAGAGAGATTTACTCCTTCAACTTTTTCGTCCAAAGGTAAGCCTCTGAGGAGATCCGGAAGAGCTTCACTCTCTTCTTCTTCCTCGGATGATGCTAGAAGCAACGCTCCTACATCAGGTCGTGAGACATACGCTTTGAGTCGGTTGGTGTGGAAGACGGTCGGAGCCTCCTTGGGATTGCCCAAGTCCACCAGATAGTTGACCTCTCCGAGTTTACCCACAACTCTGAAGGGTCCCATCCATTTGTCTTGCAAGGCCCTCTGCCTTGTTGGGATCATAACGAGAACGAGCTGGTCTTGAGCGAACTCAACCATGTTAGCCTTTTGATCGTGCCAGTGCTTGACCAATGCTTGTCCAGCTTTCAAGTTATCGCTTGCTTCTGTCATCATGTGCGACATTCTCCTCCGGAGACCTATCATGTAGTCAGTCACTCTGACTGGCTCGGGGAAGGAGCACTCTCCAACCCCTCCTTAATCAGGGCCAATGGACCTCTGATGGGATGACCATAGAGAAGTTCGAAGGGAGAACAACCTACTCCCTCCTGAGGGACTTCTCTATAAGCAAAGAGAAGGCATGGCAGTAGAAGGTCCCACTTACGCTTAAGGGGTTCCTCTAAAGCACCTATCATGCTCTTCATGGTTCGGTTGAACCGTTCTACCAACCCATTGGTTTGTGGGTGGTAAGCTGTTGAGAACTTGTAAGTAACTCCACAGGTTTTCCACATGGCCTTCATGTAGTGGGACATAAAGTTTGACCCCCTGTCAGAGATTACTTCCTTAGGAAAACCGACCCTAGGAAAAATACCAAGGAGGGCCTTAGCCACAGCCGGAGCTGTAACAGTCCTCATAGGAATTGCCTCAGGATACCTAGTAGCATGGTCTACTACAACAAGTATAAACCTGTTGCCTGAGGAGGTTGGAGGATCAAGGGGACCAACAATGTCAATCCCTACTCTCTCAAATGGGACTCCCACAACTGGGAGAGGCACTAAAGGTGCCACATTCTTGGAGCCAACCTTACCAGAGGTCTGGCAGGTGTGGCAGCTCCTGCAGTGTTTTTCTACTTCGGCCCCCATCTTTGGCCAATAGAAGTAGAGAGAGAGCCTTTCCTTCGTCTTCTTGAAACTCAAGTGACCAGCCAAAGGAATCTCGTGGGCTAACTGCAAGAACTGTGGTCTGTTCTCTTGGGGTACTACAAGCCGCTTGTAGTCTCCAGGTGCAGACTCGGTCGGTTCACTGTAGAATAGGCCATCTTCCCAGTGCAACCTGTATTTCTCAGGCTCTTGCCCTTCAGCCTGAGCTTCTGCCTGGTGGCGAAGACCTTCCAGAGTTGGACATTCTCTCTGTCCCTTACTGAAGTCTGCCCTGCTGGGTCCACCTTCTGCCATTAAAGACTGCAGCTCAGGATGGTCAACAGGATCCAGATCTCCAATGAGTTCCTGGCCTTCCATTAGCTCTTCGTCAGAGTCTAATTCTACCACACAGGGTTGTACCTCCCTCTCAGCCTCAGCTGGAGGTGGAGTTACGGGTGTAACTTTGGACAATCGCGGGGAAGTCCTTGTTGGCTGCACTGAAATGCTGGCTGCTGGTTTCGGGATAGAAGTCTTAGGTTTCCCTTTCGCTTCTGATTTCTTCGAGATAGCGGCCGACAATTCCAGTGGAGCAGGAGTGATTTCTTTCTTCATCATCTGTGGGAGAGTACCGCGCATGGTCCTCTCTCTTGCAGATCTGGTTAGCTCCTGTAACCGTTTACTAGGAGGTCTGGGAGTATGCGATACAACTCTGAGAGTTTTCAAATCGTTACCCAACAGTACGCGTCCTGGTACCTCACTCTGTATGCTGACAGGTATCTTCACAGTCATGTTGTTACACTGGATGAGAACTGGTAATTGGGGAAGCATCTGCACAGGCCCTCCAGCTAACTAGGTGAGGCGTTTGGGTGCCTTAGCAACATCCTCAGCCTGAAAAAACGATTTATCCACCACAGTTATGCTGGCCCCAGTGTCCCTAATGGCAGGAGTCTCCTGACCATTCACCTGGACACTATCCTTATAATACTCTTTAGTATTATCGGGGATAGAATTATAGACATCGAAATTCTGTTGTTCCCACAACCCCAGAGATACTAAAGAAACACTGGCTGAGACTCCAATGGGTTCATCAGCTAGCAGTAGAAAGTTTCCACTTGCCATTTGGACTTCCTCCTCTGGAGCGAAGGCTAAGGAGACAAGCTGGACCCCTGAAGGTTTACCCTTACATCTGGGATCTCCTTTCACGTGGTCAGTCGAGCCACAAACAAAGCATTTACCGAATGCTTTCTGGAATGGTGGCTTGTTCTGGCCTCCTTCCGGTTTGGCACCAGAAGACACACTATTCTGCTGCGGTTTTCCTTGTGGCTTACCCTTCTGGTTTTGTTTGGGGCCCTCTTTGGAATTTGAGTTATTCAAATTCTCTTTTGAGTCTTTTTTAGGCTGTTTTCCCTCATCCTTCTTCTGAGTTGCCCCAGAATCCTTATGAGTAGCCCTGTTGGCAACCCATAAATCAGCAGCCTTGGCCAGCCTCCGGGAATCCAATTCCTCTGAATCAGCCAAGTGCTGTCTGAGCTCAGGAGAACAGGCATCATAAATCGACTCCAACATGAAAAGATTCTTCATACCCTCATAAGTGTTCACTTTGTAACCCTTAATCCATCCTTCTAAGTTTTTCAACCCTTCACTCACCCAGGTAGCCCAAGGGGTACCATCATGCTTTTTGAGGGTTCTAAACCTCTTAAGATACTGGGAAGGGGTCTTCCCGAATCTAGATATCAAAGCTAGTTTCACACTTTCGTAATCCTTCTTATCCGCCTCCCCCAACTCCATTACCACATCAGTCGCAACAGGGGGGAGCCTAGAGAACAACCAGGGAAGTAAATCATTCCCGGTGATGTCCTGGAGCCCATGATTGTACTCAAACAGTTTTAACCATTCCAACACATCCAATCTCGGTTCATACATACCCACTAATTTCTTCGGCATCGGGGGTCTTTTGGGACTGGAGCTCCTAGAGGAACCAGAGGAGAGAGAAGCATTTTTCACAGACACCTTTTTCATCTCTAATTCGTGATTAAGTTCTATTTCCCTGAGCCTTAACTCAGCTTGCTTCTGCTCAGCCTGGGCATTCATCTGTCTGAACTCGAGCTCTTGGTTTCTTTCAGATTGAGCCAAGAACCGTTTGTATTCTAACTCGAGCTTCATTTTTTCAAGTTCAAAATAAGCAGGGTTACATGTGGGACCTGGTATGGGCCCCGTAGATACAGCTGGTAAGGCAGGTAGAGGAGCAGGGAGGACCGTTTCGTTAGCCTCTCCTTCCTCTTCAGCCTCTTCATCACTATCGTCAGAATTGCGATTTAGATCAACACCATCACTGTTATCTACATCTGCTGGAGAAGTTGGTTCCTCTGAACCAGTACCCAGACTTTGGTTTTCCAGCAATCTCGCTATTAGTTCTAACTTCTTGCCTCTTACAGAAAGATTCTCTTGCCTACAGCGAGCTCGTAAACTCTCAGTATTTTCACCTTACAAGGATTCTTGACTGTAAGCTTCCATAGTAGACATGTTTTTGAAAGTTGCTTTTTAGTGCTAAGCTTTGTGGTTAGTTATCCTAAAGTGTCGAAAAGCACTCTAAACTGTATACTCGATACAAATCCCACCGCTGTACACCAGTGTTAAGCGGAAACCTGTGCAGTTCCCTCTGGGACCACTGCAAAAGATTTAGGACTACAGGTGTTTGGCAGTAAACCCACTTGGTAGCAGTCTGTACCACACAGATTCACTTGGTAGCTGTGGCTGAGCAGTCAGACTTCCCTCAAGAAGAGTTAGGCAGTATGTGGAGTATACAAAATAGGGCAATCTACACAGTAGAACAAGCAAACACGGAACAAGGCTTCGGTGTAAAGATATAAAGGTATTTATTTATAACAACACATCTATGGAAAACACTCTGGCACTAATACGGCAAACAACCTCAATCACAATTACTTATACGAAGAAAAAGATCAATCCGCCTAACAATAGTTCGACAAGTCTAGGTTCACCGGCATCACTTATTTGCAGACAGAGGTGTATGCTTTAACCTTGATGGCACTCTAGTATTCGTTAGGACGGGAGAGAAAAATAAGGCAGGTTATGAAATCAACTCGGTAACAATACTTTACGGACAAATGCAAGGCAAGTAAGGCAGGGTCTACTGCAGATCACAAAGTTCAGAGGCCAGGGCCACTCGGAGAGAGGCAAGGCGATATATCCCAAAAAGTGTCTCCGTGGAAATGCGCTTCGAGTCTTTATCGCAAATTGTTATGGAAAGATTGGACCAGTTCAGAACAGCAAGTTAAAGAAAGCTTGGAGGCGACCCAATGGAAAGGCGAGGATTAAGACACCTCACTCTATCCGGCAGAAAGGGAAGCCAGGCGGACACGGTACCTTGTTTGTGGAGAGACAGCTCCGGCGGGGGCAGTTGTTCCTGGTGGTGGATGCACGTCGGGTCTTTGCCGAGAGAAGAGATGATCTCGTCGTCGAAGAAAAGTGGAAGATCGTTGCACCACCAGGGAAGAGATCAGCCGCGGAGTGCTCCATCACAAGGCACCACCTTTTGGTCGCGGTACAGGGGTAGTGGCTATCCGGTTGCCGGGGTGCTCTGCATGGGCATTTCGACCACTGCGTCCTGGAGCGAAGAAAAAGCAAAGGGGACTGGCTGTTCCCACCAGTCAGGGGAAGAGACTCTCCGGCAGGGAGATCTCCTCTGTCGTCGGGAAGTGGTGAGTCGATTCGGCAGGGCTCCACCGGAGGTGTCGTCGTTTGCAGGTCGGCCCAGCTTTACCCTCGTCGGATTCTTAGGTCCTGTGGCGACTTCTGAAGATCCAGTCCCAAAAGCCCTGCTTTTATGCAGAAAACCCCCATTCATTCAGCCTAGCTGTCAATCAAAACACGCTAAGTGATGAGCGGCGTGGCTCACCACTTGGGCCAATCATACCAGAGTGCGACTGGAGTTGGCAAGGCAACTCAGTCCAGGGTGCCTAAACCCCCTCCCACACCCCTGTGGTAATCCAGACAGAATGGCACCACTTTGGAGGACCTCTGTGTAGAGGCCCGCCAAAAGTGGAACAAAGGGCTCAACCTTTGGTTTAGGAATCACAGAGACGAACACAGACGCCATTTTAAAAACCGAGTTCTGGCAGAAAATACCAACCGATAGATTTATTTAAGATAAATAAACCGGTGGTATGTTAGAGATTAACGAGAAAAAGTATTAACCTCCAACAATGGGAAGAATCCCATAGAGTTATATTCGGGGTCGAATATAACAAGTAATTTCCACTGCCACCAGCCAAAACTCGACGAGGAGGGACGGGACAGTGCCCCCTCGAATAACAGACCCAGGAGTAATCGAATTACCCCTACTAGTACGTCCACAATAGGATGGTTTGTACCAGTTCTGTTAGTAAATTTAGGTCTAGTAAAGCCAATGGTGACTTTACATGCCCGGGGAGACAGTAGTCAGTCCCCGGGTATGGAGTCTATGATGGAGGTTCGCTAGGACGCCCCAGTGCTACGGCACGGAGGGTGCAGTGTAACACACATAGCAAAACATATGAGACCCTATGGAGTAAAAGACCCCATAGCCCATCGAACACATGGACATTCAAAGGAATTACACACATTCATGTCCAAGAGTGAGAGAAAAAGAGTCTCACTCTTGGCAGGATGGAAAAAAACAAACTCCAGAAATCCAGCAAAGCTGCTGGGGGACTCACTAGGTTAGGAAATTCAGCCTAAACAGAGAATTCTCCCTAACAGTCATCAAAAGACACACTTCCATGCAGCAAAAATGAATACCCACTTGCAAAATACAACATGAGAACAGTGCCATGTCACCCAACCCCTCCCCGGCACGGCCACACAACACACCATGGCATGTCATGCTATGTGAGAGCAAACAGATTAATCCCCACAACATGACCCAAGTGTCACAAACTACAGTGTCCCTAATGGAAACTGGACAAACATGAAATGCTCACAGTAATGCAGGACCAACAACACACATTACCAAATACTTACCAATAAAACGAATCACCTACACAACCTCCAACCTACCATAAACATGACAGTACGGACTTAAAAATTTGGTAGCCTCACTACCTGATAATGCCAGCACTTCGAACACTTCCAACTGTACAGTGTTAGCGCCACGCAAAAGTGTAGGTGCACTGCTTACAACATGGACTCCATTTCCAAAGTAGACCGCCTTGTGAAGACATGACAAATGGACCTGCAAATTAGGAGGATGAGATGGATGCAGAGGCACATATCAATACACCATGCAGTGTACAATACAACAACAATATACACTAGGAATGTATACACAGTATTGACTACAGACTGCCCACACATCAAATGGGAGTCCAACGTCACCGTGTAAGTCAATGTCACTTGGGCACACCCTTTGCAAGCCCATGGAAACGGGAAGCAGGAGGGGTGTGTGTCACACAAACCCAAGCATCTGACCCAAATTCAGGACAAGCCTGCATGTGCCCAGCCACAATACAGCGTATGCCCACGGGAGCCACACAAGGCAACACACTGTCCAAAACATCAAAAATCAAAAATCAAAAATCAAAAATGGCCATGAATGGGCCCGAGGACAGGGTGCACACCAAAACCCACCTGTGTGGATCTTGCGGGAAAAAAACACCTCCATGGGCTCATGGCCTGCACGGCTACCCTATTGTGGGAGAATCGCTGCTGTCGCTCTCCTCACCCTCTGCAGCTGCATCAGGAGGTGGTGGCACTATGGGAGGCAGCCCACGCAAAGCCCTAGTCTGGTCCTCCATGGCTGCAAGTATGCGGGTGTGGAAGGTCTGGTTCTGGAGGATAATTGTGCGGAGGTCCCCATGCAACAACTCACGGGATGCCCGGACCTCCTCCCTAGTTGCCTGCATCTCAGCTGAGAGCGTACGTGTGAGCCGCTCCAGCTGCTGTTCTGTCCTCGTATTAGCTGAAGCCTCAAGCTCAACCAGAGTTATCCTGAGCTGACGGAGTTCCACCCTCAGGGCTTCCCTGTAGCCCTGGGACTCAATAGAAATGGCTTCCCGCAGAGTCTCCAGTGCCCCCCGCCTGTCCCTGTTGGACGCCACCACGTCGGCGGGCACCACACCTGTTTGGGGTAGGCGATCTGCACCTTGCTGTGCCGGCACTGCCTGATGCTGCAGGACTGCATTCCCCCTCTGATCTGCTGGCCCAGGAACAGGATCAGATGTAGCAGAGTGTGACCCTGCATCCGTAACCACCAAAGGCGGACCTACCAACACTGACATCCCCATTGAGGGTTCTACCCCTGGTGTAGGTGGGTTGGACAGTGCAGAATCCCTCCCAGAAACACTTACCTGCGACGGCACGTAGGTCTCATCATCCGAATCGACACCTGAATAGAGCTCTGGGGAGGTGCACCCAGAGACACCCCTAGAGATGATGGTCTGCAGCAAGTGTGGGTTCTCACCCACCACCACACCACATCCCTCACTGGTGCCCGGTCGGGCCTGAGACCCCTCCTGGGTCTGCACCATCTCCACAACCCCAGCAGTATCAAGTGCGTCATCCCCTGCAAAGACATGAAAGAAAAGAAATGGGAACAGGCATTAGCAACATGGCACACAATTAGGGTTGAGAAGCAACAGAAACAGTACTTCATTGACACATGTCCCACATGACTATAACCCTCCCATGCATGCACTGTCACTGCGTGTGAAGGGGAGGGAAATGGCACACATTGATGACACCAAGATGGAAGACCAACACATTTGATGCATGCTGGCTAGCAGTGCCATCACACATTGGCCTGTGATTGGCATGTCCAATACACATACATGACACATGCCATCACACAGATGGCATGTACCCTAGCCATGTCACACATGTGACAATAGGACTGAGAAATGCCTAGTGAAAGTGGTGGAATGCAGACAATCAGCCTGAATGAACACAGAATAATATGCAACTATGTTGTGGCAAGATGACACTTCAAGGGCAACTGGCGTGAGGTTGGGCTGAATGTCTACTGTTGCCAGAAGGGATACTGCAACACCCAAATCCTGGTGCGCAGAATGTATTGGATGAAGCACATGGGTGAGCCAAACCACTCAGGCACACACACCGTCACCTGGCACTCAATCAGAAGCACTCACACACACACATGCACATGGATGACACACACATGTATGTGCACTCACCGGACAATGCCTCGTAATCTGGCAGGTCTCCCACGCCTTGGATCTGTTCCTCCATGACGTAGGTCCCAGCAACATACTCATGTGGAGTGAGTTCTATGTCCTCTGCTGGAGACCCACCTCCAGTCACTAGAGTTGCGGCATGACTTGAGGCCAGCTTTTTCTTTGCCCTGCGCTTCAGGTCATTCCAGCGCTTGTAGCAATCATTAGCTGTGCGCCTCACGAATCCAAGGGCACTTATGAGTTCCACGATGGTCTGCCAGTGTGCCTGACGTTGTGCAGGTGTGGTCTTGCATCCTGCAGTAATCACCATTTCGCTGTCATGTGCGGACACATACTCCACAAGTGCATCAAGTTCGGCCTGATTGAAGCTGGGCTTCCTTGGTGGGCCGGACTTTGTAGCCGTGTCTGGGGCATCAGCCTGTACTGGACGAGCACTCTTCCTCTTCCGCTTGGAAGGTGGTGGTGATACTGAGTGTCCTAGGCCGCTCTGGACACTAGGGACAGGAGCCCCGGTGGACTGTGGACTGGGAGAGTGGGAATGAACACTCACCATGGGACTTGGTGCTGGCATTAGCTGAAGTGTGATGTAGTCAGGGGGAACGTCAACAGGATGGACTAGGGCCGACACTGTCCTGGCTGGGAGACTCATAGCTGGGGTGGATGGAGCCGCAGCTGCCCCTGCAGCCTCCCCACCCTGCCTACTTGGGGCAGCAGATGACATAGCTGCCCCTGATCCACGTGGGCTGGTGACACCAACGTGCACCGCCACATGTGGCCTAAACCTGCTGACCTGGAAGTCAGCCATGGAGTCACCCTGTGCCAGGTCTGGTGCCACAAAGGGCTGGTCCAACAAGGGCTGAGCAGGGATGGTGTCAGCCACGTTACCCTCAATCAGGGGGGGGGGGAAATGGGTGTACCTGACTGGTCAACCACACATGGGGCGCTAGGGGCACCCTGCAATTCCCGGCCACGTCCCCTACCGTATCCACCACGGCCACCTCTTGTGGCTCGCCCACCTTTGCCCCCCTTACCGCGTGCTCGCCTCCCAACCATGGCACTGATGTTGTTGTGCGTGTTGTGGGAGTTGCAGTAAACTATTGTCCTGGGCAATTGGGGGTCAAAGGGGTAGGCTACTGGATGGAATTCGTACCCTAGTGCTCTAGCAAGGCTGTATGTGACCCCTGGGGGAAGATGACGGGTCACGCAACGCACAGGCACCCCGAAAAAGGGAGATAATGTGCACACAACCCCTCCTAGACCACGTGCGTGGAAAAATAAACCTGCACTACGCTCTGGCACCCAGAAACACAAAAATGAACATATGCGTGTCACACGCAGCCTAGACTGACCTCTGAAGGGGTAGGCAACACACGGGGCAAGCACAGATGTCAAATACGTGTGCGACTCACAGTCTGCCAGGAAATAACACATCAAAAATACGCCCGTGTGCGCATTGGCAACACCCCCGCCAAAAGAAGAATTGTACGCTGTCTGAGGAGACAGGACAACAGGAGAAGTGAACGCTGTTTGAGGAAACAGGCCCAGGAAAAAGACAAAAAGAGAAAAAGCTGTCAGAGGTAACAGGGAGTACGAACTTGGAACGCCGTGAAGTAAATTGCGTGTGAACCGACAAGAAGTACAGATTTCACCCACTCGCTCTCCACGAAAAGCACGTACAAGGAAATGGTGCTCTACACGTACCTTTTAAACATGCCCATACGTCCAGCGTCACTTCCGCGTGTACGCGCTAAGGCCCCAACCTCCAATTACACGAGCTGACACTCTGAGGTGCAGTCATTGGACGTGTAACATGCACCTGTGTACAGGGAAACGCCCTCGCACGCACGTCACAGACGCGCATACGCGCTGGTGGCCTTTGGGCCAATGAATTCGCGTACGTGTGCTGACGTGCTTACGCGCTAAGGCCCTTTCCTCGAATTACACGCAGACATGCTGGATTTTCACGTGCCAAATCACTCCGTATCAAGCTGGCCACGCATAAGCACACGGAAGACCACGCTCCTGCCCAGAAGGCCGAATTACTGCCCCCCAGACTCCCGAGCACGCTCCCAACTGCCATCTGCTGCTGCCTGATTGCCTGCTGCCCACGTGCCCTGCCATTTGCTGCCTGCACATCAGCCAGGGGTGCTGTTGCTGTGACTCCCCTGCTGGAACTGAAGACTCCCGACTGGGATTCCATCGCTCCACAGACCAGCCCCAGGACCCAGTTGCCCACCCACTCCTGCCTCTGGGGTTGTCATGTCGGGCACTGCAACATCTGGCACCACTGACAACCCCCGGCCAGAGAGACAGAGGGGCACCAGCTTCACTGCCACCGAAGTTGGTGTCCTGGTGGAGCAAGTCCTGGGGCAGTATGATGCCCTCTTCGGAAGTTTGCGCGCCGACAAGGAAGGACAGACTCGGATCTGGACGGACATCGTGACTGCCATCAGTGCGGAGGGGGTGGCAGTCCGACTATTCCATCATGTCAAGAAGCGCTGGGAGGACTTCAGGTCCAGGACCCTCAACAAGGCCCGGCGCCTCTTGAAGGCCGCGGATGCTAAGGGGCGCCAGGGCCACTTGTCGGACGATCAGATGAGGGTCCTGGAACGCATATCCCCAGCGCTCCACATCCAGGTCCTTGAGAGGCAGACCCGTCTGGAGTCGAGCGGTAAGTGTACATGCATCATGATTGTGAGCTGTGATTGTGGTGATGTGCCAGCAGTGTGCAGGTTGCACATCTGTTTTTATGGGGCCAAGTATGGGGGGGTATACAGGGCCGTGAGGCTAACACATGCGAGGGCTGTCATGTGTGAGACATGGATGGTGCTTGTGTGTGTAGGCTTGCATGCCAAATGCAGTTGTGTGGGCACAAATGTTTGGATGAATGTGTATGTAAGTAGGCATGTTCGTGATGTCACACATGGATGTTGTTTTCAGCTGCATGTATCAGCACTGTGTACATGTGCATGTGTGTGTATTTGACAAGGGTGCAACAGTGATGCAACATGGATGCATGTGACAGCGGGATGTGGAAGCCTGGACATGGATGCCAATCTGAACACTTCGACAGTTGGCAGAGGTGTACACATGCATGCAAGTGTGGTGGTGTGTGTGTATGTGTAGTGCACTCCCTGTGTTGCATGTGATGTCTGGCTCACCTTTGCCTGCTCATGCTGTTGTATGTGTATGGATGGTGCTGGCTGTTGCGATATGGCTGTGGTATGGCTCATGTGTGCGAGTTGAAATGACATGTGTGTTGGCGATTGTGATGCCATGTCTGAGGTTTGCCAATGCCACTCATGTACAACTGTCATGTGTGTATGTGTCCATTGTACAGTGCCCTGATGCCTGTGTTTTATTTCTCCCTGTCTGCAGCGTCAACTGATGAAGAGGGCGGAGAAGGTGCTGTGGAGCACAGCGGCGGGGATCGCACCCCCAGCCGGAGACGCAATGCCCGGCTCCCCTCCCAGGTTGTGATCTCGTCGGGAGTGAGGAGTCTGGTGCCGCGTCCCAGGCCGCAGCTGCCGGGGGGAGGTCCAAGAGGCGGAGGTCGGAGTTGGACTCCTCGGCAGCAGAAGGGGCAGCTGGGACCCCACAGGGCCCAACGGGGGAAGATGGCACAGAGTCATCCAGGTAGGTTGGGGGGTTTGGTGGAGGAGGAGGCCGTGCAAGCGACAGAGACAGGGTCTGGAGGTGGGGATTCCACTGGTGCTAGTGGTGCAGTGCAGGACCAGGGACAGGAGGCAGCACAGGCCACCGCGGAGGTGCCTGTGTGCAATCCTGTCCCTGATCCTGTCACTACATAATCTTGCACCAGCAGGGATGCCTACGTTCAGACCCGTTTTCAGGCAGGGGATGAGCTCACAACAACTGGCCTTCCTCTGCCTGCGGACGTGGCTATCCAGGTACGGGTTGAGCCTGTCCTGACTGGTGTGGCGTTGCGTCAACGGGCCATGCGAGGTGGCCTGCAGTCTTTTCATGAGGAGACTGCACGTCATCTCGAATGGCTCGTTGACCGCGTCGGCCTACTGGGACAGGTCACCCAGGCCGGATTCCTCCGTTTGCTGCAGCTTGCTCCGACCCCCTCCTCAACTGAACACCCTATGCGCCAGTCATCCTCCGTGCCATCTTCCCACCCATTTGTCACCTGGGTGCCCTGTGGAGCTGCCTCTGACGGTGTGGCCAGGCTGGTGGAGGAGGCATCCCTGCCACAGTCGGGAGTCGGACGTCCAGCAGGGGTGGCCACATCAACGACTGCACCCCTGCCGGTGGAGGATGTGCAGGCAGCAGGAGCCAGGGCACGGGCACAGGCACAGCAGCAACGAGGTGGGAGCCATGATGGCTCGGGGCCTTCGACATCGGAGGGGCAGGCATCGGCCGGAGGGCAGGAGGACCCAGGACGGGAAGTGTCTTCCATGTGGCAGCGGTTGGGCCACACCATAGATGTGGAGCGGCAGCGAGCGGAAGAGGCACGGCTCACGATGGTCAGGGCGGAGAACTCCATGCAGAGGGCCCTGAGGCGGGCCAAGTGCCTCGAGGCAATCCGCAGGGAGTTGGAGGTGAACATGTCGTCGGCCCTGCGGACCCTCGGGGCCATGGAGGAGGACCGCCTCCGGGACATTGAGCAGGAGTTCGATGATGCCTTGGCCCGGAACATCCCGAAGTGAGCTGTCGGACTGGCCCGCTGCCCTTGTAAATAGTTCTGTAGTTAGTGTTAGGTTTCCTTTGCTTTTTTATATTTTTTGGACCTTTTGGACAATGGACCACATTTTTGTATATATTTTTCTTTATTAGGTAGTGTTATTAGATAGGTTTCATTTCTTCTGTTGGGATCATGGACCCTGGATTGTTTATCTGTATATAGTTGACTGTTGGGAATTTTTTTTTTAATTTTGATTTTACCCATGGAGCAATGGTTTTTGGTTTTAATTTTCCATTGGATTTACTTTTGTGAACTGTGACTTTGCACACCTTTCCTTTGGATTATGATTTGTGGTTTTACATTATTTTACGGACATGCTGCTTTTTGTTTTTAATTCCCATTTTCGTTTGTTTATTTTTGATTCCATTTATGTTGCTTTTAATGCATATTTTTTCATCATAGTTCAATGTGTAGTATCATCTCATTGGTTTCATGGATGTCATGATATGGGTTTTGACATTCACTGACAACCAATGTGTGTATGTGAGGGACATGTCTTCATTTACATACTTGCCATTGGGGTTGTATCATGTAATTGGCATTTCTAAGTGGGTGGATGCAATACTTGGGTGGGTGTTTGGCATGTGGAGGCAGCCCATAAGGGCCAGGGATCTAGATTGTGATGATGTGTTAGCTGGGGGACATGTGTCAGGGTCTGGTGGAGGGTGCCCTGCACTGCTGGGGGGTGGGGGTGCTGGGAGACATGTGTGGGTGCCTGGTGGAGTGTGCCCCTGGATGCTGGGGGTGGGGGTGCTGGGAAACATGTGTGGGGGCATGGTGGAGGGTGCCCTGCACTGCTGGGGGGTGCGGGTGCTGGGAGACATGAGTTGGATGAGTGGGGGCCTGGTGGAGGGTGCCCCTGACTGCTGGGGGGTGGCGGTGCTGGGAGACAGGAGTGGGGGCCTGGTGGAGGGTGCCCCTGGATGCAGGGGGGTGGGGGTGCAGGGAGACAGGAGTGGGGGCCTGGTGGAGGGTGCCTTACAGTGCTGGGGGGTGGGGGTGCAGGGGGACAGGAGTGGGGGCCTGGTGGAGGGTGCCCTACAGTGCTGGGGGGTGTGGGTGCTGAGAGACAGGAGTGGGGGCCTGGTGGAGGGTGCCCCTGGATGCAGGGGGGTGGGGGTACAAGGAGACAGGAGTGGGGGCCTGGTGGAGGGTGCCCTACAGTGCTGAGGGGTGGGGGTGCAGGGGGACAGGAGTGGGGGCCTGGTGGAGTGTGCCCTACAGTGCTGGGGGGTGTGGGTGCTGGGAGACAGGAGTGGGGGCCTGGTGGAGGGTGCCCCTGGATGCAGGGGGGTGGGGGTGCAGGGAGACAGGAGTGGGGGCCTGGTGGAGGGTGCCCTACAGTGCTGGGGGGTGGGGTGCAGGGGGAAATGAGTTGGACATGAGTGGGGCCTGGTGGAGGGTGCCCCACAGTGCTGGGGGGTGGGGGTGCAGGGAGACAGGAGTGGGGGCCTGGTGGAGGGTGCCCTGCACTGCTGGGGAGTAGGGGTGCAGGGAGACAGGAGTGGGGGCATGGTGGAGGGTGCCCCTGGATGCAGGGGGGTGGGGGCGCAGGGGGACAGGAGTGGGGGCCTGGTGGAGGGTGCCCTACAGTGCTGGGGGGGTGTGGGTGCTGCGAGACAGGAGTGGGGGCCTGGTGGAGGGTGCCCCTGGATGCAGGGGGGTGGGGGTGCAGGGGGACATGAGTGGGGGCCTGGTGGAGGGTGCCCCTGGATGCAGGGGGGTGGGGGTGCAGGGAGACTTGCGTTGGTGGGCAGTGGTGCAAGGTGACATGTGGGTTGGCTGGGGGGCATGGCCATGGTGGATGGCCTGCCTGCGGGACATGTGCAGGGTAGTCCCCTGTGGTGTGGGCCGCCTGCAGGGGCCGTGGAGGGTGTAGAGTGAACAGCTGGGAGGACCCACACGGCCGATTCACGTGTAGGACTCCACGGCATCCCCGGAATACACGTAGGCTGCTGGATTTGCGTGTGGAATTTCCCGCGCACCTTAGAATACACGTACCCTGCTGATATCGCGTGTGGAAGTTCACGCGGACCCATAATACACGTACCCTGATGGTATCGCGTGTAAGACTACCCGCGCACCCCTGGAATACACGTGCCCAGTCAAATCGCACTGCTGGGGGGTGGGGGTGAAGGGAGACATGAGTGGGGGCCTGGTGGAGGGTGCTCCACAGTGCTGGGGGGTGGGGGTGCAGGGGGACATGAGTTGGACATGAGTGGGGGCCTGGTGGAGGGTGCCCCACAGTGAAGGGGGGTGGGGGTGCAGGGGGACATGAGTTGGACATGAGTGGGGCCTAGTGGAGGGTGCCCCACAGTGCTGGGGAGTGGGGGTGCAGGGGGACATGAGTTGGACATGAGTGGGGCCTGGTGGAGGGTGCCCCTGGATGCAGGGGAGTGGGGGTGCAGGGGGACATGAGTTGGACATGAGTGGGGCCTGGTGGAGGGTGCCCCACAGTGCTGGGGGGTGGAGGTGCAGGGGGACATGAGTTGGACATGAGTGGGGGCCTGGTGGAGGGTGCCCCACAGTGCTGGGGGGTGGGGGTGCAGGGGGACATGTGTTGGACATGAGTGGGGCCTGGTGGAGGGTGCCCCACAGTGCTGAGGGGTGGGGGTGCAGGGGGACATGAGTGGGGCCTGGTGGAGGGTGCCCCTGGATGCAAGGGTGTGGGGGTGCAGGGGGACATGAGTTGGACATGAATGGGGCCTGGTGGAGGGTGCCCCACAGTGCTGGGGGGTGGGGGTGCAGGGGGACATGAGTTGGACATGAGTGGGGCCTGGTGGAGGGTGCCCCTGGATGCAGGGGGGTGGGGGTGCAGGGGGACATGAGTTGGACATGATTGGGGCCTGGTGGAGGGTGCCCCACAGTGCTGGGGGGTGGAGGTGCAGGGGGACATGAGTTGGACATGAGTGGGGGCCTGGTGGAGGGTGCCCCACAGTGCTGGGGGGTGGGGGTGCAGGGGGACATGTGTTGGACATGAGTGGGGGCCTGGTGGAGGGTGCCCCACAGTGCTGGGGGGTGGGGGTGCAGGGGGACATGAGTTGGACATGAGTGGGGCCTGGTGGAGGGTGTCCCTGGATGCAGGGGGGTGGGGCTGCAGGGGGACATTAGTGGGGGCCTGGTGGAGGGTGCCCCACAGTGCTGGGGGTGGGGGTGCAGGTGGACATGAGTTGGACATGAGTGGGGCCTGGTGGAGGGTGCCCCACAGTGCTGGGGGGTGGGGGTGCAGGGGGACATGAGTTGGACATGAGTGGGGCCTGGTGGAGGGTGCCCCACAGTGCTGGGGGGTGGGGGTGCAGGGGGACATGAGTTGGACATGAGTGGGGCCTGGTGGAGGGTGCCCCTGGATGCAGGGGGGTGGGGGTGCTGGGAGACATGAGTTGGACATGAGTGGGGGCCTGGTGGAGGGTGCCCCACAGTGCTGGGGGGTGGGGGTGCAGGGGGACATGAGTTGGACATGACGGGGGCCTGGTGGAGGGAGCCCCACAGTGCTGGGGGTTGGGGGTGCTGGGAGACATGCGTTGGTGGGCAGTGGTGCAGGTGACATGTGGGTTGGCTCAGGGGCATGGCCATGGTGGATGGGCTGCCTGCAGGACATGTGCAGGGTAGTCCCCTGTGGTGTGGGCCGCCTGCAGGGGCCGTGGAGGGTGTAGAGTGAACAGCTGGGAGGACCCACACGGCCGATTCACGTGTAGGACTCCACGGCACCCCCGAAATACACATAGGCTGCTGGATTCGCGTGTGGAATTTCCCGTGCACCTTGGAATACACGTACCCTGCTGAAATCGCGTGTGAAACTTCACGCAACCAGAAATACACGCACCACGGATAATCACGTGTGGAACTTCCCGCGCACCTTGGAATACACGTACCCTGCTGAAATCGCGTGTGAAACTTCACGCGCAACCAGAAATACATGCACCACGGACAATTGCGTGTGGAATTTCCCGCGCACCTTGGAATACACGTACCCTGCTGAAATCGCGTGTGGAACTTCCCGCGCACCCCGAAATACACGTACACAGGGCAATCGCGTGTGGAACTTCCCGTGCACCCTCGAAATACACGTACCCAGGGCAATCGCGTGTGGAACTTCCCACGCACCCCGAAATACACGTACCCAGGGCAATCGCGTGTGGAACTTCCCAAGCAACCCCGGAATACACGTACCCAGGGCAATCGCGTGTGGAACTTCCTGCGAACCCCGTAATACACGTACCCTGCGGATATCGCGTGTGGAAGTTCACGCGGACCCATAATACACGTACCCTGATGAATTTGCGTGTCAGACTACACGCGCACCCCTGAAATACACGTACCCAGGCGAATCGCACTGCTGGGGGGTGGGTGGGGTGGTAGACAGGAGTGGGGGCCTGGTGGAGGGTGCCCCGGGATGCTGGGGGGTGGGGGTGCAGGGAGACAGGAGTGGGGGCCTGGTGGAGGGTGCCCCTGGATGCTGGGGAGGGTGGGGATGCAGGGGGACATGAGTTGTACATGTGTGGGGGCCTGGTGGAGGGTGGCCCTGGATGCAGGGGGGTGGGGGTGCAGGGGGACATGAGTTGGACATGAGTGGGGCCTGGTGGAGGGTGCCCTGCACTGCGGGGGGTGGGGGTGCTGGGAGACATGAGTGGGGGCCTGGTGGAGGGTGCACCACAGTGCTGGGGGTGGGGGAGCAGGGGGACATGAGTTGGACATGTGTGAGGGCCTGCTGGCAGGTGCCCCACAGTGCTGGGGGGTGCGAGTGCTGGGAGACATGCGTTGTTGATCAGTGGTGCAAGGTGACATGTGGGTTGGCTGGGGGGCATGCCCATGGTGGATGGGCTGCCTGCGGGACATGAGCAGGGGTGCAGGGTAGTCCCCTGTGGTGTGGGCTGCCTGCAGGGGCCGTGGAGGGTGTAGAGGGAACACCTGGGAGGACCCACATGGCCAATTCACGTGTAGTACTCCCCGCGTACCCCTGAAATACACGTGCCCTGATGGAATCGCGTGTGATACTTCCCACGCACCCCGGAAATACACGTACCCTGCTGAATTTGCGTGTGATACTTCCCGCGCACCCCTGGAATACACGTGCCCTGATGGATTCGCGTGTATTACTTCACGTACCCTTGATGTACACATACGCAGGACATTTGCGTGTGAAACTTCCCGCGAACCACTGAAATAAACGTTCCCCGCTTGGCGTTTGCTGTTTGGCAGCCCTGTGAACTGGTCCAGGGTTAGCGCAGACATTTGCAATGAATTGGGAATTTTGATGGCTTTTCCTTTCGCAAGGGCGTTCTTGGGGGGTAACTGGTGCTGCTGCAGGGTTGCTGCGCCACTCTGCGTCATGACTGGTTTTGGAGGCTAAAATCCATGAATACGCTGTGCGATGAAATGGATTTTTTCGCACGCGGCTGGCGCAGTGTATCGCACGGGGACACTGTGCGCCAGCCGCGTGCGCCACTTTTGTGCGAAATTCTATGAATTACCCTGTTCGTATTTGACCAATCTTTGTTGTTCTTTCAGAATCGTGTGGCCTCCCATCTGATGGGATGTCGAATGCACCAATATCTCCTTGATTTTGTAACAAATTCACTGGTTACTTGTGACGTATAGGAATAGATAAATGGCCACATGCTTGTTCCATAAAGACCTTTATTTTGAGGCCTATTTCCTTCCATACTTGAAATAACCTCATTACCTTTCAGACTGTGCTTTGGGTCATCATCAATGGGACGCGCCTGCATCCTAAGAGTAGTCAATAATCAAAGGGGTGGCCACTCCATTTCATTTTGATGGCCATCCTGAGAAATTCCTTTTCTCATCCATCCGGATCATACACAATTGCTTACATGTCACAAAGTGACATAAGACTTGGTTATTCCATCAGGTTTGGTTTTATTTCTTCCAATCTCCACTCTCTAAGGCTTTCACTCCCCTACTTTTATTTTGCCAAAGGATTTTCTTAGCACAAAGAGACATTTTGCAAGCAGTGAGTGCAAATAACAATGAAGCACATGTGTAGAACATTTGAAGTTTAGAGGACAAGATCAAAAGTGGGCAAAGAACATTGGTCAGAGATAGTATAACAGTATGACAATTAAACGTCTAAGTCCTTTAAGCTCCCGAAATATGTCTACTTGGCTTTAGAGTGTGTGCATTTGTCAAGACTATCATCGGCTTATCTGGTACAATTAGCATGGGAGAAATATGAATGTCTTGACATAATGAGCTCTAGCTAAGTGTACACATCTTCTAGAGGGTTGTGGAGAAAGGTGTTAGGCAACGCTCAGGAAGAAACACTACCTGTTGATGACAATTGTCATTCATTTATCTTGTTGCCTCACTCTGTGTCTTTGCAAAGTACCCAATTTGTACTCGCCTTGTCTTCCTACCTTTCAATTGAGGAAATATGCTCTTCAAAGATATGCAGGAAATGTTCACAAAATTGTTTTCTTTTAACTGCTTGATCTTCAGCAACATCTGCAATGAATATGACCTGCAAACGTTGCAGAGATAATTTGGCATCAAACAGCGCTATACAGTAAACTTTAAATGAACAGGGATCAGCCTGAGAAAATGTGCACCTTGAAATGATCTTGTTGTTAGCCTGCAAAGACATGATATTTTGAAACAATGACTAAATCTTGGAGTTATCTTCAACTACTCCCTTCCTTCCTCCCTCACATTCACGACATTGCCAAGAAGTCCAACTTTCAACTCTTCCTTCTCAAAGGAATTCTCCCTTTTGTCACCTTCCCCCAAAAGCTCAATGTTCCCAGAGCTCTGGTTCTCTTTAGGCTGGACTACTGTAATAGCCTGCTCTTGAATTTACCCTCTTCCTCTCTACGACCCCTCCAGCTAATTCACAATAGAGCTGCTAAACTTATCCTTGGCGTCAAGCCCATGGATCACATCTTTTTAAAAAATGTTATTAATATTGTGTGTTTCAGTTTACAAGAAACTTTTCAGACCATCGACAAAATATGACATAAAAACAAAAGACTCAATTTAAGATGATATATAAATGTGTGAACCAGTCAAAATTGAAATCACTTTTGCCTTAAGTAAACAGTGCTATTCAAGTCTACTCAAGGTTACAACAACAATTCACTACGTAAAAAGCCCCTTCAAATCAATACATGTAATACAAAAAATAAATATTGTGACAAAATAAATGCTTCGTTAACAACTCATGAACCAAGTTAGTTTGACTTCCTATATGTAGCATGAACGGGAATGAATTTCAATCAGCTACAACACAGATCACATCTCACCTGCCCTAAAAACTCTTCACTGGCTCCCGGGTTGCTGCAAGGATCAAGTTTAAATCCCTTTGCATCATCCATAAAGCTGTCTGGGGCCAGGGACAACTTGCTCTTACTAAATACTCTCCCACTGACCTCTGCATTCTTCTGGCACCAACTCTCTGTGTGTCAAGCGGTTTGCTAAACAGAGGGCTGGAGGCCGATCTCTTTTTCCTTAGAGGACTCCCCCTTATGGAACAGCTTCCCCCTTCCTCTTCATCTTGAGCTGGACCTCCTCAAATTCTGGAAGCTCCTCAAGACTTTCCTTTTCACCTCCTCCTTCCCTTCTTTCCTCCTCTGCTAATCTCACAGTCGCTGTGATTGGTGACTAGGGCCCTTATGTGTCTCTCTGGGCCCTGGCCTCCCACACCCAATCGCCAACAGCCTCTGCCTGCACACAGCACTTGACTTGGCACTTACTGGCCTTCGCCACTGTAGGCCTGCACTTACACTTTTATATTTATATCTTCTACAGATGAAAGTTCCCTAGCACTTCCTACACTGGGGCACTTACACCTACGGCTCACCCACGAGCATGGACACTCCAGCATTACCCCCCGACTCCCCTTCCCCTCCCCTCTCTCTGCACTTGCACGCTCTGAATGCTCACAAGGCCTAGTAGGTTTGTCTTTATCGTCCAGTGTATTCATTGTTTTCTATCCCATGTTCCCCCCTGCTTTCCAGAAACAATTGTTCAATAGCACTCGTGTCTTGGCTTGCCCCCTACCTATAGGAAAAGACCAATGATGGCTGGCAGGGCTTTCACCGTGACAACTGGGCAATGTAGCTAAGAAAAATAATCCATCAGCGTTTCCGCTATTGTGTATATTGTGTGTATTGTGGGCAGAGAATGAGTGACACTCATCTCCGAAAGAGTATTTCGGAACAATTAAAGCAATATAATATTATCTTTCTCTCTATATATAAAAGGGACATTTGTGGATATGTGTGTGTGTCTATATAAAATGTTCAGCATACTTCCCAACATGCTACAAAGCTGAAACTTGGCATGTGGGTAGGTTCCATGGTGTAGACAATGTAAAAAGTATATAAAATACATGACAGTAGAACATTCACGGAGGGTGATTCGGAGTTCGTGGTTTTGTGGGTTGGAGAAAACTGTACTGTTCCATATCTCGGCCATTGGACTGTGCATTGTCCCTAAGTCAATGATTGAATTCCACCTAGCCAAAACTGAGGATAAGACGCAAGTCTTTCATCGCGCTTTGGCTACTGATCAATTGGCTTTACGCCCTAGATGTGTGCAATTTACCCATCAAAGCCTGCCTGGGGACAGCCCTTGTAGCTATCTAATTAAATATCGTTCTCCCGGATTGATACATTTGTTACTTTACCGAAGGTTCAACATTTTACCGGTCTTGGCCTACACTTGGGCCTGTGGTGGAATGCCCCGAGAGATGAGAACCTGTAGGTTATGTGGAGAAACACTTGAGACTGCTCGGCACATCTTGACGCAGTGCCCCAGATTACAATCTATGTATGACAAGGGGTACGTGATATATCGAAACATAAGATCTGATAAATTCTGGAGTCTACTGTATGGGGTGGAATCCCTTGTCCTCACTGCTGGGGCCTACCACATTTGGGAAAAGGTGAAAACTAGGTTATGTGATTGAGCCTCTATGTTACTGCTGTTTTTTATTTGTACAATGTTCATAATGAACTGTTTGGATGTGCTTATTTCATATACCAAATATGTAGTTTATAAAAAAATCTAATTTTTTATGTATTTATGTAGTGTGAAACCATATCCACTTAATAAAAATAATAAAAATAAAAAAATATAGATTTTCTAATTGTTGTCATGGGCAATGCTTCAATATGTGTGTGTGTCTTTTTCGAAATGTTCTGCATATTTCCCAAAAGGCTCCAAACCTGAAATTTGGCATGTGGGCAGGTTCCATGGTATAGACAATGTAAAAAGTATAAAATGTACATTTTCTTTCTTTTTTTAATCAGTCTGCAATGCTTACCCCTGCCATATGGCTCTTTGCACCGTGGCTCTGCCGTAGTTCTACGTTCATTGTTCCTAAAGTTCAGCAGTTCACAAAAACTTTAGCAGTTCATTGTTCCTAAACTTTCCACACTATCAGCATTCTAGCTGAAATTAGTGGCACTCACTTTTGAGTTTACACGCTTCAGCCCTAGGAATTACTGTGCAAAGCACGGGTACACCTGCTAGTCAGCAATAGAACAGGCAACCATGCATGGCATAGAAATGCATCTTTGCACATTAGGGAAGACTTATGAGTAAACGTTGGAGTTTGTTAAGAATATCAGTTTTATAATGTATTTTTTGTTATGTGTCAATAAGAATTGCTCTCTTCTCAAGTTCTGATCTGTTGAGCAGAGTAATTAACGTGATAGGATCATTCTTTCCTCATCCACACTGGCCACACCACATCATCCTCTTTTTATGGTCTGTCTGAAGATGGTATCTTCCCTAAGGAACATGCAGTCCCACCCATGTTTAATCTGAGAAGCTATCCACCCCCTATAGCCTCGGTCTTCAAGCTCCCTTGTGTTACCTGTGACTCTCTCAGGCAGAGGGAAAGAGACTCTTGGTACCCACGGTAGTTTTAGTAGACTAACCACGTTATGATACCCAATAGCATGCAGGTTAGAGTTTCCCTGCTCTGAAAAAATAAATTTTGAATAAACTTTAAACTGCCGTACCCCTAAAGTGCCTAGGACTAGTTTCTCCCAGACTTCTGGAGTCTAATGGGGACTAACCATCCACCCTAAGCTGGTCATCCCATCTCCCAAGAGCATGGCTTACCATTCTGGGCCAATTCTCTGGACGTCTAGTTCTCCTGTAACTTTGACTCGGAATTTCTTATGAGAAAACTTTGGTAGTCCATCTTGACTGGTAAAGCAGCATTTTCCAATCTGGCCTCATCTCGTCTTCTTCAACAGGCCTCTCTAGTCTTACCTATGGGAAATCCCTCGCTGTTCGTATTCAGTCTATGGAAGGAAACAGATGTAGGGTAGCAAAGTCCCATTAGTTTCATAGGGAATTGCTTTTGTTGTAATGTTTTGGAGTTAACAGGGCTTCCCAGTGCCTCATAGATATGTCCTCCCGGTGTAGGCCTTGCTGCTGGCTTTGATCCTTGAGCATTGCCACTACCAACCCGTACCCCACCAAACTAGTTTCCCCTCCCTATGTTGTTTAATAGGACTTTATTTTAACCTTGAAGCTGCTATAACATATGAGAAGACTTCATGTTTGAATCATTCGTTTCTACCTACTTACTGGTGCTGATAATTGATTTGATTTGATTTATTGTCTTAAACAGCACAACAATCACCTCAGAGGCGGCGCTACAGCACTGAAAGACAGATGGTGACAGGGAGAATATGCACCAGAAAGCATGAAAGAGAAAGGAATGCCTAGAAAAAACTACATAAAATAACAAACAACAACAGTGTGGGTACTAATGAGCACCAGCCAAGGCCAGTGCCAGCTAGACGTCAATTCTCTCACCCAAGTAGAACAGCTTCCTTTTTTAACATAGGAGTCATGAGAATCAGCACTGGCAGCCCTTCACTTTGCTGGGAAGACAAGTTAATTGAATCCATCACTCGATGATTATTTGATTGTATTCTGCATTAGTATTGGTGAATGATTTAGCCTTCATCCTTCAAGCAATTAGCACGCATTGCCCAGTGAGCCTGCAATATCCAAGTCAAGTTCTGGTGTTTGAGGATGGCTCCTGATTGGTCAATTTAAGGGTTTCAAACTTGCAGGTGATAAGAATGAAAGGCATTTGTCTTGTGAACGGTCATGTTTTTTTGCACTTGATGAGGCAGTCAAAGAAACAGGTATGAGTCTGATGGAAATGGAATAGGTTTAATTCAGAAGACATTTGCTGTCACCATGAAGAGACACAAATAATATTAACTTGGTAATTGATATAGCACTTCGTGCACGTTATTCCAGTTTCCAAGTGCTGCTATGACCGTCTTCACCATCACTACTTGCCCCTGGTACCCAATGTATTAATCTCATGAAGGGCTGAGTCAGGAAATCGAATCCCTATTCTATGGCTTCTCCTGTTCTCAGGGAAAGCACAAGATGTGTCGTCCATGTGCGCCGTGTAACCAGGATACAGTTAAGTTGTTTGCATTACAAACCAGGTGGTATACTTTAAAGACGTCTTCCTGCCTTAAGGTATTACTTCATTTATGATGGGTCTTCAGTCCCCTGGGTAGTCTCCACAGAGATTCCCCCCTACATTTGCAGCAGATCTTTTAGAAACACATGATAGATGTATTATCGAGAAATGATCTGAAGGTGTCGATTCCTTGCTTTCTGGAATAAGCCTTCTAAATAACCCACCGATGCAGCTGTCTTTAATTTGGTCTAGGTATGAAAAAGGCACTATCTCCATAATGCATACACATATATAGAAAGTGCTTAATTTGTAAAAGAAAATAGGTGCCTAATCCCAGATATTTTATAGCACTCCTTTGACACTGAGGGTGGGCAGTTCCCCACCACTGCTGCCACCGCCCATAGCTGCTCCCCACATTGTTGACATATTTGGGGTTACACTACAGCTCACACCTGCTCATTGTGGTTGATGGATCCACTGACTATCAAAACTTCATAATTAAAGTGAGAGACAATTAGTGCTGGGGTCAAAAATAAGTGCCACGGATGAGCCCTGGCAAACACCCCCACAAATTAAGTACTGCATGTAGAGATTTTATAATGAATAGAAGACCTAATCATCGAAGACCCCCTAGAACAAGGGTGCACAACATGCGGCCCTTCACATCAAGGTTTATGGCCCTCTAGGTCAGAGGAGTTCAAGAATGAGGTGCAGCCCTTTTCTGGTCCTTTACTCTCTAAAGGTCAGAGTAAACACAGAAATAAGAGGCCAACACCTTCATCCTCATTAACATATATATCTATATATAGCAGAGACTTCTCTCTCTGCCTTCCGCAAAAAACTAAAAACCACATTGTTTAACTAACACTGTCCTCCTTCTAGTTGTCTACTCTCTTTTCCTCCTCTTCTGCAACTGCATTTCTCCTCTTGTAACTAAGTAATGAATTCACTGTATGTACAATAAGTCATTTGCTACTTCTGTAACAAGCACCACGATGCCCTCCGGGCTGCCTGTGCGCTAAACAAATGTGAATAAATAAATAAATAAATAAATAAATATATATATCTATATATATATTCGTCACAAGAACAAAATCACCATACCAAGTGAAAAGAAATATGTAGGCAAAAAGTAGTGAATGGCAAAAGGTTGCAAGCTTGACTGATGTAAATGTCTAACATCTTAAGTTGCAGTGACTTTTTAAAAAAAAAAATTGGTCTAAAATCTTCTAAAGCACTCAATGCAATAGGGTTAAGCATTTGACAATGTTTTTTTCTTTAGATTATTTATTTTATGATATTGTAGTTATAAAGGCATGACAGAGTTGACATGGAACATGGTATTGGATAAATGGATCTGCAATGTAATTTATTTCTTTAAAAAGCCTACCAAAATAAAACCCAATCCAGTTGGACAAAAAGTACAAAAAAAAAAAAATGAATAGTGTTCCCAATTATGACGTTCCCTGAGCATATTTACATGTTCTGCATAAGACAATACGTTGTGCCTTCTACACACCAGAGCTTCACTTAAGCACCACTTTTCTATGTTCTGAAGGGAAGATTCTGGACAATACCCAATGTAGTTATTGTATTTGTGAACGATTCCAGGGTATTAGCACTAGGGTAAAAATTACACGAGTCTGCAACCTTTGGCTTGCCAGATGTTTTGGGCTCTAACGTCCATCAAACCCAGCGACAGACAGTTATTCAATGTAAGTTTGGGTATCCCTAATGTTTGATTTTGTGAAGATGTTCATAACTCATCCCAACATCAATCGAAGGATGAGGCATTTCCAGGGACTGTCCTCAGCTCCTCACGGACATTTAACTAACATTATTATGATCACCTACGAAGTAAGTCTGGGCAAATGGCCTCCTCATTAGATGCTCTCAGACCCAGCTACTACTTAAATGTAGACAAACTAGCTACTTAGATAACTTTGTTCAGCAGAACTCAATTATGACAAAATCAAGTAATGGCCCCCTCCCTGGCTCAGGCCAGAGGCAACCTGTACGCAATCTGTACACACAGAAATTTTTAGGGGCCTCTTCTCCCTGCCCAAACACTAACAGCTTACTAGAATAAATTATTAATTCTAGGGATCCAATACATAGTTCCTGTGGTCCCATTGTTTATTTTTTATTGCCATCATTTTCTTGTTTGTGGTTTATGGTTACTGTTCCTATCAGATGAAACATATTCCCAATGCCATTCTTGTGAATATAAATCATGGTTGCAAAGAAGGCACCCCGTTGTGGTCAAATCCCTCTTTATGGATTCCTTGGTAGATTCCTTTCTGGTTCTTCTGCCAAAAGTATAAGAGGCGGCTTATGCAGCTATAGAGGTTGGCTAAGCAAAAGTCACAACGTGTGGCTTTTCCATTGTCTACATACAGCCCATCGCCTTGTCAAGCACTGAGCACCCACATCATATTTATGGTACTTTACTTAAGTTACCCATCCGTGATTGGTCCACTTGAAGATGGTCCTTGGCAGTCAGCACTTTAGTTACAAAATAAAAGGGTACCTGAGATACTGTACGGTCCTCAAGGTGAGATAAAGGCATAAACAGAAAATTGACTGTTAGATTGAGAATGGCTGGAGACTGGTAAATATTTTCACAAAGCAATTTAAATTCATTCCAAATACAAAACAATTATTTTGTGGTGCTAGCAATGAGGAGGGACGCTTCCTCTGCAAAATGCATCTAAAATAGCAGCCTTTTACATTCTACCCAAAGTGCACAAGAACAAAACCAACCAGCCGGGGCTGAACTATTTTTTATCAGCGAGAGCTTCTCTTTTGGAGCCACTCTCTGTCTATATGGAATACTTTCTGAAACCATTTGTCTTGAAGATGCCATCCTATGTGAAAGACAGAACTAACATGATCAAAATTATACAAAATGTCACATTAACATTAACATTTTGGTCACCATGGATGTAGAGTCTCTCTACACATCCATACCCCAAATGGAGTGCCTGGGAGTTCTAGCTGGCTGTCTTGACCGACGCGAGATTCCACATACACCACCAACAGGATTCATCCTAAAATGTGCCTGTTTAGCGATGACAGGGAATTTTTCCTCTTTCAACAACAGCTATTTAAGCAACAAAAGGGAGTGAGTATGGGGGCTAAATTTGCCCCAGATGTGGCGAACCTCTACATGGTCAATTTGAGGATAGATTAATCTCAGGCCCCAATAACGTCCTTGAAAATCATTTTGAATTTAAGAACCATTTTATAACATGGAAATGATACATCAACAATGTGTTTATGACCTGCAGGGGGATTGCTACATCTTTTACGAAATTCCACAAATGAGTGAATGCACGTGACAACAACATTCAGTTCACCATTGAGTGGAGTATGGGACAAGTGTGTTTTCTAGACCTCATCATTCGCAAATCAGGATAGAGTCTGAGTACAACTTTGTATAGGAAACCTCAGATAGAAATTCTCTCCTACATTTCTCGAGTTTTCACCCGGCTGGCTTGAAACAGAATCTCCCATATGGCCAATTTTTATGGATCAGGCGCAACTGCTCGGAAAAACATGAATTTGAATTCCACGCTGATCAACTAATAGATAGGTTGAACGAGAGGGGTTATCGAAGGAAAATGGTAAGAGACAACCTGAAAAGGGCTGCCAATACACACAGGGATGTCTGTTTAACCCCGGGTGAGAAAACAACCAATGATAGATTGATCTGTGTGACCACCTTTAACCCAATTAGTTACCAGATCAAAAGCATTGTCAATAAGAACTGGCACCTGGTAACACAACCAGGTACTTTACTTGGCAAACCCATGTTTGCATTCAAAAGGAATAGTAACCTGTGCCAAAAATTGATTCACACCTACAGGGATATTGACAGAGACCAGACAGTTTTCAATCAATGGGGCTTGCCTCCAGTGACGGGGCACCACAAATGTGGTAACTGTGTTGCGTGCCCATATACGGAAACGAGATATCAGTTTAACCATGGACTTATCAAATGGCAATTGAAACAACATATTAACTGCCTTTCAAAAAATCATATTTATATTATACTATGCCCGTGTAACCTCATCTATGTAGGCAAAACTACCAGACAAATACGACAAAGGATTTCTGAGCACAGATCGTGTATGAGAAATAAAGTAGCGGACAAACCCCTGGTGGATCATTTTATGAAACTAGGACACACAGACAAAGACCTCAGGTGGTTTGTACTACAATTGTGACCACAGTCTCGTGGAGGAAATCTGGCTATGATTTTACACAAAATTGAACAGCGATGGATTCATTCACTCAAAACTGTACGATATGATTTGAATGTTGTGGTCGAATGGAACAAATAACTACCCACTAGATAGGACACAGCTGGCACAGGAGGCCGCAAGATAGGAACCTGGTAAGTCTTCTTCAAGAAGAAATACTTGAGGTACATTATGTGCATGTTTCTGGTTCAATATACAGCCCAGCAGAGAGGGGGATTGACAGCATCGCCTCTGCGTCAAGTAGTGTACATTACCAACCAGGCCAGTTTGACTCTAATCATGTCCCAGGATAACAACAAGAGAGTTTCCTGCCGTCCCCATGGAGAAATGATTACTGTTTACAGGAACTGCCCCGTGGATGGGACACATCCTATATAACATCGGACCGTGGCACAATGCAATGTTTTCTATCACATTTTCGATATGGGGTGGCCCATTGAACAGCACAAAGAGCTTGGCAATCGAGTAACCTCCTTAGTTGGAGACACGACGCAGGACTACCTGTCCCACCAGCACTAGAGACAGGTGGTTGTGTTCAACACAGATAGGATATCCGAGACAATGGGCTGTATAACCTAAGGAAAGGGCTTTGTTACTATTTGACTACAACATCTCTTTAAGATGTAGACTGTGTCTCCTTGTAGCCCGACAAGTTTACAAGTATTTTGGGCTAATGGATTTAGACGACGAATATTTGACCGGCGCATAGAACACTAAATATAGTCCTGTTTCTATGACTATATATTCTATGTGTGATTTCGAATGAAATGCTGGCCGAAAGAGTTGTGTGCAAAATGCCCAATAGATCATCTTAGTTGATAGAGATGAGCTTGCCGTGAGTAGGGATGCAGGTGTGACTTTGTAACACTCGGGACATTCTGCTGCGGGACCCAGCTTTGAAACTAGCATATATGCGAGATGAACACGGCACGCTGCATTATGATTGGCAATTGTCAACACATGAGTGGAAATGTGAAATGAATAGTATGCTGCATTTTGACTGGCACTATGTAATATACGACTAAAGGTCGGGGTCTTTTGATACCCTTGCATTTTCTTGCACAACAGGACCACAAACATGAGGAAGTGTGATACGGCGGAATATCATTATCGTGGTATGGACCAGAGGCATGATCTGGTGATCTGTTCCGTTGCCCCTCTAGAAATTACAACTGCAGAACTGCAAGTAGAAAGTGATACAGACTGTTAATCGCCTGCACAGCAGTGAGTAGCACCCTTCCCCCCCAAAAAAGGGGGGTAGTATTCAGGTGCAGTGACAAAATAGGAAAAGAATGGGAATTGGGACATGTTTTCTCATCTTATTGCTTTTTCTCGTAGGCTCTGCTGAGAAGTTATACAATCATCTGAGCATTTAGGATTTGGCCCACATCTTTGGACTACCTCCAAGATACAATTTTGAGGTGAGTTCAATCCATGTGATGATGGAAAAAGTTACATGCACAAATTATTTCTGCCTATTATTGAAGAAATGAGGATGGCAAGAACCTAGTATGGGGCTAACAGGTTGCAATTGTTTTTATTTTCTATTTTTTAGATGATGTTTCCTACTACATGTTCCCTTTAGTGAGACATAACGTGTACTCAGCTTCTGTCCTGAAGAAGGTTGGGGTAATAAAGGGCTATATTTCGCAGCCCATATTAACCAACCGCCTAAATATCATCTGCTATTGAACAGATAGACACACCTACACAAGAAAGGGGTGTACAAATACGTTATAAATAATATTTGTTACCTGGTTATTTGAAACCTATTGTTAATATGGAGAAATAGGATTTGAGTATGAATGATTGAGTGGTGTGTGCTATGGCGTGAATTGAATAGGAGCTGTAATTTATTATGTGATTGATGCATTTTTATTGGAAACCTATGCTGATCTAGCACCACAAAATGATGGTTTTGTATTTGGAATCAATTTAAATTTCTTTGTGAAAATATTTACCAGTCTCTAGCCATTCCCGATCTAATGGTCCATTTTCTGTTCAAGGTCCAAGGTCTATAGGTCCACATTACAATCACGCGCATTGACTTTCAATGCGTTGGTCACCATGGAGACATCCCCGCCCCCTGGCTCGCGCCCGAGGGTGGGGCACGAGGCGTACGTGCTCCAGGAAGGACCACGACGCCTCGCACCGTCTCCATGGTAACCTTTAAAACGAAAGGTAAACTAACGCGAGCGCGTTGCAAGCGGCTCACTCTGCGGTTACGCTCTGTGCACAACAGAAGCTTAGTAAGTACAGCAGTAACAATTAGATTTCGCATGCCTTACCTACGGAAGGACTTGAGGTTGACTTAGCATTATTGTTTAACTTTCTTGTAGATCTTGTTGTACCCCTGTACAACACCACGATTTCAGCGTTCGGCATGACCGAGGTATGACATGCACATACAGTTTAAAAATAGAGAGAATATGCACATTTACTTCAGTTAACTAATTGATATGCCGTTTTGTTTCATTCTTGCTCATTATCTCTTCAAATGGATGTGATTCGCGGATTGGTATGTGATTTTTGTAATAACCCTTAAACAATGGCTGTGGTATGTACATATACTGTTAACAATGTAATAAGTCATGCTATACTACTTGTTTTTTGCTATAATACCGCCCTGAAGAAGGATTGAATCCGAAATGCATTGGCACTAGAGTATTATGGGCAATTTGAGATGCAAACTCATTGTGTGATTTACAAAAACAAATTTTGGCGGCAAATATTACAGGAATGTGAATTAAACAATTCCTGCTAAAGATATTTCTTTGAACTTCATCACTTTTATATCGTAAACTGGATACCTAATCTACAACATATTAAACATTAGCAACCTATTTGGGGCTAACTGAGATGCGCCTTTCCTAACAAAGTGGATTCACTTTGTTTCTTGGAAGTTTTTTGTTCGATTAGGTCCTAGTGCTACAGGACCGTTTTTGGATTGGCAGCTCCAGGCGAGAACATTACAATAAACTTAATGTATAGTGAATTTATGATTTTCTTGATATAAGCAACTACTATAATACGTGGTGCCCTCCTCACCCTCTTTTTCTTGGGTAACAGGAGGGAGACACGGGGCATGAGCGGGAGATGGGGGGTAACACGAGGGAGACACGGGTCATGAGCGGGGGGTGGGGGGAACAGGGCAGACACGGGGCATGAGCAGGGGGTGGGGGGTACAGGAGGGAGACATGGGACATGAGCGGGGGGTCGGGGTACAGGAGGGAGACACAGGGCATGAGCGGGGGGTGGTGTTACAGGAAGGAGACACGGGCATGAGCGGGGCGTGGGGGGCACCACGAGGGAGACACGGGTCATGAACAGGGGGTGGGGGGAACAAGAGGGAAACACGGGGCATGAGCAGGGGTGGGGGGGAACAGGGCAGACACGGGGCATGAGCAGGGGGTGGGGGGTACAGAAGGGAGAAACGGGACATGAGCGGGGGTGGGCGGTACAGGAGGGAGACACGGGGCATGAGCGGGGGGTGGGGGTACAGGAGGGAGACACGGGGCATGAGTGGGGAGTGGGGGGCAACACGGGGGAGACACGGGTCATGAGCGGGGGTGGGGGGCACCACGAGGGAGACACGGGTCATGAGCGGGGGGTTGGGGGGAACACGAGGGAAACACGGGGCATGAGCGGGGGAGGGGGGAACAGGAGGGAGACATGGGGCATGAGCGGGGGATGGGGATAACACGAGGGAGACACGGGGCATGAGCGGGGGCGGGGGGAACAGGGCAGACACGGGGCATGAGCAGGGGGTGGGGGGGTACAGAAGGGAGACACGGGACATGAGCGGGGGTGGGCGGTACAGGAGGGAGACACAGGGCATGAGCGGGGGGTGGGCGTACAGGAGGGAGACACGGGGCATGATCAGGGGGTGGGGGGTACATGAGGGAGACACGGGGCATGAGTGGGGGGTGGGGGGCAACACAAGGGAGACACGGGGCATAAGTGGGGGGTGGGGGGAAACACGGGGGAGACACGGGTCATGAGCAGGGGGTGGGGGGCACCACGAGGGAGACCCGGGTCATGAGCGGGGGGTGGGGGAACACGAGGGAAACACGGGGCATGAGCAGGGGGAGGGGGGACCAGGAGGGAGACACAGGGCATGAGCGGGAGGTGGGGAGCAACACGAGGGAGACACGGGGCATGAGCGGGGGTTGGGGGCAACACGAGGGAGACACGGGGCATGAGCTGGGGTGGGGGCAACACGAGGGAGACACAGGGCATGAGCGGGGGTTGGGGGACAACACGAGAGAGACACAGGGCATGAGCGGGGGGTGGGGGGCAACACGAGGCATGAGCGGGGGGTGGGGCAACACAAGGGAGACTCGGGGCATGAGCGGGGGGTGGGGGGAACAGGGCAGACACGGGGCATGAGTGGGGGGTGGGGGGCAACAGGAGGGAGACACGGGGCATGACCAGGGGGGTGGGGGGAACAGGGGAGACACGGGGCATGAGCGGGGGGTGGGGGGAACAGGAGGGAGACACGGGGCATGAGTGGGGGGTGGGGAGAACATGAGGGAGACACAGGGCATGAGCGGGGGTGGGGGGGTAACAGGAGGGAGACACGGGGCATGAGACTAGGCAAGAGTCGGCTCCCCCACTGGTCTTTGTGTCCAAATACTCACGTCAAAGCAACCGCATTAAGTGCATTATCAAAAAACATTGGAACACATTATTATGTGATCAGAGAGTAGAACACCTGTTTAATGAAGTACCCACATTTGCCTATCAGCGGAGTCTAAACCTAAAAGATAGACTAGTTCAAACTAAACCAGCACTTAAGAAGAAACTCACAGAAAGAATTGGAACATTTCCTTGTTTGAATTGTAGCAATTGTAGCTATGTGATGAAAGGAGAAACAGTAAAACATCCCTATACAGGAGAGACAATCAGATTGAAGGATTTTGCTACATGCGACTCAATTAACGTGATTTATGCCATCAAGTGTCCGTGTGGACTGTACTATGTGGGTCAGACATTGCGAGAAGCAAAAATTAGGTGGAACGAACACAGATCATGCATAAGGAACCACAATCTGATCTCAGCGGTGTCAAGACATTGGGACGAGAAGAAACACAACCTGGCTCAAATCTGCTTTGTCATCCTAGAAGTGGTTTCTAAAAGAGACACCCACGAGAATTTCCAAAGGAAAATGGATCAAAGAGAATCCTTTTGGATAGACCGTCTGAGTTCCCTTACTCCAAGGGGGCTCAATGAAGAAATAAACTTTATGTGTTTCCTGTGAAATCAGTTCTGTAGAATAGAATTAACTCTATATTTTATTCACAACTGTAACTGTTCCGCTATTTAACTGCATTTGACATTTCTTGCCATGTTTTTCTTTAAGATTGGACTATACCTAGGTTTATGCTTCATAATAGTGGAAAGCTCATGACACCATAGTGATAGAATCCATGTCCCAGAGATGGATTATTTTATTTCATACGCCCTTCTTTCCATATTTAGTCAATGTGATGCGATGTGGACCTATAGTCTTGCATACATCATTACGATCCGTTAAATGAACACACACTACTAGTCCCCTTATTACTCTAGCTACTGTGCCTTTAAGGCACTGTAGACATGAGATTACAATTACGCGCATTGACTTTCAATGCGTAGGTCACCTATAGTCTTGTATACATCATTACGATCCGTTAAATGAACACACACTACTAGTCCCCTTATTACTCTAGCTACTGCGCCTTTAAGGCACTGTAGACATGAGATTACAATCACATTTTCTGTTCAAGCCAGCATTTTAGGCCATTCAGAACCATGACAGTACTTGGAACTGGTGAACAGTTTGCATAAATTTAAATACTCTCTAAAAATGAGAAATAGTTGTATCACCATAGTGCATGATGTATCATCATCATCATCATCATCATTTGTATAGCACCTTTCACCATTGGTATGGTCCCAACGCACCTTAGGTTGAACACCCTCGGGTACCGAAGTTCAGGCATGGGAACATTCATCAGAGGCGTGTAGAATGCGTGCGTGCATTTTAGCCAAAGTGAAGTTGGGCGGGGGGGCAGGTTACTACTCACTACGCATGTCAAGTAGGCACATGGTTGGGGGCTTTGAACATGATACAAGAGCATGTAAGAGTAGTAGAGGTACATTATGTGTCCAGCTAGATCGAATTTTTGTTGTGAGGGATATTGATATTTCATTTGTATCACGCTCATACACATGTGTTTCAGAGTACGACGAGACAAGGGAGGGGAACAAGGGAGAACAAAAACAATGATCTTACTAGGCCCAGTGAAATTGAGAATGTGCAAGTACATGGGAGAGGGAAGGGGCAAAGCGCACTGGGGGGGACGAGAAGTAGAAAGTGCTGAGCAAAGGAATACAAAACAACAAGTGGTAGTGCAGCCAAGAAGAGGTAAATGCTAGGTTTGAAGACACAGACAAGGGTTGTCTGATAAGTGCAAAGAGAGAGGGGGGACTGTAGGGTTACAGGTACAGACTGAAGTGCAAGCGTTGCCCGGAGGCAGTGAGGGTGCATGGCAGGGTGGGCAAGTACCTGTGCCCAAAATCAGAGGGTGACCAGGTGCACAATGCTGAAATAGAACAGAATCAGCAGGGGAGGGGAGAGAAGGCAGAAGCGAAGAGGAAGGTCTTGAGTTGCTTCTGGAACTAGAGATGGTTCTCCTCAAGTTTCAGAGTGGCAGGGAGGCTGTTCCAGAGGGAGGCCACAGCCGAAGACAGAGATATCTGCATTCTAATGGCAGGGGGATTGTGCAGTATGTTGTTGGGAAGGTGTATGGTTGCAAATTTGTGCAGGTGAGTAGCCTTGCCTTTGCCTAACTTCCATAAATAGGGAGCATGATACGTACCTGTCTGCTGTTGCTGGCTTGTTGGATTCGTATCTGTGGCATGGACTTCCTCCTTTTTACTACTGGATATTGTTAATCAGGTTAGTTCTTGAAAATCTTACAGTCCTTAGGTGAAAGCATGGGGGTGTGCTCTTGTCCCATTCATTTTGGGTTGAATCCAGTTCAAGAGGACAGAGTTGGTTAGGGTCCCAGGGGAAATATCCATGTCTTGAGGGACCTCCGGAATGCCATGCAGTCCTCTATCATCAGATGCAAAGCAGCATGGAATACCAGATAGTGTGGGCTTGGATGGAGAAGGTAGAGCCTCCAGTTCTGGTTGTTTTGAAAGCGGGGATCACCAGGAGCAGAGAGGTGCCTGAACATAGGTTTCTATTGGGATGGTAGAGGATGATTTTCTGTTGAAGGTATTTTGGGCCTGTCTTGTGCAGGGCCCGGTGATCGATGCACATGGCTTTGAAAGTGACCTGTCCTCCGACCGGGAGCCAGTGGAGGACATGGAAGGCGGGGGTGATGTGCTCTGTGGGACCGAGGTGAGTGTTCTGGACCCTTCAGAGCTTTCTGAGTTGGCAGGCAGGGGCACCCAGGTAGAGAGAGTTGGCGTAATCTAGTTAGGAGATGAAAATGGACATGATTGCAGTCACTCTGTGGGAGTAGGAGAGGTAAGGGAAAATGTGTCTCAATATGTGGAGGTGCAGGTAGCAGGATTTTGACAGAGTTACAACCTCATTCCGACTTTGGAGGCAACCACGCTGCTATTTGCGGCCTGGCTGCCTCCAAAATCGTTCAGACTCTGCCATGGTGAATGGAGTAATTACCGGTCCATTCCAAGGTTGGAGGGACCAGTAATTCCCCATTCACCAGGGCCCTATCCATTCCCATTTGAGCCCCCATAGGGCTAAATGGGAAGGCGCTAATAACGGTACCGTAATTTACGGTACCGTTATTAGCACTAAAGTCCCTTTGCGGGTCCCATCCTAAACGCCTGCTAAAAGCAGGCGTTAAGGAACAACCCGCAAAGGGAACACGTAGTAGGGCGGTAAGGGTTTAACGGCACCAGTCTCGTTACCGGTGACCGTTAACCCTTACCGCCCTACTCGGAATGAGACACTTAATGTGGTTATCAGAGTCGGGTCAGTGTCCATCATGCAACCCAGATTCTTGACTGCTGAGGATGCAGTGTGGTGGGGGGGGACTACGGAGGGAGGCCAGGGGATGGGTTAAGGGAAGAGAGCTGTCTTTCCAAAGAGCAATATTTCTGTTTTTCCAGGATTGAGCAGGAGGTGGTTGACAATCATCTAATGGTTAATGTCAGTGAGGCAGGGTGCGAGGTAGCGAGGTATGGGCGGAGGGTGGAGACAGACTTGGGGATTTTAACAATGATTTGTGTGTCATCTGCGGAGTTGGAGCAGGTGAGTTTGTGAGAGTGGATAGGGGGAGGAGAGGGCTCATGTAGAGATTGAAAGGAAGAAGGGATAGGTTGAGGTGAAGATTTATTTGAGGAGGGTGAGAGGGAGCAGGTCACTCAGGAATCAGGATAAATGGCTACCAGTCAGTAATTTAAGGACTTCAGGTCTAGAGTCAGGAGAGAAAGAAGAGAAGCTAGCATCAGGAGCTGGTTGGTGGGTTCATTTGGGAGGGGTGGGTGGACGAGGTGGGAGTACTGCCAGTTTCATGCCGATGGTGCAGTTTTTTCTGGCACTGTGTTATAGAAGTGGTCTGAGAGGGCTTCACAGAGAGATTGGGAGACATGTGTGGATGGAGAAGTGCAAGGGATGGGCGTGAATTATGTGATAATCTTGTGGAGTTCCTTGCCAATTCTATGGGCATTAGAGATTCTGTTCTTGTAATAGGATTTTTTGGCTTTACATATTTTGGCTTTGTAGATGTGATATTCATGGGCGTAGGCTGTTTTGTTATGGGGGGATCGGTTGGCCTGCCATCTACGTTCCAGAGAGTGGGTGCATGTTTTGAGATATTTGATGTGGGGGGTGTATTGTATGCCACCTAGAGCTGGGTGAGCCCTATCCCTTTAGGCCCTTTGTTTGCCCAAATCCATTTTTGCCCCTGTTCTTGCTCCCTTTACCCCCTGATCTTGCTCCTTTTGTAACACCCAAACCCTTCAGCTAATTGTGTTGCCCCAGTCCTTTTTACCCCCCTTTCCTGCCCCCTTTAGCCCCATTTCTAACGACAATCCCTTTTGTTGCCCTAAACCTTTTTAGCCCCAATCCCGTTTCTTATGCCAGCCTCTTTTCTTTCCCCCAGCCCCTGACGCAGGCCCTACCCTGCAGCGAGTTCCCAGGTTCAGCTTGTGTTGGGCCATAAGAGCCAGGCCAGACCCCCAGACTCAGCCCTGGCTCGGCCTTACCAATCAAATCCCTGTCACTCCCAGGTCTAATACCACCATCAACATATGTTTCTGTTCCTATGTTTTACCACAGAACATTTGTCATGATGTTATCCAGTTGTGGCAACTTTAGCTGATGTTTCACCTTGTCTTTTGCCAGAATTAAATGCTTTGCTATCCAAAAAAAATTGTGTCAACTACGTTCAGGATGTTTTTTTCTTTAAAGTCCTAGCCTTATAGGGACCCCTGCACATTTATGAAATTGATGCTGGCCTACAATGCAACAGGGCAGTATTTTGAGGGTCAGCCTGAGTGCTCGTGAAGGCCAGGTTGGTGGGCAAATGTGGCACAACTTAACAACGTGATGCCCTATGCTAGTTTGTAAATTGTACTGGCCCAAAGGGCTTTTACATTGACCATCTGCCACTAAACCTCTAAATGTGTGTCACCAGCTATTACTCAGTTTTCTTGAAACATTTAAAATCATGAATATCGACAACTAAAGTACATAGAAACTGTCTGAGTGAGTTCAGAAACCACATTTTGAATTTCCATGTAAACGTCAGTCATTTTTTGGGACAAAAAGTAACCAGCAGTAATTCCCAATACTCACATTTCTTATAACAAAATTCTAAAATAATCAACTATTATGAATTGTAGATCAAACATATATTTTGGTTACACTTGCAAAAAACATCACATGATGTAATTTAAGGTCATATTTAGGCAGCCTAGAACACTTGCTGAAAACAAATTGGGGCTCTTTTTCGAATTTGCTGTAATTTGACGGCAGGGACCTGATACGTGTACACTTTCATGTACATGCGTCCATACAGTTAAAGTATCCCCATTTGCATGGCAGAGTGCAAAAGGTGAGGGAAAAAGGCACCGTACATGCTTGTACTCCGCCCTTTTGCCCTCTGCCATGCAAATTGAGTAAACGCTGTCTGCCATGTATGCACGGTAGGCCGCACTTACTATAGATTCCTATGGAGTCCGTCTGCTTTTTGCGGGTGAAAAAAGCCACGGGGCTCCATAGGAATCCCCAGCATTTGCAGCAACATGAAAATCCATGCTGCTGCAAATGCTGGAGTCTTTATATGGCAGAGAGGAAGGGGGCAGTGAAAATGTAAGATACGTTTCGCTCCTCCTCTCCACGACACAAATACATGAAAATGGGACGTAAGTAATTGAAATACGTGAAAGCCTTACCTGATGCTTTACACATTTCGTTTACATTACGCGGAGCTCAACATGATCTCCCTTGTGTGAAGAACAGTAATACGATCTAATGCAAACACGTTTTAAATAATGTTTTTATGATGGACAATTAATATGGATAAATTTACATTTTAACAGTAAGGGCTATGATCATTTTAAGGTGATAATATTAAGTTAAAAGTTTGCCTTCAAAAGAGATGACCACTAGACTGAGAATATGAACTTAACTCCCACCTATCTGGCCATTCCCTCTACTCCCTCCATTTCCAGCGAACCCACTTGGGTGGAAACCTTCTTGACCTTGCCTTTCTTTCTAATTCACTCTCCTCCTCTGACCTCTCCATTGATCCCTCTACTTCTGATCACTTCACTGCTTACTTTAACATCTTGGTCCTTCACTTTCTACTCCTCATCTCGCTTCTTCAATTACTTCGAGGAAATTCAGTCAGGACTCGCTTGCCCTTTACCATGGTGTTGTGAGGACCTCTCTCCTGTCTCTTTCCCCTATTCATACCTCTTCCTTTCACAGTGCATTCGCTGACTTTCATTATAAACTTATAACTTAATTTGATCAACACCATCCTGCTTGTACATTCACACCTTCCTGTCCCTGTTCTCAAACCCTCAAAACAAACGAGTGCCATGAGCTATGATGCTGCCACAAATCATGGACACCTGCCCTATTCATAGCCTAAAAATTGTCCCTTGACTCCTAACCTCTGCCCTGGGCCATGCCAAATCCTCCTAATTCAGAAAACCTAACCTCCACCCTTTGCAGTCACTCGTGCAAACCTGTATCTACCCTCCAATCTTTGGTCACATCGCCCAAGCCAATATTCACTGCCACCTCCCTTTCTGCTCAAGTCTTTACTCCCTACTTATCTTCTAAAATTTCTGAAATGTGAGACACTCTCAGAGCCCAACACACTCTCCCTCCCCAACCCTCATTCTGTCCACCACTTCTCGCCTAACTCTTCTTTGCTAGACCCCTCATCCCCTACCTTGCATTAGTACCATCCTTTGCTTTGCCATCTCACCCTATCAACCCTTTTGCTCCCCAAATGGTCAAAGACTTCATCTCAATCATTTGCCCTTGTCTTTCTGAGCTCTTTATGATATGATATGATGAGTCATTTATAACGCTCCTGTACACAAATGGTTCTAGGCGCGACAAGACAAGGAATGGGAAGACAAAGGGGAACAAAACAAATGATCTTACTAGGCTTTGTGGGGCAGGGAAGGGAGAGTGCAATAGCAAAGCTTAATTAAGTGCCGCCGGGGTGGCCGGTTCTAAGTAAGTGCAAGGAGGCAGGGGACTGTAGGGTTACAGATCCAGTCCCTAGTGCATGGTAGGCCCGGAGGCAGTGCGTGGGGCTACTGGTTGTGAAGGAGCCTGGTCCCCATAAGGTTCAGGGGGAGGGCAGGTACCCAGTTAGTGCTTCAGACAGAAACATCAGCAGGGGAGAGAGAGAGAGAAAGCAGAAACGAAAAGGAAGGTCTTGAGTTGCTTCTGAAACCTGAGGTGGTCCTGCTCAAGTTTGAGAGAGGCAGGGAGGCTGTTCCAGAGGGAGGAACCAACCAAGGATAGAGATCTAACCCCCACGCTCAGCCTGGCAGGCCATCTGACCCTCAGAGAGTTGGAGGTGGATGAGGGCTCAATAAGGAAAGCGCTTGTGAGATTTGTATATAGTTTTGGTCTCCGGCCCCAGAAAGCCCTGTGGACAATGCAGAGGGTCTTGAACTTGATCCTTGATCCTTGCAACCACCAGGAGCCAGTGGAGATATTTCAGGGCTGGAGAGATATGATCCCTGGGCTGGAGGTCAAGGACACGTCTTCCAGACCTGTTCTGGATTAGCTGCAGAAAGAGGCTGTTGCAGTAGTCCAGCCTAGAGAGAACCAGAGCACTGGAGACAGTGACATTCTGGGGGAAAGTGAGAAAAGGAAGAATACCTCTGAGGAGGTGAAGCTGGTAGTGGGACTTCTTAGAGCCATCTGAGATGTGAGGAGAGAAGGAGAGGGTGTAGTCGAAGATGACACCAAGGTTTTTTGCCTCGCAGGAACGCACAGGTAGCGGGCCAAAGGAGGGCAGCCAGAGTGAAAGAGGGAAAGCGGGAGCAGGGGTCCCAATGAGAAGGATCTCAGTCTTAATGGCATTCAGGCAGAGATCGTTAGAGGCACACCAATCCTGAATCGCGGATAGACAATCATGAATGAACGTGAGAGGATATGAGGCTGATGAGAGCCTGAAGGAGAGATGAGTGTCATCCGCGTAACACTGAAAGTTAGGAGAGAAGGTAGAGATGGGCCAGCGGTGTCAAGTAAAGGTTGAAGAGCCAGGGTGAGAGGTTGGAGCCCTGGTGAATACTACATGTGGAGAGAGAGGTGGTGGAGAGAAAGGATCCCAGATGGACCTGGGAGGGTCAATGGCAGAGGAAGGAGGCCAACCAGGCTAGGGCCTGATCTGTGATGCCCAGGTTGTCACGTAGATGATTGAGCAGGATGGCGTGGTTGGCTGTATCGAATGCAGAGGAAAGATCAAGGAGGATGAGGACAGAAGGAAGGCTAGAGTTGAGATTTGAGAGCAGGTCTTCACTGATGTTCAGGAGAGAAGTTTCCATGCTTCTGGATGCTCTAAAGCCAGACTGATAGACATGGAGACAGCCATCAGATCTGGTGTGGAGATTAAGCTGGGAGATGCCCAGCTTTTCCAGAGGTTTGCCCAGGAAGGAGTGATAGAGATCGGGAGATAGATTGGTGGAGAGGAAGGATCGGCAGAAGGCTTCTTCAGGAGTGGGTGCACAAGGTAGTGCTTGAGGGGGAGGGAAGGTTCCTGTGGCAAAAGAGTGATGCCATTTCCCTCACCCCTGGTCTCTCCCCTGGAACATTTGGGTCAGCAGAGTGTTTCTGCAGTGGGGGAAAGAAAGTTGCAGATTTGAAGAAACTGAATAATGGCCTTGGAGATCCACTTTAATCCGGCTTATGTAGTACACACTTCACTTAGACTGCATTTACAAATGTCACCAACTTTCCCTCTAATGCTGACCACTCCAAACTATCTTCTATACTCATTACTTTCTCCAGCTTTTGACACTGCCAACATCCCTCTCTCCACATCACTCTCTAGGACCTTGGGTTTTCAAATCTGCTCTTCCTGGATCACCGCCTAGCTCGGAGTTGTATCCTTTAAAATATCTTGGCACTCCCAAACCTCTGACCTGACCTCTCTCCATGTAGGCACCCTGCAAGGGTCAGTCCTTCGACCTCTGCTCTTCCTCCTCTTTACTTCTGCCCTAGGAAGACTTTTCTCATCCTTTGGTTTTCCTATCATGTTTTTGCTGGTGACACTCAAATATTGTTCTCCTTCCCTCCTTCTCCGCAGCCATCTCAGAACAGATTACAAACTGTCTCACTGCAATTCATCACTGGATGGCTCTTTGCTGCCTCATGCTGAACTCTACAAAAATGGATGTCATCTTTCTCCCAGCTTCCAATGTCCTAGCTCCCCTCTCCTAGCTCCTTCCTCCGGTGATGTTTAAAAATTGTATTTTGTATATTAATTAGTATTCCTCTTTAGTTTGAAGCACTTGCCCCCTAGGTTAAGCAAAACTTTGTAAGTCACCTGTTTTCTTATAACTATTTTGTTTCTGTTTTTTTGTCCATGGCATATATAATTGGTTTTGACACCCACATGAACTGGCTCACTACGTCTTCTCATCTACATACTCTTATACAGGCACCCTTCATGGGAATGCTTTCACCATCTCTAATGTGTTATTGTATGTCATTTCTGAGTCTTCAAAAAAAATACAAATACAAATATTGATGGTTTAATATAAAGGGTAATTTCCCCTCAATGGATTTCATTCCTCACTAGCCCCATGATTACACATTTCCTTTCTATTTAAAGAACGGAATTGTGCTTCACATCAGTACAGTTTAAAATAAAACCTCTGGACTCATTTTCATAAGTTTAAGTCTATTACTAGGTTACAGATAAAAATTCACAGATTCCATGATGAAAATACACCTTGTAATTTTACGGTATTTACAGTTGTTTGCAATAAAGCCGGTGGTATATGCCACTATTGTTGTAATGAGAAGGGTGGTAAAAACAACTGTATTTTGAAAAACCTGTTTTTACCAACACCTATGAGCTTGTAATAACCCTCTAAATGCTAATGGAAAGAAATACCCTAAAAAGGTAGTCAATATTCAGAGGTTAAATGATGATTCTGTAAAATAGTCACACTGAGGGACCAAGGCTGCTCCCTTCTTTTTTAAACACTTGCTTTAACTACAGATCTCAAATCACACCTTGCTACCAGTGGCCAGTTTACCCAGCCTACACCACTGTGCTGACTGTCCTTTCCCATTGGAGAGACGGCTGAGACATACTGGGGCTTGAATTAAAGGTTGACACAGTGGGTTGTGCTGGGAAATGAAGCAGGGGGTCATTGTATGCATTGTGACTTACACAATGATCCTACTGATGGCATGCACAGGGGTATGCTTGCTATACGTGCTGCCAAGAACAGTCCCAAATTGACGTCTTGAAGCAGCATTCTGTGGTAGTCTTTATACCTCCTTGCTTCTGTAATTTAGGATTTGCAGGCAGGCCGAGCAATGATACCAAGAAGGCAAAGTTTTGGCTTTAACTATTTTTAAGTAGGAATATATTCAGGTTTTGTTTTGGAAAAAGGCCTACAGGAGTTAGGGGAATGACCTAGAACTAATAGGAAGTCAATCTGTAAAACAGTGATAAGGATGCAACAACACAACGTGGGATTCTCTAGGTGTTCCTGAACCCTTAGGGTGTTAATTGCCACGAACATAAAGTCTTAAACCTAAGCTTAACCAATGTCCAAAGGGAGTGGCCAACACAAAAATCCAAACCTATTCTTAATAAGTCCTTTAGCGTACTGCCTAACCCTACGTTTCCAAAGAAATGTTCAAATCTTAAGCGTTGATATGTTTTTGTAGATGTAGCTGATCAAACTTCAGTCTTAATCTAAAACAAAACACACAACGGGATTCCTTGGGTAATCCCTCGAGGAAATACTCTTGATTCTGGCCTTTAGACAGTCTCTTGGCTCTTCCAGTTTTTCAGACTTTACTAAGGTCTTTCAATTCCTTCTCCAGACCGCCCACGGTCTCTTATCTGCTTCTTGGATCAAAGTTCTCTCACAGGTTGGGCTACTTGTTAGGTACATTTCTCTAAAGTCTAATTAGTGTTACGCCACGCAAACAATCACAAACAGGCAGCACGGGCAGAGGAAGTTCTTAAATAGCAGTTGGCTGCACCTGCCTCATTCTGGACCAACTGCCACCCCAAAGGATCATGGGGATTGTAGTCCCTACCCTTTTTTAGCACAAAGCATCCCTTTTGCACGACTTTTCCATGCCTTCACTCCCCTTTTCCTTACACCCGATCTTGGCGCAAACGCCTCTTTCCATTGCTGTAATCATGTCGAGGACATATCTATTCTGGAGGGTCATCAACCTTATGGCCCTCAACTCTTCTTTTATGGTATAACATCCTTTTATATTGCCATTGATTGTTTGTAACAGCTGCCACCTGGTGATCTGTAGGCATTTGGCATTCACCACTGTGTGGATTCCAAGTGTCAACATAGATGTGAACATCACCGCAGTTCTGCTGAACAATTTGTGCTCGTCAGGAATATTTTCATAAACTGTTAGGGATTTTTGTGAGAAATAATTCAATCTCTTCATCCACTGGTGTTCTAGTGACCTCCTTTTTATCAGCTGATCATCCACTTTTGGAAATTCTTCAATCTTCAGGTCACTTTGTGGAATCACCAAATGCTGGAACATGGATATAGACCAAGGAACCCATTCCTGGGCATTTTCATAAACGCTCTATATCTGCAGGCCCAATACCGATCCATTAAGACACCTGTCCCTCTCCTCATTCCTTGGACGTCATTTTATGTGCTTGCACCCCTTATTATGCCCAACATAATTTTTTCTTTTGCTTTTAAACAATGTCACATTATTCAGTGGGACTACAGACACCGGATCTGCTTTATCTTCCACCCATGTCAGCAGTTTGGAGTACTTGGCCCAAGACTCATCATTCACCTTCTGTACTCCTTGTACTGATTCATTTTTAAGCAGATGACCTTTGTTTGTACTCACTCGTCCATAGATCAGCAGTTGTGAATGTTACCACCTTCCAGGCTTTCCAGTCTTCTCCATCATGTCAGAACAGTTTATTTTTTTAATTTCTTCAACAATCATCTTCTCTTGTCCTGCAGCAGGATACACGAGCATCCTGTCTGTCCACCCAGGCTCTTTCTCCATTTGTGTTGTCTTGATGTAATCATCCTGATATGGAAACAACTGTCTTGATCTCCATCACAAGGTTGCCCAGTTCCCCTGAAACTGTCCTCTAGTAGTACATGCTGCGAGATAACTGAGGCCTTTTGCATCATTTGCTGTCATCTCCATTGAAATGAAGGTTTTTACTGTATTCATGGCATAGGGGATGAAAGCACAGACATAGCAATTCTCATCAGATGCTCTCTTCCTCACCTTTATCAAGTGCTGGTACCACATATTATTCCCCAGGTGAGCTGCATTATCAGGATACATGTTTGTTCCCTGATTATCTTCTTCTGCATCCCTCTTATTTTGTCTGACATGCCCATAGAGGTTAAAGAAATAGGACCATTAGGATAATAGAGATTTCGAAATGTAAGGTACAGAAAGAAAAAGAAAAAGCAAATACACATGCATATGTATATCAGGCATAGAAGTCTGGAAAAACACGGATGGCGGTAGGGATTTACCGGTACCGGTAAATCCCTACCGCCTTACTACGAGGTCCCTTTGCGGGTTGGGGGATTTAACGCCTGCTTTTAGCGCCATGGCTCACCGCTTACCGTGTAATGAGGCCCTTGGTGTGCCATCCCAATACTCTCTCCATAATCACATTATCCTCTTCACGAATCATTTTTAATGCAAATATTCAATTTTATATTTTCAGTTGCAAAATCTGCTCAATTATCGCTATTAGTCTCCTTATAACAGGACCATTTTTAGGGTTATGAAGAAAGGTCTGAATATTGACATCTCTCCTAACAAGAGCAGGGTAAGATGAAGTATGAACACAAAAATAGCAACTACGAGCCGATGTGTGTCACTATCGACAGGTATCATATATTTATCATTGAAACAGTTATGCTCCTAAAAATGAATGTGGGTTTTGATCTTTCTTCCAATTTCTAATCAGGAACTGGCGTTTCTGCATAGTACTGATGCCAAATTTATTTCTTCCAAGAATTTCTACAAAGTACGTTTTCAGCCTCTGGAATTCTCTGCAAGTCCAATCGCTTCCTGCTAAAATGTTTAAGGAGTGTTCACTAAATTCCAGTCCAAAAGAAATATGTGCTAACCACTCGCTCTTTTATCGTCCTTCTCCTTGGTCATCAATCAAGTCTGCACACGCATAAATCCTGCTTCTTGTCTTGCTTCTTGGTCAACGGACGCTGGAGGGAGGGTCTCACCTTTGTAGGTTTTTCCATCTCCTAAATCCAAACAAGCTCTTCTTCCCAATGCCTTAACCGCAGAAAAAGAGACTTTCTCAACACAAAAGGGACCATTGAACCTAGGCTCGTGCCATCTGCGGGTACATTTCTTCATAAGGATCTGGTCACCAACATATAACTTTGGCAGCGGCAATGGTTCACTTGGATTGGTTGCTGGACTGTCCTCTTTCGTATTCCTTGACCCCTCCCTCCGATGCTTGACTTGAGCTGCTATGAAAGAAACACTGGTAGTCATACAAGACAAATATTCATGTATTTCATCACCTAGAGCCTTTGCTACACTCTGGTCATCAATCATGACTCTAGATGGAGGCGTAGGAGGCATTCTCATGCAACTCACTGTCGTTAACTCATGGGGAATAAGATGGTGGTCAGAACCTGGGTGATTTCGAAGGGCATATAAGGCTAGGGGTAGGCAATATAGCCATCCTTTCTTCAGAGTCAATTTGATCTTGGCTATCCTCTCTTTGATGAGACCATTGAGTCTTTCACATATCCTGTTTGCTTGTAGAGGATAAGCAGAAGAAAACTAATGCTTTGTGCTTAATAAAGTCCTATTTGTTCAAATAGCTCATTAACAAAATGTGGTCCATTATCGGACCTTAGTACTTCGCACACACCCCATCTTGGAAATACTTCACGCACTAGAAACTTTGCTGCGCAAGTGGCATCAGGGTGTGTACAAGGACTAGCTTTGATCCACCTAGGGAAGGGACACATCACCACTAATGAATACCTGTATCCATTTCATGTCTGCAGCATATCGACATAATATATATGTAAATGTTGGATCCAACCATTCGGCCGAGGTATTACTCCTCTGATTGTTCTCAGTGTATGCCCAGCAGTAAACCTTAGACACACAATGTAATTCACCATAAAATGTCCATGTGATCCAATAGATTAAGAATAAACCAGTTTTCTGCAAATATGGCAGCAAGACTTTCTCTGGTTACTGTTAAAGATAGCGTCCCTAGGGCGCTGAGTACCTGAACTTCCGGTAGTTGATCGTGGTGAGGTCGCCAGGCTGTCCGATAGATGACTGCAGAAGGTGCAACGCGAGAAACCAGTGCAGCCCTCTCCCTGATATCAACAGGGCTAGGGGTGGACCAGCTCCCAACGTGCGCCTCCCTGATTCTTGTGGCGCCGGGGCAGTTTGGAGGGCCGATGCTTGCGGACAGTATGCCGGAATCCGTTTCTGAGAGGTCCCCAGAAATAGGCTGAAGATAAATGTCCACAAAAAGGTAGCTAGATTCCAAGAAACGGCTGGGGACCAATAGTAGAGCAGTGTAGGTAGTCCAAGGCAGTGCAAGGCACAAGGATGGCAGCAGGCAAGTTGGCTGGTCAGAGGAGAGTAGTCCGAGGCAGGGGCTGCAGGGCTCAGGGAAGACAGCAAGCAAGCAGGCTGATCAGGAAGGATTAGTCCATGGCAAAAGGGGCTGCAGCAGGCAAGGCAGAAGAGAAGCAAGGCTGGGAGGGAAGGAGAAGAGCAAGGCAGTCCAAGGGAACCCAGGGAAGAAAGGACCAACCTAGGTCACAGGAGGGGACAGGAGGAACAGGAATCCAACAAGGAGGAATTAGGGCGCAGCGGAAGGCTGCAGGAGCGAAAAGCACGATCTGGAAACAAACCGCGTTGAGACGCGGTGAGTTTCAAGATTCTATCCCTTAAATAGGGCGGGCAGCACCCGGGAGGCTTGGAACGCAAGCCGTGCTGTTCCCGAGTGCTGCCGTGCCCAGAGCGAGGCTTGGGAAGCAAGCTTGTGGCTTCCCAAGCGTTCCGTGGACTGCGCATGCGCGAAGAACGAAACGCGGCCTACCGCGCATGCGCAGATCCCGAGACACAGAAACCCCGGAAGCGCCGAGTGCCGCAGAAGACCGCGGTCCCCCCAGCCGGTATCGAGGATAGCAGCGCCAGGATGGGGCGCCCCGTGACCCATAGGTGTGTCCCCTATGACAGGTAAGTGGCGATGTGGTAACACTTTGCCCCCTCCCAGAAAGGCCGGGAGCCCCAGGTTTCCAGGGAAAACAGCAATAGAAATCACGGACCAGGCGGGGAGCATGCACATAACTACGGGGTTCCCAAGTACGATCACAGGCGGGGTAGCCCCTCCAGTCCACCAAGTACTGGAGAACCCCACGCCTTATGCGTGAATCGCAAATCTCCCGTACCTCAAATTCAGGGGACCCCCGGACATCAACAGGTGCAGGACGGGGAAAGGACCGGCCAAAAGTGTCAACCACGTATGGCTTCAAAAGGGAGACATGGAAAACTGGATGCACCGCCATGTCTGAGGCAACTGCAAACGAAATGCCACAGCAGACAGGCGCCTAGTAATCCTGAATGGGCCAAAATATCGGGGAGGCAATTTGGTGGGCAAATTTTGTATGGGAAGATGCTTGGAGGACAGCCAAACCAAATCCCCCACCTGGAAAGCGGGTTCCGGGGCCCTCCCCTTATCAGCCTGTCGCTTCATCTGTGCCTGTGCCTCTGCCAAGGTACTGCGAGCCAAGGAGTGTTGATCCTGGATGGAAGAGACGAGCTGATCAGCAGAGGGAACTGCGCTAGAAGGTACAGGACAAAAGGGCACCAGTCTAGGATGCAAACCAGACAAACAGAAAAATGGACTCAGGCCTGTAGCAGAATGAACCGTGTTGTTGTAGGAGACCTCAGCAAAAATCAGATGCGACTTCCAGTTAGCTTGAGTGGCATTGGCAAAACAGCGAAGGTACTGTTCCAGAGTCTGGTTGGTCCTTTCAGTCTGGCCGTTGGTGTGAGGATGATAACCAGAACTGAGTGCGTGATGAATGCCGAGATGGCTACACAATTGGCGCCAAAAAGATGACAAAAACTGAGACCCTCGGTCGGATATGATCTTTTCCGGTAAGCCGTGTAGCTTATATATCTCCTGAAGAAATGCCAACGCCATCTGTGAAGCAGTGGGAATTTTAGGAAATGGAACAAAATGGGCTGCCTTGGAAAAACGGTCTACTACGACCAAGATACAGGTATATCCTTCTGATGGAGGGAGTTCCACGATGAAATGAACCGTAATGGTATGCCATGGGTAAGGAGGAATCTCAGTGGGATGAAGCAATCCCAGGGGCCTCTTCCGAGGAGTCTTCACCTGAGCACACACAGGACAGCTCTTGACATAACGGTCAACATCACCGGCCCAGCCCGGCCACCAGAACTGTCTAGATATCAGTTCTTGAGTTGCTCTCACTCCACGATGGCCACCTACTCGGGAGTCGTGAAACCCATGAAGTACAAGAGTCCGGAGTGCGGTTGTGGGGATATACAGTCTGTTCCGGAAGAAAAGCAGCCCATTATCTTCAGTAACCTGAGAATGTCTCAGGAGGCCTTCCCGAGCAGGATCAGAACTTGTGTCCTGTAGAATCTTCTGAAGATGAGGCGAAAGTGTGAACAGAAAATGCCTTGGGGATATTAGTGGCTCATCCCTGTACTGACTTCTCGCGTCTGTATCCAGGGATCGAGACAAGGCATCGGCCTTCAAGTTCTGAGCACTGGGGATGTACGTAATACGGAAGTCATAGTGAGAGAAAAAGAAGGCCCATCGGGCTTGACGAGAGGTTCGGCACTGAAGAGACTTCAAATACTGTAGGTTTCGGTGATCAGTACGTACTTCCACAGAATGCCGGCCCCCAAGGAGATGATGTCTCCATACTTCAAACGCAGCTTTAATGGCCAACAATTCCTTTTCGATTACTGCGTAATTTCGTTCGCTAGGAGTGAGCTTGCGAGAAAAATATGCCACAGGGTGTTCCAAATCAGTTTCAGGTTCCTTCTGCAAGAGAACTGCACCAACAGCGAAATCGGAGGGGTCAGCCTCCACAATGTACGGCATTACATCATTAGGATGACGCAAAATGGGAGCAGTGCTAAAGGCTTGTTTCAAGATGTTAAAAGCCTTGGTGGCCTGTGAACTCCAGAGAAAGGGCGCTTTGCTGCTGGTTAATTGAGTTAAGGGAACCGTGAGTTGAGAAAAGTGGGGTATGAATTGCCGATAAAAGTTCGCAAATCCCAAGAATCGTTGAAGGGACTTCAGATCGGAGGGTTGAGTCCAGTCCTGAATGGCTTGTACCTTGGCTGGATCCATGAAGATTCCTGTGCCACTGATCACGTAACCCAGAAACTCCATTTTTTCCTGATGAAAAGAACATTTCTCAGCCTTAACGTACAGTTGGTTCTGGGACAAACGTCGAAGCACCTCTCGGACATGTTCCACATGTTGCTTCAGGGAGACAGAGAAAATGAGAATATCATCAAGGTACACCCAAACTGATATCCCGATCAAGTCGCCAAAGACGTTGTCCATGAAACGCTGAAAAACAGCCGGGGCATTACATAACCCGAATGGCATGACCCGGTACTCGTAATGCCCGAAAGGGGTCTTAAAAGCCGTCTTCCATTCGTCTCCTTCTTTAATTCGAATTAAATGATAAGCGCCCCGCAGATCCAACTTGGTGAAAACCTGGGCAGCTCGAAGGGATTCCATGATGCTCCGAATTAAAGGCAATGGATATCTATCCTTTCGTGTGATATCGTTTAACTGACGATAGTCGATACAGGGTCGTAGGGTTCCTTCTTTCTTTTTCACAAAAAACAACGGGAAACCAGCTGGTGACTTTGAGGGAGTAATGTATCCCTTCCTGATGCAGTCTGACAGGTATTCTTGAAGGACCGTCTTCTCAGTAAGGGACAAGGCATATACCTTCCCATGTGGTATCATAAAACCAGGTACCAGTTCTATAGAACAGTCAAAGATTCGATGAGGTGGCAGTGGTATGTCTTCGGGTTCGGAAAACACGGTTTGAAATTCGGAGTATTCCTGTGGGACAGACAACAGGGAACAAAACCCAGGAGGACCGGTACCCCTCGTGAGGGGTATGGAGGAGATCTCCTTTCTTGACACGCCGGGTGAACAACAATCCTGGAGACAATGAGCAGAGGAGAAATCCAGAGTGCGAGCTCCCCAATCGATGGTTGGGTTATGGTGAAGAAGCCAGGGCAAACCTAATACCACAGGATAGGAGGGTGACCTGATGACATCCAAGGCGATTCTCTCCCCATGTTCTCTAATCTGGATATGTAGACACATGGTTTGTTGACGAATCGGACCTGAAGATAAAGGGGTCCCATCGATCACCTCGACGGGCAGGACACTTCTCCGGGCTAACAGGGGTATTCCATGACAGACTGCAAACGTTTCATCTATGTAATTTCCGGAGGCCCCACAATCCAGTAAGCCTAGAACCTCTGCCTCCTTGTCAAACCATGATAGCTTGATCTTCACAACCAGTAGAACAGCCGGTTGCATGGGCTGGAACGAGGTATTGTAATTGGAAAGGACTAAGTATGAGTCTGGACCTGTCGTTGCCCTTCCTACTGACGACAGGCCTTCTAGTTTTCCGACTTCCTTTGTGGGCGTAGAGGACAGGTACTCAAGAAATGCCCAGCAGCCCCACAGTATAAACAAAGTCTTAGACTTCTTCTGCGTTTTCGTTCTGCTTCAGAGAGCGGACCCCTAACGGCTCCCAACTGCATGGGTTCTGGACCTGGGTCCGAAGACCCGGAATTTCCGGCCTGAGCGTTGGGTGGTCTTGTGAACATCCGTTCAGCTCGTCGTCTCTCACCCCTCCGTTCTGCCAATCTGTGGTCTATACGCAACACCTGTTCGATTAATTGCTGTAGGGTGTCTGGCTCTGGAATATGCAGTAATTCGTCCTTATACTCCTCTCTCAAACCTCTTCGAAACAAAGTCTTTTGGGTTATCTCAGGCCACTGGGAGTCGGTTGCCAATTGACGGAAACGACCAATGTAGGCTATTATATCCATAGAACCTTGTTTCAGATCCATCAATTGGTTCTGGGCTGTGGAGGCCAGATTTGGTGATTGAAATACCTCCAAAAATGCTTTTTCAAAAGCTACAAAGTCATTGAGTATGGGGCTATTGGCGGACACCAAGGGGGCAGCCCACGCCAGGGCATTCCCAGTCAGATTACCCAGAATATATCCTATCTTGGCTTTGTCTGAATTGAAGTAGGAGGCTCTGGAGAGGAAATGTATTCTGCAATGGTTGCAAAACTCTACCACACGTCTTGAATCTCCGTCAAACTTGATGGGCGTGGTCTGGGACATAGCTCCCTCTCCCTGAGGTGCTGCCCCAGCGGATTGTGACACCATTTGTCTTAGACCAATGTTCTCTTGACGGAGTGCTGTCATTTCGGCCCGAAGAGCTCGCATCTCCTCCTGGAGATCTTGAACCTCATCCATCTCGGAGTCGGAAGGTAGGCGTCTCAATCTGTTAAAGATAGCGTCCCTAGGGCGCTGAGTTTCTGAACTTCCGGTAGTTGATCGTGGTGAGGTCGCCAGGCTGTCCGATAGATGACTGCAGAAGGTGCAACGCGAGAAACCAGTGCAGCCCTCTCCCTGATATCAACAGGGCTAGGGGTGGACCAGCTCCCAACGCCACAAGCGTGCGCCTCCCTGATTCTTGTGGCGCCGGGGCAGTTTGGAGGGCCGATGCTTGCGGACAGTATGCCGGAATCCGTTTCTGAGAGGTCCCCAGAAATAGGCTGAAGATAAATGTCCACAAAAAGGTAGCTAGATTCCAGGAAACGGCTGGGGACCAATAGTAGAGCAGTGTAGGTAGTCCAAGGCAGTGCAAGGCACAAGGATGGCAGCAGGCAAGTTGGCTGGTCAGAGGAGAGTAGTCCGAGGCAGGGGCTGCAGGGCTCAGGGAAGACAGCAAGCAAGCAGGCTGATCAGGAAGGATTAGTCCATGGCAAAAGGGGCTGCAGCAGGCAAGGCAGAAGAGAAGCAAGGCTGGGAGGGAAGGAGAAGAGCAAGGCAGTCCAAGGGAACCCAGGGAAGAAAGGACCAACCTAGGACACAGGAGGGGACAGGAGGAACAGGAATCCAACAAGGAGGAATTAGGGCGCAGCGGAAGGCTGCAGGAGCGAAAAGCACGATCTGGAAACAAACCGCGTTGAGACGCGGTGAGTTTCAAGATTCTATCCCTTAAATAGGGCGGGCAGCACCCGGGAGGCTTGGAACGCAAGCCGTGCTGTTCCCGAGTGCTGCCGTGCCCAGAGCGAGGCTTGGGAAGCAAGCTTGTGGCTTCCCAAGCGTTCCGTGGACTGCGCATGCGCGAAGAACGAAACGCGGCCTTCCGTGCATGCGCAGATCCCGAGACACAGAAACCCCGGAAGCGCCGAGTGCCGCAGAAGACCGCGGTCCCCCCAGCCGGTATCGAGGATAGCAGCGCCAGGATGGGGCGCGCCGTGACCCATAGGTGTGTCCCCTATGACAGGTAAGTGGCGATGTGGTAACAGTTACATGTGCGGGGTAATGCAGTTGCTCAAGTGCAATTTTCAACAATGCTGCTGACATCACTGGCTTTTGAATACTTTCCTGTCTCCATAATGCTTCCGTGGGGGATAAAGAACACCCCCTACATTTTAATAGCTCTTGCTCTACACTGAATCTCTATTAGTTGCATAATTGACAGCATATTAAACCCTTCTTGTACTAGGATAATTCTATTGAAACATTCTTTAGTATTTTCAGTATCAAAACTCAACATTTCTGAAAAATATGCAACTCTTTTGGCTTCTACATCTGCGGCTTCATTTCCGGGAGAGAAAGTCTGTTTGTTCAGTATCCACTGCACATTTCACGAATGCTGTGGCTACTGGGAGTTGTAGTGCTTTAATGAGCCTGTCCAATAAAGACAAATGTTGCACTGGAGTGACGTCTGCGCGGAGTTAAACCCTCCTTTTCACATGTGACAGCCCTGCATGTATGGTTGACATCACATAGGCAGAGTGGAGTCACTGTACACTGTCACTTCCTGACATTTGTGTTTCTCGCGCTCCACATTAAGCGCTACCAATTCCGCCGCTTGTGCTGAAAAATGAGACAGTAGTCTTGCACTCGCTACTACCTCAAATTCACCATTTAATCTCTGCCTTATAACTCCGGAGCCTGAATGCCTCTCCCGCTAGTCTGGTCAATTTTCAAAGAACCATCAATCAAGAGAAACTCCCCTGCTGCTAGAGCATTTCTTTCACACAAGGTATATCATCATAGAATAATTCGACATAATTTGAACAGTCATGCACATGATCACCATCTTCTACAGGTTTAGCTACAAATGTGGCTGGGAATTTTGCACCTCAATACCTTAATTGCTGGATTAGAAATCATTACTTCTTAAACTGAAGCTCATTGTGACGTCAATGTACTCTTGGTGTGCTCTAAAATGGCAAATACGTAGAGAGTCATGGAACAGCCCATGGTAATACTTTTGGACTTCTCAATTGCAAATGCAGCAACAGCCAATGATTGTTCGCATGGAAAATATCCTCTCATAACTGGATCTAAAATCATCCCACTGTAGTATGCCAAAAGCTTATACCCCAACGTTGTTTTTTGTGTGAGTAATGCTGTCATTACTGACCCATATGTGTCTGAAAACAACTACAATTCCTCTCTATAATTGGGAATCCCTAAAACTGGGGCTGTACAGATTGCTCTTTTTAATTCCTCAAATCCTATCTTCATTTCTTCAGTCCATTCTATCTTTTCCTTGCCAACTTGTGCTTTCTTTAGGGCTTGCAAAAGTGGCTTGGTATATGTGCTGTAGTCGAACACCCAGGCCCTGCAATAATTGCATAAACCTAGAAACTACTGCATCTGCCTCACTGTGTTTGGCTTTTCTGTCTTCATGATGGACTCAGCGTTTTCAGGTGCCATTTCCTTCCTTCATATTAATTTAACTGACCTCTTCCTTACAATACTGTAATTTCTCCTTGTCTACTTTGTATCCTTTGTCTGCCAATATAGTCATTAACTGAACTGAGTCTTTTCTAAATTCATCCTCTGTTTTGCTACATACTAGTATGTCATCTACGTACTGAACATAAAGGAAGTAAGGTCTTGTGAGTCATTGTTCAATTTGATCGAGAAAAATGCATTTTTCAAAATCGATCACTGTGGAATACTTAGCTTCAACTGGGATACTACACAATATTGTCGCAGGATTAGGAACCAATGGAAACTCTGCTTCTACAATCAGATTAAGAGGGTGCAAGTCCTGGATAAATCTCCACAACCCCCTTTACATTTTTTAATCTGATACAGTATTGCATGGGGATTCCGATGGCACTAGGATTCCCTGATTCATCATTGCTGAAATAGTCGTGAATATGCCTTCATCAGCTTCACGGGACTTAGGGTACTGTTCTGCTTGTGGTAAAATTGCTCCTGGCTTGAGTTTTATTTTAACCTCTCCTATTCCCTTCAATAGGCCTATGTCATATAGGCCTCTAGTCCAAAGGACACTTGGCACCTTTTCTAGGTCTTCTTGAAAGAATGCTGCTTGTTGGTGCATTATCGCCATTTACTGTGGGACTTCTCTTTTCTCGATGTTTATCCAGTATGTGATGCTTATTAAAAATACTACCTCATCGTCTATACGTTCATCTCTGAACATATCTTCATCTGTTATGTCAGTAAATCTGTACCCCTCTTCAAGAGCTATCGCTGTCGTCCATGCTCTGCCTTCGTCATCTACTCCTTCAAGCATTGCTGTTTCTCTTTGTAATATAGCTGCTTATAATTCTATGGGAATAGTCTTTCTTTCTTCCACATCGATAGGTACTTGTGGTCTGAATATGAACTCATCGGGTATCCTTACACCCTTTCCTACTAATCCAGGTAGCCATGTCAATAAAATGCTCACCCCATACATGAAGACTTCCGGATATACCGGGGCTCCTCAGAGAGCCACTTGCCCTGTAAATGCTAATATAAACTCTCCTATGGTTAAATAGTGTATTCCTGGAGTGGAACACACTATCCCCTGACCAGTAAATTAAATTGTCATGTTATTTTTCGTCATTAAATCTCTTCCCAAGATATTAACTGGTGTCTGTAGTGAATATAGCAAGGGGATAGACATTTCAATTTCCCCTATAGATGCAGGTAATGCATAATGGAACTAAATTCATAGTGCCAGAGAACCCTTGAGCATTCATGGCAATACCTGAAATTGGATATTTTCCCCCTTTTATGCAAAAGCGAGCCACCCCAGCGTCTACAAGAAAAGAAAAGGATGTGTCTCCTGTTGTCACAACGACCCTTGGTTCCTCTTGGGTGTCTGGTGTTATTGATAGTACTGAACACATCAAGTCACCCTGTGAGCTGTCCGAATGAGGTTATAAATTCATTCCTGTTCCCTACCACAGTGATACCCCATATCCTAGGTGTTAGTATTTGCCCTGTGTATGCATTCTGTTGTGTTTGCATAGGTGCTTGTTGTGAATGCCCTTGCAATCGGTGCATTTGTACCAGCCCCTGCTGTTGTGCCTGCTGTGCTTGTGGCTCCTGTGCCTGATAGGATATGTGATCCTGGACAAAGCCCTCTCATGTTTGTGTATTGTATGGCGGTGGATACGCTGTCCCTCTCTTGAAAGTTGTCCATTTAGTTGCACATTCTCTCGGCTTCTGCATACTTGCACAATATGTCCTGACATCCCACAACTCCAAGATTCTGGGGTGGCCCTCTGGCGAATCCTCGTTGAGTATTCTGACTTCCAATACTGTCATTTTATAGCAAACATTGACAGTTTCTTCTGAACTAACTTGGCTAACTCAATCTTTCTAATATCATCTTTATTTTTGTTCTTCTCTTGTAATAGCCGGCAAAGATACACAATAGTTAATTGTAGCTCAGCCTATGGCTTCGTTTCCATCCCCACCGTTTTTTTTATTTGTCTCTGTACTGGTTCTGGCAATCCCTGACACACAATATGATAAATTAGTACCACTGTTTTTTCCCATGGTTCACTTGTTTCAAGTTGCCATTTGAATATCCTGAATATAAGCAATAGGGTCTTCATCTTCCTTCGTTTTATGTGTCATAATTGCACCTATATTTGATGTGTCAGGATACTGTACCCTGACAGCCCTCCAAACATCTGCCCTGCAATTAATAAATGGCGCTCTATCATGCGCTGTGTTTTGTACTGTCAGATCCGCTTATCCCCTTCATCTCCAAATGTCATCAGCTCTCTCTCCAAGAATAGCTGCCAATAGACATTTGTCTCTCCTATGGCCACCGTATATTTCCTACTATCATTTTTTTTCTAATTCATATATTCCTCTCCCAGCCCCAAACGTCAAATTAGGGAACTTGCATTTTAAGTTATCCTTATCCCTCTGAGGCCATGGTATATATTGTGGCCTTGCACCCCCTTCTCCAGCAAGGGGAACTGTGAGAACCCCATCCCATAGTTGGATCCCACTATTTACTTACTTACTGCAGGGGTGATTGTTCCTATTCTTCCTCATGCTGGTAACAACCTTAACCTATTCACATTAGGTGAAGATTCTCCTTTCTCACTACAAGATCGTCTTCAGGGAAGCTCAGGATATGGTACCGGATCTGGTGTTTTTTCCTCAGCGTGTTCCAGATCTGACCATCTTACCTCTGTATCCATCTGTTGACTTCCCACGGGGACACACATACCCTCTCCCTCTATCTCATGACTCAACTCTCTTTCCTCCTCTTCCCTATCTAAATTTAATCTGTTCAAAGACAGTGCTTGGCGTTCATCGCTAAACATGTTTTCCTCCTCATCCTGTGCTTTAGATATCAGGGATTGTTTGCAGTTCCCTCGATTTCCATACTCACTATCCTATCTTATTTGCTGAAATATTTTATCAATCCTTTCTCCAATAATTTCTGCATCATATCTTTCCTTTTCTAGTGCTACTCTAGTTGTTTCTGACACTACTTCTTTTATCGGGGGAATCTCTCTTATTTTATCCCATCGTATTTCCTTGCTTGGCCTCATTGGTTCTTTAAGAATGAGACTGGCATCCAGACCTCGCTCCCTCCTATTCTGTTTTTATCTCTTTGTCCACTTCCCTTCACTGTCTTGCATCCCTTCTTGTCCTTTCTTCTTCTTGCCTTTGTTCTTCCCTTCTCACTTCCTGTCTTCTCTCCTTTTCTGTGATCTTTTGTCCTTCACTCTTTGTGCCTCTTCTTCCTCTCTCTTGCTTTCTCTCCTGTCTCTTTCTTCTATCGCTTTCTTTCTAGTATCATACTTCCTTTGTTCCTCTACCCACTTTTTGTCTTTTTCTTGTACTTCTCTATGTATCTTTTCCCGTCTTTCCCTGCTTTTTCTTCCTTGCTCATCCTTTCTCAATCTCTTTTCTCATTCCCCGTCCTTCTTTTCTTGCTCGTCTTTGTCTTCTCTCTGCCTAACCTCCTTGATGCTTTTCCCATCTATTTTGAGTAATATCTGTCCCCCCATCCATTCGTTCTGTATGATCGTTACCTCATCAACCCTATCCCTTTCTCCTTTCCATCTTTTGATTTCTCTGTCTATATCTGTCGATATATTCGATCTATTGCCTCTTTCTCCTTCTCTTGTATAGACTTACAGGCATGTTCCTTCCTTTTGCTCACTTCTGGACTGTCATCACTACTGTAAGGGGGGGTTCATACATTGGGTTACTATACCCCACTGCTGCTTTTAAATCCTTTAAAGGATAAACTCCTATCTCTTCTGTATCTATGCTCTTAATCTCAGATAAGATAACAGGAGCTGAGGGCTCAATGCCCTCCCCTTTATGCTGATTAAGCATCCACTCCTCTGGTGATGGGCCCTCCTTCTCCTCTTGGCACATTTTCCAAAGTTCTAAAACTTGTGGCCATGGCATGAACATTTTATCAGATGTGCCTTTAGCCATTCTGCACTGTACTGTTTGAGCTTGGGTTCGTGTCCTGGTAGTGTCTTGCAAAGGTGCATAAGAGGGGTATCCTCCATAATGATAAGTCACAATTGACTGTTGATACCTACCAGATCGTTAAACTCTCTATCTCAAGGCTAGTAGGCCGCCACTTTTAATCTCAAAATAACAAATATGAGCAAGCACCATCAATCACTGCTCAATCCTCTTTTGCTTCAACCACCTATCCGTCTCCTGATTGGCACCAATCACTTATTACACCTTGACTACAAACAACGTCACTTCACCCAAAACTTCACCCAACAAATAAAACTCAAAAAATTGAGACAGTACACATTAATAACACCTGTGATCACCTTCCCTTCTTTTATAACCCTTTACAATAAGGGGTATACTTCCAACGCCTCCAATTGTATTACCCTAAACAGGGTTTAAGACATCACCTTTCACAGTCCTCACTGTGCATATTCTCTCTTTTAATATTCTGATTGGCATGCAAGACGTCTTCTTCTATATCCCTTGAATTAGGATTACCTAGGCGTTCCTTTATCTCCCCAAAATTTCCCGTTACTCAGAAATATCACAATCCCGCCCCTTTATTTTGCCATTCCCCTTAGTTTACTTACATCCGTTGATCAACTTGAGGCCTTCGGTATCGACTTCTCCTCCAATCCGACCAATTGCCTTCCATCCGCGGAGTGCCCGTGGAAACCGAACAGGGATTTCTTCAAAGAGAGATCTGCCCACTGTCTCGATTCTTCTTGCAAGTTTATTTCTATCGGCCGCTCTCCACAGGAAATTCCACGATCTTCCAGCTAATGGCAGAGGATGACAGATCGCCCAAAACTCTGGAGTCAAACTGGTTGTGCATACCGTAATCGATGAGATTACACCAGAATAAAATAAATGGGCCAACTCAAGAAGATGGCAAAGTACTGTTTTATTAACAATTATCCAAAACTGGGAGGTTGCAACGAACATCAACTGACATACGCTCAGTCTGTCAGTGATCTCCACAAAAAATACAATCCTTATACTCAAATATACCTCAGAGTGACATCATACTATATGGCAATAGTGAAAAACATATCAAGGGTCGGGATTGGTTAAGGGAAACATCTAGATATAGACTTGTATAGGAGCTTGGATTTTTATTGGCTGTCCGATATCTGGTAGACAATTTATGCCTACCTTTGAAAACATGTAATTTCAGAAACATTAGATACACAGTTTCTTATTGTTCTTACAAGCTATAAGGCCCTTTGTTATATGGACTAATACAATTGGCTGGCATGCTTGTGTCATGTGTAGAACTTTCCGTTCATTTTAGCAGCACGTAAGCCCAGACGCAGGTGCATGGAGATAGGACATGAAGCTACCTCACCACCCAATTAGCCTTTCATCTCTCATCACCCAAGCCTTCTGCCATGAAATTATCTTTGTACTTGACCTTGCAGAGTATTCTCGTCTTTGGGAATGCACAGGAGTAAGGGCACTCGCTATTGTGTCTGGAAGATCAAGTTCAAACTCTATTTCCATTTATGGTTCACGTTACAAGAGACCACGATCTGGTCCATTTTGCAGCATTTAAATGATCTAAATGATTTAAAACTTGGCATCCTTTGTGTTTGTTCTTGCACCTTAACATGAGAAGATTCATTCTCTGCACACTCGTTCTTCTTCAGAGTAGATAGCTGACCTCGATCTCTAGGATATTCGCTTCAGGCCATGCAGCCTTCACACGCAGCTCCATTAGCCTGCTATTCTGCTGCAACACAGCTTTTCCAGTCCTGCTTCATGGTTTGTAGCTTATTTATTTCTTGATACCAATGTCCAGCTTCTGTACAATGACGGCTTCGCCTGCATTCTATTCACTACTCATAACTAGCCTTATACAATGACTTTATCTACCTTGCGTTTCAGCATCCGTACATTTGTTGAACTTTAGTTTTCTTTAATAACGTCTAATCTTCTTCTTTTCTACATTGATATTTCACTCGATTTTTTACTTCATCATTCGTCCTCTAGGATCCATATATTGTCTTCAGTCAGTTATCTTGGGACGTTATACACACTTTCTTATGACATCATGAATTCATATACTTAGCTCTTTCTCATATTTTTGCAGGGACTTACTCCTGTTGTCGTCACTGCAGGGGTACATTCGATAAGGTTGTCTCAATGGGTATCTCCTTACAAATACTTGCTGAGGTATTGGTATGATAGCTGGTGTTAGGCAAGACACGGTCTCATGTCTCCAAACAGGGGAGCTGGGGGGGCGGGACCTCCTGCAGATGTATACAGCTACTCCTCTACAAAGGTTAGACAGAACACAACTAGTAACTGGTAAACAACAAGTACACTCTCCCAGAGGGATGTAGGAAGTCTGTTTCCATACTACAAAAGTGTTCACAATTAAAGTTTATGGAGGAACCAGTATTGCCAAAACCAGTAGGATCAAGAAGATGAATCTTTGGGAAACCAGCAAAGCCAAAGTCAAATGGACAGCACCAGTTCTGATGAAAATCTTCAGTGGAAAGTTAGGTAACCAGTCAGATGTTCTCGAAGAGAATACAGAAGCTAAATGGGAGCCATGCTGATAGCACACAGGCTGTAAGGCCAGCACAGTGGAGTTCAGGTCAACTCCCAATTTTAAGAAAACAGCACTCTCAAAGCTATGGAGCACTGGAAATGGCCTAAGGTAAGTACAACCCAAGCCCCAAAGTACCTAAAGAGTGAATATGAAAATGTAGCTAGTGTTCTTGAAGGTGCAATGATGCAGACCTTGATTCCTGCTCCTTGGTCGTGGTGATGAAAGGTGGGACCTATGATGGGATTCTGCAGCTGCACTCGGTAGAAGGGGATGGTAGCAAAAGATTCAGCTCACTCCAGCGGCTCTTTGTGGTTTTGGCGCCTTTTCTTAGCGCCAGGAAGAAACAAATATCGTCACTTGGATTCTTTTCGATTACTCCGTCCGGAACACTTGTAAGGGGTGAAGAATTCCTACTACTGGAGGACCACACGAATGCCTGCATAGTTTCAGCCGGATTCGATCATTCAGAAGACAATGCACTATAATGGTTCCCCGTGTATTGGTGTTCTGAAGCTCAGAAAGTAACAGGATGTCAGGGGATTGCCCAAAATGAAGAAGGTCTTGAAGCTAGTTGGTCCCACCAGCCTAAGGGAGGAAGTTGGCCTTGGTAGGTCTTCCCTGTTGGGATGAATACGGGGTCAGCACAACTGCAGGGCTTCATCAGCACTTCAGTGGTTGTTGATGGTGCTGCTGCCATCTCTGCTCATTTTCTGCTTTGGATTTCCTGTTCCAGTGGTTGACTCTGCCTGATGTCCAAAAATCCTTGCCTTATATGCTGGAACCCATTCATTCACTCACGTGGAGCTGTCAATCGCCTGGGGGTTGGCTGTACTTCAGGACAGTCAGCCACCCAGTTGGAACTGGTTTCAGCCAGGCACACCTACAGACAAAGGACAGCAACGTTTCAGGTTCCTCCCTCACGTCCTGCCTTCCCAGACACACTGGAGCCTGGGCGGCCTTCAGGGCTGAAGCACGCCAAAGGCAAAACTCACAAAGGACTAAAACCTACTGAAATGATAGACGAAGAGCCCAGAAGGAACTGTCAAATGAAAATCTGGTAAAAATGAAGATAAGGGACATTTTGAGAAACTATTCACCCATGGATGCTGCACTGCAGCTGAGAAATCAGCCTGCTAGTAACCTGCACAACAAAGTAGTAAAATGTAACCACTGCCACAACTATTTAAGTTTATTCAGTGTAACAAAAAGTTACTTGAGGAATGGGAGGAGTTCCAATGTAACCCTCCGGCACCCCTCATAAGGTGGTGTGTGCTGGGCCCACAAAAACAAAGGTAAGTAACATAAAAGTTATATTACTACTCTTGGGAACTGTAGTTCTCACAAGAGAATAATAAAACAAAAAGAGAAGTCCAACGGACTGCTCAGTGGCACTGCACAGAGGGTGCTGAGTGTCACAAAGCAAAAAGCAGGTGCCTGTATTAAACATATGGGCCCTCATTACGACCCTGGCGGAAATCGAAAAACGATGGCGGAAATGCAATACCGCCATCGAATAGCGCTCGGTGCGATTATGACCCGTCACCGTAAAGTACGATGCCATTAGCGACACCGTAGTGAACGCCAACGCTAACTGCACCAAGTACGCGCGCGCGCGCCATGCCAAACCGTAATTAGCACCATGGCGCAAGGGTACGCGAATTCCGACCCTAGCGGACATGCACGGCGGAAAGTACCATTCCGCCATGGTGAGAAGTACGGCATCGCGAATCAACCGTAAACGGCCCCACTGAGTGCCTGTACACCGCTCCCTGGCCACATAGTACAACTCCCCGTAGGTGCAACGAAGTCACAATGCAACCAGTGAAATGTACAAGTCACCCATGCATGCCAACGAACAAAAGAATCACAAGAGGGGCCAATGGGAGCTGCAGGGCACAGATGGCACGAATACAGAAGCTATACCAATGGACATGACCTCAGTCTCCCACCAAGAAACGCACGCAAACACAGGCACCTGTGACCAGCAATATTCCGATAATCACATCATTCCACCAATCCACCTGGCTGACCGGCATCTGTTACACAAAACCTAATCCCCCGCCCCTGAGCATGACATCATTCAAACAGTCATATTGGCAGCCCTCACCCCTGACCTCACTGGGCTTCGTAGGCAAACGCACCCAGCACAGTACCACGCAACTATACTCCGAAGCTGGAACCCAATGCAGATCTCCTCACAATACATCGCTCCCCAAATAGGAATATGCCACATCACTTGCAAAGAAGAACGCTACACGGCCCATATCAGAATAGAAATTTAATGCACAACAAATTCACCAAGCCCATACAGCCATTAGGCCATGAACTCCAAAACACATTTCACCATTGTGGGCTGCATCCGCAATAAATGACCAGCTACTTCTTGTGTGACGCCCTGTTCCTTCATGGTACACAGGGGCTACATTCTCGTACGAAAAGGCAACATGGAAGCGCCTATAACCGCAGGGCCGTCCCAATAGGGAGGCACTAGTCCAGCTGAAAGGCCGAAATGTTGCTCCGAGCCACTAGTACTGCGTAAGGGCATGTGGCCCATTGGCGATCGTCCCATAAGATCGTAATGCTGCTCCACAGATTAACACGAAGCAGCAGGTGTCGGGAGTAAAACCCATCTGCAGGAGTGGCATACAGATGGCAGTGGCAAAAGGGGAGGAGATACCTGTCAACCAAAAGAAAAGAAAAAGAATAGAATGGCCATCAGAACTACATTCGAACAACTCACTTCAATGATCACACTAGATCCACAGCCATATGCATGCTAGCCCACTCCAAAGGATCATCACCACCCCAAAACCACTTGCGACTCATAACTATCCATATCGAGGTGAAAACACCATCACAAACGAGTGTACCTGTGCATGCGTCTGTGAAAACAGAATCCATCAGATGGGATTGGTAACGTGCATGGACACAAGTGTCTGAAGGCGCGTCGAGACAGGGAGGGCTCAACAAGGCCAGATAGACGATGGTCCCACTATGGCAGCCCTGCATCACATAGCGCAGGGGAGGCGGACAGATTCCAAGCAGCCCTGTACATGGCAAACACCGTATCAAATCATCTGTCCATGCATCCATTCATCATTCCCTCATCCCGTAATGATAACGCCTGTTTCCATACTCACATAACATGTGAGAATTCCATTGAGTCTGTGCGTTATGCAGCCTGCAAAATCCACTGTGCCCCAGCCCGTAATTCCAGTGTTGTGAAGTAACATGTATTTGGGAACGTCCGGCCTCATCATCCACTTCGCTATTGCGCATCCCAAACTATTCATATCAATCATTGCATCCTCGCCATGGCCCCTGTCCCAAGGACACTGAACAATAGAACGTTATATTTGCAGTCAGACCTGTGGGCATCTCCTCGCCGCTAGCTGAAGACCGAAAGCGCCGCCCTTCGAATTCCTCATTTGCAACATCACGTCGAAAAGGCATCTGTGGCCGCTTGAAATCACAAATTAATCCATCTAGTGCGGCTGTGTGTGAAAATGGCAACTGCCTTCACTCACAAATGGGAGGCCCCGCCCGTCGGTGAACCTCGGTACAGTGATGCATGAGGGTCCACCGTTACTCGAGTACTACGTTCCACTGACCCTTCACAAGTCTGTTCGCGACTGCAAAGAATGCATGTGAAACAATGGGACCATAGCCGAATGAACATATCAACCAATGTTACACGGCCATCGGGTACAAATACATGATTGCAATAGCAAGATGCCATTCCTCGAATTGCAGCGTTGTGTGCGGGACGTGCTCGCCCAAAGGGGAGAGCAGCTTGCACAGGTGGAATGAATCACCACAGGTGGAGGCCATACAGCCTGAAAACACATAAATTGCACACCCAGTCTCCTCCCACAACCACACCCACTCCGAAATGCTACCGGCAGGACTCGCGATGTTGGCCCTGGGGGACCTGATAGCACTGCAAGTACTCCAACTCCAAGAAGAAGACGAACACCAACTACAACCGGCCGCACGGAGGAGATGCAGGAGGAGAAGGAGGGCAAGGCAGGGCCAGCAAGGGCTGCCAGCACAGCCACTACCACCACGCAGGCAGCCCGCAATCCCACGCCTCCGAGCACATCCGTTCAACCTCACTGCTGAGCAGATCCACACCCTCTACCGTTTGGACCGGGACACCATAGCCGCCATTGTGGACATGACACAGGCTGACCTTGTCAGCATGATAGATAGCCCAACCGCCATCCCACCCCTACTGAAGGTGGTGTCTGTACTCCACTTCCTGGCCACAGGCACCTACCAGCACACAGTCGGACAGTTGCATGGCATTTCTCAGCCACTGTTCTCACGGACACTATTGCAAGTGCTCGATGCCCTCCTGCAGCACGCAGACGACTACATCTCTCTACCACGCTCGGAGCAGGAAATAACCAACACAAAAGTGGGATTCCATGCACTTGGCGGCATACCGGGTTGCATTGGTGCCATCGACTGCACCCATGTGGAATTGGTCGTCCCACATGCCATGGAGGCCCAGTACCGCAACCGAAAACAATTTCATTCACTGAATGTACAAATGGTGTGTGACTCCAACAGGATCATTACACATTGTTGTGCCCGATTCCCTGGATCAACCCATGATTCTATGGTCTTGAGGAACTCTACAATACCACGCTACATGGAGCGACACACAGGGAACAGATCCTGGCTAATCGGTGAGTCTCATTTCATGCATGATGATGTGGGGTATGTGATGCGGCAATGACCTGGCAGGAAGGGGGGGGGGATGCGTACGTAGCAATGGCATTCCACATAATTCGTTTATCGTCCACATACAGGTGATGCCGGATATCCACTGAAGAGATGGCTCCTCACACCAGTCCGGAACCCACGGGACCAGCATGAGGAGGACTACAACCATGCCCACTCACGTACCCGTGTAGTCATTGAACAGGCATTCGGCCTACTGAAGACCCGTTTCCGGTGCCTCAGCAGGTCTGGCGGGGCACTCCTGTACCGCCATGAGAAGGTTGCAAAGATGGTGATGGCATGTGTCATGCTCCACAACATGTGCGTACGTAGAAATGTGCCCATGCCCCCTGACGCAGAACTGCAAGCACCTGAAGATGGTCATGATGAGGGTGGGGATGTGGCAGCACCTCAAGGAGTCTGCGAGGCACAGGAGGGCCGTGAAATTCGTCAGCATCTCATAGATGCATGCTTCTAGCACTCACGCCTGGTGGCTGATACATGGACACGGGACTCGTGGCACTGTGTGTGTCTGGTACATGCACAATATGGACTGTACGCCTATGATGGCCTAGTACACAAAGATCATTGTCCACACATCTCATTGTTTGATCGTGCATTGTTTATGGCATATGTGATATCATGTTGAACACCCTATCGACCCGCCACCCAAGTGAGCCCAACACCCCCCCTCCACCCTCCTACCTCCCCCCCGAACACCAGTGTCCAAAGATGCTCATTGTCAGTGGGCAGTCGCTATTGCAAGCCCCCTCTGCGGGTATCAGGGGCACCCCTGCCTGTGGAGCGCAGGTTCCTCCCAGATCTACGTTGGGGGCTGCCCTGGACGGAACTTGCAACGGATGATGTCTCTGCCTGCTCACGTCCATGCATGTCCCTAAGGGTTTGTGAGAGCTCAGTGAGCACACGGCGCACTGCGGCAAGTTCGGCACATACGTCTTTGGACGTCGCATGCAGTTCCCCCCTCAGGCTCTCGGTGCTTCTCTCCATTTGGACTCTCAGGCTCTCGGTGCTACTCTCCATTTGGACTCTCAGGCTCTCGGTGCTACTCTCCATTTGTGCCCTAAGTGTCTCAGTTGATGTTTCTATGTCTGCCTTAGTGCCCCCACATCCATCGGCATGGTCCTTGAGGAGCGTGGCCAGTTGCTGCTGTTGCACGATTAACTGGTCGAGGGACTGTTGCCTCTGCTGGGCCATGGCCATTTGCGGTGGTGTCACAGAGGGGCTGTTCGCCTCATGTTGCCCTGCCACAGGGCTTGTGGGGGATGGCCAGTCGTCGTCTTGTGGGTGCCCCTGCGTGGTATCCTCATGGTGTACGGGATGGAACAGACAGGGGGATTGGGACAGGTCATGGATGGATCTGACTTCGACATCCCCGTCTTCTGTGTCGGAGCATGCTGCCATTAATGGGGTGTCACCTATGGTGCTGCTGCCACCAGAGGCAGTACCTTCTGTGGCATCCATTGGGGGGACCTGTGGTGGTGCTGTTGTGGGCATGCTGGCTGCTGGGGTGCCTGTTGATGTTCCCTCCTGTGTGCTGCCACTTGATATGTGCTGCTGCCGTGTCTTGATGCGTGCAGCTGAGGTGGAGGGTCTTTGGCCGTCGGTCTTGGCCCTCTTTGCAGGTGTGCTGGTAGGGGTGTCCTGGAGCTCGTCGTTTGGATCGGACCCTGTGGTGGAGTAAAGGAGGGCGAGCGTTATTAATGGGTCTGTGGGAATTGGAATGGCAATGTATCACATGCATTGGGGTGGTACCTGAGGGTGATTTGGGTCGGGGCCTTGGAGGTGCTTTCATTTGTGTGTGGAGTGAGGGTGCAGTTGTTTGGCAGCCTGCAGTTAGGGTGTGCCTGCTGCACGTGTAGTGGGTGTTTTTGGGGTTTTTACTTATTTATGTATTTATTGTGAGTTTTAAAGTGCGCTATCAGGCCAATGTGTGTGGACGTTCTCCTGGCCATGTGTTGCTGTTGCGCTATGTGGACACATGTGAGTCACATGATTGGACATTGTGGATTTGGCATGGTTTTATTTGGGCCACCTACCTGATTCTCCGGATGTCTGCACTCCTTTCTCCATCCCTCCGACTCCCTCTATGCTCTCCATTCCAATGGTGGAGGCACAGATTTCTTCCCAGGGGGTCAACTTGATGGGTGATTCCGATCCTCCCCCGGTGGCTGTGGCAATGTTGCGGTTGGCAGAAAGTATGCTACGGACGCGTATCCGCAGGTCGTCCCACCGCTTCCTGCATTGCTGTGGGTTGCGGGGTGCGGTCCCCACCGCACTTACCCGCTGTGCCACCCGGGCCCATATGGCCTTCTTGTTCGCAAGTGCCGTCCTGGTCATTTGCGTGGAGAAGACGGCGGCGGCATTCTCCTGGAGGGTCTCTGTTAGCACGGTGAGTTCCTCACGGGAGAAGTGGACCTGCCGCTTGCGGTCGCACGCTTTCTTCGCTACTTTTCCCATTTTTCTTGGTTTCACTAGGGTGGATGACGGGTTGGGATGTGTCTCAGGGTGGTGTTTTTAGTGGTTGTGTGTATTTTGTGGTTTTATAGGTGTACGGGGTGTTGTTTCCCGTTCCGGGCCCATGTTTTTACTTCCGTTTCCGTATATTTACGGTCACCGTACTTTCCGGTTGGCGCTCACTGCGGTGTCCGCTATGATGGGTGGGGGTATTGCACCTAGGGCGCCGTACGGCGGCGGTGTGGGCCGTTTTGGGGTCATTTCCGCCATCGCGGACTTTGCACTTCCGCCATGGCGTGGTGCTCGTGCCCGATGGGTCGGAATGGGCCGCACTTTGCTCCATCGTGCAATGGCGGAAACGCTATTTACGCTGTGGCGGTCCGGTCAGTCACTTTCCGCCAGGGTCGTAATGAGGGCCATGGAGTTTACCAGACTCCATAAAACAGTAGGAATAAAAATCCCCGTCAGAGAAAAAGAATGAGTGAGTGGTACCATGCTCCACTCATTCAGGAGATTAAAATAAAAAAGTCCAGAGTCCAGCAAAAGTGCTCGGGGTCTCTTAGGTTAAAGGGAATTAGCACATAAACTGAAAATTCTACCTAATACTACTCCCACTCGAAACTCCCACTAATCCATGTCTCTACCACCTCCTACCAACAAACATAGCATACAAGCTAACCATACCTCCTCTAACACCTATCCACCTTGCCTCTCTTCCTCTCAGACTTAACTTCTCTACTCTTCCTTACCTTATCAACTGAACATTGCATTCTGGAATGCTCAGTCTGTATACAACAAAAAGTCCTTTATCACTGACTCTTTCATTCCAGCTCTCCTCCCCTAGACCTTCTTGGTATCACTGAAACCTGAATTTCTCCATCTGAAACTGACACTCTGATGGTCTGACACGACTGAAAACTATCCTTGAGCGTCAGACACCTACTCTCTTCCCGCCTCAATGCCTCACAGATCTCCAATGCCATGCCCTCTCCTACCTCTTGAATTCACCATCCCTACTTTTGCGCTGCCTCACTCGGTTCACATCATGTCCTTCTATTGCCCTCTTGGTCCCAATGGACCATTTTACGATGATCTTGGACAACTCCTTGATTCTCTTTCCACTAAACATAACCTCATTCTCTTAGGTGGCTTTAACCTTCCCTCTCCAACCACTTCTTAGAAGCCTGAACTTCAGTCTTTTCATAGTGACCATGCTCTCCACTCTATCCATAGCCTACCTACGCACACAGTGGGTAAAACTTTGGATCTTGTGTTCATCTCCACCTCTCACTCAAATACTAATAGTACTGCCACACCATCTATATCTGATAACTCAATTGTTTTCACCACTATCTAGTTTCCACCTTCCGACCTTTCCTCACCACTTGCATCACTTGTTTCTGAAAGGAAATTGCAACCTTTTGCCATTCCCCCTTTTCTCTCTGACCCACAGTTCTCACTCTCCTCCTTCACACATGATGCACCTTCCATCAACACTGCCATCTCCATCTTCAAATCCCTACTATATGACTAATTCTCCTCTCACTTCCCACTGCTTACTTTCACCCCTAAGTCTCAGCATGCTCAACTATGTCGGCTGCTGCACAAATGGAGGTGTACCCACTTGCACGAGGACCTGCAACTCTACCTCTCTCAAGTCCACTCTTGATAGAGCAAAATGGGAATTCTACCTAACCCTCATTGATTCTCACTCCAACAATCCTGACCAGCTAAAGGGTACCCTAAACTCACTCCTCACTCCTCCTAAGTCTATGGCTATCAACTCCACTCTCAGAGCGGATGACCTAGCTGAATACTTTGCTGCATATATTTCCAAAATTAAAGACTCTCTCCTGACCTTCCTCACACTTCCCACTCCTACATTTTACACTCTGCCTCCTCTACCATCATCCTCTGCCTCTATCTCCCACATTATTCACACCAATACTGACAAAGTGATATCAATACTGATGAAGGTTAACACCTCTTGTGCCCCATCAGAACCTCTTACTCCTCAGCTAGTCAAGCCTATTGCCCCTTTAGTGACCTCTCACCTCACTGAACTCTCAGCCTGTCCTTCGACTCTGCTTGCTTTCCCTCTGTTTTCAAACAGCTGTGGGCCTCCCTCTTCTAAAAAGGCAAGGAGCGGACTCAAACCTACCTGTTACCTTCTGCCCTTTGTCTCTCCTTCTGCACTACTCTAAAGTCCTCAAAAGGGTTGTGTTCAATCGTCTTACCAACTTCTTAGACATTCACAACCTTCGAGACCCGCTACAAGCATGTTTATGTTTATGTCACTCCACTGAAACAGCTCTCATGAATGCATCCAACTTCATCGCCTCTGCTAAGCACTGCAACCTATCCTCTATCTTAATTGTCCTTGACTTGTCTTTAGCCTTTGACACTGTTGATCACGCTGACCTCCTTAATACTCTCTTTCTTCTTGGGATTCGTAATCGAGCCCTTGCCTGGATTGAATCCTACCTTTCACTTCACCATTTCTCTGTCTCATGGAGCAACACCTCTCAACTCACAAGGCTCGGTTTGAGTCCACTTCTCTTAACACTCTACACCACTGCTCTTGGGGCACTAATCTCCTCCTTTGGTTTCTCGTACCAAATCTTCACTGACGACACACAAATCTTCTTCTCTTTTGCTGTACTCTGCTCTAATCTATCACAATTTCCAACTGTCTACCTGCCATTAAATATTTGATTGCTTTGCACTCCCTGATGTTAAACTCTACCAAAACAGAGGTGCTCTTCTTAACTGCCAAAAGCTCTCTCTCATCTCTTCCTCTGCCTATCCAGTTCCCACCTGACACCTCGGGTGGATTGGCCCATGGGGAACTCTGGAGATTTCCTGGTAGGCCTTTGCACCCTGGGTCTCTTCTGTCTGGAATTTCCAAATTTTCCCATAGGAAAGGTTTTGGGCTTGCTGAAAATGTGTAATATGGGTCCACTTTGCAAATCATTTCCAGGGCCTCTTTGGTTCCCAGTTCACTCCTGCCTGATACTCTCCCCTACCCTTCTTCAACTAGAAACTTCAGCATCATCTTTGACCCTTCTCACACTTTATCTACTTTCATCTCCAAAACTGGAACATCAGTTGATCTCAATCTCCTAAATATTAGGAAAATCAGGCACCTCCTTCCTTTCAACACTGCCAAGCATCTCTTAACCACTCTTGTCTTCTCTAAACTGGACTGCTGTGCCAGCATCCTCCTTGGTATACCCAACTATGCTTTCTGTCCTCTTGACAAGATCATCAACTTTGCTACCAGGGCTCTCTTTGAACTCCCTCACGTCACACCTACTTCCTCCTACCTTCACTAGACTGGATGGCTAACGATGCAAAACAGGGCTCGATTGACAGTTCTTCTCCTGGTTCACAAATGTATCCATGGTAAGGCACCACTGTATCTGTCCTCATCAATCCAACTCAACAAGCCTTCTCGTAATCTCTGCTCTGCTTCCTCAACAACCCTGGTGACTCCTCGCCCACCTTGTGCTTGCTCTCGCCTCCGTTCTTTCTTTCTTCTTGCTCCACTTGCATGGAATTCTCTTCCCTGGACATTTGAGAAACAGTCCATACAAATTTGTTCAAAACCGAACTAAAAGCCTACCTCCTTGCATTTGAGTTAACCTCTTAACCTACTTCTCATCTGCCGGGTAGCTAACATTTTTCTCTTGCCTTTAACCTGCCTCTGTCTCTCACTTCCTCTGCCTCCTATCTAGAACTTCACCTATCATTGTCATATCCTGAGCACAGCAGGCCATACCGCCTACCTCCACTTAAAAATGTCCAATGTTGGCTGTCCTGAATCTACGTATGTTCACTTGTGTATTGTCCTCTGTAACTGGTCCATTTACTCCCCTCCACGACCTGGTCAGAATGCCCCTCAAACTCAACACATTGTAGGAGGCTTTCTGTTTCCCATCACATCTGGTTTCTTATCTATTGAACATTCATTTGTGATCAAATGAGCATTGTTCCTCCTGTATGTAAATAAATAAAATGAAATAAATAAAATAATCAATTCTTCCTATACCTTTTAAGTTTGGGTTGGTGGATCTCTTTCTTCTGCCATTCAACAGCGACCCTGACAAGATGAAAATAATATGTCTCCCCCTTCTTTCCCCGAGTCCTTGTCGGCATCAGTTATTGTAACCTTCCTGTCAGGCATCTTGCTGTCGCAGGATTCTTTCAACTCACACTCCTGCTGGACCCCATCCCTTAAGGCTTTCATCTCCTTTCAGTTTACTGGGGAGCTGCCAATTATGCCACTACTTTACTCCTCTGTTTGGCACTCTGATGTGCAGTTGATGAAAAGTATGCAGAGAATACCTGTTTGCACCAAAACTGGTCCTCTAAGCGTCATTTTTGAGGAATTCCCCAATGAAATTATTTGGAGACTATAAGGGAACATCAATTTTGTAAAGCGTCAGTTTTAAAAGTATGTTCTCAATTCAAACCTTCCTTGGTGCTAACTATCCTGTAGGCAGCTGATCATCATCCTCTAGAGAAAAAAACTCTTCCACATGCCACATGACACTCACTATACATGGTCAGACTATTGCAATCAACACAAGTCACACTTAACATTCAACATCATTCTGTCAATAGTTTTTAAAAAACATTTTTGTTTTCATAAGGATTATTTTAAATAAATATTTCAACGTCCATCAACAAACACATCTCCAAGGCGTTTCTTTCAACTTTAATGAAAATGATTAGTAATTTATATAGCACTTTCACCAAAGTGCTGTATGCAGAACATATTTACATACAATTATCTCCCAACCAAAGGTGGGTCTAATTTATGGACCTTGGAAGGTCAAAAGGCAGAGTTGGTCTTGCTGAGATTCAAACCTTTGACCTGCAGATCACACAACCCGCTCAGCTATCTTATCTTTAATGTGTAATGCTTCAACATATTTGTAGAATACTCTTTCAGGATGGAAGGATTGAATGAGAAATTATATTTTTTATAAGGTTCTGTTTCTACAAAGAGATTGTAAGTAATGTAACCCATCTACAGATAAAATATCTTTTGGCACCTGATCTAATCTCACGTGTTATGCATATTCCCTCAATACCGCACTCTGGGGGTCATCCTGAGTTTGACGGTGTCCTGGTGGTAAATCTGCCAGGATACCGGCAAACAGAACCTACTGTTACTGGTGCCTGATATCCCAGTATTACTGGGATATTTCTGGTGCCTTCAATGGCAGTCCTTCCCCATTCCAAGGAGTTCCATTACATGGAGGGGATTGCCAGTATTACCGGCACTGGTTATACTGGCAATCCAGTGCCGATAATATCGACTGTTTTTGCTGGTGGGCCCTGATTATCTCTAGCTCTTGGTGGAGTTAAATCAGTAACCCCCACTGGTAAACTTGAACTCTGCCGGTCTGGAAAAGTGGCGGTATGTGGAAATACCAGCACTTTATTTCCGGACCAGCAGGATTGGAATGAGCCCCACTGACTACCAAGTCCTGCTGGGAAAATATTCATTGTTGGGGAGAGAAATTAAAGGCTACCACCAGCTAAACACCCTGGACATGGACTGCGGTTGAGTCACTCTGTACAAATTAAAATGAATGGCACTGTTTGGACCATAAGAAAACATTTTCACCACCTTATACTGAGGACCCGATTCTCAACCTGGTCTTAAGTACCTAAAAGGTTGTTAAAAGGGTTAACAATCTTTTCGGTACTTTAGACATATTCTGAAGGTGGCACATTCTTCCGAAGTCGACAGGAATCCGTCACTTTCGGAACAAATGTGGCGGTTGCTAGGATGGGTTGGAAACCAAACTAGCAACCGCCACATTCGTTACCTGGTTTTTAGAAGGGTATTCTTGTAGCATTCCTCCAGTTTGATATGTGCGCTAAAATCACGCACATATACGGTACCATTTTGGTGATATTATACTGGAGGAGTGCCACAAGAAGCCTTGTTTGGTGTATATGAAGGTGTTCATATACACGTGTGGTGTATATGAACACTTTCGTATACACCAAAGCAAGCAGCTTCAACGTTGCATTCTGCAACGTTGAAGCTGCTTACTTAGGTGTATACGAAAGTGTTCATATACACTGCATGGTTGTATATGTACACTTTCATTTACACAAAAGCAAGCAGCTTCAATGTTGTAGTCTGCAACGTCGAAGCTGATTACTTTGCTGTAAATGAATGAACACTTTCATTTACACGGGTGTATAGAAACGCTTCCTATAGAATACCTGTGTTCTCGGCAGCATTTTTGTAAAATAACGAATATGTCGTTATTTTACAAAAATCCTGCAGAGATTTCAGGATTGCGCCCGTTATAACTAAAACAGGTGCAATCCTGAAGGTGCACTGTCGAGCACTACGAGGACGCCCAGGCCCACTTGAGAATACTAGCAATAACGTACTCTTTAGCACGTTCACTGTGCCAAGTTATGAATTGGGCCCTGACACTACTATGAACCTGGACAAAATAAGAGCATTTGTAGTGCAACATTTGATCTGCTTAAATTTCCTACTGGGCAAACACATTTTGCATTCTGGAATGGCGATAATCCTTATAAATTGCATGTGCTGAAAAGCACTGATACTACTGCAGGCTATGTGATCTTACTCATGGTATCTTGCTCAGTTGGAAATATCCATGCGATCAATATCTTACTCTGGTTGCCACATATATTGTTAGATTCAGATGGTACGTTCCAGAACCTGGCCCTTGGAAGATCTTTCCAGCTAGAGTTGTGGAAGAGTCCAGGGGAATCTGGACGCCTAACAACCCTAGACTGCCAGACCTGCAATCTCCAAGAGTTGCTGAACTGCTTGCTCTCTTTAGTTTCGTTCTGTTTGGGATCCTACTATGGAGGCTCTATTAGAGTTGGCAAATGTTTTATTTTTCTTTCAGAAAATGTGCTGTTGCAGCATTACTGGTAATCTGTACATATCTGCCATAGAGACCAACCTGAGTGTGTGCAACCAAAATGCCCATTCGTGCCATTGGTGCTCAACTTTTCAGCTTGCTCTTATTTTAACCTTTAATTCTTCAGTGCAAGGCCTCCTGCAGTGAGAACGTTGGTTTTTAGTTTTTTTTTTTTGCAAAAGATATCCCCAGGCCCTAGACAATTTTCCTTCAAATTTTCTATGCCACCGTCTTCAGTTCCATTCAGAGGAATTACAGGTTCGGATGTTGCTCATCGTAATTTGGCTCCATTTGAATGCGACTAGACCTATGGAAGCTTGTTATTAACTTCCCTTCCATACAAATTAATGACCACCAACATATGACATGTGGCACAATCTCAGCCCCTGATTAGCTTCACAAAACTCAACTTCCTGTTTCTAGACCCACCTTTGCTACAAGAGTGGTCACGTTGGTGCCGGTTATTATTTCTCTGTGGTGGCGATTCTTCAATCTTACTAATGTCTTTTTCTGGATCCCTATAGCACATTCCGATTTCAGCTGATTGGCTAACCAATTCCACTCGTAAAACGTTTTTATTTCAATACAACAGTGGACACTGTGCATTTGACAATAATGTCTAAATATGTAGTGTAACAGTCTCATTTTAAATACCGATTTTCTTAACTAGCTATGTAGGAAAATCATATTTTTTTATGAAATCCAACAAAGGCAGAGATATTCCTACCCAATTATACCCATCGGATCGGCATCTTCTTTCCGCAAGTGATTGTTTCGTGGACGCTCATAAATCGAAGGTCATGCTGCCCTTACCATGTTACCTTCCTGCAGCTCTTGCCTGTCTTCTGCCATGTCTGCCAGCTGTCCCTGCCCTTCCCCAACCCTCTTCTATGTTCGTTTTGCTATTTTCTTTCCGTGTCCCTGGTGCCGCTCCTATAGGCTGCACTGGGAGTGCTCATTCTTCTGCCCTGATGGTGGACCTTGGGGCCTCATCACAAGTATGGCGGAGTTGGACAAAATTGGCACTAATGGAATTGCCACCAATGTTTCCACTCCGCCATACTAAGTGTATGGCCCTGGAGTGGAGAATGTACCGCCAGCATTATGCTGGTGAATCCTCAAACTCTTGCCAAAAGATCGGAGAAATCGGTCGAATTTCCGCCGCAGTAATTCCACCAAAAAAGCCCCATAGAGTCCTTCGGACTGATACAAAAAATGCGGATTTACACCGGCACTACCAATTGTAATCTGGTCATAATTCTGCCAGACCAAGTGGTGGTAATGGTAATTCAGTTGGGCGGTATTCCAGCAGATTTACCACCAGAAAACCGTCCAACTTGTAATGAGGCCAACTTGTTTTTGTTTTTGCTGGTTATTTGCTCTTACGTGTGTTCTTTTACAGATAAGTCCCTGATACTTGCTTTCCTTTTTTTCGTTAGCCCACAGGAGACACTCTTGTGACACTGGCCTACTTTTCTTTTTGTTTTCAGGCCTGTTCTCTCTTTCTTCTTCCCCACTCCCCTGCTGTCACATGAACCTGTCTCGCTCCTCAGCAAACGCTTGTAGCAATTCGTGCCTGATTTACAAACGCGTTTTTAATGGGAAAATCACATTAAAAAACGCTTTGTAAATCATGCATCTTGCCTTCAGTATTTTGTCTGCAGGAAAATGACCCGGTGCCTACTCAGCTCTTCAGAATGTTATCGCTATTTTATTCCACTCTACAAAGACCCATTTTAAGAAAGAACTAAACTACATTTGAATAACCTCTTTCGTGGGATTCAGAGCTTGAGGTTCTCACTGTCAAAAAGAAGTTGAAGATCACGTCTAGGTTATTGTGTTTAGAACTTTTTGGAAATGGTAATTCAGAAGTGGGTACAATCTGGAAAGTTAATTTGGGCATTACTAACAACGTGAGTGATCTCTAGCTTCTAATCACCACTTGGGTATACATGGTAACCCTGGCATTGAGCCATCATTAGTGTTTCATTTTTTGAAAAAACGCAAGTTTAGTGATAAGAATTGCCAACGACAAAATTGATTTCTTTGTAACCTTGTGCACGCAACCTGCCCGATATTTGTTTCGCATTGTGACCTTCTCCTTACTGCAGAGAGAAAAGCACGCTCAATTTCTTGCCCGGAGCACGTCTGCCGAACGGGTAGTTCTCTGGGAGGGCAGAAACTACCTTTGCCAGCGTCCCAACCGCATGTTACGTTCTGCGGCGCCTGGGAGACAGAACATCGAAGGCCTTGGAAGTAGGCCGCAGTGGCGCAGCTCCGGCAGGAGTGAAATAAGACACGCCACACCTTGTTAGTATCTCGGCCCGGAACTGCCTCCCATCCGCGGGGGTGGGGCTTTTATTTAGACACCCTGCGTCACCGCGTTGCGGGACGCAGGGCGGATACAACATTCCTCCTTTATTTTAACTTAACTCGACATAAAACAAAACATGCCATACATCTCTGCAAATACTTCAACTGCAAATAAGGGGCCTCTCCGTCTCATAGTTCTCATGGGGCTGGCTACCACACATGGTCTTTGAGCCGAGCTGGCGGCTTGGTGGCGGTTCTCAAACCATATCTCCCACCCTTGGAGCTGGGCCCCACTGTCTCACTGGGTGTCTCACCTTCCATGTCCGGCTCACACATGTCAGGTTCACTCCACTGCTCCCACGTTCTGTCACTCACTTCATCTTCTTCCTGAGGGTGATCGGGTTCTCTTTCGTTCGGCTGTGGGTCTTCATCTTCTTGGAGACATTCTCCATCAGTCCATAGGTTGCGTGGCACAGCCTTGAACCACAACGCATTTCGTGTCGCCTGTCGGTGTCCTCTTTGTACAGTTATCATGGTCCCCTGTTTCTCACTGACAGTTCATGGGAGAGACTCATAGCGGGAGTCCAGTTTGGACTTTGTCGGGTTTTGCAGCATGAGCACCTGGTCTCCCACCTGGTGGTCGGATGGTTTTGACCTCCTCTTGGCGCTCATGTGTGCATTGGCTCCCGTTCTCCTTCTTTCGGTGCGCTCATTGTCAATCCTGTCTGGGCTTCTGCTGGGGTAATGTGGAATGGAAGACTTTATGACTGTGCCAAACATCAGGTCGGCTGGCGGGACGCCAGTCATGCTGTGAGGGGTAACCCTATAGTTTTGCAGAAAGCGATAGAGGTCGAATTTCCACGGACTGGCATTTGCTCTCGATAACCTTAGCGCTTTGTTGAGTGTCCTCATGAATCGTTCCACATCCCCATTCGCCTGGGGCCACCTTGGCATGATACGATGGTAAAGTATGTTTAGTTCTTGCAGATATTGTTTGAACTCCTCCCCTTGGAATGGTGGGCCATTATCACTCTTTATTCTTGTGGGCAGTCCATGTGTTGCAAACATCTTCTCCATGGCAGGGATGACAACTTCCGCTGCCGTGGATTCAACGATTTCGACTTCGGGGTATCTGGAAGTGGTCGTCAATGGCCACCAGGAGGTGCAGGATTTTCCTGCAGTTAGCAAAAAATTGATGCTGATTGCGTCCCATCTGCTAAGTCTGCGTTCTGCTGACTGGATGGGTTCAGGGTCAGGTGGAGCACCAGTTATCTGGCATGGTAGACAGGTGTTTATTAGTCTTTCGACCTTCTCATCTATCTGTGGAAACCACACTTGGTGCCGGATTCGAGCTTTCGTCCGGGCCATCCCTTGGTGGCCTTCATGGGCTAACGCCACTATTCTGTCCTGAAGGCTCGGCGGGATGATGATGCAATTGCCCCTGATTAGTAACCCTTGTTCCGTTATAGATAGGTCCTGCCGTATGGTGAACATCCCTGTGAGAGACGCCTTTGCTTCTGCTGTCCTGTTGTAAGTGCTCTTCATGAAGGACTTCCAATCGCCTGAGATAATGGTGTCTTTTACTAGGTCACAACACAGGTCTTTGTGTGTTTCCTCTGCAATGTCATCGATGCTGACGGCCTTTGGTCTCATGGCACGCACCACCTGGCAGATATGTTCCTCAGTCTCTTCGGCTACTTGAACTTCTTATGGAGTTGCTGCTCGAAGTCGACTTGAGAGGAAGTCTGCCGGGTTCCATCTTCCCGGCTGATAGGCCAACTCGAAATTGTACTGTTCGAGATGTAGCAGCCATTTGGCTATTCTGGCCGGCGGGTGGGAGGATGTGCCCATGAAAATTGGCAGCAGGGGTTTATGGTCCGTAAATGTTGTGAATCTTCTGCCATACAGATAGAGGTGGAAATGACGACACCCCCAAAGTACGGCAATTGCCTCCTTCTCAATGTGGGGGTATCGTTGCTCTGCCATTGTGAGAGCTCTTGACGCGTATGCAATTGGCCTCTTCTCGCCCTCTTTGGTCACCTGCATGAGGATGGCCCCTAGGCCTACGGGGCTGGCATCCACATATAGTTCAGTTGGGAGCACTGTGTCATAGTACGTCATTTTCGTGTCCGCCGACAGCGACTCTTGTCTTCCTGACACCCTTGTCCCCATTCCCACTTTATGTTGAGTTTGGTAAGTTCTCGAAGGGGTTCCGAGAGTGTGGCCAAATTCCGAATGAATCTCCCACAGTATGTGGCCATCCCCAAGAAACTGCGCACTTCGGTGGGTGTCATGGGCTGGCTCGCAGCCTGGATGTATGCAACTTTCCGGGGATCCAGTGATATGCCAGTGCTGCTGAACTTGTAGCCAAAGAATGATATTTCCATTTTGAAGAATTCACATTTCTCATTGTGAATAGTTAGTCCAGCTCCTTCTAGTCTGCCCAGGAGCATCTGTAGCCTCCTCAAGTGTTCTTCACTGTCCCGAGCATGGATCAGGATGTCGTCACTCACATTTAGGACACCTGGTATGCCTCGGATGACCTCCTGAATTGTCGGTTGAAAAACTTCGGCAGCTGAGGAGATCCCAAAACTCAAACACTTATATCTTCGCAAACCCATGTGTGTCGAAAAAGTGGTTATGTAACGAGATTCCCTATGCAGTTTTAGCTGGTGGTATCCTGCTTTCAAATCAACTTTGGGGAAAACTTTTGACCCCATGAGATCAGCCACAATTTCGTCCAGGGTAGGCGTGATGTGGCGCTCCCGCTTGATGGCAGCTTTTCCAAGCTGTTTGGGTTTTTTTGTGACTACCATCGGGGAGACCCATGGTGTGGGTCCCATTACTCCTTCTATTGTGCCAGCTTCTTCCAGCGCTTTGAGTTCTTTGTCCACTTGTTTGCGCATGTGAAATGGGGTTCTCCTGTGTCTTCCGGCCTTTGGCTGGACCGACTCGTCAATGTGGAGTTTGATTGTCTTTCCTTTTAAGCACCCTATTCCTTTTTACAGGTTGGGATACTGTGCCAGGATCTTCTCGACTTCTTGTGCCTCCTTTACTTGACAGATGAACTTTACTAGCCCCAGGTCTTCGGCCGCATCACCACTTAGAAGGCATTCGATGCCCGCATTTACCACGTAGATTTTTTACGGTAAAATGTTCTCACCATGGCTGAGGGCAGTGCGGAATCTACCAACCACCGATAGGGGTTTCCTGCACCCATATGCGAACAGCAAAGTGTCTGTGTCCTTCAGGTCCGGTAGTGGCTGCAGTGTTTGAAATGTGCTTATGGGCATAACATTTACGGATGCTCCCGTGTCTATGGTCATCCATACCTGTTGGTTTTGAAGGGTGACCTGGCACTTGCGCCTCCTGGGCCCTTTTTTGGCGTGGCATGTCCATGATTCAGGGTTGATACCAGGTAGACCTTTCTCCCTTTCTTCCACTGTTCCCTGCTAGGCTCCTGTTGGGACCTTGTCGTGTCCTCTCCTTCCTCCTTAGTCGATGAGTTTTTTGTTTCCACTCGCTGGACACTTGCTTGCTTCTTTTTCTTGGTCCCATTCTTCTCTTGAGGATTTTTTGGTGGTGGTTGTGGGGTGCTCGATGACTGGCACACCTTAGCATAGTGGTCCTTCCTGCCACATGCACCGCATGTTGTTCCATTCGCCCGGGCAGTACCGCCGTCCATGTCGCTGTCCACCACACCATCCAAACTCGGTAGGTCCGGGGATACGTTGTTGCCATCTCGCATGTGTGTAATTTCCGCCAGTCTCATCCCTTGTCGACTGCCAATTTGTGTCTTGGGCTACCATGGTTGTCGTGAGGGCAGGCTGTAGTTTTTGAAGACTAGTGCCCATGTGAGCGGCCCTAGCGTGTGCCAGTTCTCTTTACCGACCCAATTCCAGAATGCGTGTTAGGGAGATGCCTCTTTCACTCAGTATCATTCTTCTCAGTTTCTCAGATTGGATGCCGTTGATGAGCTGTCTTGGGATTTATTTCTCAACGTTCGTGAACTCATGATATTGCCAGCTTCCTGAGTCGGGTGTGGTAGGCATCTAAGGTCTCCTCTTCTGCTTGAATTGTGGTGCAGAATATAAAGGTTTCGTAATCAGGGTTGAGTTGTGGGAGAAAATGAGCCGTCAGAGCATCCTTCGCTTGCCTGTAGATGTCCTGGCCATCATCAATAGTTAGCGAGTTAAAAATACGTAGCACTTCGTCCCCCACATTTAGCAACAGGTGTGATCTCATTTTTCTGTCAGTGGTTATGTCCTTACATTCCATTGCCATTTCAAATTTTTGAATCCATAGCTGCCACCGGGGGCCAACTGATGATGGATCCGTGAATGGGTCAAATGGCTGTATCATTACAGAGGAGCCCCCTTGTGGGCGAGCTTGCGGTGATGACATCGATAGATTAGCCGCAAGTCTCGAAGGCTTGCCAGCCTGGGGGTGGACGCGCCGGTCGCCATAGCAGGGCCTCACTGTCCCCTGATGGGGTTTGTTCGCCTCACCTTGGTGCGTATCTTCAGGCGTCTGTGGTCCCCTCTGTGGCTGAATTCTGGAGCTGTGGTGGACGGGTCTGCTGCCTCGATCCAGGTGCTTACCACATCTGGTTGCCGTGATCACACGTGCATGCCGCGTGCGTGGAGTCTCCCTGCATTGTGCCGTGGTGCATTTGACCCCTGGATGTCAGTGGGTGGATACTGCTGTTCCTTATGGCCATGTGTAGAGACTGTATCTCCTCCATCAACTGGGGCTCGTGTAGATAATGACATGATAGAGAGGAGAAAAAAAAAAGTCCTTGTGAAAAAATGTATTTATTTTTTATGGGCAGGGGGTTTTGTGTTCCCCCCCACCGGGTGTCCAAAAATTTAGCGTGTGCTGCTATTATGAACAGCTGACAGGGCGTCGCACGCGTGTGCTGGGTCCCGTTTCCCTCGTCGCCAGTGTTACATTCTGGCTCCGTGCTGCGGCGCCCTTGAGACAGAACGTCGAAGGCCTTGGAAGTAGGCCGCAGTGGCGCAGCTCCGGCAGGAGCGAAATAGGACACGCCACACCTCGTTAGTATCTCAGCGCGAAACTGCCTCTCATCCGTGGGGGCGGGGCTTTTATTTAGACGCCCTGCGTCACCGTGTTGCGGGACGCAGGGCAGATACAACAGCGCATATATCAAAACATCAAGCACTTCAGCGCCAACGCTTCTGTGTCAAGCCAGTCTTCGTCAGTCCACGCCGTCAATGGGGTTGCAGCGTGAAACTATCTTTCCTGGCTGTCTCAGCAAGTAAGTTCTGCCAGTGTAATCAGGGGTCAAGTCATAAAAAAAAGTGGGGGGACTCATTAACATACCAATTGAATGTGGTTTCACCAGAAATTAGCATATCAAGGTGCCCTCTGAAAGAAGTGGGGGGACTTCTGAAAAAAGTGGAGGGACTCCGTCCACCCGCATGTACCCTCGACTTGAGCCCTGGGTGTAATCCTATGAACGTTCCTACCATCATTTTACTTATCTCTGCTGAGAGCACTCAATTATTATACATTACACCTACTGGGGTCTGGCCTGGAGGAGTCAGCTACTGTTATTAAGTGGCTTGCTCATTCCCTACCAATGCCTGACTGTCCCAGTATCATACTCTGTGTAAGCTACAGTCACGTTTCAGAGTATTTGGCATCATGGGCCACGCAAATAAAGTTAATCTTTTCCTGACTGCTCAGAAAGCTAACTGCATGGCCATAATTAATAAATATCTCCAATTGAAGCTGGGTACTCCGCAACAGCTTACATCTGAGTCACACAATGCTAAGCAAATACATGCACCCCCAGAGTAACCCGACCAAGTTACACCTTTAAATCCTGATTGTAACGAGAGAGATGTAACCATGCCAGTATTAAAGAACCGAGCCACCCACGATACAAGTGTGCAATCAGGAATTGTGCCACATACGGTTCATATTACACACAATGGGCCTCATTATAAGCTTGCCGGTCTGATAACAACGGTACTGGTAAGCTTGCTGGTACAGTTGTTACCGGACCGGCAAACTACGAGGTCTGCTCGTGGGTGTCTTTCCGCCCGCCAGGTCAGACCTGCACCCGCAATCAAACCATGTCGGATGCACCGGCACCATTCATGAATGGTACCGTTGCATCTGGCCTCCCCATTGCCATTCAGTCTAATGGGACTCATATGGGAATGGGGAGCAATATTTTCCGGTGGCTGGGCATGGGCAATTACCCGGTCTGCCGGGGCCGTAATGCCTGGTAATTGCCCATTCCCGGGCACTGAAAAAAAATTATTCCGGCGGCAGCCGTTCCAGTTTTACCGGCATGGCTACCTCCGGTCTCATAATGAGGCCCAATGACAGACACGGTCGCATAGTTAAGTTAGGCAACACGAGACAAGCTGACCCTCGCCCATGGACCATTCTTGGGTAACAGAACACAAGCGACCGGGAAATCAATCACACCCCCTGAGTCTAAGAATAAACAAGACAGGGTAGTACTATCACAGATCCTGGACAATGGTACTCACCTTAAAATGGCACTTATGAATACTAGATTTCTCAACAAACAGGCATTGGACATCCATATCTATATTATTGACAATGATCTGGATGTTCTATGCTTGACTGAGACTTGGATCACTGACACCAGTGGCGCCATGATTAACTTATCTACCCCAGAGAGATACTCCATTATATGTAAACATCGGGAACATGGACATGGGAGCGTTGTAGCCATCATTGCCAAGAATACATTCACATTCTTAAAAGCCCCAAGCCACTGTAACGATTGTGAAATACTCCATTTGAAACTGATTCTGGCACCCTTTAGTTGTGTAAACCTCATCCTAATATATCGACCTCCTATTGATATGCCCAACTTCAAGAAGGATATTATTCAGCTACTATGAGCCTTAAATCGACCAAATAGCTCTGCTTTATTCCTAGAAGACCTTAATCGATGGTGCAAAACATCATCGATAAGGAGGCGATTGCATTAGAACAGGCCCTTGAGGACATTGACTATCATTTTCATAACAACGACCCCACCATGGATAAAGGTAATATTTTGGACTGGGTTGTCACAAGAAATGTGGACGTACACATTAATAACACAACTCCTTGTATTTAATCAGACTATTATGTCATAGACTTCCACATTCAGTTTCAAGACCCCCCCAAGAAACCTACTAAAGCCCCAAAACATGTAATTATCTGCAACTTCAAAAAGGTGCCGCCTTCTCACCTACAGGGATGTCTTGATGACATTATGTCCAACACATCAGATCCAGCTGAATTCCTGGTGGCTACATGCAACACCACTCTGATATGTGTGTTGAAGAAAATAAAACCTGTAAGAAAGAAATTGTTTAGGGATAATGCTGGACATAAAAGGTGGTTTACCTCAGAGCTTACCGTCCAGAAAAAAAGACACGCAGAAACGCGTTGGCTAAAATCCCCTCCAATCTCATTAAAGACACCTGGAAAAAAGTAGAACAATCCTATAAAGTTGTCATTTTGGAGACAAGAAAGAACTTCTACAATGAACAGATTAACGGGGGTACAACAATTCCCAAAAACTGTTTGAGATCCTGAAACTCCCGGAAAAACCCAAAGCTTGATCAGTACCCTTCTCCCTCACGGCCCAGGACTGCTCTGGCGTTCATCTGGCCTTTGCCATCAAAGTTTCGAAAGCACGTAACAAGATTAAAAAATATCTGGCAGACATCACACCCCAGGGCCTGGACAGATTTTTCTCCCAGCCCCAATGGCAAACTGCTAGCGAATAACGATCAGTCTCAATTCCAGTTTGTACCGATCACAATCCTAGATATGGAAAGAACCATGGCAACAATGCACCCCGCATCCTGTCCACAAAATACTATACCACCTGAAATCATCCTGGACAATCAAGGTGTCTTCACCCCTTTTCTTTCCGTGACAACCATGTGCCAGATATCATTAAGGTCGTCACCGTCACTAACCTGATAAAGAAAATCAGATTAGACCCGAAAGACACAAACAACCTAAGACCAATTATCAACTTCAACTTCCTTTTGAAGATCCTAGATAAAATGGCAACACTACAGTTCCAAGCTCATGTTGACACCACTCTCATTCTACATAATAGGCAATCTGGTTTTAGATAAGAGCATAGCACTGAGGCGGCCCTGCTCGACCTAAAGACACATATGTTGGAGATCATGGACAAATGGAATACAGGAATATTAGTCCTGTTAGATCTATCAGCGGTGTTCGATCTTCTTGAACATGAATGCCTACTACATACCATAGGAGATCTAGTAAATTTTACTCAGGAAGCCATAAAATTGGTCCATTCTTTTCCGTCCCATCGGACATCCGCAATTTGCTGGGGCGATACTTCATCTATGCCAGCCTCCACCTGCCACTGCGTGCCCCGGGGAGCTTGTTTGCCCCCCACTCTCTTCAATCTGTATATCAGACCACTTTGCAGTCTGCTTGAGGAAATGGGGTCTTGTTCACCAACTATGCTGATGACACTCTGCTGATTCTTCAAATCAGTGGAGACTATGACCATGACACAGCCAACCTCCAACGTATATACAGCACGATTGAATTATGAACAATTGGATGTGCCTGAATGGACGGAGGTATTGGTTTTCGGGTCCTCCCAGGCAAGGGCAAAATTGAATGCTGATTATCTGAGCTTTAAAATCAAGGACTGTAAAATCTCTGTACTAGAGAAAGAAGAACTTAGGTATCCACCTAGAATCTTCCCTTAGTGCAGAGGCCCATGTGAACCAGACCACCAGAAATTGCCAACATTATACCAGACTGCTAAGAAATATAAAACCTTTTATCTCAGAGACAAATTGCATAACTATAGCCCGAGCCATTATTCTATCCAGGCTAGACTATTGTAATGCCCTACTGACTGGTGCCAATAACAAATGCCTTCAAAAACTCAAAATCCTCCAGAACGATACCATATGTATCACAAAAGGGATCCCCCGGAGAGAACACATTTCCACCAGCAGCTGGCTTCCCGGCCCAGCACGCATACAGTTCAAGGCAGCCACACATGTCCACAGATGCCTACATGGGAGAGCCCCAGCATACTTGAAATGCTGGGTGTCCTTATATAAGCCTAATAGAACTTTACGATCATCCAGCCTGGGGCTGGTTAGCTGCCCCAGATTCAAATTAAGAAATGGTCTAGGGAGGAACTTCCCTACTCTGGCGGCCCATGTTTGGAACACACTTACCTTGAACCTAGGGCAGGAAGTTGACATAAGGGCTTTCCGTAGGTCTCTAAAAACTCTACTCTTTAGCTGAAGCTATCATGTATTGGATATAATGGGCCTCCTGCCCCGCCCTTCCCTCACTTGTCCCATCCTCTTTATTTGTAAAATTGTGTAATTGTGCGTCCTGATGGGTTTTCGGGCGCTATATAAATAAATAAAATAAATAGGGATTCTCCCGATGTGTAATTTCTCAGTTACTAATTTTCTGTTGTTTAAACTTCATTAATTTTGATGCTGGCATTTAGAGCCCAGAACGGGGAGATGGGGAGATTGGCAGATGGGTAGCAGGTGCAAGTGGATCTGGGTCACCTGGCCTAAGCCCGGCCACCTGGTGCCTTCTTGCCTGCCGCTCTTTTTCACCACTTAGCAAGCCCCGCACAGCTGGTGCCTTCCTGCTTGCCGCTCTTTTTGACCACTTAGCAAGCCGCGCCCATCTGGTGCTTTCCTGCTTCCCGCGCTTTTTCACCACTTAGCAAGCCACGGCCACCGGGTGCCTTCCTGCTTGCCGCTCTGTTTCCCTACTGAAGGAGCCCTCCATCTTCTTTTCCTTTGCAGATGGGGAGCAGGTGCAAGTGGATATAGGTCACCTGGCCTAAGCCCCGCCCACCTGGTACCTTCCTGTCTGCTGCTCTTTTTCACCACTTAGCAAGCCCCACCCACCTGGGGGCTTCCTTCACGATCACTGTCTTGTGGCCAATGCTGGATTTGACTTTCATGGGCTTCATTCATTCACGGTGCGTCACTCTTTCTCAACTCTCGTGCTGGACTTCCTTTGCATCTTGTACTGTGGCCCTGAATCATGCTGTTCCCATTTTCATCTTGTATCCTGGGTTGCAACATTATGTGTTACTACTGACTTCTGCAATTGTATTCGCTCTCCACTGTTGCTTTTCCGCTCTTTTTGACTGCTTACTCTCTTTTCTCTCCTCCTTTCCCTTCTCCCTTTTCCTATCTACTCCCCTTACTTTCTTCTACGGAATTACTCTATCAGAATTGTCCCTGGACCTATGATAGCAACCTTGTCTGTTTCCTACACCCTCCCATTACTGTTTTTTTCCTCCCCACAACCCCTCCAGCACTATCTGAAATGTCGCCAGGCCTAGTATGATAGTCGCTTGTTTTGTTCCTCCCCTCTCTTTTTGCACCCCTCTCCCTCACCTTTTGTTTTTCTCCGGCTCTACCAGAAATGTTGTCAAGCCTAGTACGGTAGTCGCCTGTCTGTTTCCATTTCCTTCCCACTCTCCCCCTCCCTTCCTTATATATGTCTTAGCTCTTGCACTATCTGAAATGTCGTCAGGCCGAGTACGATAGTTAATTTCACATCCTTACTGTTCATGGCCTGTAAGAATGTGGTTGTATTTTCCCTTGTTCACTCCCTTGCCTTGAAGTGCTTTGAAACACATTGTGTATAGGCGCTATATAAATAAACGATCATATCATATATCAAACGATCATAACTGAATGCAAGTCTTTGACTCTGTGTCTGCACTTACTCTCAAGCAGTAATAATGTTTTCAGTCGCAGCACCCACAACCCCTGGCCACCAAAGTTTTATATTTCTAATTTGGTCCCCGGAAAGAGAAACATACATTTGAAGTTGCTGCTGAATGACTCCTAATCACCATTTTTATCTTGGACTATTATACACCGAAAACTATTACATTACAGTACAGCTAGGGAGAAATGGCATATGAAGAGGGACACAAAGGTTTGTAGGTTTTTGCTTATTTACCTACCCATTGACTGCACATGGCCATGATAATCCCTATGACCATTCTCACCAACTTCCTGAACCCCCCTGCTCAAAACACATACTACTGGGATAGCTCTGAGCTAGCTTTCTCAAGCCTTACCATCAAACGTTGTCGTAGGAGTGCCTGCCAGTTTTTTTCAAAGCAGTCTTCTTAGAGTTCATTATTTAATTGGAGTTGTAAACTCACTATTGGTGTAATAAAAATGTCTTAACCAGGTCTGCCTTCAGCCACTCGATTTACAAGGACTTTGGGTGTCCTTCATTGAAGTCCTGTAATACGCGGGGCATACACATCACTACATTTCCCTCTATATCTCCAGGGCTGCATATTTCCTGCTTTCATATATCGAGCTGCTGCATTTTGGGAGTTGTAGTCTTGGGTCAATTTAATTGGGGTGCTTAAATTGGACTTAACCGACTAAAACCAATGGTTGTGAGAGAGCAAATGTGGAATCCTGATTGCACGCAGTTTTTTGCACTTTTGTCCGCGTGGGCTGTACTGTCTTGCACAGAAGATGAAGTTGAATGCACTGGCACCCGAAGGGCTCTGAAGTTGTGCTCTATGGCATGGATGGGTAAGCGATCCAGTAGTCTGGGATTTGTAATTCTAAATTTAAAATTGGAACGGCGAAACTAACGTTGCCAGAAGGCAAAGAATACATGGCCCGGAGGAACAGGAGAGTTCTGCACGCACCAGGGAACCTTTCGGCACAGCCTGATTCTCTTTGCTGGCTGGCTTTGCAGGCGCAGCACACGCGTGCCGGCAAGTACGGGCGGTGGAGGTGGCAGCTTTAAACCCGTGGATCTGCAAGTCAGAAAATCGAGACATCAGAGAGAAAAGGAAAGAAGAAGAACAGCAAAAATACCTCGTGGCCTTGTTTAAACTCACGGACACATGGATGCCTCTGCACCCCCTCCCCCCCCCCCCCCCCTGTCTAGTTCCCCGAGGCTACGTCTGCGGCTGCGCCATTAGGCCATGTTATCTAACATGTCATTTCAAAGAAAGGTGCATTACATTACGACTGTAGGTGGAGAGGTGCTTGCAGTGAGCACAAATGAGCTTGTAATGGTCCATCTGCTTTGCTTTAATTTAGTGATCCCTCCAGGGCTGGGAGCTGGAGTGAGAATAACAATGCTCCCCCATCTGCTATTGTAGTATCAGCTCCAGCTGAATTATCACATGTTTTGAGTGGCTGGCATATGCTCCGACATAAAGCTGAGAAAAAATGTTGCTCCAGCTGTTGTGTTGACAAATACTTTTCAGCCAGTCATTAACTTCAGCTCAGTAACCTGGAGGGTGGGAGAGCGGGGGATCTCGTGCAATAGTGGTTGTTTATTAGCAGCATTCAGAATCAGTAGTGCTCCTGATTGGAAGATGAGGCAATTCGTCAGAGCCCTGGCACTGTGCAAATATTAGCACAGAGGCTGCGTCGGATTCAGCGGGTGCACCTGTGTTAGCATTAACGAAACAATGCCAGTGCACCAGTTCCAGAGACGCGTTTTGGTAAAGGCTCGCTGCCTGAGCTGTTTGGCACAAGTGAAGAACACTTGGGAGGCCCACGTGTGTGAACGTATTTGAAGTTGGCACTGACTCATTAGTCGACGTGAAGCTCAAATGATGGAAATAAAGATTCTTTTGTAACTTGCAAGCCCGGAGTGTTCCCATTATAGCCTTAAATAGTGAGGGTACAGGCATTAAACCAAGCGATCATGACTTTAGCTAAATGCTTTATTTTAATAGTGAGTTAACTAAATAGACAAAACGTGTTAGTGGCTGAAATGTTGCATTATCTTGTAGTAAAGTTGTTTATATAGTTAGTATTTTAACTGCAAACCGGGTTGAACCGGGTGTTCTTGAAATGAGCATTGCTTAGGTGTACTCTAAAAGTAACGGATTTCTCTATAGGAAACTGCAAGCATTTTTCCATGTTTTAGCGTTCGCTTTGAAGCTTTACGTTGGATGTTGCATGTCACACTGAAGGTGCAGTGAAAATAAATCGTCCCAGAGAGGGAATGTCTTCATTTGTATGAAGAAGTTTCGAAGGAATGGCGGACATGTTTTAAAGCACGCCTCCAGGCTCCGATGGGCAGTTTTTAAGTTATTGGTAACATCCTTGTGTTTGTGCCACAGCGAAGCCTTTTGTAATCCCTCCATTTTTTTGCAATCGTGAGCTCCCTGGCCCGCCTGGTCGACGGATCTGCCTGTGTTGCTGTTGCTATGTCTTCGATGGTGAGTGCAGGTGGTAGAGCCTGCTCTGCGACATAACATAGGTATTATGCACTGCCCCCTCGTGGCGACCCACTGGATTTTGTCAGGTGCCTCGAGATGTAGTCGGCCGTGTTGTTGTCTCCGCCCGGTCGATGAACAATGCAGTAGTCATAGGCTTGGAGGCGGATACCCCACCTCTCGATTCTGGGGGGGCATTTTTGTTCTTGGCTTCCCGAATAGTGATAGGAGGGCCTGGTGGACCGTCACGAGCGTGAATTTCTTTCCTACTACAAAATGGTGGAAATACTTGCATGCCCAAACGGCTGCTAGGCTTTCTTTCTCCGCCTGCGAGTATGCGCTCTCTGTCGGGGATAAACATCTGCTTGCGTAGGCTACGGCGCAGCTCGCAGGGGTATCTGGCTTCTCCCATTGTGCTAGGATGGGCCCTAGGCCTACTGGGTTGGCGTCCATGATGAGCTTGGTGTGCCAGCTTGGGTTAACGTATGCCAGGTGTGCTGCGCTGGTCAGTTGCCTTTTGATTGAATCAAATGCTCTCTGGCATTCTCTTGACCACCTGAAGGGTTTGTCCTTTCTCAGAAGTCGTTGCAGTGGCTCTGTTGTAATGGTGTACCTTTGCAGATAGCGGGTGCAGTATCCTGCCATTCCCAGGAAGGATCTAACTTCCCCCACGTTGGTAGGTTCATTGAGCTTGTTGCTCGCCTGTACTTTGTTGGGGTCAGGCTGCATCCACTCTCCGGAGAACATGTGTCTATAAAAACCCTAGTTTATCTCTGCTGATGTTACATTTCTCATAGTTCAATGTGAGTCCTGCTGTCCTCACGATTTCACACACTTCTAGGAGAGCTTTGTCATGTTCCTCTTGCATGGTGCCGTAAATCAGGATGCTGCCCGAGTAGTTGAATGCTGGGAGTAGGTGTCTGATCGTCTCTTGAAAGATCTCTGCGGCAGAGGAGATTCCAAAATGTAGCCGTTTGTACTGAAAGAGGTCGTCGTGTGATGCAAATTTTGTGATCCCTCTGGACTTGGGGAGCAGCTCGAGCCGGTGGTATCCCTGATTGAGGTCAATCATGTCTTCAATTCTGGGCCATGGGTGCCTCTCCCTCTCTATGGCGGTGTTGGCTCCTCTCATGTCAACACAGAGACATAGTTTGTCGCTCTCCTTTGGAACCACTATCAGTGGTGAGATCCATGGGGTGGGCCCTGTTGCTCATTCAATGATGTCATTGTCTAGGAGCTGCTGCAGTTCCTATGCCACAGCGTCTTGTAAATGGAAACCCACTCTGTGCGGGTGTTGTGGGACGGGCTTGATTTGGCCGTTGATGTGGATGTTGATCACTGTTCCTTTCAGTTTGCGCAGCCCTTGAAACAGTTCGGGGAAGATTCCTTTGATCAATACCTTGGTGAGCGGGGACCCAGATAGGTAGCAGTTTGATCCACTGCTTGGCTGACTGTGAGTGTACATCACCATGTCTCTTTCATTGAAGTGGATGTTGATTAGGCCATGCGCTTTTGCGGTGCGGTAGCTGAGGAAACATATTCCTTGGACACTGATGTGCAGGCTGCATTGATCCTTTTCCTGTTGAAAAGAATGATCTTTTGAATTGTCCAATTGACTGTAGTGGTATGCTGGATCCCCACTGAAAGATTCTTGCTTTGGACGGCAACAGCTCTTGCGTGTTTCTTGTAACTCTAAATTCATGTTCCCCCATGATGTTGAGGGTTGCTCCGGTATCAATGAGGAATGTCTTACCGCTATCAAAAACTGGATGTCCTCCCACTTTCTTACCCTCAATACTGACAAAACAAAGGTTTTATTTTTTCCCGCCAACACCCTTCCTCCCCCTTCTAACCACCCTTCCATCCTCTTTCCCCCTTCTCATCTCCCCTTCTCTGGCTCTGCCCGCAATCTAGGCCTCCACATTGATTCTAACCTCTCCTTTACTCACCACATCTCTCTAACCTTTCCCTCCGTGCTTGTCGTTTCCATCTCTACAATGTTCGTAGAATTCATTCCTCCCTCACCTTCCATGCCACCAAACTTCTAATTTCCTCCCTCATCTTCTCTCGTCTATTCTACTGTTCTGCTCTCCTCTTTGGTCTCCCCGCCTCTCACGTGGCCCCCCTCAAATCTTCTACCACTCTGCAATCATACTCTTTGTTCCCGCTCTCCTCACAATTCCATCTCAGCTTCACTTTCTTCTCTCGGTTGGCTCTCCTTTCACTCCCAACTTAAATTCAACTTCCTCTGTCTTGTCTTTAAATCTCTTCACAATCTTGCCCCTCCCTACCTTTCCACCCTCCTTGCCTTCTACTCTCCCTCTCGCCCCTCCGATCAGCTGACTGCTTCCTACTCAATGTTCCTCCACCTCCTTGTGCCCCTTCCCGATTCTGTTCTTTCCAGCTGCTTGCCCCCCTCCACTGGAACTCTCTACCTCTGCCTATCCGCTCCATCACCTCTTACTCTTCCTTCCGCTTTTCCTTAAAATCACACCTACTTCACCTTCCCTCCTGACTGCTCTCACTACTTCCTCCCTGCCCCCCGAACCCAGATTCTTAATCTAATGTACTCAGCACATTGTTCCACATACTGTTCTAGTTGTTTTGACTCGTGACTTGTTCATATTGCTTCTATTGTATCATTGATGTTATTATGTGAAGCGCTTTGGATTAAAGTGCTATATAAAATGTAATAAAATACAAAATACAAAAATGTGTGCATGACTGTATCCATCATTACCCTCACTTTTGGAACCTCACTGCCTTCATGCCTGGATGAGGTTCACAAACTCATACGGGAATTCTGAGTCTAGTCCGTAGGAGAACTCATCCCATTTGGTATATTGGTCCTCGAGGTAGCCATGTGTGTCTTTGTAGTACTCGGGTTGAAATAGAGTTGCATTCACGGAAGCTTCACTGTATTCTCTGCCTTGTTACATTGACCTTATCATTCTCCTCGGTGGTTGTGGGTAGGACTGGCTCTATCGCCACTGTGGGAACAGTTGAGCTGGTCTGTATGGAATATCTCAGCTGGGTTGTGTTGACTGCGGCTGGCGAGTCGGTGGGTACAGTCTCCCTTTCCAGCAAACTGTCTCGAAGTGACCTTCTCTGCCACATCTGGAGCACCTCTGTGTCATTGCTGGGCATGGCCCTCAGTGTGGGAATGGTTGGCCACAACAATAGCACGACTGCTGGAGCCGGGTCCTGATCTCAGTTGGGCATATTCCTCTCTCTGCTGCATCCTTGGCAGGGTTTTTCCGGCCTGAGGTGTTTCTCTCTCCTTCTCTGTAGCTGATGAATGCTGCAACCTTCTCTTCTTGTTCCATTTTTTTTTTGCCGTCTTGATTGCGGAGGCCTGTATTCCCACTCTTTCGTGCATTCTCGCCATTTTTATGACCTCGTCAATTGATAGGGGTTTCTTCAGGAGTTGTTTCGTACGGATGACAGACATCCTTCTATGACGAGGAGAAGGCAGAGAACTGACAGTGGAGGAGTTTCTGGCAGAGTTGTGTGATAAACTCCTCCACCATTTCGTGGGAGGCCTGACAGCATTGGTTGAACACATATAATTCATAGGCCCGGTTCGGTTGCATTACGAGCTTCCTATCCAACGCGGCCACAAGTGTTTCGTAAGTGTTTCTGTTTTCGGGCGGCATGGTTTTGATGATGCCGCTTATCTCTGTCCCAGCCAGGTTCGTGAAAATGTCTTTAACTACTGGAGATTTTTCTTCCCTCGCTGCCTTGATGAAACCGGTGAAGTCCTTGACCCATATTGTCCATCTGGACCCTCTGTCTGCTTGTGGTAGGAGGCTGAATGGGGTGAGTTTCCATAGGACTGCTATGCTGCTTGCGTTGCAAAGGGGTATGTCTTGTCCATCTGTCTGGTCCACCATGTTCTTTGAGTCTCAGGCGTGTATGCTGTGTGCTCTCTGGCTGTGTTCCCCTGGGGCTTCAGTTGTGCCCAGGGTATCTGGAAAGGATAATATAGGCCCCCAGTGCAGGACCTTGCATGGTAGTCGTGGCAGAAGTGGGTGGTCCCTCACAGTGTGCCTTGTGCCATTCTACGGCGTGTCACTAGCTTTTATCTGCTTCTTTATACTTGCAGGTGTCTGGTGTTGATGGGGGTTGTCCCTCATTCACCGGTGCTAGGGCTGACAGCCCTGCCAATTTGTCCTCTTTATATATATATATATATATATATATTTATTTATTTATTCTGATATCAGTGGTTTCTCTAGGTGCAGCGTGCTGCTAGCGTTGCTGGTGTTCCTGCTGTGATGGTTTCTTGGTCTCGCTCGTGGCTGGGGGCGGGGCTTATCACTGTAATGCTAACGGTGCCGGCTTCCCACGGATATGCTTTGCGGCCCCCTGCACACGTGTGACTCTCTCACTGTGAGGGTACTGCAGGCGGCTCTTGCTCTCTGCTCGGTTCTCTCCTCCCTTGTGGGTGCTGCAGGGAGGGCCGGCTGGGAGGCCACAAGGACGGCCCTGTGGGCCAAAGGACTCCGGGTGTCGAGAAGGAACGTGCGGCTCGCACAAAAAAGGATAGCGTAATTCCGCTTTAAAGGAGAACAAGGTTTTAAATGGTTTTATCCTTGTTGCCAGTTGCTATAAGGATTTGTCCTTCACTAGGAATGGAAAGAGGACAGGACACGTCTTCTCCTTTCACCATTTATTCAGTTAACTGACTTCACAGGCTTCCTCCTCCCGCCTCACATTTACTTAACCCTTTTCTCTCCCCTTTCTCCCTCATAACAGGGGCCAAGGTTCGAATCTGGGGTGAGCCTCATGAACTGGGTGAACATCTAAATTGGGTAGTTCCCCCATACCCACAAAATCAACTAGGTCCCAGGGTTTTAATGAACATTTTACACCTTCAGCATGTATTGAGTATGTGTTGTATTTATGATTTGCATTTTCCGCTTGCCCACTGTTTTCCACAACGGTTTTTATACTGTGGATTATTTTCTTATTGTTAATTGTGATAGATTGATGACATTTGAACAAAATTGCTAAAATAAAATGTCAAAAAAGCATTCATCAATTTGTACAGGAGGATTGTATTTCGGGAGAGTAACACAGGTTCGATCCCCGGGTCTGTGCTTAAAATGGTAAATAAAGCATTACAATTACATTTTATACCTGCAGCATATATTATTTGGCGATGTTTGTGATTTTCGTTTTTGATTTACAGACTCCTCTGTGCTAGAATAGCCTAGCTTTCACACATGCAGCAACTTGTGCATGCTTGTTCAGAATACAGTCAAACAGGAAGCAGAGATTCTGCACTTGGTGAGGGCGAGGTCAGTGGCAGAGCCAGGTTAGGGGCAGGGGAGGCGTTGAACCCCCCCTACCCCTCTGGCGCTAGCTATTCATGATCATGATTTGCTTCTGCAAACCCATCCTCTACAACCGATTTGTCTTTGATGATGCAAATTTGTTTTATGTGTTGCAAATAATTGCTGTCTTATATCTTATGATGGCTCAGCTCATCAATCAATAAACACATGTCCAAAATCAGAAGCGGCAGTGTTAATTGCTATTTTGTGGGTGCAAACCACATTTATCTTGCCTGCCCCTGAATAATGTTTCGACAGGCCATTATGCATATCAAGCGAGGCACGTTATTTCACTTTAACAATTTACAATTCTGCGCTTCCTTTGAATGCAATCCTATCTATTGCATTTTATCAGCTTCCCCCCCTTTATAAGGGAAAAAATAAATATATAAACACAATGCTAATGGGGGCAATAAAACACTATACAATATATATGCACTTCCAAATGCATTCATAATGACCCTCACTTGGCCAGGCAAGGAGCATGGCTGTGCCACTGAACACTCTGCAAGCAGAGGCTTATGGAGCGGGGTTTGCAGTGTGTCCTCTCTTTCCATTATATTATGAAAAGAGATACAGATGACAAGGTTGTCTCCATGAGAATCAACACTAATGCAGAGAGGCAGTCTATTGTTTTACTAGTGCTGAATGCTTTGGTTCGCTGCTGAGACTTATGACAACACATGCTGAATTGCCCACTGCATCCTAAAGCCTTCCCTCTCTTTGGGTATTGCCCAAGCAGCACATCTGTCTCAGGAATAACATACAACACGCCTGTATGAGCTACGCATGCCTGACATGGGACACCCTTAGGAGAGGACTCTGATAGCCAATCAGTGGGCCGATGGACTATATGAGATGACCAGCAGTTGAGAGCTAGTTGGCAGAGTGCCATTGTTTTGACTAACAGGGTTTCTTTTTTAGATTACAATTGGAATAGGTGGTTAGACATGTGTAATTGAAACCTTCAAATTAAGAACGTAACCATTTCAATGCTATAAGGTAGGATGGTGAGGCTTTGCCATGGTTTTGTCTGGCGTTCGTGGTGCTGTGCATTATCTCTAACAGGGACCCAATTACAGAATGAGAAAAAAATGTATTGCTAGCCTTTCCACACTCACATTTAGATCCAGGCTGGTGTGGTTTTCATACCTATTTAACATCTATTTTGGTGAGTTATTGTGTTCACTTCAGAGAAACTAGAACGTTTCAAGTAGTGAGATCACACCCAGTGTATTAGGAAGATAAAAATCACCATCTGACAATAAAATGAACTATTTTATTAGTGTTTAATTCAAAAATAAATGTGCTAAATCCTGCAATACCTCACGCTCGTGTGCTCCTGTTTCCTTCTTTTTGTTGTCCTTGCGTTTAAAGGCATGTCTTCTTCATAAGAGGTACTTTAAAGTTGCAATATGTTAGGGTTTATTAAGGCACTTCTGCACATCATGTTGTTTCTTTAAAGAGGCACTATGGGCCTGATTTATGGAATTTATAGCGCGGTGCAAAGTAACTTTGGAGTGCCAACAAACAACCTGATTCATGGAGCAGTGCAAAGTGTATTTTTGCAGTGCAAAATCTCTTTCCACTGCAAAAATACACGTTGCACGTCAGAAATACATTTTGCACTGCTCCATGAATCAGGGTGTTTGTTGGCGCTAAAAATTCCACAAATCAGGCCCTATGGCTAGTAAGCTAAACTGGATGACTTGGACTGTCAAAACTGCAGCATGCAATCAGGAGTAAGAAAATAATGAGCAATGTCAAGAAGACTAAGGCAGATATAAAATGTGTACCGGAAATGCATTGGCGGAACAAGGAGGTGGAAGAAAGGGAAATATTGGCATGGTTATACATAATTGATCAAATAAAAAGAGGTGTGACAAACACAGATATTAGAACCAAAGTATTGTATGTTTTTTGGTGGATGATGGGGGAGCTATTTCACTGCAACGGTACTGTTGTTTGTGTGCTAGCTAGCATCTCTGCCCCACATATTGAAAAGGGGTTACTCTTTAATAAAGTGTCCAAATTATGATTGTGCATGAAGACTTCAATGACATGTTAGAAAAATAGGCTAGTTGTATAAGACAATGATGCCTTAACCATAGATCTGAAAATAACTGTATAAAGCTGATGTATACACTGTTTATGTTTTGTAATCTGGTATTCCCATGGTAAAGTATTCTCTCATGCATGTTAAATAATCCTACTGGGACTTAGGAAAAAACCTTGGAAAATGATGAGAATCTTTCGACAGAGACCAACTGCCAAACCTCTTGTTGTAAGAGACAAAGCAAATTATAAAAACATATTTGTAAACTATTGCATCCAATTATCTTACTCTGAGGGACCTGTGATTGATTTTGACATAGATGTACTGGAATCCATCAGACTTTCTACATTGGAGAAGGGTGACATTTAAAAGAAAATTGTATTTGGTTGAAAAAGTCACCCTTTACAAAATACATATCCAGTCAATACTTCATAAAGCAATACATGAAGTAAAGACGTATATTTCGCAAGTTCCTACTACACAAAGTACAAAAATAATTTTTAATACACAGTTCATCAATGCTTCTAAAATAGACTGAACGTACATATATCATTTCATTTTAAACACAAAACAACAGTTCTCAAAAAGCCAAAAACCACAATACAAGTTTTTGTGGACAAACCACACAAACAATGCCTCCAGAATGCGTCACCATCCATACATACAACTTCATTCAATATCTTATTAAAATATAAAGTGCGTTGTGCAGTCAGAGCTTCACAAGAAATCAATATATGTTTCCAGTTTTGCAAAAGCGACGAAAAGCTTAATTCTTTTATCAATTCATGGCGTAATCGTATTTCCACTGTGGGAAACAAATTCTATCTGAATCAACTAAAGTCCTCTCTATACTAATGATTCAGGAATGTATTTAAATATGAAGCCAATACCCCTAGTTTTTTTAATCTTCCAAGATCAGATGTTGCATGGATGGGTACTCGTGAAATTTAGCAGTAGTGCAGCACCAATCCCATTTATATATGGATCTCTTAAATTTGTCGGCCACAGTTTCCAATTCCTCCCTGGTTTTACCTACATCTCCAAGGATCAGGAAACATGAATTCTCCAACATCACTAATGTATGGTCTTTCTTAACAATCATTGCTTTACTCAATTATTCATACAGGGTATTAGCTAAAGGGTTTAAGATGTTTCTATGTAGCGTTAAGAGCCTCCACTTTAATCTGGCTTGCTGTGACCCAAGTCCTAGTTTGTATCACACAGCCGCAATTGGCACAGCATCAGAAACCCTTAAGACCCTGCGCCAGATAATTGCCTGAAGATTGTCACAAAGGCTCATGACATCCGGACAATGGAACCCTGCCCCATACAATAACTTTGGGACAAGTTTCCCCTCATAAAAATTCATAGATGGCTTAAGTAAAAACGTTCTGTATCTTTGATCGATTCTAATCATTTGATTTGATAGTGTCATCGTCCTTTGTTTTAACTTCAGTCCCATACTTTTATTGTGTGGTTTACTACAGATAGCAAAATGCAAGTATACCAGATTGTCCAGATTGTACACAGGCGCCAAACCGTCTATCTGCATCCTCCAGTTTAATGCCTTCCTTTTCTTATTAAAATGAATAATTTTGGGCTTCTTTAAATTTATTACCAAAGAATTGTCTTTATCAAATTTTGTGAAGGCTGACAATAGCCTCTGAAGGCCTAGGGGGTTTGGTCATATCAAAGGAATTCTTCGGCATACGCCACCATGGTGATGCTGAATTGCCCAATCCTTGGTGGTCCTTGGTGGTCCAAATGAAATAGGATCTAAGCATTCATTAACATCAGAGACGTGTAAATTGAAGAGGCAGGGGGCCAACATGCACCCCTGCATCAGACCTGAACAAGTCTTTATCTTCCTGGAAAGTTGGCCTCCCTGGTCTAGTCTCACTTGGATTGAGCTATTCTCATGAAACTGTATTATCAGTTTAAGTTTCAACCATCTATCAGCGATAGTCCATGTATCTAGTTTAGACCAAAGAAGAGGACGATCTCCCTGTCAAATGCAGCAGATAGCTAAATTGAGGCCGCAAATACAGAGTTATAGTTTCCTGAGCAGACTGAATACTGAACACACCTAGTGACGATCCCATTAAGATTGCTACTATGGGCCATTTTTTTTAAACCCAGTTTGGCACTTATTTAAACGATTTTCTTCAGCAGCCCAGGATTCCAAATGTGTTAATGAGAGAGATGCAAAGACCTTACCATCCATGTCTAGAATGGTAATAGGGCAGTTATTCATTGGGTCTGTCCTCACACCCCTCTTATATATTGGGAATACATATGCGTTTTGACAAGAGTTTGGATATCTGTCACCCCTCACAATTTCCCTGAACAAGATTGTTAATATTGAGGACCATAGAGCTGGCTCCTTCTTACACAATGTTTTAAATAGGTTATTAGAACCGTGGGCCCTTAAATCACTAGCTTTACAGATAGTATCCATTTCTTTGTGCTGATTTTATATCCAGGTGCCATTTACAAGAGCCAGCAATATCATATTTGCCTAAATGCTCTGTGGGACAATTATTTGATAAATATAGAGCAGAATAATGATCTACCCAGTCCTCCTTAGAGACCGGATTTGCCTGACTAAGTACTAGCTCACAATCAAGTCTGTTAATCGTTTCCCAAAAAGCACCCATAGTTGTATCCTTTAATATCCCATCATGTGTTCAGCATCCCTTTGTGGTGTTGCAGCGCGGTAACGTTTAAAGAAATTATATATTTAGTTTTGGCCTTCTTCTTCAGACCTATTTTTTGAACCTTTTCATGTATGGATTGTTCAATGTGTCCTAGCTTTGTTCAGATAAGCCTTTTGGCTGAGCAATATCTTTACTGAATGCATGTGTTGAGATTGCACTTTTTTTAATGGACGTTTTGCCTCCTATTTTCCTTTAAAAAACACAGGATAGAATATCCGCTATTGACTGATCAAAATTATCTGAAGTAAAAGTCTTAAGCTTTCATTTATAGTCAGTGCCTCCCATTAGTCCAGCCATGTTTTGATTTATTCTGTCAATTGACCCATTGTTCCACTTCACATGTTTTTTCCCACTGTTGCTGGTTAAACCTACCGGGGCCCCCAACTCCTCAGGTCTTAACAGAAATTCAAATCCCAAAAACATCATTTGGTGTTTGCTCCATTCAATTGATAATATTTTCATCTTTCTACAGATGTCAAACAAGGATGGATCCATAAGAAATAGTCTAACATGTGTTCACTGGCTCCTCTATGGCATGTTAACCCTCTAGGGACATCACCCGAAATAACCCGATTTGACATTTGCGGGTCCATTGGAGCCATAAAGATAGACCATTGGACTCCAAAGTGTGATTTATCCATCCTGCCTGACTGTTGAATAATCAATTCCAGAAGATCATCATCAGGTTGTAATATAGGGCAGAAGGAGTTGAGGGACATGTATCCATGGGTGAGCCTGCTTTGTTGCTCTTGCTTAACAGCTTGATGAATGTCTCGGCTGATATTTGGGGAAAGCTTCAGAGTTTGTTCTGGTGATCCTCGGATGACTGGATGGGTTGCATGTTGTGGGTGCTCGGTCTGCTTTGTATGATCTGTTGGATGGTGGTGATTTTATCTTTGAAGTGGTCTGCAATGTCATTGCATAGCTTCAGTTAAGGTATCTGAGTGTTGTTGCAGCCAGGAGGGTTTCTCAATTCATTTATGATTTTAAAGAATTCCTTTTGGGTATTGGTGGCTTTGGTGATTCTGTTATCATAGTATTTCTTTTTGGGCTTATTGATTTCCTTTTTGTATGAGTGGATTTGTCGCTGGAGTTGTAATTTCTTCAACTGATTGTTTTTTTTCCTCCATTTTACTTCAGGTTTCCTGCTTTTTCTTTTCATGGTGCTGAGTAGCGGGGTAAACCATTTTGCTGTTGCTCTTTTGCATGATGTTGTGAAAGGTTTTTCTTTTGAAATCCTGCTGATTGTTACAAAAATCCATTTATGAAGTAGTTCTGCTTTGCTCTCGAAGTCAGCTTTGTCCATGGTCGTTATTGGTGGTTTGTTGATTTCTAGTTGTTCTGCTAGGTTGCTGGCTCCGATGGCTCTGCAATTTCTATCCATGATAGTTGGCAGTTTGTCGGGTTGTTTGGCTGTTGTTGTGGGGAGTGTGATCACGAAGGAGATGACAAGGTGGTCACTCCAGAGGATCTTAATGGTGGCGTCGTGGTGATAAGGTTTTTGTTGGCGAAGATTGCGCCTAGCGTATGTCCCGCAGTGTGGGTTGCTCCTTTCACTAGCTGATGTAGTTTCATTGTCTTCAGTTGTTTGGCTAGTGATTTTGTGAGTTAGCGGATTCTTCGTCAAACCAGATATTAAAATCTCAGAGGATTATCAGGTATTCCTGCTTGATGGCTAGGTTGGTGATGGCTTCAGCGAATGCATTGGTGAAAGTTGCATCATATGTTTGTGGTTGTCGAGGTGGTGAGGTGGCTTCGAGGTACGGTGTTCGATATAGGGATTTTTCTCTTCTCGTGATGTTTGTTTCGTTGGCTAGGGTGTTTTCCACAGTGTGTTCTTTGTGTGTGGCGGTTTCTGCTGGAGTTGGGCGCATATCTGGTCAGTTTCTTCTTTGTTTTGTTTCTCTTTGACGGCGTCCAGCTCTGTGTCGGGGCATCTTTGGGTCTTTGGTGTGCAAATTGCTCAGGGTTTAGGTTACAGGGGCTTTAGCCTGCCTGTAGCACCTTGTGTGGTTTGGATGTTGTTGAGTTTTGTCCTCTTCTGCTATGATAATGGGGTGCACTCTGTGGGCTTGTGCCTTTGTAGGTTGTTGTGATCTGCGGCGGAGGTGCTCTTGAGGGCTGCTGTTGTATGTTGGCTGGGGTGTCTGTGTAAGATTGAGTTGCAGATGAGGTGGGGGGGGGTTCCAGGTTTGGTTTGTTCTAGGATATGGGTTGGATAGCTCAAGGTTTCAACGGTGGTTGGCCGGGTAGTGGTGTACGGTTCTGGCCTTCTACCTTCCGATGGCGGAAGGTCTAAGCAGGGCAAGGTCTGATTATTGAGGGGTTTGATGGAGGGTAGTGCCGTTGGAATGACTAGCTCCTTAAATTAGACTGTGGGTTTGCATTTAACTGGGGCGATGATCTTACTCTAAGCACTTGATTTCATTGGCTAGCTGGGTGTTCCTGGATAGTGGGGAAGTCCTGGGTTTGGCAAATGGCATACTAGGGGGAAATACACCTAGATTCGAGGGAACAATTAGGATGTAGAGGAGGGCAGGGAGGCCGGGATCTCAACGGTGGAGGAAGAGGGCAGATGGCTGGGGAATACAGAGCAAGCCGCGCTACTCAGTGCAATTGGAAATTAAATGTAGTCAATTTTGCTTGACTCTAGCAGCCAAGGCCTGTGGGGCACTCACCTTGTGCTTCTAGCGGGCTCAGATGTTGATTTCACCCACCGAGGGACTGGGTTGCCAGCCCTGTGTTGTGGGTGCAGCTGAAAGGACCAATTAGGATGCAGGGGCCGGCTGGGATGCTGGGATCTCAATGGTGGAGGAAGCGGGCAGGGTGCTGGGGACTACGGCACAGGCCGTGCTACTCGGTGCAATTTGAAATTAAATGTAGTCAATTTCGCTTGCCTCTAGCAGCCGGGGAATGTGGGGGACTCATCTCATGCTTCTAGTGGGTTCTGATGGTTATTTCACCCACTGAGGCACCGAGCTACCAGCCCTGTCTTGTGGGTGCACCAGAAAAGACCCATTAGGATGCAGGGGCGGGCTGGGAGAAAGATATTTCAACAGTGGAGGAAGCGAGCAGGGGACTGGGGACTAAGGAGCAGGCTGTGCTACTTGGTGCAATTGGAAATTAAATGTAGTACATTTTGCTTGGCTTTAGCAACCAGGGCCTGTGGGGAACTCACCTCGTGTTTCTAGTGGGCTCAGATGGCGATTTCACCCATTAAGGCACCGGGTTACCAGCCCTGTGTTGTGGGTGCACCCGAAAGGACCAATTAGGATGCAGGGACAGGCTTGGAGGCGGGGACTCAATGGTGGAGAAAGTGGGCAGGGGGCTGGGGATGGCACCTTGATTGGAGAGGGAAGGAACGCCTTCTGTTGAGGGTAGCCTCTCGATACACCGTTACAAATATGCTTTCAATATAAAGGGGTTTCTTAATCTGTCCATATGGGGAAAACGGAACACCATCAAATTAGATACTCCTCTAAATTGATGTGTATTGTTAGATTTCTGCTGAATGGTATTGCAAATAACATTTTCCACTGATTCAACACATAAAGCAGGACCCTTCTATGTGGATGATTAATACCCCTTCCGCCAGGGTAAAAATTAGGGGGAACCAATTGGCCACCGATCCCTCATACCTTATATTTATAACTGTGTTTGAGTTTCTTTAACACATTTTGACTATCAGCCCTTCAGTGCAAAGAAAAGGTTAATACACAGAGTGGAAATATGCATCGAAAATGGGAATGTACATCCCAATTAAACAATGGGGCAGAACAGTGTGCAGTTGATGGAGGCAGCACAAAGGCACAGGATAAAGAACAGACAAAGGTCCAGAAGTAGAAAGAGTGCACCGGCTCACTGGTGGTCTGTGAACAGGATCAAAGCTGGCAAAGCACAGGCAAAGAGAGGCAACAGCATATAGGTATAAATGGGAACAGTGCAGAGACTCGGAACTGTGGATAGTAAGCAGACATAGGAAAACAACAGCAGGCAGGCTCAGAAGAATGTTATAGTGCACTGATTGACAGAATTGTGCGCAGATTCAAAAGTGGTAGCATTTGCAGTACTGGTATTGTGGGGTGCATTTAAAGGCACCAAACAGAAGTTCCTTTCACATGATTAGCAAGATTTTAAACACTGAAACAAAAACGGCTTGGCTTTTTGTTTTTGTTTTTCGAGTAAAGTTAAAGAGCCATGTGGAAAGGGATCCCTTTCACATGGAAAACAGGATTTTTAAACATTGAAAAGAAAAACGGCCTGCACATGTGTGTGCAAATAAAAATAGCTTTAAAAAAGAAAAGTGGAACAAATATCAGTGCTCACAGAAAAATGTCAGGAAGACAAAACTTGATGTGTGGGTTGACAAAAGCATTGTATATTATGTTTCACCTACAAAACTCTAGTGACATTTGAAGAGCCACTTTGTCTTCATGGAAAATCTGTTTCTGGCTGTGGTCAAAACCTCACAAAGGAAAACTCCCACTTCAAGTCTGGATGTCACATCTCCCATTTAATGACCCCCCACAATAAAATGTGCTGCTGAAGGTGTTGAAAGTCCAGTGTTCTCCAGACTCGCTGGCTCTGAAAGCAGGGACTTCAAGGAAATTAACCATTGGCTGAAGCACGACTAATATGTTTTGAAAATGGGGACACCCACTTCAAAGAGCAAACTACCAACTTCAGAGAGACTCATAAAAAAAACTCTGGTCACAGGCTGACTCACTTAAAACAAATGGCTGGAATGCAGAAACCGCAATTTGTCTCACATGCACATTCACAATTAACTTAAAAGGATTATTATCATTCAGGCCTTTTTCTCAGCAACCATAATGTGGATTGATTTTATTTTGTACAATTTTTCATGTAATTTCTAGGCGATGTTGGGGATATAAAATACATCTACCTGTGACTCTGGGAACTTCAATGGCCAGTTAGACTAGGTTTCTGGCTGATCAGAACATGTTTCAAATGTGAGTTGGTGAGTGGGTGGAAAATGAAATTAGGTATATGCTTAATAACTTCCATCTTCGTAACTGTTGTGCTTTTTATGGACAGGCAGAAATGTGTCACCTGGCCAAGCTACATTGTACGGATTTGGTGGTCGGCTTATCTAATTCTCCATGATCAGCTAAAACAGAAAATATGTTTGGTAAGGCAGCTGCTAGTAAAAAATATGAAGTTGTGATACATAACTAGTTTTTGCCAAACAGTTGAAAGGAGAACAAAGGGGTGATTACCAATAGCAATTGGCATATGTAGCTCCAAACCCCTAAACCAATCCTGACCTGGAGGCGGGGTTGGGAGGAGAGAGAGGAGGAACTGTACAATCCTAGTGGCAGGGATGATTGCAGGGTACTTCCCGAAGATTGCACAATTGGTGATGTCATTTCTGCTATATAAGGGGGACTGCACTAGGACAGGACACACAGAAAAATGAGAAAGACTGGAGGACAGAGAGAAGCGACAGACCATCAAGAAGGCTGCTGAAAAGTACCATCTGAAAGCTGTAAGGAGAGCGGGAGGCCATCTTTGAGAGTGGAGTGACCAGATCGCTCCCCTATCCTGAATCTTAAACAGAAGCTTGCTATGTAAGTAGAACTAAGCCCTGAAAAACTAAAAGGTGGGGGGGGTCTGCTTGCCTTAAATCCTTTCCCTTTATAGTGGGTAGGGGGTCGAAACAGTGTAGATCCTTAGCCTATGTAATCAAACATATTAATTTAATTAAGACCCCATTTTTCAGAACATTACGGGGTGAATTTTGCTAAAATTCAAAATTAACAAAGCTCACTTCCCAGTGTGTGCTGAAAACTATAGCCTATAATTTAATTAGATAATCCCTGCTCTCCAGCAGGCCCTGACTTCTTTTAGGAAGAGGGGTGTCTTTGTTCTTAAATCGGTCCAACCTCTTTATCCAGCTTCCCCAACACAGGACTTTCAGTAAGGTGGTTCCGAAATTCAAAATTCTCCAAAGCATTGCGATTTTTCTGTCTTACTTCCCAATCTAGACCAAAGCATGGAGGGGGTGAGTCTGAAAAACATAGTGGTAAATAACCCTGTGTTTGTTTTAAACCAAAGGTTTGGGCGAAATCATTATTGATCAGTGCAATCATTTTGTGAAGTGAAATTTGCAGAAAGTAAGAATTGTGTTTGTGCTCTTTTTAACCCACTTCTGTCATTGAGTTATTATTAGTTGATTTCTATTACTATTAATTTAAGAAAATACCAATATATTTCCCATACACTGGCCTGGTTCTTGGCTCATTGTTAACTCACGGGAGAGGGCTCCAAGGTGCATGATATGTGTCTGAGATAGGGCTAAAAAGGAATCTGTTAAACAGTTTTTTGGATAACCACGTAAGTGAGGAGGGAAGGAATTCCTGGTGTTAAGGGTGGCTTCTCAATAAACCGTCACAGTATTGGGATAGTTCCAATAGTGGTGATGGCAACAGTTTAAGTCGGGCCACCGGTTTGGTGCGTGGGGTTGCAATTCCTATGGGGTATAGGAGTTCCATGGTGGGGATATTACTCCAACAGGGAAGTTAATGGTTACAGTAGGATGGAGAACACTTCCAGAAGGGGAATGCCAGATACACCAGTAGGAGAATGACAGTCCCTGGAAGAGGTTTACAGTGGGGGTTTCATGAAGGGAAGAAGGGTCTACCGAGAATTACAGATTATACAGTGTGATTTTGGTAGATGTTAGTTTGGGGGGCAGCTCTACCCAGGGAAATATGTTTACTGGCAAGACGGATGGTTCAGTGGTGCGAGGGAGGGAGCACTTCAGACCAGTGACCTCAACTCTCCTACACTCTTCTGCAACCCTTGCTTCTCTTGACTCACCTGCTCTCTCACCCTTACTTTTTCCTTGTACTTTTGCCTGGGTAATAAGTGGCTTCAGGGGACATGTGATAGTTTTATCTCGATGATTTGTCATGCCCAAAGCATCTGTGACAATGAATCTTGGGCCACTGGGCCTCTTGTACCATTCTTCCATGTTATCAACATGCTAAATCTCCTGTTCGTCTTCCCGGGTCCTACTATGTGAATGCTAGAAATCCCTTTGAGAATGATTTGTCCTCGTCGTGGGGAAAGTATAAAGCTTCAAAGGGAACTGTAGTCCCATATGTTTCATACAAAGGGTCTAAGGATTAACCCCAGCAAAGTCCAATGGAGTGGAACAAAGGAATGGGTTGCAGAATCTCAGTAGCACAATGGGAGGGGAAGGGCTACCTTGCCACAGTGGAAGGCTTCTGATGAACATTATTATCCAGCGGCTGCCAAGGCAGCAAAGAGTATAATAGGAACAGGCATAGGAGAGTAGGGATTTAAGGGCATAGGGTGTCTGGACAGACAGATCCACCACCTGGGACATCACCTCATGATGAACTGTCAGCCCCACATGCTTCTGGGTGCTCTTGCACTGTCTCTTTCACCAGGGCCTCTGCCATGGCACCCTGACACCATGCCCTGCTATTGGGAATAGCCACTACCATGGAGGTGGATACTGGGTTCAATGTGGTGCAGCAAGAGCAAAAACATGCAAAGCATTGGCATGAGCAGCCGGCAAGGAAAAGGGGCACCCCTAAGCTGAAGTAAAGACTCCTTACTTGCAGCTGCTGTTGCACAGTTTCATCTGTTGTACTTCTACTCTGCCTGTTTTAGGATGCATTGGGGTAGACTACCTCAAAAGGAAGCCAACTGTTGCCATATGTGGAAGCAGATGAACACACAATCCACTGATGAGAGATGGCAATGGATGGGAGACGGGTCCACAAGCCCCTTATGGCAGATGGCAATGGATGGCAGGGGGGTGAGTGGAACGAACAGTGTCATGGTCCTGGCTCCCCAGTCACAGTTGGAATTTCAGTGGAGGAGCTTAAACCAAGCTGCACTACCAGTCCCTAAAAGTCACCTCTGTGCCTCCTCTGCCATTAGCAAGTGGATTTTGTTAGTTGGCTCCTTATTTCCCTGCTCAGAAAAGGCGATTAAGAAAAAAAAAATATTCAAAACATTAAAACAGACAAAAAGTATTAAAGTGTTTGAAAATAATGGGATGTAAGTAGGGATAACATTGGGATTAAGCAACATCAATAATAATTTTGTGGAATAAATATGTGCCAGTGGCTATGTGGGATATTGGACAGAAATGGGGCATGGCCACGTTTTATGACCTAAAACTGATACATGGTCTATATAATTGGGAGCTCAATGGGTATGAACAGTTGAAATAAGTCTGTGAACTTCTGTTGTTAGGGTGAAATCATTCTCAATGATGTTCCTCCTTCTGATGCTTGCCTCTATTGAAAAAATAATATTGTAGATATGAAGGGAAACTAGTAGGCCAAGGAACTATTGCATGTGATGCCACGGTGGCTCCTAAAAAGCGTGTTTCAAAGCCACAAAATACCCAATGATGGAGCATGCATAACAGGTTTACAATACAAGAAAGAGAAGACTGATGCATTGGTTCAGCAAGCCAACTTCAGAATGTCCTCCCGCTTTGCCCTTGCCCTCACATGCATTTGATGCCATAGCACCCCAAAAGGAATCGGCTTCACAAATACAGGTATCCACACATACTTTATGTATGGTCTATGTGACCCTTCTAGCTAATGGAAGGGGGCAACTGATGCTGTAGCCAATTCCTGCTGGTTTAGACATTGCACAACCCACCACGTAGTATGGTCTGCAGAAGCAGGGAATTCAGAAATATTTGAGGCCATATGAAAGGAAACCCCCGATGGGGTAAACACCCCACCTTTAAGATCCAAAGCACGTCCATCCTCCACTCTATGAAAAGCCACTAGACACATTAAAGTAACTAAATCAGCTATTAGAGCTTTTAGTGACAACAAATTATGATTTGGTGCTTCCTGAAAGATGGAAACCACCGAATTCATGTCCCACATATATGAGTATCTCGACAGTGGAAGGCATGTAACACTAAGAACTTTCCCGAAATTTACCAACCAGGGGTTGGGGGTCAATTACTTCCAGGCCTGTAAAAAAGGCAGGATGGGTGGAAATGCACTGGATGGTAAGTCAGCTAAAAAAGAGAAATGTATAATACTCGCCTTTGTGCCATGAATCGACTCTCACCTGCCAGTTATAATCTGCTAGGACTAATCAGTACTGACCAGGACATCCCAATGTATACTCCCCATGTTAAGGGGGTGTGCTCAAGGCAACAACCAACGCCTCTTCCCTACTGCAGCCTATGAATCTGTAGCAAAGTACCAAGGTATTCTCCAACTCCGGGCTACTTTATAGCTGAGATAAGACTCTGCATGAGAGGCCCACAAAAAAGGCCAACTCCCACAAAGGGCACAGGGAAATGGAGGGCAGAGATCTTCATTCACTCTGTGGAACCATTTGGACCTCTTCACCTTTGCCCCTTCACCTCAGGGCAGATTAGAGGAAAGCACAGGAAGCCCAGGAAAGTATGAAAACGTGTCTTACTTGTGTATCTCACAGACATAGGCGATCCTAATACCCAGCAGACTGGTCCTTTTCATACCAGCGCTTCCCATTGTCCTATCCATCCACCCACCCGCGCGTAACTCTTAGAAGCAGCTGACTCTGAGCACTCTTCAAAAACCATCATTTTGTAATATATAATTCTGAGGTTGTGTGCATTACATCATTCTACAACAAAATCCCCACCTGTTCCTGCCATGCACTCTTCCCTTAACACAACCTCCCATTACTGTGTTTGTTAAGTTGGTCAGGCTATTTTGACTTACAAAGCACCGGCAAAGTCTCAGCACCAGTTAGCTTCGTAAGGTGTGGAGTTTAAGATTCTCGCACTAATTGGACTCAGTTGATATGTGAGCCCAAAAGCCATGTCTCCCCTCGACCAATTTGCTTGAAAAGCAGCCCCAAGATCATCGGCGCTTTGCGTCCTGATCCCAGATTGTTTAGCTGGGATGGTGAACTCTTTCATTTGCAGGCAGCGTGCGCCATTTCTCAAGCGCCTTTGGCCCACTCATGTTTACCAACCCAATTGAGCATTGCACATCATCAATTCTTCAAAATGCAATTTAGTAGCAAAACAGGTCGGTCGATTATCAAGACAGTCCGCCAATCTGCCCACTGGCCCATCAACGCTGAAGGAAACTGGCTGCCATGTGGACTGGCTCTTGTGAATATTAATCAACTCTGCAGGTGACTTGTTAGAAATGAGCGGAAACATGAATTATGAAGGGCCACTGGATACCGGCTGATTCTTTACATGGTGTAAATATTTCATGCACGCGATTTCTAAAATAGACGCTGTTCTTTGGCTAATTGAAGACGCCTCCTGGACCTCTTTTGTCAGGGCTGAATGCACCTCACTTCAAACAGCTCCCCTCACCAGCCAAGAGGCCTAAGCACCAAGAGAGGCGGAGGCCTCAACGGGCCAAGCCCCTCGCCAACAATGGACTAACACATTCTCATAAGAGACTGTAGATTAATGCCGAAGATTTCAGGGGCTTTTACAGGAGCCGAGAGAGATTCATTTCGGCCTGGCAGGGGGCGGGGGAGGGGAGCTCTGCCTTTGTGAGGAGAATTTGTTCTCCATTACAGCTCTATTCTGCGGTTAAATATTAGCTATGTCTGTGTTACAGTACAAAAGAGACGCTTCTCGCGCGGATCCTGGCTGCTTTTGGAGGGTTCCATGTCTGCATTGTCCCTGGAAGCCTCTGGGCGCCAGCTGTCAGGACTATTTTGACGGTATTCTGATCTCCAGGCCAGCATATGAATTGTTGATTAGATTTGCCTTTTGAAATCAGTTGATTACCATGTATAACAGGGCAAAGAGGCTGTCAGCGTTTTGACTTTAACTATAACTGTTACAATTAATTAGGGGCTTAATTAACATACACGTCTGGCAGCTCCGAATGTAATACTCTGTGGTTAACAGATGACCCCCGCAGCTGTAACATAACGTGTGACGCAGCCCGTGCCACGGATACTGGTGCTTATTAATACATTTCCTCTTTTGTTTCAGGTCATTAATTATACAAATTAGCAGGCACTACATAATCAACTTAAACTGTATAATTTATAATAATTGATTTCCCTTTGACTGACCACCGGTCAACTCACCAAATGCCCCGAGAAGAAAAATAGGCCTATTAGTATAAATTTAATCCTAAACATTGCTAATTAATCCTATTACGTTAAGGTCATATTTGAAGCTTTTGTTAATTGTCAGAACCCTTTCAAATTGATCGGAGGTAAATTAAATCAATGTAATGTTTGGAAAAAAACAATATTTCTAATGGATGAGGATAGGCTGACCCTAAATAAACATATTTATCAACCGATTTCAGGGAATGAGAAGGCTAACAGCTGGGCTCATAATTCACAATTGTCTATAATAAGGGAAATGTCACTATCCAGGCAATTAGCTATGTCATTTTATGAAACTGTTGCGCGCCATTAACCATTCAGCACTTCTGTTTGCATTCCCCAACGCACGGAAAGACTAAAAGTTCATAAGCAGTAGCCAGTCAGATGTAAATTATGTATTTAACATAAGCTCAGTGGCCGAAAAGCTCCCTCTTTTCACAAGATAGTTTGATGTTTTTTCTGGAATTTTATTAAAATAAAAAAAACTCTTTTTAGTTGTTCCGTGTAACTTAATTCCAATTAAGACAAAGTTGCACTTTTCTGGAAAATGCGGAGTCTCACACATGAACTTGTGTATAGACGTGTTACAAATGCCATTTCATATCATATCATATAATAACAAATGGCATATAATATCATATCATCTCTTTTTACCAGTATATTAAACTTAGACTAGTGGGTCATGGGTCCTTGGCTGGCCTATCTACTTGCTTCTAACTAGATTAATTAAAGCACAACTACGACCAAAAATGTATGTCTGTTAACCTTGTTAGAAATACACCAAAATCATAGAGATAGTCTGATAGCTTTCAAGCCCACTCCTTCAGGTAGAAGCACATTTATACAACGTGCTGTGGAATTGTGTCACTGGCACCTTACCATATGTCTCTCCCTGCTTGTGAAATCCAAACTGTCAGCACCAGCAGTCTCAGACAATGTCCCTTTGCCATTTTTGGTCTGAGATCTGTAGGTTTCATTACAGTTTATTTACCGAAGTGCCAATAGGCTCCCCTTAACACTTTAGAGACCTTTCAGACTATACAGTAGTATCAAACAAGTACTCAGATAGAAAAATGTTGTAGGTTTCTAAGATACTGGTAGATGTTGATGTTCCAAAGGTATTATATTACATTTACACACAGACTGTTTCCTGTAACTGTTTATTGAGAGGCACCCTCAACACAGGGAGTTCCTTCCCTCCCCAAGCTGTCACACAATAAACGGTTATTGTCGGTTCTTTTATTCAGCCCTATTTCCAATTTATCTAATACCTCTTGAATCCCTTCTGCAGAGCTACCAATTAGACAAGAACCAGGCCGGTGTACATGAAATATATATGCATTTATTTAAATTAGAAGTAATAGAAATCACAATAACCTAAATACGCACCTTCTTTTGTGGCTCACAATTAACCTGTTGTTACACAAATAAATCACACAAGTTACTATGCTTTTCTTTTTTACAGATAACACTTCAAGAAATAATAAACTGGTCAATGAACAAAAGTAATTTACATGTGTAATGCTAGGTAATTTCGATTTTCCTGCATGCTTAAAAGGCTAGCAGTTTAGTTATACAAATTAGTGCAAATGCATGTCGCAATTATTATTTCACTCACACTTTTGCTTTAAAATAAACACAGGGTGATTTAGCAGTTTGTTTTTCAGACCCCCCCTTACTTTGGTCTGTGTTGGGGAAGTCTGGCAGAAAAATTAGGAGGATTGAAGAATTTTGGATTTCAGACCCCGTCCGCTTAAAGGCCTGTGTACGCAGAACACACAGGATTATCCAATTAAATTATAGTCTATAGATTTCAGCGCACACTGGAAATGAGCTTTGTTAATTTCTAATTTTAACATAAATCACCCTGTGGGGTTCTGCCGAGGGGAATTCATTCAATTAATATTTTTTAGTTAAATAGGCTAAGGATCTACACAGTTTTGCCTCCCCAACTCGTCCGCTATAAAGAGAAAGGATTTAAGGCCAGCAGATACCCCACCTTTTGGTTGAAATGGTTTAAATTCTACTTATATAGAAAACTTTTGTTTAAAGCTCAGGAAAGCCAGCTGCATGCCAGGACCCTCTGAAAGGACTGAGGCGGGGTCTGGTCACTCCACTCTCAAGGATGTTACCCAGCTTTCGACCATAGGACCCAGTCAGCTTTTAGCCCTTCCAAGAAATAGATAGCTCAATCCAGAGTTAATCTCTGCAAAGTCTCCTTTTGGTGTTTCGTAGCAGCTGTCAAATGGTCATTTTCAGCAGCTCTCACTGATGGTGCATTTCAGAAGCTCTGCCCCTTCATCATAATGCATCCACTTAATATAGCAGCGATGACACCATTACGTTAACAATCATAGGAAATACCCTGCAAGAGTTCTTGCAAATAGGATTGGTCATTTACCCTTCTCTCTCCTCCCAACTCCGCCCCCTCAAAGGATTGGTTTAGGAGTCTGGGGCAGACATATGGCAATTCCCATTTGCAATCCCCTTTGTTCTCATGTTAAGTTTTGGGCAAAACCTAGTTTTGTGTCAAAACTTCATAATTTTACTATCAATTGCCATAATACATATATATTTTCCTATTCAGCTAATCAGGGGGAATTTAATAAAAGAATCGCCGGTCCACTCCATGTTGCACAGCCATTTGGTAATTTTCAGCAATTTTTTCTAAAAAGCATAACAGTTCGGAGCATGTAATTTATGACCCATATTCCTAATTTGAGCCTCCACCAGCTTGCCAACTCTAGCATTTGGGACATGTTAAAAGCAGCCAGGAACACATGTTAGCTATCCCTACAATTCCCTAATTTGCAGAAGGAGGAATTTGATATCACCAAAATCGCTTGAAATTATCTACAAAATAAAACATACATGTATACAGTGTGATTTGTAGTTTCTGAGGAAAAGCCACAATTGTGACAGTCCATTTAAACAAAGGAAATCTTCATTTGTTCAAATATGAGATTTTCTCCCTTCAAGTCATTTGTCTCTCTGGGCCAGCCTGTTTGATTAGTCTCTTTGTTGTTTGCGGTGTAAGGTGCAGATCTTAAATGGGGGATGCATTTGTTACACACAGATCCTTCACTGCAGACATCTGGCATCCTGTCCTCTTATCAGAAAAGCTTCTATGTTCCTGCATTTCTTTACTCCAGAGTTCAGCCTTCATTATAGCCCCTGTGTTCACACCTCCCCCCTACTTTGGCCATGCACCAGCCCAAGTATTTGACCTGCTCAGAACTGCTCTCAGAGACAGTAGGTCTAGGGAAAGTCTGTTTTCAACACTTCTTAGCAGGACACATTTTATTGCAGTTGTAAACAGTTGGGATGCCAGCCAGGCTTTCAGTGGGGGAGTGCTTTGTGAATTTTGGCCAGAGCCCTTATTTTCTTCCAATAGATGTTCATCTCATTGGAGGTCACCAGATTGTCAATTTACTGGATCAGTTTGCCATGCTTTAGGGGTTTGATGTTGGCACAAAGCATGCCTCGATTCTTCCAGTTAATCAGGTCCTCCACAAACCCATTCCTGATATAATCATAGTCAGTGATTATGACCAGTTCATTGAGTTGGTGGTGCAATGCAGTGAGGATGGCTGGATGAACGGCCATCAACTCTGCAACTTGACTGCTTTGGGGTCCTATTTTATAACCAGCAAAGGGTTACAGGGTATCATTCACCTTAGCCTCACAACAATCTGGGTTTCGCCCCAATCATGGGACTGAGACCGCACTGTTAGATTTAAAATTGCTGGTCTTGTTGACAAAGGTCATACTGCCCTGTTATTATTATTAGATCTATCCGCTGCGTTCGTTTTAGTCGATCATCAACTACTGGCGGATAGATTAATCACAATCGGCAAATGTTCCCCTGAAGCCTCTGCCTGGTTCAAATCATTTTTGGGTCCACGGAACATGAGAGTTACTAAGGATAATGCTCACTCCATGGCTTCTTTACTATTATGTGATGTTCCACAGGGCTCATGTCTTTCGCCGCTACACTTTAATATTTACTCTCGTCTTCTCTGCGCTCTTTTGTCAGCCTTAGGCATTCATTTTGCCAACTACACTGACGACACGCAGGTTGTTATTAAACTCACTGGTGAGTATCTAAAAGATGTAGAGGTCATTAACTCCATCTTTGCTGAAATCCAGAAGTGGATGGCGCTAAACTCATTGGCCCTCAACAATGCAAAAACAGAGCTGTTGATTTTAGGTACCCAGCAAAAACTGAAGAAACTTGACACAAAATATGACAACTTTTTGATTGGTCAACATATTATTCCTGTATCTAAATCCGTAAAAACCTTGGGAGTCTATTTTGACCCACAGCTATCCTTCACCCGTCAGGCCAACTACCTCAAATCCTCGTGTCACTATTATATTCAGCTTTTATGGCAGATTCGTCCCTATCTGTCTAAAGAGAACCTTGTAGTGATTGCAGCTGCAATTGTTAACTGCAAGCTGGATTATTGTAACAGTTTAATGATCGGTACCTCCCAGGCCAACATTAAAACTTTGCAGATTATACAGAATAATGCAGCACGCGCTGTAATGGGCCTTAAGCGCAACATGCACGTCTATGACGCCAGGCGCAGCCTTCATTGGCTGCCAGTGAAACAGCGCTTACACCACAAAGGCCTAACTACTGTGTTTAAATGCCTTCACGGTCAAGCTCCATTTTACCTCCCTACTAGGATCAAAAACAAACCTGTCATCCGTTCCACGTGCTCAAGTAGCAATACTGTCCTGGTTCAACCCCCATCTATCCTGAAAAGATTTGGGGGTACTAGCTTTGATTCTTGGGCCCCGGCTCTCTGGAATGTACTCCCTAAATACCTTGCTAATAGTGAGTCTCTGCCTATCTTCAAAAAGAAACTGAAGACCTTCCTGTTTGACAAAGGATAGGACTCATCTGTTTTTTTTAGCATAGCTCTCTCGGTATCGAAATCAGTTTTCCGCTATATTTCCTCATTCTGCTGGTCTTTGTGAGGTTTGGGTTCCCCAAGTCTCCCTGTCTCTTTGTTTTCCCTGTATGACATTGTTTTCTGTTGTCTGCCCCCTTTTTCCTTTTGTGTGCGCCCTGAGGCCTATGGGTTAGTGGTGCAATACAAGAATGCAGATAGATAGATAGATAGATAGATAGATAGATAGATAGATAGATAAGCATTCCCAATGCCAGCCACCTGTTCTTTTTTGCTGTTGTTATCAAGATGGTAGAGCACCCATCCACATGAACTGTGGGTATCTCCTGACACATGTCTTCTTCATAGACCTTGTGTGGAGAAGTTAAGTACGCCTCCATGTTGTTGTTGGTCATTAGACTTTCTTCCTCAAGACAGTTTTCTTGAGCACAATCATGTAAGTCCACCAACCCTTGCACTAGGGGACTCTTCTTGTTTTGGGCATATCTGACCTCCACAGGAAAGCCTTTGTTGGACAGAATCCAGAAAGTAATTCTGGAATTACTGATGCTCGCTGCCCAGATTCTGTAACTTTCGAGATATTGCAACGGTTGGTTAGGAGTCTCGACAATAATGTGCTCCCTCTGGATGAATGGGCAGTCATTTTGTAACAGCCACACCATTGACATGAGTGCCTTCTCATAGTCATTGAATTTTTCCTCCACAGTGGACAAAGTCTTGCTCACGTACGAGATGACTTTGTTGACCTTGTTATGCTTTTGATACAAAACCGCTGTTAGACAAGTATCTTTGAACCCTGTCTGCAAGAATAACTCTGTGTTCTTCATGGGGCAAGCTAAACAAGAAGCTTGGGAAAGGCTTCTTTTCAGTTGTTTAACTGCCTTGGCTGTTCCAGAACCCACTCCCACTTGACTCCAGCCTTTGATAAATTGACCACGGGGCGAGTGACCTCTGCATAGTCTTCAATGAACTTCCGACTATAAATAGGGTGTCCAAGAAGGCTTCTTAATTCTCGCAGAGTGGTAGTGTCTTTTCATTTCAATAAGGCTTCCACTTTTTTCACCTGGGCATTCAGTCCCTCAGGGGTAATATTGTGCCCTAAGAAGTTCACTTGGGTCTTACACCACTGGGCCTTCTGCAAGGACAGTTTAGCTCCAGCTTTCTGCAACGGGGTCAGAACATAGCAGATTTCAGCTATATGTCCCTCCACAGTTGAGCTCTGGATCCGAATATCATCCACAAAGGCCAGGTTTCCCCTTTTGCCCAAGTGGGACATGGCCTTTTGTAGACAGATGTTTGCCAGACTTGATGTATACAAAGGGGGTTCAGGTCCACGTAAACTGCTCCCCCTAAGGTAAAAGCAAGCTTGTACTTGTCTTCCCTATTCACGGGTAGTGTCCAGTAGACGTTGTTCAGGTCAGTGGCAGTGTACACCTTTCATCCTTGGATCTGGACCAGTCCCTGATCGATGTAGGGAAGGGGCCATCTTGACATGTGAACCCGTTTGTTCAACTCTCTCAGGTCTACACATAGTCTCCATTGGCCATTTGGTTTGAGTATCCCCAGTACCGTTTGTGAAGGTACTGTGGCTCAGACAAATGATCCCATGGGCTTCTAAGTTCTTAATCTCTGTGAGTGACTCCATGAATGCAAGTGGTAACTGGTATTGTTTGACAAATACTGGAGCCATCTCGGGATCAATGATTATGGTGGTTGAAAGAGTGGATGTGTGTCCACAGTCGTATGAGTCCACTGAAAGATATCTTGGAATTCTAGAAAGTCCTTTTTCAGCTTTTGTCTTTTCTCCTCAGTCTCACAGGTCATCAGAAAGATGGATCCTTTCCTCGACCATCTGCTTGAAACCTGGAAAGAATGCTTGAAACCTGGAAAAACCTAGGGAATGGCAATTTTAGCGGTATCCTCCAGTTGGGGGAAAGAGATCCCTTTTGATGGTGTTGACCTGGACAGTGGATTCAAGGTAGTGGTTCTTGACTCTGAACACTACCTCCTCCCTCCTCCTAATGTAACAGTTCACCTCTTCCACCCTGTAGGGGCATGACATGCCTGGTAAAAATCTTTTCTGGAGGAATACCATTGTTGATGTTGAAACAGTCATTTGGTATTGGTCATTTGATTTCATTACCTAAATGAATAGAATAATGTTGGGCATCAGCCGCCATTCCAATGAAGGTGTCTGCGCCCAAAGTGATACTTCGAGGGTCACTGTTATCCACCAATATTCAAATGGTGTTGTGTTCTAGGTCTATTAGAGGTGTCGGATTTAAATACAAACCTTGTTGTTGGAGATGGGAATTAAAATGTATATAGGTGTCCTGATGTTTGAGGTTCTGTCCTCGCTTAATTTTTAGGAGAATAGTGAATTGTCGCACCTGTCCTAGTATGGTAACCTCTTCTCGCACTTGAACTTCAATGGCATAAGGCAGCAACATAGCTGACCGAAAGGCTTTTTCAGTGTTGTCAAAGCTTAGGGGGTTACCCCGCAGTCACAACCAGGCTTTATCATTATTAGGTCCAAATTGATTGCAATTGGTTGAGAATGTCAATGCCCAGATAGAAGGCAGAAGGGCCAGCTCTCATGACCTAACAGTTAAAAAAAGCTAACCTCGATCCCAAGAATCTTCAGAATTATAGACCAGTAGCAGGACTGTCATGGGCATCTAAAATCTTGGAAAAAATTGTGACAGCCCAGATGCAGGAACATTTGGACCGAGAGAATCTGCTAGACCCTTACAATCCGGGGTCCGACCAGGCTTTGGGACGGAAACGGCGTTATTGACGGTCTGGGATGACCTGTTGGAATCAGCGGATCAGGGGGACATGTCTTTGTTGGTCATGTTAGACCTGTCCACCGCTTTAAATACGGTAGACCATGGGATCTTATTAAAACATCAGAGGGAAGTGGGAGGAGTGGCGGAGCAAGCTCTCCAATCGTTTGAATCTTTTCTTACCAGTAGAGAACAAAGAGTCCAGCTTGGAGATTTTCTGTCAGACTGAGTGATACAAAAATGTGGAGTCCCGCAGCAAGCCTCACTTTCCCCACTGCTTTTTAATTTATATGTCAAATTGCTCATGGACATACTGAGGAAGCACTGCATACATTTACATTTGTATGCAGATGATACTCAGGTGTTCATGAGTGTACATAACCCTGAGGAGACATATGAGAGAGTGGAACAGTGCTTGCAAGAAGTACAAGCCTGGATGTGTGCTAATGAGCTATTGCTGAATGCGAGCAAAACAGAAGTGCTGTTATTCGCCTCAAAATACCAACTCCAACATAGGAAGCAGTTACAATCACCATGCTTCCTGGGGACACAGCTGAATTTCGCTAAGAAAATTAAAAATCTGGGCTGTGCCTGGGAGGATAAAATGGGATGTGGACCTCAGGTTAGCGTGAATGTGCAGGCAGCACTCCACTCCCTACGTCTATTGAGACATATCCTATCATTCATTGCAAATGAAGACAGGGCGGTGGTTATTGGCACACTGGTCAACTCAAGCCTGGATTATGGAAACGCATTGTTGAAAGGCATGCCAGCCTATCAGCTGTGAAGATTGCAAGTGGACCAAAATGCAGCAGTTCGGCTGTCACATAGGGTAAAAAAATCAGCCCCAATCTCTAACTTAAGAAGAGAGTTGCAGTGGTTGGCGATAAAGGAGAGAATTGAGTTTAAAACTCTCTGCTTGTATTTAAATGCGTGAACAAAACAGCGCCAAGATATTTATCAGACAAAATTAAGAGCCATGTTCCAAATCGGCAGCTGCGTTCAGCGGACCAGAATCTGCTTCATATACCACGTACTAAGTACGTGAGTAAAGGGGACCGTAGATTTGGAGTCTACGGCCCAAGAGTATGGAATAAATTACGTAGAGTAATCTGTGAGATTAAAACCCTCCCGGTTTTCCGTAGGGCCCTGAAGACTCATCTGTTCTGCTAGAAACATTTGATCTGAGGTAGTGCAAGCTAATCTTTAATTATTAAAGCGCATTAAGGCATAGATCAATAGTAAGCTGATACACCAGCGCCCAATTACGATTCAGTTAGTCCAGTGCACGATACAGATCAATTCAAATTCAAAAATGATGTTCTATGCTTTTGCCGTCAATGGACATTTTAAGCATTTTTGCTAGGCAGAAGATGCTTGGTTGGAATGGTATGATCTTTTGGGAGTTTCCGGAATAATTCTTCGCTAATGAAGATCCTTCCATTAATTCGGCATACTCTGGTGAGCACCGGCTCCTCCCCCTTATTTAACTGAATGGGAGGAAACAACTGTTCGCCCTTTTTCTGAATGTCTGTCCGACTTTGAGCAGGTTCTTCCTTGTCTGGTTTCACGGGGCTCAATGTTTCCTCTGATTTTGGACTGGTGTAAAATGTTAGGGTATTCTCTTCCAGTGTGAATTGCCACTTAAAACTGGGAGAAGGTCGAAACGGGTTTCCATCACCAGTTTGTTCTCCTACAGAGTTGACATTGATGTCTGGGACCTGGTTATTCTGGAAATGGAATTCTACATTCTCAGAACATTACAAAAAAGGTAGCATGGGCCCCTTTCTAGAAAGAACATGGCACGATAACCTTTTCTGTGGTTTTTACCTACTTTGAGAGTATTCAGCCATCGCTTTTTGCTCACTGTACCTTTCACACAAGAGGAATATCCATTTGCATATCAGTCTTTGTCCAGCACATGAGGGCAGTCCAGCACCGAAATGCCTGGCAAACCTCCTTTGAACAAGAGTGCCAACAGCAACCCTAGACACATGCTTTGGCCTACTCAGGCCTCATCAGTGAGGTGGAGCTGTGCCTCTCTGAGAACAGTAAGCAAGGGTTTCACGTCTGGGTTCCACCCAGGTAACTTAGGATAACAAACCTCAAGTTCCTTGCAAAAATATAAAAAAGGTAGCAGGTGCCACTCTCTAGAAAGAACATGGCATGCCAACCTGTTCTGTGGTTTTTACCCGCTTTGAGAGTGTTCAGCCATCGCTTTTTTCTCGGTCTAGTCGGGCCTCATAATTGAGGTGGAGCTGTGCTTCTCTGAGCAGAGTGAGCAAATGGTCCACGTCTGAGTTCTCCCAGGTAATTTAGGGTGATTAACCCCAAGTTCCTTAAAACATCCAAAAAAAGGTAGCAGGTGCCCCCTCTACAAAGAACATGGCATGATAACCTGTTCTGTGGGTTTTACCCAATTTGAGAGTCCACAGCCATAGCTTTTTGCAAACTGTACTTTTCACAAAGAAGAAATATCGATTTGAATATCATTCCATGTCCCGCCCACAAGTGTAGTCCAGCACTGAAAATGCCTGGCAAGCCTCCCTTGAACAAAAGTGCCAGCAGCAACCCCCAACACGTGTTTCGGCCTAGTCAGGCCTCACCAGTGAGGTGGAGTTGTGCCTCTCTGAGCACAGTGAGCAAGGGGTCCACATCTGGGTTCCCCGAGGTAACTGAGGGTTACCAACTCCAAGTTCCTTGCAAAAATACAATAAAGTTGGCAGGCGCCTCTCTCTAGAAAGAACATGGCACGATAACCTGTTCTGTGGTTTTTACCCACTTCGAGAGTCCACAGCCATCACTTTTTGCTCACTGTACTTTTCACAAAGGAGGAATCGCCATCTGCATATCAGTCTTTGTCCCGCCCACAAGGGCAGTCCAGCACCAAAAGGCCTGGCAAACCTCCTTTGAGCAAGAGTGCCAACAGCACCCCAAGACACGTGTAATCATTTAATCATAGTGCGCGTGTGTGAGTTCGTTTGAAATGGCAGATAGAGACTGCCACTTTTATGAGCGTTTGTAAGCGGCACTGAGAGTAATGCTATCATTAGCATTCTTTGCTCATGACAAGGCATTCCTTAAGCCAATTCATTTAATGCCATTACATTTGGTAACAGTAACACCTATAAATACTGAATTTAGAAAAAGGAGAAGAGCTTAGCATGTGCAAATGAGAAAAAAATGCACTCTAACGTTTTACTGTTGCTGCTAATGTTTACTATTTACGCTGCTCCTTTCCTCTCAGCTGAACAAATACTCCAGAATTTGCGTTGGCATGGAGTTTCATGCCAGCGCAAATGCTGGGATTCTTATTGAGTCCGCCAGCCTTTTGCACCAGCAATATGCAGATGGACTGTTTATGAATCCATTGTAATCACTGCCTGCTATTTCCCCCTGCTTTTTTGCACTCTGCCGTGCAAATGAGGAATATTTGGCGACACTAACCTTTCTATGCTGAAGTCTAAACATAACAGGGTCCTGCCTTCAAATACTGGTAAACTTGAAAATGAGCCCCATTTCGGTAATTAAAAAATGGGAATTGCATGCAGGGGACTAATACCTTTGCACTTACATACAGTTAGGTCCCCGGCAATGCAATTGTTAACACTCTCAACGCAGAGTGTAAACACGAAGAGTAAAACAAGGCAAACTCACCTTTACTTTCACTTTAACTCTCAGCTTTGAAAAAAATAAAAAGCTGTCTACAAATTACGCCTCAAGGTGGTGTTTTATAATGGATTCCAATGGAAGCCACCTGCTATTTTCCATGTGCAAATGCGAGGCATATTTCATTGGAATACTTTGGTTTTACGCCTTTATGAAAATCTCATGCGGGTGTAAAATTCGGTGCTCTTCTGAGATGGAGGAGGAAAACAAAGCAGAGGTGCAACCTCTGCTTTTCTGGCCTCTCACGCCTCACAACGGCATGAAAATGGGGCAAATTGTTAAATGGAGTCGTAAAAGCAATAGACGTTATTTTTACACTTGTATTTTATAACGAAAATTACTCCTACTGATTCTGAAAGTGGAAAACTTTAATATGATTGTGGTTAAAAAGAAATCACATACAGCAGTGATTAACATGATTAATTAACAAATGTAACAATCCAATAACCTACAAATAGGAATCTAATCTTTAGAGTAATTCATTCAATACTTAAAGCCTTAGGGAAGCAATAAAAGGCACATATATTTCTTACCGCATCTGGTTAATAAAAACAAATATATTTTAAAACACTTCTGCAACCCATTAGTTTGCAACAAATCAAAGCAATATCACAAGGAAGTGAGAAAGTAGACACAGCTGCCTTCAAAAGCTAAGGGACAATGAATGGCAGGTGTTACATAAGTCATGTTGCAATGTGCGCCATCAATTCCTGTTATAAATCCTGAAGCCCATCACGAAATAATCCAATAGCGAAACCAGGCAGCAACGTACTGTGCAGGAATGGACACGGATCCTGGCAGAGTATCCCCATCCTACAAATTGTTGCCTCTTAGCACAGAAACCTCATGGATTTTATAGGGTAATACACAATGAGCCATGTACAGAAAGGTCAGCATGATACATTCAGTTGGTTACCTCAACAATGAACGTTCTCCCAGTACATCCACCGACCTTGGAGGGCATGCTTTTACAGCACCATTTGAGACCTGTACAGTTCCATTTGGCCTACCAAACCAGGCCTAAAGGTGACTTACAATGGGCCAGGTTAGTGTAGAGACTGTGAAGTTGGCTTTTTACAATGAATCATAGGATTTGGGACAGTCAACTCAGCTTGAGATGGTCCAGCAATACAGTGTAGTCCTGTAACTGTGATTGCCATGATTGGAGCGAAGAACAGTGCAGCCCGTGGCCCTACGGGGCCCGCCTAGTTGGGCTACATGCTGGCCCTCTGAGGGAACACAGAAAAGAAAGACCCAGGCACCGGGGTAATAAAGGCCTTATTAAATGTGTAGTGTGTGTGTTTTATTTTTGTAAGTGTTGGAAGAATCCATCCAGCCCACCATGAGGCTGGATGGAATATTGAAAGTAAAAGTAAAAGACAGAACAATAGAAAAGAACTCCCTTGTCCAAGAATGGGCTGGGCAGGGGACAGAAAAGAATCCAGAAGTATTTAAAAAAGGAGACAGTTGAAAGGACAGTTAAGAAGAGGCAGAGCAAGAGAGAGACTTAACTGGGGGGTCGCTTACTCGAACAGCCCCCTGGGGCCTTAATCCTTTGGAAAAGTGCTGGGTGGTGAAACGGGGATCCCCCGCAGAGACTGTGCAGGGGGGCCAAGCTGCTATGCCAGGATCGGCTCGGCTGCCCCTGGGCCGTGACACCTGTTGGCCTGCCCGAGGGCCAGACCGGATGGGACCCAGATACTTATGGGCCAGGCAGCATGGCGGTAGCTCCCCAGGCACATCAAGTACAGCCTGGCCAGAACCGTGTGTGGGGCGGCCCTGACCGGGCTGCTCGTCCATGCCCCCAAAGGCCTGCCTCGCTAATGAGATAAGCGAGGGAAGAGTGATAATATATAGTGATAATAAGAGGGGACCAAAAAAGGAGCTCTGAGGGACTCCATGTAAGAGAGGATGGGGAAAGAGTGGTGACCAGCCCAAGAAACTGAATAAGAACGATTGGAAATATAAGAATGAAACCACAGAAAGACAGGGCCTGTGAAGCTAAGGGAGGAAAGGGTGGCAAGAAGGGTAGGGTGGTCGACAGTATTGAAAGCCAACGCTGTGGGGGTTTGAGGGAGGGGGCAAAGGGGCAGGATGGATAAAGAGAGTCAAGAGTAGATGTGAGGGAGGAGTGGAGAGAGGTGGCAGCTAGGTCAGGAGTGAGTAGTGAGAAGGTATTAAAAGGAGATAGAAAGGCCAAGAAAAGATCAAAAGAGGGAGGTATTAAAAGAGCAAAGAAGTTGACTCTTGAAGGATGAAGTCAGAAAAGGAGGAGTGACGGGAGAAGGCAAATAAATAGGGAAGGAGAGGGCGAAATGGTGAGAGGAATAGATTGGCTGAGCACAAACAGAAGCTTGAGAGAGAAATGAAGTGAAAATGAGGTCAAGGGAAGATGCAAAAATGGACAAGGAAGGGAAAACAGATGGTAGGAGTCAATGAGAGGAATGAAAGCTGAGGTAGGGTGTAAGAAGTCAAAATGCAATTTGAAGTCACCAAGAAGAAAACTTTGAAATGTTGAAAGAAGTATAGAAAAGAGAAGGGGGCAAGGTCATTGATAAATGACAGCAGAGGACCAAGGGGGAGAGACAATTCATTATGAGAAAGGAAAACAAAGGTTGGAAGAAAGTGGCTAGTTGTTATTTGAATGAAGAACAGAATGGTTAGGAATGGCAGGGGTGAACACCCAGAAGGAGTGACACAGAATACCAATAACAGCACCTTTTCCTGAGAGGCGGAGTGTGTGGTAGAAGTTAGAGGAAGAAGAGAAAAGAGAAGCACAGGTGGTTGTATTAGAAGAAGTAACCACATTTTCAGTAAGACAGAGAAACTGCAAGCTAAGTCAATGAAAAAGATCAAGAGCAGAGTGTAACTTATTACAGATTGAGCAAGTGTTCCAAAGACCTATTGAGATCACGGACTGAGGGTGGGGGGAAGTGAGAGGACAGTTAAGGTGGGAAGGGTTGTGCAAATGAGACGAGAGATACGAGTGAGGGCGTGATGCAAGATGAACAGGAATACAAGAGTTCACAATAGTAGCAGAAAGTAGCTGGGCAGAAAGGAGGCAAAAGAACAAAAAGAAGAAGTGTGAGGTTGACAGGATGAGGGTGAGATGACAATATTTCAGTGAAAGAAAGGAAGAAAGGAAGAAAGAAAGAAAGAAAGAAAGAAGAAGAGAAAGGAAGAAAGAAAGAAAGAAAGAGAGAAAGAAAGAAGGAAAGAAAGAAAGAAAGAAACCACAGAAATCATAAATAATCTGGCAGTGCACTGGTGCGAACACTGCCAAACAGCAGAGTAAGCTACCCTTAAAAAGTATGCCCTTTGACCCAGGGCGTGGATGCCCAGTGAAGGGTGGAATTAAGGGTAGAGCTAAGAGCACATGAGAAGCCATGTGATGCGCACAGCACTGTCACCCGAGGAGGCAGGAGAGGAGCAATGGCGGCGGTGAAACCACAATGACATGGGTGCCTCAGATGGCGGATCCTCCGGGACCCATGAGGTCTAATGGTAGTGTAGAGGAGTTCCTAAATAAAACCTACACTGCAAACGTCCATTTTGAAGTACCAGGAACTTTCACACTGTGATATGTGACTTATGATGAGCAAATAAACCAGCAGACAGCCGCAGTAGGACTCTGCCCAGTGCCTTTTAGAAGAACAGCACCTATGGAAGTACCAATACCCAGAAAACCATGGACAGTAAGGTATCCATTAAGAAAACCCTATCAACAAATTAAACGAAATGAAGATCGCCTAAGTACAATCCCTGAGGAAACCAAAAAGGCCTTAATAGAAGACCAATGGTGACATCACGAGGGCTTGGATTGACGCACAGATAGAAGAAATGACAACCAGAGAATGATGCAAAGAGACAAAACACCATGAATAAGGATATCGTGAATCTAAAGTGAAAGGACGATGTCAAAATGCAAGAAGTTTAAGCTGTAAGCAAGATGAAGATATTCGACTAGGTTACACCTATAAATATGCTTGGAACCGCAAGAAAGCTAAGAAAACAGTGCGGCTTCCTATGCTTAGTAGAGGTATAGTGCTGCAAGCGCCACTATACATAACCCACCTCAAACAAAGCCCCTTATAATACGTTTATTTCTACTTTGCACAAGAAGCAGAATCAACCCAGGTTACTAAAGGCCACGCAAGAAAGCTCCATATTTAGCAGAAACGAGAAGAGATGGCTGAAAACGAAACTGAGCAGAAGCAACTCATGCCAGGAGAGCCAAGGTCATACCAATAGAAGAAACGAACAGTAGCTACATCTAATTGAAACTAAGAACAGAATATCCTGCCTCTGAAAGGTCGAGATAAGAAGGCGAAAGGCAGGTGGCGGGTGAAACAAAAATCAAATACACAAATTGAGGGAAAAGAAGCAAATTCAAGGTGTCTGAATCACGTGACCAGCCGAGCAGGAAGAAGTGAGGGTTCACACCTACGCATGGCACCAGGCCAGATGAAGATATCAGAACCTTTTCCAGACAGAAGATGCAGTTTCGAGGCCAACCGCAGAGAATTTATTGACAGATGGCTAGTAAAGTTATGATTGATTGTAACAAGGACTGGAGGAAGGCTGGGTATCTAAGGGGCACCCCGCACCTGGCCAACCATTCTGCGTGCTGCTAAGCAAAGTAGAAAAAGTATGCATGGGGGTCCTATAGTCAGTAGAACCAATCGGATTTCATATTTTTAGTGACGTCTGCAGTAGTCATTTTTCAAGGAGAGGCTTAGATGCCCACCTGACAGATATAGTACCTATAGTAAAGTTACCTTTTCCTAACCAACAGAATTGCATGTCAACTTTGAAGTGTTACACGTCAATGATGATGAGTTTCGAGTATAAATGTTACAACTTGCATGAAGTTCATTGTAGTTGAAGCAAGAAGGAATATTGCATCACTGCTGAAATCCATATCTCCCTGTTTTTTGTACTTGTCATTAAACTGACTCCCTTTGCCAAACCGTTTGAGTTGTCCTTATTGATTGGTGTTGGAGTAATAAATCTGCACCCCCGTCCATCTCACGGGTGCTGCAATCTTGTGTTAAAGTGCTTCTAGGAAAACTCTGACTCTATGGGCTGGTCGGGGGTCTCAGAGTACACTTGGTAGCAGAGATTGATGGTTATCGATTAGAATAAGACACCCATTGACCGTCGACATAAAGTAACTCTAGGTCCTCGGCAATATCACAAGTACTTTGCCATTCGGGTGAGTAGACTGTGAAGCTCCCCGTAGAAAGTAGTAGTGTAAAGAACAAAGTCTTCAGAACGAGGTCTGAAGGGACCTGTGTTCCCCACATAACCCCTTCCCACTCCTACGGGTATCTGAATGGGAGAAAAGCCGAAGAAGGCGGTGACAAAGGCGGTGATCCCGAGGGTCCAGAGAGGAAACATGCGAATGGTGAGTGAAAAAGACTAAGTGGGTCATTACGAGGTAGGAGGTAACCATGCTGCTATTAGCAGCATGGCTACCCACTTACCGGGTACCAGGTCCGGGTTCCTTGAATGAGGAATTACCGGGCCATTCCAAGCTTCAAGGGCCCGGTCATTCCTCATTCAAGGAACCCATTCCCATTGAGCCCCCATAGGGCTCAATGGGAATGGGGAGAATGCTAACAACGGGCCCGTTAATAACGGGCCTGTTGTTAGCATCCTGGTCTGCTCGCAGGACACGCTTAGGACGCCTGGTTTTACCAGGCGTCCTTAGTGGGTTCCCACTGCGGGATGTTTTTACCCATGCATCTAAGCCCTACCACAAAACTTTGCATTACTGGCATTGAAAACATCATGATGGCTAGAACTCCCCAGAAAGTGCACAGGGAAAACATGAAGAATAGGCTGCCACCCATTTTTGCCTATGTTTGTGAGCACAGGAGGGCACTGCCTAAAACCACCATTGGGCTACACACACAGTAGCCTGAAACCATTGTGAATGGCAATGCTGATTGCCAAAAGCAACCCAGAACTGTTGGGAATTCATTTTCTTGATGTCAAAAATGTGCTAAAATCATGGGCACGAAACCACCAAACAAAAATTCAACCCTGGTTGAGTGTTCTACTTTATTCTACTGTAAGCATTCCCATCAAAACAATGTTAAGCAAGGATCATATACTATCAAGCAAAATCCCCTTTTTGAAATGCATTAATTCAAGACAGATCCCAAAAATGGGTGCAGTACCGGCATTTTCCACAAACCGGCGCTAGAGGTCTAAACTCTGACAGTAGAACTGTACTTCAGGAGTTGCCAAAGGATCCTGAGCCAGCTGGAAACTACAAAGCCTTTTGGTTAATTAAAATTCATAAACACCTGCTGTTCACAGAAGACAGGCTGATTCAATTAACAGTCAAAGAGGCTGGGAAACCTTCTCACCTCAGAACTCCACACAAGAAGCCAGGAGATCACATGGACATGCTAACCAAATGCAGAGTGGCCCCCTGGCCTGCTGACCTCAGCCGACACAATAGACTCTTTCAATTGAATAGGATATGCTGATTTGGGTGTTGACTGTAAAAAGAGCTCTGCCTGGTCGGAGAGACACGTGATCCCTGACTCTCCCAGTCCCTAGGGGCGGGCCAGACTGGAGTGTGAATTCATTTTGCAGCAAATGTATGTTTGATTAAATTGCTTATAAAATCTTGTATTAAGCTCACAGAAATGTGCAATTTGGGGGTCCACAAAATGGACAAAAACGCCCTCACTATTTGAGACCAAACTCCAATTTGTGCGGTGCTTTAGGACCGAACCCCATGAATTATGGAGATTGCAGACACGGGGTTCACACTAGAAAAATGAAAAGTTACTGGAATATGTGTAGAAAGGCGGTGTACATGTGTGCCATTTTTGGTAAACGTCCGATATTGGTAAACAAACTAAAAACGAAAATAAGTTGTCATTTTTGAATGCAAGCTCTTAGAAACATCAGAGTTGGAACAGCATGTACCATAAGTAATCTGTAATATGTACATGTAATGTCAACCACTTGTGTATCCGGGAAATATGTATTTCGATCAGAAATAGATTTGTGTGCAATTTGACAAGGGGAGGATCCTCTGACCATAAATCTACCTCATCACTCTGACTCACAACTCAGTTCCCCCAATCAAGGGAGAGAGGAGAACTGGGCCAATGATAAGTTGAGAGGGGCAGGCTCAGTTATGCTACGCACACACCCACTTTCTAAAGACATAAAAAGAGCCACTGGAAGCCAGACAGGGACATTCACTTTCCACTTTCTTGCGGGACGCTTTGCCGGGAGACTCCAGACTACAAATCCATCAATCTCCAGAGACCAGAGATCCAGAGAGACCAGAGATCCAGAGAGACCAGAACTGTGCAGTGCTGAGAGCTGACCCAGATCGCTGTGCGCAGAACCAGTACCACGTGGCGAGAGAACCGCAGCCAATCCTGACCCGATCCGTGACGAAGTCGCATTCCTGTCCAAAATATAGTGTGAGTACTCAGCCAGAACTGTGCAAAACCCAATCTCTTAGTTTAATATAATCTAATTCAAACTATTTTAACCTGTGGAGAACTGCATCCTAGAAATCGTATCATTCTGTCAATCTAAAGCTGCAAAACTGTCATTTGTCGTTCTGACCTTTATTTTAATTTCGAGAATCTACCTTCACAAAATCGTCCGTATCTCTGGAACCGTTTGTCCTAGGAACGAAATGTAACTTTCATCCTAAAGCTAAGATTCTAAGCTTTCCAACAAGCCATCTTTCGACTCCTTATACTTCCTCTGTAATTGCGCTCGACGCACGCGACTAAATTGACCCGATTTGACATTTTGCTTCATTCCAGCCACGTGTAAAAACATTGGTCTTTTGCTTCCATCACGGAATTCTGTTTTCAACTTGATAACCATCCCTGAATCATTGATAGGGCTGGCCTGAACTGATTTAAAGTATCTCTCACTCACCCTGAACCTCCTATAGGGAATTAAAAGCATTTTGAGTATATTTTTCACTTCATTGCCACCACATTTAAAAGGAGTTTGTCTGTGTTTAAAATCATACCTGTTTTTCGCTAAGATTGCTAGGGGGGAACTGAATTTTGTATTGTATTGTGATTGTATCCTTGAAGACTGTGTGTGTTTATTCCATCTCCTTACATTGCATAGGGGGGAGTGAATTGTCTGAGAAAAAGTGATCATATTATCTTTTGCTTAAATCATATCAAGTTTATTTCTGTACAGCCTTTTTTTCATCTTTGCATCTCCTTGAAACCATAAAGCATTCTCTGATAGCTTATTCCCCTGTTCCTAGTCATAAGTCACCAGAACTGTGCTATTGTAGGATTATCTATTGCTGATTACTGCTCATATTCACAAGTGTGATATCAATTATCAATTTATTTATAAAAAGTGTGATATATATATATTGTTTAATTTTTAAAATAAACCTTTTAAATTGCAAAACAAACCTACTTCTTGGCTCAGTGGGGTCAGGGGGATTCAAAGAGAGGGGCGTTATACAAGGGTTCATCATCCAGATTATAACTTGCCATACAAATATATAAATAAGGGCTTCCCTTGGGCATCCCAGACAAGGCACTGACTTAGTGGGATTGCTTGATTGGAGTCATTTAACACCACGAGCAGACTTGTAATAGGGCGGTAAGGGGTTGACGGTTCCGGCACCTTTACCGGTGCCGTTAACCCCTTACCACCAAGGTCATAATGACCTAAGTGTTTTGGCAAAAGTGCATGCTTTAGAGCAAGTAAAGGGAAAAGGTAATGGAGGGAGGCGGGAAAACAAAATATAGCTAGAAGTAGAGAAGAATGTATATGTATATATATGGGGAAGGGAATAATGACACAAGAATAATTAAGTTCATAAAGGGAAGATACTGGGGAGGACACCCGAGAAGAGAGCGGTTACCGGGGAGGACACCCAAGAAGAGAGAGGATTTGCCTTATTCCTACGCTTAATATAGCAGCTAGAAGAAACTTGTATCCAGAGTCCCAAATAAAGTGGAACTAATAGACTACCACAACGATTAAAGGCACCGTGAAAGGGATACGTTTAATCTGCATGTCGGGGTAATTTTAGAAGCAGAGATACGTGTGACCAGCTGGAGTTTGTCTAGTCTGTTATCGTCTGTCTTATGTGTTGATTGTTGTGACATCATAGGACGGACAATTTTCCTTCAAGGAACTAGCATAAAAACTGTGCGATTGGACATTTGGCAGATTGTAGAAGACAACCTGATGTTTTTTGAGTAAAATAGACGACATAACATTTTGTGAAAAAATCGGGATTGGAGCTTGCAGTGATTGGTGCTTGCTCATATTGTTGAAATTGTTTAAATCACGTGAGGCTTTGATAAAAGTGTTATATAAAAGGAAAGGGAACAGATTTAAAAATGGAGGACATAACTCCACTAGCACACCTGTGCAAACAGTTGCCGAAACATGCACCTAAACTGAAAAAATACAGTACAGAGTGGGTTAAAGGAACCGCCCATAAAATGTTCATGCATGGCCACAAGGCGGGTCCTTCTCTAAAGCTGTTTTGCAAAACATGACGACATACTTGCACGCCACACACACGGGCAAAAAGTTAGACAAATGTCTAGCTGTTCTAGTGCTTTGGCTTAATGTATGTACAGAGGGGGGGTGAGACGCCTACCGCACCACCCGCCTCGTCTGAAATAGAAATTGAAAACAATAAGGACAAGGGGTTATACCCACTGAGAGAACTTATAGCAGCTACAGGGTATAGCAACCCGGCATATGAGTCACCTACGCAAAGTAGTGATGAAAATCAAGGTAAGGATAAAGATAAGGATATCACTTCCACAGTCCCAAGGGACGAGGAGAGATGCGATGATGAGAGAAGGGACCAGACACAGACAAGTTAATCTCTCAATAAGGAGAGAGAAGGTAAAAGATGGAAAGGAAGCAAAGATAGAACTGATGTGGTAGCACTCACAAAGAATGAATGGATGGGGGGGCAGATTTTATTGAAACTCGATGGCAAAGGCATTGATGACGTGAAACAATAGGAGAGGCTAAACAATGTACTGAGAAAGGAGAAAGAGAAAGAATTGAGAGACGAAAGAATAAGGAAAAAATATAGGCAACAACGAGAACAGTTATACCGCAAAGAGCAAGAAAGACAGCTTGATCGCAAACAGAGAGCAGCCAATGATCAAGACAGACAGGAGCAGCGTAAATTAGAGGAAGAGCAGAGGATCCAAGAGAAAAGAATAAAGAGACGAAGGGATGAGGAAATCCAAAGGGCAGATGAACGTAGAAACAAAAAGAAAAAAGAAAGAAGATAGGGTCAGAGAAGAGGCGAGGAAGTGCAGAGAATTCAATGACGATGTAGAACGTAAGCGAAGACAGAGAGCACAAGATCTTGAATATCTGGAGAGAGAGATTAAGAAACCTGAACAAGTAGTGGATTGGGAAGACATCGAAGAATTCTTTCCTGAGTACGATTCAATAACAGGCACGTCTAGGGTGAATATTGAAGATGACTTTGACACCAGAAGCATCGAATAAACGATCGACAGAATATATGACGAAATGGGTTTAGAACAAATACCCCAAGGGGAGGGGAAGATGAGCGCCTAGAGAGAACTCAGCTTTACGATACTGAGGATGTCTCCAAAAGTAGTGGGAATAGAGAACTATCCCTGGATTGACTAGAAATAAGTAGGAACAAATAAGATGCAAGAAGTTGCATGAGTTGGGGACAAACAATGTACGGCACAGAAAGGGAGGAGTACGAAGAAAAGGAGGAGGAGAGAAGGGGTGAAAGACGATTCCCAAGGGGAAAAGGGATAAAATGGACAGACACTAGTAAGTCTGTGCCGAGGGCATCAGAGTTAGCCACACAGTCAGACCAACATGAAGTAGTATCTCACGGTCAGAGGGGGACGTCTCCACTGCCCTATGTGAGCAGGCTCAGGACATTGCCTGGCAGGCGGCGATGCGGGAATGTTGCCCATGCAATAGACAGGAGAACAATGAGAGAAGAGAGAGAGGGCCATGCATCCCAATTTCCTCTACTCGAGAAAGGGGAGCAAGACCACAGTATATTCCATGGCCAGACATGGATCGAGAACATTTGAAAAACAAGCTTCCAATGTTGACATCGGGAGCCGTAAAATGGATACACAAGCTAGAAAAAATGACATGAGGGAATATGTTAGCTATTGGGGATATCAGGGTCTCTTAATGGCCATTCTTGGTGAGAGAGCAGACGATGTGTGGACACGGGCAGGTTACCCTGGTGTGACCACAATTAATACTGCATATGACGGAGCTCCATTTAACAATTGCAGAGCCACGCTATGGAAAGCGCTATGAGTGCTTTACCCAGACACTTCCGATATGGAAGCTATTATGTCAAGTAAAATGAAGGAGTCGGAAGATCTGTTGATTTACATACAGAATTTTCAAGACGTGTGGGTACTCGAGACTCATGAATCTTGGGGGAAATCTATACCTGTGTTCTACCATATATTGTGCCAAGGGCTGCCAGACCGGTACAGAAACAGCTCAAGAAATTGGTAGGAATCAAGGCTAAACCATGGTCAGAAATACAGCTAACCATTGCACACTATTGCAGGCTACTGCAAGAAAAGGATCGCAAAAAGGAAGCTGCACAAAAGGGTGAAGAGGCCAAACTGGTGCAGAAGAAATTGTCAAAATATGCTCTTGAGGGAGCCATGATAACTAGTACAGCTGAATCGAGCATGTAACAGGTCAATAATCCACAATAGAATAATCAGGGCAATTCAGGGTTTCACCCCAGGGGAAGAGGTTTTAGGGGAAGAGGATGGCAGAGTAATCAAGGAGGTTTTCAAATTATGCAAAATGGCAATCAAGATATATCAAACGGGCAAATGATCAGACCACCGCCAGTATGTTGGCTGTGTGGAATGACAGGGCATCTAGCACGCACATGCAGAAACCAAGGCATGATGCAAAACAGCCAAGGAATAGGAGCAGGCGTGGCAAATCCACCTGCCTTTGTACAACAGGGAGTTGCACAGAATCACACGGTGTAACAGCAAACGCCAGGAGCACAACAAAACCCACAACCCCAAGGTATAGTGAGTTTTATACAAGGGCAGTCTCAACAGTCACCGTTGCAATTGTCACAAACGATGAGCACAGGGCAAGCTGTGAGCCCCGGAATGGGAAGCAACATTAGGAATGGCGGAAATCCATCAGCACAAGGTGGGACAACATTTTATGTGGACTATGACCGCTCACTGTGAGCCCTGATGTGTTCTATCCTATCAGTGACTCCAGACCCTCACCGGGAATCTAGGGTGGATGTCGGTATAGGGGATAAAGAATATTCCTTCTTAGTTGACACGGGTGCAACACGTTTGTGCATACTTGAAGGCAAGTTTTCCTTGTCTGGCGATGCCATAAATACTCAGAGTTTCACAGGAGCTACAAGTCGAGTTCCCTTCACAAACGCACTTCCAGTCTCTATAGGAGAATGTGAAATGAATGTGCCTTTATTATATTCATGACAGACCCCAGTAAACATTTTGGGTCGAGATCTAATGACAAAGTTAATATGACGATCTCATTCACAGAGGAGGGCATAATATGTTCAACTCCAGGAATGCACTATTGAAACATATGTGAAATGATTAGAGCATACGCAGGACACACAGCTATGAGGGCTACACCATTAGAGCCCAAAATATTCACGTATGGAATACGTGTGCTAATGGCAGGGCTGCGAGAATTCGCAGACAAAATCATGAGGACCCCAGATGAATTTCTATTCAGACCAAGAATACCGATGCACGAGGAAAAGGGACAAGTATTTACCTTGATGATACACACATATGACAATGTTAGCGTATTGCTACCTGATTTGATTTTAGAAATACAGGAAATAATTGTCACTTATGCTACTAACCCACTCGTATGCATATCACAATGTCTTTTCCTATGCATACCGAATGTGCTACCTAAGGCACATGCCTATTTTATGTAAATATGTTTCTTGTGTTATGTTGAATTAAACTTTTTTCTTTATGACAAATTAAACTATATTCTTTGGCTCCCGGTGATCTCAGTTGAGCTAGCAAACATCTAGCTCCACTGCTACCACATAGGTGACCTCACCGTTCACTTCCATGAATAGGGTAGCCTTTTACTTCAGCTCTCCTCTGTTATCCGTGTTTAACCCTCTAGAGTCAGGCCCCCTCACAAAAAAGAGGGTTTCGCCCCCATTGTTTCCCATCAACGATACACACCGCTGCAGTATGAGGGAAAATGGCTTTGATTGATGGTTATGATGACGAAGGTCAGCAATGGTGCACAGTAATCGCCATTGAAGAAGGATGCCGATTGACTGACGTCTCTGATGATGATCTGTTTGAAGAGCAAGCAGATATGGGAGAGACCATAGTGGAGGTGAGTCTCACCTTTTGGGTGAGAATGATCAAAAGAGAAGCGCCTCAGAGAATGATGTTGTCATGGATCCGTCTTGAATATTTTGATGATGACATGGCCCAAGTGCCTGTCTCAGTACAGACTACAGGCCCCTATGACGTAGGGTTACTGAAAAGAGAGAGAGGTGAGAATCAAACTGAAGCCAGGAGCAATTCTTCCAAAAGCACAACAATATCCCATGTCCAGGGAGGCAGATGAAGTAATTTTTAAGACAATTTCTGCTGTGATGGAACAAGGCATCTTAGAGAAGTCAGAATCGTTATGCAATTCTGTGGTTTATCCGATCAAAAAATCAAAGAGAGGGTCTTGGAGGCTAATTCAGGATTTACGCCCAATAAATGATATTGTTGAGGCCGAGTTCCCTTTAGTCCCGAACCCAGCTACAATTTTATGTAATATACCTGTTGAACCAAAATATTTCACTGTGATTGACTTGCAAAATGCATTTTTCTCAATCCCGTTGCACCGTAACTAACAAGATCTGACGTCATTCACTTTCAGACAGATGCGTCCGAAAAGCACAAGGCTACACCAGGGGAACTGTGAGTTTCCTTCTATTTTTAACAGAGTCCTGCAGATGAACCTGAGCAATATTGCATTAGGAAGCGTTGTAATGCAATATGTGGATGACATCTTAATTTGCAGCACGACAGAGGAGCAATGTAGACATGATTCTATCCAGCTAGTGACTATATTGACTGAGAAAGGATATACATTTGACGAACAGAAGTTACAATATTATCAACAAGAAGTGCTGTACATATGCCAACTGATCTCGCATGAGGGGAAAAGAGTTACCCCAGAAAGAGCTGAAGCCATACTGAACATGGCTAAACTACACACACGATAAAGCAGATGCAGAGTTTCTTAGGCCTGTACAACTATGTCAGGGCATGGGTCTTCGACTACAGCTCTTACACCAAGCCTTTGCTTCAGGCCTTAAAGAAGGCCCAAGTGACGAAAGAAAAAACTGAATGGTCAGAGACCATGGAGGAAGGGTTTGCTGAACTCAAGAGAGCCATTTGCACGGCACCAGTTTTGGGGATTCCCAATTATGCAGAGGAATTTTACCTGTTTTCACACACAAATGGCAGCGTTATGACGGCAGTGCTCACTCAGAGAACCACATTGGGTTACAAGCCCCTGGCATATTATAGTGGAAATTTGGACCCAGTGATGAGAGGTCATTTCCCTGCCGCAGCGTTCGCCATTCATAAGGCTACAACCATTGTAATGGGATGCTCAATGACGTTGTACGTCGAGCACTCACTATTTGCTATCCTAGAGAAACCTAAGGGCACACTGACATCTCAGAGAGCTTCTGCTTATGAAGTGATCATATTGAATCCTTCAATTAAGATAGTCCGATGCAAAATAGTGAACCCAGCTGTGTTCATAGCAGAGCCAGTCACTGAAGGAGAGCCAATACATGACTTTGCGAACTATGAAGAATTCTATGACGAAATACCCAGAGTAAAAGAAAATGCTTTGACAGAAGGAGAAAGTATCTTTATTAATGGTTCTTCGAGAATTGATCAAAACGATGGGCAAAGATATACAGGCATCGCTGTAATGAAACACACTGCAAATGGAGAATTTCGAGTACTCCTTAGTGCGCGAATACCATCTCATTTTCAGCACAGGCTGCAGTGTTATTGGCATTGATACTCGCCATTGAGAATCACGCAGACCAGGAAGTAACAGTGTACAGTGACTCCGCCTATGTAACATCCACAATGCACGCCGGCTTAGCGCGCTGGAATAGGACGGGCTACCTCCAAGCAGACAGCACACCAGTGCAGCACGCAGCCTTATTGGACAGGCTAATCAAGGCACTACAGCTTCCAGTGGGCTTAGCGGTCGTGAAATGCACCGCACACATGAAACAGACAGATTTTATCTCACGCGGATATCAAGCAGCAGACACGGAAGCCAAACGTATGGCATCCAAAAGTGAAATGATCATGGAAGTGGAAGTCACCCATACAAATGAGAGGATGATGGTTGCACGGACCACACCTGAAAGCTATAACAATCTAGGACAGACACAGTTGATGAAACTCCAAGGGGAGGTACCACAGGAAGAGAAAAATCTGTGGAAACAGCGAGGGTGTTCTTTAAACCTCTCTGACAGCTTGTGGTGACAAGACAGCACTGTTAAACCGGTAATGGCTATAGCCCTGTTAAACATATCACTGGAACAGTTACACTACCCAGCACACATGACAAAAGAGAATCTAGCGGCAATGCTTGCAGAAGACTGGTTCATACCAAATTTAACGGAGCAAATTGCATTTTTTATAGTGAACTGTATAATCTGCCAACAATTCACAGCTAGGCACACATTAAAAGTAATTAGAGGAGTCATCCTAGGGCCAAATGGGCCTTTTAAGTTCTTGCATATTGAGTATGTCAACATGATTCAAGTATTTAACGGGTACAGATACCTAATTGTTGTGGTGTGTCCATTCTCTAGATGGATAGAAGCAGGTCCATGTACACACCCAGACTCTACCTGTGTGAGAACAATTTTATTGGGAGAAGTATTTCCCAGACGTGGGGTATGTGAAGTCATGAGATCAGATAATGGGGCTCACTTTGTAAATTAGATTTTCGAACAGATTACCTTGATGCTTGGTATAAAGCACATGTTCTCGTCGGTATATCATCCACAAGGTAATGGGGTCTGTGAGAATCTCAACGGCTTATTAAAGGAAAGGATAGCCAAGTTGAAGCTTACTTTAAAAAAGGGGTGGTTGCACTGCCTTCCTTTGGCACTGTATGCACTCAGGAATCAACCTGGTTCCAACCATCATCTTACGCCACAGGAAGAAGTATGCACACTGCCCTGAAACCCCGAGACAGAGCTAGGTGTGATGCCCAGTCAACAGGAGACATTTTAGGGTCTGAAATGCAAAATTACCTGAATTACATGACATCTTGCCTTACTGTAATTTCAGACTAGCTGCATGGACGACGAAAATGCTGCAGGGCAGCACAGAACACAGAAGGAGATACTACTACAGGCACAGCTCAAGGACTTTGTGACCATCTGTTTTCCCTGGAGATACCGTCCTGGTAAAGAACCATACGAGGAAAAGGTAGGACCAGACAAGATTTAACGGTCCCTTTACAGTGGAAAACTGTACTCCTTCCGCAGTAAAACTACAAGGCAGAAGAGCTTGGATTTTTCTGGGCGATATCAAACCCTACATCGGAGAAGGCCCCCTGTCTGCATCCCAGTGCCAGGAGACTACGAGTGACGGGGAAGAACCACAGCATGTGCAGACAAGATCCAGGATGAGGAAAAAGGACGCATGAGCAACAACTAAGTAAAGACAAAGGAACTTTTGTGAGATAGTTGTGGTTCCACTTAGGACATTCCTCTGAGCTAAAAAGAGGATAAGGACAGATAACCTGGACACTCTGTGCATCCTAGTTGCAGGGGGAAGAAGACAATTGCACGTATAAGCCACAACATAGTCTGTTGACTATGAACTTTGGATTGAGGCACACTAAAACTATGATGAGAAAATAACATGACAAATTTTGATAGAGGACACATACATTGGAAGAAAATACAGTACCCTGATTCCTTCCCCACAGAGACTTTGTTCGGAAATTACCTATGGTATCCCACAGTAGCAGCATCACCAAAGACGTGGTGACATACTTTGATCTAGTGCTAAGATCGTACCTGTCACTGGTGGGGAGGCTCACAAGTGTCACTGACTTTCTTCAAGATCCTGAAAATGAAAAGATCATAAGGAGGCTGCTTACTTTGATCACCGAGCAATTCCTCCTACTTCCTGAATACAGCGAAGAAAAGCTAAATGTCACGAGCAAAGAAGGAAGTAAATGAGCTTGTCAATACATTGTTCTTTCGCATAATCAAAGACTGTCCTATCTTGTCAGAAGAAGAACAGATGTACTCAAGTTTCTTCGAGTTCCAGCAAATACAGAACGTCTAAGCAGACTCCTAAATAATATTGTGATCTTAGTTGCACACCATGCAAACGCAAATTGCAGACACTGTTTACATTGAATGAGAGCAAATAGTTCCAAACCTCAGCAAGACAGGACAAATGTCCCTGTCACCAGAAGACAGTAGATTGGCCAGCAACATTTTCTTTCGTTTAATTACTGATTTTTCAGAGCTAGTTGGGAGACCTGTAGATGTTGACGTCCTCACCTTCATCAGAGAGCCAGCTAATGCTACACAGATGGGCAAGCTCTTGCATGGAATATTGATGCAGGCGGAACTCTCCAACATCAGAAGAACCATTTGAGAAGATTTAAACTTTCTGCCGAGGGACAGATCGAGAGAACATTGCCAGAGATTTCCTTTCGTATTCTCTATTGACAAAGACAATGGCCCTCATTACGACCCTGGCGGAGATCGTGGTGCAATATGCACCATGGAGCACGGCGGAAAGCTGCCGATACCGCCATGGGGGTTGGCGGATTTACCGCCCCATTCCGACCTTGGCGGGGCGGTAAATCCCCATTCCCCATTTTACCCTTCCCCATTCCCATTTTTGCCCCATAGGGTATAATGGGAGTGGGGAAGGCGTTAATTACGCCACCGTAAAATACGGTGGCGTAATTAACAACAAGGTCCCGTAGCGCCATGGATTTCTCCGCCCGGAAAAACCAGGCGGAAAACGGCTCCATGGCGCTACGGGAACTCGTAGTAGGGCGGACGGGTCCGCCGCGAATACCGCTGGCGTAAACCCACTCCGCCAGGGTCGTAATGAGGGCCAATATGTCTTTGGGAATGAAGCAGATAAGAGGCATAGACTGGGAGCTGACATACTTTGAACATGCACAGTAAAAGAGACTTGCTGAATTATTTCTTGATATTGACACTTCCCATAGCCGAGTAAAAGAACTGCATCCCGAGATAATAGACAATTCATTACAATTGTGTAACACCCGAAAAGATTTTAGCGAATGATCGAGGTGGGGATCCAGAGCAGCAACCTTGTCCTCCCGCAGAAAGAAAGATGTCCACGTTTCTCTGGAAGTAAATGCTGCCGCCTGACCTACAGAGGCATAATGTATTTGTGTATTATATTCATCATTGTTTTACTGTCATTAACGATCAGAACTGCATTTTTCATTGGTGCACAAAGCATTCCTATTCCAGTGCACCCACCTAATGGTGTGCGCATGAAACCTACGAAAGTACCCAGACCTTACATAGTCATTCCAGTCCCTAGAAGATCTGATGGTGGAATGAATGAACTTGAGATGGATGTGATTAGCAATGACACACACACACTTGTGTTAACAGATAAATGGAAATGCCAGAGACAGGATCGGCAAAGTATGAATGTGACAAGATTACTGATGACCACATGCATGCAAACATTGAATGCACATATGCCAGGCCTAGTGTCAATGACTGCGGAACCACGACCTGAGAGATTATCTATCATGAGAAGTTCCACTGCAAGTGACCCGAAGAGACGCATGGGAAAAGCTGAAGTAGTGGAGAAAGAAAAGAAAGTAGAAAAGAAACCCGTAGGAATAACAGTAATGGACATTCCCGATACAGCACTTATAGAAGTAAGGGCAAGCCAAGAGAAGATTCTTGTACGAGCAAAACTGATAGCAGATTCACTATGGCCGTTCATAGCCAAAGCCAGGAAAAGACAAGAGGAGCCAAAGAATAAACCCACAGAGACAACATTGCCGAGCATCTATGTTCCAGTGAAAGGGACAAGTACAAGTTCTACAGTACAGCCATATACTGGACCAATGCCAGAGGGGATACGACCATTTCTAACCAGAAAGAAAAAGATACATAAGGACAAGGAAAGAACTGCCAGACTTTTGTCTACGCAAATGACACAAATGAGGAGGCCTGCACTGTGGACCAGGATACCTGAGAATCCTCCATTGAGAAAAAGCCATACAGTTATAGCAAACTACAGGAAAACATTACGAATCAAGAGAAGCATGCATGGAGATGAAAGTGAATTAAATGGTTACTTGGACAGCATAGCACACTTGGGAAACAACATTTGGTACCCGCACATGAAGGAAGTTGGAAGACGAGGTTCAGAGGGAGAATACTTTGTTTGTGCACTCCTACCATACAGCATGGGGAAGTCCAAGATCTTCGTAGCTGTAGAATGTGATGTCCAGACAGCACACTGTCTTTCACATGTAGCCATGTGTAAAACCAGAGGCCATTTCAGGGGCAGTGATGCCTCACTAAAATTGGCAACTGAAACAGCCTATCCCGATGAAGATGATTATGTCCAAGACATTAAGACAAGAAACAGAGCTCAAACGAGAAATCACGTGATCAGGTACGAGAAAGCTGGAGTAAAAGGAGCTGAAATTAGATGGGAAGTAAATCAGAAGCTAAATGTCCAAGGAAAAACTCCAGAAGAGGCTCGTAGTTGGAAGACCAGAGGCCAAATGCAGATTTGGGGAACAGTGCTTTCACCAGATGGATGGGAAAAAGGAGTAGTGATTTGCAGGGCATGGATGGTCCTCGGAGCCTGCAAAGAAGCAATTGAAAAGTCACAAAAGACATGACAACCATTGTGGCCAAAGCTTGCAAAACTTCTGACATGGGTCAAAGACAGAGGAGGACCCTTGCAGATAGTACCACTGGAAAGCTCAAAATTGTGCTTCAAGAACAATGGCGCAAGAAAGATGGGAGAGAATCAGAATTGTGCACAAATCTTTGACACCCCAGGCATGGAACATGGAACTGCAGTAATTATGGATCACTATTGGGCATGTGGATCCAAAGCATACATCAGACTGCCGAGAAACTGGGGAGGTATATGCACAATAGTGAATGTCCATGTTCCAACTTTGGTGATCCCGAAAGGCGACTTGAATATCAACAGTTTCCCGAAAGCAGATGCTCACCCGAGGAAGAAGAGATCTGTGGAACTGATGACCCACCTGAAAATGGAAAATTACTTTTCTGCCAAATCTGAAGAAGCCTTTCTTGCAATTCCATATATACACAGACTATTTAGCCTCACCTCATCAGTGTTCACGACAATCCTCATGCCAAGATTCCAAGTTGGAGAAAATACTAAATGGTTGCACATAACCAGATGGGAGTTACTGCAGACCATCAACACCACCATAAAGGGATTCAATGCAATCAAGGAAGAGTTAAGAGCCATCCGACTAATGACTCTCAAGAACAGATATGTCCTTACATGATTACAGCTATGGCTGGAGGAGTTTGTGCAAAAATCGGAGCATCATGTTGCATATTTATAGCTTCTCAGAATGTGGAAAATGGAACTCTAACAGAAGCCATAGCTATGCTGACAAAACTGCAGAACCAGATGGTTGATGAAACTGATGAAGTTGATGATGACAGTTGGTTTGGATCACTATTCTCATGGTTTCCACAATGGATGGCAGATGCATTCAAGTTCCTGGGAGCCCTGCTAGTGATGATATTGTTAGGATTTTGTGTTATTAAGATAATAATGTCCCAGTGTCAGATAACTGCAAAGAAAGCCATAGGGATGAAGATCATGATTGATGTCAAGCCAGGATGGAAGCCCAAACACCTGATTGATGAAGAAATAAGAGACTTTGTGAAATCTAGCATTCATGCACCAGAAGGAACTACGTTTCTCTATCCCAGGAAACATCAAAACTATGTGGGAAGATGGGTTTATTGCAGCCCAAATGGACAGTGTCAACTGATGACATGATATAAAATGAACATGTAAAGATAGCAGGAAGCCTGAAGGGAGTAATAAAAATATGGACTCCAAAGAGACACTTCTTCAGACCATCATGTATAAATCAAGAAGATGAAGAAGGAATGAACCAAGGCGATGAAGTGAAGGTGAATGCAAAAGAACAGAGTAAAATGAATCCAAAGACGGAAGTGAAGGTGGTCGATGAATCGCCTAGAGGGGGGAGTGTAGAGGAGGTCCCAAATAAAACCTGCACTCCAAAAGTCAATTTTGAAGTACCAGGAACGTTCACACCGCAATATGTGATGTATGACGAGCAAATAAACCAGCAGAGAGCCGCAGTAAGACTCTGCCCAGTGCCTATTAGAAGAACAGCACCTATTGAAGTACCAATACCCAGAAAATCATGTACAGTAAGGTATCCATTAAGAAAACCCTGTCGACAAATGAAACGAAATGAAGATCGCCTAAGTACAGACCCTGAAGAAACCAAAAAAGCCTTAATAGAAGACGAATGGTGATGTCACAAGGGCCCGGATTGACTCACAGATAGGAGAAATGACAACCAGAGAATGATGCACAGAGACAAAACGCCATGAATAAGGATATCGTGAACCTAAAGTGAAAGGACGATGTCAAAATGTAAGAAGTTTAAGATGTAAGCAAGATGAAGATATTCTACCAGTTTACACCTGTAAATATGCATGGAACTACAAGAAAGCTAAGAAAACAGTGCGGCTTGCTATGCTTAGTAGAAGAATAGTGCGGCAAGAGCCACTATACATAACCTACCTCAAACAAAGCACCTTATTATAAGTTTATTTCTGCTTTGCACAAGAAGCAGAATCAACCCAGGTTACTAAAGGCCACACGAGAAAGCTCCATCTTTAGCAGAAATGAGAAGAGATGGCTGAAGACGAAACTCAGCAGAGGCAACTCGTGCCAGGAGAGCCAAGGTCATACCAATAGAAGAAATGAACAGTAGCTACAACTAATTGAAACTAAGAACAGAATATCCTACCTCAGAAAGGTCGAGATAAGAAGACGAAAGGCAGGTGGTGGGTGAATTGAAAATCAAATACACGAATTGAGGGAAATGAAGCAAATTCAGGTGTCTGAATCACTTGACCAGCCAAGCAAAAAGAAGTGAAGGTTCACACCTACGCATGGCACCAGGCCAAATGAAGATATCAGAACCTTTTCCAGGCAGAAGATGCAGTTTCGAGGCCAACCGCAGAGAACTAATTGACAGATGGCTAGTAAAGTTATGATTGATTGTAACAAGGACTGGAGGAATTCCAGGTAACTAAGGGGCACTTTGCACCTGGCCAACCATTCTGCATGCTGCTAAGCAAAGTAGAACAAGTATGCATGGGGTTGGTGCCAACCCAATCTCAATGGACCAAATAATCTAGGGTCCTATAGTTAGTAAAACCAATGGGATGTCGTACTTTTAGTGACGTCTGCAGTAGTCATTTTTGAGGCAGAGGCTTAGATGCCCACCTGACAGTGTATACCCAATCCCCTCACTCTTTTACCATATACAGATATAGTACCTATAGTAAAGTTACCTTTTCCTAACCAACAGAATTGCATGTCAACTTTTGAGTGTTACACGTCAATGATGACGAGTTTTGAGTATAATGTTACAACTTACATGAAGTTCGTTGGAGTTGAAGCAAGAAGGAAGATTGCATCACTGCCGACATCCATAATTCCTCGTTTTTTGAACTTGTCATTAAACTGACTCCTTTTGCCAAACGGTTTGAGTTGTCCTTATTGATTGGTGTTGGAGTAATAAATCTGCACCCCCATCCATCTCACGGGTGCTGCTAACTTGTCTTAAATTGCTTCTGAGCAAACTCCGACTCTATGGGCAGGTCGGGGTTCTCAGAGTACAGTAGGTCTCCAGCAGGCTAGGGAAGGCTCTTCCTGGATTTTAAGTCATACAAGAAGTTTGCATGTAACCCATAGGACTACAGCAGGTTGGTTCATGCGAATGAAACATACATACTTATACTGCAAATCTACTGCTAGTTTTTTGTTAGTCCTCATTTCAAGCATCAGCACCCTAAGAGAGCTGTTGCCAAAATAGGGTAAAACCAAAGCAAAGTATGCACTGCTCAAGACAGAATTGATGTGTACTGTTAAAGGGTTTGAGCTCTGTGGGTCACAGACCACAATACCTGCATGCAGTGCCACCAAGTGTACAAATTGGTATGCCGCTATCTAGAAGTCAGAACATATAAATAAAACTATGACCAAAGTATGCTATTTTTACACTTTTAAAGAATATGCTAACATACAAATGTAATACATGTTGGCCATTATGCGGCTGATGCATTTGCATGGAGCACTATGGATTGATGATAATCTATTCCTAGATGTCAAATGGTAAACTCATGTGCACATTAAAGCTGCAGTGGCTTACTCCTACAAAAACCAAAAATAAGTTACTACAAATTCACAAAAAAACATATGAGTGAGTAATAAAAAGATTTACAATGTTTCTATTTGTTTATGTTTTAGCATAGGTTATACAATTTTAATTTAATTTCATTTGATGCAATTACAGTTTTAAATAGATGTTTTGTATACACATTAATCAATCATTAACATGTTAATGATACTCATCTTTAAACATAGCCTCATTTTTTATCATATACCAATAGTTAAAATACAATCCAAAAATATCATTTCACATAAATACATATTATAGAAATCCCATTCTATCACAATCACATATTACATCAACCCTAATGGCAAATTAGATATCAATTTGTACAATAGTTAACTTGATCAATAATTGTGCAATCTGATGCCAGAAATTCAAGGTCAATAGTATCAAAGAAACATATTTACCACTTAGAATGTGTTGCCAGAAATATTCAGAATTTAAGAAAGCAGCATTGTAAACAAACCTGCACAAACAAAGTTGATGGTAGTCATCCTATCTTGCCTGTTTTGAGTCTATTGAAGCATAAGAGCATGCATTCACATCCCTTCACTCTGCTTGGAAATCATTTTACATTGGGTTGCAGTTATAAAAAGAATCTTGGCTGGTCATCATGTTCTTTTCTAAATATGACAAATTCTTAAACCAGTCAGTTACCCTTGTTTTTCTCTTGACCTCATTCATTGTATTATCTGGAGTATTCACCCAGTCTATTTGAATGTTTAGGGCACTTACCCCATGCCATCATATATTTCTGGAACTACCTACGTTCACAAGGCCATTGCTCCGACCAACATTGCTGGAACGATATTAGGTTCAACATTGATTAAACTCCAATAAAGTCTAAGGGAGCATAATTTCAAAGTTGAGTCAAGAGACATAAGGCAAAGCCCTTCTCTTATGAATTGCACTGGCAGCCCAGGTGGAAGGTGCAACATTTTCCCCAATATCGAGACCTCCAAGTGGTTCTATCAACTGAAGCAATGGCATGAATAGCATTCCAAATAATATAAGAGTGAGGTGACCACTGTGGTGTGTAAGCTTTACTAAAATTGACTAAACTATGTCCTCATAATCATCAAATGTCTTTACGTGTAACCTTAATTTCTTAATTTCTTAGTACAGTCTTATTTCTTTAGCAAACATTATCTTTGATTTGGTTGCATACATTTCTAGGTTTAGGGAAGAAGTGTCGTCCCTGACACCATATTGACTTCTATGTAGTCCCAACTTGGTAACATTAAGAAAAACAAGTTCATCAGCATATGCAAGATAGGGGATGGGGATATTTTGTACCTATGGAGGAAAACATCTAATAGTACTGAAAAACTTTATTTAAGCAGGATATATAGATTGGTGAATAGTTTATGTGTGAATTAAAATGATAAGATTCAATAAACCAAAGTCAATGGCCCATGTGGCCCAATTTTTGATTGAATGCAGCCGAATTATAAAAAATGCCACATACAAGGGTGGATTATTATGAATATTTTCCTTTTTCTGAAGCATATTTAGACACAAGCCATTGTGAGCAGTTCATAGTCCTGTTCTAGAGCCCGTTTGATAGGGAGATAATATTTTAGCTTTGGTTACTCAGGATAATATTTTAACTTTGGCTACTCCATCATGGTCGGCAGTCAAGTGCCTTGTCTCGGTCCACTAGTGTTGCTCTGATTGTCTACCACTGTACCTCAAAGCCAATCCAGAGAGCCAGCAGGCAGAGCCGGCCTCCCAACAAAGGCCCACCACTAAGGCCCCTGTCTGAGCCTGCCTTCTTTTCTTCTGCTCTGACCGCACGCTGACTCAGATGCAGTCCAGCACCACCAAGACCTTCTACAGACTGCTGCAACATCCTCCCAACCCTCTGCACACTAGGTAAGCTGCGCTGGGCCCTAATGCAAATTTGTCCTGCATTTTAAAAGAAAAATGGAGCGCTGCGATGTGGGGCACAAAAAATGCACCTAATTTGACCTGGATGCTGCAGAATTAATTTTGTCTTGTGAACCTTGTCCCTGATGTAGTGCTGCATTGAAAGTTATCCCTTTGTCCAAGTTGGGCTGTTTGACTTTGTTGTGGGCCTCACTCCATCATGGCCACTGTCATTTTTGGCACTGTAGTGCCTTGCCTGCCTTCACCAGCTCTGCTTTCATTGGCTGCCCCTGTACCTCAAAGCCAATCCGGAGAGCCGGTAGTGTAGTTTAATAACTCGATGAATGCTGATACACATATAAGGAGCTAGATCTTAGAACCACTAATTAAACATACATGCACTGATCTGATCCGACATCTCAGCTCTGTAGCATGTGAGAAGTGCCCTGGTAAGCCCTTTCTGTCCCAAGAATAAACTGTTGGGAATGAACGAACTCCCCAGGGAAACCCTCTGGGGAATAAATGTTACGCTCACCTGGTATCCACAGGGACGCCACCCAGCCAGGTTACTTGCTGGTATACTTCTCAGTGGTGCCCAGATGTGGTCTGCGGGGAAGGTTCTGCCTGAAAATACAGGAGGACTGTGTTCAAGACTGGCCGACCGGGTTAAGTATCTTCCCTCCACCCCCGTATGATTTCAGCCCCTCTGGGGCCCTATCATCACCTTGTGGTAGAGTTAGGTGTGCTCTCCGTCTTGCCTTCTTTGCAGGGTGCGTTGTCTTTCATGGGCATGTGCGGTCCAGTCACTTCACTGACGCCGGCCTGTTTGATATCGTTCAGGTAGGTCTTATTGCTGTTCTTTAGTATTGTTGCTATCCTGCATGCCTTTCTTTGTTTAATAATGTCTCTTTTTCCCCCTTAGGTATGCCGAGCTTCAGCACGGCTAACTGGCTTGGTTGAGCCTGGTTGGTAAATGATGGTGCATTAAGAGCGCTATGATGCGGTAAGTAAGCGCTATGCGCAGCGCTGCAATGTCTTGCCTTTTCTAACCTGTTTTTTCCTTCTTTCCTTGCAGGTCGCGGTGTTCTTCAGCGTGTGTGGAATTTCCGGAGTGGTGCCAGCCGAGAGCCTACTAGCCAGGTAAGCCTTTAGAGCAGTTCGTAATTTGCAATGTCTCTTATGCTTTCTTTAATGTTGCCTCTATCTTCCTCTTTCAGGTCGTTCAGTCTGGGAGGTGTGCAGATTCAAGGAAGCTGTTCTCAGGAGCTGCAAGTAGCTAAAGATGAAGACTGCAGGTAAGATGCTGCTGCTAACGATATTCCTTTTGTCTCCTTGCAGGTTCTGCTTCTCCGAGGTTCGTGAGTATAGCTGGATACGGTGAGCATCAGGTTGCAAACTGCAAAGTAACGCAAAGCGTGTTGTCTTGCTCGGGTGTGGTTTAAATAGCCCCAACAAAATAGTCCAGGTAAAGTAGTCCCTAGGCTACCACACCCAAAACACTAGACCGCATAGCTTGGTTCCTAGGAACCAAGCTATGTGGATGCCTCCATGTTGGCTGACAAACACAATAAAGTAGTTCCAAAGCACATGTTTTTCATGGTGTATGAGATTGGTGCCATAAGTGCCAGGATTGGCCCCAGGAGGGCTTTTGAAGAGGATGCCAGGCTCTAGAGGCCCGAGTCCTGACTCCACCTGGCTAATCGGTTTGCCAGAGGGGGTTTTGGGCGAGGGTCATGACAATAAAACCCTGACAGCTCTTGGTAGGGGTTGATTTCCTTATGTAGCGCTGAATGGAATGGAACACCAGTGCAATTCTGGAACTATGGAGATGTTAGCACAAAAGGATGTAAAGAAAGAAGAGATTATAACGTGTCACTTGAAAAGACAGATAGCTTTAAAGGGGTAAGTAATATAACAGATATATACCCTTTAGAAGTCAAAGGCATAGGAGGATTCAATCTGTCTTGGGCCAGGGGTTCGGTCTGCGATCTGTTATAATCAACACATGTACCTCATATTAGAACAGGTTAATATGAATGGAGAAAACGGCACTGAAATTAATGCAGAGTCGGGATACCTTTCACTCGAGTTCGGGAAATGAAGCAAATGGAAACTGCTTCCTTTTGATTGCACTCGGAGACTAAGCACAGCTGTGAAGAAATGGAGAAAGGAGGTAGGCTATATTGTTTCTATTTCTTTGTTGCACAAAGAATTGTAAGTGAGGGGAAAAATACCTCTAATGCAGGATTTTACCGCAGAAGTTGTGAGCAGTGCACACGGAGGGCAGTACAGACGCCTTGGATCGGGAGAGAGTTCGGAAACTCTCCTTTGTTGTAATGTAAATGCGTGTATGATGCAGGGAAGCCAAACGAGTGATCATGGGAAGCAGGTTCCTAAGAAACGGATGATAATATACGCAAAATATGTCAGCGGAAGAAAACAAGTTAAGGAGGAATCCGTCAAAGGGACAAAGAGAGGGGCACCCAAATTCGGAACCACAGATGAGACCATACAAGAAACAAAATAATTAGAAAACATGAATATTTTATTTATATTTCATTATTTGTTTAAAACATGCATATTAAATCATGTTTCGAGCTCATATCAAAATAGCGACATTTAATTGGAAAATAGAATACATAATCAAACAAAGTGCAAATCTAAAAACACGACTGGTAATTCAGTCAGCACTGGCTTAATTTTGCCAAGCAATCTGAACGTCAAGCCGGTTGAAGGAGATCATCCGGCTGATGGTCAGAGGCTAGGGCCACATTTAATAATATAAGAACAACCACAGATACATAAACAAGGCAAAAATGGTTACTTCTAAAGTTAGAACTAAAAAGGGGTGCCGTACGTCAACTACTAAACTGTCATGACCTACTACATACACTAGGTCTGGCATGAAAACAAAAAGTAGTTTTGATGGTACAGAGCATCTAAGCTGTTTCACGATTGAGGCCCTCTTCTTCAGGAAGGTGCACTCCCATCAAGATATATGCCACTAGAATGTATAATGTAGTAAAGTGCATATATAGGACAATAGTGAATTCAGCTATGGAGACTTGTGCGACTTGAATCCATAATTTTGCCATTATCTCAACCTTTAAACTGGTCCCCTTTTCTCGAATATAAAGCCTGAGAAATGAATGTATAACAGCAGAACAAGTTCTCTACCAAGTAGAACTGAATAAGAATAGACAGAACAAAGTAAAATTCGGTCTTAACATTGTATCACAGACTACAATTGGCATTAGGGCGTCTGGAAAAGAATGTCCTGCCAGGACGGAATGATATTCAACATGATGTAGTGGACACGCCAAAACTATTAACGCGTGGACCTGCATACATCCTTAGCCCTGGGACCTCAAAGGATCTCCCAAAAAGCATCTGCAGGAAGAATTTGAATATCCGAGTGGGCGGGAGAAAAATGGAAACTGCTTCCTTTTGATTGCACTCGGGGACTAAGCACGGCTGTGAAGAAAGGGAGAAATGAGGGTAGGCTGTTTTGTTTCTATTTCTTTTTTGCACAAAGAACTGTAAGTGAGGGGAAAAATACCTCTAATGCGGGATCTGACCGCAGAAGTTGTGAGCAGTGTACACGGAGGGCGGTACAGACGCCTTGGATCAGGGGAGAGTACGGAAACTCTCCTTTGTTGTAATGTAAATGTGTGTATGATGCAGGGAAGCCAAACGATTGATCAGGGGAAGCGGATTCCTAAGAAATGGAGACAGAGTAAGTTGAATGCATAGAAATATATGTAAATAGATACAGAAAGCCTAGTGGCGAACTCACGGTGCGCTGGCTGACAAACGTAGCAACGCACCCCAGCATTGTGGAAGAGGACAAATATCCGGCTCCTTGCAGCGGGGGCGGGGCATCCAAAACAGCCAAACTCTGCAAGGCTGAACCACTACACCCATTAGGCACCGCCATCTTGATAGGAAAAATGGAGGCAACTCGAGAATGGGACCAACAGTGCCACATCGACCATCTTCTTCTTCTGTGGTACATGACAGGTAGGCAGAGCCAGGCTCCTGACAAAGGGCCGCCGACCCCGGTTTATCAGGGTGACAACAAAGGCCTACCACTAAGGCCCCTGTCTGAGCCTGTCCAGGCCTGGGAGGACTCAGAGGGCTCCCATTTCCTCCCTTGCAATGACTCATGCTCCATCAGCGCCCTCCTCATGTAACAGTCCCCCAGCAACCTGCCGGCTACCCCAATGACTTGTGACTCTCCTGGAGCCCTGCCCTTACATTACAGAGCTCCTGTGAGTTTTGCCATGACTACCTGATGTCTGTTCTCCAACTCACCAATGTTTGATTGAGCTGTGCCAAAACCAATGTTCTCCTTTCCCGCTTAGGAATTCTACACCTTTCCTGCATAGCATTTGTGTGCTGTTTGGGCATTTTTAAATCTTGGTGTGATCAACAACTGTACACCCTCCCATTTCTGCATTGCATTTTTGTGCTGTTTGGGCATTTTTAAATCTAGGTGTGATCTACAACTGTACTACCCCCCATTTCTGCATTGCATTTGTGTGCTGGTTGAACATTTTAAACTAGGTGTCTTCTAAAACTGTACTTCCCCTCCATTTCTGCATTGCATTTGTGTGCTGTTTGGGCATCTCTTACCTAGGTGTGCTTAACAACTGCACACCCTAATTTCTGTACCCAAGTATTACTGCATCTGCTTGCTATCCCCCTGTGGCTACTAGGCCACCTGATAAGCTTGTGCCATACAGTCTCTCCTTCTAACATACACCCTTATCCCTCCTCCGCCCCTATGGCACTCATTACCGCTCCTATCTATTCTGCCTGCTTTACTATCACCTATCCTCCTTCTTTCACAAAGTACGAAAGGAAAAAGTTTAAAAAATAGTTCCTGACCACTAATCCGGGTCTACCCATTGCAGACACCTACGTCAGTGCAATTTCCAGACAGATTGTCACTGATATACTCTTTTCTGTCCCTTTTCCACATCTCTGGACCCCTCATCTCATCTCTACTCTCTCCTGTGCTATCCTCACCCATTAATGGTGAAACTAGATGGGAAGTATTCTTGGTGGGCTTCTCATCCTCCAGATACACCATTAATGTCTATCGCAACGGCACTATCATGACTCAGATTCCTCAACCCAGCCTCCTCCTCTTCGACCTGCGCCTGCCGTCCCTCATGAACTTCCTTCCTGCACCTGCTACTCCTGCCTCCTTTCTCCCTGTCCCCCTTCCCCCGCCTCCAACTGGTGTACCACGCCCCTGTACCCTTTTCCGGAAAACCTTTAAAGGCAGTGACCTGCTTCATCTAGTCACGCTTAATGTATGTTCTGTAATCACAGTCTGCTGACATCTGCCTCCTCCTTGAAGCCATGGACCTCAATATCCTCACTCTTACCGAGACGTGGTTCAATGCCAGCTCAGTCCGTGCTTTTGTCTCCCGGATGGCTCCAAGATCATCTCTAAGTCTCTGCCTAATCGTTCCGGCGGTGGGGTAACCCTGATGTTCCCTGAATGGGTCCCTTCTTCTCTCGTACCACCCAGCCATCATCCTCCTATGAGAGCCTGGTCTGAAACCTGGTCATCTCTCCTACCTCCACCATGAACATTGCCAACATCTACAGGTTACCTAGCTCCATCAACCGTTCCTCTCTGAATGGGATGACTTCTCCTACTCTCTGCTGCCTTCTTTCTCCAAGCTCCTTCTACTGGGTGACCTCAACATCTACCTTGACTCCTCATGCACGAAGTCCGCTCTCTTCTGTGATCTATGCACCTCTCTCTCCATTCTCCCCTCTGGTCCTACCCACTCATCTGGACACACTCTGGATGCTTTTAGACACACAGATCTTTTGCTCACTGCCCCACTCACCAAGCCACTCTCTTGGTCAGACCACTCCCACCTGGGCCCTCTCAACCCTCTGCTACACCTCCCCCAGCCCAGCCAACCTTGTTCATGATGAAACAAGTGTCAGTTGTTGCCTTTGCATCCACCTTTATCCCACCCTCTCCTCCCACTGCAGACTCTACCTCTGACTCTGCTCTCAGCAACCTCCATCTCGCCATCTCTAACACTCTCGACATTCTTGCCCCAGTCATGAGGATCTGCCTGAAACACACCACCAAGCACAACACTTGGCACAACCCTGATCTAGCAGATCTGAAGCACTAATGCAGAGCTGCAGAACAGAAGTGGCAGACCACAGGCTCATCTTCTGACATACTGGCCTGTCACCTTCTCCAAAGGCAGTTGTCGTACTAACACGGTACATGACCGTCCATCAGGCACGTCTAATCTGGATTACTGAAGTAAACCCCCAATTACAGGGTCTCCTCAAAGGAGGGTGACCTTTCATATCAAGTACCACCTTATCTGTGTCTATGAAACAGACAAGGCAGTGATTCAAATGAAAGAGCAATACAATCAGTTATACGCCAAGCTGTGGGAAAGAAGATAGAAAAGATTAGCTTGTGTTCTTTGGAAGAGATTGTCCAACATAAAATACTATGAAAACTAACATGTGAGGTCCTGGACAGAGCTCGGAATGAGTTGCGGAAGGGCTTCTGGTGGGATATGCGATGTAGCCCTGGGGAGCAAGGGACAATGAAATGTGTCAAACTGATGATTCTAAACCTGAGTGTTGGATGGTAGTAGGAGGAAGCCTTACCCAGAGTTCTTCAGTAAGAAGACTAGTAAAGTGGAAAAGAAGGACAGAGCTAGAAGCGACCCAAAGGATATTAGTGTGTGTTAGTATGGGCCTGACTCCCCAGACGAAATCAGGACGCACCTACGACTACTGGAATATAAATTTTGCAGATACTGCAAAGCGTCCATGGAAGCCCAATGCAAAACTTAACCCAGTCAAACTAAACTATAAACATCCATGGCTTAGTAAATACACACTGGATAATGAGCAAATGAAGAAGGCAGCAATAACAGAGAAGGGCCATCCAACATCAATCCATGGAACAAAAGTGGTGGTTGTCAACAGGCAATCAGATGCGGTACAAAAGGGAATTGCAAAGACAGCCCATAAACGATGAGCAGGATTCAGAGAATATGCAGAAACAGAAAAAATACGGTACCATACATATTAGATACAGAAAGCAGAGTTGGGGTCAAGAGCCAAGGATCAAAGACTGAGGTAAATTGGAGACGGGTTTGCAAGAGTACAGCGTGAATGCTAACTTCAATTAGAATCACCAGTGTTCAGGGGTTTTCTCCATTTAAACTCCCACAGCGATACGTGATAATGTACCACCGTGTGTCAGGTTACCCTGACCATGGAGACGCTTTCTACTCAGAGACGAAATCAGAGAATAGATTCCTGGCAGTCACATAGCTGCCATGGCAACTGACAGGAACGCGAGTGAGGCCAGAGAACACTACCCCCATTTTCATAGTAGGCATTGATTATCCCGAAGTGTGACAGCAATACTGTCTCACCGTTTGTTCTAAAAAGAGGGTCCACATCCAGGCCCGTGTCTCTGGAGCGTCCAACAAGATGGCTGAACTCTTTAATATCTCCAAGGGACTAGCAAATCCTTCTGCAGTCTCCACCTCTCCTCTTCACTCCAAGGCCCTCTGCACGGCGCTGACAACCAACTTCATTGTAAAAACTTTGGACATTCTGAACACTCTTTCTTCTTTCACTTCTCCTTGCACTCCTCCCATCCCCCTTCCCCCCTGGCCTCCCAACCTCCCTCAGCCTTTCTCTCCTCTTTCTGTTCTATCACATTGGACAGGGTCATTAGGGTTGTCCGCTCTATGAAGGTCTCCTCCAAACAAGTCTCCCCATGTTCTTCCAGAACTATTAACGACAATTTTGGCTCCCTTGCCCTTGCACTTACTGGCTTCTGCAATCACTCTAATGCTACTGGGTCTTTCCCCTCTTCCCTCAAGCACTCTCTTGTGTGACCCCTCCTGAAAAAACCTTCTGCCAACCCCTCTTGCCTGGCTAACTACTGCGCCATCTCTATCACTCCTGGCCTCCGGAAACGCCTTGAAAAGCTGGTCAACCCCAACCTGCCCAGCACACTGAACTCGTTGGTTGCCTACATAACCACCAATCTGGATACCGAGCATCCAGAGGCACGGAAACTGCTCTTTTGAACACCTGTGAAGAACTGCTTGCATCTCTTGACACAATCTCTCCAGCTGTCCTCATTTTACTTGATTTTTCCTCTGCATTTAACACGGTCAACCATTCCATACTCATAAAACGGCTCCATGATATCCTTGGTATCTTGGAGCGGCTACTGGACTGGCTGACCTGCTTCCTCTCCTACCATCCCTCCCAGGTCATCCTGGGGTCTTTCTCCTCTCCTACCTATATCTCTACCTCTGGCATTCCCAGGGCTCTAACCTCTCACCCTGGGCCTTTAACGTCTATCTCGCTCCGCTTGCTCACCTTATCTCTACTTTCTCCTCTCACTTGGAGTGTTATGCAGATGGCATCCAACTCTTCTTCAAAGTTCCTTCTGGTGCTCCCCCTTCTTCCTCTACCGTTCCTGACTGCCTATCTGCCATCCAGTCCTGGTGTACCTCCAATGATCTCTGCCCCAATGCCAGCAAGACTGAGATCCTTTCTATTGGGACTCCTACTCCCTCCTTCCTTCCTTTACTCTATGGGCTCTCCACCTTCTCCTGCATCTGAAGCCAGAAACCTTGAAGTCATCTTCGTCTCCTCTTTCTCTTTCCTCCCTCACATCTTGGAGCTTGCCAAGAAGGCCCATTTTCAACTCCACCTCCTTAGAGGCATCCTTCCTTTCCTCACTTTTCTCCAGAAGCTCAACATCCCCAGAGCACTGGTACTCTCTAGGCATGACTATTGCAACATCCTCTTCCTTAATCTAACCTCTTCCTCTCTCTGCCCCCTCCAGCTTGTACAGAGCAAGGCTGCGAGTTGTATCCTTGGCCTTAAGCTCAGGGACCATATCTCTCCAGTCCTAAAATCCCTCCACTGGCTTCCAGTTGCTGCAAGGATCAAATTCAAATCCCTCTACATTATCCATAAGGCTGGCTGGGGCCGAGGACCAATCTATTTACAACTTGCCTACACCAAATACTCTCCTTCCAGATCCTTATGCTCAATAGAGGGTCTCAGATCACCCTCCTTTTTAGGTACAAAGAACAATGGAGAGGCAGCCAGTGATTTGGTTGCCCCGGATACATCCAGTGACCAAGTACTTATGCAAGTACTCTTTCAGGATTTGATCTTCCTTCACAATGAGGGAGTACACACGATTTCTGGTTATTTTTAACCCAAATCCAGATCTATCGGGCAATCAGAAGCCTGATGGCGAGGCAATTGTTCTGCTTTCCCCTTGTTAAAGACATCAGAGAAGGCCAGATATTCATTAGGTATCTCCCTAAGAGAAGGTTTAGTTATTGCACCGATGGAAGAGACAGATTCTACCATAGTCAGACACAGAGATTTCGGATTCTCTGTCTCTTCTCCCAAACAATGGGTGTGGCAATAATCCGATACAAAGGAAAGTTTTACTTTTCCCTGTCAATAAACTGGTTATGTGTCTTCAAACAAGGGATGCCAGGTGTATCCAATACTGAGGGGCAGTAATGAGATCAAAGGAGAGGATTTCCTGATGTCCTGAGTTCGTGGACATCAAAATAGGTTCTGTCTGTTCAGTTATTAAACCCTACACTAGGGATGTACCGTCTGCTGCATTCACAATCTCAGGCTGGGATTTACAAAAACGCCAGGAAGACCGATCTCTCTAGCATAAGTCATGTCAATGTAATTCCCAATGGCCCCGAGATCTATTACGGCTTGGGTCTGCCATGGATTCCCCTCTGGAAATAAGAAGGACACAGGTAAATAAATAGGCAAATGATTTGCAGGCAATTGGGAGTCCAGGGGACCTTCACTTGACCTAGGGACCCCACCTACGGTCGAGTTTTGGCATTTCCCTGCTTTCGCACTGGTCTTTTTGGGACATGACCACAAAAAGTGATCAGCTGCACCATGATATAAACATAGATTAGATTTTCTTCTGTGTTTCCTTTCTGCACTCGATAAAGGACCCCGTATGGCCTCAATCTGCATAGGTTCAGAGTCTGAGGTGGATACACCCAATGTGTCAGACATACTAGACGGAGGCAGCAGTGTTTTTTTCTCACCCAGTGATTCAAATGAAAGAGCAATAAAGATATACGCCAGGCTGTGGGAATGAAGATAGAAAAGATTAGCTTGTGCTCTTTGGAAGAGAGTGTCCCACATAAGATACTATGAAAACAAACCTGTGAGGTCCTGGACAGAGCTTGGAATGAGTTGTGGAAGGGCGTCTGGTGGGATAGGCGATGTAGCCCTGGGAGCAAGGGACAATGAAATGCGTAGAACTGATGGTTCTAAACCTGAGTGTGGGATGGTAGTAGGAGGAAGCCTTACCCAGAGTTCTTCAGTAAGAGGACCAGTAGCGTGGAAAAGAAGAATGGAGCTAGAAGTGGGTCGAAGGATATCAGTGTGTGTTAGTATGGGCTGACTCCCCAGATGAAATGAGGACGCACCTACGACTACTAGAATATATGTTTTGCAGATACTGCAACGCGTCTATGGAAGTCCAATGCAAAACTTAACTCAGTCAAACTAAACTATAAACATCCACGGCTTAGTAAATACATGCTGACTAATGAGCAAACGAGAAAGGCAGCAATAACAGAGAAGGGCCATCCAACATCAGTCCATGGAACAAAAGTGGTGGTGGCCAACAGGCGATCAGATGCAGTACAAAATGGAATTGCAAACACAGTCCATAAACGACGAGCAGGATTCAGAGAATATGTAGAAACAGACAAAACACGGTACCATACTTATCAGATCCAGAAAGCAGAGTCGGGAACAAGAGCCAAGGGTCAAAGATTTAGGTAAATTGGATACGGTTTGCAAGAGTACCGCATGAATACTAACTTCAATTAGAAGCACTAGCGTTCAGGGGTTTTCTCCATTTAAACTCCCACAGCGATACGTGATAATGTACCACCTTGTGTCAGGTTACCCTGACAACGGAGACGTTTCCGACTCGGACGAAATCAGGGAATACGTTCCTGGCATTGACATAGCCGCCATGGCAAATGACAGAAACGCGAGTGAGGCCAGAGAACACTACGCCCTTTTCATAGTAGGCATTGATTATCCCAAAGTGTGACAGCAATACTGTCTCACCATTTGTTCTAAAAAATAGGGCCCACATCCAGGCCTGTGTCTCTGGAGCGTCCAACAACATGGCTGAACTCTTTAAAATCTGCAAGGAACTAGCCAATTCTTCTGCAGTCTCCACCTCTCCTCTTTCCTCCAAGGCCCTCTGCACGGCGCTGGTCACCAACTTCATTGTAAGAACTCAGGACATTCTGAACACTCTTTCTTCTTTCCCTTCTCCTCGCACTCCTCCCATTCCCCTGCCACCCCTGGCCTCCCAACCTCCCTCAGCCTTTCTCTCCTGTCACATCGGACAGGGTCATTAGGGTTGTCCGCTCTATGAATGTCTCCTCCAAACAAGTCTCCCCCTGTTCTTCCAGAACTCTTAACGACAATATTGGCTCCCTTGCCCCTGCACTTGTGTTACGCTCACCTGGTATCCACAGGACGCCACCCAGCCCTGGTTGGATGATTTGCACTCTCAAAACCTCTCCCGGTCCCTTGGTAAGGGCTCTGGTTAAAGATGGGTCTGCAATATAGGAGAGCTGAATTCAATACGAGATATTCTTTATGTTTTGCCACCTCCATTGGCCTTAAGTCTTTCCTCCCCCTTGGGCCCTCTCCTCACCTTAATATTGTAAAAGGTGGATTCTCCGTCCTGCTCCTCGTGGCTGGGGCACGTAGATGTAGGGGGCGAGCAGCGACCAAGTTACTTCACTGGTGCAAGCCCCCCCCTATGGGAATCCAGGTCTGCTGCGACTCCGTAGGTTTGCTGCTTTACAGTCTTTGTATGCAGTTCTTATGTTCCTCTTAGTTCGAATAATAATGTCTTTCTTCTTTCCTTTTAGGTATGGAAAGGTATTTTGGTGTTGTCATGCAGTTTGAAGATGAGCATGGGCCGGTAGGCGAAAGCGCAGTGTGCGCGATGCAGTCTGGTGAGTAATGCACGATGCGCGCTGCTGTTTCGCCTTTTATATTGCTAACCTGTGTCTTTTCTCTCCTTGCAGGTTGCGATGTTCTTCACCGAGCGCCGTAATGTTCCAGCAATGATACTGACCAGGAGATGACTACCCAGGTAAGAATTGTGTGGCTTTCGTCATTCGGGAGGAAACGTGAGTTAACGCTTACTAATGCTGTCTTTCTTTCTCCTCTTTCCATGTTATGGTATTCCAGGATGCATGAGGTGCCAGATGATGGAGTTCGTACCTTCATTTGAGTGGAACTGAAGTCAGCGATGGATTGAAGACAGGATACTGTTCCAGGTAAGTTTCGTAGTGTTCTTTCTCTCTCTTCAGGTCCTTGGTTTCAGGTAAGCTGGCATCAAAGAACTGGACACGGTGAGCATTACGCTGCCCACAGCAGAATAACGCAAAGCATGTTCTGCTGTTTGGGTGCGGTTTAAATAGTCTCAGGTAAAGTAGTCCAGGTAAAATAGTCCCAGGCCTGCCACACCCAAAGTAGTCCAGGTAAAGTAGTCCCAGGCCTGCCACACCCAAAAGACTAGACTGCATAGCTCAGTTCCTTGTAACTGAGCTATGTGTGTGCCTCCATGTTGGCTGAACCCCCCCAAGTTAAATAGTCCCAAGTAAATAGTCCCATTCTAATGTTGGTCTTCATGATGGTTATGAGCCTGGTGCCAAAGGCGCCAGGACTGACTCCAAGAGAGTCTTGGATGAGGTTTTAAGGCCTTTGACCTGGCCTTAACTGGAAGGGTGACTAGCTGGAGAAGGGCCAAGGGAAAGGGTCATAACAACTTTGTCGGGGGGAAATTCTCCCGGGGTCGGCTGGGCCGTCCGCGGACCACCGGGCAGGGAGGCCCCAACTCCTCCCGTATATCCCAAAAAATTGAGTATGAGACACACGCAAGAAGCAAGGTGGTTCTGCTGTTTATTAAACAAAACGGCAGGGATGGGTCAAGGATCGTACGCGTCCGTCCTGACACTCTCTCTCAATCGTGGGGCTCGCAGGCCCTTTTTACCTTAGTATGATGCGCTACTTGCGTCACCTGGGAAAGTTAGCAAAAAACCTATCGCCACTCTGGATTGGCTCCTCGAGTGGTAGGGTTAGTATAGCATACATATAGAGAGCATTATTAGTGGTCGAGGGTTAGTCAGGTGGTATACTTGGGTTGTCCCTTCAATTTGATACATGAAAATTGTTACATGAAGACCCCTGAGGATTGGTCAATGTTAATGGCGTCAGTGATAAGAGCCCCATGTTCTGATTGGTCCACTCGCGAGCCCCCCAGTCTGGGACCATCGCTGTTCCCAGCTCGCGGTGCACCTGTCATTTGCAACAATGTTTCACTATGGGTATGTGCAGACAATGTGAGGATTTATTCATATGCTGGAAGGCTGACTACTCCCACCGCCGCAGATGTCCATTGAGTCGCTTAATTGTATCTGCCTGTGTCTTGAAACGGGGGATCCAGGCGCCTCCCTCCTCCTGGGCCTGGCACCCTGTCAGGTTCGGCTTGGTCACGTGAGGTGGGACCTTGGTTGAGGCAGAATTCTGCACAATTAATATTGCATTTTCCACTGTGTGCCTGGCTTAATTTGCAGGTGTGACCTTGGCGTCGGCTTGCGGCATGCGAGTTTGCAACATTGTGCCCTTGACTGTCTGCTTTCGCCGGGCTCATTCTGCAGGGTCAGCAACTGAACTCTTGCTCATTCAATGTTCATGGAAGCTCTTGCTTGCGGCCTACTTGGGCCTGGTGCATAGGTGGAGCCGTTTGATACACAGGCGCTTTAGGTTATGGTATCATATTGCTTTATCCCCAGTATCGTGTCTTTGTTATATTTCTCATTATGGCGCATGGTTTAGGAGAAGCGTGAGCAAGCTTTTTAGATGAGTTCATTGTGCGTCTTGCGTTTCTGCATTTTGAAAAGCCTATGTGAAAAATAATAAAGATGCGCGTCCGTGGGTGTGTCCGTCACCTACGTCATAGCACTGAGTATGTTCTTTGTGTGGATTGGTGTGGGAGTGTCCAGTGTGCATGTTTGCACGGGTGTGCTGACCGTTGGCTAGGTCGTCATGGCATCTCTAACGATGTGTTGATTTAGTGCTGGATGGTTCAGTCGAGTCCATCCATGCCGCAGGTGTCGGCATGGGCAGGGCAGGCTGGTGGGCAGGCGGGTGGGCACATCCGTATGTTCCTGTACCAGGGTATTTGGTCGTCTGGTAAATGGGCAAACTCCTCTCGTGGTGGGTGCCTGGGCCGTGATCCTCTAGGCCAGGGGTGAGAGGGGATTGGTGGGAGCCTTTTGTTCCATTCTCCCACTTCAACTTGCTGGCTTCTGCAATCACTCTCTTGCTACTGGGTCTTTCCCCTCTTCCTTCAAGCACTCTCTTGTGTGACCCCTCCTGAAAAAATCTTTTGCCGACGCCTCTTACCCGTCTAACTACCGCCCCATCTCTATCACTCCCTTCCTCGGGAAACTCCTTGAAAAGCTGGTCAACCCCCAACCTGCCCAGCACACTGAACTTGTAGGTTGCCTACACAACCAACAATCTGTATACCGAGCATCCAGAGGCACGGAAACTGCTCTTCTGAACACCTGTGAAGAACTGCTTGCATCGCTTGACACAAACTTTCCAGCTGTCCTCATTTTACTTGATCTTTCCTCTGCATTTGACATGGTCAACCATTCTATACTCATAAAACAGCTCCATTATCTCCTTGGTATCTTGGAGCGGCTACTGGACTGGCTGACCTGCTTCCTCTCTGACCATCCCTCCCAGGTAATTCTGGGCTCTTTCTCCTCTCCTACCTCTATCTCCACCTCTGGCCTTCCCCTGGGCTCTAACCTCTCACCTTGGTTCTGTAATGTCTATCTGGCTCTGCTTGATCGCCATATCTCTTTTTTCTCCTCTCACTTGGAGTGTTATGCAGATGGCACCCAACTCTTTTTCAAACTTCCGGCTGGTGCTCCCCCTTCTTGACTGCCCATCTGCTATCCAGTCCTGGTGTGCCTCCAATGATCTCTGCCTCAATGCAAGCAAGACTGAGATCCTTCCTATTGGGACTCCTACTCCCTCTTTCCTTCCTTCACTCTATGGGCTCTCCACCTTTTCCTGCATCTGAAAGCAGAAACCTTGAAGTCATCTTCGACTCCTCTTTCTCTTTCCTCCCTCACATCTTGGAGCTTGCCAAGAAGGCCCATTTTCAACTCCACCTCCTTAGAGGCATCCTTCCTTTCCTCACTTTTCCCCAGAAGCTCAACGTCCCCAGAGCACTGGTACTCTCTAGGCATGACTATTGCAACAGCCTCTTCCTTAATCTACCCTCTTCCTCTCTCTGCCCCATCCAGCTTGTAGAGAGCAAGGCTGCGAGTTGTATCCTTGGCCTTAAGCCCAGGGACCATATCTCTCCAGCCCTAAAATCCCTCCACTGGCTCCCAGTTGCTGCAAGGATCAAATTCAAATCCCTCTACATCACCCATAAGGCTGGCTGGGGCCGAGGACCAATCTATCTACAACTTGCCCTCACCAAATACTCTCCTTCCAGAGCCGTGTGCTCTTTCAGCTCTAAATCTCTGTGTCAGGCACTTTTCTAAGCAGCAAGCTGGTGGCAGATCTCTCGCCTTGGCTGGCTCCCTCCTCTGAAACAGCATCCCCTTCCCCTCCATCTTGAGCCGTATGCTCTCAAATTCCAGAATCTCCTCAAGACTTTCCTCTTCACCTTTTCCTTCCTTCTCTCACTCCCGTACTGGCACCCCACTGGGATTGGTGGCTTGGAACCTTATGTGTGCTTCTGGGGCCCAGCCTTCTGCCCAATCGCCTTCAGCCTTCCACATCACCCCCACATATGCCTTCAGAGGCACCCACTGGTTTGTGTTCTGCACTTATTAATGGCAGGTGTTCACCCTGTACCAAGCGACCTCTGCCAGGCTCTTACTGACCACTGGCTTGTGTTCTGCACTTATTAATGGCAGGTGTTCCCCCTGTACCAAGCGGCCTCTGCCAGGCACTTACTGCTGCACTCAACTTACTCCTCGGCACTTCCCTCTATTGAACTCCTAGCAATTACCCCCCCCCCCACTTCCCTGTCCCTCTCTTTCTCTCTCTCCATGCACTTGCACGTTCTGAATGTTCACATTGCCTAGTAGGACCACCCCTTCCTCGTACACCTGTTTATCCTTATCGTGTTTGTACTCATGTTCTCTCCGCTTTGCCTTGTGGGCGCTTTGGCAATTTCTTGCTGTATAAGCGCCTTACAAATGCACACTAAATAAATAAAAATAAATAAATAAGAAGTTACGTTTTCAAATTAAAAAGTGCAAAGATTCTACTAATTGCATCGATCGTAACCAGCAATCTATAGTTCATAGGATTTTTACAAATTCTCTTTTCATATATCAGAAAAGGGGATAGCATCGATGCACAGAAATTGGGATCACTTTTGCGTACTAGGCTATCCATCAGGGCCAGGAGCAAAAGATGAATGCGCCTTACAGATCTTCGATTAAATTTGCCATTCTGTTAATATTACTTTCCATTTCTCTTTAGTTATGAAAGACTTGTTGACTTCTAAGGATATAACAAAGACAACATTTTGTTTACAACATTTACCCAGCTTTCCTGGTTCATTTGATTAGTTTGATCTGTCTTAAATCAAATATCTTGCTTATTCAATAGAAACCAAAACACTTTAATAGGGTCTCATTATGAGTATGGCAGTGTTGGAAAAAAGTGTCGGTAACAGAATTGCTGCCACTTTTACCGCTCCACATGCTACGAGTTTGACCCTGTAGTGGGGATTTACCTCCAGTGTCATGCTGGAGGTAAATCCTACCACTTGCCGCCGACAAATGAGCAAAATGGGTGTAATTATCGCGGTGCACCACAATCCCCAATGGAGTCAGATGCAGACTAATACCGCCATCACCACTGGCAGTAAATTGGCCGGACCAAGTGTCGGTAACGGTAATTCCGCTGGGTGGTATTGCGGCAGATTTTCCACCGGAATACCTTCAAACTCGTAATAAGGCCCTTTGTAATTTCTGTGGTCTATAGCTTCTATCCTTATACACCATTGTACATTAATGATGCCATTCTTATATCTCCTAACCCATTTGTTTTTTATTTCTTGGTGTCTTCTTAAAGAAGTTCTCTCAAAAATGTTATTGTTTAGAAATATTGCCCAGAACAAAAATTATAGATTGAAATTGTTTTTAAAACAAGTTCCTATGTAAAATAAGCAGCACATCTGTTGTAAAGTCCTTCTTTTAAAAGACTTGGGGACATCCCTTTTGTATGTAGAAACAGTAGCATCTGTTTCTTTAATTCTGTGCTCTCACTGCAGTAATCAAGCAGGAACCACCTACTGGCAGCTTGAGCTTGTTACTGCCTGGTAGCAGAGAACTTCAAGTGCCTTCACCAAACGTAAAGTTGTCTTAGAGACTTTTGTGAACATACTTTAAATTATCACCGAGTGTTGCAGATGTCAGCTTTGGCTGTGATTTCTGAAAGTTAATGAAAATAATGGCAAGGGATGGATGAAGTATCAGAGGATATGTAACATAGAAATCTGGTGGCATGAGTGAACAAATAATATATATTTTTTTGTAAAATGTTAATTTTGTTCTTGTGTGTCATTTAGTTTTTCACTCCAGAGCAAGGTACTTCTTTACCAATTGTAAGAATGTGATATAATTTTTGTGAATCGGGTGTAATGCACACCACGTTTCAAAGTAGTAAGACCTGATGTTTGTGTGAATAGAATGTTCCTACACCCAGATATAGGGAAAAATGGGAATCTTTGTAAATCAGGCACCCTAAATATGGACCTGTGCTTGTCTAACTGCACTTGTGGATGTAAAGAAACAATAGAGATGAATCTGTCTGCAAAGGTGTGATGATTTCTTACAAGATTTTAAAGTTTTGGATTGAAGCTACTTGAGATGAGATATAATTGCTTATGATTTGAAAAACTTTCTTTCAAAGGTAATGATGCAAGTAAAAATGTAGAAGTACATTATGGAGAATGGTGTTAGGAATAGGTGGTGTGGTGAAGAGAATTTGGGGGATGGAGGCACAGGGTGCAGAATGCATGGAAGTACCTTTGGGAAACGAGTAGGTGCTGGATGGGCAGCAGGAGGAGAATATCTGTAAAGTGACTCATGGTAGCAGGAGCCACAAGTGAAGGCAGATGTGGGTCAGTAGGAGCAGGAGCAATATAAGGTGAAATCCGAGGAGGTGGCTGCATGGCAGAAAAAGGCAGACAGTGTTGTGTACATGAGGCAGGAGTTAGTGAGGCAGGAGGCGGAGTGGCATCCAGAGGAGGAGAAGAGGAGGAAGCTGGCTGGGCTGATGCTGGTGGCTCTCTTCCTGCGGAAGGGGCAAGATAAACCATAGCACAGCACAAAGAATAGTTATAGCTACTCCATTAATGGATCTTATGTATTCCTTCTGGATTTGGTAATTCTACCACTCCATGGGGGAAAGATGCAAGAAGAGAAGTGCACAGTAGTGAGCACGCTCAGCAACAAGAGTGTGTGTCAGGGTAGAAGAGTGAGCATAACATGCAGGGCAAGACTGGAATGCTTCATTATATTCATCTGTAGCCCAAAGTGACATTTAAGACCTATTTGGCATCTACTGCTCCGGCCTCCATTGTTCCTTTTAGTGCTGAAGAGGAAGCATTTGGCTAGCATACCTGTGAATGTTGCTCATCATCCTAATCAACATCATGTGTCAAAGCGGGAGAAGCAACCCCGCTATAAGGAGTTGCACCTCCAACATTGGCAGCAACTATCAATCCTGTGTTTGACCTTCCCCAGTGAAAGGGATGTCTACCTCCATATTGGAGCAAACAGTGTGATCACCTGCTGCAGCATGCAGTCCAACATTGCCTCTATGTGGGGTGCTGATAACCCCAAGGGAGCTGGTGGATAGTGCAGTGCAAGATGTTGCAGAGGCTCCTCTGTATGTCCATCACTCAATCAGTTGCAAGTAAAATGAGCAAAGGGGGTAAGGACTGCCTCTGTCAGAATTTATGAAGGAAACAGATGTCATATATTAGGGAGTGAAGAGATTTCTTTTTGTTGAGGATATTGTGGCAGGGCGATTCATGGAGATATTTCAGGTCTCCTCTATTGCAAAGCAACCTGACCCTGACGCATATGTAAATTTATAGCTACTAGGCCATAAATATGAGAATTGTTTAATTTCTGAATGCTAGTGTATATTAGGAGTACCAAAATAAATATTATTAGTATGCTCTCATGTAGCAGTGAGACACTGAACAATGCTCATATTTGTAGCCCTCATGAAGTATGGAGAACACAAAATAACCTAATTTGTGCTCTCTGCTATATTTGTAGGTCACTCTCTGTGAATTACTGGTTCTAAAGTAGCACAGGTAGGACTAAAGAACAGAGAAGTAGAAGCACAAATTCTAATTACATCTCAACAATATTACAATCACCAGTGAGTCACTAGAGCTAACTATTTCCCAACCACAAGCACCACCAAACAACCCAGCTCCACTTCTTAGTATTAGACTTGTATCATGTAAGCAGTCTTCATCATCAGATCTGGAGTGCTGGATATGGTTATATGCATTTCCATACTTATCCACAACATAGTGCTCATTCTTATTAATGAATATGAATTGTTTGAAATTAGTGTTGGGATGAAGATGAGCCTTTGCCACCCCCCTAGGCACTTCCAAAGACGATGAACACCATATGAGGTGATCCAACATACAAGGGGGGAGCAATCTGCATCATCAGGCAATCTATAGCGGCATGCAGTGCTTAGAAGTAGGTGCATGGCAATAGAAAAGCCCATAGTCCTCCACTCTATTTGGTATTAGGCCCAGAAAAGGATACGCTGCAGGCTCACATCACGGTCCTAGTTCACAAAGCCTAATTTTGTCACAGCATGCTGGCCCCACTAGAGCCCTGCTCCCTGTTCCCATGGAAGTCCACTTCCCTCTCGTCCCTTTAGTGTTGCAAATATTTAGTATCTTTCAACGGAATGCGCCCTGCAAGAGCGTGAGGCAACACTAGGCTCTGTGCTGCGTCCATTCATCTCCACTAACTTTCCAGGAGGCCTCTCACCCCCACCCAGCCAGGCTGGAGCCAGCCTCACCCTACTGCCTTGACCCCCACACCTTTGCATTCCTTGACATGCATGCGACCCTCTGGTCTCAACCCTCATCAAGTGTCCACAAGAGATCAAAGCATGCGCTGCTATGTTTCTTCCAAGCAACAACACATACCCCATGTAACACGAGGTACTAGGAGGGATAAATTAAAGATTAAACCCCAGGGTGGAGATCTTGGATGCGGGAACTGTGGTATTAATGAAACCTTGTATGTGTGGGTCAGCATGACTGTATTTCATCCTCCCTCTTCCTTGGCACCACTTCCTGTGCCGCCCAGGTGCCTGCCACAATGAATTAATATTCAGGCTTAGCATGTTTAGTTTAGATAGAAACCATGGACCTCATTATAGGTTTGGCAGTAGCCTTGCCGGTAAAACCGGCAGGCTGCCGCCATACTTCTGAAAATTTCTGGCGCCCGAGAATGGGAAATTACTGGGTCATTACGGCCCTGCCAGACACAGTAATTGCCCCTTTGCAGGCACCGGAACGGAATGCTCCCCATTCCCATTGAGCCCAATAGGGCTCAATGGGAATGGGGAGGTTGGATGCACCAGCACCATTCAGAATGGTGCTGGTGCATCCGACATGCAGTGCTCACGGGTTCCTCTCTGTCTGCCAGGTCAGACGTGATGGGCAGAAAGGCACCGGTGCACACAACTCGTAGTTGTCCGGTCCGGGAACTATGGTACCGGAAAGCTTACCGGTACCGTAGTTCCCAGATCGGCAAACTTGTAATGAGGCCCAATGTCTTATTATGTGAGCCGACCTTCACTGCAAGGATGAACCCAGCTGACCCACGTGGATCCTGATCGGTGAGAGAAAACGAACCAATTACTGCCTGGCATCCCCTATGGAGCAGGCACATGTTGAGGGTGCTTCCAATCAGTGTGTCATGGGTACCAAGCAGGTTGTCGGGGCAAGCTGGGTGGAGGCTTGGCAGGCCTGGCATAGGCACACAAAAAAACCCATAGCAGATACCTTCTTTTAATTCCTTCCTGGTGTTTGTAGTAACTTCCGAGTTATCACTTCCTGTTGCCAAACAGGAAGTGCATGACAATTCATGAGCTCTCTAGTGTTCGGGTGTGGCTGGCTACATAAACCACACCCAAGATTCTTCCAGTGCTTCGTGTTGCATACTGTAGGCTGCATCAGCAACACACTCGCTGTGCTCCGGATCAACCTGCTTCTGCTTACCTGCTCCGGATCATCCTGCTTCTGCTTACCTGCTCCGGATCAACCCCGTGCTTTCTCCATGCCACAGCTTTCTCCGGTCAAGAGGGGAATCTTACACCGGCACATGTAAGCACAAAGAAGAACTGCGTTAGCGCGTGCACTCCAGTAACGCTGCGCATACTGACCAAATCTTCCCGCTACGCGGGAATCCAGGTCAGTAGTCCGAGCGCTCAAAGTCCTGCAAAAGAAAGAAGAGGCATTATTCACTGCGCTCGCTCCAATAACGCAGAGACATTATTCACTGCGCTCGCTCCAATAACGCGGTGCATACTTACCGAAGCCTCAGTGCATACTTACCAGATCACCGAGTCTCCAGTAGCGCTGAACCCAGTCTCGAGGCGCTAGCACTCCATAAATCACTCTGCAAGGGAAAGGAGAGACATTACCAGGTGCGCACGAACCCATGACGCTGTCTAACTTCTACATGCAGCGCTACTCGCCCAAAAATACCTTGGCATAATAAAGACAATACGGACGGTTCTGGACACTCAACATCCACCGCGCAATGTTCACTTTGTGGAAAGGACTTTCTAGCTAGGGAAGAAACTGGCACATTGAACACTCTGCCTCGCTGTGAAGGCATATAACAGTGTGTGGCATCAGAACTCAGCCAACAAACATTGCCATCATCCCTACGAGTGACTCACGCCCCTGCGTATGCAGGATGAAGTGCACATCCTACTAAAAATCAAGGTAAGCCCTTAGGGGACATCACAGCACACAGTAAAGAGAAGGGAAGGGCCCAGGGGAATCAGGTGAATTCAGGTCTGAGTGCACATCTTGTATTTGACAGGTGTTCCTCCGGGTGAAACAGGGGAAGTGAGAACTCTGGGTCAAAGGAGGCTCATCCATCGCTCCTGCAGAGGCACAGGTGTGTGTGACACAGTGGCACCCATTTTGGACCATATAGATGATGCTGTCTGGGTTCTTAATCCCACTTTTGTAACTGTGAGAGTCAGAGCACTCTCGAGCAGCAGAGTTCTTTGCCGGTTTTTGTATTCTGTACAATTAAACCTTGTTATTCTTGCAACACTATCTCCTGGCCTATTTTCCTAGCGGGTTGTTTTTACTCTAAAGTGTGCATATAGAGGGACATGCCTTCATTTGGTGACTTCTATGACGTGATTGCAAAGTTCCTGTACTTGCAGTGGTATCCAGGCAGTCTCTCCAGAAGGGATGTGCCCACCTACAGTGACCAGTCCCCTAAACGTGTATGCAGCAGTGGCACCTTGCGGGTGCCATCGTTGTGGAAGTCCCGCCTGCACGCTGAAGTGGGGTACGGCCCCAGGGAGAGGCCCAGGCCTATTGCGTATTCCATAAAACTGAGGCTCTTGGAAAAACATGAACACTTGAGCCTGCAAGGAATAACAATGTTCCGGTGGGGATGTGGAGCAGTGTGAAACGGGTGAACACGCCGTGAATGGAAGTTAAAGCATAGTTTAACTTGTTGAGTGTGGAAATTTTTAATAGCCAATTTTATTCTTCTAAGGAAAGAGGAATATGGGAGCCTTCCCGAGTGAGGGGAGAAGGTGGTGCCACAGTGCACTGTCTCGACCAGTGTGGGAGATAAATACAAAAGGAAATTTAGGAGCTCCATATAATTACAGAGCTCAGGAAAAGTAGTGGTTGTTGTTTTAGCTTGATACTTTAGTTTATTTTGTTAGCATATTTTCATTTTATGTGTACAGAGATGGCCCACGAGGGGCGTGTGTGGTGTGTATGTGTGGGTAAATGAGTCGAGTGTGAAGAGAGTTAAAGAAAATGCTCTAAAGTGGAAGGAAAGAGATTAAATTATTGGCTTTTTGCTACAAATATTCTAACTGCACTGACTGACTACGTAGGTACGACAAGAGTATATGTTTTAAAGTTACATTAGGTGAATTGTATTTTTCAGCCTTAGTTGGGGAATAATTGTACACAAATATCTCTGACGATACACTGACTGTGCATCGCCATGGGGACAGACACACCCCTAGATCATATATGTAAAGCCTTACGCCTGTATTGGAACAAAATCAATAAATACCACAATCAATGGGTGACCAAGACCAAAGGTGAAGGAATGCCCCACTCCTGGCCAGAGAGGGGAGGGGGTCCTTCAACACGTGCACTTTAGACCATATGTCCACATACTTGACTGCAAAGTATAAAGGGAGACCATTGCAAAATAGACGAGAGATATTGGACCTCTGGAGAATGTTTGAGGAAACAGAGGTCCCACAGAGGGACGGGATGACGTCAGACAATGGGAAACTCCCTAGTACAAGAGGTAATGAGAAGACGGTGGAGGAAAAGAAGGGTATTTACCTGCTAGCTATGTGACCAGCAGAGAGGTACACTAACCCGACATATGTATTTTGGGGAACTATTTTAGCTGACCCCAGCACTGCCCGGCCCCGCCCCCATCATATATTGCACTACTGGCAGTGTCCACTCATACAGGAGTGAGTGCAAGAGACCTTGAAGTGGCATTGGCCACCACACACACAGAATTAGCTAGTTTAAGGGCAGCCTGCAAAACAGCAAGAGAGGCAGAGGTTCCGATATTGCCCCCAGGAACCCCTCCTGTGTCACCTGGGGATGAGTGGAAGTCCAGTGACTTCCTGTTCAGGATTGAAAGTGGGTCCATAAGAGCAGTACATGTAGAAAAAGAGGGGGAGACAGATAGCCTAGGGTATGAGAAGGTGGGGTCCCAGACAGGTGACGAGGAGTACTGGAGTGATTTTGAAGATATCGAAGAAGGGGCAGTGGCAGGGCCTGAACAAGCACCCACGACCACGACAAGAGTAGAAAGCCTGTGAGATGGGAGGTTAAGGGAACTGTTTGGGAGGATAGCATTGGCAAAGAAAAAGGGAAGTGTTGTAAAAATTGGGAAAGTAAAAGCCAAATTACAAATGCCCTTAATTAATAAAGGTGCAGAACAACCTTGTTATGTCCCTTGGGTGCAGATGGACAAAAACAACTGCTTTAAGGCCCTCCCCCAACTGACTTCAGGGGCGGGAAAATGGATTTATGCTTTTGAAAAAAACACAGCAGGGGTGCCCCTCGTTATAGGTGACATCAAGAGCGTGTTGGTGACAGCGCTGGGAGACCAAGCGGAGACAGTGTGGGTGAACGCCGGGTAACTGGGAGTAACACTTAGTAATGATGCCCATGATGGGGCATCGTTCAATAATATCAGGGCTCGTGTTTGGGATGCGCTGTGGAGGACCTTCCCAGACACCTCCAATTTACAATTGATCATGCGATGCACAATGGAGGATGAGGAAGACGCTGTGCAGTACATCCTTAGGGTTTCAAGATATGTGGGGAGCAGAAACAGGCAGTGCTTGGGATCAATCAATGTCTTTGTTTTACTTTATTGTAAAGTGGGGATTGCCTAAGGAAGTACAGAAGGCACTAGATAAGATAGCTGGGGTAAAAGCAAAGGGTTGACCGGAGATTCAAAGCATCATAGTGCACCATTGTAGAAGGATCAACGAGCATGAATAGGAAACTATCCAAAGAAGGCAGGTGGAAGAAGCAAAACTAGTTCAAAACAAACAAGTGAAAGTAGCTGCGCTGTCAGTGGCACCGGGAGAGGAAGGGTGTGCCTCCATTGCCACACAGGCAAGGATGGCAGCAGTATGGGCAGACATCATACTAGGACAGTGGGGAGGAAACCAACACTTCTCAGGACCCCAGTGGCAAGGAGGGCTGCAAAGAGGATGAGGTGGGTTCCGAGGGCAGAGAGGAGGGAGATTTGGTGGACTAGGATCAAGGGTTGATGGACAAGGGCAGTGTTGGTCATGTGGGAGGTGGGGGCACTTTTCCAGAGATTGTCGCAGCAGACCGGGAGGGAACTACCATTACAATCAGCAAACCTATGGAAGCCCCCCCCAGGGAGCCCACAAGGGCCCACCCAAGGGTTATCAATGATCCCATATGAGATACGCCAGGCATACACTCAGTTACCTCCCCAAATACTGAACCCATACCACCCACCACAATAGCAGCAAGCCACACAGCAATACCAGCCTTGCCCAAACCCTGGGCTGAGGGAAACAGACACCCTTTTGCCACTGAACCCAATGGAGCAGCGGGACTTTATCAGAGAGCTACAGTAGAGGGGCCCCCTTCTCGTTCCCAGGCACAGACATCTATCCCAACTAGGACAGCTAACAGAGAGCCCTTTTGCATCCAGAACTGTTGATGACCGTGCATCCAGAAGAGGAACCACTGGTGGGGACCGAGATAGCAAATAAGCAATTCATCTTCATCGTGGACTTGGGCCGAAAAGTCATGCATAAGGTAAGGTGACTTCCTGCTATCAGGTAAAACTCTCGACATGCAGGGATTCTCTGGGGCTGTAGTTACAGTTGCATACACAGAGGACTTAGATGTCAAAATAGGAGGGAAGCTAGTACGAGCACCCCTCCTCTATTTTGAAAGCTCCCCTGTCAACTTACTGGGAAGGGACCTGCTCAGCAAATTGAACATGACAATATCATTCACAAATAGATGAATTGTCTGCGCCACCCCTGGCATGTGCTCCCTCCAGGCGATGCTACTAATACATGCTGTGACTAGTGAGATGGTAGTGAGGGAGATACCTGTAAAACCAGACATGTTTGTTTATGGCATCAGAGTGCTCACTCGAGCTGTACCCCAAATTACAAGGAAGGAGTGGAGAGTACCTGCAGATTTCATTTTCTGACCTGTTACACTCCCTGAAGTGGTTTCTGGTGCCATCCTGTCATTGGACCTAGAAGGATCGCAGTTGTACGCGAAGAGGATTGTGGTACTGGGAACTGATCCCCATGCGTGCCAATGGCGCACAGTGCTGTGCATTGACCCCAATGTGCCTCTACGAGAACTAACAGATGAGGAACTTTTTGAGGATGACAAAAATGAGGGGGAGATAGTGATTGCAATCTATATACCGTGTGACATTATGGTGCAGTAGCGAAAAGTACAAAGTCCCTTCATGGCTATCGTTGGCAGTACATTCCACCACACTTGTGGACTGCAAATCCCCATGATGTAAGTATACTAAAGGAAGTGACACAAGTGAAGATAACACTCAAATAAGGTGCAGTACTTCCGAGGGTCAAGCAGTATCCCCTGTCCAGAGAAGCAGAGGAGGGAATTCAGGAAACATTATTACAGCAAGGAATTGTAGGGCCTTCCACCTCACCATGCAACACTGCTATCTATCCAATCAAAAAAGCAATAGGGGCAGTTGGAGGATGATCCAGGACTTAACGCCCCCTGGATGATATTGTACAGAAAGAGTTTCCTCTTTGCCCTAACCCGGCCTCCATTTTGTACAGCATCCCCTAACAGGCCATCCTTTTTACTGTGGCAGACTTGAAAAATGCCTTCTTCTCAATGCCCCTTGATCCAGAATCACAGTATCTTACAGCATTCACCCTGGGAGCAAAGCACTATGAACACCAGCGCTTGCCCCAGGGGTACTGTGAAAGCCCCAGTATTTTCAATAGAATACTGCATGAAGATCTAGGTAACATTCAGGTGCCCAGCATGATTATTCAATACGTAGACGACCTACTGGTCTGCAGCGACAGCGAGCAGAGCTGTTGAAGGGACTCCATTGCATTACTCCAGCTACTAGCACAGAAAGAATACAAGGTGGATAAGAAAAAGCTCCAGTACTGTATACTAGAGGTGCTCTACTTGGGGCAACTCATCTCCATAGACAGCAACAGAATAATCCCAGATAGAGCAGCTTCACTTTGTGCCACTCCTAAACCAATGACTGTGAAAGACATATAAACATTCTTAGGGCTCTTTAACTACTGCAGGGACTGGGTTTTAGACTATGCAGTGTACACAAGACCACTCCCGCAAGGCCTCAAGGAGGCACAGAAAGAGGGAACAACAATTCAATAGACAGCACTTCAATGATCTAAAGGATGTAGTATCAACAGCTCCAGTTCTAGACACCCCAGACAACACACAGGAATTTTACCTCTTTTATCATTCAAATGGCACCCTCATGACAGCGGTGCTAACTCAGAAGAGTTCCATGGGACACAAGCCTTTAGTATACTACAGTGGCACGCTTGATTCTGTCATGCAGGGACAGTTAGCTTGCGAACAAGCCCTCGCTGCCGCAGCCTTCGCCATTGAAAGGAGTTCCACAATCGTGATGGGGTGCTCAGTAAAATTATATGTCGAGCACTCACTATTTGCAATACTAGAGCGATCAAAATCCACCCTAACAACACAGAGGGCATCTCCCTACAAAATGATATTGTGAAGGCACCATATACATATGGAGCGATGTCGAACAGTAAATCCTGCCACATTCATTACAGAGCAATGCATTGCTGAAGACATGCAACAGCACGACTGTGCAACATATGAAGGGGAAGATGACGACATTCCCAAAACCAAAGATAGTGCCTTAGCAGAAGTAGACATATTTTTTGTTGATGGGTCAGCATCCATTGACCAGGACACAGGTGAAAAACATATTGGGGCAGCACTGGTGCGACTGGAGTAGGGGGAATACGAGACACTCATAATGAGGAGATTACCTAGGCATTATTTCGCACAGGCAGCAGAACTTATCACCCTCATAGAGGCCCTGTGAGCTTCAAAAGGGTGCTGTGTTACCATTTATTCAGACTCTGCCTATGACACCACAACGGTAAATGCAGGTCTGTCCCTGTGGAGAAGAAGAGGGCTCAGAAGAGCAGATTGTTCCCCAGTACAACACGCAGAGCTACTAAACACATTGATTTCGGCCCTCGCAGAGCCTTCTGCAGTGGCGGTGGCAAAATGCATAGCACACACCCTAAACATACATGAAATATAATTGAGAAATGCCACCGCCGATGCAGCAGCAAAGAAGGCAGCATACCTCCCAATGCCCATGGTAGCAGAATATGTCCTAGCAGCGTCTACCGCACCCCAAACATTAGACGTATACACAGCCCTCCCTATAGCAGAAATTATCGAATTGCAGCACTGATCGCCTGCAGAAGCACAGGACTATGGCTTAAACATGGGTGCATCCAATCACCCACAGATGTCCTGTGGAGACAGCAGGCAACAGGAAAAGTAGTGATGCCTGTCGAGTTGCTCTACACAGCATTTGAACAGTTACCTTTTCCATCTCATAGTTCCAAACAACACATTGTTGCTGACCTTCAAGAAGACTGGCTCATTCCAAATTTTCCGGAACACCAAAAACCGATGGTGGTCCAATGTACAACGTGTCAAGTGCTTAGCACAAAGATGACTCTGAGGACTCTAAGGGGTAGATTACCCCGTCCTGTAGGCCCTTTCCGTGAGCTGCACATTGACTAAGCTGACATGGGAGAGAGGTGCAATGGGGCACGATATCTGATTGTGGTGGTGTGTCCATTTTCCCGGTGGGTCAAAGCTGGCCCCTGTGCCCACCCAGAGAAGTGTGCTGCAAAATTTCTCATCAGCAAAGTTTTCCCCAGATGGGGAGTGTGCAATGTCTTACGATCAGACAAAGGCTCTAATTTCTTCAATTACTTATTCAAGGAGGTAACTAACCTATTGGGGATCAAACACAAAATGTGCTCCATTTACCACCCAAAAGCAAACGGAATGGTCGAGAAAATAAACTAATTACTTAAGAGCAGACTGCCCAAATTATGCAATACCCTGAAAATTAATTGGGTGTACTGCCTGCCGCTGGCATTGTTCCAGTTGTGCACACAGCCCACCAAGGACCACCACCCGTCTTCCCACGAAATAGTGACTGGCCGACGCATGCAGACACTGCTGTCACCAGTAAGGTGAGCATCAGATGCTGATAGAGCTGCCACAATCCTAGGTGAAGAATTCAAACAGTACCTAACACAACTCTCATGCGCGATCAGATGCATTTCAAAACAAATCGCACCACCTTACACAGAAGACAGAAAAACTACAACTACCTCACTAACTAACACCACCCCAGCCCAACCCTTGTTGCCCGGATAGTGGATATATGTCAGAGGTTTTGTCCAAAAATGGAACACACCCAGATTCCATTGACCCTATGAAGTGGTGTTTTCCACCCCTCTCGCAGTTAAGGTAAAGGGGATGCTCCTAATTGGATACACCTCTCAGATATTTGCAAAGCACCACAGAACACCATGCAAGGCACACTGACTGGAGACAACAACACTACCTCAACATAGTAGCACTACACTGACCATATCTGTGCATGTGAAATGAAAATAAAACAGGCATTGCTGCTAGACCATGAGCTACAGAAACTAAAATATATTTCTCTCTCTCTCTCTCTCTCTCTCTCTCTCTCTCTCTCTCTCTCACTCTATCTCTCTCTCTCTCTCCCTCTCTGCCCCCCTTTTTCACATTCCTAACCCCTTTTTTCCCCGCCCGTTGTTTCCTTTTCCACATGTGCAACAATAATGGAAATGACACCATTAAGATAGAAGTAGGAGTAGAATTAGTTTTACAAGACCCTACAGCTATAACTGTGGGCATCACTTTATAGCTACCTTATTCACAATTTTAATGTTTGCATTGGGGATGTATTGGGGAACGTCTTTTATCTGGGCAGACCATCTAAATCAAGGGGGCAGGGGGGAAGATGGACATGGGATATATATAAAAGGACCTCGAATGGAAGCATACCCCTGAACCTCACGAGTTTACATTGGAATAAGACAAAAATTGTCCTAAATGTAACTATATCACCCAGAAATGTAACTATAGTGCCACCAGAGGCCTTGTATTCCACCCATATGCCCTCCCTAGTGACTAAACCTCAAACGCCTACCTCCTTCCCATATACAATGAAAAGTTCTAGCCCATCCTTGACCCCAAATGAAAGAAAGAATTAAAGTACACCCATGGTGGCTGTTGAACAACCCACAGTTTCAACAAATCGAACAATGTATAATAACACCAATGTCACCAATCTACAATATGAAAAGTATAATGTTTCAATTACTAAAACCATGTGTACAACGATCTCTATGCAACACTAGTATCTCTCAAAAGACAATGTTGGTGGGGGAAAAGCCCACCTTGCGCAGTGATAGAGGGAAAAGGCAGACATGCCAAAGTACATATGACGCATATCATGGCATAGGATTCAACGCAGTGGAAGACCTTCGCCATCCTGAGCACACAAACAGCTGGTACTCCGATAGGAGTGTGATGTGAAGGCGAATGACTAATGGGAGTTGCTACGTTTGTTCCTTAATACTGCATGCATCAGGGGTGTCTAAGGTCTTAGTTCCACAAGGAGTACCTATGACAAAAACACAATGGGCCTCATTACGAGAATCCCGCTAAAAATGGGGTCATTACCGCCATGGAGGAAGTAGCAGGACCGTGCTCCTTTGACACCGCTAATAGCGGCTGATTACGAGTGCGCGAGCAGGTGCAAACCCCCATGGCGTTAATGGCCATACCGCCATGCCGCTAAAGGCCCTCCAACCCCCCGATAGCGCCATCACAGGACCCGCCGATACCGCCTCCGCCAAGGACCAACCCTTTAATACCGACCCGGTAATAACATCATGTTAATACCGGGCTCGTAATACCAGACCCGGAAGTAACGTCATCGCGTCGGAACGGGAAAAGCGCCGGCGCCCATCTTTAGAAACACAATCCATTGCCATCCTCCCAAACCACCACTGCTACAGAGGAGAGACCAGGGCCATTGCAAACATCATGTCCAAGGCTACCAGAAAAACCACCCCCTGCCTGACAAGAAGCGCTTCTCAGATGAGGAATTGAATATGTTGGCAGATACCCTTGCTGCCCATGCCAATGAGGTATTCACGAACAACTTCAAATGGGAGGTGCAGTTGAGGAAAAAGGAAATTTGGGAGGAGGTAGCACGCAAGGTGTCTGCGGTAGGCACCACCCTCCGGACAGTCAAAGACTGCATAAAAAGATGGGACAACATCCGTCTCAGGGTCCGGAACATCCTGGCCAGCAATTGGACGGAGGCCATGGCCACAGGCAGGGGTGCGCACTCACCGGTTAAACGCGCTGGGAGGAAACCTGTAACACAACCATCCAGATGGAGTCGATAGAGGGCGTCGGGGAAATGGAGACGGGTACCGCGACATCTGGAGAAGGAGGTGAGTGACTCTGCAAACCCCAGTAGGCCAAACCATGATGTATCACAACTGATGTGAAAGTGAGCCAAGGCAATGCATGGCACATCGTACACACATTTACAGATCCATGTCCAGACGGAGGCCCAAACCCTGCCACACAGAAATGCATGCTGTGTTACCAACAGACACCCAACACACAGGGGCCATTTGCATGTGACACATCACACAAACCCCAATACAATGGCATACCACCTGGTACGCATCAGTGCCGAATGGAGATGCCACGGCTAATGCCAATATGGGGCCCCCTAGAAACTATTCTGTGTCATACACCTATAAGATTGCAATGCATGAGAAATGAAATACTGTACAGCACCATCTCATGCTTCTTGCATGTAACACCATCACTGATGCCCTGCATCTCTTCTTCCCCCACAGGCACTGATGGTAAAGGTGGTAGTCAGGACCATGCCCCAAGGCCATCCACGTCCAGGGCCAGACCGCCGTCCACTGGCCAATCCACCTCCGGGGCAGCACCGTGACCCACAGTCCAACCAAGGGCAAGTGCACAGGCCATGCAGGCACCTGAGGACACCAGAGCAGCGGAAGAGACTGCTACCACAGAGCTGCCAACAACAGCAGAAGGGGAGTCTGATGGCACCAAGTCCGCTGCCACAAGCTCAGTGGGTGAAGAAGCAGCCACAGCCCCACTCAGTGACGTAGAAGTAGGAGCAGAGGAGTATGTGGACCTAGACAGAACAATACACGTGGAATGTCCACACACCCCAAGCCTCCGTTGTGATGCTGGAAATGCATCGGAGGGACAGGGCCTCCGTATCCTTGTCCTTTACTGCTTTTTATCGTGTGTTCTGTCGTGTTTTCCGCACAGGAGTTCATGTGGGACTCCTGGCGGTGCAGCTCTCTCTCTTTTGGTTTGGTGAACGGACCCATGGGATACCCTTATGACACCCATGGGTGGGGGTACAACCCTGTGCCCCTAGTGTATGTTTTTGGGCACCTGTGGGTGGCCCGCAGAGCAGGGTATGGGCTGGTGGCAGCTCCATGCTGAAATTGACAGGTGCGCAGAGTATCCTCCATTTTGGGATACCCCGGCCCTGCCATTGGGATCAGTTGATTCCTGATGGAAAACAAGATGGCCCCTGTGGCCTCTTGCTTTCTATTACCCATTACCTTGTTTTCCCAAAGTCCTGGGAAGCCCTGACTCTGTCCCTTCCCCCCTGACTGGCTGTTGGGTGGAAATGCCATATATGGTGTTGTTGTGAAGGCCCGGCCAGACTAGCTGGAGCCTTCCCGGTGATGTATGTTGTGGGTACCTCCTGTGGGTGGGACCTGGGTGAATAGAGTGTGTGACGAATATGCATTCTGTGTTGTGGGTGTCTAATATCTGGTGGTTGACACAATGGGCCTCATTACGACCCAGGCGGTAAGTTACCGCTTGGGCCGTGACTTTACCACCATGGCGTAAACTACGTTTACGCCATGGTGGTTGGCGGATTTACCGCCCCATTCCAACCTTGGCGGGGCGGTAAATCCCCATTTTCCCATTTTCCCTTCCCCATTCCCATTTTGCCCCATAGGGCATAATGGGAGTGGGGAAGGCGTTAATTACGCCACCGTAAATTACGGTGGCGTAATTACCATCAAGGTCCCTTAGCGCCATGGATTTTAACACCTGCTAAAAGCAGGTGTTAAAACCTCCATGGCGCTAAGGGACCTCGGAATCAGGCGGTAAGGGTCGGCGCTGTTTACGCCACCGTAAAACCCTTACCGCCTGAGTCGTAATGAGGCCCAATGACTGAGACAACCCTGCCCGAAACCGGTATGAATGCAGCTTGGAGTGTTGAATGGCTCGGTACTTGTCCCAATACACATAACTTGTTGTGAGTGTCTGGAGAGAAGTGAATGGCCTGAATACCTCATGTGCCTGATTGGCTGCCTGCCTGCATGAATGCCCGTAGTCGTGATTGGATGCTTGAGTGTGACCCAGCGGAATGAGTGGGAGATCAACAGTATATCTGGGGACCTCTCACTGCTAGGAATCGTGTTCAGAAGCTGAAGTCCACTACGACGAGTAACTGGAGTAACTGATGCTTGACCTTGAAGCCCTGCTGGATGAGAAGAATTGCTGTGGCTCTTCTTCACAATCTGAAAGCTGCTGTGCCTCCAAGGACTGACCCAGAGAGGACCTGGTAAGGCGTCCTCTTCCCGAGCTACGAGGGATCATCGTGCACAGCTAATCTTTGCCAACCCTCCCTGGTAGATAGACCTTCGACAGGCTGCCGACCCGATACGGGGACTGCTGCGGAACTCCAAGGAGAAGCACTCGGACTGTGGTCCGCCACTGTCGAGGACCGCCGTCGACGACCGGAGCCGCCGTGCTCCCGTTTGCCTAAGACCTTCCAGTGATTATCGGATGCTCTCGCCTGCATCGTCATCCACTTGTCTCCCGCTGGAGAAGGCCCAACCGTCGACACGCCGAGGAGTATCCACCGGTGGGTTTCCCGCCACCTAAGGACCACAGAGACGCTGACGACTCGATGCCCTTGCTGGGCCACAGTTCTTCATCATCTCTTTGCGGTCCAGAACTATCATCACTGAGGTGCCCCGCACGCCTCTCCCTTGCAGGACGCCAACGCTCTGCCATCGACGAGCACCGCTAGGAACGAAGCTGCCACTTCCCTGCCGTAGTTCACCCTGTTCACCGTTGGATGTTCGACGACCCGTGACTCCTGCCTTAAAGGGAGGGCACTCAAGAAGGGCCGTCGATTCCCCGACACCGAACGCCAAGTTCCCCGACACCTCTCGACGATCCGTGGCTCCCGCCTGAAAGGAAGGCACTCAAGAAGGATCGGTCGACGCATCGTCGGAGAACTCTACTCCACCAGGTACATTGGGGGGGTAAAACCTTAATAGGAAGAAGCAAGACTATTGAACATATGGACTGGGCTTGTGCGATATATCTTTATTTACAGGTTGCCCAGGTGGGGGGATCTCCACACAGAACTGTGCCTAGCGGTAGGTGTCAGCATTCTGCCTACTGTTTCAACCATCTTGCGTTCCTTCCTATCTCTATTGCTGGTTTCCTCGTTATTAATCTGTGTGACATTTTAACCGTACAGTTGATGCACTTCAATGAGATTTGATAACATTAGTGGTACCACTTTAGAATTGTATATATTTATCATTATTGACTTCTGAGTACAAAGTGCATTATTGTGATCGTGTACATACCTTTAAATATTAATTATATAAAGACTGTGTTTTCAGTAATACAGTGTGTGGACATTCCTTTGTCGGAGTTCGGGGACTACACTGTACTTAAGAACCAGCCCGCATCACCTCCTGAGAAGCTAGGCCTTGATTGCTCGTCCATTGCTACCTTATGGAGAATCTTGGCTGGGGTCTGCTGTGCCTTCCTCTACCATATAGAGAGCGGAAGTACAGACACCCCCCAACACGCCACTCAGAGCACACTCTCCAGCCCCATTCTGGATTCTGCAGTACTACTGCACAGTTCCGACCTCAGTACCACCCCAGAGGCCAGCCCTGAATTGGCACACCCAGCTGCAGCACCCTCAACCTCTGCTGCTCCCACTGACATGGAGGCACGGCTGTCAAGGGTGGAGGCAAGGCAGGACTCCATGATTGACCTTGTGCGCCAATATGTGGCTGACGGAGAGGAGACACGGCAAGAGATCCATCAGGCCATTGCTGGGAACACTGCCGCCATCAATGCCTGTGCAGACGTGATCTGAGACAGTTTGGGGGCCGTCACGCAGGTCCGGACGAGCATGCTGCAACACATGCAGTGCCAGCAACCTGCACCGGTGGTGCCAATCCCTACTGCATTGTGGGATGTTTTTACCCATGCATCTAAGCCCTACCATAAAACTGTGCATTACTGGCTTTGAAAACATCATGATGGCCAGAACTCCCCAGAGAGTGCACAGGGAAAACATAAAGAATAGGCTGCCACCCATTTTTGCCTATGTTGTGAGCACAGGAGGGCACTGCCTAAAACCACCATTGGGCTACACACACAGTAGCCTGAAACCATTGGGAATGGCAATGCTGATTGCCAAAAGCAACCCAGAACTGTGGGGAATTCATTTTCTTAATGTCAAAAATGGATGCAATACTGGTGCTCACCACTATCAGAAAGCCGGTGTTTTAAAACCACCAGACTTTTGTGTAAAACTGAACAAATGAACCCAAACCAGGCCAAGGAAGACTTGCTAAGATTTGGATACAATGTAAAACTATATTCTGAAATGACTTGAAGGAAGAAATTATTTAATGTATATATAAAAAATAGCTGGGGATGTCAGCAGCTTAAGTGAATTTGGGTTTAAAGCCACTAAAATCGAAATGTTTAGAATAAATGAGTGACCTATTTGTGAGTGTCACATAGGTTGCAATTGTTTAAATGTCATCGTTTTGAACTTAGAATCAGCATTCTAGCTGCATGTGCAAAAATTGTAAGTTGGATTTGAATGTAGAAAACTGGGAACTAAAGTGACATTTAGCTGAATTCTGCCTGACAACTACCCCGACAGGAGTTGAACTGGCTCAACAACTCTTCCCAGGCCTGGCTGCATCCTGCTGCTCCCACCAAAAGGAGGTGACACCTCTCTGATTGGATTAGGGGAGGAGCACCTGGGGACTACAGGAAACTAAACAAAGCCCTGTCCTGGACTCAGGCAAATGTTATATTGGGGGAGTCGTAAAATGGCTTACGCTTGGGAGAAACTGGGAGGGGCAGTGCCTCTGAGAGCCAGCTGAGCTTGGGGGAAGTGGATAAACCAGAAATTCCACCATGTGCTTTGGAAAACCACACCCCTTTGGGGCCAGAGCATGATTTTAAAAAGATGGATAATTCACAGTGCGGACTTGTCAAAATTATATAAATAACATCATCATTTTTGTGATTTTTGTGTGCACATTTTAAGAGGTGTTAGGACCCTGTGGTATGTTCTTGGGGATAGTAGCAGAAAAAAAGGTTGTTACTCCAAATGTATGCATGTTAAAAATCTGACACTTTATCATCTGAAACCCATATCCCTGGTGCACATTTGTGTAAAATCTGGAAAGGTTTAGAGGTCGTTATCTGGATGAAAAGGGGAGAATTCTGTCATAAGTGGACACGGCATCTTACAAAGACAGGGATCGGATGGTTTGGTGCTACAGAAAATATGTTAACTGGACCTATAATATTAGAAAAATGGTACATAGATAAATATGTATTTGGGTCAGAAATAGATTTGTGTGCAATTTGACAAGGGGAGGATCCTCTGACCATAAACCTACCTCATCACTCTGACTCACAACCCAGTTCCCCTAATCAAAGAAGAGAGGAGGAACTGGCCAATGATAAGTGAGAGGGGCAGGCTTAGCTAGGCCCAGGCACACACCCATTTTCAAAACACATAAAAGGAACATTGAAACCCAGGTAGAGACATTCAATTTCCACTTTCTTGCGGGATGCTTTGCCGGGAGACTTCAGACTTCACATCCAGAGATCCAGACTTCAAATCCATCAATCTCCAGAGACCAGAAATGAACTCCAGAATTTGTAGCAGAGAGGCCTGAATCCACAAGCTGAATCCTCTTCAGCAGGCCTCAAAACCAACCAAACTATTCAACAGCGAGCTGTTTGAATTCTTTGCCAAGAACTTTTGCAAGAACCTGTAGCAGTATCCAGAAAGCAGTGCTGTATCCGGAACCAGAGAGAACCAGAGACCAGACGCTGTGAGCAGAACCGCCAGAAGTCCCGTTCAACCTGTTGAGCAGATCCGTGACGAGGCCCATTCCTGTCCAAAATCTAGTGTGAGTATCCAGCTAGCACTGTGCCAAAACCAATCTCTTAGTTTAAAATAATCTAATCCAAACTATTTTAGCCTATTAGAACTGCCTCCTAGAATCGTGTCATTCTGTCATTTTTAAAACTGAAAACTGTCATCTGTCATTCTGAGCATTAAAATTTCAAATCCGAAAAATGACCTTTACTAAATCGACCGTATCTCCGGAACCGTTTGTGCTAGGAGCGAGTGCCTCCGTAATTGCGCTCGACGCACGTGACTAAATTTGCCGCGATTTGACAGTTTGTTTAATTTCAGCCACGTGTAAAAATATTTGTCCTTGCTTTCCTTTGCTAAAATTCGTTTGCAACCTGACAACCATTCATAGAGCATTGCTAAAGTGATCCTGAACTAATACAAAGTAGCTGTCACCCACCCTGAAACTCTAGATGGAATTAAAATAATTTTAGCATATTTTTCACTTCTTTGCATACCACCTTTAAAGTACTTTGCCTGTGTTAAAATCATCCCTTTTCCTCTAAGCTTGCTAGCGGGGAACTGAATTATATTTGATTGCATTCCTGAGAACTATGTGCTTTCCTTCCATCTCTTTACCTTGCATAAGGGGGGGGGGTGAATTGTCAAAGAAAAGTGATTACATTGTCTTTTGTTGAAGTCATATCAAGTTTATTTTCTGTACTGCATTTTCATTCATCATTGCATTGTCCTTGAAGCCATAAAAGCATTCTCAGCTACTTCATCCTCTCTATATCACTTCCAAGCCATCAAAAAGAGTGTACCACTGTAACATTATCCATTGTTGATCACTATCATCCTCACAAGTGTGCTATCAAATATTAATTTACTATAAAAGTGTGATAGATATATATTGTTTAATTTTCAAATGAACCTTTTAAATTTGCAAAACAAACCTACTTCTTGGCTCAGCGGAGTCGGGGGGATTCTGAGAGAGGGGTGTTATATAAGGGTTGTCATCCAGAGTAATGAACTGGACATAGAAATACATCAATAAGGGCTTCCATCAGCATCCCAGACTAGGCATTGACTTAGCTGTAGTGTTGAATTGAAGTCGCTTACAGCATCCACCCCATCCTCCACACCTGCATCCTCTGCACCCTCCAGCCCTGTGCGGATGACTAGGCGGAGTGCAAGGCAGACCGAAATGCTGCCCCCGGACACGAAAAAAGCCTGCAAATAGTGTGGGATGACAATGGATGAGGGGGGAGGTGGTGTTGGTGGTGTATAGGGGATTAAGGGGGTGTTCATTGGGGGTATGGGGTGTTCATTGGGGGTATGGGGTGTTCATTGGGGGTATGGGGTGTTCATTGGGGATATGGAGTGTTTGGGTGTTTTGGGGGGAGGGGGAGGGCGAGTGAGTGGTGGAGGGAGGAAGCACTTTTCAATATTTTTCATTAATACACCCGTTGTGTGCAAAATCATTTAATGCCTGGACATTGTTAATTTCGTGTGTGTTCATTCTATTCATGACAGTGCACAGTGCTCAACTCCCCACATACCCTGTGTCCATGTCCACATGGACCCAGTGCTCAGTGTGGCACTGACACATGACCATCAACGTCCCTGTGGTCAGAAGTATTTGTCAATCAGTGATTGGCGTACTGCACGGCCATCTTGTGCATCCCGTACTGGCTGGGGTGCTGCTTCTCCTACATCATCATTCTCATCATCCTCACCCGGTGCATGCATGTCAATGTCAGGTGGGAGTGGTACATAACTCCAGATGCACATGTTGTGCAGCATGACACAGGCCATGGTGATCTTTGCCACCTCAAGGCCACAAAGGAGTGCTCCACCAGACCTGCTTAGGCAACGGAACCGCGCCTTCAACAGGCCAAAGGTCTGGTCAATCATGACACGGGTTCGGGTATGAACCCGATTGTACTCTTCTTCGTGCCCGTTCCGCAGGTTCCGCACAGGGATAAGTAGCCACGGCTTCAAGGGATAGCCTCCATCACCTGCATGGGAGCACAACGAGGTATGTGTGAGTCATTCTGAGCTGCCACCATTAGGATTCATGGCCATGGCTGCAGCTATTTGCTGTTGACATGCACATGTCCCTGTACATATGCACACAGATTATTTTGATGCATTGTGTACTGCAATATGGTCTGCTAGTGTGGATTGCGTAGTACAGATGATGCAGGGTGTTCACTTGCATGCTGATGCTGATGTACTGTGGATGCGGAACAATGTCTTTCCACCCATAATTGCAGTGTATGCTAATCTGCACCTAATCACACTAGCGACATTGGCACAGTTGTAATCATGTTTGGTCATACATCGCTTCACACACCCATGGTGGCCTGCTTGTGCGTCTTGCATGTCGTCATTGATGTATCATGTTCGGGTTGGGAGGTTAAGGTCAGAAGTGTTTCGCTCTGAGTGCATTGTCCACTCAACGCCCATTCCCACCCAGGTGGAGTATGCACCCCCCCATTCCCACCCAGGTGCAGTATGCATCCCCCCACCTCACAACCACGATGCACTGCCATGGGCCAGTCAGGCAACTCACCAAGCAGCCAGGCACGTCGTCCAGCATGTCGCTCCATGTGGTGGGGTAGCGTGGAGTTACACAGCACCATGGCATCATGTGTAGATCCGGGATATCGGGTGCAACAGTGTGTGATGATCTTGCTGGAGTCACATACCATCTACACATTGATGGAGTGGTATTGCTTGCGATTGCGGTAGACCGCCTCTATTGCATGAGGGACAACCAATTCTACATGGGTGCAGTCGAGGGCACCAACGCAATTGGGCATGCCTGCTAGTGCATGGAAGCCTACTTTAGTGTTGGCAAGCTCCTGGGCAGTCCGTTATAGGGATATGTGGGTGCTAGCATGCTTCAGGAGGGCCTCCGGAGGGCATCCAGCACTTGGGTCAGCATGCGTGAAAATAATGGTTGTGATATGCCATGCAGCTGGCCCACTGTGTGCTGGTAGGTGCCTGTGGCCAGGAAGTGGAGCACAGACACCACCTTTAGTAGCGGGGGAAAGGCAGTGCGTATTTCTATGAGGCTGACGATGTCATCGTGTATCATGTCCACTATGGTGGTGATGGTGTCCCGGTCCAACCGGTACAGGGTGTGGATCTGCTATGTGGTTAGATTGAATGGACTGGGTCTGATCTGAGGGATTGGTGGCTGCCTACGTGGTACCACTGGCTGCACTGGTGGCACTTGCAGGGCCTGTCTCAACCTCCTTCTCCTCCTGCGTCTCCTCTGAGCTGTCTGTTGTAGCTGTAGCTGTTGTTGTTGCTGTTGTTGCTGTAGTTGTAGCAGCACAGGCATGTTCTCAAGCCCCGTGATTGCAACAGCTAGTGGTATCATTTTGGTGTGAGAATGGGTGTGGTGTGTGGGTTTACTCCTTTTGTACTGGGACAGGTTCCATTGGGTCCACCTGTGGTGATTGTGTGCACCTGTGGCAGTTGCCTACACTGTAGGTTGCTATTTATGGGTGGTCCGCGAAGCCTGTGTTGCCGCCATCATGCAGGCCCTAATTACCACCTTCGGGATGCCGGTAAGTGCATGCCCGCGTAACTTGTGATGTCCTCCTATTAGCAGCATTCCGGTATTTCCACCGCGGAGGGGCGTGTACGCGCGTATGCCGGTATGAAGGGGCACAGTACGGGCGGTGGTGGTATTGGCAGGTTGTTGGGTCATAATGGTCCAGACCCGTTAACGATGCCGGTAATACCATTCCGCCTTCCTTTTTCCATTACCTCCATGCTCGTAATGAGGACCAATGTCTGATACAACTTACACTATGTAGGATCAAAGGCCATTTTCAGGCACACAGCATCCACCTGGAGCTTCTCGATCCAGACCCACGAAAATGCAAAGTAACCACAAATGCTTCAAAGAACCGCACCTCTATGTCAAAGGAAAAAGATATGTGAACAATGAATGGCAAGAATCAACATATTTGTCCAGAGCAGAAGGACTCATGGGGGGGACTGAAGACATTGCAGCACTGATAGCACAGACCTTCAAACAAGCATGGGCAGAACACATCACAAAGCTAACATGGGTCACAGCCCTCGAGAGGCCCATAAAGATACACCCACCGAAATCATATGAACTTTGTTTTTTCAGCGAGGGAACAGATGTGGTAGGGTCGAACACACTATGCAATAGAACTGTCATGATTAACGATCTCAAAAAAGGCACAGCTTCCCAAATGGACTATTATTGGATCCTCAGGCAGCAAGCATACTTGCACCCTCTTGGAGGGGCTTTTGTTCGCTAGCAACATTACACTCTGCCCTACTGGTCGTGCCAGAAGATCACCTAAAGGTGGGTGCTCTACCCGAGGCTCCCACTGCATCCCTCACCGAAGAACTCCAACACACGGAACAACCATCAACTCCTCCCGCTTCAAAGCAACTGTATGGTCAGCTGCACAGACGAAAGATAGCATCAACCTGCATATCGAACGACTCGTCTGACCTGCATGCACAAATACCAGAAGAATATAAACTCTGTTACTCAGCCGAGAAATGTTTTGCATCCCTAGTACCCAGCATCCAAACAAGGGCCAATGCCAAATGGCTCCAGATAGTTAGATGGGAACTGATCCAGCTGGCAAACGATACTGAAGAGGGGTTCAATGCCATAAAGGTGGAACTCCGTGCCCTCAGACTGATGACAATGCAAAATAGGTACGGGCTGGATCTCCTGATGGCTATGGCGGGTGGTGTTTGAAAAGAGATAGGAAGTTCATGTTGCACATTCGTTCCTTCTGAAGATGATGAAAATGGGACACTATCACATTCCATTGGCGCAGTACATGAACAAGGAGTGAAAATGAAAAAAGAAGCTGGGGTCCAGGAAGAAGATTGGTTCACCATGGCTTTCAGCTGGGTCCCTTAATGGCTTGGAACATTGGTGAAGATGCTGGTTCCTATCCTCATGGTCACCTTGGTGATCTTTTTCAAATGCCAATTGGGTCTCGGATGTTGTGCCAAAGCAGTACCTAATAGTGCAACGATGATGGTGACAATTGGGAATAGAAGAAACAAAGTGCCTTGTGATACACAAGAAATAGACACCCAAACAGAACAGAACAATGGCCCCAAATACCGCATGTTTGCCCTCCCTCTTGGTGACGAGGTAGACATTTGTACCTCCCCTGGACTCCGAAAATTACAAAGAAGTAAGGGTAGATCTGGCAGGGGATGGGGGTGACATGACCTGCACACCTGAATAGTATGCAAAGCATAGGGAAAGCTTAAGAAGCTTAAGAAGTGTATGTAGATATGGATGCCCATAATGGGAATATCCACCTGGGATAAAGCAGAAAGCTGCGCAAATGAGCGCAAGTATGGGGGGAACATTTGTTACTGTAGAAGTAATGAAAGGGGGGAATGTTGGGATGGAGATGAGGCTATCCCACCCCCCTAGGCACTTTCAAAGACGACAAACACCATATGAGGTGATCTAACAATAAGGGGGAGCAATCTTCATCATCGGGCAATATATAGTGGCCCTGCAGTGCTTAGAAGTAGGTTCATGGCACTAAAAAAGCCCATAGTCCTCTACTACATTTTGCATTAGGGCCGGAAAAGGATACGCTGCAGGATTGTGTCACTCACGGTCCTGGTTCACAAAGCCTAATTTCTGCACAACATGCTGGCTCTGCTAGAGCCCTGCTCCCTGTCCCCATCTCTCCCGTCCGTTTAGTGTTGTGAATATTTAGTATCTTTCACTGGAATGCACCCTGAAAGATCGTGAAACAACACTAAGCTCTGCACTGCATCCATTCATCTCCACTAACCTGCCAGGAGGCCTCTCACTCCCACCCAGCCAGGCCGGAGCCAGCCTCACCCCACTACCTTAACCCCCACACCTTTGCATTCCTTGACATGCATGCAACACCCAGGTCTCAACCCTCATAATGTGTCCATAAGGGATCCAATCATGCGCTGCTATATTTCTTCCAAGCAACAACACATACCCCATGTAACACGAGGTACTAGGAGGGATAAATTAAAGATCAAACCCCAGGGTGGAGACCTTGAGTGCAGGAACTGCAGTATTAATGAAACCTTGAATGTGTGGGTCAGCATGACTGTATTTTATCCTCCCTCTTCCTTGGCACCACTTCCCGTGCTGCCTAGGTGCCTGCCACAATGAATTCATATTCAGCCTTAGCATGTTTAGTTTAGATAGAAACAATGGGCCTCATTAGGAGTCCGGCGGTAACCGTGCCGGAAATTACGGCAGGTTACCGCCGGACTCATATTTTCATTCCACCTCCGTGACTGCCGGAATCACCGGGGCATTACAACCCCGGTGTCCCGGTAATTCCGGAGGCAGAATTCTGTTAATCCCCATTCCCATGGAGTCTTGTAGGACTCCATGGGAATGGGGAAGTGGAAACACCGGCACCATACTGTAATGGTGTCAGTGTTTCCATGTCCGCCTGCAGGCGGGTGGTGTTAAACCCGCCAGGTCAGACCTGGCGGGAGTGACACCTCCCGCCTGCGGATTTACCACCACCATTCTTAACGGACCGGCTGACTCGTAATGAGGTCCAATGTCTTATTATGTGACCCGACCTTCACTGCAAGGATGAGCCCAGCTGCCCCACATGGATCCTGATCGGCGGGAGAAAACCAACCAATTACTTCCCGGCATCCCCTATGGAGCAGGCCCATCTTGAGGGTGCTTCCAATCAGTGGCACCCATTTTGTACCATATAGATGATGCTGTCTGGGTTCTTATGCCCATGTATGTAACTGTTAGAGTCAGAACAATCTTGAGCAGCTGCTGATTTTTGTATTCTGTAAAATTAAACCTTGTTATCCTTGCAATGCTATCTCCTGGCCTATTTCTTTAGCGGGTTGTTTTTACTCTGGAGTGTGCGTATAGAGGAACTTGCCTTCATTAGTCATTGCTATTCTTCACCTATGATGAGGCCCAATAGCCCCACCAGCACTAAATACTTGCTCAGACTGTAAGGTCTTGCTCATAAATTGTAAGGTTACATTCAAAATTGCTGCTGACAAGAAAGACTTTTTGCACTGCATCAGTACATTATTGCACATTTTCACTGTGTCTCTTTCCACGGAGTCTGGGTTCTTCAAGTTCTCAAACACCTCATGCATCTGAAACATGGCCATTTTAGTCTAGAAATGTGACTTACAAAATAATACGAGGAGCTGCAGAATGTTGCTGCGAGAAGCTGACCGTTATTGACAGCCATATATCTTGGGAATACCACACATTCAGCACATAGCACCAACAGACACTGAGTATTGGTCCTCAAAATAAGGATTTAGTAAATATCAAAGAATAACATGCAAAAGCTTATATTATGATAGTCATGCAAATATGTGAATTTAACAAATAACAATACTGCCAGGATATGCACATATGTAAACCATGCCTTACAATACTGTTTATTTGCAGTTCATGCTTCAGCTACAGTGCACACAAAATGAAGAAAATGATTTAATGAATTGGAGGAGAATATTACCAAGAATTACGTCATTTAAATGATAATATATAAGACGTATATCTATGCACTTTTGTAATGTAACATATGTGTATGTGCAAAGATTTCTTTATTCTTATTTTGTGTAAATGGGCCTCAGGACACCGGTGCTGGTAATCCCTTTGCGCCCTATTTCGAGGTGCCTTTGCGGGTCCCGCTAAGGCCGCCTGGTAAAACCAGGCGGCTCTAGCGAGAGCCGCAAAGGGTCCAGGGAGCAAATAACGGTACTGCAAATTGCGGTACCGTTATTTGCACCTTCCCCATTCCCATTGAGCCCTATGGGGGCTCAAATGGGAATGGGGAATGGTATTTTCAATGGGGACTTACCGGACCCGCAAAGGTCTGACTAGACCGGTAAGTCCCCATTGAATGAGGGCAGACACGGTACCGTTATTGGAGGCAGCCATGCCGCTATTAGCGCCATGGCTGCCTCCAATCTCGGAATGAGGCCCAATGTGTTAAGTTTGTATTAACTGAAGCACATAAATAAATACATTAAGAAATACAACACAGTTATGTTGGGGGGGCATTGAGGGTTATTCAGAGTATGCTATAACTGTGAAGAGCATTATTAAAATCAAATGATGCATGTATCAACTGGTGTTTTGAAGAATCCCATATTCAGAGTTAAGAGTTCCAAGAACAGTGTGGCATTGCAGAAACAGATGTAGACTACTCCAGTAAACAAACAAAGACATGTTGGACTAGTGGAGAAGTAGTAGACTTCAGTTTCCCAGCATCTGTTGTCCCTGAATATGTTTAACCACCTGTATTGTCCCCGCCTTCTTCCTGTAACAAGCTCCCTTAAGTCCTGGGAACAGCGCAGAATACTCTGGAAGGGTATGCAACAGTTTTGGAGGAGGCACCTGTCCCTGCATGTGTTAGCCTACTACCTGTGATCCCTGCCCCTTCCTCCTTGGACCCTGTGGGTCTGCTCTGAATGAGGGAGGAGTGACAACCTTATAAACATGTTGCGAGAGGCACTGGCTCTATTTTTTGGGCTTCTAGCGGTGGTGTGCTAATCGGTTGAGGGCAGAACAGCTGAGGAGGACCCGTTTAGCAATTACTTTGTTCTCTATCTGTCTTCTCCACTCTCACCTTTCCCCCCTCCCCACCAGTAGGCTTCGTAGCCTTTCTTCCTTACTCCCCACTGCTTCTTTCTCCTGGCCTCTCTTATTTGCTTCCCCCGGCTCCTTTCTCCTGGCCTCTCTGCACCTGCTTCACCCTGCTTCTTTCTCTCTCTCTCTGTGCCTCTCTCTCTCTCTGCCTCTCTCTTTCTGTGCCTCTCTCCCTGTGCCTCTCTCTCTCTCTCTGCCCCTCTCCCTGTGCCACTCTCTCTCCCTGTGCCTCTCTCCCTCCCTGTGCCCCTCTCTCCTCGTTCTTATTCAGTGCCTCTCAATCTGTCTCTCTGTGCCTCTCTCGCTCTCTGTGCCTCTCTTTCGCTCTCTGTGCCTCTCTCTGTGATTCTCTCTCTATATCGCTGTGCCTCTCTCTCGGGGCCTCTCTCTCTCTCTGTGCCTCTCTCTCTCACTCTCAATCCCACTCTCCCTGTACCTCTCTCTCTCTGCCTCTCTCTCTGTCTCTTGTTCTCTCTCTGTGCCACGCTCTCTCTTTCTCTGTACCCCTCTTTTTCTTTCTTTCTTTCTTTCTTTCTTTCTTTCTTTCTTTCTTTCTTTCTTTCTTTCTTTCTTTCTTTCTTTCTTTCTTTCTTTCTTCCTTTCTTTCTTCCTTTCTTTCTTTCTTTCTTTCTTTCTTTCTTTCTTTCTTTCTTTCTTTCTTTCTTTCTTCCTCTCCCCCTTCTCTCAGCCCTCCTTGGCCCTCATTACAACCCAGGCGGTAAGCGAAAAACGATGCCGGTTAATGAATACCAGCATCGTTTTCCGCTAGGTCTGATCATGACCCGTGAAAGTGCTATTAGCAGCATCGTAGTTAACGGTGCCGCTAACAGCACCAAGTTCGCGCGCACGCGACCTTCCACGCAGTAAATACCGGCATCGCGCAAAGGTAGGCAAATCACGAACCAAGCGGGCATGCTCTTAACGCCATCGCAAAGGCCGTTAAGTACCTTACCGCCATGGTGCTAATTCCGCCATCGCGAACCAACCGTAAATGGCCATGTGCGGTGTTCCCAGCTGCCACAGGTGCACAGAATCAGCACAGGTGGAGGCAATACAGACTCACCAAGTACAAAAAGAGCACACCCCACCCCTTCCCACACACAGTCACACTCCACAATGATTCCAATACGACTAGCAATGTTGGGGCTGGAGGACCTGATTGCAATGCAGATGCTACAACTACAAAAACTACAACAACAACAACAACAACAACAACAGGCAGCACAGAGGAGATGCAGGAGGAGAAGGAGGGCAAGGCAGGGCTAGCAAGCCCCACCAGCACAGACAGTGCCACCACGCAGGCAGCCCCCAATCCCACGCATCCGAGCCAGTCCATTCAACCTCACTGCTGAGCAGATCCATACCTTGTACCGTTTGGACCGGGACACCATCACCACCATAGTTGACATGATACACAACGACATCGTCAGCATGATAGAAACACCCTCTGCCATCCCCCCCCTACTGAAGGTAATGTCCGTACTCAACTTCCTGGCCACAGGCACCTACCAGCACACAGTGGGGCACTTGCATGGCATTTCACAGCCATTATTCTCACGTACACTGATCCAAGTGCTCGATGCCCTCCTCAAGCACACAGACGACCACATTTCCTTACGACGGTCTGCCCAGGAGATTGCAAACACCAAAGTGGGTTTCCATGCACCAGCCGGCATACCTGGTTGCATTGGTGCCATCGACTGCAACCATGTGGAATTGGTGGTCCCACATGCCATTGAGGTAGCGTACCGCAGCCGTAAACTATTCCACTCAATCAACGTGCAAATGGTATGTGACTCCAACAAGATCATCACACATTGTTGTGCCCGATTCCCCGGATCAACCCATGATTCAAGGGTCCTGAGGAACTCCACAATACCACGCTACATTGAGGAACATGCTGGGCCAAGATCCTGGCTACTCGGTGAGTCTCATGTCATGGCCATGGAAATGTGAAGTGGGTAGGTGATTGACGTACCAATGCATACTTTACCTGGCTGAAAGGGGGGGATGATGCATACTTTACCTGGCTGAAAGGGGGGTGGGGAATGATGCATACTTTACCTGGCTGAAAGGGGAGGGAATGATGCATACTTTACCTGGCTGAAAGGGGGGGGATGATGCATACTTTACCTGGCTGAAAGGGGGGGGGGTGATGCATACTTTACCTGGCTGCGAGTAGCAGAGGCAATGCAGCCAGCTCATACCCTAAAGCAGCACAAACGTCAACTGACACCTGTACACCTAATGCCCGATGTAAGCAGCCCTACCATGTGAATGAAGGTGTGTCCCAACCATGACACAACCATCTGCAAGTGCATTGTACCGATTCGGACCACATTGACTTCAACGAAATGCACCTACATGCAATGACTTCAGCCAATACACGGCACCAAACACCATCAACTGAAAGGCCAGTCCCCCATAACTGCGCACAAAGGAGGCACATGACGGACAAAAACATCAATACACCACTACACAGACACCGAGGCCCCAAAACATTCCCTATCAACATTAGTAGTGCTCAGTGGGGTCATCATGAGGCTGACAGCAATGTTGCCATGACGAGAGCGTTGATATCACAGGACACCTGCCAGCTCAGCAAAACAAACGCCATGAACGAACACAGTGGATGGGCACTCACAAGGCACTTGACCCCCCTGCATACATTGGTGGATGGCATGCAAAACAGTCCATGAGAGGAATACACATATACCGGTCACAAAATCCATTTGTGCATGTAAAAGTGGTACAAAGTAAGAGTTTAATGCATGCCATGGTGGCACGTCATGATTTGAGATTTGATGTCATGACTGACACATACATTGTTGCCCACATACAGGTGATGCAGGCTATCCCCCGAATGGGTGGCTCCTTACACCAGTCTGGAACCCACAGAACAGGCATGAGGAGGACTTCAACCATGCACATACACGTACCCGTGTGGTGATTGAGCAGGCATTCGGCCTACTGAAGGCACGGTTTTGCTGCCTCAGCAGGTCTGGTGGGGCACTCCTGTACCGCCATGAGAAGGTTGCAAAGATCGTCATGGCATGTGTCATGCTACACAATATGTGCATCAGACGAAATGTGCCCCTGTCCCCTGACGCAGAACTGCATCCACCTGACGATGAGGATGAGGAGGGTGGGGATGGGGCAGCACCTCAGGGAGGCAGCGATGCACAGGAGGGGCGTGAAATGCGTCGGACTCTGATCAACCAATGTTTCTAGCACACACCGATGGGGTGTCACATGGAGATGGCAATTGGGGCACTGTGTGTGTCTGGGATATGGACACTGTGGACTGTTCACCAATAAATCACACATACGCAATGAGCAATGTCCAAACATGTGATTTGTGATCAAGAGAAAATATATTGTAAATGTGAATTCAATTAACACACCCACTCCCCCCTCCCCCTCAACTCCCAACACACCCACTCCCCCCTGCCCCCTCAACTCCCCAACACACCCACTCCCCCCTCCCCCTCAACTCCCCAACACACCCACTCCCCCCTTCCCCCTCCACTCCCCAACACACCCACTCCCCCATCCCCCCTCAACTCCCCGCAAAAGTGCGTGGATCCCTATGTCGCAGTGCCTAATGTGGAATTGATCCACTGGGTGGCCTCTAATGGCAGCCCCCTCTGACGGCCCCCGGGGCACCCCTGCCTGTACTCCGCAGGTTCCTGGCCGACCTGCGGACGGGGCTGCTTGGGGCAGAACTGGCAGCGGAGGAGGTACTCGGCTGCTCGCTGGGACGCATGTCCCTCACTGTCTGTACTAGCTCAGAGAGCACGTGCCACACCGCGGCAAATTCAGCACAGATGTCCTTGCTGGAGGATTGGATGGCTGCCTTCACAGTCTCGGCACATCTTTGCATTTCAGCACTGGCACCTCCACAATCGGCCACATGCTGCGTGAGGAGTGAGGACAGTTGGTGTTGCCTTGTCAATATTTGGTCCAGCGACTGTTGGTATTGTGGGGCATTGAATGATGCAATTGGCGGGGTCATTGGGCTACTCCCCTCCTCCACACCTCCCACTGGGCATGGAGTGGCTGGCCAGGAGTTATCAGGTGATAGCCCCTGTGTGTTATCAGCGTGCAGGCTACATGGGGACAGGTGGGGGAATGAGGGTGGGCAGTGGGGGGACATACTATGTCATCCTCATCATTCCCCATATCACTGTCAGAGCAAGCTGCAATGGCAGCAGTCTCCCCAATTGTACTGCTTTCTGCAGACACATCCCCTTCAGTGGCCACCAGTTGTTGCATGTCTGTCACTGGTGGTACCATACTGCTTGCCTTGGGGATCATCGCTGCCCTGGGCTGTGTTGTGGCAGTCAATTTTGGCTGCTGTGGGTTTTTTTTGGGTCCAGCAGAGGTGGAGGGTTGGTGTGTTGATGCCTCTGGCCTGGCCTTCTTGGCAGGTGTGGTGCCAATCTCGTCCTCGCCGGGGTCCGAATGGGAGCCTGTAGTGGAGCAAAGGAGGGAAAGTGTTATTGATGGGTCTGCGGACATTGAGCAGGCATTGTTATGACTGCCATGAATTTGATGCATAGATGGTACACTTTGGAGGCAGTGACATACAGGTTGTCTCCCTTTTGGGTGGGTTAAGCATGCAGGAATGTGGGTGCCTATAGTGGAGTGTGCATACTGCATGTGTACAGGGTGTAGGTCAATGATGCCTGTTGGCAGTCTTCTGCTGATGTGTTGGGTTAACCCTATTGGGCAACATTGTGATTCCCATGTAAGTGGACTTCAGGGAGTTTAGCATGGCTTAATTTGAGGCACCTACCTGTGTCACCTGATGTCGGGGCTCCTCTCTCCATTCCACCGACCCCCTCGATGCTCTCGATGCCAATCGTTGTGGCACATATCTCCTCTCACGGCTCCATTTTAATAGGTGAGTCTGCTCCTCCGCCGGTTGCCATGCCCATGTTTCAGTTGGCCGACAGTATGCTCCTTACACGGCGCCGGAGGTCGTCCCACCTTTTCCGGCACTGTTTGGTGGTGCGGGGTGTTGTTCCTACTGCACTGACCCGTTGTGCAACTAGTTCCCATATGGCCTTTTTCCGTCCTATTGCCGGTCTGGTCATTTCAGTGGAGAATACGATGTCCGCGTTTTCCTGGAGCGTTTCCGCCAACATTGTAAGCTCTTCCCGACTGAAGCGCTCATGCCGCTGCCGATTGCACGATTTTTTTACAACTTTCGGCATTGTGGGAATGCGTGGATGTGGGTGAAGTTTTGTGCCAGGTCTCGGGGTCAAATGTGCACTGGTTGTTGAGGATTGCAATGGATTGTGTTTTTAAAGATGGCCGGCATGCTCTTTCTCGTTCTGGTGCGATGGCGTAAGTTCCGGATCCGCTTCTTTACGGTCACCGCTAATAGTGGTCACCGCTATTTGCGGTGCTCGCTAATATCAGTGGATAGGATGGCGGTGGTGCAGCTTGCACGGTATACGATGCCGGTAGCTGACGTTTTTGGGACGTTACCGGCATGGCGCAGATTACATTACCGGCATGGCGCAATGCTCGTGCCCGAGAGGTCGTAATTTACCGCCATGCCGGTAATGTCCATTACTTACCGCTGGGGTCGTAATGAGGGCCATTGTCTCTACCACCACCCTTCCCCCTATGTCCCCACTGGCTCTCTATCCCTCTTTCCTTCTTCCCAGCAGCCTCGCCTCTAGAACATTTCCCTCTCCAAACCATCTCTTCCTCCTTTGGGGTCCCTTCTCCCCCCCCTTTATCCAAGGGCACCCTCCAGACCCCTTGGGTCCCATGCCAGTGGGTATTCCCAGCTAGTATGCCTGCCATCAATGCCCTGCCTATGTCCGTAGCCCAAGGCAGACAATCATCTGTGTTCAGTGTGACTAACCTACTCTGCTGACAATGAGTCTACTTCTCTGTCTGTAATAAATCTATTCCTGATTTCGCAAAGACTTTGGTGCCTCCTTAATTTGTGTGTCCCACTTTTCTCACCTTGACTGGTGAGATACCAGTAAATCAAATACTGCCAATTTGATATAAACTGCTGTTTAGGCTACCAGCTGACTAATTACTGATAGCTATATAAATGATATTTTCAACTTAGTTCGGTCAGGCACACCCTTGTGTATTCAGATAGTTTTTTGCTCCATTAAGTTCCTGAACGTGTGGGAGTTCCTCTCTTGTATATATTGTATTTGCAGCCAGGGCTGCGTTTAGAGGTTCATAATGTGTTCATTACTTTTTCTGACCCTGAGTATCTAAGGTGTCACTACTGGAATTGGCATCTGAGCATTCTACTCCCCGCTCCTGGCACACTGTTCCCCCTTTATCACTTTCTATCATTTAAAAAAAAAAACTCTTTTTCTATATAGCCCTTTATTACTTTTAGAGCAGGCCAGACTAGTATGGCTGATAATTTTACTCTGAGTTATGATGACGATCAGATCAGAGACATACTTCGTGGCCCTTCACTCTTTGATCCTGCGGGCCTAGGCGAGACAGGAACTAACCCTAACACTGCTCATGACTTACTTAAACTAAAAAAGAAAAACTTTCGTACCACTTTTCATGGTCATTTCCTCAAGGAGTACCTTAAAAAGAACATTATCCCTGCCGGACTAATTGTACGGAACGAACCATGTGTCTTTTTAGACGACCAAGAATATAAGACCAACTTCAGCTATATTGCGACTAAGTGCAGTCGCGATTTAATGGTGTTAACTATTTCCATAGCCCAAAGACTGGGAGCCATTGTCCAACAAGAATTAGATACAGCGGAACACTTGTTTGTTAATGATTCTTCAATTACAAACTCTAAAGATAAACTAGCAGAAATTAATGAAACTTTTCAGGAGTTCAAAGATACTACTTTGGCAAAAAAAACAAAGAAATTGGCCAAGGACATTGCAGAATTCAAGACTGAGGTGATATACCCATATCTTGACCCTAACTTTACGTCTATTACTGCAAGCCAAAGAAACCAAACGGGCGCTGCACAGCAAAGACACTGAGTAACATTCTCAGGCAGTAGCAGTTCATCAGGGTCAGATAGTGATTTCTATTATCGCCAGTTCTACAACCCCTTCCAAGGCCTCCCCCAACCTTTTTTAGGGGCAGGCCCGCCACGAGGACCCGGTCCAGGCTGGTTCCCTCTGCAATTTCAACCATGGGGTCGAACCCAGAGACGGCCAGGATACCGCAGGAGGAACAATCGACCAGCACAGAGTCAGTAACCCTACCTGTATTTAACGTATCCCAAATTCCACTTACAGAGATGGAACTACAAGTCCTTTCTAACGGTCTTTCATTTATTCCTACACATCCCACTGATTGGTTCAGTGTGCACTCTGAGATTCGAAGATTCTTCAAGTCAGTTAGACTCAAGATCTTCTTCTCAGACAAACACGATGTATTGGATGAAAGTGAAACGGGTTTGCACCCACCATCCACATTCATTCCGGAAGATAACACCATGCCGGCTAAACTTCTCACATTCGAGAAATGCATTCTAAGAGACCTTAACAATCTACAAAAACAGCATAGGTCTACCCGGTACAATCTGTCACAGACAGAGAAACAAGCTTTAAAATCTCTCAGCAACAACCCTCAAATTGTCATTAAACCTGCAGATAAGGGTGGAGGCATTGTAATACTGAATCAGTCCCAATACCATACTATGGTTCTAGACCTTCTTAATGTACCAGGTAGTTACCGTCCTCTTCGTAAAGACCCTATAAAAGACATTCAGAAGACTATTTCAGAAATCACAGACTACGCCCTACAACACTCCTGGATCACTCCAAAAGAAGCGCAATTCCTTAACAAACCTGATTGTTCCACTCCTAAATTTTATGCAATCCCAAAAATTCACAAAGATTTGGTAAAACCACCGGGAAGACCAATATTGGCAGGCTGTGGTACCATTCTGGAACCAGTCTGTCAATTTATTAATAAGTATCTTCAGCCCATTAGCCAACAAACAGAGACATACCTTAGAGACAGTACTGCAGTGATCTCTCTGTTTGAAGGCAAGGCCTTTGATCCGTCTACTAGTCTACTGGTTACACTTGACATTACGGCACTGTACACCAATGTTCCACATGATGAGGCCATGGACTGTGTAAGAAACAATTTGACCCATTCTACACAGAGATTTAAAGCCCCTACTGAATTCATCATGGAATTGCTGTCCTTGGCTCTTACCAAGAACTATTTCACTTACCAAAACCAATTCTATGAGCAAACCCAAGGCACCGCAATGGGTGCGGCCTTTGCTCCCAGTCTCGCTATTATCTTTATGGCTGATTTTGAGTCTAAATTCATCTTTTCAGACATCAATCCATATCGCCAACACATTGAGAGTTGGAGACGCTATATAGATGACATCATCTTCATCTGGCATAGCTCCTCTCTAGAACTTGACTCCTTTTTACTTTGGTTGAACTCTTGCCATCAGACGATCAAATTCACTCATGCCATGAGCAACATCGAAATCCCCTTTCTTGACTTACTTATCCAACATCAGGCTAATCAACTAGTCTGTTCTCTCTTCACTAAACCCACAGATCGCAATACTTTATTGCACTATGACAGTTATCACCCACGCACTCTTAAAGAAAATCTACCCTACTCCCAGTTTTTGCGCATAAAACGAAACTGCACATCTATAGCCGACTATGACCACCATGCCACTAATCTGACCACTAAGTTTCGGCAGCGAGGCTACCCCAAAAAATTGATTACCAACTCTTATAAACGAGCAAGATTCACTCCTAGGGACACTTTACTATTACCTAAAGATACCGAGCCACATGACAAATTAGTATGTGCCCTCACATATAGCCCCCATACTTTTCTTATTAAAAAAGCCATTAAGAAACACTGGTCCAATTAGCTTTACCAGCAGAACCACTCCCAATTTTCGCAATGAAGAGACAAAAGAATCTCAAGGACCAACTAGTCCATGCATCTTCCTCACACAAAATTTCAAGATCTACCACAACAAGTTGGGATCTTCGCCCACTCACGGGTCATTTTCCCTGTGGGTCCTGCTCCATCTGCAAATTTGCAGTCAGAACCAAAACATTCTCTGTGCACGGCAAACCATGGGAGCTACGACACTATTCAAACTGCAAGACTGCCTGGGCGATATACTGCATTGAGTGCCCCTGTGGGCTCAAATACATAGGCAAAACCACACGGCCAGTCCATACTAGAATCACAGAACATCGTTCCAGGATTCGTTGCAAGTCAATCAACTCACCGTTAGTGAGCCATTTTATGGAATATGGCCATACCACAGAGGATTTGCGATGGTGGGTGATTGATATTGTAAAAAACTCTACCAATCCTTCTCAAGCCCTATCTAATAAAGAGGCCGATGGATTTTTCAATTGGACACAATCGCCAATGGTTTAAATGAGGCATCTCCATTTTGGCGATAAAGCGCTTTATATTTATATTTAATTATTTTTTATTTATTTTTTAATTTTCTCTTATTTATTTATCCTGTATTTTTTCAATAAAGCGCTTCAAATTTAATTACTCTTTTCACTAATTTCTTAGTTTTTTCCTATTTAGTTATTGTGTATCTTCGATGTTGAAGCTTCACACATATTCTGGTCCATCTCTGTCCAAAATGTGCTCTATTTCTCCCTGCATGACATTAGCCCCTTTTAACAAAACAAGATATGCTCAACAATGCACGTTTCTTGGTATAGCAGTGCTAGCTTTAGTCCTCTCTCTTTGTCCGTCAATCTTTCTATACGGACCGCAGTCCCTGCCTTAGCATTGCGAGTTTTAGTCCTCTTTTTATGTCCGCCCTTTTCTTCCCAATGCGGATCACGCCCCCGGAAGAGCGTTATGTGTTTATACTGGCGTTGTCCTCCTACACTGCCGGCAAACAGCTGACATCGGTAGGAGGCCCCAGCAGCTAGCTCCGCGCTGTATCTGCTTGGATGTACGCTTTCGGAGGAGGCCCCAGCAGTAAGTTTAGTGCTGCACACGTCCCTGTACATGACATGCTTTATTAGCATGTTTGTTCTTCCAAAATAACATTTTTTCTAAACAGCTCGTGTCTGTTGTTTCAGTCACGATCCGGTTCCTCGTACCTTTTTTGATCGATGGCTTGATGCAAACAGCTACAGGCTCTGACTCTTCATGTTCCTGTGCACCTCATGTGTGCAACGTGCTTCTCTTTTAAAACACGGTGAGTCCCTTTACTTTTAGCATGATTAGTGCACGGTTTGCTAATTGTGTGGTTTTCATGCACAAATAGCTGAACAGCAACAGAACAGCTAAGGAGGACCCGTTTAGCAATTACTCTTGTTCTCTATCTGTCTTCTCCACTCTCACCTTTCCCCCCTCCCCACCAGTAGGCTTCGTAGCCTTTCTTCCCTACTCCCCACTGCTTCTTTCTCCTGGCCTCTCTTATTTGCTTCCCCCGGCTCCTTTATCCTGGCCTCTCTGCACCTGCTTCACCCTGCTTCTTTCTCTCTCTCTCTGTGCCTCTCTCTCTCTCTTTCTGTGCCTCTCTCTCTCTCTCTGCCCCTCTCCCTGTGCCACTCTCTCTCCCTGTGCCTCTCTCCCTCCCTGTGCCCCTCTCTCTCCTCGTTCTTATTCAGTGCCTCTCAATCTGTCTCTCTGTGCCTCTCTCGCTCTCTGTGCCTCTCTTTCGCTCTCTGTGCCTCTCTCTGTGCATCTCTCTCTCTATCTCTGTGCCTCTCTCTCGGGGCCTCTCTCTCTCTCTGTGCCTCTCTCTCTCACTCTCTATCCCACTCTCCCTGTACCTCTCTCTCTCTGCCTCTCTCTCTGTTTCTTGTTCTCTCTCTGTGCCACGCTCTCTCTTTCTTTCTTTCTTTCTTTCTTTCTTTCTTTCTTTCTTTCTTTCTTTCTTTCTTTCTTTCTTTCTTTCTTTCTTTCTTTCTTTCTTTCTTTCTCTCCCCCTTCTCTCAGCCCTCCTTGGCCCTCATTACAACCCAGGCGGTAAGCGAAAAACGATGCCGGTTAATGAATACTGGCATCGTTTTCCGCTAGGTCTGATCATGACCCGTGAAAGTGCTATTAGCAGCATCGTAGTTAACGGTGCCGCTAACAGCACCAAGTTGGCGCGCATGCGACCTTCCACGCAGTAAATACCGGCATCGCGCAAAGGTAGGCAAATCATGAACCAAGCGGGCATGCTCTTAACGCCATCGCAAAGGCCGTTAAGTACCTTACCGCCATGGTGCTAATTCCGCCATCGCGAACCAACCGTAAATGGCCATGTGCGGTGTTCCCAGCTGCCACAGGTGCACAGAATCAGCACAGGTGGAGGCAATACAGACTCACCAAGTACAAAAAGAGCACACCCCACCCCTTCCCACACCCAGTCACACTCCACAATGATTCCAATACGAGTAGCAATGTTGGGGCTGGAGGACCTGATTGCAATGCAGATGCTACAACTACAAAAACTACAACAACAACAACAACAACAACAGGCAGCACAGAGGAGATGCAGGAGGAGAAGGAGGGCAAGGCAGGGCCAGCAAGCCCCACCAGCACAGACAGTGCCACCACGCAGGCAGCCCCCAATCCCACGCATCCGAGCCAGTCCATTCAACCTCACTGCTGAGCAGATCCATACCTTGTACCGTTTGGACCGGGACACCATCACCACCATAGTTGACATGATACACAACGACATCGTCAGCATGATAGAAACACCCTCCGCCATCCCCCCCCTACTGAAGGTAGTGTCCGTACTCAACTTCCTGGCCACAGGCACCTACCAGCACACAGTGGGGCACTTGCATGGGATTTCACAGCCATTATTCTCACGTACACTGATCCAAGTGCTTGATGCCCTCCTCAAGCACACAGACGACCACATTTCCTTACCACGGTCTGCCCAGGAGATTGCAAACACCAAAGTGGGTTTCCATGCACTAGCCGGCATACCTGGTTGCATTGGTGCCATCGACTGCAACCATGTGGAATTGGTGGTCCCACATGCCATTGAGGTAGCGTACCGCAGCCGTAAACTATTCCACTCAATCAACGTGCAAATGGTATGTGACTCCAACAAGATCATCACACATTGTTGTGCCCGATTCCCCGGATCAACCCATGATTCAAGGGTCCTGAGGAACTCCACAATACCACACTACATTGAGGGACATGCTGGGCCAAGATCCTGGCTACTCGGTGAGTCTCATGTCATGGCCATGGAAATGTGAAGTGGGTAGGTGATTGACGTACCAATGCATACTTTACCTGGCTGAAAGGGGGGGGGGGGTGATGCATACTTTACCTGGCTGAAAGGGGGGTGGGGAATGATGCATACTTTACCTGGCTGAAAGGGGGGGGAATGATGCATACTTTACCTGGCTGAACGGGGGGGGATGATGCATACTTTACCTGGCTGAAAGGGGGGGGATGATGCATACTTTACCTGGCTGCGAGTAGCAGAGGCAATGCAGCCAGATCATACCCTAAAGCAGCACAAACGTCAACTGACACCTGTACACCTAATGCCTGATGTAAGCAGACCTACCATGTGAATGAAGGTGTGTCCCAACCATGACACAACCATCTGCAAGTGCATTGTACCGATTCGGACCACATTGACTTCAACGAAATGCACCTACATGCAATGACTTCAGCCAATACACGGCACCAAACACCATCAACTGAAAGGCCAGTCCCCCATAACTGCGCACAAAGGAGGCACATGACGGACAAAAACATCAATACACCACTACACAGACACCGAGGCCCCAAAACATTCCCTATCAACATTAGTAGTGCTCAGTGGGGTCATCATGAGGCTGACAGCAATGTTGCCATGACGAGAGCGTTGATATCACAGGACACCTGCCAGCTCAGCAAAACAAACGCCATGAACGAACACAGTGGATGGGCACTCACAAGGCACTTGACCCCCCTGCATACATTGGTGGATGGCATGCAAAACAGTCCATGAGAGGAATACACATATACCGGTCACAAAATCCATTTGTGCATGTAAAAGTGGTACAAAGTAAGAGTTTAATGCATGCCATGGTGGCACGTCATGATTTGAGATTTGATGTCATGACTGACACATACATTGTTGCCCACATACAGGTGATGCAGGCTATCCCCCGAATGGGTGGCTCCTTACACCAGTCTGGAACCCACAGAACAGGCATGAGGAGGACTTCAACCATGCACATACACGTACCCGTGTGGTGATTGAGCAGGCATTCGGCCTACTGAAGGCACGGTTTTGCTGCCTCAGCAGGTCTGGTGGGGCACTCCTGTACCGCCATGAGAAGGTTGCAAAGATCGTCATGGCATGTGTCATGCTACACAATATGTGCATCAGACGAAATGTGCCCCTGTCCCCTGACGCAGAACTGCATCCACCTGACGATGAGGATGAGGAGGGTGGGGATGGGGCAGCACCTCAGGGAGGCAGCGATGCACAGGAGGGGCATGAAATGCGTCGGACTCTAATCAACCAATGTTTCTAGCACACACAGATGGGGGTGTCACATGGAGATGGCAATTGGGGCACTGTGTGTGTCTGGGATATGGACACTGTGGACTGTTCACCAATAAATCACACATACGCAATGAGCAATGTCCAAACATGTGATTTGTGATCAAGAGAAAATATATTGTAAATGTGAATTCAATTAACACACCCACTCCCCCTCAACTCCCAACACACCCACTCCCCCCTGCCCCCTCAACTCCCCAACACACCCACTCCCCCCTCCCCCCTCCCCCTCAACTCCCCAACACACCCACTCCCCCCTCCCCCCTCAACTCCCCGCAAAAGTGCGTGGATCCCTGTGTCGCAGTGCCTAATGTGGAATTGATCCACTGGGTGGCCTCTACTGGCAGCCCCCTCTGCCAGCCCCCGGGGCACCCCTGCCTTTACTCCGCAGGTTCCTGCCCGACCTGCGGACGGGGCTGCTTGGGGCAGAACTGGCAGCGGAGGAGGTACTCGGCTGCTCGCTGGGACGCATGTCCCTCACTGTCTGTACTAGCTCAGAGAGCACGTGCCACACTGCGGCAAGTTCAGCACAGATGTCCTTGCTGGAGGATTGGATGGCTGCCTTCACAGTCTCGGCACATCTTTGCATTTCAGCACTGGCACCTCCACAATCGGCCACATGCTGCATGAGGAATGAGGACAGTTGGTGTTGCCTTGTCAATATTTGGTCCAGCGACTGTTGGTATTGTGGGGCATTGAATGATGCAATTGGCGGGGTCATTGGGCTACTCCCCTCCTCCACACCTCCCACTGGGCATGGAGTAGCTGGCCAGGAGTTATTAGGTGATAGCCCCTGTGTGTTATCAGCGTGCAGGCTACATGGGGACAGGTGGGGGAATGAGGGTGGGCAGTGGGGGGACATACTATGCCATCCTCATCATTCCCCATATCACTGTCAGAGCAAGCTGCAATGGCAGCAGTCTCCCCAATTGTACTGCTTTCTGCAGACACATCCCCTTCAGTGGCCACCAGTTGTTGCATGTCTGTCGCTGGTGGTACCATGCTGCTTGCCTTGGGGATCATCGCTGCCCTGGGCTGTGTTGTGGCAGTCAATTTTGGCTGCTGTGGGTTTTTTTTGGGTCCAGCAGAGGTGGAGGGTTGGTGTGTTGATGCCTCTGGCCTGGCCTTCTTGGCAGGTGTGGTGCCAATCTCGTCCTCGCCGGGGTCCGAATGGGAGCCTGTAGTGGAGCAAAGGAGGCAAAGTGTTATTGATGGGTCTGCGGACATTGAGCAGGCATTGTTATGATTGCCATGAATTTGATGCATAGATGGTACACTTTGGAGGCAGTGACATACAGGTTGTCTCCCTTTTGGGTGGGTTAAGCATGCAGGAATGTGGGTGCCTACAGTGGAGTGTGCATACTGCATGTGTACAGGGTGTAGGTCAATGATGCCTGTTGGCAGTCTTCTGCTGATGTGTTGCGTTAACCCTATTGGGCAACATTGTGATTCCCATGTAAGTGGACTTCAGGGAGTTTAGCATGGCTTAATTTGAGGCACCTACCTGTGTCACCTGATGTCGGGGCTCCTCTCTCCATTCCACCGACCCCCTCGATGCTCTCGATCTCAATCGTTGTGGCACATATCTCCTCTCATGGCTCCATTTTAATAGGTGAGTCTGCTCCTCCGCCGGTTGCCATGCCCATGCTTCAGTTGGCCGACAGTATGCTCCTTACACGGCGCCGGAGGTCGTCCCACCTTTTCCGGCACTGTTTGGTGGTGCGGGGTGTTGTTCCTACTGCACTGACCCGTTGTGCAACTAGTTCCCATATGGCCTTTTTCCGTCCTATTGCCGGTCTGGTCATTTCAGTGGAGAATACGATGTCCGCGTTTTCCTGGAGCGTTTCCGCCAACATTGTAAGCTCTTCCCGACTGAAGCGCTCATGCCGCTGCCGATTGATGTAATCGGCATGGCGCAGATTACATTACCGGCATGGCGCAATGCTCGTGCCCGAGAGGTCGTAATTTACCGCTTTTAACGGTTCCAGACCAGCACGGACACGTTAGTTGCGCCCTGCCGGTAATGTCCATTACTTACCGCTGGGGTCGTAATGAGGGCCATTGTCTCTACCACCACCCTTCCCCCTATGTCCCCACTGGCTCTCTATCCCTCTTTCCTTCTTCCCAGCAGCCTCGCCTCTAGAACATTTCCCTCTCCAAACCATCTCTTCCTCCTTTGGGGTCCCTTCTCCCACCCCTTTATCCAAGGGCACCCTCCAGACCCCTTGGGTCCCATGCCAGTGGGTATTCCCAGCTAGTATGCCTGCCATCAATGCCCTGCCTATGTCCGTAGCCCAAGGCAGACAATCATCTGTGTTCAGTGTGACTAACCTACTCTGCTGACAATGAGTCTACTTCTCTATCTGTAATAAATCTATTCCTGATTTCGCAAAGACTTTGGTGCCTCCTTAATTTGTGTGTCCCACTTTTCTCACCTTGACTGGTGAGATACCAGTAAATCAAATACTGCCAATTTGATATAAACTGCTGTTTAGGCTACCAGCTGACTAATTACTGATAGCTATATAAATGATATTTTCAACTTAGTTCGGTCAGGCACACCCTTGTGTATTCAGATAGTTTTTTGCTCCATTAAGTTCCTGAACGTGTGGGAGTTCCTCTCTTGTATATATTGTATTTGCAGCCAGGGCTGCGTTTAGAGGTTCATAATGTGTTCATTACTTTTTCTGACCCTGAGTATCTAAGGTGTCACTACTGGAATTGGCATCTGAGCATTCTACTCCCCGCTCCTGGCACGCTGTTCCCCCTTTATCACTTTCTATCATTTTTTTAAAAAACTCTTTTTCTATATAGCCCTTTATTACTTTTAGAGCAGGCCAGACTAGTATGGCTGATAATTTTACTCTGAGTTATGATGACGATCAGATCAGAGACATACTTCGTGGCCCTTCACTCTTTGATCCTGCGGGCCTAGGCGAGACAGGAACTAACCCTAACACTGCTCATGACTTACTTAAACTAAAAAAGAAAAACTTTCGTACCACTTTTCATGGTCATTTCCTCAAGGAGTACCTTAAAAAGAACATTATCCCTGCCGGACTAATTGTCCGGAACGAACCATGTGTCTTTTTAGACGACCAAGAATATAAGACCAACTTCAGCTATATTGCGACTAAGTGCAGTCGCGATTTAATGGTGTTAACTATTTCCATAGCCCAAAGACTGGGAGCCATTGTCCAACAAGAATTAGATACAGCGGAACAATTGTTTGTTAATGATTCTTCAATTACAAACTCCAAAGATAAACTAGCAGAAATTAATAAAACTTTTCAGGAGTTCAAAGATACTACTTTGGCAAAAAAAACAAAGAAATTGGCCAAGGACATTGCAGAATTCAAGACTGAGGTGATATACCCATATCTTGACCCTAACTTTACGTCTATTACTGCAAGCCAAAGAAACCAAACGGGCGCTGCACAGCAAAGACGCCGAGTAACATTCTCAGGCAGTAGCAGTTCATCAGGGTCAGATAGTGATTTCTATTATCGCCAGTTCTACAACCCCTTCCAAGGCCTCCCCCAACCTTTTTTAGGGGCAGGCCCGCCACGAGGACCCGGTCCAGGCTGGTTCCCTCTGCAATTTCAACCATGGGGTCGAACCCAGAGACGGCCACGATACCGCAGGAGGAACAATCGACCAGCACAGAGTCAGTAACCCTACCTGTATTTAACGTATCCCAAATTCCACTTACAGAGATGGAACTACAAGTCCTTTCTAAAGGTCTTTCATTTATTCCTACACATCCCACTGATTGGTTCAGTGTGCACTCTGAGATTCGAAGATTCTTCAGGTCAGTTAGACTCAAGATCTTCTTCTCAGACAAACACGATGTATTGGATGAAAGTGAAACGGGTTTGCACCCACCATCCACATTCATTCCGGAAGATAACACCATGCCGGCTAAACTTCTCACATTCGAGAAATGCATTCTAAGAGACCTTAACAATCTACAAAAACAGCATAGGTCTACCCGGTACAATCTGTCACAGACAGAGAAACAAGCTTTAAAATCTCTCAGCAACAACCCTCAAATTGTCATTAAACCTGCGGATAAGGGTGGAGGCATAGTAATACTGAATCAGTCCCAATACCATACTATGGTTCTAGACCTTCTTAATGTACCAGGTAGTTACCGTCCTCTTCGTAAAGACCCTATAAAAGACATTCAGAAGACTATTTCAGAAATCACAGACTACGCCCTACAACAATCCTGGATCACTCCAAAAGAAGCGCAATTCCTTAACAAACCTGATTGTTCCACTCCTAAATTTTATGCAATCCCAAAAATTCACAAAGATTTGGTAAAACCACCGGGAAGAACAATATTGGCAGGCTGTGGTACCATTCTGGAACCAGTCTGTCAATTTATTAATAAGTATCTTCAGCCCATTAGCCAACAAACAGAGACATACCTTAGAGACAGTACTGCAGTGATCTCTCTGTTTGAAGGCAAGGCCTTTGATCCGTCTACTAGTCTACTGGTTACACTTGACATTACGGCACTGTACACCAATGTTCCACATGATGAGGCCATGGACTGTGTAAGAAACAATTTGACCCATTCTACACAGAAATTTAAAGCCCCTACTGAATTCATCATGGAATTGTTGTCCTTGGCTCTTACCAAGAACTATTTCACTTACCAAAACCAATTCTATGAGCAAACCCAAGGCACCGCAATGGGTGCGGCCTTTGCTCCCAGTCTCGCTATTATCTTTATGGCTGATTTTGAGTCTAAATTCATCTTCTCAGACATCAATCCATATCGCCAACACATTGAGAGTTGGAGACGCTATATAGATGACATCATCTTCATCTGGCATAGCTCCTCTCTAGAACTTGACTCCTTTTTACTTTGGTTGAACTCTTGCCATCAGACGATCAAATTCACTCATGCCATGAGCAACATCGAAATCCCCTTTCTTGACTTACTTATGCAACATCAGGCTAATCAACTAGTCTGTTCTCTCTTCACTAAACCCACAGATCGCAATACTTTATTGCACTATGACAGTTATCACCCACGCACTCTTAAAGAAAATCTACCCTACTCCCAGTTTTTGCGCATAAGACGAAACTGCACATCTATAGCCGACTTTGACCACCATGCCACTAATCTGACCACTAAGTTTCGGCAGCGAGGCTACCCCAAAAAATTGATTACCAACTCTTATAAACGAGCAAGATTCACTCCTAGGGACACTTTACTATTACCTAAAGATACCGAGCCACATGACAAATTAGTATGTGCCCTCACATATAGCCCCCATACTTTTCTTATTAAAAAAGCCATTAGGAAACACTGGTCAGTGGCCCAATTAGCTTTACCAGCAGAACCACTCCCGATTTTCGCAATGAAGAGACAAAAGAATCTCAAGGACCAACTAGTCCATGCATCTTCCTCACACAAAATTTCAAGATCTACCACAACAAGTTGGGATCTTCGCCCACTCACGGGTCATTTTCCCTGTGGGTCCTGCTCCATCTGCAAATTTGCAGTCAGAACCAAAACATTCTCTGTGCACGGCAAACCTTGGGAGCTATGACACTATTCAAACTGCAAGACTGCCTGGGCGATATACTGCATTGAGTGCCCCTGTGGGCTCAAATACATAGGCAAAACCACGCGGCCAGTCCATACTAGAATCACGGAACATCGTTCCAGGATTCGTTGCAAGTCAATCAACTCACGGTTAGTGAGCCATTTTATGGAATATGGCCATACCACAGAGGATTTGCGATGGTGGGTGATTGATATTGTAAAAAACTCTACCAATCCTTCTCAAGCCCTATCTAATAAAGAGGCCCGATGGATTTTTCAATTGGACACAATCGCCAATGGTTTAAATGAGACATCTCCATTTTGGCGATAAAGCGCTTTATATTTATATTTAATTATTTTTTATTTATTTTTTAATTTTCTCTTATTTATTTATCCTGTATTTTGGCAATAAAGCGCTTCAAATTTAATTAATCTTTTCACTAATTTCTTAGTTTTTTCCTATTTAGTTATTGTGTATCTTCGATGTTGAAGCTTCACACATATTCTGGTCCATCTCTGTCCAAAATGTGCTCTATTTCTCCCTGCATGACATTCGCCCCTTTTAACAAAACAAGATATGCTCAACAATGCACGTTTCTTGGTATAGCAGTGCTAGCTTTAGTCCTCTCTCTTTGTCCGTCAATCTTTCTATACGGACCGCAGTCCCTGCCTTAGCATTGCGAGTTTTAGTCCTCTTTTTATGTCCGCCCTTTTCTTCCCAATGCGGATCACGCCCCCGGAAGAGCGTTATGTGTTTATACTGGCGTTGTCCTCCTACACTGCCGGCAAACAGCTGACATCGGTAGGAGGCCCCAGCAGCTAGCTCCGCGCTGTATCTGCTTGGATGTACGCATTCGGAGGAGGCCCCAGCAGTAAGTTTAGTGCTGCACACGTCCCTGTACATGACATGCTTTATTAGCATGTTTGTTCTTCCAAAATAACATTTTTTCTAAACAGCTCGTGTCTGTTGTTTCAGTCACGATCCGGTTCCTCGTACCTTTTTTGAACGATGGCTTGATGCAAACAGCTACAGGCTCTGACTCTTCATGTTCCTGTGCACCTCATGTGTGCAACGTGCTTCTCTTTTAAAACACGGTGTGTCCCTTTACTTTTAGCATGATTAGTGCACGGTTTGCTAATTGTGTGGTTTTCATACACAAATAGCTGCAACGTTTTTTCTTTTACCAGTTTAGCCTCATTTTGAGATTCATCTCTCCCTGGTATGTCATCGCAATGCACTGACTGCATGGCATTCTTTTCCTGGCAAGCACAGTATGTCCCATTCAAGGTACGATTTGGTATGATTTGTCTTTTGTGTTTACCCTCTGTTTTGTACATCCGTGTGCTTCACTATATACTTCCTTCTTCACAATAGCATACATACTGAATTTTTTCACTGGGTGTTTCTTACTCCACACTACCAGGGCTTCTTTCTATATTTACCTTTACATCTTTTTATTTACCTATGGGGTCTACAGCCTGCTAGGTGTTGGGGTATTGAGGCCTGATGCGTTCACCATACACTGGCATGATCCTTGGTTTAGCTCCCATTTTTTAGTACAACCTTTGAGCTCTAAATATCCCCTGTAATTATCATTTCAGGGGGACCTCTTTTTCTACTGCGTGAATAAAGGCTGATTATCAAGATCTTTGTACCTGATGAAGGTGGTCTCTATCTATTCATACACCACCGAAACGCTACCTAGTCACATGTGATAACTGCAGGTCCTGTGTTCCCATGCACTGTGGCCTTGCACGCGTAATAGCGATAGGCGTTCTACACCCCTTTCAGCCTGTGTCATAATCTATGCCAGCCTCTGTAAACTACCATGTAACTTTTTGTCAAACCTAAAAGTAAGTGTACATTTCAATTTCACAAATGCATATTTGTGCGACACTGTTAATGTTGTTGTGATCTCCAACCAAAAATTAGGTCCAACTCACAGCACTCTGTATGATATTGTTTTATACACAGCATTCATTGTTTGGTGCATGATCTGTGTCATTGATTTACATTAGGCCCAATACACAACACTTTGTGTGATAATGTTTATGTTGATGTTCTTTTCAGCCGAAATTAGGCCTTATACACAGCATGCATTGCTTGGTGCATGATTTGTGTCATTTATTTTGATTAACTTTACCCCTAAGACAAGTAAGGGTTAGCCAGGGATAGTTTTATTTCTATTAGCTATCTTGGCATATTTTTTCTGCCAATATTAAACCATTTTTTCGGCAGCATGCATATGCTGTTTGCATATGTATAATCTATTATGGGGCTGTACCCCTACTTTCGTTAATCTTTGTATGATTCTATTTTCATTGACGGAATTGGTCAATCATTGTTTTTCGTCTGTATAAACTGTGTTGTTTATGTATGTTCTCTGCTGTACTATGTACTCATCAAATTGTTATACTTTTTGCTATAAACAAAAAAATAAAAGAAAGTTTATTTTTCTATATTAGTGTACCCACTTTATTCTCATAAGGTTACCTTGACTGGTGAGATACCAGTAAATCAAATACTGACAATTTGATATAAACTGCTGTTTAGGCTACCAGCTGACTAATTACTGATAGCTATATAAATGATATTTTCAACTTAGTTCGGTCAGGAACACCCTTGTGTTTTCAGATAGTTTTTTGCTCCATTAAGTTCCTGAACGTGTGGGAGTTCCTCTCTTGTAAATATACCACTTTTCGGTGTAGCATGCCTGTTATTGCCAGAGAGGGGACCCAGTCTGCATACCCAACGCACCCAACCGGGGTCTGTGAACTCCCTGGCCCAAAACGGTGGCCCTGCCATGGGTTGCCCACACAGCCTTCCCCATTTTGGCCTGCCTCCCACGCACGTCCACATTGGGAATTTCCTATCAGTGACTAGTCTTTCCCATCACCAGACAGAAATTGTGTTCTTCTGCAAAAGAATATGGGAAAAGGTCCACTCTGTCATGAAACATTTGAATGCTTTTCCAAACTCACACATGTCCCTGATCTGGTGCAAAGGGTCATCATTGCTAAACCTGCATGTACCACTAGACAGTGAGGGGAAATTGGGGCGGGTGCTCGGGTTTCAATGGGATGGCAGGGGAGCAATGTTTAATGGGGCAAGTAAGGTGATTGCTTGCAGGTGTTATGAGGGCTGCAATTCAGATCTTGTGAGTGCAACCCATTCCCATGCATGGTACACCATCATGTGGGACAGCAAAGATGAAATAGTCATGCTGGTCCTAGCCTTCCCTGACACACAGTTTTCTTGCACAATGTACATGTGGCGAGATGTTGTTGTTCTCTGTCCCATTTGAAGAAAATAGAGGTCTTTCATACCCGCTACAATTCCCACTAGTTCTGTGTCAAAGGCTTTTGCTCTGCCTTCCACTTACAAATACCACTGCTTCATTGCCATGTTGCATTTAATTTACAACAAAGATTACCTTCCACTTGGAGAGGTCCAATGTGTATTTATATGGAAAGAATACTAATCTAGAGGAGTTCCACATACCACATGCTACTGTGGATCAAGGACACTACCAAATGTGTCCATAAGACTGATAACACTTTTCTGCAGTTTATAGAAAACCATATCACATGCGTGTCATTCCTTCAAAAGGGATGTATACCAATTGACCTTTTCACAATTGATCCTGGGAGAACATATATGCCGGGGGAAACCCCCTGGAACCCCCAACTCAATGCAAAAACCCTGGCAACCCCCTACCAAATCCCATTATATTATTTATTACCCCATACCCACTCCACTCATATATATAAAAAGTAAAATAAAGGTAAAGGTCAATTGTGCAGAAGGTCAGTTAGGACCCCTATTATTAGGTCAATTAGGACAAAAGGTCAATTGTAAAAGGTCAATTTGGGTAATATCCTCAAAAGACCAATAAAGACCTACATGCAAAGGTGCTATGTTTCCAATGACTTAAGTGTTGCAAATACTGCTGACGCCATTACAGAAATGAATGCAAATACTGCACTAAATATCGCTTTTAATACCTCAGACCTGTAGGTTCTAAAGGTTAGGATTAATAGTTCCATGACTGCTGTCAGTCACAGCGTTACTGATAAATCTTCCAAAAAACATATATAATATAAAAAGAGATGAAGTCTCCATGTAGATCAATTATCATACCCCTATCCTTTTATCCACGTGGAAGGCCAATGTGGATATTCAATTTGTAACTGAAAACCTAAAAGCAGTACAAATGTATGTCACTGCTTACTTCACCAAAGCTGGAAAGAGAGAGTTAAAAAACCTGTGTGATGACAGGTAATCCGGGAAAACTCTGTCTCCAGAATTGTACAGCTTAGCATTTAAAATGCTGTCACACAGAGAATGCAGTGCATACAAACTGATAGACCATTTAACAGGCACAGCGCTTTATGGTAGATCAGAAAACATAATTTTGCTTAGCCTTGGTCTAGCTTCCTCTTGTAAATGAGTATTAAGATAATTGCAAGGAAATGAATGGTTAGTTGTGCTGGATCCACAGAGTCAAGAGATCCAGAAACTATCTTTACCGACAAATGCTATCCAAACAGAAGTCCTGCTTTGATTTGATTTTTTTCATTTACACTGTGCAAACGATTGGTAGGCAACAATGCACATACCTTCTTCAGCTAAGAGATAGACCAATGGAGGATAGCATGGCTGTGAGTTAGAAACATGAGTTTTTATTTTCTTTCTAAAAGATAAAAGATCTTGTTCATGGTGACTGTCTGGCAGCTCATTACATAGTGTTCTCCTAGTCCACTAAGAGAGTGGCCCCATATTCGAAATCTCCTGAAAGCTGGAATGTCTAAAGTTTTACGTGCTCTGGCTATTAAAGGATGAATTGAAGTATGCAGGTGAAAGTGGGCCTTCTGATACAATGGAGCTGAACTGTATAGTGTTTTATGTAAAAACATCAGGGCTGTACATTTTAATTGTGCCTTTACGGGAAGCCAGTGAGGATCTTTGGGTACAGGTGAAATATGCTTGTGCTTGGATGTACTAGTCATGATCCTGGCACCCATGCTTTGGATGGCTTGAAGTTGTTTTAATTAGTGCACGTAGAAAACAAGAAAGAGGCCAGTAGATTAAACAGCTTGTAGATGTGGCATTCTGAATTGGGGAGGCTGTTTAGTTAAACATTCATAAGCTAGTTTGATCAACTTTGTCTTGTCATCCTGTAGAGTAAAAAGAATTCTATCTTATGCAGTTGTTCAAAACTTGGCAAACTGAACATGAATTTAGAGGAGAGTACAATACTTTCCAAGTTGCTTTTGAAGAAATCAGAAACAGCATTAGTTATGAAATGTTTACATTTTATAAACAAATGTTAGACGATGAAGGTCACTAAGAAGGTTAAGTAGCTACTGGAATTGCTCAAGAAACTCCCAAAGAGAATCAGCCATCCCTATTTGGAAGGCCAGAATCTTTCAGCAAATCACTCATTCAAAATGAGACAGAGATAGCAATGTGTGTGGTCACAAATGCCATGCAACAAGCCAAATAGGCAGTGAAGGATTTGTCAATGATTTTATCTCAATTACCTTCAAGTGGGGCATGGATTACGCTATGAGAACAAAGTATGCATGTAGCACACAGCAACACTTCTCTTGCACGTTTGTAATGCAGTTTTTCTGGGATACTTTTCTGATTTAAGTAGCCCTCTAATAGAACAAAACATGTGTGTTGTTACCGTCCTGACAAGACAGGCTGCTTACAACTTAAGTGGCATTACTCTGCATCGGCTCCTATTGGTACAAGTGGACAATCAAAAGAACTTGGCATGTAGAATGCTGGCAGAGTTCCATGTGAAATAAACATTTGCCTTATAGAAAAGATGAGCTTGGTTTCCAATTTAATGCTAGCCATAATTCACATTTTAATACAGGAATTACTGAAGACTAGATATTAACTTTTTAGAGGAAAACATGTCATTGGGTCTCCTTACACGGTAGGCGGTAGCCATGGCGCTGTTAGCGCCATGCTACCCCCTTACCGAATTCCTGGTCCGTGTTTCCGGAATAGGGACTTACCGGGTCATTCCGACCTTGGAGGACCTGGTAGGTCCCCATTCCGGGAACCATTCCCATTTGAGCCCCCATAGGGCTCAATGGGAATGGGGATGGAGCTAATAACGGGCCCGCTATTAGCGGGCCCGCTATTAGCTCTGAAGTCCCTCAACGGGTCCCTTCCCTAACGCCTGGTAAAACCAGGCGTTAGGGAAGGGCCCCGCTAAGGGACCTCGTAGTAGGGTGGTAAGGGATTACCGGCACCGGTGCCCTTATCGGTGCCGGTAATCCCTTAACGCCTACCGTGTAATGAGGCCCATTGTGTTTGGTGAACTACTTCAGGTAAATTATTCAAGGGCCAGCCAGTTTACAAAATATTTACTCATAAAGAACGTTCTCCCACGCTAGGCAACATTGAAAATGTACAACTTGGGTTTAGTTCTGATATAAAGAATTAGTGCAACGTATGTGTCAGGCCACAGACACCAAATACGCTCAAGCACTTAAATAAAATCTGAATCGTTGTACTTTCTGAGCATTCTAAATCAGAATTAAAAAAAAGACTTGTCAGCTAACTCTGTGGAAATGGAACAGCAGGTCCTCAGCTAATGGATTTGCTAAGACACCAAAATGTACTGTGTTTGCTTGATGTATACACTGGCAGACTATGCACATTTTAAGGAAAGAAAATACTTCAAAATGAAAATCAGCGCATAACCCACTACAAAGACATGGACACATTATAAATTCAAGGCATAACACTCTGTATGTGCCAACAAGGCATCGGTTCTCTAAACCAACTATAGTAATCAGCATCCAAAACCGCAGGGTTAGAAAGTGAATTGCATCTTTGCTCAACTGCAGGGGATTCTTATGCTGCAACCTGGACATAGGCCATAGCTTTGGAAACAGGGTAAAGGGTCTGGCTTACAACCTTGTCAAAATCAAGATGATATCCAGTTTGACATTATGGAATTTTACAAACTATATGAGCCCTGCATGTGGAGCCCTGAGCGCTGCTACTGGGTGTTATGAGCACGGCATCACAGTGTGGGTCCTAGTCCCAATCAATCCTTAAGCATTGTGGTTGTGACATGTTGGGCTAAGAAGGTTCCCGTTTAGAACTGGTCTGTCTTTTCTTTTATTCTTTCCGCTCTTTGTCTTACCTTTGGTGCTGTGCCTTGTTCACTACCAAGGGCACCTTGATGAGTGGTGGTTCTTTTGGGTGAGAGCGAATGAGCTGGTTGAGAGGTGGCAGGTGATGCAGGATAGACCATAATCACAATGCTCAGAGGCGGCCCCCTGTCCATGAGTCTGAATGCACGAGTGAGGTTTAGCTTGTGTCGAGGAGGAGCCTGTTAAGCCTTTCAAAATGCTTATTAACAATCCTCTAATACATCTGAATCCACTCACTCATCCACTGATATCAGCACAGTTTTCTGGAAATAGTTAGCTCTCCAGCTTCCAGTACCCATCATCCACTGGCAGTAGATGGTTCATCTGTACTTGTGGCATCACTTAAGATAAAAATGAAAGGCAAGTATGTGTCTATTGCCAGCTCTTAAGGTGAAAAGCCCCTAATCACAGTATGAGAAAGGGGGATGTGTATGACACAATCTGTGGATGATGCCAGCAATGGCAACATCAGACATATGAGCAAAGCATATGCTGAAGCCTATGTTCCTAGCTAGATCAGTGGCGATGGCTGGTTAGAGCCGGTTGCCTTACAAACGAATAAGGAGACCAAGGAGAGGGATGTCACCATTGGGACTGTTACAGATTGTGAGGAGTTAACTGAAGGGGCATATCTGTCCCACAATCTCCTGGTGCTGGGAGCATGGGAAATGCACCTTTAAATTATCTGGCCTCTTTGAACACATCACCTTAGCCACACCCATCCTTCGTCAGCATATTTCAGATAGATCACTGATGGGAAGAGTAGACAGACAATCAGAGACTTTGGGGGAATTACCTAGGAAGCCTAATAAAGAAGTTGGATGTAACTTGCTTATTAGAGCAATTTCCCATTGTGAAGGATTGCAATCTGGCAAGGGTGTAGATGCTCTGGATGTTTTCTTTTTTTTAAAATTATTAATGGATTCGGTAATTCTGTCTTTAAACGGATGATCTGCTAACCAGAACCCCCTTTAAGCAAACTCAATACCAAAAACATAGTGTACATCTCTGCATCCCAGAATCAGTATCATGATCTGAAGGGCCTGTTCTTCATTGCCACAGAGCAAGTCCAGGGGTTAGAGGTGCCCTCCTGACAGCTGCAGTGACATGAAAGTCACTTCAGCGCATGGCCATCATTTGAGATGTGTGAGTTGAAGGTATGGTGGCTTGTATCTCTTATAGGTTTTAAAGCCACATCAAATTGATATCAGACAAATGTCCGTTTTCTGAACCTAGCCCAGCCATGAAAAGGCAATGTTTACTTTCCAGATACTGGCTGTTTTGCTGCCCACAGCAGGACAGGAGCCAGTGTGAGCTGCCTCTCTTTTGATTCTTTGTGAGGTAAGGCAACACCTCTATCCAGCAAGACAGACTCTCTGCATGAGATTTTCTGGGAAACAGGAATCAAGGGGCATTATCAACACAAAAGGACTAGCCCCACACAAGGGTGCTGCATATCAAAAGGGTGTTTGATGCTCTGCAAAAGAGAAGGGTGTGAATCTAATGTAGACAGATGGAGTTCAACATATTTGGGGTAGGGTTCCACCATTTTGTTTCTCTCTGTTCCTCTCTCGCCTTCTTGTCCCCTTCACTTCCTTTAGAATAAAGCACTTTGTGTAAGATGCAAGCATGAAAACACCACTTATCTCAAGAATAGGTATTGGACCCCTTAAAGTAAACGTGCTGTAGTTCAATCACCTGTGGACATTTGCCTATAAAAGAAGGGGTCTTCCACTCATTGTTTGATTCAATTCTGGACTTTAAAGCCTTAAAGAAGAATTCATTTGGACCTCTTTTTTGAGCGTTGATTGTTCCAAAGCCTTCAGCCATTGAGGTGAATAATGAGCCGTCCAGGGCAGAAGCAAGCTCTGTTCCCTACCCACTACTAATGCACATTGGGGGAGGCTCTTGCCGAGGTCCAGTACCTAGCACTCAGTACCAAACTTCCCTAGGCTGAGAGACCTGGACCTGAACAGACTTATCCTATGCTAGAGCCCCTGGATTGAGTCTCACTGCATCTGGAGGACCATATAAGCCAAAGATACCTGTTCTACAGCCTCAAAACTGTCAAAGCACATTAGAACTGTGTTCACCACATTTGCACCAAAGGAACTTCATGATGCTGCTTCAAACTCAAACTACTGCTGCATCGCACTGACTGAACTTGCTCACCCCTGTAACATTTTAAGTGGAGCACGTCATCTGTTGGCCTCAAACAATCTGCTCACTGCTGCAGACCAAACTCAAACTGATGTCTCTTTGAACCTGGAATCGGAGCAACAAGGTCACAACATCGAACCAACACACCTTGACTCGAACCACAAGAGCATTGTATCACAAGTTGATCTGAACCGGCAGTTATGAACATCTCAAAATGACTTGATTCCATATCTTACCATGGTGAGTCATACAAACTGCATGATCTAAATTCTGCACTCAAACCACACCAATCTCCTAATTCGAACTGACTAGATGCAAGCTTGCTGCTTGACCAGGCCCTACTTGTTGCACACAAATCTGGTTTGAGCTGCACCGCAGTACAGCTCAAAGTCCAGTTTGACACTGTCCACCCACCTAAGAAAATAAAAATGCACTATTGATCCATAACTGCCCGCCTGGTCCATGTTTAGGATCTAAAGATTGGTTAGGCCACTTTTGCACCATTTTCCATTAAAAGACATATACTTTTAAACGCATATCCCGGTTTCATTACTGAGTGCTGCATCTGTCTATCTATTGCATTTTCCTTGTTTCTCTTACATGGGTGGGTTTTTGTAAGTATATATATATTTTATAGAACCTTCATGAGGATATGCCTTTTATTTTCCACCGTTTTTTCTTTTTCTGTTGGCGTTAATATTGGATCACAGTCACATACCTTCTGAGAGTATAGCCTTCCCTTGGCCCACGTTATGACAAAAGGCAAAGGAAGTATAGGATTTACCTTTACGATTGGGTTCACTATTGGTTTGTAGATCTGTGGGGTCTGTGGGGGCTGAGCAGGCCGTTTAGCCACTACTCATCCTTATACTCCTGCAGAGCATAAGTCATTTCATCACACCCATGACTGAAATATGTTAATTGGGTCCAGCATGCCCAATTCATTTGTTCATTCATGGCCTCATTACCACTTGCATATAATAATGCAAACTGCTATGATGCTCTCCAAGATGTGGATTCATGGGATAGTGTAACGGTACTAGCTCCCTAAACCCAGTCGGCGTGGTAGTGCCCTGTGTAGGGGAGTCTAATATAGAGGAGTCTGCTACGAATTATAATGGTGGAAGTGGTGATGGGAGTAAGACTGGCAAAGCAGATAGAGGAGGGATTCCAGTGGCTGTAGTCCAAGATATTGGACAGGTAGCAGAACTAGCTGAATTAAAAACAGGGAGCATATGATTGCCTCGAAATTTGAGACATGTGTGCAAACCAACTGGCACTTGTGAGGACAGTAATTGATCATCTAAAAGTGGCATTATACACAGGGTCCGTGAAGGCAGACTATTTAAGTAGATCCACTGGAAAAGGAAAATAAAAAGGAGATCAGGATCTTTTCATGGTGTGATACCAAGAAAAAGGGGCCAATAATCTAAAGGAACGTCCTCTACGACTCGAGCCATAGGTGGGGAAATCTTACCAAAATGTCAAAATCATATACCTCTGACGAATTCAAAAATACATGCAGTTCGTCCACCCTTTATGATTCAATTCATTTTATTGTTGTGATATAAACCTTTCCCTAACTGTCCCCAAATTTAAAATATTACAATGTAATAATTTATGAGCAAGGTATTTGCGGTATAATCGTTCTTCTCCTAAGTAAGGGGAGATACGCAATCTTACTCCAGCTGCTTTGATTTTAGTTGTGTTTATGACCTGTGTGTGGGTATTGTCAGAAGGTAGGGTGGAGGTCACGATGAGCTTGATTATTAAAGCCACTCAGTGGTTCAATACCAGAAGCCTGAATGGGGAGGTGAACATTTGCAGCCTGTTGATAGCTAGAAGGGTAGTTCAGATTGGGACCAGGACAAAGGAAAAAGTGGGAGAGTGCTGACAACTTTTAATATTCATTATTTGGTCAGTTACCTTTTATTGGGGAGAAACACTTGCAGGGAGCCAGAAGTTGTATTGTTCTTTAGCCCCTGAGCCATAGGAAGTCGATATTGTTGCCATACAGGAGACCTGGGGCCTGAGTCACAGAAGCGTTTTATAATAGTGCAATCCCATAGGAAATCGTTCTGTGAATCAGGGCCGGTCTTTGACGCCGGTTTATGAAGAAGGCTATCTTGTATTCCATAAACCTGCTCTCCACCTCGAGGAGTTGTCAAGCAAGGGGTGGCCTAATTCTATGGGTCTCAATAAGCCTGATAGTGGCTTGCCAACAATAAATACTGGTTTGCAAAATGTATCCGGCTGGTTATGTCAGGTCAAACGGGTCTGACCCTGTTCGGTATCTATAATAAGGGTTTGTGTAGTGACAGCACATCTGAAACATTAACAGGCCGATTCATGGAATAATTAGCGCGGCGCAAGTGGCCAAAAACGTGCGAATCGCAGTGGAATAGCGAAAATCGCAGTGCAAGTGCGAAAATCGCACGAAAAGCAGCGCACATCGATTCATGGAAGGCCGTGCGCGAGAAAACCATCGGATGTGCGATAATAAAGTGCGCGGCGCACGTTAGCGCACAGGCCATCTAACTGCGTGCGCCAGGTCACAGCGAAAATCGCACAGGCCACAGCGAAAATCGCACATAGCGCGGCGCACGCAACAAAAGTAGGCGGAACATGGGGCGTAACACTCGGAATGGGGAACAACTTGCCAAAATGTGGGCGTCACGGGGGAAGTACAGGGTACAAGTGCGCGGAACGCCCACACGCTCGCCTACAATACGTATTCATGGAATAGAATAGGGCAAAAAAGCGCACGCTCAAACCAGCGCACAGGCACAAACACGACCGCCACAAGAAAGCAGGCGGTAGCGTCTCTGCGCCTGTAAGAAATGTGCGGCAAAAGGTGCGGGCAAAAATAGCACCTATATACTGCCATGATGAATGTCCCATACTGTGGCCCTCCAGGACAAATGACGTGCAAAGGGGTACCCACAAACACGGACACCCGCTGACAAAAAATACGTGTGCGTGTATACCGGGGTGCGCGGGAAGTCTCACACGCGAATTGGCAGGGCATGTGAATTCCAAGGGTTTGCGGGAAGTTCCACACGTGATTTGTCAGGGTACGTGGATTACAGGGGTGCGCGGGAAGTTCCACACGCGATTTGGCCATGTACGTGGATTCCAGGGGTGCGCGGGAAGTTCCACACGCGATTTGGCCGGGTACGTGGATTACAGGGGTGCGCGGGAAGTTCCACACACGATTTGTGAGGGTACGTGGATTTCAGTGGTGCGCGGGAAGTTCCACACGCGATTTGGCCGTGTACGTGGATTTCAGGGGTGCGCGGGAAGTACCACACACGATTTGGCCACAAGAAAGCAGGCGGTAGCGTCTCTGCGCCTGTAAGAAATGTGCGCCAAAAGGTGCGGGCAAAAATAGCACCTATATACTGCCATGATGAATGTCCCATACTGTGGCCCTCCAGAACAAATGACGTGCAAAGGGGTACCCACAAACACGGACACCCGCTGACAAAAAATACGTGTGCGTGTATACCGGGGTGCGCGGGAAGTCTCACACGCGAATTGGCAGGGCATGTGAATTCCAAGGGTTTGCGGGAAGTTCCACACGTGATTTGTCAGGGTACGTGGATTACAGGGGTGCGCGGGAAGTTCCACACGCGATTTGGCCATGTACGTGGATTCCAGGGGTGCGCGGGAAGTTCCACACGCGATTTGGCCGGGTACGTGGATTACAGGGGTGCGCGGGAAGTTCCACACACGATTTGTGAGGGTACGTGGATTTCAGTGGTGCGCGGGAAGTTCCACACGCGATTTGGCCGTGTACGTGGATTTCAGGGGTGCGCGGGAAGTACCACACACGATTTGGCCACAAGAAAGCAGGCGGTAGCGTCTCTGCGCCTGTAAGAAATGTGCGCCAAAAGGTGCGGGCAAAAATAGCACCTATATACTGCCATGATGAATGTCCCATACTGTGGCCCTCCAGAACAAATGACGTGCAAAGGGGTACCCACAAACACGGACACCCGCTGACAAAAAATACGTGTGCGTGTATACCGGGGTGCGCGGGAAGTCTCACACGCGAATTGGCAGGGCATGTGAATTCCAAGGGTTTGCGGGAAGTTCCACACGCGATTTGTCAGGGTACGTGGATTACAGGGGTGCGCGGGAAGTTCCACACGCGATTTGGCCGTGTACGTGGATTCCAGGGGTGCGCGGGAAGTTCCACACGCGATTTGGCCGGGTACGTGGATTACAGGGGTGCGCGGGAAGTTCCACACGCGATTTGTGAGGGTACGTGGATTTCAGTGGTGCGCGGGAAGTTCCACACGCAATTTGGCCGTGTACGTGGATTTCAGGGGTGCGCGGGAAGTACCACACACGATTTGGCCGGGTACGTGGATTTCAGGGGTGCGCGGGAACTTCCACACGCGATTTGTCAGGGTACGTGGATTTCAGGGGTGCGCGGGAAGTTCCACACGCGATTTGGCCGTGTACGTGGATTTCAGGGGTGCGCGGGAAGTCCCACACGCGATTTGGCTAGGTACGTGGATTTCAGGGGTGCGCGGGAAGTTCCACACGCGATTTGGCCGTGTACGTGGATTTCAGGGGTGCGCGGGAAGTACCACACGCGATTTGGCCGGGTACGTGGATTTCAGGGGTGCGCGGGAAGTTCCACACGCGATTTGTCAGGGTATGTGGATTTCAGGGGTGCGCGGGAAGTTCCACACGCGATTTGGCCGTGTACGTGGATTTCAGGGGTGCGCGGGAAGTTCCACACGCGATTTGTCAGGGTACGTGGATTTCAGTTGTGCGCGGGAAATTCTACACGCGATTTGGCTGTGTGCTCCTAGGTATTCCCTGTACACCCTCCACGGCCCCTGCAGGCAGCACACACCACAGGGGACTACCCTGCACACCTGCTCATGTCACCCAGCACCCCCACCCCCCAGCATCCAGGGGCACCCTCCACCAGGCCCCCACTCATGTCTCCCACCACCCCCACCCCCCAGCCACCATGGGCAGCCCCCACCAGGCCCCCACTCATGTCTCCCACCCACCCCCACCCCCCAGCCACCATGGGCAGCCCCCACCAGGCCCCCACTCATGTCTCCCACCCACCCCCACCCCGCAGCCACCATAGGCAGCCCCCACCAGGCCCCCACTCATGTCCCCTATCACCCCCACCCCACAGCAGTGCAGGGGCACCCTCCACCAGGCCCCCATTCATGTCCCCCTGCACCCCCACCCCCCAGCAGTGCAGGGGCACCCTCCACCAGGCCCCCACTCATGTCCCCCTGCACCCCCACCCCCCAGCATCCAGGGGCACCCTCCACCAGGCCCCCACTCATGGCCCCTATCATCCCACCCCCCCGCCACCAGGGGCAGCCTCCACCAGGCCCCCACCCATGTCTCCCACCACCCCCACCCTCCAGCCACCATGGGCACCCTCCACCAGGCCCCTACTCATGTCTCCCACCACCCCCACCCCCCAGCAGTGCAGGGGCAGCCTCCACCAGGCCCCCACTCATGTCTCCCACCACCCCCACCCCCCAGCCACCAGGGGCACCCTCCACCAGGCCCCCACTCATGTCTCCCACCACCCCATCCCCCAGCCACCAGGGGCACCCTCCACCAGGCCACCACTCATGTCTCCCACCACCCCCACCCCCAGCCACCAGGGGCAGCCCCCACCAGGCCCCCACTCATGTCTCCCACCACCCCCACCCCCCAGCAGTGCAGGGGCAGCCTCCACCAGGCCCCCACTCATGTCCCCTATCACCCCCCCAGCAGTGCAAGGGCACCCTCCACCAGGCCCCCACTCATGGCCCCTATCACCCCCACCCCCCCGCCACCAGGGGCAGCCTCCACCAGGCCCCCACCCATGTCTCCCACCACCCCCACCCCCCAGCCACCATGGGCAGCCCCCACCAGGCCCCCACTCATGTCCCCTATAACCCCCACCCCCCAGCCACCAAGGGCAGCCCCCACCAGGCACCCACTCATGTCTACCACCACCCCACCACCCAGCCACCAGGGGCAGCCTCCACCAGGCCCCCACTCATGTCCCCTATCACCCCCACCCCCCAGCAGTGCAGGGGCACCCTCCACTAGGCCCCCACTCATGTCTCCCACCCACCCCCACCCCCCAGCCACCATGGGCAGCCTCCACCAGGCCCCCACTCATGTCTCCCACCACCCCCACCCCCCAGCAGTGCAGGGGCAGCCTCCACCAGGCCCCCACTCATGTCCCCTTTCACCCCCCCAGCAGTGCAGGGGCACCCTCCACCAGGCCCCCACTCATGGCCCCTATCACCCCCACCCCCCCGCCACCAGGGGCAGCCTCCACCAGGCCCCCACCCATGTCTCCCACCACCCCCACCCCCCAGCCACCATGGGCAGCCCCCACCAGGCCCCCACTCATGTCCCCTATAACCCCCACCCCCCAGCCACCAAGGGCAGCCCCCACCAGGCACCCACTCATGTCTACCACCACCCCACCCCCCAGCCACCAGGGGCAGCCTCCACCAGGCCCCCACTCATGTCCCCTATCACCCCCACCCCCCAGCAGTGCAGGGGCACCCTCCACTAGGCCCCCACTCATGTCTCCCACCCACCCCCACCCCCCAGCCACCATGGGCAGCCTCCACCAGGCCCCCACTCATGTCTCCCACCACCCCCACCCCCCAGCAGTGCAGGGGCAGCCTCCACCAGGCCCCCACTCATGCCCCCTTTCACCCCCCCAGCAGTGCAGGGGCACCCTCCACCAGGCCCCCACTCATGGCCCCTATCACCCCCACCCCCCCGCCACCAGGGGCAGCCTCCACCAGGCCCCCACCCATGTCTCCCACCACCCCCACCCCCCAGCCACCATGGGCAGCCCCCACCAGGCCCCCACTCATGTCCCCTATAACCCCCACCCCCCAGCCACCAAGGGCAGCCCCCACCAGGCACCCACTCATGTCTACCACCACCCCACCCCCCAGCCACCAGGGGCAGCCTCCACCAGGCCCCCACTCATGTCCCCTATCACCCCCACCCCCCAGCAGTGCAGGGGCACCCTCCACTAGGCCCCCACTCATGTCTCCCACCACCCCCACCCCCCAGCAGTGCAGGGGCACCCTCCACCAGGCCCCCACTCATGTCTCCCACCACCCCACCCCCCAGCAGTGCAGGGGCACCCTCCACCAGGCCCCCACTCATGTCTCCCACCAACCCCACCCCCCAGCCACCATGGGCAGCCTCCACCAGGCCCCCACTCATGTCTCCCACCACCCCCACCCCCCAGCAGTGCAGGGGCAGCCTCCACCAGGCCCCCACTCATGTCCCCTATCACCCCCACCCCCCAGCAGTGCAGGGGCACCCTCCACCAGGCCCCCACTCATGGCCCCTATCACCCCACCCCCCCGCCACCAGGGGCAGCCTCCACCAGGCCCCAACCCATGTCTCCCACCACCCCCACCCCCCAGCCACCATGGGCAGCCCCCACCAGGCCCCCACTCATGTCCCATATCACCCCTACCCCCCAGCCACCAGGGGCAGCCCCCACCAGGCACCCACTCATGTCTACCACCACCCCCACCCCCCAGCCACCAGGGGCAGCCCCCACCAGGCCCCCACTCATGTCTCCCACCCACCCCCACCCCCCAGCCACCATGGGCAGCCCCCACAAGGCCCCCACTCATGTCTCCCACCCACCCCCACCCCCCAGCCACCATGGGCACCCTCCACCAGGCCCCCACTCATGTCTCCCACCACCTCCACCCCCCAGCAGTGCAGGGGCAGCCTCCACCAGGCCCCCACTCATGTCTCCCACCACCCCCACCCCCCAGCCACCAGGGGCACCCTCCACCAGGCCCCCACTCATGTCTCCCACCACCCCCACCCCCCAGCCACCAGGGGCACCCTCCACCAGGCCACCACTCATGTCTCCCACCACCCCCACCCCCCAGCAGTGCAGGGGCAGCCTCCACCAGGCCCCCACTCATGTCCCCTATCACCCCCACCCCCCAGCAGTGCAGGGGCACCCTCCACCAGGCCCCCACTCATGTCTCCCACCACCCCCAGCCCCCAGCAGTGCAGGGGCACCCTCCACCAGGCCCCCACTCATGTCTCCCACCACCCCCACCCCCCAGCAGTGCAGGGGCAGCCTCCACCAGGCCCCCACTCATGTCCCCTATCACCCCCACCCCCCAGCAGTGCAGGGGCACCCTCCACCAGGCCCCCACTCATGTCTCCCACCACCCCCACCCCCCAGCAGTGCAGGGGCATCCTCCACCAGGCCCCCACTCATGTCTCCCACCCACCCCCACCCCCCAGCCACCATGGGCACCCTCCACCAGGCCCCCACTCATGTCTCCCACCACCCTCACCCCCCAGCAGTGCAGGGGCAGCCTCCACCAGGCCCCCACTCATGTCTCCCACCACCCCACCCCCCAGCCACCAGGGGCACCCTCCACCAGGCCCCCACTCATGTCTCCCACCCACCCCCACCCCCCAGCCACCATGGGCAGCCTCCACCAGGCCACCACTCATGTCTCCCACCACCCACACCCCCCAGCAGTGCAGGGGCAGCCTCCACCAGGCCCCCACTCATGTCTCCCACCACCCCCACCCCCCAGCCACCAGGGGCACCCTCCACCAGGCCCCCACTCATGTCTCCCACCCACCCCCACCCCCCAGCCACCATGGGCAGCCCCCACCAGTCCCCCACTCATGTCCCCTATCACCACCACCCCCCAGCCACCAGGGGCACCCTCCAGCAGGCCCCCACTCATGTCTACCACCACCCCCACCCCCCAGCCACCAGGGGCAGCCCCCACCAGGCCCCCACTCATGTCTCCCACCCACCCCCACCCCCGAGCCACCATGGGCAGTCCCCACCAGGCCCCCACTCATGTCTCCCACCCACCCCCACCCCCCAGCCACCATGGGCAGCCCCCACCAAGCCCCCACTCATGTCTCCCACCCACCCCCCAGCCACCATGGGCAGCCTCCACCAGGCCCCCACTCATGTCCCCCTGCACCCAGGGCCTCACAATCACCAACCATGTGCGTAATGGTCAGCCTCCACAGCCAAACGGCCCTACCAAGTAACCCATTCACCCACATGGAAATGAAAATTACATGTTACACCCCCAACGTACATAAAGCAAATGAACCCATGTCTGTCACACACAATGGTTGCAAATGAATTTGAAAACACCCAACATGACATGCATGAAACCAATGAGATGATACCACACAGTGAAGTATGAAAACAAAAATGTATTAAAAAAATATGAATGCAAATGAAATGAAACAAACTACAATGCCAATGAAAAAAAGAAAAGGTGCATGTCCGTCCCAAAAAATGAAAAACACCAAATCCCAAAAAAATGTACTTCAAAGTCACATTAAAAATGAAATCAATCCGACAGAAAAAAAAATAAAATCCAAACACCATTGCTCCATGGAGAAGAAAAAATAAAATTAAAAAATAAAACAATCCAATGAAGAACTATGCACAAAATATCCAAGGGTCCATGAGCCCAACTGAACAAAGGAAACCTACAAAAAACCCTAACAAAAATGCAACTATATACAAAAAGTGGAGCTGTGTCCGTCGACTCCAAATCATAAGAATAAACAAATGAAACCTAAAACTAAAGAACTATATACAAAGGCGGCGGGCAAGTCCAGCGGCTCACTCCGTAGTGTTCCGGGCCAGGGCATCATCAAACTCCTCGTCTATGTCCCGGAGGCGGTCCTGTTCCATGGCCCCGAGGGTCCGCAGGGACGACGCCATCTGCTCCTCCAACCCCCTGCGGATTGCCTCGAGGCACTCGGTCCGCCTCAGGGCCCTCCGCATGGAGTTCTCCGCCCTGACCATCGTGAGCCGCTCCTCTTCCGCCCGCCGCCGCTCCGCACCTATCTGCTGGCCCAACCGCAGCCACATGGAAGACACTTCCTGTCCTGGGTCCTCCTGCCCTCCGGCCGATGCCTGCCCCTCCGATGTTGATGGCCCCGAGCCATGATGCCTCCCACGTTGACTCTGCTGCTGCCTCCGACGCAACTGCCTCTGCCAGCACGACGGCATCCAGGCTGATGGAATCCACCGACGCCGTCGTGCACATGCCCTGCCTGATGATGCCGGCACATCCTCCTTCTGCTGGGGTACAGTTGCTGTGGTGTCCACCCCTGCTTGACCTCCGACTCCCGACTGTGGCAGGGATGGGATCCCCACCGAGCTGGCTGCATAGGTCAGGGCAGGTCCACAGGGGGCCCTTGTGGCATCTGGGCCGGAAGACGGCAAGGAGAACGACTGGCGTATAGCCGACACATGCAGGAAACCCCCGAACATGGAAGATCCCAATTGGGCCACGTCGGCACGGTGCTCTTCGTGATGATGTGCGTGCTCCTCCCGGGAAGCACGCACGTCATCAGGAATTTCACCCGCGCGCATCACAACCCCAATCAGGACCTTCTCCATACGGACACGGGTCCCCTCGTCCGCAGGTGGAGGGGAGTCAGGTGACATGGACATCCCCTCTACCTGCGGACGGGCCTGGGACGGGGCAACCCTGCTGGTGCATGGTGGTGCACTCACAGGGTCAGGGACAGCGACATGCACAGGCCCCCCCACAGTGACCTGTGCTGCCTCCTGCCTCTGGCCCTGGACTGCACCACTTGCACCAGCAGGGATGCCCCCACCAGGCCCCATGTGTGCCCCTGTGGTGGCCTCCTCCTCCTCTGTGGAAACCACCAACCTGGATGGCTCCTCAGCGTCTTCCACCGTAGCAGGCCCTTGTGGGGGCTCACCCACCCCTTCCGCTGCAGCCGTGGGGGCATCCCCGCCGCCTTGCTCCACAGCGCCGTCTCCGCCCTCTTCTTCACTAGCCGCGGCGTAGAGGGAGACAAAGAACACAAGCATCAGGGTACTGTACAATGGTCCCCTAGACAGGAAGCAATAGCAGATGAGTACCACTGTCAAAGTCCACTTCCATCATGTCCCTCCACAACACATGGGTCAGTCCAGGCAAAACACACACAGTAACAGGCATGGTGCATGCCATGGACATTTCCATACATGTCCAATGGACTCTTGAAACATACAATGATATGGAACTCACATGCATCATGGGTCATGCCTATCACATGCACACACTTCACCTCAGTCACATCCATCTGGCCCCATACACCCCAAACACAGCGGATACAAGGGTAACTAGGCTGCATCAGTGAATCTGTGCATTGTCACACACATGTGTCATGCATCCATGGCATGCACAAGTCACAGACACGCAGGTCAGGCACACAGACATGGCTACCATATATGTACTTGCCATCAGCACCCATCCCTCACCCCCACCCATGTCCAGGAACAGAGACTGGCATGCTCTCATGTCTAAAATCTGCATAGGGCTCCCCATGTGGCATTTAAACACATGCAACAACCAGGTGGTTCACACATCACTGGTCGCACATGCATTACCATGATGTCCCTGCACACATACATGCATACATGGCCTATGTCACACATACAGGCAAGTATCAGAGAACCAGCACACCGCAACATGCCCTGTCTCACACAGCAATGCTTGGACACTTACCGCTCAACTCCAGACGGGTCTCCCTCTCAAGGATCTGGGCGTGGAGCGCTGGGCGTACGCGTTCCAGGACCCTCATCTGGATGGACCTCCACGAGGCGCCGGGCCTTCACGAGGGTCCTGGACCTCAAGTCCTCCCAGCGCTTCTTGATCTTCTGGACGTCGCGGGTTGCCACCCCCTCCGCGTTGATGGCAACCACACAGTCGGCCCAGATCCTCTCCCGTCCTTCCTTGCTGGCGCGGGACGATCCAAAGAGGGCATCATACTGCCCCAGGACATGCTCCACCAGGACACCAACTTCGGCGGCAGTGAAGCTGGTGCCCCTCTGCCCCTCTGGCCTGGGGTTGCCACTGGTGCCAGATGTGGAAGTGCCCGACATGGCAACCCCAGAGGCAGGTGTGGGTGGGCAACTGGGTCCTGGGTCTGGGCTGTGGAGCGATGTAATCCCAGTCGGGAGTCTTCAGTTCCAGCAGGGGTGGACACAGCAACTGGACCCCTGCAGATGGCTGATGTGCAGGCACCAAATGGCAGGGCACGGTGGCAGCAGGCAGGCAGGCAGGCAGCAGCAGATGGCACGTGGGAGGCTGCTCGGGGCACTGGGGGGCAGTAATTCGGCCTTCTGGGCAGGAGCGTGGTCTTCCGTGTGTTTTCGCGTGGCCAGCTTGATACGGAGTGATTTGGCATGTGAAAATCCTGCACGTCAGCGTGAAATTCGAGGAAAGGCCCTTAGCGGGTAAGCGCGTCAGCACGCATACGCGATTCTATTGGACCAAAGGCCCTCAGCGCGTAAGCGCGTCTGTGACGTGACCCGCATGGGTGTTTCCCACACAGCACGTGATGACAGAGCACACGTGGAAAGACTGCACGTCAGAGTGTCATCGCCTGTAATTGGACAGCACGTCAGAGTGTCATCGCGTGTAATTGGACAAAAGTGCGCGTACACGCGATTGGCCTATGTACGTGTATATCAGGGGTGCGCGGGCACTTACACACGCAAGTACGTCAGCGCACCTGTATCCCGGGGTGCGCGGGAATTTCCACATGCTATTGGACTGGGTACTGGATTTCAGGGGTGCGCGGGTCACACGCTCGCCTACAACACGCGCAACGCATAAATTTGCTCGCTAACTAAATAACAAGCTCAGACCCAGGATGAACATACCGTTCCTAGCAGCAGTGGGCGTGGGCTACCAAAGGAGGAGGAGGAGGATAGTCAGGGCCAGAATATTCACACCCAGAACCAGCCTTTTCAGGATGCCTGATGACCAGGAGTATGGGAGGTACAGGTTTCCACCACACATAATACTGGACCTGGTGAGTGAGTGGGAGGATGACCTCACATCACCCACCCTGTGCTCCCAAGCACTCAGCCCCCTGGAGAAGGTCCTCAATGTACTGCACTTCTTAGCCACTGGATCATTTCAGCAGACAAGTGCCATAGTGGGTGGGGTATCACAGGCCACCCAGTCACGCTGCCTACACCAGGTCTTGAACATCATCACTGCACGCCCATCGGTCCGCAGGCACATATACCTGCCCAGAACACCTGCAGAAAGGCATGCTGCCGCCCTGGATTTTTACGGTGTGGCACGATTCCCCAAAGTGCTGGGTGCCATCGACTGCACCCATGTGGCTCCATGTCCCCCCAGGGCATCAGAGCACATCTATAGGAACCGCAAGCACTGGCATTCCATCAACGTGCAGGTAGTATGTAATGCCAAGGGAATCATCACCTCAGTATATGCCAACTATCCAGGGTCCACCCACGACAGCTTCATTTACCGAATGTCCACCCTAAGCCGGGACCTAGAAGCTGGGCGGCATGGCGATACATGGCTGCTTGGTGAGTATGAATGCCACAGCACATGCATGCATGTCAGATACTGAGCAAGGTCACAACCCCACCAATGATACCAATCACCACCTCCACAGGGGACAGTGCCTACCCTCTCAGCCCCCACATGATGACGCCAATTCGGAACCCCACCACGCCACCCCAGGTAAGATATAACACAGCCCGCATTACAACCCGGGGCATAGTGGAGCGCACATTCGGAGTGCTAAAGTCACGCTTTCGCTCCCTTGACCGTTCTGGCGGGCAGCTGTTGTACGCTCCCCCAGTAGTGTGCAGGATCATAGTGGCAGCATGTGTCCTGCACAACGTTGCAACACGCCGGGGCCTGGCCGTGGACATGGTGGTGGCCCCACATCCCCAACCACATGCACAGCCGCTGCGCATGGGAGGGGAAAGGGCACGGGGGGAGGCAGCCCGTACACAGCTAGTGGCTAATTACTTCACATAGAAATCACACCCCTGTGGAGTGCACACTGCCCTGGCACATTCCATCTGACAATCAATGATGACTCAACCTGACACTGATCCTGAATGTCTGGAGAATCAACCGTGAAAACCATATCAGCCTGAGATTGTTCACCTGGAAGTGTTACAATGTGTGCATCCCTACCCACACAGACACCACCAATGTAGTTTTGTGAAGAAACACATTCAAGCAGCTAAAATGAATACCCACTTGCAAAATGCAACAAGAGGACAGTGCCATGTCAGCCAACCCATCTCCAGCACCGCCACACGACACACCGTGCCATGTCATGCTATTTGCAGGTAAACAAAGTAATCCCCACAATCTGACACTAGTGTCACAATGTACAGTGTCCCTAATTGAAACTTGCAACACCTGAAATGCTCACAGTAATGCAGGACCAACAACAAACTTGAGCAGGTACTACTATTAACATGAAATCACAAATGTAATAAATTAGTAGTCTCACCACCTGGAAATGCCTGCACTCCCACCACTACCAACTGTGCAGTGTTGGCGCCATGTAGAGTTGTAGGTGCACTGCTGCCAACATGGACCCCATCTCCAAACTAGAGGGCCTTGTGTAGACATGAGGAAGGGACCTGCAAATTGGGAGGTAGACACAGATGATGAGTTACACATCAATGCAACATGCAGTGTACAACACAACAGCAATATGCACTAGGAATGTATACACAGTATTGACTAGACTACCCACACATGTAGTGGGAGTCCAATGTCACCATGTACGTCAATGTCACTTGGGCACACCCTTTTCAAGCCCATGGAAACGGGAAGCAGGAGGGGTGTGTGTGACTCAAACCCAAGCATCTGAACCAAATACATGAGAAGCCTGCATGTGCCCAGCCACAATGCAGCGTATGCCCACAGGAACCACGGAAGGCAACAAATTGTCCCCAAAAAATTGGGAAAAAAATAATTAAAAATAAAAATACAAATTAAAATAAAAATAAAAATTAAAATAAAAATAAAAAAAAATCAAAAATGGCCATTGATGGGCCCGGGGGGGTTGGGGAGGCCACCCAGGAGGTCCGAGGACAGGGTGCACACCAAAACCCACCTGTGTGGATCCTGGGGAAAAAAAACACCTCCATGGGCTCATGGCCCACACGGCTACCCTATTGTGGGAGTATCACTGCTGTCGCTATTATCACCCTGTGCAGCTGCATCCGGAGGTGGTTGCACTATGGGAGGCAGCCCACGCAAGGCCCTAGTCTGCTCCTCCATGGCTGCAAGCATGCGGGTGTGGTAGGTCTTGTTCTGGAGGATGAGTGTGCGGAAGTCCCCATGCAACAACTCACGGGATGCCCGGACCTCCGCCCTCGTTGCCTGCATCTCAGCTGAGAGCGTACGGGTGAGACGCTCCAGCTGCTGTTCTGTCCTTTGGTGTGTTGAAGCCTCAAGCTCAACAAGAGTCGTCCTGAGGTGAAGGAGCTCCTGCCTCAGGGCTTCCCTGTGGCCCTGGGACTCTATGGAGATGGCCTCCTGCAGAGTCGCCAGTGCCGCCCGCCTGTCCCTGTTGGACGCCAACATGTCCTCCCTGTGTGACTGGCAGATGGAGTCGGTTGCCTGTTGTAGTCGCTCCATCAGCCTTTCAGGGGGGACAATGGAAGTGGCCACCCTATCCATGGCCTGAGCCATCATCTCGGATGATGCTGCCTGTTGGGTTGCCATACCGTAAATGGATTGCTCCCATGCGGTATTGCCAGGTGGCGTACGGCCACCACGTCGGCGGGCACCACACCTGTCTGGGGCAAGGCGAACTGCGCCTTGCTGTGCCGGCACTGCCTGAGGCTGCAGGACTGCATTCCCCCTCTGATCTGCTGGCCCAGGAACAGGATCAGATGTCGCGGAGTGTGATCCTGCATCCGTAACCACCAAAGGCGTAGCTGCCAACACTGACATCCCCATTGAGGGTTTTGACCGTGGTGCAGGTGGGTGGGAAAGAACAGAATCCCTCCCTGGAACACTCACCTGCGACGGCACGTAGGTCTCATCATCCGAATCAACACCTGAGTACAGCTCGGGGGAGGTGCAGCCAGAGACACCCCTTGAGAGCACGACCTGCAGCACTTGTGGGTTCTCCCCCACCACCACACCACGTCCCTCACTGGTGGTTGGTCGGCCCTCGGACCCCTCCTGGGTCTGCACCATCTCCACAACCCCAGCAGTATCAGGTGCGTCTTCCCCTGCAAAGACATAAAAACAAAGAAATGGAAACAGGCATTAGCACCATGGCACACAATGAGGGCTGAGAAGCAAGAGAACCAGTACTTGATTGACACATGTCCCACATGACTAAAACCCTCCCATGCATGCACCCTCACTCCGTATGAAGGGGAGGCAAATGGCACACATTGATGACACCAAGATGGAAGATGAACACATTTTATGCATGCTGCCTGGCAGTGGCATCACACATTGGCCTGTGATTGCCAGGTGAAACACACATGCCATCACACAGATGGCATGTACCATTGCTATTGAGTGAAGATGGAGAGGAAGGCAGCACCTATTCATTCAGTCCAGTTCCCACATGTAATAGCTTTTCTAATTCAAACAGGTCAGATTTTTCACCTGGAGTTGCCAGTCCTAAATGGTCCAATTGCACAGGGACATGTGTGAACAAATGATATCCAGGTAACAAAGTCACTCCACTTTACCATAGCCATGTCAGACATGTGACTAGAGGACTGCGAAATGCCTAGTAAAAGTGGTGGAATGCAAACAATCTGACTGAATGAACAGTGAAAAATAAGCAACAATGTTGTGGCAAGGTGACACTTCAAGGGCAACTGGCGTGCAGTTGGGCTAGATGTCTACTGTTGGCAGAAGGGATACTGCTATGGCCAAATGCAGCTGCGCAGGATGTATTGCATGAAGCACATGGCTGACCCACACACTCTCACCTGGCACACAAACAGAAGCCCTCACACACACACCATGCACATGGATGACACACACGTGCATGTGCACTCACCGGACAATGCCTCGTAATCAGGCAGATCTCCCACGCCTTGGATATGTTCCTCCGTGACCTAGGTCCCAGCGAGTGACTCATGTGGAGTGAGTTCCATGTCTACTACTGGAGACCCACCTCCAGTCACTAGAGTTGCGGCATGACTTGAGGCCAGCTTACTCTTTGCCCTGCGCTTTAGTCATTCCAGCGCTTATAGCAATCATTGGCTGTGCGCCTCACGATTCCAAGGGCACTTACGATGTCCGCAACGGTCTGCCAGTGTGCCTGGCGTTGTGAAGGTGTGGTCTTGGATCCTGCAACAATGACCATCTCGTTATCATGTGCGGACACATACTCGACAAGTGCATTCAGTTTGTCATCCGTGAAGCTGGGCTTCCTCGACGGGCCGGACTGTGTAGCCGTGTCTGGGGCATCAGCCTAGAATGACCTCTGAAGGGGTAGGCTACACACGGGGCAAGCACAGATGTTAGATGCGTGCGTGACTCACCGTCTGCCAGGTAAAAGAGCGTGAAAAAGGAGTGCGTTTGGTTGGCAACACCCCCGCCAAAAGAAGATTTGTACGCTGTCTGAGGAGACAGGACAACAGTAGAAGGGAACACTGTTTGAGGGAACAGGCCCAGGTAAACCAGTAAAAGAGAAAAAAGAGAAAAAGCTGTCAGAGGTAACAGGGAATACGAACTTGAAACGCTGTGAAGTAAATCGCGTGTGAAACGACAAGAAGTACAGAATTCACCCACTCGCTCTCCACAAAAAGCACGTACAAGGAAATGGTGTTCTACACGTACCTTTTATACAGGCCCACACGTCCAGCGTCACTTATGCGGCGTGTACGCGCTAGGGCCATTTCCACCAATTACACGCTTTGTCACTTCTGCGTGTAGGGCCATTTCCACCAATTACACGCTTTGTCACTGCCGCGTGTAGGGCCATTTCCACCAATTACACGCTTTGTCACTGCCGCGTGTACGCACTAGGCCCATTCCCACCAATTACACGCTTTGACACTCGGACGTGTCTTTCATTTTTTTAACACGCAACATTTTCAAACGTGTGCCCAATTCAACGTGCACGTGACTTCATAGACGCGCATACGCTGGCGACGCGTTTACGCGCTAAGGGCCTTTGGTCCAATGACATCGCATATGCGTGCTGCCGTGCATACGCGCATGGCCCTTTCCTCGTATTACACGCGGACGTGCAGTTTTTCACGCGCGCTGAAATGCGCATGCACGTCTGTACGCGTCACGTCACAGGGGAGCTTGCGCTTGAGGGGCCTTCTGTCCAATGAAAATGCGTATGCGTGCAGACGCGCTTACGCGCTAAGGGCCTTTCCTCGAATTACACGCTGACGTGCAGATTTTTCACGTGCCAAATCACTCCGTATCAAGCTGGCCACGCGTATGCACACGGAAGACCACGCTCCTGCCCAGAAGGCCGAACTACTGCCCCCCAGAGCCCCGAGCACGCTCCCACCTGCCATCTGCTGCTGCCTGACTGCCTGCTGCCCACGTGCACTGCCATTTGCTGCCTGCACATCAGCCAGGGGTGCTGTTGCTGTGACCACCCCTGCTGGACCCGAAGACTCCCGACTGGGATTCCATCGCTCCACAGCCCAGCCCCAGGACCCAGTTGCCCACCCACTCCTGCCTCTGGGGTTGTCATGTCGGGGCAAACACCATCTGTGACCACTGACAACCCCCGGCCAGAGAGGCAGAGGGGCACCAGCTTCAGTGCCACCGAAGTTGGTGTCCTGGTGGAGCAAGTCCTGGGGCAGTATGATGCCCTCTTCGGAAGTTCCCGCGCCGACAAGGAAGGACGGACTCGGATCTGGACTGACATCGTGACTGCCATCAACGCGGAGGGGGTGGCAGCCCGTGACTTACAACATGTCAGGAAGCGCTGGGAGGACTTCAGGTCCAGGACCCTGAACAAGGCCCGGCGCCTCTTGAAGGCAGCGGATGCCAAGGGGCGCCGGGGCCACTTGTCGGAAGAACAGATGAGGGTCCTGGAACGCATATTCCCAGCGCTCCACGTCCAGGTCCTAGAGAAGCAGACCCGTCTGGAGTCGAGCGGTGAGTGTACATGCATCCTGATTGTGAGCAGTGCGTGTGGTGATTATTCGGTAGTGTGCAGGTTGCACATCTGTTTGTATGGGGTCGAGTATGGGTGGAGGTGTACAGGGCCGTGGGGCTGACACATGCGAGGGCTGTAATGTGTGAGACATGGATGGTGCTTGTGTGTGTAGGCTTGCATGCCAAATGCAGTTGTGTGGGCACACATGTTTGGATGAATGTGTATGTAAGTAGACATGTCCGTGATGTCACGCATGTATGTTGTTTTCGGCTGCATGTATCAGCACTGTGTACATGTGCATGTGTGTGTATTTGACAAGGGTGCAACAGTGATGCAACATGGATGCATGTGACAGCGGTATGTGGAAGCCTGATTGGCAGATGTGACATGGATGCCCGTCTGAACACTGCGACACTTGGCAGAGGTGTACACATGCATGCAAGTGTGGTGGTGTGTGTACATGTGTGGTGCACTTCCTGTGTTGCATGTGATGTCGGGCTCACCTTTGGCTGCTCATGCTGTTGTATGTGTAGGGATGGTGGTGGCAGTTGCGATATGGCTGTGGTATGGCTCATGTGTGCGAGTTGTAATGACATGTGTGTTGGGGATTGTGATGACATGTCTGAGGTTTGACAATGCCACTCATGTGCAACTGTCATGTGTGTATGTGTCCATTGTACAGTGCCCTGATGCCTGCGTTTTGTTTCTCCCTGTCTGCAGCGTCAACTGATGAAGAGGGCGGAGAAGGTGCTGTGGAGCACAGCGGCGGGGATCCCACCGCCAGCCGGAGATGCAAGGCCCGGCTCCCCTCCCGTGTTGTCATCTCGTCGGGGAGTGAGGAGTCCGGTGCCGCGTCCCAGGCCGCAGCTGCCGGGGGGAGGTCCAAGAGGCGGAGGTTGGAGTTGGACTCCTCGGCAGCAGAAGGGGCAGCTGGGACCCCACAGGGCCCAACAGGGGAAGATGGCACGGAGTCATCCAGGTTGGTGGGGGGTTTGGTGGAGGAGGAGGCCGTGCAAGCACCAGAGACGGGGTCTGGAGGTGGGGATCCCACTGGTGCTAGTGGTGCAGTGCAGGACCAGGGACAGGAGGCAGCACAGGCCGCCGCGGAGGTGCCTGTGTGCAATCCTGTCCATGATCCTGTCCCTGCATCATCTTGCACCAGCAGGGATGCCTACGTCCAGACCCGTTTTCAGGCAGGGGATGAGCTGACGTCAACTGGCCTTCCTCTGCCTGCGGACGTGGCTATCCAGGTCCGGGTTGAGCCTGTCCTGGCTGGTGTGGCATTGCGTCAACGGGCCATGCGAGGTGACCTGCAGTCTTTTCATGGAGAGACTGCACGTCATCTCGAATGGCTTGTTGACCACGTCAGCCTGCTGGGACAGGTCACCCAGACCGGATTCCTTCGTCTGATGGGGCTTGCTCCGACCCCCTCCTCAACTGGACCCCCTACGCACCAGTCGTCCTCTGTGCCATCTTCCCACCCATCAGTCACCTGGGTGCCCTGTGGAGCTGCCTCTGACGGTGCGGCCAGGCTGGTGGAGGAGGCATCCCTGCCACAGTCGGGAGTCGAACGTCCAGCAGGGGTGGCCACATCTACGACTGCACCCCAGCCGGCGGAGGATGTGCAGGCAGCAGGAGGCAGTGCACAGGCAGAGGCAGAGCAGCAGCAGCAACATGGTGGGAGCCATGAAGGCTCGGGGCCTTCGACATCGGAGGGGCAGGCATCGGCCGGAGGGCAGGAGGACCCAGGACATAGAGTGTCTTCCGTGTGGCAGCGGTTGGGCCACGCCATAGATGCGGAGCGGCGGCGGGCGGAAGAGGCGCGGCTCACAATGGTCAGGGCGGAGAACTCCATGCGGAGGGCCCTGAGGCGGGCCGAGTGCCTCGAGGCAATCCGCAGGGGGTTGGAGGAGGACACGGCGTCGTCCCTGCGGACCCTCGGGGCCATGGAACAGGACCGCCTCCGGGACATCGAACAGGAGTTCGATGATGCCCTGGCCCGGAACACCACGGAGTGAGCCGCTGGACTTGCCCGCCGCCTTTGTATATAGTTCTTTAGTTTTAGGTTTCCTTTGTTTGTTCTTATGATTTGGAGTCGACGGACACTGCTCCACTTTTTGTATATAGTTGCATTTTAGTTAGGGTGTTTTCATACTTCACTGTGTGGTATCATCTCATTGGTTTCATGCATGTCATGTTGGGTGTTTTCCCATTCAATTGCAACCATTGTGTGTGACGGACATGGGTTCATAAGCTTTATGAACATTGGGGGTGTAACATGTAATTTCCATTTCCATGTGGGTGAATGGGTTACTTGGTAGGGCTTTTTGGCTGTGGAGGCTGACCATAACGCACATGATTGGGGATTGTGAGGACCTGGTGGAGGCTGCCCATGGTGGCTGGGGGGTAGGGGTGCAGGGGGACATGAGTGGGGGCCTGGTGGAGGCTGCCCCTGGTGGCTGGGGGGTGGGGGTGGTGGGAGACATGGGTGGGGGCCTGGTGGAGGCTGCCCCTGGTGGCGGGGGGTGGGGGTGATAGGGGCCATGAGTGGGGGCCTGGTGGAGGGTGCCCCTGGTGGCTGGGGGGTGGGGGTGGTGGAAGACATGAGTGGGGGCCTGGTGGAGGGTGCCCCTGGGGGGTGGGGGGTGGGGGTGATAGGGGACATGAGTGGGGGCCTGGTGGGGGCTGCCCCTGGTGGCTGGGGGGTGGGGGTGGTGGTAGACATGAGTGGGGGCCTGGTGGAGGCTGCCCATGGTGGCTGGGGGGTGGGGGTGGTGGGAGACATGAGTGGGGGCCTGGTGGAGGGTGCCCCTGGTGGCTGGGGGGTGGGGGTGGTGGGAGACATGAGTGGGGGGCTGGTGGAGGGTGCCCCTGGTGGCTGGGGGGTGGGGGTGGTGGGAGACATGAGTGGGGGCCTGGTGGAGGGTGCCCCTGCACTGCTGGGGGGTGGGGTGGTGGGAGACATGAGTGGGGGCCTGGTGGAGGCTGCCCATGGTGGCTGGGGGGTGGGGGTGGGTGGGAGACATGAGTGGGGGCCTGGTGGAGGCTGCCCCTGCACTGCTGGGGGTGGGGGTGGTCGGAGACATGAGTGGGGGCCTGGTGGAGGCTGCCCATGGTTGCTGGGGGGTGGGGGTGGTGGGAGACTTGAGTGGGGGCCTGGTGGAGGGTGCCCCTGGTAGCTGGGGGGTGGGGGTGGTGGGAGACATGAGTGGGGGCCTGGTGGAGGGTGCCCCTGGTGGCTGGGGGTGGGGGTGGTGGGAGACATGAGTGGGGGCCTGGTGGAGGGTGCCCCTGCACTGCAGGGGGTGGGGGTGGTGGGAGACATGAGTGGGGGCCTGGTGGAGGCTGCCCCTGCACTGCTGGGGGGTGGGGGTGGTGGGAGACATGAGTGGGGGCCTGGTGGAGGATGCCCCTGGTGGCTGGGGGGTGGGGGTGGTGGGAGACATGAGTGGGGGCCTGGTGGAGGGTGCCCCTGGTGGCTGGGGGGTGGGGGTGGTGGGAGACATGAGTGGGGGCCTGGTGGAGGCTGCCCCTGGTGGCTGGGGGGTGGGGGTGGTGGGAGACATGAGTGGGGGCCTGGTGGAGGGTGCCCCTGGTGGCTGGGGGATGGGGGTGGTGGGAGACATGAGTGGGGGCCTGGTGGAGGGTGCCCCTGCACTGCTGGGGGTTGGGGGTGGTGGGAGACATGAGTGGGGGCCTGGTGGAGGCTGCCCCTGCACTGCTGGGGGGTGGGGGTGGTGGGAGACATGAGTGGGGGCCTGGTGGAGGGTGCCCCTGGTGGCTGGGGGGTGGGGGTGGTGGGAGACATGAGTGGGGGCCTGGTGGAGGGTGCCCCTGGTGGCTGGGGAGTGGGGGTGGTGGGAGACATGAGTGGGGGCCTGGTGGAGGGTGCCCCTGCACTGCTGGGGGGTGGGGGTGGTGGGAGACATGAGTGGGGGCCTGGTGGAGGGTGCCCCTGCACTGCTGGGGGGTGGGGGTGATAGGGGACATGAGTGGGGGCCTGGTGGAGGCTGCCCCTGCACTGCTGGGGGGTGGGGGTGGTGGGAGACATGAGTGGTGGCCTGGTGGAGGGTGCCCCTGGTGGCTGGGGGGTGGGGGTGGTGGTAGACATGAGTGGGGGCCTGGTGGAGGCTGCCCCTGGTGGCTGGGGGGTGGGGGTGATAGGGGACATGAGTGGGGGCCTGGTGGGGGCTGCCCATGGTGGCTGGGGGGTGGGGGTGGTGGGAGACATGAGTGGGGGCCTGGTGGAGGCTCGCACTGGGCCAATCGCGTGTGGAACTTCCCGCGCACCCCTGAAATACACGTACCCTGCTGAAATCGCGTGTGGACCTTCCCGCGCACCCCTGAAATACACGTACCCTGCTGGAATTGCGTGTGGAACTTCCCGCGCACCCCTGGAATACACGTACCCTGCTGAAATCGCGTGTGGAACTTCCCGCGCACCCCTGGAATACACGGACCCTGCTGAAATCGCGTGTGGAACTTCCCGCGCACCCATGGAATACACGTACCCTGCTTGCACGGGGCCAATCGCGTGTGGAACTTCCCGCGCACCCCTGAAATACACGTTCCCTGCTTGGCGTTTGCTGTTTGCCAGCCCGGTGAACTGGTCCAGGGTTAGCGCAGCCCTTTGCGATGATTTAGCGATTTTGATGGCTTTTCCTTGCGCGAGGGCGTTCTTGGGGGCGTTACTGGCGCTGCTGCAGGGTCGCTGCGATTCTCTGCGCCACGGCTGGTTTGGGAGCCTAAAATCCATGAATACGCTGTGCGCGGAAATCGGTTTTAGCGCACGTGCCTGGCGCAGACAATCGCACGCGGACACTCTGCGCCAGCCGCTTGCGACACTTTTCTGCGAAATTCTATGAATTACCCTGTAAATGTGACATCTAAAGTAATGGATATGCTCTGTGTCAGTTCAGCGATTGGACCCACCCTGGGAGCAAGTGATGTTAATGGATGAATGGTGGAGAGTCATCTTATGACTCTGTGATAGAGAGTGATCTTTTAAGAGGGGTTCCGAATGTCCTGTTCATTTGGCTATGTGAAGTGTAATAAGAGGGGCCTGCAAATGAGACACTGGACATTATAAGGCCATCAATGTCCAACAATAATAGACTAATGTTGATGTTAAAGGATATTTGTACTGCGCACTATCACCACTGGAGTGGTACCCTGGCGCTCTGGTGGATCTGAAAAGGAAAAAGGGTTAGGGGGGTGAGGTTAGTGGGAATGATCGGGGTAAGTGCAAGAGATCAGTGATGTGCTGTTGGCAGCTTCAGTTCGGTTAACACCATTCGCTGAGCTTGGGGGTGCTTTACCGGTCGGTAGCCGTCGTGTGCTGTTGTGCGAAGCTATGTGTGGTTTGTTTTGTTGTTACGGTGTAGTGAATTTTGTGCGGTTTGTTCTGCTTTAGGGTTGTGGTTGTGTTTGGTTAGATTTTGAGAGGTGTATGCAGAGGGTTGAGATTGTTAGTGGGTTGGTTATTAGCCACACTATCTAGGTTTGATATTTGAATTGGAGCATTTGAGTTGGATTGAGGGTCGAACGTGACATGACCCACCATGTATCAATCTTACCCCCTCATCCATAACATGTATGCATCTGGGGCAACTCAAAATATCACCTGGAGAGACTACTGTGAATGGTTAAAAAATTAAGTTGTTGCTAGTTGACTTTGAGGTAGAGCTACCCACATTATACAAAGCTATAATGCTGAATTTAGAACTCTTGCTTGATCAAGATAGTTACCTAGAGGATGTGATGGCAATTATCCATGCTTTCTTGCTCCCTAAAAAAAAGGTATGTAGAAGGGAGAAGAAGATTAGGGCAACATCTAGCTATCGCTGGTTTCATAGTTAGAGTAAGCATCGGATAAAAGCGCTCAACTAAGCAATTAGGAAGTCAAGGCTGACTACAGGTCGTACCTTTTGTGAACATAAGAGGATGAGAAAGGTATACCAAGCTCTACTAGAGAGGAAAATGGAGGACGCACGTCTTAGGGCCTAGTAAAAATTGGAATCAGCAGCCAAATTGAATGATATCAAGGAATTCTCGTCTTTGGAACTTGGAATGCCAAAACATATTTGCCTAATCTGGGGGGTAGGGTAGCAACTGAAGCATGGGAGAGCTACTTTAATTATTGCATAGCAAGTTCTGTAATAAGTGTGTGGGCAGAGGGAGTGCCTTAGATGAGCCTAAGGACGATTGTGGAGCAAATTGTTGAACACTCTTGCATGGCTTCCTTTACTTCAGGAGAGATTGCCAGCGGGATAACTTTGCGGAAATCGGCAAACATCCTGGGGCCAGATCAGGTTCAAGTTGACTATAAGTCAGATATTGGGCCCGTGCCCCCTGCAATTTATTGAACTGAAATGTAGTTACAGGAAACATCCCAGTGTCCTGGAGTATGGCAGAAATAGTTTCAACCTTTAAAAGGGCAATATGAGTCAGTCATTACATGGCATGCGGTAGCGGCCATGTGGTTATGGTTAAGTTGCTAAACCCATAGGAAGAGCACTTTTTGGGTGACTTATAACTTTGCTCCCCCTGGACGAATCCTCACCAAACTTTGCAAAAGAAATATATGGCCCACTCTGAATTTATCCGAAAAGGTTGGTGAGGTTTGGTCAAGGGGGGGGCTAAGTTATAGGGGGGTCCCAAATTTTTTTTTCCCATAGACATAATGGGAACAAATTTTCGTCATGCCTGCAGCCCAAACCGCTGGACGGATTTTCACCAAATTTGCATCAGGAGCGGTGGCTTGCTCCCGAAAGCGTGCTTTTGATAATTTGGTGTAAATCCGTCCAGTAGTTTTTTTGTTAAATGACCAAAACGTAAGGCAAAAAAATGTGTGATATCAGTGTCTGCTCCGCGGACTCACTTCCCTGTTCGGTCCGTGGACTGGCCTCTGATTGGCCAGAAGAATTTGCTGACTTTTGTGTGGTCTGCGGACATCGGGACACGGCCCCTGATTGGGTGGTGAGAAAACGTGAAATGCGTCAGTTTTCCTGAAATGCCTGCCATCTTGGATTCGCAGACTTTTTTGGGGTCCGCAGACAGCACAGTGAAAACATTTTTAAAAAGCAGCATTGCACTTGTCAAACTCAACAAACAATTTCTAGGGGTGTGGGGGGATGAAGATTGGATTGGATATGGCCATAAGAAGCCAAAAAAGGGTTGTTTCCCCCCCTGAAAGTCCGCGGACACTTCAGATGTCCTAGGACATCTGCACCTATTTCTGCATTACAGGGTTGGGGAAAAGTAGTTTTTGGATGGCTTATAACTTTTGCGCCACTCAATGAAACTGCATGTAATTCTGCCTGCAATGTTATTATAGAACTAATCTTGAATGGTTTTGCAAAGTTTTGTGGGATTCTGTCAAGAGGGGGCAAAATTAGAGGGGGTCCCAAAATATTATAAAGGCATATAAATGTGGTGTCATTTGACGAATCTGCACAACATTTGGCAAACCGATTTTGGATCTAGATATAAAGTTTGGTGGGATTTTCTCAAGAGGGGTGGTGAAATTAGAGGGGGGTCTCAACATTTTTAGATGGCTTATAGCTTTGTTGCTATTTGACGAATGTGAGCAAAAGTTTTGAGAACGATTATAGCCCCATCATTCAATGTTTGTGTAAAGACTGAATGGATTTTGTCAAGTGGGGGCTAAGTTGTATGAATATTGTAGGTACATACATTTTGATACTTTTTAAAAAATAAAACATGGGCGGATTTCAAGCAAACTCGTGAGGAGCATTGGCAAGGATATTAAAGGATGGTTTTGAAAATGTGCCTGTGTTTTATTTTTTGACCAGTGTCACATTGTACTCACACTCCTTTCCTTAGGGTTCACTGACATCATTTGATACACATACATACAGTAAGTAGCACCTTTGAAACAGAGCAATCATTTCTCTGCATAAAGATAATCAGTTAGGTTATGAACTCTTTCTGCTACTACTTCTGCTTTTTTGCTTACTTCTCTGTCCCTGTATATACTCATATTTGTATGTGTTGTTGCCTCTTTGTGTTTTGTCTGTATTTAGTGTAATTATGTATTGAGTGGGTTTTATTAGCTACTTATTACATGTTAGATTATGAATATTGCACCTTCATCATGTATACTGCACACACTGCCTAGGTTTCTGCATGAGTTGCATAGTATACTGAATAGAACTTCATAATAGAATGCTATTTATATCAATGCATTGCTTAATGCACTAATTAGCTCATGATATTTATTCAAATGATCCTTCACACTTTTTGGTCAACATTATAAGAATCCCTCCTACAGAGTTTTCATGAAAAGTAAATGCACATGTGATGTCATCAGTGATGTCATCAATGACATTTGTGATGTCATCTTTGATGTCCTGGGTGTTAGTGTTAGCAGTGCACAGTGGCGCGAGTTATGGTTGCTTATCTTACCATAGCTGCCGAATTTCAGGGGTTTTTCGGTTTTACTTTGAACCATAATGTCCCTTTAACAAAGTTTTTTTACTGAATTTGATAGGTTTTTAGTAGCGCAACTTAACCATAACATCCCTTTTAACAAAGTTTTTTCACTGAATTTCATAGGTTTTTAGTAGCGCAACTTAACCATAATGTCCCTTTAACAACGTTTTTTTTACTGAATTTCATGTTTTTAGTAGCACAACTTAACCATAATATCCCTGACTTTATATACATGTAACATAGAACATACTGAACCCCTAGCTAGTGATTTTGATGTCCGCGTACTACCGCCATGTCCGCGGACATATCGAAAATCTGAGCGTGGTGAATGTAAATTTAAATATTGTGCCCCATTTCCCCTTTGAGGTTGGCTCTGAAAAGAGACGTTTTTTTGGGGTTTTTTTGCAGATGCTTGACAGACACCTGTTATTTTGTATTATTTTTTTTTTCTTACTTTACTCCTAAAATCTTCACATAACCTTCTCCAAAGCAACCCTTACATTCCAAAACAGAATGGCATTTCCCATAAAAGATAAGGAAATGCCATCTTCTTTAAAATAAACAGCATTACTGGAATCAATATTCTGATTATTACAGAAGAACATACCAGCTCTAAGCATGAAGGCACACATGCCTCGGTTGATTACACACCTAGCATTGTTTTGCTGAGGACAAAAAACTGAACTATTGTCCCATATTGCCCTATATTCTAATCCAGAAAAAAAATACTTTGGCATTTGGAAGGATGTTCATTACTGCTTGAACCAAGTGTTCCAAATCTGCCAACAAAGTAGGGGCACTGACATAGCCCAAATGGAAAGCACCATAGTGCAAAACTACCACATGGGGACTGTTGATCCTGCCCATATTTTCACAAACTTGTACAATTCCCTGTACATTGCAATCAGGCACAGTGCTCCACACCACCTCCACTCCTTTAACATCAAAATTATTTGCAACATGCCTGCATTGAGCATACTTTTGTAAACCATGCACAAACATATCTCCAAGCACCAACACCCTGACTTTCTCCACTTCTGCCATCTTCACTACACACAGTCTCTTTGAACACAAATCCACAACCTCAACATCTGATTGGCTGATCCCTACAGTCTTCTATCCATGCTGGATTTGTTGGAAACCCCCGGATGTAGCACGCTCTGCCCGCAGACCGCATAGCTCATAGACAGCCCTTCTACCATTTCCACTTCATTCTCTGTGCCATTCCCTCATTGGATAAAGCTAAGCAGGCACACAATACGGAGAACGTCCTCAGAACACCTCCATTTTGTTTATTTTCGAACATTTCAGGACACCGCGAGTGTTCTTAGAACACATTCAACTTGCCAGCGAACAATACGGACAACGTCCTCAGAACACCCCCATTTCCTTTATGTACGAACATTTCAGGACACCGCGAGTGTTCTTAGAACACTTTCAGCTTGACAATGAATAATACAGACAACGTCTTCAGGACACTCCCTGCGAACATTCCAGGACCCCACGAGTCTTCTTAGAACACTTTCAACTTGACACCGAATCCATTCTGCTTATTTACGAACATTTCAGAACAGCCGTGTTGTCCGCAGACAAATCGAACACAACAAAAGCGTCTAGCACATAACAAAAATACAACATTGCACCTATCTCATACTCCCCCACCCTCCCCAAACACTCTTAGACACCAACACACTCCACTAAATTCAATTTTTAAACCAAGTTTCACCTCGCTGTCCGCGGTCGTCCGCAAATGCAAGATGTCGGCCGCCACCAAAAATCTGTCGCGCTCCATGCCCCACGCCGTCCAATCAGCGAACACGTCGGATGTCCGCGGACATAGCGCAAGCCACTCAACCAATCAGGGCACTGTCCACGGAGCGAACCGGGAAGTCCGTCCGTGAAGTGAACGGAGATATCACTAATTTTTTTGCCTTATATTTTGGTCATTTTAAAAAAAACTACTGGACGGATTTACACCAAATTTGCAAAAGCACGCTTTCGGGACCAAGCCCCCACTCCTGCCGCAAATTTGGTGTAAATCCGTCCAGTGGTTTGGGCTTTAGGCGTGCGTGCGCAAAGTTTTTTCCCATTATGTCTAATTCAGAGTGGGCCATATACTTTTTTTGCAAAGTTTGGTGAGGATTCGTCCAGAGGGAGCGAAGTTATAAGCCACCCAAAAAATGCTCTTCCTATGGAAACACCAACTTAACCATAACTACATGGACGCTACCGCGTCCATGTAATATATATATATATATATATATATATATATATATATATATATATATATTTATTTATAACGCGCCAAAGCCCACAGACATCAGGCTGTGTGGTTACAGTATTTGTTGAGGAAGATGAGGTGGAGGCAGAAAGCTTACTACTTGCTGAGAAAGGAACAACCTTTCTGAGAGCATTGCCGTCATTGGATTTGGTGTGGTGGCGCATGGAGGTGGTCCCGTAGGAGTACTGTCCAGGTAGTCTGCGACTGAGTACAAAATTGCACTCAGTGCATTTCACTTTGGTAGCTTTAGCCTTTGGTACACTCCCAACAGTAGCAAAGAACTGGCACACCCATGATTTGATCTTGGCGCTAGAAATAGACACTTCCTCTACCTCATCTTCTTGGTCCTCTTCATTTTCTTTGAAAGTACTGCGCTTTTTTTTGTTGTAAAGGTCCTCCAGCTGGTGGTGGTGGTGGCTCTTGGGGAGGAGGGATGGCAATAACTGATGCCATTTTTAAGATAAATAGCAGTTTTTATCAAAATCATCCAAGTATGAAGATGGCCAGAGTGCACTGCAATCCTGATAGCTCCTTCATCAATTAAGTTTCCTTTTGCTAATAAATAGTTGCACTTATTCCCTATTAAAGCGCTTCAATGAATAAAAAACACAACTTTACAGCAAAGCAATATTTTAAACACCCTTGTTCTGTATTTGCCATGTCAGTCCTCCCCCGACCTCCTCCCCCAAGCATATTTTCCGCACTGAGACAAGTATGCTCTTTTAACCTCTTTTCAAAAAGTAATAACTTTGCACTCAACCCACCACTGTAGGGCCTGACTGGCTTCTGAATTATTGCTCTTCTATCAAAGATTTCTTTAACAAAACCGAGTACTTTAATATCCCCGTCCATGTTATTAGATGGACAAATGGATCTGACTCCTAACATAACACACGCCGTGGCGTGGAAATGGCTGGCCTGCACGGGAGCTGGCAGGTGTTTCGCTGCTCCCCCTGTTGCCGAGTGTCATTTATTCCGTGTTACACCTTTATCTGTCAAACGCTGCAGGGCTGTATATTGATTTGTGTCTGTGGCAAAGCAAAGGTCACTTTGATCAACATACTGCAAAACCAGAAAAAGTGGGGCGCTGACATTTCATTATCTGGAAGGAAAAAAAGGACTGAAATAAATAAGAATATGTTTGAGAAGAGGGCGCTTCAATATCGCAGCGTGCGGTAACTTTAATGACCGCAGGAACTGCGCGGTAGAGGGAGAAGCGGGGGAAAAGCCACGGACCGCGTCAGCGTCTGATGCGCGCTACGCTGTAGCCTTACGCCTGTGAGCTTCTTGAAGGCTTGCGTTCGTTACGAGTCAAATACTTTAGCTGTTTCAAAGCCAGGCTTCAAATGATCCAAACGACTATGAAAGCTTCCAAACAAACCGAGAGCAAACACTTCGAAAGAACTGTGAACTTCATCCCATGAGTTGGGTGGTAGTTCTACTGATAGAATAGGTGGCCTCCGTGGCCGGATTCAAGTGTGCAAAATTTAATCAATGGCCTCTTTTGCAGGCTAGAATAGGGGCCTTTTAACTTTTTCAGTTGAAATGGCCCACCCACACATTGGTTGCCCCCTGTGACGTTTGACAAAGGAAGCTTAATAGCTTTGTGTGAGTGGTGATTACGGTTTTTCAATTTCCCGCTGGCTGCCTTTCTTTGTTCTGCCCTGCAGAGGACAATTCGCAGGTCTCGTTATTACAGCACCCCTCATGCCACCTGCTTTGTTTTATCTTGGATTTCTTCCTAGTATGAAGTAAAAAGATCAGGCTCTGGGCATGTACTAATTGACTGAGGAAGCCACAGTTTTTGTATTATGCGGATCTATGGTACCTGAAATCCAGCAAGGAAAGTGTAATGGTTTGAAATGAGGGCAAAACAACACTTTTCCCCAATAATTCTCTCCGTTCCTTATAATATATTAACTGTCATCAGATAAATGCACGAGTGATACAAAATTGGGTTCATAGTCATAATCTCGAATGTAAAAAAGTCGAATGTCAAAATCTCGAAAACAAATAGTCGGAATTTTTTTTTCGAATGTCCTTTTTTATTTTCTGTTCGAAATGGGGGGGTTGCCCCCCAAACTCCCCCTTAAAAAAAAAAAAAATTAAACGCACGAAAGCCAAAAAAAACATGTTAAATAAAAAAATGACATTCGATTTTATTTTTTTCGACTATTTGTTTTCGACATTTTTGTAATTCGACCTTTTGCAGCGACATTATGACTGCACACCACAAAATTGCAAAGACGGAAACACGGAAACAGCGTGTGCCTTTTTTTCTCCTCCGCATTTTCTTTTGAATAGCTTAAATGACTCATTCATGCATTTTGACTGAAATTAAGGCAGGCTTTTCTAGCTGAAGGCAAGAGGGCCTCCAGACATCATTTTGAAACGGCCCCTCTCCAGCTCAGCTTTTAACTTCACAACTTGTCGCAAAACAGCATTTTGTCCCGAGCATTGTTCAAAATGGGGGGTTCCGAAAGCAGCTGAGTGCGCTTCTTCTGCAGATGCAAGCATGCTCGCTAACTCAATTAACTGATGTATTTGTTCAGCATTTTCAATAGCTTTGTGCGAGATGGCAGCCTTATATTTGGGTGCCTCGGACACAAAGAGACTCATTCTGCAAAGGGTGGAAATGATGCTGCCAGTGGTAGGTGGTAAATACCACGGGTGGTAAAGTAAAACCCATTCCAGAAGCCGAAAACACCACCCGAATTATACTGAACATAAGGCAGCTTGAAATAGTGCTCTGATGAGCTCCTGCCAAAAAAAGATATAGGTAATGAAATACCACTGATGGTAACCCTGTCACTTGTCATAAACTACTTCCAGGTTAAAGTAAGACGGCCATTTCTATTCCAGATGCTGATGCTGTGTAACCTGTCTAAAACACACTCAGGCGTCAGCACTAACCCATCAGGTGAACGTCCCACGGCAATCACTCGTCTGATGCGTAGGGAGGCCACCTGCTGTAAGACGTGCGTTTCCAGCCACGTGTTACTGCTGTCTCCTCTGCTTGGCCCAATGCCCGATACAAAGACTGGCTATTATAACCGCCCCATCTCACATACTAGTTAGTGTAGGGCAGCCAACCATGGAATTGCCCATTCAGCCAGACGTGTTCATGCACGGAGTTTCTTGTTGAAGGTCCCTCGCCATCCAAACAAATAGAAACGCAACAGCACAGACAACAGTGAACCACATTGGATGGACCAGACCAGAACAATATATATGGCCGCACTGAAGCACACCCAGTTGGGAGAAGGAACGCAACAATAGCAGAGAGACCCTTGACCTTGAAAGGCAAGTCATTGGTTGTCAGAGTGCAGGGCCTGAGTGCATGCAGCCAGAAGACAGTGGCATAGCAGGATGTCGAGGCAGCTGGTCCGTATATTAAACATGCTACCGAGCAGGTGTACACGTTTGCATGTTAAATATTTTCCCCTCTCAGTGACATCCTAGGAGAAATGAAAGATAACAGCTCTAGGCAAACACAAGGGGCCGGGGAAGTACCACCTCTCATGAAACTCACAGTAGCACAATGTAGAGGCATTTCACAGTCACGTTGTACATGCAATACACGATGGAGAGTCATATATCAGCCCTCTCCCCCCCTCCGAACGCCCATGGAGCATCACCAATACCAAACCAGAGACGACGTCTGTGCCACACATGGCATGTTCAAGACCATCTGCGCCATTGACTGGGTGCCCATACTTGTATGTGCTAAATGTATACATTATTCATAAGCTTCCCTGTTCCATCAACACACATGCAGTATGCGATGCAGAGGGCATCACCTCAACATGAAGCAGGAGGGCGTTGCAGCGCAGGATGCATATCTTTGATACTTTAGTTGTGCAAGCACAGTTTGAAGCAGGGCAACACATTTCTTACTCCTGGATACAGTCGAAATGGAATGATAAGCAAACAATGAACGACATGAGCGAGTGAAACCTTTCACTAATCCATGGCGGACACCTTGCACCCATAAGTGGCAGCGGATATCAGGTACATCCACACCTGCACCGCCAATGCACAGACAGAACTGGAGAGGTGGTACAATTGGGTACAATCCAGCCTTCTGCATGACGCGCTACATTATCTAACCCATCTTAAAACAGGATTTCAGTTGCATGTGCTCTTTGACATGACCCTGCTCTCATGTGTGAGATCATCCCTGCATGTCTCATATTATTGCACAATGCTGCAGTGAATAACCATCTATGTTGCCCATGAACACCATTACTCAGAAATCCATTGCACCAGTATGCCCTCCTCTTCAGATAGTGGGTGGATAAGGCATAGACATGGGCAGTACATTGGTGGGTAAATAACCGAAAAACACCCAAAAGCTCTGTGTCCCTCCTCATATTTCATGCTAGCTGTGCACCAAAGCAATAGTGTTGGTTGATAGGTGGCAAAACAAGAAAAGGTGAAAGGGGCATGGGGTCTGCCCCTTTAAAAGAAAAAAAAATTCATATGCAATGATGCTAGTGGTCTGATGCCAATACATGATGTTGTTGATTGTAAGCATTTTGGCAAGTTGCTAGGCCCTGCCATAATGGTACTATCTGGCCATACAATGTCAACAGCTGGGCATTGGTGTGAGTGCCTGGGCATATGATAGCAGTGCCTGGCAAAATGCCCATCCAATACCGATGCACAAGCCAAACTTTGCCAATGCTTGTTGTTAACAGGACTCCAGTGAAAGAAACACAAATGCAAAGACATACATACTGCTTATAAATCAAGTGGCTAAAAGCACATTTAGGCGAGGACATATTTATTACATGCACAGTTCCATTAAGCCATTAACTCTCAAGCACCTGCTTTGAAATAACAATGGCAGTTACTTTAAAACACAAGGTTTGATATTATTGCTCGAAATAGCTAGCTCCAAGAGATCCCAGGAGGATGAGTTTTGTGTCGGGAAGGACAGGCAGGGGTCAGAGTGACCGTAAGGATTAATAGGGCCGTGGGCAGACAATGGGTGGGTAAATAACCAAGCAACACATGCAGGATGTGTTTCCCACCTCATATTACACCACCTTCTCATTTGTAATGCAGTAGTTTTGACTTATAGGTGTCTGGAGAACTCTGGAAGCAAAGGACAATGCTCTAAAATAAAGTAATTTGAAAAAAGGTCTTAATGAAAAGCAAGCAAGGCAGCAGTCACCAGTAATGCCATTTGTTGGAAATGTTTGCCTCTTGCTCCCTGTTATGAGACAAGGATGACTGGAAATAACATCAAACTAGGTGTGCACGTGCACTGCATAAAATCGCCAATTTGTTTTGTTTTTATTTGTATTTGGTTTAGAACAAACCTTTACAAAATTAAATACATATTAATAAACATAAAATCAGAAACAACACTTAGTGCGTTAGATTTCGTAGTAGTAAGATAAAAAAGAGAACTTTAAACACGTACTAGAATATAAAATAAACGCAGTTAAGCAATAAAAAAGAAGAGAACGTTTGATCAAATTCCAGTAAGATTACATGAAATTCAAACTTTTGATGAATGCCGAAACCGCAAGGCCTTCCCAAACATTCTTGGTATTCAAACATCTCTTCCATAGAGATTGATCTTTCAGCCTTGTATGATACACTTGAAGGGGCCCCATACATTTTCTCCTCCTAGCAGTTAAGGCCTCACAATTTAGAAGCAAATGTTTAGTAGTTTCAGTAGAGGAATTACATAATATGCAGCCACTATTGACTTCAGTAATAATATTTCCCCTGAGTAGGCTCTCCTTCGTTGGGAGCAAGTTCCAACAGGGTCTCAGTAGAAGAGCCCTATAATACCGGCAAGGCCCTTTTAACCTTGGTCGGATTCACAATTACAGTGTCTACGTCCAGTGAGTTTGTTGACAGGATTGCTTCACATTGCTGGCAAAACTGAACAAGGAACTGCAAATTCCTTAGTGAGTTATTAGATAGAGCCTCGTAGAACCTCGTAAATAGAGTCAGGAAATGGGGAAGTCAATTTTGAGTGGAGGGATAGCAAACGCCATTCAACCCAAGCTTTTAGGGAGATAATTCCTAACTCGAATCTGATAGCTGCAATTGGGATCGCCTTACGGACCCCCAGTATCTTACGCCACATCTTGGCCTCAATCAGATCCAGAGATTTGAAAATTGGCTCAACATATAGTTCAAGGCCATATGTGATTTTTGCAGCGGTTTTGGCTACATAGTATATGAATGCAGGTTTTAGAGAAAATCTTCCGGATTGGCGATCGATCTTAATTGTTTGATTCTGAAGCAGATATGCTTTTTGTAGCAGAATCTCACATATATATTTTAGGCCCGAATGCGCACCAAAGTGGAAACCCAAATAGACAAGACAGGCACTGGTCTTAATCACTACTTTTTCACAGACCAAGAGGGATTCCATTTTTTTGTCTGTCCCTGGTTTTACTTGGATGTATTAGACGTCCATTTTCTTTAGCATATTTAGAGAAGATGTTCAGTAGCATTTGGAGAACGAGCCTAGATTTATCGAATAACAAAAAATCATCAGTGTAGGCCATCCATGATATTTTACATGGGTCCACCTTCGGTGTAATTAAGCCCCCTTCAGCAAGACAATCAGCCGCATCAGACAGGTATTGATTGAATAGCCACGGGGCCAAAACACAATCCTGCCTTACGACCCAGGCGGTAAGTTACCGCCTGGGCCGTGACTTTACCACCATGGCGTAAACTACGTTTACGCCATGGTGGTTGGCGGACTTACCGCCCCATTCCAACCTTGGCGGGGCGGTAAGTCCCCAATCCCCATTTACCCTTCCCCATTCCCATTTTTGCCCCATAGGGCATAATGGGAGTGGGGAAGGCGTTAATTACGCCACCGTAAATTACGGTGGCGTAATTAACTCCATGGTCCCTTAGCGCCATGGATTTTAACACATGCTAAAAGCAGGTGTTAAGTCCGCCATGGCGCTAAGGGACCTCGTACTCAGGCGGTAAGGGTCGGCGCTGTTTACGGCGCCGTAAACCCCTTACCGCCTGAGTTGTAATGAGGGCCTTAGTCCCACAAAAGAGCGTATTCTGCTCGATAGATGACATTTTTGGTTTAACTGAATCTGGATGCCAGAGTTGTCATAAACACCCATCACTAGGTGCAGAAGGCCATTAGTCATGCCCCAATCTGCTAATTTATTTATTTATCTATCTATTTTAAAAAAATGTTTTATTGTATTTGGTTACGATTTAACCTTTTACACATACACATAAAATTAGCATTTTACTAACACAACGTTCCCAATTCACAATAAACATAAATATACAACATATACAATTCCTAAAAAATCAACAGCCCAATCGTAAAACTAGTGTCTAATTGAACACAAAATAGGCGAGATATGGAAGGATTGAGGCAAGGGGAGGTGACAAGCCGAAGAAAATTCATAGTGTAACATCGGATCAACCAAAGGCATTCACCAGACAGTTAAAGAAGAACCCGGAATATATCTTCTCAAACTTAACGAAAAGATAGCCCTTCTAAAATACTATGTTAAATCTTTCCAACACCTGTGCTACAGCAATTGAAAGGACCTGATTCTGTCCTGAGATTAACCAATCCCAAAACATATCCAGCACAAATCCCAGTCCATTAACAGATGTTTAAGTATTTGTTCCTCTGGGGTTTTGCACCTGTTACAACATGCCTTTGTTGAATCCCTCATTCCTTTTTTTGAAAGCACCTCCCCAGTTTGAGCTATATTCAACCGTAACCTGAGGAACATTTTCCTTATCTTCCAGTCAGGAAACTTCACTAAGTATTTTGTGATATGTCCTCATTTTTTATCCGCTGTCAGAAATGAGTTTGCAACAATTTTGGATGGCATAATATCTATTGTAAACATCCAGTCCAGTGTGTCCATGGCCTTTTTTGCCTTCACTGGATTCTGGATTAATGTTTGAAGGTCTGTGTCTGTGTCTGCTTTGATTAATCCCTCCACAACCCAAGTCTCCAGATTTTTTTTAGCATTTTGGGTCTGTTGTTCTCCATATGGGATCTAATGTCCATATATATAGCGTCCCATCCTGCGCAGTATTAATCAGCCGATATAGAGAGGTCAGCTTCCAATTAGCTTGGGCTTTTAGTGACCGCAGGACCAATTCAAATCTGATGCAAGAGACTGAGAGGCTCGCTGGGAGGCTGAGGACCTTGTTCCAGATGAGACCCTCCCATCTTTGCCAATCTGCATAACACAGTTGGGCCTTAACCTTTAGCCCATACAGAACTATTGAAATCGAATATTTCGCAAATTTATTTTTCATCTGGGTGATGAGGTGCATGATCTTAGCCTATATATCTTGCTCCACCTTGCAGTTAGCTGGGGAGGCATATATTTTATAACCCAGGTAAACCAGGTCCTCCACTCTTGTTATACGCTGCCCTCCCATCTGCCAATGAGAATAGATGACAGTTTTTTGCCTGTGTCTAAAGACCATTATCCTAGAGTTAGTAGGCTTTACGGTGAGACCGTTCTTCTTGCATAACAGTCGAGTTTGCTTAGAAGGCGGTGTGAACCCCACCGCTGTACTGTCCAGCAGGACCACATCATCAGCGTAGGCCAGCCAGTGCACCTTACGACCATTAATCACCAGACTTGCCAACGCCGATGATTTCAGATATTACCCTGCTTCTGCAAGATATAAATTGAAAAATAGGGGTGCGCCTAGACAACCCTGCCGGATCCCTATGTCCACCCTAATGGACTCAGACAGCCACCCTTCATTTTCTAGGCGGACTCTAACTGTGGTGTTCCTATGGAGCTCGACCAACATTGACAGTAAACCCTCTGGGATACCCCACACCCTTAACTTTGCCCATAGGCGGTTTCTATCAACTTCGTCGAATGCTTTCAAGAAATCCACCCAAGCCCCGAAGAGTGTCTGTCCACCCTTGCTCCCTGATTTTTCACTCATAATATTTAATGCAACTCCATTTAGGGCTGTGGATTACTGAACGCTGTCTGATATTTAGAAAGGATCTTTGCTTCCTTCACACAATTTTCCACTTCACCTAGAAGAATTCTCATGAAAAGTTTGCTTTCAATGTCCAGGAGGGCAATCGGACAGTAATTCACTGGCACTTTCCGGTCGCCTCCCTTGAACAGTGGAATAATGGTTGCCGATTTTCAAGAGGGTGGACATTTTTGACTCACTAAGATCCCCTTAAACAACCAGCAAAGCAATTTCGCCCATTTCTTAACATTTCTTAAAACCTGATAGGTTAACCCATTTGGACCGGCAGCCTTGGAGGATGAACTGCTCAAAATCGAATCCACCAAAGTCTGTTAATGAAAGGGAAGACTCCAAACAGAGTCTTTAACTGAAAAATGAATGGCTCCTTCAGGCTTTTCAAAGGCCGTGGACAGATAATCCGACCACCCCTTTTCCGACACCAAATTGCAAACACTACTGCTTGAATTACCCTCCAACTGATTAATAACAGACTAGAAGTTTCTGGAGTCCTTATTACTCAACAGCTTTAGCATATGTTCACCATCTTGTTGGAGGCGCAGCATTCTTCTTCCCACCGACCAATGCTTATAGTTCTGTAAAAGGGCTCTAGACTCTCTTTTCCGCTCAGCCCCACTTATATCCATCCTCTTCAATTTCCTGAATTTCTGATTCAGTTGTTTTTTCCTTTGTGTAGTTTCCTCATCAAATGAATGACAGTGAACCTGCTTTTTGCACCCCCCCTCCCAACTTGGGTGGACATGTACACCAGATGAATTTAATGAAGACCTCGGGCCTACAGTTTTCATGAAGAGTGGAGGTAACTATTAGAGCCTCCCCCTCCCTTTTATACTTTGAAAGGCGGACTCTCCCTTTCCTATTCTCCAGGGCCTGCCTCTGTTTATCTTGTGGGCTGAGAGCCATGTTTAAGAAAGCTAACTCTAGCCGGGAGTGATCACTCTCCCCTTCCCGCTCAATATTGAATGAGACATGGGGCCACATTAGGACCCAGGCGTTAAGGGGTTAATGGCGCCGTAAAAGGTGTTGGCGCCGTTAAACCCTTAACGCCTTACTACGAGGTCCCTTTGCGGGACCCGACCTTAACGGCTGGTCTAGACCAGCTGTTAAAGTAGGGGCCCGCAAAGGGACTCTCGAGGTAAGTACGGTACCGCAATTTGCGGTACGGTACTTACCGCCTTCCCCATTCCCATTATTCCCTATGGGGCAAAAATTGGAATGGGGAAGGGCCATGGTGGCATGGGGAATTACCGCCCCGCTAACCTTGGAATGGGGTGGTAATTCCCCATTCCGCCATGGCGGACTCCAGCATCGACCATGGTGCTAACAGCACCATGGTTTTCCGCCGGAGTCCTAATGAGGGCCATTATATTTGAAGAGGTCGGCTGAAAAAAAAAATGTAGTCAATTATAGAAAGAGAGGAGCCCTGGTGAAGAGTTGGGATTGCTGGAACATCCCCCGGCAAAGATCCATTCATCATTTTTAGGCCCCAGCCAGCCAGGAACTCCACCCAAGATCTGCCTCTCTCTGATATGCTACAGGATCTCTGAATGGTCCCTCTTTTTATCAACCGAATGCACTGGGAATTCAAATCACCTCCCAAAATCATGTGAATCCCTCCAAAATCTGTCTTAATCCCTTCTAATACCTCATCCAAATCAGTCAGAAAATCCTGTAAGCAGGAACAGGCGGGGTTCCAATATAGATTTACAATAATCAACTCAAAGGGAGATTTTTTTTATAAATGTCTTGTGAAATTGAATTCCCATTTTACTGTTGTAAATCCGTTTGGAATCTCTAAATCTGGCATTTTTAAATGACATCAGCAGACCACCTGCTGGTCTGCCTTTGGCATTTTGGGTTGCTGATTGGGTAAAAATCGTAAACCCTTCGATATCAATTGGATTGACTAGCCACGCTTCTTGCAGCATCAGAATATTTCCTTTCTGAAAGAGGTGCTCCCTCATTTTTCTCGAGTTGAATGTATTTGGACCCTGCCTGTTCCAGCATATTAGGTTTAGCCCCATCTGTTTAAAGAGACAGTTGGCCCACCCCCAGGTTCCGAAGGACCTGAGTCAAAATTTCCGGTAAAAGTGAGAGAGTCTTGGCATGGGAGATCTCTCCACTATTCTCCAGAAGTTTTCCCACCAGCCCCAGACTCCTCCCCCCGATCTTGAGGGCCTCCTTGATGTTGGTTGTTTTTGATATTCACAGGGTAATTCATAGAAATTCGCACTAAAGTGGCGCACGCGGCTGGCGCACAGCGTGCCCGTGCGAATGTCTGCGCCAGCCGCGTGCGCTAAAATCGATTTCTGCGCACAGCGTATTCATGGATTTTCACATCCAAAACCAGCTGTGGCGCAGCGTGGCGCAGCGACCCTGCAGCAGCGCCAGTTACGCCCCCAAGAACGCCCTTGCGCAAGGAAAAGCCTTCAAAATCCCCAAATAATCGCAAAGGGCTGCACCAACCCTGGACCAGTTCACAGGGCTGGCAAACAGCAAACGCCAAGCGGGGAACGTGTATTTCAGTGGTTCGTGGGAAGTTCCACACGCGATTGTCCTGTGTACGTGTGCATCGGGGGTGTGTGGGAAGTATCACACGCAAAAGCAGCAGGGTACGTGTATTTCAGGGGTGCGCGGGAAGTATCACACGCAAAAGCAGCAGGGTACGTGTATTTCAGGGGTGCGCGGGAAGTATCACACGCAAAAGCAGCAGGGTACGTGTATCTCAGGGGTGCGCGGGAAGTATCACACGCAATTCCATCAGGGTAGGTGTATTCCAGGGGTGCGCGGGAAGTATCACACACAAAAACAGCAGGGTACGTGTATTCCAGGGGTGCACGGGAAGTATCAGACGCGATTCCATCAGGGTGCGTGCATTCCAGGGGTGCGCGGGAAGCATCACACGCAAAAACAGCAGGGTACGTGTATTTCAGGGGTGCGCGGGAAGTATCACTCGCAAAAACATCAGGGTACGTGTATTTCAGGGGTGTGCGGGAAGTGTCACACGAAATCCCATCAGGGTACGTGTATTCCAGGGGTGCGCGGGAAGTATCACATGCAAAAACAGCAGGGTAGGTGTATTCCAGGGGTGCGCGGAAAGTATCACATGCAAAAACAGCAGGGTACGTGTATTCCAGGGGTGCACGGGAAGTATCACACGTGATTCCATCAGGGTACATGTATTAGAGGGGTGCGCGGGGAGCACCACACGTGAATTGCACGTGTGGGTCCTCCCAGGTGTTCCCTCTACACCCTCCATGGCCCCTGCAGGTGGCCCACACCACAGGGGCCTACCCTGCACATGTCCTGCAGGCACCCCATCCACCATGGCCATGCCCCCCAGCCAGCCCACATGTCACCTTGCACTATTGCCCACCAACGCATGTCCCCCTGCACCCTCAGCCACCAGGGGCAGCCTCCACCAGGCCCCCACCCATGTCTCCCATCACCCCCACCCCCCCGCAGTGCAGGGGCAGCCTCCACCAGGCCCCCACTCAAGTCCAACTCATGTCTCCCTGCACCTCCACCCCCCAGCCACCAGGGGCAGCCTCCACCAGGCCCCCACTCATGTCCCCTATCACACCACCCCCCAGCCACCAGGGGCAGCCTCCACCAGGCCCCCACTCATGTCTACCACCACCGCCACCCCCCAGCAGTGCAGGGGCAGCCTCCACCAGGCCCCCACTCATGTCTCCCATCACCCCCAGCCCCCAGCAGTGCAGGGGCAGCCTCCACCAGGCCCCCACCCATGTCTACCACCACCGCCACCCCCCAGCAGTGCAGGGGCAGCCTCCACCAGGCCCCCACTCATGTCCAACTCATGTCTCCCTGCACCTCCACCCCCCAGCCACCAGGGGCAGCCTCCACCACGCCCCCACTCATGTCTCCCATCACCCCCATCCCCCAGCCACCAGGGACAGCCTCCACCAGGCCCCCACTCATGTCCCCTATCACCCCCACCCCCCAGCCACCAGGGGCAGCCTCCACCAGGCCCCACCCATGTCTACCACCACCGCCACCCCCCAGCAGTGCAGGGGCAGCCTCCACCAGGCCCCCACTCATGTCTCCCATCACCCCCACCCCCTAGCCACCAGGGGCATGCCTCCACCAGGCCCCCACTCATGTCCCCTATTACCCCCACCCCCCAGCAGTGCAGGGGCAGCCTCCACCAGGCCCCCACTCATGTCCAACTCATGTCTCCCTGCACCCCCAGCCACCAGGGGCAGCCTCCACCAGGCCCCCACTCATGTCCAACTCATGTCTCCCTGCACCTCCAGCCCCCAGCCACCAGGGGCAGCCTCCACCAGGCCCCCACTCATGTCCCCTATCACCCCCAACCCCAGCCACCAGGGGCAGCCTCCACCAGGCCCCCACCCATGTCTACCACCACCGCCACCCCCCAGCAGTGCAGGGGCAGCCTCCACCAGGCCCCCACTCATGTCTCCCATCACCCCCAACCCCCAGCAGTGCAGAGGCAGCCTCCACCAGGCCCCCACCCATGTCTCCCATCACCCCCACCCCCCAGCAGTGCAGGGGCAGCCTCCACCAGGCCCCCACCCATGTCTACCACCACCGCCACCCCCCAGCAGTGCAGGGGCAGCCTCCACCAGGCCCCCACTCATGTCTCCCATCACCCCCACCCCCCAGCCACCAGGGGCAGCCTCCACCAGGCCCCCACTCATGTCCCCTATTACCCCCACCACCCAGCAGTGCAGGGGCAGCCTCCACCAGGCCCCCACCCATGTCCAACTCATGTCTCCCCCCACCCCCCAGCAGTGCAGGGGCAGCCTCCACCAGGCCCCCACTCATGTCTCCCATCACCCCCACCCCCCGGCAGTGCAGGGGCAGCCTCCACCAGGCCCCCACCCATGTCTCCCATCACCCCCAACCCCCAGCAGTGCAGGGGCAGCCTCCACCAGGCCCCCACCCATGTCTCCCATCACCCCCACCCCCCAGCAATGCACGGCAGCCTCCACCAGGCCCCCACCCATGTCTCCCATCACCCCCACCCCCCAGCCACCAGGGGTAGCCTCCACCAGGCCCCCACTCAACGCCCCTATTACCCCCACCACCCAGCAGTGCAGGGGCAGCCTCCACCAGGCCCCCACCCATGTCCAACTCATGTCTCCCCCCACCCCCCAGCAGTGCAGGGGCAGCCTCCACCAGGCCCCCACTCATGTCTCCCATCACCCCCACCCCCCGGCAGTGCAGGGGCAGCCTCCACCAGGCCCCCACCCATGTCTCCCATCACCCCCACCCCCCAGCAGTGCAGGGGCAGCCTCCACCAGGCCCCCACCCATGTCTCCCATCACCCCCACCCCCCAGCAATGCACGGCAGCCTCCACCAGGCCCCCACCCATGTCTCCCATCACCCCCACCCCCCAGCCACCAGGGGTAGCCTCCACCAGGCCCCCACTCAACGCCCCTATTACCCCCACCCCCCAGCAGTGCAGGGGCAGCCTCCACCAGGCCCCCACTCATGTCCAACTCATGTCTCCCATCACCTCCACCCCCCAGCAGTGCAGGGGCAGCCTCCACCAGGCCCCCACTCATGTCTCCCATCACCCCACCCCCCAGCAGTGCAGGGGCTGCCTCCACCAGGCCCCCACCCATGTCTACCACCACCGCCACCCCCCCAGCAGTGCAGGGGCAGCCTCCACCAGGCCCCCACCCATGTCTCCCATCACCCCCACCCCCCAGCAGTGCAGGGGCAGCCTCCACCAGGCCCCCACTCATGTCCCCTATCACCCCCACACCCCAGCCACCAGGGGCAGCCTCCACCAGGCCCCCCCCCCATGTCTACCACCACCCCCACCTCCCAGCAGTGCAGGGGCAGCCTCCACCAAGCCCCCACCCATGTCTCCCATCATCCCCACCCCCCAGCAGTGCAGGGGCAGCCTCCACCAGGCCCCCACTCATGTCTCCCATCACCCCCACCCCCCAGCCACCAGGGGCAGCCTCCACCAGGCCCCCACTCATGTCCAACTCATGTCTCCCTGCACCTCCACCCCCCAGCCACCAGGGGCAGCCTCCACCAGGCCCCCACTCATGTCTCCCATCACCCCACCCCACACCCACCAGGGGCAGCCTCCACCAGGCCCCCACTCATGTCCCCTATCACCCCACCCCCCAGCCACCAGGGGCAGCCTCCACCAGGCCCCCACCCATGTCTACCGCCACCGCCACCCCCCAGCAGTGCAGGGGCAGCCTCCACCAGGCCCCCACTCATGTCTCCCATCACCCCGACCCCCCAGCAGTGCAGGGGCAGCCTCCACCAGGCCCCCACTCATGTCCCCTATAACCCCCACCTCCCAGCCACCAGGGGCAGCCTCCACCAGGCCCCCACCCATGTCTACCACCACCTCCACCCCCCAGCAGTGCAAGGGCAGCCTCCACCAGGCCCCCACTCATGTCTCCCATCACCCCCACCCCCCAGCCACCAGGAGCAGCTTCCACCAGGCCCCCACTCATGTCCCCTATTACCCCCACCCCTCAGCAGTGCAGGGGCAGCCTCCACCAGCCCCCACTCATGTCCAACTCATGTCTCCCGTCACCCCCACCCCCCAGCAGTGCAGGGGCAGCCTCCACCAGGCCCCCACTCATGTCTACCACCACCCCCACCCCCCAGCAGTACAGAGGCAGCCTCCACCAGGCCCCCACTCATGTCCAACTCATGTCTCCCTGCACCTCCACCCCCCAGACACCAGGAGCAGCCTCCACCAGGCCGCCACTCATGTCTCCCGTCACCCCCACCCCCCAGCCACCAGGGGCATCCTCCACCAGGCCCCCACTCATGTCCCCTATCACCCCCACCCCACAGCCACCAGGGGCAGTCTCCACCAGACCCCCACCCATGTCTACCACCACCGCCACCCCCCAACAGTGCAGGGGCAGCCTCCACCAGGCCCCCACTAATGTCTCCAATCACCCCGATCCCCCAGCCACCAGGGGCAGCCTCCACCAGGCCCCCACTCATGTCCCCTATTACCCCCACCCCCCAGCAGTGCAGGGGCAGACTCCACCAGGCCCCCACTCATGTCCAACTCATGTCTCCCTGCACCCCCACCCCCCAGCCACCAGGGGCAGCCTCCACCAGGCCCCCACTCATGTCTCCCATCACCCCACCCCCCAGCCACCAGTGGCAGCCTCCACCAGGCCCCCACTCATGTCCACCTCATGTCTCCCTGCACCTCCACCCCCCAGCCACCAGGGGCAGCCTCCACCAGGCACCCACTCATGTCTCCCATCACCCCCACCCCCCAGCCACCAGGGGCAGCCTCCACCAGGCCCCCACTCATGTCCCCTATCACCCCCACCCCAAGCCACCAGGGGCAGCCTCCACCAGGCCCCCACTCATGTCTACCACAACCGCCACCCCCCAGCAGTGCAGGGGCAGCCTCCACCATGCCCACCCATGTCTCCCATCACCCCCACCCCCCAGCCACCAGGGGCAGCCTCCACCAGGCCCCCACCCATGTCTACCACTATCCCCACCCCCCAGCAGTGCAGGGGCAGCCTCCACCAGGCCCCCACCCATGTCTCCCATCACCCCACCCCCAGCAGTGCAGGGGCAGCCTCCACCAGGCCCCCACTCATGTCTCCCATCGCCCCCACCACCCAGCCACCAGGGGCAGCCTCCACCAGGCCCCCACTCATGTCTAACTCATGTCTCTCTGAACCTCCACCCCCAGCCACCAGGGGCAGCCTCCACCAGGCCCCCACTCATGTCCCCTATCACCCCACCCCCCAGCCACCAGGGGCAGCCTCCACCAGGCCCCCACCCATGTCTACCACCACCGCCACCCCCCAGCAGTGCAGGGGCAGTCTCCACCAGGCCCCCACCCATGTCTCCCATCACCCCACCCCCCAGCAGTGCAGGGGCAGCCTCCACCAGGCCCCCAATCATGTCTCCCATCACCCCCACCACCCAGCCACCAGGGGCAGCCTCCACCAGGCCCCCACTCATGTCCAACTCATGTCTCCCTGCACCTCCACCCCCCAGCCACCAGGGGCAGCCTCCACCAGGCCCCCACTCATGTCTCCCATCACCCCCACCCCACAGCCACCAGGGGCAGCCTCCACCAGGCCCCCACTCATGTCCCCTATCACCCCACCCCCCAGCCACCAGGGGCAGCCTCCACCAGGCCCCCACCCATGCCTACCACCACCGCCACCCCCCAGCAGTGCAGGGGCAGCCTCCACCAGGCCCCCACTCATGTCTCCCATCACCCCCACCCCCCAGCCACCAGGGGCAGCCTCCACCAGGCCCCCACTCATGTCCCCTATCACCCCACCCCCCAGTCACCAGGGGCAGCCTCCACCAGGCCCCCACCCATGTCTACCTCCACCGCCACCCCCCAGCAGTGCAGGGGCAGCCTCCAACAGGCCCCCACTCATGTCTCCCATCACCCCCACCCCCCAGCAGTGCAGGGGCAGCCTCCACTAGGCCCCCACTCATGTCTCCCATCACCCCCACCCCCCAGCAGTGCAGGGGCAGCCTCCACCAGGCCCCCACTCAGGTCTCCAATCACCCCCACCCCCCAGCCACCAGGAGCAGCCTCCACCAGGCCCCCACTCATGTCCAACTCATGTCTCCCTGCACCTCCACCCCCCAGCCACCAGGGGAAGCCTCCACCAGGCCCCCAATCATGTCTCCCATCACCCCCACCCCCAGCCACCAGGGGCAGCCTCCACCAGGCCCCCACTCATGTCTACCACAACCGCCACCCCCCAGCAGTGCAGGGGCAGCCTCCACCAGGCCCCCACCCATGTCTCCCATCACCCCACCCCCCAGCAGTGCAGGGGCCGCCTCCACCAGGCCCCACCCATGTCTACCACCACCGCCACCCCCCAGCAGTGCAGGGGCAGCCTCCAACAGGCCCCCACTCATGTCTCCCATCACCCCCACCCCCAGCAGTGCAGGGGCAGCCTCCACCAGGCCCCCACCCATGTCTCCCATCACCCCCACCCCCCAGCAGTGCAGGGGCAGCCTCCACCAGGCCCCCACTCAGGTCTCCAATCACCCCCACCCCCCAGCCACCAGGAGCAGCCTCCACCAGGCCCCCACTCATGTCCAACTCATGTCTCCCTGCACCTCCACCCCCCAGCCACCAGGGGAAGCCTCCACCAGGCCCCCAATCATGTCTCCCATCACCCCCACCCCCAGCCACCAGGGGCAGCCTCCACCAGGCCCCCACTCATGTCTACCACAACCGCCACCCCCCAGCAGTGCAGGGGCAGCCTCCACCAGGCCCCCACCCATGTCTCCCATCACCCCACCCCCCAGCAGTGCAGGGGCAGCCTCCACCAGGCCCCCAATCATGTCTCCCATCACCCCCACCCCCAGCAGTGCAGGGGCAGCCTCCACCAGGCCCCCACCCATGTCTCCCATCACCCCCACCCCCCAGCAGTGCAGGGGCAGCCTCCACCAGGCCCCCACTCAGGTCTCCAATCACCCCCACCCCCCAGCCACCAGGAGCAGCCTCCACCAGGCCCCCACTCATGTCCAACTCATGTCTCCCTGCACCTCCACCCCCCAGCCACCAGGGGCAGCCTCCACCAGGCCCCCAATCATGTCTCCCATCACCCCCACCCCCAGCCACCAGGGGCAGCCTCCACCAGGCCCCCACTCATGTCTACCACAACCGCCACCCCCCAGCAGTGCAGAGGCAGCCTCCACCAGGCCCCCACCCATGTCTCCCATCACCCCACCCCCCAGCAGTGCAGGGGCAGCCTCCACCAGGCCCCCAATCATGTCTCCCATCACCCCCACCACCCAGCCACCAGGGGCAGCCTCCACCAGGCCCCCACTCATGTCCAACTCATGTCTCCCTGCACCTCCACCCCCCAGCCACCAGGGGCAGCCTCCACCAGGCCCCCACTCATGTCTCCCATCACCCCCACCCCACAGCCACCAGGGGCAGCCTCCACCAGGCCCCCACTCATGTCCCCTATCACCCCACCCCCCAGCCACCAGGGGCAGCCTCCACCAGGCCCCCACCCATGCCTACCACCACCGCCACCCCCCAGCAGTGCAGGGGCAGCCTCCACCAGGCCCCCACTCATGTCTCCCATCACCCCCACCCCCCAGCCACCAGGGGCAGCCTCCACCAGGCCCCCACTCATGTCCCCTATCACCCCACCCCCCAGTCACCAGGGGCAGCCTCCACCAGGCCCCCACCCATGTCTACCTCCACCGCCACCCCCCAGCAGTGCAGGGGCAGCCTCCAACAGGCCCCCACTCATGTCTCCCATCACCCCCACCCCCCAGCAGTGCAGGGGCAGCCTCCACTAGGCCCCCACTCATGTCCCCTATCACCCCCACCACCCAGCCACCAGGGGCAGCCTCCACCAGGCCCCACCCCATGTCTACCACCACCCCCACCCCCCAGCAGTGCAGGGGCAGCCTCCACCAGGCCCCCACTCATGTCTCCCATCACCCCCACCCCCCCAGCCACCAGGGGCAGCCTCCACCAGGCCCCCACTCATGTCCCCTATTACCCCCACTCCCCCAGCAGTGCATGGGCAGCCTCCACCAGGCCCCCACTCATGTCCAACACATGTCTCCCATCACCCCACCCCCCAGCAGTGCAGGGGCAGCCTCCACCAGGCCCCCACTCATGTCTACCAACACCCCCACCCCCCAGTAGTGCAGGAGCAGCCTCCAGCAGGCCCCCACTCATGTCCAACTCATGTCTCCCTGCACCTCCACCCCCCAGCCACCAGGGGCAGCCTCCACCAGGCCCCCACTCATGTCCCCTATCACCCCAACCCCCCAGCCACCAGGGGCCACCTCCACCAGGCCCCCACTCATGTCTACCACCTCCGGCACCCCCCAGCAGTGCAGGGGCAGCCTCCACCAGGCCCCCACCCATGTCTACCACCACCGCCACCCCCCAGCAGTGCAGGGGCAGCCTCCACCAGGCCCCCACTCATGTCTCCCATCACCCCACCCCCCAGCAGTGCAGGGGCAGCCTCCACCAGGCCCCACCCATGTCTACCACCACCGCCACCCCCCAGCAGTGCAGGGGCAGCCTCCACCAGGCCCCCACTCATGTCTCCCATCACCCCCACCCCCCAGCAGTGCAGGGGCAGCCTCCACCAGGCCCCCACCCATGTCTCCCATCACCCCCATCCCCCAGCAGTGCAGGGGCAGCCTCCACCAGGACCCCACTCATGTCTCCAATCATCCCCACCCCCCAGCCACCAGGGGCAGCCTCCACCAGGCCCCCACTCATGTCCAACTCATGTCTCCCTGCACCTCCACCCCCAGCCACCAGGGGCAGCCTCCACCAGGCCCCCAATCATGTCTCCCATCACCCCCACCCCCAGCCACCAGGGGCAGCCTCCACCAGGCCCCCACCCATGTCTCCCATCACCCCCACCCCCCAGCAGTGCAGGGGCAGCCTCCACCAGGCCCCCACTCAGGTCTCCAATCACCCCCACCCCCCAGCCACCAGGAGCAGCCTCCACCAGGCCCCCACTCATGTCCAACTCATGTCTCCCTGCACCTCCACCCCCCAGCCACCAGGGGAAGCCTCCACCAGGCCCCCAATCATGTCTCCCATCACCCCCACCCCCAGCCACCAGGGGCAGCCTCCACCAGGCCCCCACTCATGTCTACCACAACCGCCACCCCCCAGCAGTGCAGGGGCAGCCTCCACCAGGCCCCCACCCATGTCTCCCATCACCCCACCCCCCAGCAGTGCAGGGGCAGCCTCCACCAGGCCCCCAATCATGTCTCCCATCACCCCCACCCCCAGCAGTGCAGGGGCAGCCTCCACCAGGCCCCCACCCATGTCTCCCATCACCCCCACCCCCCAGCAGTGCAGGGGCAGCCTCCACCAGGCCCCCACTCAGGTCTCCAATCACCCCCACCCCCCAGCCACCAGGAGCAGCCTCCACCAGGCCCCCACTCATGTCCAACTCATGTCTCCCTGCACCTCCACCCCCCAGCCACCAGGGGCAGCCTCCACCAGGCCCCCAATCATGTCTCCCATCACCCCCACCCCCAGCCACCAGGGGCAGCCTCCACCAGGCCCCCACTCATGTCTACCACAACCGCCACCCCCCAGCAGTGCAGGGGCAGCCTCCACCAGGCCCCCACCCATGTCTCCCATCACCCCACCCCCCAGCAGTGCAGGGGCAGCCTCTACCAGGCCCCCAATCATGTCTCCCATCACCCCCACCACCCAGCCACCAGGGGCAGCCTCCACCAGGCCCCCACTCATGTCCAACTCATGTCTCCCTGCACCTCCACCCCCCAGCCACCAGGGGCAGCCTCCACCAGGCCCCCACTCATGTCTCCCATCACCCCCACCCCACAGCCACCAGGGGCAGCCTCCACCAGGCCCCCACTCATGTCCCCTATCACCCCACCCCCCAGCCACCAGGGGCAGCCTCCACCAGGCCCCCACCCATGCCTACCACCACCGCCACCCCCCAGCAGTGCAGGGGCAGCCTCCACCAGGCCCCCACTCATGTCTCCCATCACCCCCACCCCCCAGCCACCAGGGGCAGCCTCCACCAGGCCCCCACTCATGTCCCCTATCACCCCACCCCCCAGTCAACAGGGGCAGCCTCCACCAGGCCCCCACCCATGTCTACCTCCACCGCCACCCCCCAGCAGTGCAGGGGCAGCCTCCAACAGGCCCCCACTCATGTCTCCCATCACCCCCACCCCCCAGCAGTGCAGGGGCAGCCTCCACTAGGCCCCCACTCATGTCCCCTATCACCCCCACCACCCAGCCACCAGGGGCAGCCTCCACCAGGCCCCACCCCAGGTCTACCACCACCCCCACCCCCCAGCAGTGCAGGGGCAGCCTCCACCAGGCCCCCACTCATGTCTCCCATCACCCCCACCCCCCCAGCCACCAGGGGCAGCCTCCACCAGGCCCCCACTCATGTCCAACACATGTCTCCCATCACCCCACCCCCCAGCAGTGCAGGGGCAGCCTCCACCAGGCCCCCACTCATGTCTACCAACACCCCCACCCCCCAGTAGTGCAGGAGCAGCCTCCAGCAGGCCCCCACTCATGTCCAACTCATGTCTCCCTGCACCTCCACCCCCCAGCCACCAGGGGCAGCCTCCACCAGGCCCCCACTCATGTCCCCTATCACCCCAACCCCCCAGCCACCAGGGGCCGCCTCCACCAGGCCCCCACTCATGTCTACCACCTCCGGCACCCCCCAGCAGTGCAGGGGCAGCCTCCACCAGGCCCCCACCCATGTCTACCACCACCGCCACCCCCCAGCAGTGCAGGGGCAGCCTCCACCAGGCCCCCACTCATGTCTCCCATCACCCCACCCCCCAGCAGTGCAGGGGCAGCCTCCACCAGGCCCCACCCATGTCTACCACCATTGCCACCCCCCAGCAGTGCAGGGGCAGCCTCCACCAGGCCCCCACTCATGTCTCCCATCACCCCCACCCCCCAGCAGTGCAGGGGCAGCCTCCACCAGGCCCCCACCCATGTCTCCCATCACCCCCATCCCCCAGCAGTGCAGGGGCAGCCTCCACCAGGACCCCACTCATGTCTCCAATCATCCCCACCCCCCAGCCACCAGGGGCAGCCTCCACCAGGCCCCCACTCATGTCCAACTCATGTCTCCCTGCACCTCCACCCCCAGCCACCAGGGGCAGCCTCCACCAGGCCCCCAATCATGTCTCCCATCACCCCCACCCCCAGCCACCAGGGGCAGCCTCCACCAGGACCCCACTCATGTCTACCACAACCGCCACCCCCCAGCAGTGCAGGGGCAGCCTCCACCAGGCCCCCACTCATGTCTCCCATCACCCCCACCCCCCAGCAGTGAAGGGGCAGCCTCCACCATGCCCCCACTCATGTCCCCTATCACCCCCACCCCCCAGCCACCAGGGGCAGCCTCCACCAGGCCCCCACCCATGTCTACCACCACCCCCACCACCCAGCAGTGCAGGGGCAGCCTCCACCAGGCCCCCACTCATGTCTCCCATCACCCCCACCCCCCAGCCACCAGGGGCAGCCTCCACCAGGCCCCCAATCATGTCCAACTCATGTCTCCCTGCACCTCCACCCCCCAGCCACCAGGGGCAGCCTCCACCAGGCCCCCACTCATGTCTCCCATCACCCCCACCCCCCAGCCACCAGGGGCAGCCTCCACCAGGCCCCCACTCATGTCCCCTATCACCCCCACCCTCCAGCCACCAGGGGCAGCCTCCACCAGGCCCCCACCCATGTCTACCACCACCGCCACCCCCCAGCAGTGCAGGGGCAGCCTCCACCAGGCCCCCACTCATGTCTCCCATCACCCCCACCCCCCAGCAGTGCAGGGGCAGCCTCCACCAGGCCCCCACTCATGTCCCCTATCACCCCCACCCCCCAGCCACCAGGGGCAGCCTCCACCAGGCCCCCACCCATGTCTACCACTACCCCCACCCCCCAGCAGTGCAGGGGCAGCATCCACCAGCCCCCCACTCATGTCTCCCATCACCCCACCCCCCAGCCACCAGGGGCAGCCTCCACCAGACCCCCAATCATGTCCAACTCATGTCTCCCTGCACCTCCACCCCCCAGCCACCAGGGGCATCCTCCACCAGGCCCCCACTCATGTCTCCCATCACCCCCACCCCAGCCACAAGGGGCAGCCTCCACCAGGCCCCCACTCATGTCCCCTATCACCCCCACCCACCAGCCACCAGGGGCAGCTTCCACCAGGCCCCCACCCATGTCTACCACCACCACCACCCCCCAGCAGTGCAGGGGCAGCCTCCACCAGGCCCCCACTCATGTCTCCCATCACCCGCACCCCCCAGCAGTGCAGGGGCAGCCTCCAACAGGCACCCACTCATGTCCCCTATCACCCCCACCCCCCAGCCACCAGGGGCAGCCTCCACCAGGCCCCCACCCATGTCTACCACCACCCCCACCCCCACCCCCCAGCATTGCAGGGGCAGCCTCCACCAGGCCCCCACTCATGTCTCCCATCACCCCCACCCCCCAGCCACCAGGGGCAGCCTCCACCAGGCCCCCACTCATGTCCAACTCATGTCTCCCTGCACCTCCACCCCCCAGCCACCAGGGGAAGCCTCCACCAGGCCCCCACTCATGTCTCCCATCACCCCCACCCCCAGCCACCAGGGGCAGCCTCCACCAGGCCCCCACTCATGTCCCCTATTACCCCCACCCCCCAGCCACCAGGGGCAGCCTCCACCAGGCCCCCACCCATGTCTACCACCACCGCCACCCCCCAGCAGTGCAGGGGCAGCCTCCACCAGGCCCCCACCCATGTCTACCACCACCGCCACCCCCCAGCAGTGCAGGGGCAGCCTCCACCAGGCCCCCACTCATGTCTTCCATCACCCCCACCCCCCAGCAGAGCAGGGGCAGCCTCCGCCAGGCCCCCACTCATGTCCCCTATCACCCCCACCCCCCAGCCTCCAGGGGCAGCCTCCACAGGCCCCCACCCACGTCTACCACCACCCCCACCCCCCAGCAGTGCAGGGGCAGCCTCCACCAGACCCCCACTCATGTCTCCTATCACCCACACCCCCCCAGCCACCAGGGGCAGCCTCCACCAGGCCCCTACTCATGTCCAACTCATGTCTCCCTGCACCTCCACCTCCCAGCCACCAGGGGCAGCCTCCACCAGGCCCCCACTCATGTCTCCCATCACCCCCACCCCCAGCCACCAGGGGCAGCCTCCACCAGGCCCCCACTCATGTCCAACTCATGTCTCCCTGCACCTCCACCACCCAGCCACCAGGGGCAGCCTCCACCAGGCCCCCACTCATGTCTCCCATCACCCCCACCCCCAGCCACCAGGGGCAGCCTCCACCAGGCTCCCACTCATGTCCCCTATTACCCCCACCCCCCAGCCACCAGGGGCAGCCTCCACCAGGCCCCCACTCATGTCCCCTATCACCCCACCCCCCAGCCACCAGGGGCAGCCTCCACCAGGCCCCCACCCATGCCTACCACCACCGCCACCCCCCAGCAGTGCAGGGGCAGCCTCCACCAGGCCCCCACTCATGTCTCCCATCACCCCCACCCCCCAGCCACCAGGGGCAGCCTCCACCAGGCCCCCACTCATGTCCCCTATCACCCCACCCCCCAGTCACCAGGGGCAGCCTCCACCAGGCCCCCACCCATGTCTACCTCCACCGCCACCCCCCAGCAGTGCAGGGGCAGCCTCCACCAGGCCCCCACTCATGTCTCCCATCACCCCCACCCCCCAGCCACCAGGGGCAGCCTCCACCAGGCCCCCACTCATGTCCCCTATCACCCCACCCCCCAGTCACCAGGGGCAGCCTCCACCAGGCCCCCACCCATGTCTACCTCCACCGCCACCCCCCAGCAGTGCAGGGGCAGCCTCCACCAGGCCCCCACTCATGTCTCCCATCACCCCCACCCCCCAGCAGTGCAGGGGCAGCCTCCACTAGGCCCCCACTCATGTCCCCTATCACCCCCACCACCCAGCCACCAGGGGCAGCCTCCACCAGGCCCCACCCCATGTCTACCACCACCCCCCAGCAGTGCAGGGGCAGCCTCCACCAGGCCCCCACTCATGTCTCCCATCACCCCCACCCCCCCCCAGCCACCAGGGGCAGCCTCCACCAGGCCCCCACTCATGTCCCCTATTACCCCCACCCCCCAGCAGTGCATGGGCAGCCTCCACCAGGCCCCCACTCATGTCCAACACATGTCTCCCATCACCCCACCCCCCAGCAGTGCAGGGGCAGCCTCCACCAGGCCCCCACTCATGTCTACCAACACCCCCACCCCCCAGTAGTGCAGGAGCAGCCTCCAGCAGGCCCCCACTCATGTCCAACTCATGTCTCCCTGCACCTCCACCCCCCAGCCACCAGGGGCAGCCTCCACCAGGCCCCCACTCATGTCCCCTATCACCCCCACCCCCCAGCCACCAGGGGCCGCCTCCACCAGGCCCCCACTCATGTCTACCACCTCCCGCACCCCCCAGCAGTGCAGGGGCAGCCTCCACCAGGCCCCCACCCATGTCTACCACCACCGCCACCCCCCAGCAGTGCAGGGGCAGCCTCCACCAGGCCCCCACTCATGTCTCCCATCACCCCACCCCCCAGCAGTGCAGGGGCAGCCTCCACCAGGCCCCACCCATGTCTACCACCACCGCCACCCGCCAGCAGTGCAGGGGCAGCCGCCACCAGGCCCCCACTCATGTCTCCCATCACCCCCACACCCCAGCAGTGCAGGGGCAGCCTCCACCAGGCCCCCACCCATGTCTCCCATCACCCCCATCCCCCAGCAGTGCAGGGGCAGCCTCCACCAGGCCCCCACCCATGTCTACCACCACCGCCACCCCCCAGCAGTGCAGGGGCAGCCTCCACCAGGCCCCCACTCATGTCTTCCATCACCCCCACCCCCCAGCAGAGCAGGGGCAGCCTCCGCCAGGCCCCCACTCATGTCCCCTATCACCCCCACCCCCCAGCCTCCAGGGGCAGCCTCCACAGGCCCCCACCCACGTCTACCACCACCCCCACCCCCCAGCAGTGCAGGGGCAGCCTCGACCAGACCCCCACTCATGTCTCCTATCACCCACACCCCCCCAGCCACCAGGGGCAGCCTCCACCAGGCCCCTACTCATGTCCAACTCATGTCTCCCTGCACCTCCACCCCCCAGCCACCAGGGGCAGCCTCCACCAGGCCCCCACTCATGTCTCCCATCACCCCCACCCCCCAGCAGAGCAGGGGCAGCCTCCGCCAGGCCCCCACTCATGTCCCCTATCACCCCCACCCCCCAGCCTCCAGGGGCAGCCTCCACTAGGCCCCCACTCATGTCCCCTATCACCCCCACCACCCAGCCACCAGGGGCAGCCTCCACCAGGCCCCACCCCATGTCTACCACCACCCCCACCCCCCAGCAGTGCAGGGGCAGCCTCCACCAGGCCCCCACTCATGTCTCCCATCACCCCCACCCCCCCCAGCCACCAGGGGCAGCCTCCACCAGGCCCCCACTCATGTCCCCTATTACCCCCACCCCCCAGCAGTGCATGGGCAGCCTCCACCAGGCCCCCACTCATGTCCAACACATGTCTCCCATCACCCCACCCCCCAGCAGTGCAGGGGCAGCCTCCACCAGGCCCCCACTCATGTCTACCAACACCCCCACCCCCCAGTAGTGCAGGAGCAGCCTCCAGCAGGCCCCCACTCATGTCCAACTCATGTCTCCCTGCACCTCCACCCCCCAGCCACCAGGGGCAGCCTCCACCAGGCCCCCACTCATGTCCCCTATCATCCCACCCCCCAGCCACCAGGGGCCGCCTCCACCAGGCCCCCACTCATGTCTACCACCTCCCGCACCCCCCAGCAGTGCAGGGGCAGCCTCCACCAGGCCCCCACCCATGTCTACCACCACCGCCACCCCCCAGCAGTGCAGGGGCAGCCTCCACCAGGCCCCCACTCATGTCTCCCATCACCCCACCCCCCAGCAGTGCAGGGGCAGCCTCCACCAGGCCCCACCCATGTCTACCACCACCGCCACCCCCCAGCAGTGCAGGGGCAGCCTCCACCAGGCCCCCACTCATGTCTCCCATCACCCCCACCCCCCAGCAGTGCAGGGGCAGCCTCCACCAGGCCCCCACCCATGTCTCCCATCACCCCCATCCCCCAGCAGTGCAGGGGCAGCCTCCACCAGGACCCCACTCATGTCTCCAATCATCCCCACCCCCCAGCCACCAGGGGCAGCCTCCACCAGGCCCCCACTCATGTCCAACTCATGTCTCCCTGCACCTCCACCCCCAGCCACCAGGGGCAGCCTCCACCAGGCCCCCAATCATGTCTCCCATCACCCCCACCCCCAGCCACCAGGGGCAGCCTCCACCAGGACCCCACTCATGTCTACCACAACCGCCACCCCCCAGCAGTGCAGGGGCAGCCTCCACCAGGCCCCCACTCATGTCTCCCATCACCCCCACCCCCCAGCAGTGAAGGGGCAGCCTCCACCATGCCCCCACTCATGTCCCCTATCACCCCCACCCCCAGCCACCAGGGGCAGCCTCCACCAGGCCCCCACCCATGTCTACCACCACCCCCACCACCCAGCAGTGCAGGGGCAGCCTCCACCAGGCCCCCACTCATGTCTCCCATCACCCCCACCCCCCAGCCACCAGGGGCAGCCTCCACCAGGCCCCCAATCATGTCCAACTCATGTCTCCCTGCACCTCCACCCCCCAGCCACCAGGGGCAGCCTCCACCAGGCCCCCACTCATGTCTCCCATCACCCCCACCCCCCAGCCACCAGGGGCAGCCTCCACCAGGCCCCCACTCATGTCCCCTATCACCCCCACCCTCCAGCCACCAGGGGCAGCCTCCACCAGGCCCCCACCCATGTCTACCACCACCGCCACCCCCCAGCAGTGCAGGGGCAGCCTCCACCAGGCCCCCACTCATGTCTCCCATCACCCCCACCCCCCAGCAGTGCAGGGGCAGCCTCCACCAGGCCCCCACTCATGTCCCCTATCACCCCCACCCCCCAGCCACCAGGGGCAGCCTCCACCAGGCCCCCACCCATGTCTACCACTACCCCCACCCCCCAGCAGTGCAGGGGCAGCATCCACCAGCCCCCCACTCATGTCTCCCATCACCCCACCCCCCAGCCACCAGGGGCAGCCTCCACCAGACCCCCAATCATGTCCAACTCATGTCTCCCTGCACCTCCACCCCCCAGCCACCAGGGGCATCCTCCACCAGGCCCCCACTCATGTCTCCCATCACCCCCACCCCAGCCACAAGGGGCAGCCTCCACCAGGCCCCCACTCATGTCCCCTATCACCCCCACCCACCAGCCACCAGGGGCAGCTTCCACCAGGCCCCCACCCATGTCTACCACCACCACCACCCCCCAGCAGTGCAGGGGCAGCCTCCACCAGGCCCCCACTCATGTCTCCCATCACCCGCACCCCCCAGCAGTGCAGGGGCAGCCTCCACCAGGCCCCCACCCATGTCTACCACCACCCCCACCCCCCAGCCACCAGGGGCAGCCTCCACCAGGCCCCCACCCATGTCTACCACCACCCCCACCCCCCAGCCACCAGGGGCAGCCTCCACCAGGCCCCCACCCATGTCTACCACCACCGCCACCCCCCAGCAGTGCAGGGGCAGCCTCCACCAGGCCCCCACCCATGTCTACCACCACCGCCACCCCCCAGCAGTGCAGGGGCAGCCTCCACCAGGCCCCCACTCATGTCTTCCATCACCTCCACCCCCCAGCAGAGCAGGGGCAGCCTCCGCCAGGCCCCCACTCATGTCCCCTATCACCCCCACCCCCCAGCCTCCAGGGGCAGCCTCCACAGGCCCCCACCCACGTCTACCACCACCCCCACCCCCCAGCAGTGCAGGGGCAGCCTCCACCAGACCCCCACTCATGTCTCCTATCACCCACACCCCCCCAGCCACCAGGGGCAGACTCCACCAGGCCCCTACTCATGTCCAACTCATGTCTCCCTGCACCTCCACCCCCCAGCCACCAGGGGCAGCCTCCACCAGGCCCCCACTCATGTCTCCCATCACCCCCACCCCCAGCCACCAGGGGCAGCCTCCACCAGGCCCCCACTCATGTCCAACTCATGTCTCCCTGCACCTCCACCACCCAGCCACCAGGGGCAGCCTCCACCAGGCCCCCACTCATGTCTCCCATCACCCCCACCCCCAGCCACCAGGGGCAGCCTCCACCAGGCTCCCACTCATGTCCCCTATTACCCCCACCCCCCAGCCACCAGGGGCAGCCTCCACCAGGCCCCCACTCATGTCCCCTATCACCCCACCCCCCAGCCACCAGGGGCAGCCTCCACCAGGCCCCCACCCATGCCTACCACCACCGCCACCCCCCAGCAGTGCAGGGGCAGCCTCCACCAGGCCCCCACTCATGTCTCCCATCACCCCCACCCCCCAGCCACCAGGGCCAGCCTCCACCAGGCCCCCACTCATGTCCCCTATCACCCCACCCCCCAGTCACCAGGGGCAGCCTCCACCAGGCCCCCACCCATGTCTACCTCCACCGCCACCCCCCAGCAGTGCAGGGGCAGCCTCCACCAGGCCCCCACTCATGTCTCCCATCACCCCCACCCCCCAGCCACCAGGGGCAGCCTCCACCAGGCCCCCACTCATGTCCCCTATCACCCCACCCCCCAGTCACCAGGGGCAGCCTCCACCAGGCCCCCACCCATGTCTACCTCCACCGCCACCCCCCAGCAGTGCAGGGGCAGCCTCCACCAGGCCCCCACTCATGTCTCCCATCACCCCCACCCCCCAGCAGTGCAGGGGCAGCCTCCACTAGGCCCCCACTCATGTCCCCTATCACCCCCACCACCCAGCCACCAGGGGCAGCCTCCACCAGGCCCCACCCCATGTCTACCACCACCCCCACCCCCCAGCAGTGCAGGGGCAGCCTCCACCAGGCCCCCACTCATGTCTACCACCTCCCGCACCCCCCAGCAGTGCAGGGGCAGCCTCCACCAGGCCCCCACCCATGTCTACCACCACCGCCACCCCCCAGCAGTGCAGGGGCAGCCTCCACCAGGCCCCCACTCATGTCTCCCATCACCCCACCCCCCAGCAGTGCAGGGGCAGCCTCCACCAGGCCCCACCCATGTCTACCACCACCGCCACCCGCCAGCAGTGCAGGGGCAGCCGCCACCAGGCCCCCACTCATGTCTCCCATCACCCCCACCCCCCAGCAGTGCAGGGGCAGCCTCCACCAGGCCCCCACCCATGTCTCCCATCACCCCCATCCCCCAGCAGTGCAGGGGCAGCCTCCACCAGGCCCCCACCCATGTCTACCACCACCGCCACCCCCCAGCAGTGCAGGGGCAGCCTCCACCAGGCCCCCACTCATGTCTTCCATCACCCCCACCCCCCAGCAGAGCAGGGGCAGCCTCCGCCAGGCCCCCACTCATGTCCCCTATCACCCCCACCCCCCAGCCTCCAGGGGCAGCCTCCACAGGCCCCCACCCACGTCTACCACCACCCCCACCCCCCAGCAGTGCAGGAGCAGCCTCCACCAGACCCCCACTCATGTCTCCTATCACCCACACCCCCCCAGCCACCAGGGGCAGCCTCCACCAGGCCCCTACTCATGTCCAACTCATGTCTCCCTGCACCTCCACCCCCCAGCCACCAGGGGCAGCCTCCACCAGGCCCCCACTCATGTCTCCCATCACCCCCACCCCCAGCCACCAGGGGCAGCCTCCACCAGGCCCCAACTCATGTCCAACTCATGTCTCCCTGCACCTCCACCACCCAGCCACCAGGGGCAGCCTCCACCAGGCCCCCACTCATGTCTCCCATCACCCCCACCCCCAGCCACCAGGGGCAGCCTCCACCAGGCTCCCACTCATGTCCCCTATTACCCCCACCCCCCAGCCACCAGGGGCAGCCTCCACCAGGCCCCCACTCATGTCCCCTATCACCCCACCCCCCAGCCACCAGGGGCAGCCTCCACCAGGCCCCCACCCATGCCTACCACCACCGCCACCCCCCAGCAGTGCAGGGGCAGCCTCCACCAGGCCCCCACTCATGTCTCCCATCACCCCCACCCCCCAGCCACCAGGGGCAGCCTCCACCAGGCCCCCACTCATGTCCCCTATCACCCCACCCCCGAGTCACCAGGGGCAGCCTCCACCAGGCCCCCACCCATGTCTACCTCCACCGCCACCCCCCAGCAGTGCAGGGGCAGCCTCCACCAGGCCCCCACTCATGTCTCCCATCACCCCCACCCCCCAGCAGTGCAGGGGCAGCCTCCACTAGGCCCCCACTCATGTCCCCTATCACCCCCACCACCCAGCCACCAGGGGCAGCCTCCACCAGGCCCCACCCCATGTCTACCACCACCCCCACCCCCCAGCAGTGCAGGGGCAGCCTCCACCAGGCCCCCACTCATGTCTCCCATCACCCCCACCCCCCCAGCCACCAGGGGCAGCCTCCACCAGGCCCCCACTCATGTCCCCTATTACCCCCACCCCCCAGCAGTGCATGGGCAGCCTCCACCAGGCCCCCACTCATGTCCAACACATGTCTCCCATCACCCCACCCCCCAGCAGTGCAGGGGCAGCCTCCACCAGGCCCCCACTCATGTCTACCAACACCCCCACCCCCCAGTAGTGCAGGAGCAGCCTCCAGCAGGCCCCCACTCATGTCCAACTCATGTCTCCCTGCACCTCCACCCCCCAGCCACCAGGGGCAGCCTCCACCAGGCCCCCACTCATGTCCCCTATCACCCCCACCCCCCAGCCACCAGGGGCCGCCTCCACCAGGCCCCCACTCATGTCTACCACCTCCCGCACCCCCCAGCAGTGCAGGGGCAGCCTCCACCAGGCCCCCACCCATGTCTACCACCACCGCCACCCCCCAGCAGTGCAGGGGCAGCCTCCACCAGGCCCCCACTCATGTCTCCCATCACCCCACCCCCCAGCAGTGCAGGGGCAGCCTCCACCAGGCCCCACCCATGTCTACCACCACCACCACCCGCCAGCAGTGCAGGGGCAGCCGCCACCAGGCCCCCACTCATGTCTCCCATCACCCCCACCCCCCAGCAGTGCAGGGGCAGCCTCCACCAGGCCCCCACCCATGTCTCCCATCACCCCATCCCCCAGCAGTGCAGGGGCAGCCTCCACCAGGACCCCACTCATGTCTCCAATCACCCCCACCCCCCAGCCACCAGGGGCAGCCTCCACCAGGCCCCCACTCATGTCCAACTCATGTCTCCCTGCACCTCCACCCCCAGCCACCAGGGGCAGCCTCCACCAGGCCCCCAATCATGTCTCCCATCACCCCCACCCCCAGCCACCAGGGGCAGCCTCCACCAGGCCCCCACTCATGTCTACCACAACCGCCACCCCCCAGCAGTGCAGGGGCAGCCTCCACCAGGCCCCCACTCATGTCTCCCATCACCCCCACCCCCCAGCAGTGAAGGGGCAGCCTCCACCAGGCCCCCACTCATGTCCCCTATCACCCCCACTCCCCAGCCACCAGGGGCAGCCTCCACCAGGCCCCCACCCATGTCTACCACCACCCCCACCACCCAGCAGTGCAGGGGCAGCCTCCACCAGGACCCCACTCATGTCTCCCATCACCCCCACCCCCCAGCCACCAGGGGCAGCCTCCACCAGGCCCCCAATCATGTCCAACTCATGTCTCCCTGCACCTCCACCCCCCAGCCACCAGGGGCAGCCTCCACCAGGCCCCCACTCATGTCTCCCATCACCCCCACCCCCCAGCCACCAGGGGCAGCCTCCACCAGGCCCCCACTCATGTCCCCTATCACCCCCACCCTCCAGCCACCAGGGGCAGCCTCCACCAGGCCCCCACCCATGTCTACCACCACCGCCACCCCCCAGCAGTGCAGGGGCAGCCTCCACCAGGCCCCCACTCATGTCTCCCATCACCCCCACCCCCCAGCAGTGCAGGGGCAGCCTCCACCAGGCCCCCACTCATGTCCCCTATCACCCCCACCCCCCAGCCACCAGGGGCAGCCTCCACCAGGCCCCCACCCATGTCTACCACTACCCCCACCCCCCAGCCGTGCAGGGGCAGCATCCACCAGCCCCCCACTCATGTCTCCCATCACCCCACCCCCCAGCCACCAGGGGCAGCCTCCACCAGGCCCCCAATCATGTCCAACTCATGTCTCCCTGCACCTCCACCCCCCAGCCACCAGGGGCATCCTCCACCAGGCCCCCACTCATGTCTCCCATCACCCCCACCCCAGCCACAAGGGGCAGCCTCCACCAGGCCCCCACTCATGTCCCCTATCACCCCCACCCACCAGCCACCAGGGGCAGCTTCCACCAGGCCCCCACCCATGTCTACCACCACCACCACCCCCCAGCAGTGCAGGGGCAGCCTCCACCAGGCCCCCACTCATGTCTCCCATCACCCGCACCCCCCAGCAGTGCAGGGGCAGCCTCCACCAGGCCCCCACTCATGTCCCCTATCACCCCCACCCCCCAGCCACCAGGGGCAGCCTCCGCCAGGCCCCCACTCATGTCTCCCATCACCCCCACCCCCAGCCACCAGGGGCAGCCTCCACCAGGCTCCCACTCATGTCCCCTATTACCCCCACCCCCCAGCCACCAGGGGCAGCCTCCACCAGGCCCCCACTCATGTCCCCTATCACCCCACCCCCCAGCCACCAGGGGCAGCCTCCACCAGGCCCCCACCCATGCCTACCACCACCGCCACCCCCCAGCAGTGCAGGGGCAGCCTCCACCAGGCCCCCACTCATGTCTCCCATCACCCCCACCCCCCAGCCACCAGGGCCAGCCTCCACCAGGCCCCCACTCATGTCCCCTATCACCCCACCCCCCAGTCACCAGGGGCAGCCTCCACCAGGCCCCCACCCATGTCTACCTCCACCGCCACCCCCCAGCAGTGCAGGGGCAGCCTCCACCAGGCCCCCACTCATGTCTCCCATCACCCCCACCCCCCAGCCACCAGGGGCAGCCTCCACCAGGCCCCCACTCATGTCCCCTATCACCCCACCCCCCAGTCACCAGGGGCAGCCTCCACCAGGCCCCCACCCATGTCTACCTCCACCGCCACCCCCCAGCAGTGCAGGGGCAGCCTCCACCAGGCCCCCACTCATGTCTCCCATCACCCCCACCCCCCAGCAGTGCAGGGGCAGCCTCCACTAGGCCCCCACTCATGTCCCCTATCACCCCCACCACCCAGCCACCAGGGGCAGCCTCCACCAGGCCCCACCCCATGTCTACCACCACCCCCACCCCCCAGCAGTGCAGGGGCAGCCTCCACCAGGCCCCCACTCATGTCTACCACCTCCCGCACCCCCCAGCAGTGCAGGGGCAGCCTCCACCAGGCCCCCACCCATGTCTACCACCACCGCCACCCCCCAGCAGTGCAGGGGCAGCCTCCACCAGGCCCCCACTCATGTCTCCCATCACCCCACCCCCCAGCAGTGCAGGGGCAGCCTCCACCAGGCCCCACCCATGTCTACCACCACCGCCACCCGCCAGCAGTGCAGGGGCAGCCGCCACCAGGCCCCCACTCATGTCTCCCATCACCCCCACCCCCCAGCAGTGCAGGGGCAGCCTCCACCAGGCCCCCACCCATGTCTCCCATCACCCCCATCCCCCAGCAGTGCAGGGGCAGCCTCCACCAGGCCCCCACCCATGTCTACCACCACCGCCACCCCCCAGCAGTGCAGGGGCAGCCTCCACCAGGCCCCCACTCATGTCTTCCATCACCCCCACCCCCCAGCAGAGCAGGGGCAGCCTCCGCCAGGCCCCCACTCATGTCCCCTATCACCCCCACCCCCCAGCCTCCAGGGGCAGCCTCCACAGGCCCCCACCCACGTCTACCACCACCCCCACCCCCCAGCAGTGCAGGGGCAGCCTCCACCAGACCCCCACTCATGTCTCCTATCACCCACACCCCCCCAGCCACCAGGGGCAGCCTCCACCAGGCCCCTACTCATGTCCAACTCATGTCTCCCTGCACCTCCACCCCCCAGCCACCAGGGGCAGCCTCCACCAGGCCCCCACTCATGTCTCCCATCACCCCCACCCCCAGCCACCAGGGGCAGCCTCCACCAGGCCCCAACTCATGTCCAACTCATGTCTCCCTGCACCTCCACCACCCAGCCACCAGGGGCAGCCTCCACCAGGCCCCCACTCATGTCTCCCATCACCCCCACCCCCAGCCACCAGGGGCAGCCTCCACCAGGCTCCCACTCATGTCCCCTATTACCCCCACCCCCCAGCCACCAGGGGCAGCCTCCACCAGGCCCCCACTCATGTCCCCTATCACCCCACCCCCCAGCCACCAGGGGCAGCCTCCACCAGGCCCCCACCCATGCCTACCACCACCGCCACCCCCCAGCAGTGCAGGGGCAGCCTCCACCAGGCCCCCACTCATGTCTCCCATCACCCCCACCCCCCAGCCACCAGGGGCAGCCTCCACCAGGCCCCCACTCATGTCCCCTATCACCCCACCCCCCAGTCACCAGGGGCAGCCTCCACCAGGCCCCCACCCATGTCTACCTCCACCGCCACCCCCCAGCAGTGCAGGGGCAGCCTCCACCAGGCCCCCACTCATGTCTCCCATCACCCCCACCCCCCAGCAGTGCAGGGGCAGCCTCCACTAGGCCCCCACTCATGTCCCCTATCACCCCCACCACCCAGCCACCAGGGGCAGCCTCCACCAGGCCCCACCCCATGTCTACCACCACCCCCACCCCCCAGCAGTGCAGGGGCAGCCTCCACCAGGCCCCCACTCATGTCTCCCATCACCCCCACCCCCCCAGCCACCAGGGGCAGCCTCCACCAGGCCCCCACTCATGTCCCCTATTACCCCCACCCCCCAGCAGTGCATGGGCAGCCTCCACCAGGCCCCCACTCATGTCCAACACATGTCTCCCATCACCCCACCCCCCAGCAGTGCAGGGGCAGCCTCCACCAGGCCCCCACTCATGTCTACCAACACCCCCACCCCCCAGTAGTGCAGGAGCAGCCTCCAGCAGGCCCCCACTCATGTCCAACTCATGTCTCCCTGCACCTCCACCCCCCAGCCACCAGGGGCAGCCTCCACCAGGCCCCCACTCATGTCCCCTATCACCCCCACCCCCCAGCCACCAGGGGCCGCCTCCACCAGGCCCCCACTCATGTCTACCACCTCCCGCACCCCCCAGCAGTGCAGGGGCAGCCTCCACCAGGCCCCCACCCATGTCTACCACCACCGCCACCCCCCAGCAGTGCAGGGGCAGCCTCCACCAGGCCCCCACTCATGTCTCCCATCACCCCACCCCCCAGCAGTGCAGGGGCAGCCTCCACCAGGCCCCACCCATGTCTACCACCACCACCACCCGCCAGCAGTGCAGGGGCAGCCGCCACCAGGCCCCCACTCATGTCTCCCATCACCCCCACCCCCCAGCAGTGCAGGGGCAGCCTCCACCAGGCCCCCACCCATGTCTCCCATCACCCCCATCCCCCAGCAGTGCAGGGGCAGCCTCCACCAGGACCCCACTCATGTCTCCAATCACCCCCACCCCCCAGCCACCAGGGGCAGCCTCCACCAGGCCCCCACTCATGTCCAACTCATGTCTCCCTGCACCTCCACCCCCAGCCACCAGGGGCAGCCTCCACCAGGCCCCCAATCATGTCTCCCATCACCCCCACCCCCAGCCACCAGGGGCAGCCTCCACCAGGCCCCCACTCATGTCTACCACAACCGCCACCCCCCAGCAGTGCAGGGGCAGCCTCCACCAGGCCCCCACTCATGTCTCCCATCACCCCCACCCCCCAGCAGTGAAGGGGCAGCCTCCACCAGGCCCCCACTCATGTCCCCTATCACCCCCACTCCCCAGCCACCAGGGGCAGCCTCCACCAGGCCCCCACCCATGTCTACCACCACCCCCACCACCCAGCAGTGCAGGGGCAGCCTCCACCAGGACCCCACTCATGTCTCCCATCACCCCCACCCCCCAGCCACCAGGGGCAGCCTCCACCAGGCCCCCAATCATGTCCAACTCATGTCTCCCTGCACCTCCACCCCCCAGCCACCAGGGGCAGCCTCCACCAGGCCCCCACTCATGTCTCCCATCACCCCCACCCCCCAGCCACCAGGGGCAGCCTCCACCAGGCCCCCACTCATGTCCCCTATCACCCCCACCCTCCAGCCACCAGGGGCAGCCTCCACCAGGCCCCCACCCATGTCTACCACCACCGCCACCCCCCAGCAGTGCAGGGGCAGCCTCCACCAGGCCCCCACTCATGTCTCCCATCACCCCCACCCCCCAGCAGTGCAGGGGCAGCCTCCACCAGGCCCCCACTCATGTCCCCTATCACCCCCACCCCCCAGCCACCAGGGGCAGCCTCCACCAGGCCCCCACCCATGTCTACCACTACCCCCACCCCCCAGCCGTGCAGGGGCAGCATCCACCAGCCCCCCACTCATGTCTCCCATCACCCCACCCCCCAGCCACCAGGGGCAGCCTCCACCAGGCCCCCAATCATGTCCAACTCATGTCTCCCTGCACCTCCACCCCCCAGCCACCAGGGGCATCCTCCACCAGGCCCCCACTCATGTCTCCCATCACCCCCACCCCAGCCACAAGGGGCAGCCTCCACCAGGCCCCCACTCATGTCCCCTATCACCCCCACCCACCAGCCACCAGGGGCAGCTTCCACCAGGCCCCCACCCATGTCTACCACCACCACCACCCCCCAGCAGTGCAGGGGCAGCCTCCACCAGGCCCCCACTCATGTCTCCCATCACCCGCACCCCCCAGCAGTGCAGGGGCAGCCTCCACCAGGCCCCCACTCATGTCCCCTATCACCCCCACCCCCCAGCCACCAGGGGCAGCCTCCACCAGGCCCCCACCCATGTCTACCACCACCCCCACCCCCACCCCCCAGCAGTGCAGGGGCAGCCTCCACCAGGCCCCCACTCATGTCTCCCATCACCCCCACCCCCCAGCCACCAGGGGCAGCCTCCACCAGGCCCCCACTCATGTCCAACTCATGTCTCCCTGCACCTCCACCCCCCAGCCACCAGGGGCAGCCTCCACCAGGCCCCCACCCATGTCTACCACCACCGCCACCCCCCAGCAGTGCAGGGGCAGCCTCCACCAGGCCCCCACTCATGTCTCCCATCACCCCCACCCCCCAGCAGTGCAGGGGCAGCCTCCACCAGGCCCCCACTCATGTCCCCTATCACCCCCACCCCCCAGCCACCAGGGGCAGCCTCCACCAGGCCCCCACCCATGTCTACCACTACCCCCACCCCCCAGCCGTGCAGGGGCAGCATCCACCAGCCCCCCACTCATGTCTCCCATCACCCCACCCCCCAGCCACCAGGGGCAGCCTCCACCAGGCCCCCAATCATGTCCAACTCATGTCTCCCTGCACCTCCACCCCCCAGCCACCAGGGGCATCCTCCACCAGGCCCCCACTCATGTCTCCCATCACCCCCACCCCAGCCACAAGGGGCAGCCTCCACCAGGCCCCCACTCATGTCCCCTATCACCCCCACCCACCAGCCACCAGGGGCAGCTTCCACCAGGCCCCCACCCATGTCTACCACCACCACCACCCCCCAGCAGTGCAGGGGCAGCCTCCACCAGGCCCCCACTCATGTCTCCCATCACCCGCACCCCCCAGCAGTGCAGGGGCAGCCTCCACCAGGCCCCCACTCATGTCCCCTATCACCCCCACCCCCCAGCCACCAGGGGCAGCCTCCACCAGGCCCCCACCCATGTCTACCACCACCCCCACCCCCACCCCCCAGCAGTGCAGGGGCAGCCTCCACCAGGCCCCCACTCATGTCTCCCATCACCCCCACCCCCCAGCCACCAGGGGCAGCCTCCACCAGGCCCCCACTCATGTCCAACTCATGTCTCCCTGCACCTCCACCCCCCAGCCACCAGGGGAAGCCTCCACCAGGCCCCCACTCATGTCTCCCATCACCCCCACCCCCAGCCACCAGGGGCAGCCTCCACCAGGCCCCCACTCATGTCCCCTATTACCCCCACCCCCAAGCCACCAGGGGCAGCCTCCACCAGGCCCCCACCCATGTCTACCACCACCGCCACCCCCCAGCAGTGCAGGGGCAGCCTCCACCAGGCCCCCACCCATGTCTACCACCACCGCCACCCCCCAGCAGTGCAGGGGCAGCCTCCACCAGGCCCCCACTCATGTCTTCCATCACCCCCACCCCCCAGCAGAGCAGGGGCAGCCTCCGCCAGGCCCCCACTCATGTCCCCTATCACCCCCACCCCCCAGCCTCCAGGGGCAGCCTCCACAGGCCCCCACCCATGTCTACCACCACCCCCACCCCCCTGCAGTGCAGGGGAAGCCTCCACCAGACCCCCACTCATGTCTCCTATCACCCACACCCCCCCAGCCACCAGGGGCAGCCTCCACCAGGCCCCTACTCATGTCCAACTCATGTCTCCCTGCACCTCCACCCCCCAGCCACCAGGGGCAGCCTCCACAGGCCCCCACCCATGTCTACCACCACCCCCACCCCCCAGCAGTGCAGGGGCAGCCTCCACCAGACCCCCACTCATGTCTCCTATCACCCACACCCCCCCAGCCACCAGGGGCAGCCTCCACCAGGCCCCCACTCATGTCCCCTATCACCCCCACCCCCCAGCCTCCAGGGGCAGCCTCCACAGGCCCCCACCCATGTCTACCACCACCCCCACCCCCCAGCAGTGCAGGGGCAGCCTCCACCAGACCCCCACTCATGTCTCCTATCACCCACACCCCCCCAGCCACCAGGGGCAGCCTCCACCAGGCCCCCACTCATGTCCCCTATCACCCCCACCCCCCAGCCACCAGGGGCAGCCTCCACCAGGCCCCCACCCATGTCTACCACCACCCCCACCCCCACCCCCCAGCAGTGCAGGGGCAGCCTCCACCAGGCCCCCACTCATGTCTCCCATCACCCCCACCCCCCAGCCACCAGGGGCAGCCTCCACCAGGCCCCCACTCATGTCCAACTCATGTCTCCCTGCACCTCCACCCCCCAGCCACCAGGGGAAGCCTCCACCAGGCCCCCACTCATGTCTCCCATCACCCCCACCCCCAGCCACCAGGGGCAGCCTCCACCAGGCCCCCACTCATGTCCCCTATTACCCCCACCCCCAAGCCACCAGGGGCAGCCTCCACCAGGCCCCCACCCATGTCTACCACCACCGCCACCCCCCAGCAGTGCAGGGGCAGCCTCCACCAGGCCCCCACCCATGTCTACCACCACCGCCACCCCCCAGCAGTGCAGGGGCAGCCTCCACCAGGCCCCCACTCATGTCTTCCATCACCCCCACCCCCCAGCAGAGCAGGGGCAGCCTCCACCAGGCCCCCACCCATGTCTACCACCACCGCCACCCCCCAGCAGTGCAGGGGCAGCCTCCACCAGGCCCCCACTCATGTCTTCCATCACCCCCACCCCCCAGCAGAGCAGGGGCAGCCTCCGCCAGGCCCCCACTCATGTCCCCTATCACCCCCACCCCCCAGCCTCCAGGGGCAGCCTCCACAGGCCCCCACCCATGTCTACCACCACCCCCACCCCCCAGCAGTGCAGGGGCAGCCTCCACCAGACCCCCACTCATGTCTCCTATCACCCACACCCCCCCAGCCACCAGGGGCAGCCTCCACCAGGCCCCTACTCATGTCCAACTCATGTCTCCCTGCACCTCCACCCCCCAGCCACCAGGGGCAGCCTCCACCAGGCCCCCACTCATGTCTTCCATCACCCCCACCCCCAGCCACCAGGGGCAGCCTCCACCAGGCCCCCACTCATGTCCAACTCATGTCTCCCTGCACCTCCAACACCCAGCCACCAGGGGCAGCCTCCACCAGGCCCCCACTCATGTCTCCCATCACCCCCACCCCCAGCCACCAGGGGCAGCCTCCACCAGGCTCCCACTCATGTCCCCTATTACCCCCACCCCCCAGCCACCAGGGGCAGCCTCCACCAGGCCCCCATCCATGTCTACCACCACCGCCACCCCCCAGCAGTGCAGGGGCAGCCTCCACCAGGCCCACACTCATGTCTTCCATCACCCCCACCCCCCAGCAGAGCATGGGCAGCCTCCACCAGGCCCCCACTCATGTCCCCTATCACCCCCACCCCCCAGCCACAAGGGGAAGCCTCCACCAGGCCCCCACCCATGTCTACCACTACCCCCACCCCCCAGCAGTGCAGGGGCAGCCTCCACCAGGCCCCCACTCATGTCTCCTATCACCCCCACCCCCCAGCCACCAGGGGCAGCCTCCACCAGGCCCCCACTCATGTCCAACTCATGTCTCCCTGCACCTCCACCCCCCAGCCACCAGGGGCAGCCTCCACCAGGCCCCCACTCATGTCTCCCATCACCCCCACCCCCAGCCACCAGGGGCAGCCTCCACCAGGCTCCCACTCATGTCCCCTATTACCCCCACCCCCCAGCCACCAGGGGCAGCCTCCACCAGGCCCCCACCCATGTCTACCATCACCGCCACCCCCCAGCAGTGCAGGGGCAGCCTCCACCAGGCTCCCATTCATGTCTTCCATCACCCCCACCCCCCAGCAGAGCAGGGGCAGCCTCCACCAGGCCCCCACTCATGTCCCCTATCACCCCCACCCCCCAGCCACCAGGGGCAGCCTCCACCAGGCCCCCACCCATGTCTACCACCACCCCCACCCCCCAGCAGTGCAGGGGCAGCCTCCACCAGGCCCCCACTCATGTCTCCTATCACCCCCACCCCCAGCCACCAGGGGCAGCCTCCACCAGGCCCCCACTCATGTCCAACTCATGTCTCCCTGCACCTCCACCCCCCAGCCACCAGGGGCAGCCTCCACCAGGCCCCCACTCATGTCTCCCATTACCCCCACCCCCCAGCCACCAGGGGCAGCCTCCACCAGGCCCCCACTCATGTCCCCTATCACCCCCACCCCCCAGCCACCAGGGGCAGCCTCCACCAGGCCCCCACTCATGTCTCCCATCACCCCCACCCCCCAGCAGTGCAGGGGCAGCCTCCACCAGGCCCCCACTCATGTCCCCTATCACCCCCACCCCCCAGCCACCAGGGGCAGCCTCCACCAGCCCCCCACCCATGTCTTCACCACCCCCACCCCCCAGCAGTGGAGGGGCAGCCTCCACCAGGCCCCCACTCATGTCTCCCATCACCCCCACCCCCCAGCCACCAGGGGCAGCCTCCACCAGGCCCCCACTCATGTCCAACTCATGTCTACCACCACTGCCACCCCCCCAGCAGTGCAGGGGCAGCCTCCACCAGGCCCCCACTCATGTCTCCCATCACCTCCACCCCCCAGCAGTGGAAGGGCAGCCTCCACCAGGCCCCACTCATGTCTCCCATCACCCCGAGCAGTGCAGGGGCAGCCTCCACCAGGCCCCTACCCATGTCCCCTATCACCCGCACACCCCAGCCACCAGGGGCAGCCTCCACCAGGCCCCCACTCATGTCCAACTCATGTCTCCCTGCACCTCCACCCCCCAGCCACCAGAGGCAGCCTCCACCAGGCCCCCACTCACGTCTCCCAGCCAACATGTCACCACAATGTAGATCCCTGGCCCTTATGGTCAGCCTCCAAATGGCAAACACCCACCCGAGTATTGCATCCACCGACTTAGAAATTGCAAAAACATGACAGAAGCCCAATTGTAAGTTTTGAAATGAACACATGTCCCTCACATACACCCAATGGGTGTCAGTGAATGTCAAAACCCATATCATGATATGCATGAAATCAATGAGATGATACTGCACATTGAACTTTGAAGAAAAAATATGTATTAAAAGCAACATAAATTGAATCAAAAATAAACAAACAATAATAGAAATTTAACACAAAAAAAACAGCAGGCCCGTGAAAAAATGCTAAACCACAAATCATAATGTAAAGGAAAGGTGTCCAAAGTCACAAATTAAAATCGAAAACCATTGCTCCATGGCGAAATCATAATAAAAATTGAAAATCCAAAAGTCAACTATGTACAGATAACTATCCAGGGTCCATGATTCCAACCGAAGAAATTAAACCTATCTAATAACACTACCTAAAAAAATAACTATATACAAAAATGTGGCCCATTGTCCAAAAGGTCCAAAAATAAAGCCAAACCAAAGGAAACCTAACACTAACTATATAACTATTTACAAGGGCAGCGGGCTAGTCCGACGGCTCACTTCGGGATGTTCCGGGCCAGGGCATCATCGAACTCCTGCTCAATGTCCCGGAGGCGCTCCTCCTCCATGGCACCGAGGGTCCGCAGGGCCGTCCACATGTTCCCCCCAAACTCCCTGCGGATTGCCTCGAGGCACTCGACACGCCTAGGGCCCTCTGCATGGAGTTCTCCACCCTGACCATCATGAGCCGTGCCTCTTCCGCCCGCTGCCGCTCCGCATCTATGGCGTGGCCCAACCACTGCCACACGGAAGACACTTCCCGTCCTGGGTCCTCCTGCCCGCCGGCCGATGCCTGCCCCTCCGATGTGGAAGGCCCCGAGCCATCATGGCTCCCACCACGTTGCTGCTGCTGCTGCACCTCTGCCCGTGCACTGCCTCCTGCTGCCTGCACATCCTCCGCTGGCTGGGGTGCAGTCGTTGATGTGGCCACCCCTGCTGGACGTCCGACTCCCGACTGTGGCAGGGATGCCTCCTCCACCAGCCTGGCCGCACCGTCAGAGGCAGCTCCACAGGGCACCCAGGTGACTGATGGGTGGGAAGATGGCACGGAGGACGACTGGCGCATAGGGGGTTCAGTTGAGGAGGGGGTCTGAGCAAGCCCCATCAAACGGAGGAATCCGGCCTGGGTGACCTGTCCCAGTAGGCCGACGCGGTCAACGAGCCATTCGAGATGACGTGCAGTCTCCTCATGAAAAGACTGCAGGTCACCTCGCATGGCCTGTTGACGCAACGCCACACCAGTCAGGACAGGCTCAACCCGGACACGGATAGCCACGTCCGCAGGCAGAGGAAGGCCAGTTGTCGTGAGCTCATCCCCTGCCTGAAAACGGGTCTGGACGTAGGCATCCCTGCTGGTGCAAAATGATGCAGTGACAGGATCAGGGACAGGATTGCACACAGGCACCTCCGTGGCGACCTGTGCTGCCTCCTGTCCCTGGTCCTGCACTGCACCACTAGCACCAGTGAAATCCCCACCTCCAGACCCCGTCTCTGTTGCTTGCACGGCCTCCTCCTCCACCAAACCCCCCACCAACCTGGATGACTCCGTGCCATCTTCCCCCATTGGGCCCTGTGGGGTCCCAGCTGCCCCTTCTGCTGCCGAGGAGTCCAACTCCGACCTCCGCCTCTTGGACCTCCCCCCGGCAGCTGCAGCCTGGGACGCGGCACCAGACTCCTCACTCCCCGACGAGATCACAACCTGGGAGGGGAGCCGGTCCTTGCGTCTCCGGCTGGTGGTGCGATCCCCGCCGCTGTGCTCCACAGCACCTTCTCCGCCCTCTTCATCAGTTGACGCTGCAGACAGGGAGAAATTAACACAGGCATCAGGGCACTGTACAATGGCCACATACACACATGACAGTTGCACATGAGTGGCATTGGCAAACCTCAGACATGGCATCACAATCGGCAACACACATGTCATTTCAACTTGCACACATGAGCCATACCACAGCCACATCCCAACTGCCAGCACCATCCATACACATACAACAGCATGAGCAGGCAAAGGAGAGCCAGACATCACATGCAACACAGGGAGTGCACTACACATGCACGCACACCACCACACTTGCATGCATGTGTACACCTCAGCCGACTGTCACAGTGTTCCGATGGGCATCCATGTCACATCTGCCAATCAGGCTTCCACATCCCGCTGTCACATGCATCCATGTTGCATCACTGTTGCACCCTTGTCAAATACACACACATGCACATGTACACAGTGCTGATACATGCAGCTGAAAACAACATACATGCGTGACATCGCGAACATGCCCACTTACATACACATTCATCCAAACATGTGTGCCCACACAACTGCATTTGGCATGCAAGCCTACACACACAAGCACCATCCATGTCTCACACATGACAGCCTTCGCATGTGTTAGCCTCACAGCCCTGTACACCCCCACCCGTACTCGGCCCCATACAAACAGATGTGCAACTGGCACACTACTGGCACATCACCACACACACAGCTTACAATCATGATGCATGTACACTTACCGCTCGACTCCAGACGGGTCGGCCTCTCAAGAACCTGGATGTGGAGCGCTGGGGATATGCGTTCCAGGACCCTCATCTGATCCTCCGACAAGTGGCCCCGGCGCCCCTTAGCATCCGCTGCCTTCAAGAGGCGCCGGGCCTTGTTCAGGGTCCTGGTCCTGAAGTCCTTCCAGCGCTTCTTGACATGTTGGAAGTCGCGGACTGCCACCCCCTCTGCGTTGATGGCAGTCACGGTGTCCGTCCAGATCCGAGTGCGTCCTTCCTTGTCGGCGCGCACACTTCCATAGAGGGCATCATACTGCCCCAGGACTTGCTCCACCAGGACACCAACTTCCCTGGCACTGAAGCTGGTGCCCCTCTGCCTCTCTGGCTGGGGGTTGTCAGTGGTGCCAGATGTTGCAGTGACCGACATGACAACCCCAGAGGCAGGAGTGGGTGGGCAACTGGGTCCTGGGGCTGGGCTGTGGAGCAATGGAATCCCAGTCGGGAGTCTTCGGTTCCAGCAGGGGTGGTCACAGCAACAGCACCCCTGGCTGATGTGCAGGCAGCAAATGGCAGGGCACGTGGGCAGCAGGTAGTCAGGCAGCAGCAGATGGCAGGTGGGAGCGTGCTCGGGGCTCTGGGGGCAGTAATTCAGCCTTCTGGGGAGGAGCGTGGTCTTCTGTGTGCTTACGCATGGCCAGCTTGATACGGAGTGATTTGGCACGTGAAAATCCTGCACGTCTGTGTGTGAATCGAGGAAAGGCCCTTAGCACGTATGCACGTCAGCACGCATATGCGATTTCATTGGACCAAAGGCCCTTACCGCATAAGCGCGTCTGTGACGTGACACACGCAGGTGTTTCCCTCATTACACGTGATGACAGAGCACACATGGATTTCCACCAATCGCGTGTGGAACTTCCTGCGCACCCCAGAAATACACGTACACAGGCCAATCGCGTGTACGCTCACTTCCCTCCGATTACACGCGATGACACTCGGACGTGCAGTTTTACCACGTGTGCTCGCATATGCGATTTCATTGGCCCAAAGGTCACCATGCGCAGCTGTGACGTCACGCGCATGGCCGTAGAGAATGGCGCGTGTAAAAATGAAGAGATACACGTCCGAGTGTCAAAGCGCGTAATTGGTGGAAATGTCCTCATCGCGTATGCGCGTCTGTGACGTGTGTATAAAAGGTACGTGTAGAACACCATTTCCTTGTACGTGCTTTTCGTGGAGAGCGAGTGGGTGAATTCTGTACTTCTTGTCGGTTCACACGCGATTTACTTCACGGCGTTTCCAGTTCGTACTCCCTGTTACCTCTGACAGCTTTTTGTCTTTTCCTCTTTTTCCTGGGCCTGTTCCCTCAAACAGCGTTCCCTTCTACTGTTGTCCTGTCTCCTCAGACAGCGTACAATTCTTCTTTTGGCGGGGGTTTTGCCAACGCGCACACGCGCATTTTTTTCACGCTTTTGTTCCTGGCAGACAGTGAGTCGCGCACGTATTTAACATCTGTGCTTGCCCCGTGTGTCGCGTACCCCTTCAGAGGTCATTCTAGGCTGCGTGTGACACGCATACGTTCATTCATGTGTTTCTGGGTGCCACAGCGTAGGGCAGGTTTATCTTTCCACGCACGTGGTCTAGGAGGGGTTGCGTGCACCTTACTTCGCTTTTTTGGGGTGCCTGTGCGTTGCGTGACCCGTCATCTTTCCCCAGGGGTGACATACAGCCATGCTAGAGCACTAGGGTACGATTACCATCTGGTACCCAACCCCTTTGACCCCCAATTGCCCAGGACAATAGTTCACATCGACTCCCATACGCACAATAACATCTGTGCCATGGCTGGGAGGCAACCAAGCCGTAAGGGTGGCAAAGGTGGCCGAGCCCCAAGTGGTGGCTGTGGTGGATCCAGTAGGGGACGTGGCCGTGACTTGCAGGGTGCCCCTAGCCCCCCATGTGTGGAGGAGCAGTCAGGGACACCCATGCACCCCCCCTGGTTGAGGTTACCGTGGCTGACACCATCCATGCTCAGCCCTTGTTGGACCAGCCCACTGTGGAACCAGACCTGGCACAGGGTGACTCCATGGCTGACTTCCAGGTCAGCAGGTCTAGGCCACGTGCGCCGGTGAACGTTGGTGTCATCAGGCCACGTGGATCAGGGGCAGCTAGGTCATCTGCTGCCCCGTGTAGGCAGGCTGGGGAGGCTGCAGGGGCAGCTGCGGCTCCATCCACCCCACCTCTCACACACCCATCCAGGACAGTGTCGTTCCAAGTCCATCATGCTGACATTCCCCCTGACACCATCACACTTGAGCTAATGCCTGCACCAACTCCCATGCTGAGTGTGCAATCCCATGCTCCTGCCCCTAGTGTCCAGAGCGGCGTAGGACACTCAGGTTCCCCACCACCTTCCAAGAGGAAGAGTGCTCGTCCAGTAGAGGCTGATGCCCCAGACACGGCTACACAGTCCGGCCCGTCAAGGAAGCCCAGCTTCAATGAGGCCAAACTGAATGCACTTGTAGAGTATGTGTCCACACATGACCGTGAAATGGTGATTGTTGCAGGATCCAAGACCACACCTGCACAACGTCAGGCACACTGGCAGACCATTGCGGACATCATAAGTGCCCTTGGAATCGTGAGGCGCACAGCTAATGAATGCTACAAGTGCTGGAATGACCTGAAGCGCAGGGCAAAGAATAAGCTGTCCTCAAGTCATGCCGCAACTCTAGTGACTGGAGGTGGGTCTCCAGCAGACGACATAGAACTCACTCCACATGAGCAGGTTGCTGGGACCTACGTCACGGAGGTACAGATCCAAGGCGTGGGAGAACTGGAAGATTACGAGGCATTGTCCGGTGAGTGCACATGCATGTGTGTGTCATCCATGTGCATGGTGTGTGTGTGGGAGGGCTTCTGTTTGGGTGCCAGGGTAGGGTGTGTGTGCCTGAGTGGTTCGGCTCACCCATGTGCCTCTTCCTATACATTCTTGGCACCAGCATTTGGGTATAGCAGCATCCCTTCGGCCAACATTAGACATCCAGCCCAACACCACGCCAGTTGCCCTTGGAGTGTCATCTTGCCACAACACTGTTGCTTATTTACCTCTGTTTATTCAGGCAGATTGTTTGCATACCACCACTTTTACTCGGGATTTCTCAGTCCTATTGTCACATGTCTGACATGGCTATGGTACAGTGGACTGGCTCAGTTTCCTGGACATGATTAGTTTAGACATGTCCCTGTGCTATAGGACCATTTTTGACTGGCAGCTGCAGGTTAAACATTTGAACCATTACAATGAAAATAATCAATTATATGAGCAAACTGGACTGAATGAATAATTGGTGACCTCCTCTCCCTCTTCACTTCATGGCTAGGGTACATGCCATCTGTGTGATGGCATGTGCATTTGACCTGCCAATCACTGGCCAATGTGTGATGCCACTGCTAGGCAGCATGCAGCAAATGTGTTCATCTTCCATCTTGGTGTCATCAATGTGTGCCATCTGCCTCCCCATCACACGCAGTGCATGCATGGGAGTGTTTTAGTCATGTGGGACATGTGTCAATCAAGTACTGTTTCTGTAGCCTCTCAGCCCTAATTGTGTGCCATAGTGCTAATGCCTGTTTCCATTTGTTTTCTTTTATGTCTTTGCAGGAGAAGACGCACTTGATACTGCTGGGGTTGTGGAGATGATGCAGACCCAGGAGGGGTCTGAGGGCCGACCGACCACCAGTGAGGGACGTGGTGTGGTGGTGAGTGAGAACCCACAACTGCTGCAGGTCGTGCTCTCAAGGGGTGTCTCTGGCTGCACCTCCCCCGAGCTGTATTCAGGTGTCGATTTGGATGATGAGACCTACATGTCGTCGCAGGTGAGTGTTCCTGGGAGGGATTCTGTTCTGTCCGACCCACCTGCACCAGGGTTAGAACCCTCAATGGGGATGTCAGTGTTGGCAGGTACGCCTTTGGTGGTTACGGATGCAGGGTCACACTCCGCGACATCTGATCCTGTTCCTGGGCCAGCAGATCAGAGGGGGAATGCAGTCCTGCAGCCTCAGGCAGTGCCGGCACAGCAAGGCGCAGTTCGCCTTGCACCAGACAGGTGTGGTGCCAGCCAACGTGGTGGCCGTACGCCACCTGGCAATACCGCATGGGAGCAATCCATTTACGGTATGGCAACCCAACAGGCAGCATCATCAGAGATGATGGCTCAGGCCATGGATAGGGTGGCTACTTCCATTGTCCCCCCCGAAAGGCTGATGGAGCGACTACAGCAGGCAACCGACTCCATCTGCCAGTTACACAAGGAGGACATGTTGGCGTCCAACAGGGACAGGCGGGCGGCACTGGCGACTCTGCAGGAAGCCATCTCTATAGAGTCCCAGGGCCACAGGGAAGCCCTGAGGCTGGAACTCCTTCACCTCAGGACGACTCTTGTTGAGCTTGAGGCTTCAACAAACCGAAGGACAGAACAGCAGCTGGAGCGTCTCACCCGTACGCTCTCAGCTGAGATGCAGGCAACTAGGGCGGAGGTCCGGGCATCCTGTGAGTTGTTGCATGGGGACCTCCGCACACTTATCCTCCAGAACGAGACCTACCACACCCGCATGCTTGCAGCCATGGAGGAACAGACTAGGGCTTTGCGTGGGCTGCCTCACATAGTGCCACCACCTCCTGATGCAGCTGCAGAGGGTGAGGATAGCGACAAAGTGATACTCCCACAATAGGGTAGCCGTGTAGGCCATGAGCCCATGGAGGTGATTTTTTTTCGCAAGATCCACACAGGTGGGTTTTGGTGTGCACCCTGTCCTCGGACCTCCTGGGTGGCCTCCCCCACCCCCCCCGGGCCCATTAATGGCCATTTTTGATTTTTTTTTTGTTTTTTTTTGGGACAGTGTGTTGCCTTGTGTGGCTCCCGTGGGCATACGCTGCATTGTGGCTGGGCACATGCAGGCTTGTCATGGTTTCGGTTCAGATGCTTGGGTTTTTGTCACACACACCCCTCCTGCTTCCTGTTTCCATGGGCTTGCAAAGGGTGTGCCCAAGTGACATTGACGTACATGGTGACATTGGACTCCCATGAGCTGTGTGGGCAGTCTGTAGTCAATACTGTGTATACATTCATAGTGCATATTGTTGTTGTATTGTACACTGCATGGTGTATTGATATGTGCCTCTGCATCCATCTCATCCTCTATATTTGCAGGTCGATTCATCATGTCTTCACAATGCGGTCCACCTTGGAACTGGAGTCCATGTTGTAAGCAGTGCACCTACACTCTTGCGTGGCGCTAAAACTGTATACTTGGAAGTGTTCGGAGGGCTGTCATCATCAGGTGGTGAGGCTAGCTAATTTTTAAGTCTGTAATGTCATGTTTAAGGTAGGTTGGAGGTTGTGTAGGTGATTGGTGTTCTTGGTAAGTATTTGGTAATGTGGGTTGTAGGTCCTGCATTACTGTGAGCATTTCATGTGTGGACATGTTTCCATTAGGGACACTGTAGCTGGTGACACTTGGGGCATGTTGTGGGGATTAATTTCTTTCCTCTCACATTGCATGACATGCCATGGTGTGTTGTGTGGCCGTGCCGGGGAGGGGGTGGGCGACATGGCACTGTTTTCATGTAGTATTTTGCGAGTGGGTATTCATTTCTGCAGCATGGAAGTGTCTTTTCATGACACTGCATTGGTGGTGTTTGTGTAGGTAGGGATGCACACATTGTGACACTTCCACATGAACAATCTCAGGCTGCTATGGTTCTGACAGTTGACAGTCCCTTTGTTCGTCTTAATTGTCAGGTCGAGTCATCATTGCTTATCAGATGGTATGTGCCAGGCCTGTGTGCACTCCACTGGGGTGTGATTTCTATGTGAAGTAATTAGCCACGAGCTGCGTACGGGCTGCCTCACACCGTGCCCTCTCCCCTCCCATGCGCAGCAGCCGTGCATGTGGTTGGGGATGTGGGGGCACCACCATGTCCACAGCCAGGCCACGGCGTGTTGCAACATTGTGCAGGATACATGCTGCCACTATGATCCTGCACACTACTGGGTGCGCATATAACAGCTGCCTGCCAGAACAGGTCAAGGGAGCGAAAGCGTGACTTGAGCACTCTGAATGTGCGCTCCACTATGCCCCGGGTTGCAATATGGGCTGTGTTGTATCTTACCTCTGGAGGCGTGATGGGGTTCCGAATTGGCGTCATCATGTGGGTGCTCAGAGGGTAGGCACTGTCCCCTGGTGAGGAGGTGATGGGTATCATTAGTGGGGTAGTGACATAACTCTGCATCTGACATGCATGCATGTGCAGTGGCATTCATACTCACCAAGCAGCCATGTATCGCCATGCCGCCCAGCTTCTAGGTCCCGGTTTAGGGTAGACATTCGGTAAATGAAGCTGTCGTGGGTGGACCCTGGATAGTTGGCTTATACTGAGGTGATGATTCCCTTAGCATTACACACTACCTGCACGTTGATGGAATGCCAGTGCTTGCGGTTCCTATAGATGTGCTCAGATGCCCTGGGGGGACGTAGTGCCACATGGGTGCAGTCAATGGCACCTAGCACTTTTGGGAATTGTGCCACACTGTAGAAATCGAGGGTGGCAGCCTGCCTTTCTGCAGGTGTCCTGGGCAGGTATATGTGCCTACGGACTGATGGGCGTGCAGTGATGATGTTCAAGACCTGGTGTAGGCAGCGTGACTGCGTGGCCTGTGACACCGCACCCACTATGGCACTTGTCCGCTGAAATGATCCTGTGGCCAAGAAGTTCAGTACATTGAGGACCTTCTCCAGGGGGCTGAGTGCTTGGGAGCACAGGGTGGGTGATGTGAGGTCATCCTCCCACTCACTGACCAGGTCCAGTATTATGTGTGGGGGAAACCTGTACCTCCCATACACCTGGTCATCAGGCATCCCAAAAAGGCTGGTTCTGGGAGTGAAAATTCGGCCCTCACTATCCTCCTCCTCCTCCTTTGGTAACCCACGGCCACTGCTGCTAGGAATGGTATATTCATCCTGGCGGATGAGCTTGTTTGTTGTTTGTGCGCACTTTTATGCTGCGCGGGTCGACGTACGCCTGCTTCAGGCTGGCGTACGTGTCTCAGGATTGGACCATTTATTTTTCCGCACGTCGTAGGCAAACGTGTGAATCTTCCCGCCCACCCCAGGAATAAACGTAGCACGCTCTCCCAGGCCCAGTCGCGGGTAAATATTTCCGGCCACCCCTGGAATACATGTACCCCACTCTCACAGGCCCAGTCGCGTGTGGAAGTTCACGTGCACCCCGTAATACACGTACCCAGGCCAATCGCGTGTGGGACTTCCCGCGCTACCCGAAGTACACATACCCAGGCCAATCGCGTGTGGAAGTTCACGCGCACCCCGAAGTACACATACCCAGGCCAATCGCGTGTGGGACTTCCCGCGCACCCCGAAGTACACGTACCCAGGCGAATCGCGTGTGGAACTTCCTGCGCACCCTGAAGTACATGTACCCAGGCAAATCGCACGGCTGGGGGGTGGGGGTGCAGGGGGACATGTGTGGGAGCCTGGTGGAGGCTGCCCCTGGTGGCTGGGGGGTGGGGGTGGTGTAGGCATGGGTGGGGGCCTGGTGGAGGCTGCCCCTGGTGGCTGGGGTGTGGGGGTGCAGGGGGACATGTGTGGGAGCCTGGTGGAGGCTGCCCCTGCACTGCTGGGGGGTGGGGGTGGTGGTAGACATGGGTGGGGGCCTGGTGGAGGCTGCCCCTGGTGGCTGGGGGGTGGGGGTGGTGGTAGACATGGGTGGGGGCCTGGTGGAGGCTGCCCCTTGTGGCTGGGGGGTGGGGGTGCAGGGGGACATGTGTGGGAGCCTGGTGGAGGCTGCCCCTGGTGGCTGGGGGGTGGGGGTGCAGGGGGACATGTGTGGGAGCCAGGTGGAGGCTGCGCCTGCACTGCTGGGGGGTGGGGGAGGTGGTAGACATAAGTGGGGGCCTGGTGGAGGCTGCCCCTGCACTGCTGGGGGGTGGGGGTGATAGGGGACATGAGTGGGGGCCTGGTGGAGGCTGCCCCTTGTAGACATGGGTGGGGGCCTGGTGGAGGCTGCCCCTGCACTGCTGGGGGGTGGTGGTAGACATGAGTTGGGGCCTGGTGGAGGCTGCCCCTGGTGGCTGGGGGGTGGGGGTGCAGGGGGACTTGTGTGGGAGCCTGGTGGAGGCTGCCCCTGGTGCCTGGGGGGTGGGGTGCAGGGGGACATGTGTGGGAGCCTGGTGGAGGCTGCCCCTGCACTGCTGGGGGTGGTGGTAGACATGAGTGGGGGCCTGGTGGAAGCTGCCCCTGCACTGCTGGGTGGTGGGGGTGATGGGAGACATGAGTGGGGGCCTGGTGGAGGCTGCCCCTGCACTGCTGGGGGTGGGGGTGGTGGTAGACATGAGTGGGGGCCTGATGGAGACTGCCCCTGCACTGCTATGGGGTGGGGTGGTGGTAGACATGGGCGGGGCCTGGTGGAGGCTGCCCCTGGTGGCTTGGGGGTGGGGGTGGTGGTAGACATGGGTGGGGGCCTGGTGGAGGCTGCCCCTGCACTGCTGGGGGGTGGGTGTGGTGGTAGACATGAGTGGGGGCCTGGTGGAGGCTGCCCCTGGTGGCTGGGGGGTGGGGGTGGTGGTAGACATGGGTGGGGGCCTGGTGGAGGCTGCCCCTGCACTGCTGGGGGGTGGGGGTGATGGGAGACATGAGTGGGGGCCTGGTGGAGGCTGCCCCTGGTGGCTGGGGGGTGGGGGTGCAGGGGGACATGTGTGGGAGCCTGGTGGAGGCTGCCCCTGCACTGCTGTGGGGTGGGGGTGGTGGTAGACATGAGTGGGGGCCTGGTGGAGGCTGCCCCTGGTGGCTGGGTGGTGGGGGTGGTGGTAGACATGAGTGGGGGCCTGGTGGAGTCTGCCCCTGCACTGCTGGGGGGTGGCGGTGGTGGAAGACATTGGTGGGGGCCTGGTGGAGGCTGCCCCTGCACTGCTGGGGGGTCGGGGTGGTGGTCGACATGGGTGGGGGCCTGGTGGAGGCTGCCCCTGGTGGCTGGGGCATGGGGGTGGTGGTAGACATGAGTGGGGGCCTGGTGGAGGCTGCCCCTGCACTGCTGGGGGGTGGGGGTGGTGGTAGACATGAGTGCGGGCCTGGTGGAGGCCGTCCCTAGTGGCTGGGGGGTGGGGGTGGCGGTAGACATGAGTGGGGGCCTGGTGGAGGCTGCCCCTGCACTGCTGGGGGGTGGGGGTGGTGGTAGACATGGGTGGGGGCCTGGTGGAGGCTGCCCCTGGTGGCTGGGGGTGGGGGTGGTGGTAGACATGGGTGGGGGCCTGGTGGAGGCTGCCTCTGGTGGCTGGGGGGTGGGGGTGCAGGGGGACATGTGTGGGAGCCTGGTGGAGGCTGCCCCTGGTGGCTGGGGGGTGGGGATGCAGGGGGACATGTGTGGGAGCCTGGTGGAGGCTGCCCCTGCACTGCTGGGGGGTGGGGGTGGTGGTAGACATGAGTGGGGGCCTGGTGGAGGCTGCCCCTGCACTGCTGGGGGGTGGGGGTGATAGGGGACATTAGTGGGGGCCTGGTGGAGGCTGCCCCTGGTGGCTGGGGGGTGGGGGTGGTGGTAGACATGGGTGGGGGCCTGGTGGAGGCTGCCCCTGCACTGCTGGGGGGTGGGGGTGGTGGTAGACATGAGTGGGGGCCTGGTGGAGGCTGCCCCTGGTGGCTGGGGGGTGGGGGTGCAGGGGGACATGTGTGGGAGCCTGGTGGAGGCTGTCCCTGGTGGCTGGGGGTGGGGGTGCAGGGGGACATGTGTGGGAGCCTGGTGGAGGCTGCCCCTGCACTGCTGGGGGGTGGAGGTGGTGGTAGACATGAGTGGGGGCCTGGTGGAGGCTGCCCCTGCACTGCTGGGGGGTGGGGGTGATGGGAGACATGAGTGGGGGCCTGGTGGAGGCTGCCCCTGCACTGCTGGGGGGTGGGGTTGGTGGTAGAATTGAGTGGGGGCCTGGTGGAGGCTTCCCCAGCACTGCTGGCGGGTGGGGGTGGTGGTAGACATGGGTGGGGGCCTGGTGGAGGCTGCCCCTGGTGGCTGGGGGGTGGGGGTGGTGGTAGACATGGGTGGGGGCCTGGTGGAGGCTTCCCCAGCACTGCTGGCGGTTGGGGGTGGTGGTAGACATGAGTGGGGGCCTGGTGGAGGCTGCCCTGGTGGCTGGGGGGTGGGGGTGGTGGTAGACATGGGTGGGGGCCTGGTGGAGGCTGCCCCAGCACTGCTGGGGGGTGGGGGTGATGGGAGACATGAGTGGGGGCCTGGTGGAGGCTGCCCCTGGTGGCTGGGGGGTGGGGGTGCAGGGGGACATGTGTGGGAGCCTGGTGGAGGCTGCCCCTGCACTGCTGGGGGGTGGGGGTGGTGGGAGACATGGGTGGGGGCCTGGTGGAGGCTGCCCCTGGTGGCTGGGGGGTGGGGTGGTGGGAGACATGGGTGGGGGCCTGGTGGAGGCTGCTCCTGGTGGCTGGGGGGTGGGGGTGATGGGAGACATGAGTGGGGGCCTGGTGGAGGCTGCCCCTGCACTGCTGTGGGGTGGCGGTGGTGGTAGACATGTGTGGGGGCCTGGTGGAGGCTGCCCCTGCACTGCTGGGGGTGCGGGTGGTGGTAGACCTGAGAGGGGGCCTTGTGGAGGCTGCCCCTGCACTGCTGGGGGGTGGGGGTGGTGGTAGACATGGGTGGGGGCCTGGTGGAGGCTGCCCCTGGTGGCTGGGGGGTGGGGGTGGTGGTAGACATGAGTGGGGGCCTGGTGGAGGCTGCCCCTGCACTGCTTGGGGGTGGGGGTGGTGGTAGACATGAGTGTGGGCCTGGTGGAGGCTGCCCCTGGTGGCTGGGGGGTGACGGTGGTGGTAGACATGAGTGGGGGCCTGGTGGAGGCTGCCCCTGCATTGCTGGGGGGTGGCGGTGGTGGTAGACATGGGTGGGGGGCTGGTGGAGGCTGCCCCTGCACTGATGGGGGGTGGGGGTGATGGGAGACATGAGTGGGGGCCTGGTGGAGGCTGCCCCTGGTGGCTGGGGGGTGGGGGTGCAGGGGGACATGTGTGGGAGCCTGGTGGAGGCTGCCCCTGGTGGCTGGGGGGTGGGGGTGGTGGTAGACATGGCGTGGGGGCCTGGTGGAGGCTGCCCCTGCACTGCTGGGGGGTGGGGGTGGTGGTAGACATGGGTGGGGGCCTGGTGGAGGCTGCCCCTGGTGGCTGGGGGTGGGGGTGCAGGGGGACATGTGTGGGAGCCTGGTGGAGGCTGACCCTGGTGGCTGGGGGGTGGGGGTGGTGGTAGACATGGGTGGGGGCCTGGTGGAGGCTGCCCCTGCACTGCTGAGGGGTGGGGGTGGTGGTAGACATGAGTGGGGGCCTGGTGGAGGCTACCCCTGCACTGCTGGGGGGTGGGGGTGATAGGGGACATGAGTGGGGGCCTGGTGGATGCTGCCCCTGGTGGCTGGGGGGTGGGGGTGCAGGGGGACATGTGTGGGAGCCTGGTGGAGGCTGGCCCTGGTGGCTGGGGGGTGGGTGTGGTGGTAGACATGGGTGGGGGCCTGGTGGAGGCTGCCCCTGCACTGCTAGGGGGTGGGGGTGGTGGTAGACATGAGTGGGGGCCTGGTGGAGGCTGCCCCTGGTGGCTGGGGGGTGGGGGTGGTGGTAGACATGGGTGGGGGCCTGGTGGAGGCTGCCCCTGGTGGCTGGGGGGTGGGGGTGATGGGAGACATGAGTGGGGGCCTGGTGGAGGCTGCCCCAGGTGGCTGGGGTGTGGGGGTGCAGGGGGACATGTATGGGAGCCTGGTGGAGCCTGCCCCTGGTGGCTGGGAGGTGGGGTGGTGGTAGACATGGGTGGGGGCCTGGTGGAGGCTGCCCCTACACTGCTGGGGGGTGGGGGTGGTGGTAGACATGGGTGGGGGCCTGGTGGAGGCTGCCCCTGGTGGCTGGGGGGTGGGGGTGCAGGGGGACATGTGTGGGAGCCTGGTGGAGGCTGCCCCTGGTGGCTGGGGGGTGGGGGTGGTGGTAGACATGGGTGGGGGCCTGGTGGAGGCTTCCCCTGCACTGCTGGGGGGTGGGGGTGATGGGAGACATGCGTGGGGGCCTGGTGGAGTCTGCCCCTGCACTGCTGGGGGGTGGGGCTGGTGGTAGACATGAGTGGGGGCCTGGTGGAGGCTGCCCCTGCACTGCTGAGGGGTGGGGGTGATAGGGGACATGAGTGGGGACCTGGTGGAGGCTGCCCCTGGTGTCTGGGGGTGCAGGGGGACATGAGTGGGGGCCTGGTGGAGGCTGCCCCTGGTGGCTGGGGGGTGGGGGTGGTGGTAGACATGGATGGGGGCCTGGTGAAGGCTGCCCCTGCACTGCTGGGGGGTGGGGGTGGTGGTAGACATGAGTGGGGGCCTGGTGGAGGCTGCCCCTGCACTGCTGGGGGGTGGGGGTGGTGGTAGACATGAGTGGGGGCCTGGTGGAGGCTGCCCCTGCACTGCTGGGGGGTGGGCGTGATAGGGGACATGAGTGGGGTCTGGTGGAGGCTGCCCCTGGTGGCTGGGGGGTGGGGGTGATGGGAGACATGTGTTGGTGATCAGTAGTGCAAGGTGACATGTGGGTTGGCTGGTGGGCATGGCCATGGTGGATGGGTTGCCTGTGGGACATGAGCAGGGGTGCAGGGTAGTACCCTGTGGTGTGGGCTGCCTGCAGGCGCCGTGGAGGGTGTAGAGGGAACACCTGGGAGGACCCACATGGCCAAATCACGTGTAGCATTCCCCGGCACCATCGAAATACACGTACCCTGCTGATATCGCGTGTGAATCTTCCCGCGTACCTCGGAATACACGTACCCAGGCCAATCGCGTGTGGAACTTCCCGCGCACCCCGAAGTACACGTACCCAGGCCAATTGCGTGTGGAACTTCCCGCACACCCCCACCTACCCAAGCCAATCGCGTGTGGAACTTCCCGCGCACCCCGTAGTACACGTACCCAGGCCAATCGCATGTGGAACTTCCCGTGCACCCCCACCTACCCAGGCCATTCGCATGTGGAACTTCCCGCGCACCCCAAAGTACACGTACCCAGTCCAATCGCGTGTGGGACTTCCCGCGCACCCACACCTACCCAGGCCAATCGCGTGTGGAACTTCCCGCGCACCCCGTAGTACACGTACCCAGGCTAATCGTGTGTGGAACTTCCAGCGCACCCCGAAGTACACATACCCAGGCCAATCCCGTGTGGAGCTTCCCGCGTACCCCGAAGTACACGTACCCAGGCCAATCGCGTGCGGAACTTCCCGCGCACCCCCACCTGCCCAGGCCAATCGCGTGTGGAACTTCCCGCGCACCCCGTAGTACACGTACCCAGGCTAATCGCGTGTGGAACTTCCCGCGCACCCCGAAGTACACGTACCCAGGCCAATTGCGTGTGGAACTTCCTGCGCACCCAGGAACACGCGCACATGCTATTTTTCACACAGCGGGTGTCTGTGTTTGTCGGTGCCCCTTTGCACCTCATTTGTCCTAGAGGGCCACTGTATGGCCCATTCATCATGGCTGTATATGGGTGCTTTTTGTTAGCGCACATTTTGGCGCACATTTTTTTAAGTCGCAGGGGCGCTACCGCCTGCTTTCTTGTGGCGTACTTGTTTGGCCCTGTGCGCGTCTTTGACCGTGCGCTGGTTTGCCCTATTCGATTCCATGAATACGGGTTGTAGGCGGGCGTGTGGGCGTTCCGCGCACTTGCCTCCTGTACTTCCCCCGTGACGCCCATATTTTCACGTGTTGTTCCCCATTCCGAGTGTTACGCCCCGTGTTCCGCCTACTTTTGTGATGTGCGCCGCGCTATGTGCGATTTCGCAGTGGCCATGGTGCACGCTGTTGGATGACCTGTGCGCCGGTGTGCGCGGCGCACATTTTTAGCGCACAACCAATGTTTTTCTCGCGCACGGACTTCCATGAATCGCTGTGCGCTGGTTTCCCTGCGATTTTCGCACTTGCACTGCGATTTTCGCACTTTTCCTGAGATTCGCACGTTTTGGCACCTCTGCGTAGGAATTTTCGGCGCACATTATTTCCATGAAACGACCCCTCAATTTCCAATGGGAGTGAGCAAGTAACCAGAAGACCCAGCCCATACAGCTCTTTTGATGCTCCCAATATTGCATCCTGACACTCTCTTGTTGTTAGGCCAGCCTCCACCATGTGGAGGTTCTTGCTATTCGGAAATCGTACATATTCAATATATTTTTAGCTGAAAAGATAGAGATTTGGAATTTGTTTGAAACTTGACAAAATTAAATTTCTACAGCGTGACGCCACTTTCTTGTGGTTCGAATTTACAGTGAGACACATTTTTGGCATTGCAAAAATTGACTTTTCTACAGCTTTCCTCATTGATTGTTCTCCGATCTGTCCTGAAGCCGTCCTCACAATGGCGGGCAGCATTGTAGTCCCACCAACATTTGTTGATTTCCCTTCTTCATTCCAGATCTTATCTATCATACAATACTTCCCTTGACCCAATCTCACTTTCTCCTGCCCCAACTTCTTTATGGGGCGTTTCAGGAAGATAGGTGCCAGTTTTGCCCTCTCCCCTCCTGTTGAATTCACTACTCCAATAGGACCTCTTCCTTGGTATCTCCTTTGCCCTTTGTTCGAAAAAAAATATGGGCGCCATCGGGATTTCTCAACCATCTGCAGACCAACCACAGTTTCATTATTTCCTCTGGTCTATGTTCACCCATTCCCCGTGACCAAGTTCATTTGTTCTGTCTTATTCTCCCTCTCTTGGGCCTGCCAGTCTGTTTGCAGTTCCACACTCACACTTATGATTTTAACTCCTTCTTGCTGCAAATTATCCAGACCCTTCCTCTTATCTTTTTGATTACGCTTTCTTGTTTCTGGCTGTCCTTCTTTTGGGGGGCTTACTTTACAATCCTTACTAATGACAGTTGTAGAGTTAAAAAAATCTTCTATCATGGAGGTCGCTACTGAGGAAGAGTTACATAATGTTTTCAAAAAGGAATTTGTTCCTGTTTTCTTGTGTTTTACACATTTTTGTTTCTTCCTTTTTTCCCTCCTCTCTCGGTGTAATGGATTCTTTATTGCTTCTCCTTCTTCTAGCCTCTCTCTTCCTCAATCTCCTTCTACTTTTAGAAAGGCGATGCCCAGTCTCAGTGTTGGTTTGTTCAACTACAACAAGGTCTTTGGGGGCCAACTCATCCTGCTGTGGGGTGGTTGTACTTCCATTCAACATCTCCCCTACCACATTAGCCAGTCTTCTGAACTCCTCAACAACTGAGTCTGATAACAGGGTATCATCAAAGGAAGAATTTGATTCCTCTATCCTATCTCCTTTTCTTTCATCCAAATTCTCCTGGCACCCTAAATTTAGGTGTTTCATAATGTCTTGCATGGGGACATTATTAGAGACTTCCTCTTTCCTTTTAGTTGAGAGCGATATTTGGACAGCTGACAAGTCTAACCATTGTTTAGTTAGCTCCAGTTGGAGGTCCTTCAGAATAGGAGCCAATGTGGAGTTTATCGCATTGTTACACCCCACCAGGAATGAATCGAGGCTTGCTATTTCTTTAGTTGGTCCCATAAAACCCCAGCCTGCGATTGAACCTCTGCTCTTAACAGTTCAAAAACAGACACCAGAGAGTTTAGGACGGAATTGAGTGCAGACAAGGTTATTTAATTTAGCTGAGTTCCAGTTTGTATTGTGGGATTATACTGCGAGCCATTACATTCCTCTTCTACATCAAGGGACCCCCCAACTGCTACTGATGCTACTAAAGAACAGTTCCCTGTCCCTATATCATTGACAGGGTCATCCATTCTTGCTTCTTCTAGAGACGCTTCCATTAAGGGGGTATGGTCACGATGTTCCCCATTTACACTACCTCTTTCCCTAGTCTGTATCCTAGGATCTTGGGTGGCAATCAGTAGCTCATCATAATTTGTGCCCCTCCTTCTCCTCTTTTCAAAATGGTCGTCTATTTTCATTTGTATCTCTTTTGTTGTAACAGTATATTCAAGCCCCCGCTTCCACGATTGTCTGATGGCCTGTTGTTCCTGAGCAAAACGTGGCCCTGCCACAGGTGTTTGAGGCAATGGTTGAGCATGCATTTGGGCCTGGATGGATTGCCTGCAGGCCGGTATGGGACAAATCCGTTCCAAGTGAGAGTCCATTGAAGTGGACTTTTCTTCAGCTGTAGGGGGCATTATAACCGGCCCTTCCCATTCTGGAGATGTGACATCATCCTGAAACTTGGTGCTGCGAAGTATAATTCTTCTTAGAGCTCAGGGGTGACGTTAGAAAGAATAGATTTCAGAGGCAGTCCTCGTGTTTGAGATTGTTTGTATAAAATTTGCTCAGCAATCTTTTCTACTTAGCCCCTATTTCTTCGCTACTCCGAAACCACTTAATGCGAAGGCTAAACAGATGATGACTGGAACCCTTTCTAATAAGCGGATTATGTGGATGGGAATCTGTGCCCCGACACCGGTCCTCCCACTTTGCTGTTTCTTAGTTTCCTGATGTGAATGTTTCTGCTTAGGTTTGTTGCAGCTAATACAGCTGATTATGTGGCAGTTCCGCGAAGCCGGATCAAAGGGCATTGACCCCAACAGTCTCCCGCTTCCTGCCACAGCATTAACAGACAGTTAAACACACTAGTCCACTCTAGTGCCGATGAAATGATAACTTGCCAATGATCCTGGAAAGTTCCTTTAAATGGAAAACCGCCACTTTTCCTTTTGAAAATTCACACGGGTGCTTTTGCGGCTTCGATTTACTACGTTAGGCGAGTACTGCAAGATCAAAGGGGACCTGTCCCAGCAGTCTTTTCACTCACGCTGAATATTGTACACAGCCAAAAGTTCAATGACTCAATAACACGAGCTTACCTGTTACACTGCTGCTCAGAGGTTTTTCAAAATGTCTCCCCAGAGGTCTTCTGTCTCTCCAACTCTCCGGATACCGATGGACCACGAAAGATCACTTTCACTCCCACTTCCTCGCTGTGCGTGCGCCGCCCTGCAAATGGGAATATGAAGTCTCTTCAGCCCTCTCAGCTCACAGGCTCCTCCTCCAGTTAGAAACAGAAAAAATACTTGTAGAATGCTTGTAGAATCACCACAAAAGACAACTTTCACTCCCACTTCCTCTCCAACCTGCTAATTTAGTCCACAATCGATTCCGTTTCATGCGATCAAAGGCTGCTGAAATGTCTATTGAGGTAAAGTAAGTGCAACCATCAGGGACTGCCCAAGCCAATTCTTATATGGTTTTCCAGGCCGTTCATGTTTGTTGAATGACCTTTACAAAAACCATTCTGGAGTTTGTTCAGCGCCTATGCATAGAAGTAGCCCATTGCTCCAGGTGAGTTAATAATAGGGAATAAAAGATCTTACAATCAACATAAATTAACGAGATTAGTCGATCGTTTTTGGGCTAAGACCTGCTACCTCATTTGAAAATCGGTACAACGTGAGCCGTGCTGCAAGATTCTGGCATCACTCCAGTGTGGAGGATACTTCTGAATTGCAAAAACAACACGTTAGCCCAAATAATCGTGTCGGCCTTAAAGGTATTATTAAGTTAGGCAGTTCAGACCCAGGGCTTGTGACTTCTTGCATTTCTTTAATAGATTATGAATGACTTCTATGTCCAATTCTTGCTGCCAAGAATAATCATATTTAGCAGTACATATTGATAAGTTTTTGCCATCATTCATGGGGGGAGATCCAAATAGATCCTTGAAAAACCTGATCCATTGAAATTCCAGAACTGCATTTAATTGTAAGGTAATGGTAATAGGATCTTGTTTATTGATTAGGGACCAAAACGACTCCACATACAAGTTAATCAGAACTTGGAGCATGGTTTCAGCGTCACCCTGCATCATTAGTGCTCTCTTGGACTTATAGAAATTCTTGTATTTTTGTTTTATTTTCATAGCAGAATTCACTTTAGTTACGAGATCCTGGGTTGATGCCATAAGTTTTCTAATCTCTTTTCGCATAAGAGATTTGGCTGAGGCCAACTCTTCATTATAGGTATGGGTGGGTCTAGTAGGTTTCAAAGGTCTAAACCTGGTGGCAATTCGAACACAATTAACCATTTCAGACATAAAGTCCTCAAACTTGTTCACTTTAAAAGTCTCAATTTTCCACTCTAGTGAAGTTGTTAACATAATTGTGTTGAGATATCGGTTTAAGATTGCAATGTAGGACCAGCGTTTTGCATTATCTGAAGAAGTAGTTCATAAGTGGGACACATGTATTCATTCTCTAGTGATTAATACAATATTTAATTCAGCTTTTAGAATGCCATGGTCACTCCAGTCTTTCCTGAGCACAGTGAAAGAAGTACAATAGTTTGACAAATAATCATCAACAAAGATATAGTCCATGGTCGATGAACTAACCCGCCTAAACCATGTTTGCATATTATTTGCTTAATCAAAGTCCTTCCCATTCAGTGGATGGTGCCCCAGCACCCCTGGGGCCATACACAAGCTTCTTCCTGCTTGGGATTTAACATTTTGGGAGAACATATCAGACGATAAATCAAACAAATCATTTTCCATACCCTGAAAAACACAGTTAGCATTTAGGTCCCCTGCAAGTATTACCCTTCCATGAGGGTTACCAGCTGACCATAGGAGAATACACTCAGAGATCGCCCCTAGGAAAGGTTTAAGCTCAGAAATCCCCTTGTGCCAGTAGACGTTTACCTCTAACCATTTGAAAGTCAGATTAGCTGAGGTCAAAACGACTGCCATGGCCCCAAATGGAAGTTCATCACATTTATAGCAGCAGACATTCCCATAGCCAAATCAACAGCAATTATAAGCCCTCCAGATGCCCTCCCAAACTTGCTGGCTCTTGCTGCTTGGTTAAAGACTTAAAAACCATCAACACTGCGGCCTTGATCAGCCAGGCCTCTTGGAGCAGGATACAATTTGCCTCTTTGAGGGTAGACATGGCAAGCAGATTGGAAAAGAGATGGCGGCTCCCCCTCATATTCCACAATTTGATATACAGGGACATATCCCTCTTCACATGAGAGCCACCAGTAAGTTGATTATGGATCAGGTTTACGCCACAGTGTTGATGTGGCTGCCGGCCCCTCAATATTATTGCCATCAGGCTGTTCATCAATCCTAACCACTGATCTTGGCCCTGGCCAGTGGGATGAACCATAATGCGAATTGAGCGTATTTCTTCTTTGGAGGATAGCTCAGGGTCAACATGCTCGCCTTGGAAGCAAGACGACATGGAGCAAGACAGGTTTGATTCCCGGGTCCACGCTTAGAAACCTCTGGGTATTAAGCGTGTTATAAATAACCTATCATATCATATCATATCATCATATTTAAACAGGAACTTTCCTTATGTAAAAATATCAAAATAAGGTCAAGCACCTGGAAGATATTATCGACGTAAGAACCCTGCCTGGTTCGCAAAACACTAATTCTCTCAACTCTGAAGCTCAAAAGAACTGGATTTCTTAAACCGGTCCTTATAATGTGACTAACATGTGTTAAGACAGTGTATTTACAGTACAAATGTGATTCATATTCAAGGACCACGTTATTATTTGAGTTAAGTACCAAATAATGTCATATTTAAGGGCTATTAAAGTATTATGTTAGGTATCACTTTATATCATTTGTGACTAGATTTGCATATATTTCATCTTACCTAAAACAATGGAATGTAGAGTCTTACAGGAATGTAGGAGACATTTATGGGGCAACAATTAATTTAGGAAGTTCGTCCAACCAATTGAGAAAATTTGGATTCTTGACCATCCTTGTTTTTGACTCATATAACACCAATGTGCACCACCCACCCCTTCCACAGTATATATAGAATTATTAATCAGTAAACAAAATCAGAATCACATCTTAGTTATCGAAATGCACACCACCACACTCTGTAGCACAAAATCCTCACTTCTTTATAAAACTTGTCACAATCCAATTGAAAACTCAGTTTGATTCTTTTTATACCAAAATCACAGAATGTTTAACACAACAACATGTACATTTTCCATCTGACTTTCTATTCCCCCCTGTTTACATGTAAAAAGAAAACACAGTTCTAAAGAATACTTTGGAGACCTGGGTCACTCATGAGAATAACCCGAATGTGGGGATAATTAATGCAGCAACCTAGAACCCGGACAGTACACTTGTGCTTTACAATCTGCTTTGTATGGGGTCTGATTTAAATAAAATATAGCACTCTTCGATTGGGCAAAATAAATTTGACGTACGCAGTGCTCTATATTTATGAACTTCCTGTATGATTTCCCAATCTAGCTCTGTTCTAGAATAACAGACTTTTAATAACAAACTCTTCTCTACAAATAATGAACCATTTTTCTTTCACACTATGCAGTGGGAAAAGTCTGCCTTCAATTTGGAGTCAATTTGGAGTCAATTTGGAGTCCCTTTCTCACTCTCAGTAGAGTGTGTGCTTTTAACTCTGATATATTTCACTTGGTTTCACTATGAAGGCACTTTTCTGAATAGCACGGATCCAGGTATTTAGTTTTCCTTTTGCAACACCTGTGCTTTAAAGCAGGGTATGGGTAATAGTAAACAGGTGGTAATTTCGTTTTTTAATCCCTCCATTTTAGGGGATGTTGTGGTTGTCAAGAATAATGTAGGGATACCCAATTACTTTATCAGACTCTGGGACTCATTCCGAGTATGGAGGTAGTCATGGCACTTTTTGCGCCATGACTACCTCCCATATCGGTTCCGGGTCCGACCTGGTTCAATGGGGACTTACCGGTCCATTCCAACCCTGGAGGGATCGGTAAGTCCCCATTGAGAAATCCATTCCCCATTCCCATTTGAGCCCCCATAGGGCTCAATGGGAATGGGGAAGTAGCTAATAACGGTACCACAATTTGCGGTACAGTTAATAGCTCTCTGGTCCCTTAGCAGCTCCCGTTAAGGGCGCCTGGTAAAACCAGGTGCCCATTGCGGGACCCACTAAGGGACCGCAGAATAGGGCGCAAAGGGATTACCGGCACTGATGTCCTTAACGGTGCCCGGTATCCCTTTGTGCCCACCTCGGAATGAGGCCCTCTATCTTTATCATCACTCGGATGAATGTTGAGAATTTTGAAGTTCCCCAGTATCACTCTAATGTCCGTTGACAATGTGGGAATGAATTAAATTATTAATTAATTAGAGAATGCTAGGTATCAATCTACTTTGGTATGCCCACCCAATCAATAAAGGGAAGATATTAATTCAAATAGCAACCCACCAATGGATTGTCTTATTTACTTACTTTTAATCACTCTGGTTCCATGCTTAGGAAAAGTCATCAAGGTCATCTCATGGGAAGCATAGGGACTTGGTCAGATGGCCCCTCCAGGCTCAGTTATGGATAGCCTCCAGCATCAATCCCTCTGTCCTGGTTCCCTCCAGATTTTAGTCTTTCTGCTCATCTCCTCTGACATCTTCTGTCTCTCTTCCAATAATTGTATAGAACTCCAGTTAGCTTAGACAGCTCAGATCATTTCAGACAGCTCTCCTAGTTTTAGTCAGTTCAGACCATCCCCATTTTGGAAAGAGATCCCCTTTTCCCATTGTGTGTCTACTTTTAAACCCCTAATCACATCCAGAAAATCTCTTAATTATCTGGTGTCAGCTTATTTGCTCATTAGTTGGATTGGACACTGATTTTCCTCCCCCTTAAACAAGGCCCACCCCCTTTCCTCTAATTGGTCCTGAAGTTTTTAGAGTCCATCTCTGGGAGTTATGGTGCCACGCATTTGAAATGGCATTTCTAAACAACTTCAGTTATGAACTTAAAAATCTTCAACATCACATTTTTATTCCAATTTACAGATATGTATTACAAACTATATATTTCTGCATTGGTATGATCACGCCGGTCACAGTGCACTGTGTCTCATGTCGGCACGTGGCTGCAGGTGTGAATGGCGATTTATTCATACAGGATAACAATTAGAATCATCAGATTATACAGACAGGTATCTGGTTCCATTAGCTACAATATTCCAACATCTCCTATATGGAATTTATTCTGGGAAGCTGAATCACATTTTAGCTAATAACTCTTGGTCCCAAGGTTACATTTTATGGGGAGTTGTATTATCAGATGGGGCTTTTCATAAGCTTTTTGGGAATATGTTAACCATTTGTGTACGCTTTCACAGTCCCCAAGTTAATGGACAAAATATGATTCTCCATATAAACCTATGGCATTCCATTAATTAGAGCATACGTTTCAGTTCATTCTAATCAAACATTTGTTCTTCCCAAGACCCTGATGTAGGCCTGGGTATTCACTCGGTGTTGACCAAACCTGCAATAAAGTACTTAAAATGTTTGCTCCCAGTGTTGATGACCAACTGTGTTCTTATCTTCCTTAAGCAGAGGGTATAACTCAGCCCCCTGACTCATTTGACATTCTCCTGGAACATGTCAATTGTCATCAGCCATCTGGGCTTCACTGCAAAACGAAATTTAATTTTGACTTTATTTTAAAGAGTTCACCATCTTTTAGCAGCATCATTGTTTATTCAGTGTTGTCATTCACCCAAATACAACCACTCCCCAGGCTCAAGCTCCACCTCCCTTCCTGGCTCTGCTGAGGAATCAAAAGAATTGACCAAATGTCTGGTACATGTAGTGGGAGGTGATCAGTTCTTGATCTTTGAATCTGTAGTGGGGGAAGACTTCTTCGGGTTTACACACAGGTTTTGGATACTTTGATGAACTGAAATTAGTATTTGTAAAAATGCATTTTTATTTACATTACATGATGCCTGCTTCAATGTCTTGCATCACACAAGATGCATTTTACTCCTGCATCTTCATTCTTGCAGCTTGTTTAAAAACAGTTACTTTTTTCTGTAGCCACCAGTTTCCTTAATGTGTGCCTTTAAATGTGCTCCTGAAAAGGATTTTCATCTGTAATCTAGTCATTTCCCTCAAAGCTGCAAAATGCACACATTTCTTCGTGGCATTTCTGTTTTGGCAATCTGTACTCAGGCGTTCCGGCCTATTCATACAAACACAGGGCACTGAATGTGTACCTTCTTGAAATCACCCTTTTCTGTTTGGCAGTTGAAAGTTATATGCTGGCCTCGTGATCTAGCATCCAACAAAGCACTTTTGGGCTTAATTTAGCCACAGGCCGTTCATTTGTATCTGGGGCTTAAAATACCCCACAGGAACTTCCATAAAAGTTCGATATTGTTCTACGATACATATATTTCACTCGTAATCCATACATTTGAGATTCAAAGTGACTGGCCTGAGTCTGGTGATATGAAGGGGGAAGTATGAAACTGCACAACACAGGGAACTCAAAATTCTTGGAATATTCCACCTCTCAGGCCTGACCCAGATCAGGAATTCACAATAACAAAACATGAAGAACATGTACAAAGGCATTGGTGGTCCGTTCGAACTGGTTCCAAATATAATACAAAGAAATTCCCATCCAGACGTCACTAATGGGTTTGGGCTTTCGGTTTCAAAGGGCTTGTCATCATTCATCAAGTTCCAGGTATCCAATAGCAAACTCCATTAGCCCAGATTAGGGGAAAGGTTATTTAACTATATGCACAGCAAAATACACTTGCTCTCTACACATATTGAGTATGTAGGCAATGCACCACCTCAGCCACCTTCAGGAAAATGTCAGCAACTCAACGCTAGCAACCGGAATAGATTCTAACATAAGGGACATTTTAAATCAAATGTTTGATTATTAAAATTATCACTGCGTTGCAATGCAAGCCCATAGCAACACAATCCTTTGGCATTATGTAGATATGAGTAGGGTGCTGGTCCTCTCTAGGCTTGACTACGCTAACAGCCGCTTCCTCAATCTTCCTTCTTCCTCCCTTTGTCCATTTCAACTAATCCAGAATAGGACTGCAAGACCTATTCCTGGCCTCAAGCCCAGGGACTGCATCTCTCCAACCCTAATTTCTCTCCACTGGCTCCTGGTTGCTGCTATGATCAAATTCAAGACCCTCTGCATCATTCACGAGGCTTTCTGTGGCCTGTTACCCCACTACATCCAACTCTCATGCCCTAAATACCTCCCCGCTAGAGCCCTTCAGTCTGCTAGCTCAAACTCTGTGCGAATCAGACGCTTCTCTAAGCAAAGAGTGGGGGGTTATTGTCTCTCCTCTCCAGGAGCCTCCCCCTGGAATGGTCTCCCTACCCCTCTGATGCTTGAGCTGGATCTCCTTTAGTTCCGGAAGCTGAAGACCCCCCTTTTCTTCTGTGCCTTCACTCTCCCCCTCCCGTGCTAACAACTTCTTCTGTCTCATTGACTTGCTGCCTAGTTTCCTCTGAGTACTACAGGGCTCCCACCAACCCCCCTCCATGCACTTACCTGCATTCCCTGGCATTTGCCCGCTGGTGTCCACTTAGCACTTGCACCTCGCCTCTTCACCCTTTTCCCTTCCCAACTTAGCACTTGTTTTTTCTGTGCAGACCGGCACTTCCTGCAACCTTCCTTGTACTTCTTTTCTGCACTTGCATGTTCCGGATGTCACAAGGCCTAGTAGGATCATTATTGTATTTTCTTCCATGTCCCCCCATTTTTGTCTTGTGGCGCCTTGATACACCATGTTTTGTGTAGGAGCCTTACAACTACCCAATAAAAAATCAAAATAGAACATTGTAAAAAATATATCTTAACCACCTTATGAATAGGGTAAAATGGCCAAAACAAATAATTTCACCAAATCTTATCTCAGCACAATTATTAAAGTGTCAAATTGTGCAGAGTGATATTTAGATTAAAGTGATATAGATTTTATTAAGATAGCATATTTTAATCAAAAATGAAATTGGCATCCCTTCAATAGGAGTAGTTTTTACCCCCTCCTTTGGGACTGCGAATCCATGCCTCTGCCATAAGGCAGGGGAGGAGTCAGACAGATATATAATAGCATGCACACAGGTTAATATGATTATGAAATATGGGGCCAATGAACATTGAGGAACAAACTAGAGAAAGGAGAGCACACATGATATTGTGAAGGGCTGGCCCCAGGCATATTGCAGAGCAGTCCATTGAAAGAAGGATGACCAGTCTATGCTTTGGTTTCTGGACAGCCAACTGAAGAGATGGTTTACTGAAGGAATGATTCTAGGCTGACTGAGTCCCCAGCTGACTCTCCAAAATCAGAAGCTACATTCAAAAGGTATGTTATACCACAATCAACCTCAGGCTGTCCATATAGGTTGACCAAGGTAAATATGGGAAGATAAAGGGGCAGGGAACTCTGGGGAATGCAATTTGAGAACAGTAGCACAGGTGCTGGTATTCAATGCCCTGTGTTACCACACCTATATTGAATACAAAGTGAGGTGTTCATTCTTTAAAGCCCAATGTGTACTTTGTATTGAGAAGCTAAACCTAAAAGTTAATGCATTTGTTGCCACTTTAATGTGGAATTGCCTTTGTAAAATCAAGTACTATTAAAATATAACTAGTGGCTTAAGCCGGTCTAAAGTCATTTTGGGATATAGTATCATTGCAAAATACTATTGCTGAGGATGACATCACCCAGGGTCATTGATATGAACGCTATGCAGGCATACAGAGATTAAATGTTGTGCATGCAAATACAGTGAAGAAAGTACATAAACACAAGTGAAGTTAAAGCGGCATACTTAGCTGTACTCAAATTCACACCCATACACAAATAGATTGCAAATAAAACACTCATGTTTAGTGAAAGTGACACATGCATGTTTTGAGAAAGTGGCACTCACGTATTTTGAGAACACAGTATACATGTTGGATTGGAATAGAGCAATCAGATCCTTGAGAGTATTACTTTGATTTCAAACCTACAAGATACAAAAATGCAAGCTGACCATAGTCTACATTGCCTACACATAGCCAATCCATTCACAACCCCACAGTTATAGAAGAAATATGTGCCTTGATACTGAGAAAATGTAATGTTTTACACATATTTGCTTTATTTGGTGTTGTTTAGACTGAAGCAAATGTAGAATGTCTTTTACAATACAATATATCTATATGTAGACAACTGTATGAAAGAATGCTTGAATGGACTGATATTGGTGAGATTCATGTAGGCAGGTAATTCCCTATTTTGGTTGATTATTGGTTTTGCTATAGCACTGTGTTGATCTCCATGATATAAAGCTGGAGACCAATGTAGTTGAAGTTACATTATTCTTTTAAATAAATTTAGATTTCTGAATACCACACAGTCTATTCCTTGGCCGGAATTGCCGGGTGGGATTGCATAAATGGGAATGTGAGAATGCATATCACATCTATGTGAGCCAAATACTACAATGCATAAAAACACAAAATATTCTTACCGGTGGTGCTAATGTGCTTCCTAATTCACAAATCTAAAAATGGAACTGATGGGTTGCACTTTGCTCCCAAGTGATTGAACACATCCCTACATTCTAGGGCTGTTAATGCCACATGAAGAGACTGAAATAGATTAGATTGTCTCAATGTTTTGTTTTTGCATCCACCCCCACAGAATATTAATTAATTTTGGAACCATAGCTGCTCTTTTATAAACATTCACAAAAGTAAGTACAGTATGTTATATCAAAAGTCTGAGTTTGTATGTACCAGTCATTTATTGTTGATGCGTCCTACTTTATGGGACAATGTGTTTAGTGGCTCTGGCTTCTTTAATGTTCTGCAAGATCATGGTAAGGGATATTGAGAAGAGTTGTGGTGGTAGAACAGACTCTTCATTCCAGCAGAGAGGTCAGGCATCACACTGTGATGAGTCAGACATACTAGTCCTTTCAATAAACACCAGCATCATGGTAACTTGAAAACGGATGCTAAATAATATGGACTGCTTGAAGCAGTAAAGGGCAATAAGTGATCTGTTGCTGTTGTAGCATACGATTTGAAGGGGTGCCCAAATCAGGGTAGATAAAATAGGCTATGGATTACACATTTAAGGCAATACATTGTGGTCATTGAAGTTTTGTGACTGCGATGAAACAAGCAAAATATAAAATCATAACAAAAGCCATAGAGTAGTCTGCTTTTTCTGTTGTAGACTGTGTGCCAATGGCACTGTGTATCTTACTGGCTTTTGTGAACAGCGCAAAGGACTTATGTGGATAGATTGTGATGATGGTAGCTGTTTGTATTCAGGACTAAAGGTGCCATCAATTGACCATAACTAGAAGACAGTCTGGAAATTACCATATAAATAGTTACTTTGTAACTTTCCACAAAGTGGAGGACAAAATATGAGCATAGAGGTTCCTTTCAGCTTTACGCTACACAAGACATATGGTGTGAAAATACGTTTGAATTAGTTGTAGAGTGCAGGCTACCACATGGGTAGTTTAAACGAAATGCTTCCAGTTAATGACGAGCTGTGACGTCCCCATGAAGTTGCAAGGTTAGTTTGTCCAGATGATCTTGCAGAAGCACTAGAGTGGAAGAGCACAAACCTTTTGTCAGTAAGATATACCAGCCAGCTAAGCACATTCCTCGGATATCTATGCTGAGGGTGAAAACCACAGGTTTGAATCCTGGTAGCACTGACTCAGACCTTGATCTTTTCGTGGTCAGTAACTTCAGTAACATCACATTGGGTAATTTTAACATCTTTCATACCACTTGGAATGCTCTTTAGGTATTCTCATTGGATGATCTGTGGGCTCCATTAACTGCCAGAGCCTGCAGATAGTTTGGGGTGCCATATTCCAGGGCCACTGGCAGCATGTTCAGAGTGTAACTGGAGCCAGCTCCTTGTGACTGCCGAAGTAGATTTTTGTGCAATCAAATGCCTGGGCACACATGCCCACAGCCAATTCCCTGATTGCCCAGACAGATTTAAATATTATCAACAGGCCCATGCCTACCCATGCCAATGTAAATACCAAAAGTCAAATTCTCATTTCCAAAAAGGAAGTAGAGAACATTGTGCTTAAGGCATATAAAGTATTTACAATCCTTCCACATGTATGTCACTTTGACCCTTTTTCAGTTTGGGCTATTAGGTGTCAATTGCAACACTTATAAGCCTGAAACTATTGCACTAGAGTTAAGGAGAAAATGGTATATAAGGAGGGACCAACTACGTACAAAAAAGAGGTCGGGGGATTTGACTGTTGGACCAAAAAGCCCCCTAACTTTAGGAACACCTAAATAACATAAACAAAAATGTGGTCAACAGTATATTGCTACAGGGTCAGGTGTCCAACCTCACTTGAGGGAAAACTGAGAAAAAGGGGAAGGATCAGTTACCCGTATCTCTAACCAGTTGCTGTTCACTGCATAAATTGCACAGTAGTGGGTAAATGCATGAAAACTGCACAGTTAACAAAATATTCACATATCAATTTTATTAAACATTCAACAATATTTTAAAATTCATCATAAAAATGCCACAATGGCACAGTTAATTATTTCATGCAAATCTTTGGCACAGTCCATAAGAAATTTGCATCAATAGAAAAAACAAGAAAAACAACCAAAACACAGTAGTGACAACTTAAGTACATCGGGAATAGAAGTGTACAAAAAAAACATAAACAAAGTATGTAGTTAAAGAAGCAGTAACGTAAATAATTGCATCTCAATCAACAAGCTCCTTCTGAGCACAACCATAAACAATAAGGTTGAAAGAAAAATAACAAGGCTATCTTGACTACTAAATCTCACACTCCTTCACTCCCATACAACCCAACATGTTTCATTCCTCACTGTCAAGACTTGATGGTCGCGAGGGACAAGAATACCTCTGTCCCGAAGCCACCAACAGCAAGAAAATAGTCACTTGCTGTTCGAGGATTAGGGCCACAGGTGGAGAAACAGGATACCCACATGGTCCAGATGACTGCTGTAAGGGAAAAGGAACAGGTAAGATCAGGAACTCACAAAGCAGAACTATACAGTATTACCCAAAGGAGAATGACACCTACCAAGAACCACTGGATGGAAAGCCTAAATGATGGGGTAATGCCTGTTCCCTCAGTGGGCTGAGATCAGGGAGGCCAGAGGAGGAAAGATGGAATGCCACACTGGAAACCACCTGAGTAGGATGCTCCGGGAGGATGGAAGCTGGAGCACCAAGTTATCAACAGCGAGTCCGGGTATCTCTTTGCCAAGGGAGTTGATTAAAGATGATCCAAGGGACGGTCCGTGGTCTGTAATTCCAAGAGTCCAATAGAGACCAAACAAAGTACCAAAAAAGGGAAAAGCCGAGGAATCCGTAATTCATAGTCTGTGGTCAAAAACAGTAGTTCCGGGTAACAAGAACGAAGAGGAGGCTCCAAAACGGCGTAAACAAACAGTTGAGAAGCGTTGTGTAGCATTCTGGAGCTCCTTAAATACCTGGAGACATGTGATGATTACTAAGGACGCGTTACGTGTCACTGCGTTGGTCGGTGGAGGCTTGGGCGTTGCTGGATCCAATGAAAATGTGGTGGTCCAAAGAGGCGGGGTTGTTACCATGGTCACCCGCGATGCCGTGCCATGATAAGTCTGTTGTTGGGGAGTAGGAGTGGCGGAAGCCATAAAATGTGGTTTGGTGCAGGTCCGGGTATTATGCAGGTTTGATGCCCCTAGTATTTGTTTGCCAGAGGTGGCCCGATTGTGCATTGAGGACATACACCAGGGGAGTCTCCACTTGAGATAAAGGCGATAACCCCTTACCTGACGTTTTCTCCGATGGCCTCCCCAACTCCTCCCACCAGCGGAAGATCTGATCTCAAGGGGGGGAATGGAGAGTGATCTGATGTGAGAGCTAGTACCCGGTCTGGGACATGGTCGGGAAGGAGCTCAAGGTTGGGTGAATGAACGTGCTGTAGGCATGACAGAATCCCCCCCAAAGGCCCACGACCCTGTGGGCAGGACGGATAGTCACAATGAAACCGGGAGACCAAACGGGGGGCATGGACATTCGTAGCCAACTCCCAAGACCGTTCTTCGGGACCAAAACCCAACCAGTCCACCAGGTAATACAAACGACCCCTAGAAATACGGGAACCCAGGGGGGCACTAACCTAATATTCTTCAACCCCGCCCACCGAAACTGGAGAAGGGGGAGACAACAACCTAGAAGCAGGGAGACAAGGTTTTTACAGAGAGGTATGGAACACAGAGTGGTTGCACCAAGAAGAGGGTACAGCCAACCTAATAGCCACTGGATTTACGACCTTCAAGACCGTGTAAGGACCCACAAAAGTTTACGTGATCCTGAAAGATGCAAGTGCCTAGTGGATAGCCACACTCTATCACCTGGGGTATAGGAGGGCGCTGGGGCGCGTTTCTTATTGGCCGCCAATCTCATAGATTCCTGCGCCTCGAGGAGATGGGTCATGGTTTGGGAATGTTGGAGGGAGAAATTGAGAGCACAGGCAGTTGCAGCAGGGAACAAAATAGAGGCGAGGTCAGGGATAGGCAGAGTACAGGGATGTTGACCATACATATCGATAAAGGGGAGGTGCCCAAGGAAGAGTGTGGGGCATTGTTGTAGGCAAATTCAGCCAAAGGCAGTAGCTGGTGCCAAGACTGCTGGAGCTGGAGGGTGAGACAATGTAAGTATTGCTCCATGACCTGATTCACTCTCTCCATTTGTCCGTCCGTTTCAGGATGGTAAGATGAGGAGAAACGGACGTCAATACCAATGAGGCTAGTAAGAGCTTTCCAGAATTTAGACGTGAACTGTGTGCCACGATCTGATATGAGGACTGTGGGCAGACCAAAGAAACAAAATACTTCCTTAAAGAACATGTCAACTATTTTGGGGGCTGTAGGAAGACCAGAACATGGAACAAAACTGGCCATTTTGGTAAACAAATCTACCACTACCCACACCGTATCCAACCCTTTGATCTTAGGGAGGTCCGTGACAAAGTCCAGGGTAAGGGTAATGCACCGACGGGGTGGTACAGGAAGCGGATGTAGTAGCCCAAGGGGGCGGCCTTTTCTAGCCTTACACTGGGCGCAGACAGAACAAGTGTTAACGTAAGCATCTACATCTTTTCTCATAGTGGGCCACCAGCACCATCTCTGTAATAGTCCGAGAGTACGCCTCTGGCCCGGATGGCCATTGAAGGGGCATCGTGGGACCATTCTCGAGCCAGATTGCATGTATCCGGTGTAGGTAAAAACAACTTTTCTTGATAGTACGGAAGACCTTCAAGTAGGGCCAAACCCCAGTCATTCAACTGGTCAGGATTAGATGACACCCATTGTCAGAGAGGTCAAGAGATCAGGAGTTGGAGTACAGACACATACTACATGTGTTTTCTCAAGCACCGTGTCCGGAAAACATGGGAGTGGGATGCCTCCAGGAGATCGTGAGAGTGCGTCAGCTTTCTGGTGCATGGCGCCTGGCCTATGTTTGATGACAAAATTGTAGACCGCAACAAATAAATGCCATCGGACCTGTCTACTGTTTACACACTTCATGGAGGCAAGATCCTGTATATTCCTATGGTCAGTGAAAACAACAACCTGATGAGCGGCTCCAAGAAGATGATGCCTCCAGATAGTGAACGCTTCCTTGATGGCCAGAAGTTCTTTCTCTGTAACTGTGTAATGGAGCTCGGAGGTGTTAAATTTGTGTGAATGGAAAGCAATAGGGTGTAAAGAGCACGTGGTAGGACATTTCTGGGATAGAAAAGCCCCTATAGCAAAGGAGGAGGCATCAGCCTCCACTATGAATAGCTGCTCTGAGTTTGGAAGCTGAAGAATGGGGGCTGAGGTAAAGCGGTTTTTAGTCTGTCAAATGCTTCTTGGTATAGATTGGTCCAGAGAAAGGGTTCCCGTGGTCTAGTGAGAGCTATAAGAGGGGCCGTAATGTCAGAAATAAATAGCCTATAAAAATTGGTGAAGGCAAGAAAGGACTGTAGGGCTTTGACAGATTTGGGCACCGGCCAATCTAACACCACACACATCCTGGAATCATTCATTGATAGCCCACCTGGAGATATGTGAAACCCCCAAACAATCCACCTCCTCAACATGAAACAAGCACTTCTCTGGTTTAGCATAAAGTGAATGTGAACGAAGACAAGAAAGGACTTCTGTTCCATGTCCCACGTGTTCTTGCATGGATGCTGAGAAGATCAAAATGTCATCTAAGTAAATGACCACGAATCTATCAAAGATATCACTGAATATGTCATCCATAAACCGTTGGAATGTGGCAGGTGCGTTGCATAAACTGAAGTGCATGACGGTATATTCATACAGCCCGTAACATGTACAGAAAGCCGTCTTCCACTCATCTCCCTTACGTATCTGAATCAAATTGTATGCTCCCCTGAGGTCTAACTTGGTATACACCAATGCGTGGGTTAATCGGTCTGACAGTGGGCCTATCAGGGGAAAAGGATATCGTTTTTTTATGGTGATGGCATTCAAGTGCTGATAATCGATGCATGGATGTAGGTCTCCCTCTCGTTTTGGGACAAAAAAGATAGGACTTGAGGCAGGGGAGATTGTCACGACCTTCACCAAAAACCCTGTCTGGCAAACCCATTGGCCAGGTGGAGTCAGGACTCAGGCCTCTAGAGCCTGGCATCCTCTTCAAAAGCCCTCATGGGGCCAGTCCTGCCGCCTATGGCGCAAGGCTAATACACCATGAAAAACAATGTGCTTGGGAACTACTTTATTGTATTGTCAGCCAACATGGAGGCATCCACATAGCTTGGTTCCTAAGAACCAAGCTATGCAGTCTAGTGTTTTGGGTGTGGCAGCCTAGGGACTACTTTACCTGGACTATTTTGTTGGGGCTATTCTTTGCAGCTTGCAACGTGACGCTCACCGTGTCCAGCCATTCCCTCGAACTTCGGGGAAGCAGAACCTGCAAGGAGAGCAAAGGAACATCATTAGCAGCAGCATCTTACCTACAGTTTTCATCTTTAAACACTCGCAGCTACTGAGAACAGCTTCCTCAAATCTGCACGCCTCCCAGACAGAACGACCTGAAAGAGGAAGATAGAGGAAATATTAAAGAAAGCAGTAGAGACATTTACAAATTACGAACTGCTGAAAAGGCTTACCTGGCTGGTCGTCTCTCGGCTGGCACCACTCCGGACATTCCACTTGCGCTGAAGAACACTGCGACCTACAAGGAAGGAAAACACAGGTTAGCAAAGGCAAGACTTCGCAGTGCTGCGCACAGCGCTTACTTACTGCACCATAGCGCTCTTAATGCACCATCATTTACCAGCGGGGCTCATCAAGCCAGTTCGCCGCGCTGAAGCTCTGCATACCTAAGAGAGAAAAAAAAGAGACATTTTAAACAAAGAAAGGCATGCAGGATAGCAACAAAAGTAAAGAACAGCAATAAGACCTACCTGAACAATATCAAACGGGCTGGCGTCAGTGAAATAACTGGACCGCACTCACCCATGAAAGACAACGCGCCCTTTCAAACAAGGCAGGACGGAGAGCACGCCTAATTCAACAAGGCAGAACCTTCCCCGCAGACCACATCAGGGCAAAGCTGAGAAGCATACCAGCGAGTAACCCAGCTGGGTGGCGTCCCTGTGGATACGAAGTGAGCATAACAGAACGCAAAGCCTACCATAACAAATCCACCTGGGTGCCATGGAGACATCGGAAATGGACCAATTGTCCCAATTACTAGGAGAGCTTCATCCTGAGGTTCATTCTGCCCGACAAGAGACTAATGCCCTCCGGAGAGACCTAATAGTGACGAAAGAACGCACTGAAGAGATTAGCAGGCAATACTTGCAATCACAGGCAGGACAGACGCCTCTACCTGGAAGCAATCCAACGATGCAAAACCCCGCCATACAACCCACTCCGGTACAGATCACGTTACCTGGAACACTGCCCCTGGCACCACCAAAAAGGTTCTCAGGCGACCCACGGAAGTATGCGGTATTCATCAATCAGTGCCGCCTTCATTTTCTATGTAGGCCTGGAGCATTTCCAAACGACCAAGCTCGGGTAGCTGTTGTCTTATCATACCTGAGTGGTAGTGCAGCAGATTGGTCGGTGCCGTTGGTAACCCATGACGATCCTCTATTACATGACTTTGGGGGGTTCCAGAGAGAAATGGAAAAACGTTTTGCTCGGCATACCCAGGAACAAGCAGTAGACAATTAACTCTTGTCCCTCCGACAGGGGAATCAGGACTTGTTAATGTACATTGCTACCTTCAACAGACTGGTTGCCGAAGCTAGGTGGCCAGAAAACAAAAGAACCACGTTATTCCATCGAGGCTTACGAGGCGAATTAAAGGACGTCTTAGCCCAGGTGGTTGATCCACCCAGAGACTGTGCAGAATTCATAAATCTGGTCATGCAGCTAGACAACTGGTTGCAGGACCGAAAGGTATACCGGTCTAAGACGGACCCTCAGACCGTGTATGTTCAACCAAGGGAAAACACACCCTGTGTACCTGAAAATGCTGTAGAACCAATGCAGACTGGAGGGATATGGCCTCCATTAACAAAACAAGAGCGGGACAAAAGAAGACAACAACAGCTTTGTTTGTATTGTGGGAAACCAGGACATTTCCTGAAGGACTGTCCAGTAAAATCCCCAAGAAGAACAGTCGGGGCCACAGAGAAGGACGAAGCTAAGGAATCGGAAAACTACCAAGCTCGACAAACAAAGAGGTCAGTTTGTCGAGTGAGAAGAAAGAGTTGCTGACCTCGCACTTTGCATAACCAGTGATCTTAATTAACCAGCAACAGTCGTCAAGAATGCATGCCGTTGAAGCATACATCGATAGCGGAGCAGTTGGAAATTATATTGATCAAGAACTGGCAGCAGAGATGGGGCTTCCTTTGTGTTCTAAGCCAACTATGGACAAGGTAACCACCGTGGATGGGACAGAAATCGCTTCCGGACCAGTAACCCAGTGCACAGCCAGGGTAACCTTGCTGTGCCAGGATGGACACCGGCAGTCTATTTCATTCGATCTCATCAAGGCACCTCAGTTCAGGCTAATACCAGGGATGCCATGGTTGGCTGCTCACAACCCATTGATAGACTGGCGGGCACGAGAATTAACCTTCCCCGGTGACTGCTCCCCTACCTGCTATTACCAAGAGGAGAAACCTGACGTCTGTATCCCCTATGACTGTCAGATCGACCTTGTTCCTGGTGCACAAATCCCTTGCGGCAGGATCTACGCTCTCACAGAACCAGAAAACCTTAATTGGAAATCCTATTTAGACCAGTACCTTGCAAACGGATTTATCCGTCCTTCGAAGTCCCCTGCAGCCAGTCCTTTGTTCTTCGTACCAAAAAAGGAAGGATACTTGAGAACCTGTATTGACTACCGCACATTGAACCAGATCACCGTGAAGAACCGCTACTCCTTGCCATTTATCCCTGAGATGCTAGACCAAGTTAAAGATGCCCATATTTATACCAAATTGGACCTTCGAGGAGCGCACCACCTGGTCCGAGTCAGAAAAGGAGATGAATGGAAACCGCCTTCCATACTAAGTACGGCTTGTTTGAATATCAAGTCATGCCCTTCGGGTTATGCAATGCTCCTGCGGCATTCCAATATTTCATGAATGACGTCTTAAGGGAGTTCATTGATGTGTGCACCTTAGTGTACATAGATGACATCTTAGTATACACAGCCTCGGAACAAGATCATGTCAGGCACGTTCGTTCAGTCCTCACCAAGCTCCATCAACATCGCTTGTTTGCAAAGCTTGAAAAATGCTTTTTTCACGTCACCGAAGTAGAATTTCTTGGTTTTATCCTTACTCCAGGAGGCATCAGAATGGACGTGCACAAGGTAGATGCTATTCTGAAATGGCCTTCACAGACGCCTCTGAAAGGGGTACAAAGCATGCTGGGCTTTGCAAACTTGTACCGCCGGTTCATCTCAGACTTCGCTCAGGTTGTGCACCCAATCACAGTACTATTACCAAAAAACAATAAAACGTTTGCTTGGACCGAAGAAGCAGAAGAAGCCTTTCAGGAACTTAAACAAAGCTTTTATCTCCGCTCCAATCCTGTGACATCCTCGTCCAGACCTCCCTTATGTCGTAGAAACTGATGCGTCCAGTCTCGCAATGGGGCCTGTCCTTTCACAGAGAGACCCGTAAACCGGCCAGCTACATCCTGTGGCTTTTTGGTCGAAAAAGTTCTCACCTCCAGAGAGTAATTATGCCATCACAGACAAGGAAGTCCTGGCTATCAAATCAGCCTTTAAAGCCTGGAGGCACTACCTTCTGGGGGCCAGACACACCATGACAGTCATCACAGACCACCAAAACCTGCAATATCTCAAAACAGCCAAGGCCCAGTCCTTGCGCCAATTACAGTGGTCCCTTTTCTTCGCCGAATATGATTATGTAATCACATTTCGACCAGGAGTCAGAAACGGAAAGGCAGATGCCTTCTCTCGCATGGGCATAGATGAAATAGTATATACAACTTCAGACCCAGTACCTATTATACCTGAAGACAAACTCTTGGGTATCACGACAGCCTTAACAAAAGCAGAACTACAAAAAGAAATCCAACAGACAATGCATCCTGATGCCTCCCTCGCATGGCAAACTCCAGGAGAACAATATACCATCAAGGACCATCTACTCTTTTTTAGGGATTGCCTATATGTACCCAAGAAGAAATTACAACAGCATATTATTTCTAACTATCATGATTCACTGATCGAAGGGCATCCTGGTATCGCCAAAACCCTAGCTAAGGTGAAAGAGAACTTTTGGTGGCCTACCTAGTGTAAGGACATCATTCAGTATATTCAGTCCTGTGATGTCTGCACCCAAAATAAATCACAGAAACAAAAACCATCTGGTCTCCTACAACCATTGGACATTCCTCCAGTTCCATGGCACACTCTTTCCCTTGACTTCATCACTGATATACCTCCAAGCCAAGGGTTCAATACCATCCTTGTAGTTGTGGACTTATTCTCGAAGATGGCCCATTTTATTCCTCTCAAAGGCCTCCGAGACGCAGCCATTTTAGCAAAAGTGTTCCTGGAGGGCGTGGTTAAGCTACATGGCTTCCCTTCAGTTCTGGTCTCTTATCAAGGCAGCCAGTTTGTTTCAAACTTCTGGAAAAAATGTTGTGCAATGGTGCAGATCAACGTTGGGCTATCTACCAGTCACCATCCCCAAACGGACGGCCAAACCGAGAGAACCAATCAGACACTCAAGCAATATTTAGGGTGCATGCTGCACCACGAACAAAGGAATTGGAAACTCCTACTATGGATAGCCGAATATGCATATAACAATTCTTTGCATTCTAGCACGGGTCAAACGCCCTTCTATACCCTTTATGGCAGCCATCCATGTACCTCTGAACTAGACCTTCCAGCCAGCTTGGAAATGCCAGCGGTAAAGACTCTACACACAAGCATTACTCAGGCTTTCAAAAGGGCAAAGGAACACCTTATTCATGCCAAAGAAAACCAAAAGAGATTCGCTGACCAACACCGGAAAAAGGCCCCTGATTATCAAGTAGGAGACAAAGTTTGGTTAGCCACTAAATTCGTACCCATCAAGGGAACCCGGATCTTTCATCCCAGATTCTTAGGACCCTATACCATTAAGGCAATTATCAACCCAGCAGCCGTGAAACTGGATTTACCACCTAATCTACACATCCACCCGGTATTCCATGTGTCCCTCCTGAAACCAATGCAACCTGGAACACGGATTGGGACACCACATAAGCCCATACTTGTTGACGGAGAACCAGAATTCGAAGTCAAAGATATCTTGGACTCTAAATACTCTGGGACCAAGCTATATTATCTCATCGATTGGAAAGGATTTGGACCACAAGATAGATCCTGCAAGCCCAGTGAGAATATCCACGCACCACGTCTAATCAGGAAATTCCATCGGAACTTCCCAACCAAACCTGGGCCAGACAGAAGGAACACCATGGGAGGGCCTTAGAGGGGAGTGCTGTCATGACCCTCGCCCAAAACCCCCTCTGGGAAACCCATTGGCCAGGTGGAGTCAGGACTCAGGCCTCTAGAGCCTGGCAGCATCTTCAAAAGCCCTCATGGGGCCAGGCTCATACACCATGAAAAACAATGTGTTTGGGAACTACTTTATTGTATTGTCAGCCAACATGGAGGCATCCACATAGCTTGGTTCCTAAGAACCAAGCTATGCGGGCTAGTGTTTTGGGTGTGGCAGCCTAGGGACTACTTTACCTGGACTATTTTGTTGGGGCTATTTAAACCACACCCGAGCAAGACAACATGCTTCGCGTTACTTTGCAGCTTGCAACGTGACGCTCACCGTGTCCAGCCATTCCCTTGAACCTTGGAGAAGCAGAACCTGCAAGGAGACAAAAGGAACTTCATTAGCAGCAGCATCTTACCTGCAGTCTTCATCTTTAAACACTCGCAGATACTGAGAACAGCTTCCTCGAATCTGCACGCCTCCCGGACAGAACAACCTGAAAGAGGAAGATAGAGGCAACATTAAAGAAAGCAGTAGAGATATTTACAAATTACGAACTGCTCAAAAGGCTTACCTGGCTGGTCGCCTCTCAGCTGGCCCCACTCTGGACATTTCACTTGCGCTGAAGAACACCGCAACCTACAAGGAAGGAAAACACAGGTTAGCAAAGGCAAGACTTTGCAGTGCTGCACATAGCGCTTACTTACCGCATCATAGCGCTCTTAATGCGCCATCATTTACCAGCGAAGGCTCAACCAAGCCAGTTCACCGCGCTGAAGCTCTGCATACCTAAGGGAGAAAAAAGAGACATTTTAAACAAAGAAAGGCATGCAGGATAGCAACAAAACTAAAGAACAGCAATAAGACCTACCTGAACAATATCAAACGGGCTGGCGTCAGTGAAGTAACTGGACCGCACTCGCCCATGAAAGATAACGCGCCCATGCAAAGAAGGCAGGACGGAGAGCACGCCTTATTCTACCACAAGGCAGAGCCTTCCCCGCAGACCACATCAGGGCAAAGCTGAGAAGCATACCAGCGAGTAACCCGGCTGGGTGGCGTCCCTGTGGATACCAGGTGAGCGTAACAGAGATAGGATGACATATGTGGCCCAATTTCAATGAGCTTTGTACACACTCTTTCAATATCTGTTCTTTCGAGGTTGCTAAGGAGTGAATCCTCCCTTTTGGTATCTCTGCATCAGGAACCAAGTTGATGGGACAGTCATAGGATCTATGAGAGGGCAAAGTCGCTACACAAGCCTTATCAAAGACGTCATGGTATTTGGTATATTTTGCAGGAACCCCAGAAACCAAAGAACCCACTATGTGTTGTTGAGTATCTACATCCATGGGAGGAACCTCATCCAGGGTGGGTTGTGCTACCGCACCCAATAACTGAGAAGGCAAAGTCTCATTCCCCAGGGGAGTGAGACACATGGATTGACAATATGTTGATTCAAAAAACAGTTTGCCAGAAGCCCAATCAATCACAGGATTATGAAGCCTAAACCAAGGGATTCCTAAAATGATGCCGAATTGTGGTGTGGCTATCAGATCGAAGTTAACTATCTCTCTATGGTTCTCTTGAAGTGTCAGACATAAGGGAGCAGTCTGTTGAAGAATAGGACCTGATATTAAGGCCATGCCATCCACTGCTTGCACTGGTTCTGGTTGGGCTTTAGACTGTAAAGGGAGATTCAAGGAAATGGCTAATTCGTGATCTGTGTAGTTCCCTGTAGCACCCGAGTCAACAACAATCTGCACCGTGTGAAACATGTCAGGGGTATAAGACAGGACAGCCTGAACCATAATGGGTTTGTTTGAATGGTAGGCATAGTCATGGTGGGAGTCTGGTCTGAGCTCGCCCGTGCCCCCGTGGTTAAGGGTGAGCTTTCCGAAAACCCGGAGACTGGAGTCGGGGGCGTCTAGGACATTCCCTGACATAATGTCCATTAAGGCCGCATTAGAAACAGGTGTTCTCTGTCCTTCTACGTCAGTGGTCTTCAAACTTTTTTGGCCAGGGCCCCCCTGAGAAAAATTTGGGCAGGTCGGGACCCCCCAGAAATGCCAAATGGACAGTATATATTGCGCGCCGTCACCTGCTCCCATCAAAGTCGCTGGGCTCCCTCATCCCACTCCTACCCAGTCGCTGGTCTCTCCCCACCCCATCACACACCCAGGGCTCTCCCCACTCTGCTCCCATCACTATCCCATGGTTCCCGCCCATTGTGCTCCCACCATAGTCCCTCGGTTCCCCCATCCCGTTCCCAACACAGTCTGAGGGCCAGTGGCGGCTGGTGAATCTTTTTTAAGTGGAGGGGCATTAAGGGGAGGTTCGGGGGGGTTTCCCCCTGTGAATTTTTTTTTAAATAATAGGTTAAAATGTTGCATTGTAGAGCATACTTTTAACAAAAAATGGGTAAATAGCCAAACAGTTTGCAATTGTTGCTGGGAGTCCAGGGGGCAGGCATTGATATTTTATTTCTATCGCGCTCGTACACAAGTGTTTCAGAGCATGACAAGGCAAGGGAGGGGAACAGAGGAGAATAAAACAGCGATCTTACTAGGCCCAGTGACATTGAGAACGCGCAAGTGTGAGGGGAAAAGTGCATGGAAGGGGGGAGAAGTGGAAAGTGCGAAGCAGAGGAGAAACAGATAAATAACAATAAATAAATAATAAAGGCAACAAACAGTGGTAGTGCAGCCAGCAATTTGCAAGTGCTACGTTTAAGGCAGTAGACAGGGTAGGTCTGATAAGTGCAGGAAGAAAGATGGTTCTCCTCAAGTTTTAGAGTGGCAGGGCGCTGTTCCAGAGGGAGGCCCCAGCCGAAGACGGAGATCTACCCCCAGCTCGTTTCTTTGATAAACGACTGACCCTGAGGGAGTTGGAGGTAGAGGAGTGAAGAGCTCGAGAGGGGAGGTATTTGCGGAGGAATAGCTGAAGGTATTTTGGACCCAGGCCCCAGAAAGCCTTGTGGACAAGGCAGAGGGTTTTGAATGATAGATGTCCGGTAAAAAGATACCATCCCTGTCCCCTGGGCCCCACTGGTCCTAACACAATGAACATGATTATGTGTATATGCAAGGCGCTGCACATTCATACAGCAATCACTCTATCATTCACATGAGCATCCATCACCATACACTCACTCATAACGCATCCATACACATGTTTAAATAAAAACAATGAACATAAACGTACCTTCTGCATTGGCCTGTGTGTGGGTGCTGAAACGGCCTGCTCCAGCTGCTCTGTCCGTATGTGCGAGGAGGCGCAGGAGCTCCCCCTCGGACATACAGACATGCAGTGCCCCAGCCAGCATTTCCAATGAGCTATGCAATGCTGGCGAAGCAAAACGCCCCAGCACTTGCATGGCTCAGTGAGCATGTGCGGCTGGGGAACTAAACTGAACTGTCAAAGGGAAACAGCGTTTCCCTTTGACAGTTCAGCCAGCCCAGGAGCACTCCATTAGCTGGATAAAGCAGCTGAGGGAGTGCTCACTGTTTCACTGGGCTGGCTCCTTAGCTCCTCCATAATGGGTGAGGGGCCACTGGGTGGGCGCCTCTTGCCATTATGGATGAGCCGCCAGGCTCGGACAGGCCTATAGGGCAATGCCTGTACCAAAAATGTAAAATGCTAGTTTGGGCCAATCAAAATGGGCCACCATTTTGGCCAATGTGGACCATTTTGATGAGTTACTTAACTATGCAGTTAGTAATGTTGACCATTGTTGCTGAATATATCACAATTTACTTACATTTTAACACAAAGCACCCCTTTGGGTACTATTGAAACAGTGGGCTTCATAACTACTCTGGCGGTAGCTGTGCCGGTAAAACCGGCACAGCTACCACTGGAGTTGCATCCGGGTCTGGCACCCGCGAATGGGCAATTACTAGGTCATGCCGAGTTAGGCGGACATGATAATTGCCCTTTCGAAGGTGCGGGTAGATCCCCATTCCCATTTGAGCCCCATATGGCTCAAATGGGAATGGGGAGCTCGGATGCACCGGCACCGTTAATAACGGTGCTGATGCATCCGACGAGCTGAGGTCAGACCTGGCGGGGGCTGTCAAGCACCCACGAGCACAACTCTTACTATGGCGGAACGGTAGCAACGGTGCCGGTAGCTTACCAGCACCGTTGTTACTGGTCCGCCATAGTAGTAATGAGGCCCAGTCTGTGACTAAAGGAATGAATATCCATTTACAACTGTGGGCCACTTTTTCATTGTTGCCTGAGACAGTTTCATGCTTCAGCCCGCCCATGTGGGCCACCTCTGCCCATTTCTTCCAATCTAAAAAAAAAAAAAAAAAAAATCTTTTTTCATGCTGAGCTCTCAGGGCCCCCCTGGGATGCACCCGCGGACCCCTAGGGGGTCGCGACCCACAGTTTGAATACCACTGTTCTACGTCCTCTCTCTGCAGAAGTAATAGGCTGCAAACCCACCCATCTGCATTGGTTCTACTTGAGACACAGGTACAACCGACCTGCCTGAAGAATAATTTGCCTCTGTTTTTCTTTCAGCACGTCTGGCGTCTACTTAGAGGGCCAGACCAACAAGGTCTTGCTTTTGGGGGGGTAATGATGGTACCACCTCCAAAGCATCCTTCATAGCATCACTCAAACCTTTGTAGAATACAACCGCTTTCTTATTTTCAGGCCAGGAGGTCTCCACAGCCAATTGATTGTATCTGATGATGTAATCAATGAGTGACATTTTCCCTTGTGTTAGGTTTAATAACTCCAGATCGCGTGACTGCGCTTTGTGCCGGGTATCAAATACTTTGGTCATCTCTGAGATGAGTAGATCGAAATCATACAAAGCTGGATTGTCTTCTTCTGACAATGGATTGGCCCATGTAGCGGCTATTCCGCTCAAATGTGACAAGGTGAAGGCTGCTTTGGTTGTTGAATCGGGAAAGGATTGGGGTCTACACAAAAAGTGGAGTTTGCATTGATTAAGGAATGTTCCGAACATGCGGGGATCTCCATGGAACTTCTCGGGGCAGCCAATGGGAACGGGGCAGGGACAATGACTTGAGTAGGTGCAGTTGGTGGAGTCGGGCAACTGCTGGGCGTAGGTTCCGGATCCCCAAATTCAGGATCAGCGGGCAAGGCATGGCGTTCACTCTGAATGGTATCAAGGCGGTGGCTAATTGCCACCATGGCGGCAGTCATATCTGCCCGCAGAACCGAAATAGCTTGGACTAGAGCAGTCACTGGGACTGAACCAGAGGTATCCATGTTCCGGGCGACAAAAGGCTTCTCCATCTGTCAAGACTTCATGGTCGCAAGGAACAAGAATACCTCCGTCCCGAAGCCACCAACAGCAAGGAAATAGTCACTTGCTGTTCGAGGATTAGGGCCACAGGTGGAGAAACAGGATACCCGCGTGGTCCAGATGACTGCTGTAAGGGAAAAAGAACAGGTAAGATCAGGAACACACAAAGCAGAACTATACAGTATTACCCAAAGGAGAATGCCACCTACCAAGAACCACTGGATGGAAAGCCTAAATGATGGGGTAATGCCTGTTCCCTCAGTAGGCTGAGATCAGGTAGGCCAGAGGAGGAAAGATGGGATGCCACACTGGAAACCACCAGTGTAGGATGCTCCGGGAGGATGGAAGCTGGAGCACCAAGTTATCAACATCGAGTCCGGGTATGTCTTTGCCAAGGGAGTTGATTAAAGATGATCCAAGGGACAGTCCGTGGTCTGTAATTCCAAGAGTCAAATAGAGACCAAGCGTCATGTAGCATTCTGGAGCTCCTTAAATACCTGGAGACATGTCACGTGATTACTAAGGACGCGTTACGCGTCACGTGACCACTGCATTGGTCAGTGGAGGCTTGAGCATTTCTGGATCCAATGAAAATGCGGTGGTCCAAAGAGGCGTGGCCGTTACCACGGTCACCCACGATGTCACTCCATGATAAGTCTGTTAAGGGGGGGCGGGGAGTGGCGGAAGCCATAACCCGTGGTTTGGTGAGGGTCTGGGTATTATGGAGGTTTAATGACCCTAGTGTTTGTTTGCCAGAGGTGGCCCGATTGTGCATTGAGGACATACGCCAGGGGAGTCACCACTTGAGATAAAGGCGATGACCCCTTACCTGATGTTTTCTCCGATGGCCTCTCCAACTCCTCTCACCAGCGGAAGATCTGATCTCAAGGGTGGGAATGGAGAGTATCTGACGTGAGAGCTAGTACCGGTCCGGGACATGGTCGGGAAGGAGCACAAGGTTGGGTGAATGAACGTGCTGTAGGCATGACACTCACGCATTCCATACACACACAGTCAGGGGAAATTCATCAGGGGTATGCACTAAAAACAACATTTGCCAAGGTTGACAGTACAAAAAGGCGGAACAATTTTCAACGCCACACGTCCTGATTAATTAAGTTTGGGGTCACACATACTCTCACAATGTGCTAAGCCAGTCCCAGGTTGATAATATCACATAGGGATAGACTTATAAAGAACGCTAAACAAGGAGCTTGTTCCTGCTACTATGGTCAATTTCCAAATTGCTCAAAGTGGACCATTACAAAGGACCAAACTAAATAGCTATTTCCTGTTGCTGTGGTAAGCTTAAATTTTCCTCCAATGAGAGAAGGACATCAGACAACTGTAGAGAAACAAGGAGATGAAGAGGCTAATCAATAGGGTCTCTCACTCTTCAGACTGTTACATTACATCATTTGTGGAGCTATCACATGCTCCAATCATTAACTCAAAAAGGTGTTCAAACGTAGAGTGGCTCATTATAGTTGAAAAACCTCATGACGAGAGGAACATAAAAGATATCACATTCTCACTTTAAAAATCACACAGTTGGAAGAGTGGCTATCTGGCCTGAATTGAGGTTAAAAGAGAACTCATTGTCATGGGTCCAAAAATCTCAAAAATAAATCAAGGCAGCAATAAAACAATCTTGACTGGCTAAGCTATATCTAAGTGTTCAATGAGCTTACCGACAAAGGGCCTTCACAGCCACTAGACATGGAGAAGTATCTCAGAAGTCTAAAAGGTTCAATCCCGTATAGCAGGGTTTGCAGTTGGTTCAAATACGGTTGCAGGGGGCACTATTCGGTTCAATTGGAATCATCTGTAAACAATGCGAGAGAAAGCACTATTAACCAACACTCAGTGTCCCCTAAAACTCTGGGTGGTAAAAAGAGCAAAAGGATCATCAAACGTTACCTTGTAATGGTGCCACTACGCATTGTGACAGTAAACTGCTGCACTTAACGCAGTTCTTCCATTTTTCACCTCCCAACCGGGTGTGTCAGTGAGGGCAAAAATACAGTATCTGGCTTGTTATTCATTTAATCGCCAGCAAAGGGAACAGTGTAGCAAGCGCGACAACACTGTATCAGCTTGCAGGTGGAGTGATCTGACGAGCCCTAATCGGAGATATAGCTCACATCTATCTCAGAAGGTCAATCTCCAACAATTGCCTCTTACTCCTTAAAGCCTTATGACCCAACGCAGTGGCGCTGCCATACTACGTACGGCTTTTAACAGAACAATGGAAGATCCATTCAGCCAAAAAGCCTCTCTGCTCATAGCACGTGGATCTCCATAATGTAATGACCACGAAGCAAAGTTAGTGCATAGCTCGGTCCAACAAGGGAGTCACGGCAAAAGGAATAAACAGCCCTGTTGTGTTAGTCTAACATAAGGGTACGCCCATCTACTGATGAGCCCACATGGAGCATCAATTAAATAGCAGTGACTGGTGCTGCCACCCAGGGCAGTTAAATGCGGCGTGAAAATACTGAATAGCACATCGATCTCCATAATGTAATGACCATGGAACAGAGTTAGTGCATAGTACACTCCAACAAGAAAGTCGCGGTAAAAGGAATAAGCAGCCCTGTTGTGTTAGTCTAGCTTAAGGGTATGCCCATCTACTGAAAAGCCCACATAGAGCATCAGTTAAATAGCAGTGACTGCTGCCACCGCCCCGGGCGGTTTAAATGTGGGGTGCAAGTACTGATAGCAAAGCCAGATAAGCAAAAGTGCCAAATGAAAGCACCAGTGCTTACCGTTGTTGACAAAGTCCCAGAGGAAGAGCCTGCAAAATTCCGGTGCGTCCTGGAGTCCAGCGTAGTCAAAGGTACGTCTTTCCTTGCTATCGCAGTTAAGGGAGCAACGGATGGTCGTATCTTTCTGCCGTTTCTATAGGCAAATCGTAGTTAGCCCACGCGCCTCCCTTAATTGGGAGCACATGATTCTGCAGCCGTTCCCGCACGGCGTGTGTATCATAAAGTGTTCTGGGACATAAAGTTCCATTGCCCCACTAAGTAATATAAGGAGGGACCGACAGCTTGTATGTGTTGTTTGGTTATTTGCCCACCCACTGACTGCCCATGGCCATGCAAATCCCGTTGGCCATTCCTACCACCAGGTACCTGCCACTCCCCCCCACAATACTTCCTCGTGGGAACTCTTTAAGCTCACTTTAATCATGTCTTACCATCAAACTTTGCACTCAAAGTACCTGCCAATGTTTTTTTCAAAGCACTCTGCTGAGAGTTAATGACTTAATTGGAGCTGTAAACCCACTGCTGGTGTAATAGAAATATCTTATCCAGGTCTGCCTTCAGCCACTGGATTTATAAGCACTCTGCATGCCCTTCACTGAAGTCCTGTTAAAAACAAGCATTGGCAAAGACAACAGTTTAGGGTTGTGTATAACTATTAGACATTTGCCAGACACTGCTATTAGATGCCCAGGTACTCACTTCATTGTGCACCTGCAAGTGCCTTTCCCCTGACCACACAAAAGCCCAAAATGTTAGCATTGCCAGCGCTTGTTTTTAGATAAAAGAGCAATGCTGGCCTTAACAGCTGCATAGACACTGCCATCAAGCGTAGCAGGCGTTATGGGTTTTTTAATCTTGTTAAATATCCTGCTGTGCTTTGACCTCTAACTCAGACTTCAGGGCCCATAGCACTGAACCCTTTGGGGTGGGTGTATAAAGCTTAGTTATTGCAATGCTTAGAAGCATGAAGAATGTGTCAAGCACACCATAAATATATTATTATTGTTTAGCATGGAGCTGCAAAATATTTCTTGAGTGACATTTTTGAGGAGAAAAGGAGTCATTTACAACTGATGAAAGGACATTTTATTCGTGACCGCAGTGATGTCTTCTTTTCATAATGCGGATGCCTCAGGGCGGAGATAATACTTTAGTCGGAGCCATCGAACTGAAATGTTTTGCTAAAATGAAGCCAACACTAGACAGGTTAGTAGCCCTGCTATGAATAACCTTTGGTACTTCTTGTTTCCACACTTGACTTGAATGAAGAAAACATTCAAAGAGCTCAGCAGAGTACAACAGATTTGGTAAAGACCAGTTACAGCAGAAACCCCTCGTTGCCAAATGGTGCTGCCATCATGAGGGGTTCCTTCCTTCTTCTCGGACTATAAGAAGATAATTCTCACGTTGATTCATCTGCAAATAACAAAGAAGCAGTGAGGTTTGCCTCTTAAACACATCTTGGGGTACCGCCTTCAGCAGTCAAGAGCACTGCTCTCCCCTCATCCTCAACTGCAAGCCTAGGTTCCAAACACCATACCAGTAAATGTGTCCAGGACCATACTGTGCGTTCACAGGCAGACTCCAGGAGTCAGGTATTTTCAACACAAGCAAAGAAACGAAGGAGGTATAAAAAGGAACATAAAATAAACTATTTTCTCCCTTGCGTTTCTTTCTTCTCCAAAGCTTCCACATGCACATATAAAACACGCTGCACAGTTGAATTGATTTTCTGTGAAAAAATCTGGACATTCACCAAGAATAAGTTTTGCCAGCAGAGACAATTCTTCTTTGTTGCTCTGACAATAGGCTGACTGGCACATTTGAAATGCAAGCGTGTCTTTTCTTCCTCTGTTCACCCTCTGAGCTGATACACATGAACAATGGGAAGCAGCTGGGACGGGCGAACATTCGAGTTTGTATTTTGAGAGCCGTAAAGAAGGCCGATATGGGAAGCCAGATCCATTTCCTGCCTCGGGGTAGTGAGCGTTTGAAAAATACTATCCATATTTTTAATCAAAGATTCGAGATTTATTAATGCGCAGCTGGCCCATTGTGAAAGTGCCGCTCCCCTCACCCCTTGGTTCGGCACTGCGGCAGTCAGGCGAACATTGTTCAACGACGCGCATTGCTCAGTTGATGAATCCAGTGACACCCGTGCGTAATGCGTGCGCCGCGCACACAATCGCGCCCTTTGTTATTAGGCCCGGGTGACGTAGGCGCCATCTGAGCATTCACTTTCCAGGGCAAAAATAAGGTATCGACGTGACGAGTTCATTTGGTTTCCTGTGATGTCTCGCCCGTCGCTGAAACCACGTGTACTATTATTCCCCTGCCTATATCGACGGTGTCTTAAACGTGTCATTCTATTGTTAAAAAAATGTTTGAGTAAATGTATTTTGATCTGCAGTAAGATGAAAGCCTCACTGTATTCACACGGTGGCAGAGGTTGGGCTGTTCATTAGTTGGGGGATTGGCCATGTCAATTCCCATTGACTGCTGGCTAAAGGGATCACTTTATCATCGTTTGTCTGCAGCTGAGACAGATTTGAAACGGCCTTGATTCCTCTCGGGTCGCGCGCCTGTCATAACTTCATTGGTTTTAGAGCGTAGGCTCGGCTTTCAGAGTCCCTCAGGTACTTGTCTAATTCATCTGCTTTGCCTTAATATCTGTACGGCCTGGACTCCAAAGGAAGGCAGTGGCTGAAAGGCAAAACCTTTCTTTCTTCGATGAAAAGACTCCCTTGAACACAGGGCTGTTATCGATCCCGGGAATATGATATCGGATCACGCCGTGAGATAATTGCTGGGGGATAGCCCAGCTATCCAAGTGCACGTAGCCAATTAATCTCGGCACAAACCTTAAGTTTACAGGACAAAATCTAAACTGGGTTGTGTTCATATTGCTTTTAGGAAGGTTTAATGATTTATGGCTGTAACAGGATAATCAAGAAAAAGATACATGTACGCAGACAATACCATTGAAGAGTAGGCCACAAACTATGGACTGCTATTCTTAAGTTTATACCATGTTAGGGTCACTGGGAATGTACAAGTGTTCGCAATGGCAGATTCAACACAGGAACCATTGCTGAGTTTGAAGTTTAGTTCATTGGTGATTAAGGTGTGCTGTGACATGTGGTTTTGTATGTTGCTCCACATAGTGAAAGAAGATTGAGTTACTTGATGATTACTTAACCAACAATAGCAAAGCCAATTTCTTTGACCACAGAGGCTGCTTCATTGGGCTCTGGTCAGCTGTTTACCCCACTACCAAGAATTGCCATAGAGTTCCCTGGCACTTGCAGGTTGCCAAGGATTACCATCAATGTCCTAGATAGTTGGCTCGTGGATTTCCACCAACTGCTCCTTTGCCTGCCTCACTGGCAAGCATTGCCATCATTTATCTATGTACTTGCCCAATTTCTAAGGATTGGAGTTAAATGCCCAGCAACTTACCCTTTTGACAATGGCCTCCACCAAATTGCCCACAGTCTGCCCCATACCATAAATTGCCAGAAACTTCATATGCACCTGTACTGTTGCCAGTGACTGAGGTTAACGTCCCAGTTTTTTAATTTTTTTTTTACTTGATTTAATTGTTTTCGTACAATTTTGTACAAGAATGAGCGTCCTATGTTTCTTAATATCTTGTTTATTATGTTTGTTCTTCTTGCCTTACGATACCACGGTTTCTTTGAATGCCACAGATTCTCCTTCCTCTAATATGAGGCTATTTTCTTGGTCCAAACCAATGTTCTGCAAGAATTGACCTACTGCCATGGTTATTTTCGTCGAGGACCCACTGATCACTCGGTTCCACCAGTACTCTTCCTCCCACGTACCTGCGTTTTTAAAAAGATGGCCCATGTGAATCTGTCTTTTCGATAGTATCAAGTGTCTTAAAGTTTCTATTTTGTCTCCTTGCTGACAGAAACGACAGGAGTTTTCCATGAAGTTTCCTCTTATTCTTAGGACTTCCTTCGTCTTCAGCAGGTTCAACCTTGCTCTCAGAAAGACAGATCTTGATTTTTTGTTTGGGAATTTCACTAGTTATGCGATTGGTTTGTTTAATTTTTGTGTGTTTGGAGGCAGGTGTGCAGTGAGTTTGTTCTTCTCTGCCTCTTCCAAAGTTCTTATCCAATCCCATTCTTTCAACCTGGTCTTATTTAAGGCCAGGTTGTTTTTTTCTCACATCTTAAGCATGGGGTTTTTGCCGTTAGTCATTTTGTCGTATATGATCTCGTATATTTTTTTGTCGTGGGATTGTATTTTTCTAAACAGAATTAAGCCGTTCAGCTCAAATGACCCTTTAAGTGATACCAGGCTGAGTTGTTTCCTTATGGAGGCCATCGGAGTAGATGAAGGGAGGTTCAGCACTTTCCTCCACAATAGACCTTCCAGTTTTATTCAAAGTTCGGCTGGGATAGCTGGCATAGCTTCCGCTCCATAAATGATGGCAGGTACTGCTTTTGACTTATAGATGTTTATCACCGGTACCAGTGAAAATTGGCTGAATTTCTTGTCGATCAGCTTGGTTTGCAAAGTTAGGGTCCTTGTTTTCAAGTACAGGGATGTATCTGAAATCAGCTGAAATCAGCAGGTAGATCACTTAATTTCTAAGGATTCAGGTATGCCCTGTGGGTCACGTATAGCTGGATCTGCTGCAGCCGTGCATTCATCGACAATTTCTTATGATAGCTTTGCACTCTTCCCCATGTGCTGTCTGACATAGGTGCCCCCACTTCCTCCTCCCACTGTTGCCTTGTCTGGGAGAAATAAAATGTTGTCAATTTCGAATTTCAACAAAATCACCCTGTGTCATTTTGGCAATTTGGGAATGAATTAAATTATTGTTTAATAAAATGCCAAGGATTCATTTTTTGCCCACCCAGTCAACAAAGAGAGAAATTACATCACACAGATTCCCACAAGACTAGTTCGGTTGGACAAGTTAACTTACATACATATCTCTGTGTTTTGCACTCAGTAAAAAGGACATCAAGGCTGGCGGTCATCTATCAGGTACAGGACAAGGACCATCAGAATCCAACATCGGTCATGGATATTCTCCTGGCTCAATCCCTCTATTTTGCCTCACCTGGTCACCTCCAGCAATATTATCAGCAGTTCCAACCTAGGTAATTTCAGGCAGTTTCCCTCTCATTCATTTTCCAGGCAGTTCCCTGATTCCCATTGTGCGACACCTTATAAAACCACAATTACTGCCCCAAAAATTTCGAAATTATCAAGTGCCAGCTCATTGGATATTAGTTTTGATTGGACAACTATTTTCCATCGCCTTAATCAAGGGCTAGCCCCTCTCCTTGGATTGGTCCCTTCAGTTTACAAAGCTCAAATTTGGGAGGGGCAAGTCCTACCACTTGAAATCAACTTTTCTACACACTTCAATTTTTGCACTTAAAAGTCACAACATGGTGATATTTTGTAATTAATAGTATATATATAAATTCAGTAAAAAAAAAGCTTTGTTAAAGGGACGTTATGGTTCCAAGTAAAACCGAAAACCCCCTGAAATTCGCCAGTTATGGTAAGGTAAGCAACCATAACTCGTGCCACCACTGTGTACTGCTAAGACTAACACCCAGGATATCAAAGATGACATCACAAATGTCATTGATGACATCACTGATAACATCACATGTCTGACTCGCTGTTTTTTCCTATAGTGATATATCTTAGACAGTAATAGCTAGGAACAAAAACATCAAAAAAGACTATATTTGTAGACTTATACTTTAAATATGTTCTTACAATAATATAATTCTCTTAGAGTCCACTCACAGCATATAAAACATATACATAGGAAAAATACACAATCAATAAGGTTATCAACACTTTCTTATGGTTTTGCTGTTTTTTATTACTGTACTTTCTCTGGATGTGCTCATATTTGTATTTGCATTAGTTTCTTTAGGGTGCAGTCACATCATGTGATATTTGTACGTAGGGAAGCAGTAGGTTTGAAGCAGAGCACCCCTTTCTGTGCATAAAGATAATCAGGTTGTGAACACTTTCTGCTTCTACTGCTGCTTTTTTGCATACTTCACTTTCTGTATATATACTCATATTTGTATGTGTTGTTGTGTCTTTGTGTTTTGTATGTAATAATTAAATTATGTAGTAAGTGGTTTTATTAGCTACTTATTACGTGTTGCACAGTACAGAAAACTGTAATAAGAAAGCATTTATCATTTCACTATTCAACATGGTAAGATTATAAATATTGCATCTCCATCATGTATGCTGCACACAGTGCTTATATTTATGCTTGAGTAGCTTAGTATAGTGTAAAGAACTTCATAATAGAATGCTATGTATATCAACGCATTGCTTAATGTACTACATAGCTCAAGATATCTATTCCAATTATCCTTGACACTTTTTCTGTCAACATTATAATAAGAATCCCTTGTACAGAGTTTTCATAAAAGTAAATGCACTTGTGATGTTATGTCATCAATGACATTTGTGATATCATCTTTGATATCCTGGGTGTTAGTCTTAGCAGTACACAGTGGTGGCCCGAGTTATGGTTGCTTAGTTTACCATAACTGGCGAATTTCAGGGGTTTTTCGATTTTACTTGGAACCATAACGTCCCTTTAACAAAGTTTTTTTTACTGAATTTCATAGGTTTTTAGTAGTGCAATTTAACCATAATGTCCCTTTAACAAAGTTTTTTACTGAATTTCATACGTTTTTAGTAGCACAACTTAACCATAAAGTCCGTTTAACAAAGTTTTTTTACTGAATTTCATAGGTTTCTAGTAGTGCAACGTAACCATAATCTCTACGAACATCTGACTTCATTGCACACCTTCCGGAGAATGCCACATGACCATATGGTGGCGCACAGCATGATGACGAGTCCAAGAACCCATACACACTTCACAATAAGATCTGTGCTTCGTGGACAGTGTGGAAGTACATTTTCTACTGATGTAGGAACTTGCAACTTCAACATTCGTCAAACGGCAACAAAGTTATAAGCCATCTAAAAATGTTGAGAACGCCCCTTTAATTTTGTCCACTCTTGACAAAATCCCACCAAACTTTACAAAAACATTTATATCTAGTTCTAAAATATTTCTACAAACGTTTGTGTAGCTCCGTCAAATGGCACCACATTTATAAGCCTTTACAATATTTTGGGACCCTCCTCTAATTTTGACCACTCTTGACAAAATCCCACCAAACTTTTCAAAAACATTTATATCTAGATTTAAAATGGTTTTGCTAATTTTTGTGCAGATTTGTCAAATGGCACCACATTTATAACCCTTTACAATATTCTGGGACCCCCCTCTAATTTGGTTCCCTTATGACAAAACTGCTCCACACTTTCCAGAACTATTCCGAATCAGGTCTAGAATACAATTCCAAAATTTTATGCAGTTTCATTGAGTGGCAGCAAAGTTATAAGCCATCCAAATACTGCTTTTCACCAACCCTGTAATGCAGAAATAGGCATAGATGTGCCCAAACATCTGAAGAGTTTGTGAACATCACAGGACTGTACCCGAACATCTGGACTGTTCACAGACTTCGGGAATGAAAAAACACCAGTTTTTGGCTTCTTACAGCCATATCCCATCTCCTCTCACCTCCCCAGAGATTGTTTGATAAGTTGGATAAGTGCAATGTTGTGTTTTTGAATATGTTTTTACTGCGATGTTCGTGCACACCAGGAGCTGTCTGCAAATACAACATGGCCGGGATTTCCAAAAATCTGACGCACTTCACGCTTTTCACCATCCAATCAGTGGGCGCGTCCGATGTCTGCGGACATCACGTCGCCTTGTAGGCCAATCGGATGCCCATCCGCAGACTGAACATCACGTCGCCTTGTAGGCCAATCGGATGCCCATCCGCAGACTGAACAGTGAAGTGAGTCCGCGGACCACACCCAGAGATCACAACATTACTTTTACCTACTTTTGGGCCATTTTAAATAAAACGACTGGACAGATTTACACCAAATTTACAGAAGCATGCTTTTGGGACCAAGCCACCGCTCCTGCTGCACATTTGGTGAAAATCCCATCAGCGGTTTGGGCTATAGATGTGAGCAAATTTTTTTCATTGCGTCTATGTGAAAAACAAATATTTTGGGACTCCCCAACAACTTTGGTCCCCCTTGACGAAACCTCACCAAACTTCCCAGAAAAATAACTTTTTTGAAAAGTTTGGTAAGGATTTGTCCAGGGGGGGGCAAAGTTATAAGCCACTCAAAAAGTGCTCTTCCTATGGGTTGAGCAACTTAACCATAACTACAGGGCCTCTTCCGCAGGCCATGTAATTTATATATAATATATGTCATCAGTGATGTCCTGGGTGTTAGTCTTAGCAGTGCACAGTGGTGGCGCGGGTTATGGTTGCTTAGCTTACCATAACTGGCGAATTTTAAGGGTTTTTCGGTTTTACTTGGAACCATAATGTCCCGTTAACAAAGTTTTTGTTGTGAATTTCATAGGTTTTTAGGGTTTAAGTAGCGCAACTTAACCATAACGTCCCTTTAACAACATTTTTTTTACTGATATATATATATAGTTATGGTTAAGATGCTAATTCCATAGGAAGAGCACTTTTTGGGCGGCTTATAACTTCGCTCCCCCTGGACGAATCCACACCAAACTTTGCAAAAAAAGGTATATGGCCCATTCTGAATTCTTTTTCAAAGTTTGGTGAGGGTTGGTCCAGAGGGGGCAAAGGTATAGGGGGGGGTCCCAAAATTTATTTTTTTTCCCATAGACTGAATGGGGAAAAAACGTTGCCTAAGCCTACAGCCCAAAGTGTTGGACGGATTTTCGGCTCGCATCATGTCCGCAGACATGCAATGTGTTCCCTGATTGGATGGTGAAGAGCATGAAGTGTGTCAGATTTTTGGAAACGGCCACCATCTTGGATCCGCGTTTGGTGTCTGCGGACATTGCTGTATAAACATATTGAAAAACACAACATTGCACTTGTCAGACTTATCAAATAATCTCTGTGGAGGTGAGGGGTGATGAGGATGGGATGGGATATGGCTGCAAGAAGCAAAAAACATATGTTTTTTGTTGCGAAAGTGCGATCAGTTAGGATGTTTGTGAACAGTCCTGTGGAGGACCGGAAGAAGTGGTTGATTGACTTACAATCTATGTTTACAAGTCCACCATTTACATTTCTGCCACATCATCTGTGTTGTCACTAAAATAATGCAATCAACTTGAATATTAGTGAAGGTTGCAGGCTAAAAGCACTGTGCAGAGAAGTGATACAGTACCCACTGCTAAGGGGTAAGGAAACTTTGCAATGACGCTTGATGTTTATAAATTGATGTTTTGTGCTACACCCAGAGCGTGGCAAAGAAAGGGCTATTCATCTCTGTGTTAAAGTGTAATTAATGTAATAATGGAGTCAGACTGGCCCCCCCTACAATCGCCACCTCAGGCAGCCACCTGCACTGCCAGATGCAAAGACAGTCCTGCACGTGCATGAGAATTACAGTTCTCATGGATGCGTTGTGGCAAGTTGTTGCAAAGTAGGAATGTATTTTGATTCTGAGTGAAGGTCACCAGCTTTGAATTTTTGTTTGCGAGCTCAGGAAGCCCACGCATCGGACACACAGTAAAAGGTTCAATTATTTTTAGACCTTGAGACAAAGGGACCATTCCGAAAGGAATTGAATGAAGGAGGGTTGTTATAATGTAACATATGATAAGCTTATGTATTCAAAAAGTGGACTAAGGAACATGTAAATTCAGTTTATGAAAAATTGTTGTTGCATACGGAGTCTGCCTTGCTGCTGAGTTATGCCAAGAGAATGGAAATGGTGAATGTAATGTAAGTTTAATTTTGGATGATTTTATACTCGAACAAGCATCAATTTATCATTATCTGAGCATTACTTGTGGGTCACATTGTAGTCATTTGTTCTATGTGGCATATTACAATGAAACACAAGTATAATCTTTGCGTGTAATGTTCTTTTTACTGTCAGGATGGGCAGGCCAGCATTGATATGCATGTAGACCACTACTCAGTTCTCCCAGGTTCAATGCTAATATTTAATTAAAATGCCATGTGTGAGCACATAGAATTGTAGCGTCAGCTTTCGTATACCGTTCAGAGTTCATCATACTACATAGCAATGTTCTCGGAAGCATATTGTAATAAAGATCGGCTAGTGAGACATATTTCTATTATGTTTCCGAAACAGGTACATTTTGCCATTTTGCGATTGTCATAGATTCCAGATGCCAACTGACAGATTTTTTAATCGGCAGCTCCAGCTACTTGTGAACAACTGGATGTGTTTAACAGTTTTTTGGGACGATTGGCAAGGGCAGATATGCCCTTACGCTGTACTAGCGATTAGGAGCAACATAACATCCTTTACGGTGGTCCAGCCTCAAGTTGATGCACAAGCCCTGGAATTCACTGTGCGACCCAAGCACTTCTTTTATCCAAAATGGACACCTTGTGTACGCAAAAAGAACAACGCGTGACTCACAATAAACAATTTGGATCGCGAGCGAATAAAGAAATTTCAAATTTGATTGAATATGGCAATAGTCGGATGTTGTCGGAGCATTTATTGTGAAATGAAAGTACTTTACAAATTGTACAGTCTTGTTTATTTTTAAAGTACGGTTTAGTATTCTGAATTGTGCCGTGCTGTGTTGTGAGAAATTGTGTGTTGATTTTCGGGTTCTGCGTCACGTCACGTAGGTGATGACTGGGCGCGTTTGGGTACGCTGCTCAGGAATGTCACAGAAGAAGGCGGACAATGTCACTAGGTTTGGTGATTTGAGGCTCAGGGCTTAGTGCCGTCAGGGCAGTCCATATTAGGCCAGTGGTCTTCGATTTATTTTGGCCGGGGCCCCCCTGAGCAGAATTTGGGCAGGTCAGGACCCCCCAGAAATGCCAAATGGACAGTATATATTGCGCTATGTCACCTACTCCCATCACAGTCGCTGGGCTCCCTCATCCCACTCCTACCCAGTCCCTGGTCTCTCCGCACCCTATCACACACCCTGGGCTCTCCCCACTCTGCTCCCACCACTATCCCATGGTTCCCGCCCATTGTGCTCCCACCATAGTACGTGGGTTCCCCCCATCCCGTTTCCAACACAGTCTGAGGGCCAGTGGCGGCTGGTGATTTTTTTTTGGAGGGGCATAACTATTTCCCCCAAAAGCCAGAACCAATAAAGGGGCTTCGGGGGGGGGGGTTCCACCTGTGAATGTTTTATAAATAATGGGTTAAAATGTTGCATTGTAGAGCATAATTTTAACAAAAAAATGGGTAAATAGCCAAACAGTTTGCAATTGGTGCTGGGGGTCCAGGGGGCAGGCATGACATTTTTTACTAGACATCTATAATAGCTGTCCAGTAAAAAGATACCATCCCTGTCCCTTGGGCCCCACTGGGCCTAACACAATCAACATGATTACGTGTGTATGCAAGGCGCTGCCCATTTATACAGCAATCACTCTATCATTGACACGAGCATCCATCACCATACATTCACTCATAACATAAGCATACACGCATCCATACACATGTTTAAATACAAACAATGAACATAAATGTACCTTCTGCATTGGCCTGCGTGTGGGTGCTGAAACGCCCTGCTCCAGGCTGCTCTGTCCCCGGACATACAGACATGCAGTGCCCCAGCCAGCATTTTCAATGAGCTATGCAATTCTGGGGAGGCAAAACGCCCCAGCACTTGTATGGCTCAGTGAGCATGTGCGGTTGGGGAACTAAACTGAACTATCAAAGGGAAACAGTTTTCCCTTTGACAGTTCAGCCAGCCCAGGAGCACTCCATCAGCTGGAAAAAGCAGCTGAGGGAGTGCTCACTGTTTCACTGGGCTCCTTAATAGATGGGCCACCAGGTTCGGACTGGGCTATAGGGCAATGCAACCAAAATTGTAAAATGCTAGTGTGGGCCAGTCAAAATGGGCCATCATTTTGGCCAATGTGGACCAGTTTGATGAGTTACTTAACTATGCAGTTAGTAATTTTGACCATTGTTGCTGAATATATCACAATTTACTTCCATTTTAACAAAAAGCACCCCCTTGGGTACTATTGAAACAGTGGGCCTCATTACAACCCGGTCATCAGTGATGACATCAATGACATTTGTGATGCCATCTTTGATGTCCTGGGTGTTAGTCTTAGCAGTGCACAGAGGTGGCGTGAGGTATGGTTGCTTACCTTACCATAACTAGTGAATTTCAGGGGTTTTTCGGTTTTACTTTGAACCATAACGTCCCTTTAACAAAGTTTTCTTTTACTGAATTGCATAGGTTTTTATTAGCACAACTTAACCATAACGTCTGGATATATATATACATATCCCTCTTCAAAGCACTGATGACATCAGGCAGGGTGAGTAGCACTCTTCACATCACAAGATTTGCAGACTCTGGACACCAGCGTTCAAGAATAATAGTAATCTTTATTAATGCCTTACAAAGTGGCATAAAAATTAAAAAGCCATCAAATTTGGCTCTCCCAAAGTGTCCATGCGCTTTGGGAACGTTAACACGTTTTGCAGCTTGCCTCGCAGCTTGATCACAACAATGCGTCCCCATCAGACCACAGAGTTTTAAACAACATGGTGTAGAGCAACCGGCCACTATTTTAGCTGAAAAAGAAGAGGGACTCCATTGGAAACCACAACCTCCTTAACGCAGAACCATGGCGGACATCTTTGACTGTTGCAGACTGCAATTGTACCATGAATGCTAATGCATGACGCTACCACCTAATGTATCTATAGAGTCCCTATGGGTTATCCTTAGTAGGGGTCTCATGCGGAATTACTATGTGTGTTAATTACCCTATTTGCCCACCATGGACTACCACAGGTAAGGTGCGTGTCAATGAAGCCCCTCGTAGCGGACCATATCTTTTTCAGCACTTTAGCATGCATTTGGACATCTAGTTTAGCTCGAATGACAGACCCATTCAGAAAAAACAGACATTAGCATAATTTGTGAATCATAAGATTGCAATCAATTTATATGCTTTTCCCAGTTCCTTAAAGTGCATGATGCAAAAAACACAATAAAGTGCAACAATCTCTCTGAAGTGCAAAAGTCACAATAAAGTGCATAGTGCAGGGAAATTATGCTAAGGTGCATTGGTTGTTTTTAAAGTGCAAAGTGCACAATTCAACAGTCTGTGATTTTTCCTTATTATATCGAAGTGCCTGCCATCTCGTCTCCTTTTGTTCTGGCTCGGCAGTTATTTCCACAAGCTCTATGTTACATATTAATAATCAAACTCTGGTTAAAAAAGAACTAAATCTATTGTTGCACAAATGTAAAAATATTCCTTAACAGACAACCACCCAGTGAATAAAAAATATGCTTCAAAAAAGTTTAAAACCAATATTAAAATGGGTGTTTCCAAGGATGGAGGGGCAAAGATAATTATCATCCTCCTCCTAATACTCTTTCATCATTGGAAATTAAGCATCTTACAATATTAGCGGACTCGACATTTGCAAAATCACTCGGATTTCCTTATCTTGTTATATATAATGTCTGCAATTTACAGGAAGAGGGGAAACAGGGGAACAGAGAAGAGGAACAAGGCAAAAGAAGAAGAAGAAAGTAAATACAAGCAAAAAAGTATAAAACATCAATGGAGGAAACCAGAAGCAGGGAGAATCACTTAATTGTCAATTACTGGCCTAGAAATGTATAGAGTTCCTCGTCTATGTTGTGTCCATTTGGAAATTTGTTTTTCAAAATCCAATATATCGCAAGTCTCTTTCTGTCTCAGGATCTTTTCTTTGTCACCTCCTCTTGGTCCTGTCTGAATTTTATGAACACCAAACAACCCAAAACTGCTCATGTTCTTGTCGTGGAACTCGGCAAAATGTTTAGCCATCGGGTAATTGGCATCATTGGTCACAATTGCCCGTACATGTTGTTCGATATGTGTCTTTAATTTACATTTGGTGCTTCCTATGTACCACTTGTTGCATGAACAGGTCAGCACATAGACAACGTATTCCGTCTCGGAGGTAATTTTGCCAGATATAAAAACTGTTTGGCCAGTAATAGGATGTTTGAAAGAGTTCTGGGTTTTGGCGTATTTACAGATGTTGCAACGAGTACATTTGAAAAAGCCGTCTTTCTTATTGTTAGATAACCAACTCGTCTTGTTGCTCTCTTCTTCATGAGTCAAATAGCTCTGCACTAAAACATCCCTTAAGGATCGGTTTCTTCTGAAAGTTATCTGTGGGGTGTTTCAGAGGTTTCTACTGAGATCCTGGTCTGCCATCAGGATTCTCCAATGGTTTGTTAAAATGCGCCTGATCTTTGGTGCCCGAATATCAAAAGTTACAATTAGACGAGTACTGTTTTTCTCCATGTTCTTCTTTCCAACGCGTTCGGTTCCTGCTAGGAGACTAGAACGTTCCTTAGCTCTAGCTTTGAGATATGCTCTTTCGACCACTCTCCTTGGATATTTTTGTCTAGCGAACCCTTGAGCGGTGATTCTGCTCTCGATATCATAGGATTTCAAGGTGCTGTTGTTTCTTCGTAACCGGATAAACTGTAAGGGACACTCCATATCAGGTTTTTGGGGTGTCCACTGTGTGCATGGAGTGGAGTGTTTGTCCCTGTGGTTTTTCTGTGTAGTTCACTGGTTAACTTGTTGTCTATTATTCTCACGTTCACGTCGAGAAAAGTGATCATATTATGAAGAGATCGTCAATGTATCTCAGCCAGAGAATAATATTGTCTGTGTATTCATGATTCATGTCCGTCCAGACCTCCCTTTCTTCTCATGCGCCTATAGTAAGATTTGCATAGGCTGGCGCAAAGGTAGTACCCATAGCAGTTCCTTGCAACTGTATAAAATACTCATTATTAAAAAGGAAAGTGTTGTTGGGAGCCATAAGTCTATCATTGACAATACCTCCCCCCAAAATGCCCCAGATCATACTCTGGCAGCACAGGCTCAGAACACGCACACTCCCTTTAGCACTCATCTCCACACCCATGCAGGCAACACTTAGGAACGCACGCTTAGGATCACACGCTCACGCTAAGACCTGCCGCCCGCCATGCACTATTACCCACAAGCGCCTAAACAGGGTTATGATGCTCTCTCCTCCCAGACATCACATGACTAATAAGCCTACTCACACTACCAAAAAGCTCATTCCAATTACCGACCTCAAGCCACCACAATCAAAAAAGCTCCAACACCTTAAATGGGCTCTATGAAATGTTTGCTCACTCAACGCCCATGCTTTAGAAGTCAATGATATTATTACCAGCCAAGACTTAGATATGTTAGCCATAACAGAAATATGGTTGCATTCTGCCTCTGGCCCTACTATCAGCCTAGCTGCACCGTCAGGTTACTCGATCTTAAGACAGGACAGATTAGCTAAAACGGGAGGTGGGGTCGCACTCATTTTTAAAGACACCCTAGCCTTAAGACAGACTCCCACCACAGGGGAAGACACCACCGACATCCTCTCAGCCAAACTTACCCTCTCCCCTAAAGATACAGTAAACATTCATGTCATATATAGACCCCCAGGCCCTATCAATAACTTCACAGGCATAGTCAACCATCTCCTTGGAAAAAACATCAAACAAACTTCCAAAACACTGCTTCTAGGAAACCTAAACCTAGGATACAATGACAAACTTGACAAAGCAGCCACCACTCTCACCAGAAACCTCACAGATCTAGGATTCACACAGATAGTTACTGCCCCGACCCATAATCAAGGCCGTATCTTAGATTGGGTGGCAGCTCACAAGTGTGGCTCCACCCTCAACTCTAACACAGCCCTTCCTTGGTCTGATCACAACTGCCTTCAATTCTGCATCCCCATATCCTTATACTCCAAACCACTAATACCCGCACCAGCAAAGCTAGCCAGAAGTGCCAAAAAATGTACAGCAGACAATATACGTCCCTTTCTCAACAACCCCTGCCTAGCACCTCCTTTCTCCTCTGACCCCAACATTCTAGCAGAGATCTTCAAAGACACCCTCACCCATTCCATCAACGCCGCAGCTCCTCTTGAAAACAAAAAAGAAAAAAAATGGTTTCACTCCAACTCATGGTTCACGGAGAACTTATTAAATCTACGCCAATACAAGCGTCAAGCCCTCAAAACATGGCAGGCCAATCCCTGTGATGCCACCAAAGTAGACTTTCTTTGTATTTCTAAAAAATGCAAAAGTGCCATATTTAAGGCAAAGTCAGAAACCTACAATAAACGTATCATGGAAGCCAACTCCCACTCAAAAGAGCTTTTCACCATCTTTAAAGAGCTCACCGTTCCCCCAATCTGTACAGACGAGATTGTTAAGGATGAAGCCTGGTGCAATAGCATCCAAACAGCAATGTTAAACAAAATAGACCTTGTTCAAAACAAAATAGCAGAACACTTCAAGGCTCTGCACCCCCAGCAGACCCTCTCCGTCAATACCTCTAAAGATAAGTACACCTCCAAATTTAATTTTTCTCCAATCACCGAATCAGATGCTTGCACATCCTCAAACAGCTCAAACCATCTCAATGCAAAGGCAATATATGCCCCCCCAACATCATTAAAGAGTGTGCAGCACCCCTCACACCGATCATCACAGCATTCATTAACGCCTCATTCAAGACGGGCAAAGTCCCTGACAGCCTTAAAGAGGCGTGGGTGCGCCCGCTCTTAAAGAAACCAACCCTGGACCCTGCCCAACCTAACAACTACCGGCCCATTACAAAGGTTCCATTTCTTCTAAAATCTTAGATAAAGCTGTACACATGCAGATACAGTCCTACCTGGAAAACAACTCTGTCCTAGGTAAAAGGCAGTCCGGATTCCGCAAAGGTCATGGCACTTAAACCGCTTTACTAGATCTGAAAAACCAAATTACCCTAATTATAGATAAAGGCAAGCCGGCCCTTCTGCTCCTCCTAGACCTCTCGGCGGCATTTGATTTAGTCGATCATGCCATCCTCACGAACCATCTCACTCAGGCCGCACATTTCTCCAAACAAGCTACAAACTGGATCACCTCCTTCCTCGAAGGTAGAGTGATGAAAGTGTTTTCCAATATAGCAAACGTAGAGCCTACCACCATCAGATCTGGAGTCCCTGAGGGCTCATGTACGGCTCCTACCCTCTATAATTTTTTTACCAAACCTCTCTTTGATAAACTGGACGCACTTGGGATCACATACACCAACTACGCTGACGATACCCAAGTGCTCCTCCCGCTCACAGGACTCTACCATCAGGACGCAGCCACCCTCCAGAAAATATACACCACCATCCAAGCGTGGATGGCCACGAACGGCCTATGTCTTAACGGAGATAAGACAGAAATTATCATCCTTGGTCAAAAATCCACTCTCACGAACCTCGACCCACTCTACACCAACTTCTGCATAGACAATTGTGTCATCCCAGTTCTACCTTCTGTTAAAACATTAGGAGTCCACATTGACGCCACACTCTCCATGGACAAGCAAGTCAACTCATTGTTTCTGCCTCCGCCCTGAGCACTAACTTCATTAATGCCATCAAACCTTTCCTAACCAAAGATAACTGCCTTTCTATTGCCAGAGCCACCATTGGAGCCAAACTAGATTATTGTAATGCGCTATTGGCTGGCACCTCCAACTCCAATCTCAATAAACTCCAAACAACACAGAATAATGCACTAAGAGCAGCTCTCAATATACCAAAAGGGACCACATCGTGCAAGCCAGAAAGGCAGTACACTGGCTACCTGTCAAAGAGCGCATTACATTCAAAATACTTATCACCGCACATAAATGTATCAACCTGTCTGCACCCTCATACCTGTCTGATATGCTCACCAGATCTCACTCCACCAGACCAACAAGGCAATGCCACACCAACCAACTTAGGGTCCCACGCATCAAACGAGCTAGAGCAGGTGGAATACGCTTCCCCTACATTGCCCCTAAGCTTTGGAGCGCACTACCTAGCACGCTCAGAGCTGAAACCTCTCTCATTGCCTTCCAAAAAAAACTGAAAACCACCTTGTTTAACTAATTCCTCTTCCTTTGAGTCGTCTACTCTTTCTCCTCCTCTCCTGTATCTACTACTCTTCTCTTGCAACTAAGTAATTACTTCACTGTATGTACAACAAGTCATTTTCATATCTGTAACAACCGTCACGATGCCCGCTGGGCTGCCTGTGTGCCAAACAAACGCGAATAAATAAATAAATAAATACCATTTGAGTGTGTTCCTGGTAATTGAGGGATCGAGTCTGTAAAAAGTGTTGGCACGCTTGTTTCCCATATTCGTGATCGATAGACGTATACAACGAAACCACATCCATACTGGCTAATAGATATTCTTTCTCCCACGGAATGTCTTCAATTCTTGATAGGAAATCAGTTGTGTCTCTCAGGTAAGATGGTAGTACCGAGACAAATGGAAACAAAACTTCATCTATGTATTTAGACATATTTTCCAATGCGGAACCTATCAAGCAAACAATGGGTCTTCCTGGGGGGTTCTTCATGTTATTATGTATCTTGGGAAGAAAATAAATAGTAGGTGTAATGGAGTTAGTTTTTTCAGATCTTCGATCACTAAACTTTGAAATGCCTCTATGTTATTACCAAGGTTTGCCACAGGATTGAACTTTGACTTTGGTTTCAATTGGCTTTTACTTGTCCAGTCTGTTCTGATGTCTAGCTCTTTCAAGTCTATCGGTTCACCTTGAACACCTACAGCCATGCCTCTCTCCAGGTCAACCAAATCTGTTAGTGTGGTTAACTCCTTAATTTGAATCTCAGTATGGCCTGTCTCTTTGTCTCTTGGGCACCTTTTTTACTAATTTGTTGCAAAAGATTTCTTTAGGTGTTTTTTGCGTATATATTGGTTAAAGTCAATTCTTGTCTGCACATAATCGTTGTTTGTTTTGGGGCAGAAATGTAAACCCAGATTAAGTACTTTTATCTGGTTAGGGGTGAGGACGTGCTCTGATAGATTAATTATTCTCAGCCTTTGTGTCGTCCTCAGCATTTTGTTCTGCTACTTTCCAGAGCGCAGCCATCTGGCCGGGGTACTGTTCGTTGCGTCGCCTACTCCTCTTCCCCCTCCTCGTGGTTTTCGGCCGCCTCTGCCTTTCCCCCGACTTTGATTTCCACCTCTTTTCGGCTTGTTTTTTCTGCCGTCTTGGTGTAATAAACGCATTTTGTCTAATAAATTCATGCGGACGTTGCGTTCATCAGTTTCACTACTTGTGAGATCTGATTCTGAGGTTGATGCATTATCACTCAATTGTTCTTCATTCTCTTCAGTTGATCTGGCTGGCCTGGATAGGGATGCTTGCCTCATCTGGTCAAATCTTTTGGCAAACGTATAGACTCTTCCTCGTTCATAGTCCTCTTTGTCTCTTAAAAACTTTCTCTGTTTCCTTTGCTTTATTGCTTCCTCGTATTCAACCAAGCTCCTCTCCATGTTACTCCTTAGCTTCTTTCCCTCTTCAGTTCCAGGTATCTATTTGAGTTGCTTTTCTATCTCATTGATCTTTTCCAATGTCTTTGTGCGGTCCACATCAGCATACTTCACCAACAGCTGCAGGAAGGTTTTCGAACATCAATTTGTTGCAACGCTCCATTCCTATAGCATCGTTGGATCTAATTCTTCAAAGGAGGGGATGTTTAGAATTCTCAAACCTTGTGGAATTCTACCTACTTCGATGTAGTTTTGGACCGTATGTTCCTTCCACCACTTACTCAGTTCCCTGCGTTGTAATTTTTCCAGTTCTTTAAGCAAGCCCAGTTCACTATCACTTTTGAGAGCTGTTGCAGTGGGTATGCTGCTAACTTTTAAAGTCTCACTGAACAAAGTTGTGGCTTGTGCCTTTCTGATTGCCTCTCTGTTACTTTGGGAGTTGGCCATGTTGCAAGGTTAGCAGACAGATTCTGTCTGTGGTCCGGTACTTGTAAGTGTGCCTGCTTAGCAAAAATGGATCCAATTTGGCAGCACACTGTATGTGATGTGAAACTGTCAGACACAGTATTAATATATCTGTGTGAGTCGTGGGCTGGTGAGGAAAGTCGTGGTTGGGTATGGTAACGGTTACATCCGATACCTCTCTGACAATGAGATGCAGTTTCTGCCTGACACTAGTACTCACCCTGCTTCGTTCTGCTGTTCGTCCTCCGACATTCAGCTTCACTCCACTACGGGTTTTCATTGATGTCTCACTCCTTCTGCCTCTCAAGTTTGTCTCTGTGTTTACGACCTGAGCAGCAATGGGAAGATGAAGTCTTCCAGACGTGCTGTGGCCGTGCGCGCAATCCCAGAAAGAATCTCACTGGTGCTATACTCTGCGCTCACATGTTGCAGCGTGTAAAACTCTTCAAAGCACTGAATATATATATATATTTATATGCCAGAAATGGTCTGCCCATGCCGGATCTAATGAAACATGTCTCGTCTCGGGCACAATGTGTCAGGTTCTAATGCTGTTTTTTTGGGAATTCAGCAAAAATGATAAAAGTCAGCCTCACAACATTTTACATACAGTTCTTTACTTCCATAAGCAACTATATTACAAAATGTCTTCTTCGTGACATTTTCTGGGAAGCTACCAGCAAATTTCAGAATATAACTTTTGTTTCCACGGTAGAATTGTTATGAGAGTTACATTATTGGATGGAGCTTTCGCTGAGCTTTTTAATGCTACTTGAACCATTGTTGTGTGACATATGGTTCCTAGGAAAATTAACAAAGTATGATAACCCATCTAACTTATGGAAATCTCTAAACATATATACATATTTTGACTTCAGTTGCACATTAACTGCCTGATTCATGGAATTATTTGCTCCGAAATACGCAGATTTGCGCGCCTTTTTGCCTGAAAATCCCTGTTGAAAGTATGGGGATTTTCGGGCAGAAAGGCACACAAATCTGCATTTTCAGCGCAAATAATTGCATGAATCAGGCAGTAAGTTTCCTTTCCCCTCCTAATATGGTACCTGGACCATCTGCTTTCTTTGTTGGTTTTTGCCTGCAAATGAATGCATTTGCATTGTTTCTCCCAGGGCTAATGGAACATCTGTTACTTATCTTTGAGCACAGGCCTCAACCCACCATCAATTCCTTCTTGGTCACTGCAGTGGCTTCAAAAAGATGTTTTAGATGGCTAGAAGATAGGAAGAATGCCACTGTTTGAATGTTCTGAACAGAAACTGAAGCCATGTCTCCTAAACAGAAACTGAAGCCATTGGCCTTTTATGTATTGCATTTTTTTTACATGTAAAACACATGCATATGAATTATGGCATTGTGTTATAACAGTCCATCTTTACATCATAATATACTTTTCAATAGATCAGGCCAGGGAGTGTCAATGTTAAACAGTTCCTTTCCTTTCAGTCTACAGAATGCTCAGATTTTCTCCATTACACGTTTGTTTTGGGAAAACTGCACTTTAGGGTCTCAGTCACTTGTATTCAAAAGTAAGCCTTTAACTTTGGGCTTTGCCCATTGGATGCAGGACCCATTTTGTACTCTCTATTTTCAATGTAACCAGCATTTTGCTGTGTGGCAGTTACGCATGAAATACTGCCTTTTTGTCTGTCAGCCCCCAGTGTGTTTTCAAATTACAAAAAGAGTTTCTGCACTCTTAGGCCCAGCGTGCCTAGAGGCAGTTAATTTGATCCTGGGGCTGACTTTAAACCCCTACAAGTGCCCCTATCTTCTCCTTTGTCATGGTTACTCCTGGGAAGTTTAAGTTGTTAACAATTCCACCGGTGGTCCAGTAGTTTTGGTCGGGATTTCCTCTATCTTTGGAGTTTTGTTAGTATTGAACGTCCCCCCTTCTTCCTTTCTCTCCTCTTGACCCATTCCTTCCCATTTCCCTGAGTGCTTCTTGGACTCCTCTTCTCCCGTTCCCCAGGCTGGAAGGGAAAACATCAATGTTTCTAAAGAGAGCAATAAAAAGAGTTAAGTATTTTGGTTTATATCTCCATTCTCCAGATAATATTTCAGAACAAACATTACTTTTTCAGTCACAGATTTCACAGACAATCATGACTCATAAATTATCACTTGAATTTAATTACTCACCTCTTATATATTTTAGTTTTCAACCAGGGTTCTGATCTTACCTTCATTCCTTAGATGGCTCCTCGGCTCTGACATCAGTGGGCTCCTCAATCACTCTGATTGATATGGACCCATTTCTCTTCCGTCTGTTCTCCTTTTGGGATGCAGATCTTATATGCAACAGGTGATATTTTGTCCACAATTTCAAAACCACCATGCCAAGGCAGAAGCAATTTCTGTTCCTTGGTCTGGTTTCTCTGGAAATTTTACTGGTAAACTTTGCTAGCTACCTCATACTCCTTTTTTTCAAGGTCTTCAAATCATAGTACGATTTAATTCCTTCATCGCACTTCTTAATTTGTGCTGGGCATAAGCAAAAACGTGCTGCAGGAGCTTCCTTAGATTCTCAATGTACTCATGAGTAGTGGATGCACTGATCAGCATCTACTCCTGAGTTCTATGGAGCAGATACTGAGATAACACCATTTTTCGTCTGGTCATAAACTCAAATGGAAACATTTTAGTTGTTGAAGATTGTGTTGACCTAATGGCCATTAAGACAAGCAGTAATTGAATATCACAACTGAGTCTAGAGTCAGCCACAAACTTCTTCAATATGCTTACAATTGTTTTATTGTATCTCTCAACCCCTCTGCTTGATGCCTGATCGTAGACGATGCAGAGCTTTCTTTTGACCCATAGAATCTCCCACATCTTCGTCATCACCTTACTGGTAAAATGACTTCATCAGTCCGACTCAATCCTTTGAGGGGGCCGAAATGAGAACATATGTGGTTGATCATTAGCATGGCAGCTGTTTCCACCTTACAATTCGGGGCAGGAGGACATTCTAACCACTTTGTAAACAGACATGTTACAGTGAACATGTACTTGTTTCCTCTAGAGGAGCAAATCACTGGCCCAATGAAATCGACGTGCACAAGACAGTGCCATTCCCCTTTTCTGTAGGGGAGTTCTGTGTGTGGGAGAATTTGTCTGAATTTGTGCACACACAAGACACCCCTTTAGATATACGTTGAGGTCCTGTCCCATGTGTGGACATTATGCAACCTCATGCAAGATTTCCAATGTCATGTAAAAACCCCTATTTTTTAAAAATGTTCTTTTATTAAATTGTTTGGCTGTAGAAACAACCTTTCAATTTAAGACAATTTCCATGATTCAGTTTAACAGGTGTATAAAAGGATCTAAGGTATACTTTACAATTCAAACACAAAATATAAAACATAAAATCGTGTGTAATACAGATAAGAAGATTACAGTTAAAGTAATGTAATCTGACATACAGGACTATATCAGCCCACATTCTGGTTCTGCTTCAAATTTAATTAATTTAGGAATCCAATAGTAGCCAATTGGACGGACATACATCTAGCACCAAATATTAGCAGCCATAGTTCTTCACTCAGTTCTTCATAGTTGTTATATAAAAGTTAAAACAGTGTGCAAAATATTTACAGCGTATTGCATGCAATGCAGGACAGTAAGCAACAACATGCCTCAGAGTTTCTGTGAAATCATTATATTTACAAAATCTACAAACGTTTTCACTAGGTGCCAGTATCTTTTGTCTACATAATATATCTTTTGTAGACCACAAGTTAAAGCGAAATCTCATCCAATCGCCTCTAAATTTGTGGTTTGGGTATTTAATGAGATATAATTCAGGTGTTCTAAACCTCTTATGACCAAATTGTGCAGAATTCAAATCTTTGAGGCGTTGACTCCTATCACTGTCAGTGGCCTAGTCATGGGGGTGATTGATTCAACATCAGATTTTGGAATGATGTAGGTACTACCCACTGGTCACATCCAGATAGGGATTTCCGTACCAACAAACCATCTTGGATTCAAAACATTTTGGAAAATTTCATCAACACCCGGAGATCCTCTTTACCGGTATAATCCGATTCTGTTAGAGGAAAACTCATGCAGTCTTCAATGTGTCGATAGAAATTTCCAATGATAGCGTCCTCTTTTTGTGCAGCGATCAAATCTGCATCCGGAACATCTTTACTGCACTGAGCAGTTGAGAGTTCACTGTTGGCATGCATTTGAGAGCGGGTGACAGCTGTGACTTGGATTTCACCCAGCAGGGATTCCATATACCTGTAATCCCCCTGCAGAGCTCCAGTTTTAGCCAACTGGTCTGCCAGGTCATTCCCAGTTTTATCCAGCCACTCCATTTTGGAATGACCTCTTATCTTTTTCCAATATATGTTTATCCCGTTAGAGATCACCAGATCATCAGACAAGTGGATCAATTTTCCATTTTTAGCTGTTTTGTAGTTAGCATAAAGCATGCCTCTATGCTTCCAGTTTATCAGGTGTTCCCCAAACCCATTCCTGTTATAGAGTCAGTGATTATCAACAGTTATTTGAGTTGGTGGTATACTGCAGTGGGGATGGCTTGATGAACAGCCATCAACTCTACCCCCTGACTACTTCAGGTTACTATTTTGTTACCAGCAGAGGGATCTGGGGTATCATTCACCCAGGCATTCCAAATGCCAGCCACTAGTTCTTTTCCTGGTTGTTGCCAACATGGTAGGAACACCGGTCCACATAAACTGTGGGTATCCCCTGGCAAGTGTCTTCTTCATAGACCTGGTGTGGGAAAGTTAGGTACGTCTCCATATTGTCTCTGGTCATTAAACATTTGCCCTCAAGACAGTTTTCTTGAGCAGAATAATGCAAGTCAGCCAATCTTTGAGCTAGAGGGCTCTTCTTGGTTTGGCCATACCTGAGCTTCACAGGAAAGCCTTGCATGGAGAGAATCCAGTAAGTAATTCTGGAATTACTTACATTCCACACCCGGATTATGTCACTTTGTAAGTACTACAAGGGTTGGCGAGGAGTCTCTACAATAATGTGCCCACCCTGGATAAATGGACAGTAGTTTTTCAATGCTCATACCATTGCCAGGAGTTCCTTTTCACAGTCATTGAATTTCTCCTCCACAGAGGACAATGTTTTGCTTGTGTAAGATAACTTTGTTGACCTTGTCATGCTTTTGGTACAATACCAGTGTTAGGCAGGTATCTGAAAACCCTATATCCCAGAAGAACTCCTTGTTCTTAATGGGATAAAACTAAACAAGAAGCTTGAGAAAGGCTTCTTTTCAGTTGTTTAACTGCCTCAGATTGTTCCAGACCCCACTCCCCCTTGACTCTGGTCTTTAAGAAAGGGTCGGGTGACCAAGAAGGCTTCTCAATTCTCACAGAGTAGTAGGGTCTTTTAATTTCAATAAGGCTTCCACTTTATTCGACTGGGGGTTAAGAAGGAATGATTTTTATGCCTTAAGAAGTTCACTCAGGTCTTGCACCACTGTGCTTCTGAAAGGACAGATTTGCTCTGGCTTTCCTCAACTGGGTCAGAACATATTTCACACTTCTGCAATATGCTCTTCCACAGTTGAGCTCTTGATCAATACATCATCTACATATGCCAGATTTCCCCTTTCACCCAAATCGGACATGGCCTTATGCAGGAAGATATTTAATTAATTTCTGGAGTTTATATATCTGAAGGGTGTTCGGGTCCAAGTATATTGCTCACCACAAAGGTATGATATGATATGATAGGTTATTTACAATGCGCTTAATACCCAGAGGTTTCTAAGCGTGGAACCAGGGATCGAACCTGTGGTGCTCCGTGTCGTCTTGCTTCCAAGGCGAGCACGTTGACGCTGAGCTATACTCCCGAAGCGTAGTAAAGGCATGCTTGTATTGGTCTTCCCTACTCATGGGTACCGTCCAGTAGCTGTTGGTCAAATCAATGGCTGTGTATACCTTTGACCCTTGGTTCTGTGCCAGCCCTTGTTCGATGTAGGGAAAATGCCATATTGACATACAGACCCATTTGTTTAACTCCCTCAGGTCTGCACATAGTCTTCATTGTCCATTTGGTTTTAGTATGCCCAGTACCAGGTCATTAAAGGTATTATGGATTGGATGAATTATCCCACGGGATTCCAAGTTCTTGATAATCTCTGCAAGTGACTCCATGGATGCCTGGGGTAATCATGTATGTCCACAGTCATATGAATCTACTGAAGACATCCTGTATGTCCAGGAACACCTGTTTCAGTTTATGTCTTTGTTCCTCTGTCTCACAGGAATCAATTGATCCATTCCTCAACCATCTGCTTGAAACCTGGAAAGACCTCAGGCTTGGCAATTTCAGTGGTATCCTCCAGTTGAGTGGAGAGATCTCTTTTTGTGGTGTTCACCTGGACATGAGGTTGCATGGATTTGAGGTAGTTGTTGTTTACTCTAAATGCCACCTCACCCTTCCTGATGTCACAGGTGACCTCTTCGAGCCTATTAGGGCACAGAATTCCCCCATGACAGGTAAAAATCTTTTCTGGAGGAATACATCACTGACATCGAAACAGTATTGAGGTATTGGACCAATTATTTAATTACGTAAATCAACAGAATATTGTTGGGCATCAACTTCCAGTCCAATAGAGGTGTCCGCTCCCAAAGTGATACTTTGAGTGCCGCTGTTATCCCCCAATATTGTCAGGTTCTAGGTCCACTAAAGGTGATGGATGCAAATATAAACCTTGTTTTTGGAGGTAAGAGTTCAAGTTTATGTAGGCGTCCTTATATTTTAGGTTCTGTCCTTGCTTAATTTTGAGGGGGATGGTGAATTGTCACACCTGTCCTGGGGAGGTGACCTCTTCTCCCACCTGAACCTCAACCACATAAGGCAGCAATTGAGCTGATCGGAATGCTTTTTTGGTGTAAGCCAATGGGGGTCATTATGAGTTTGGAGGTAGCCATGGTGCTATTAGTGCCATGGCTGCCTCCAAAGTTGTGTCCGACTCCGGGTCCCTTGAATTGGGACTTACTGGGTCATTCCAGCCTTGGAGGACCCAGTAAATCCTGATTAAAAAAACCCATCCCCATTCCCATTCGAGCCCCCATAGGGCTCAATGGGAATGGGGAGGGAGCTAATAACGGGCCCGTTAATTACGGGCCCGTTATTAGCTCTCTGGTCCCTTAGCAGCTCCCACTAAGGACAGCTGGTTTTACCAGCCGGCCTTAGTGGGAGCTGCTAAGGGACCACGCAATGCGGCGGTAAGGGGTTAACGGCACCAGCATCCTTACATGCGCCGTTAACCCCTTACCGCCGCACTCGTAATGACCCCCAATGTGTTTACACCCCAGTCGTGACCTTACTTTGTTGTTAATTAGATCTAAGCTAATTGTGCATCGATTTAGAATGCCACTACCCAAATACAAACCCAAAGGGACATCTCTGATGACTCAACAATTGTGTTCTATAGTTTTATTGCCAATGGGAATGTTTAGCATACACCTGCTAGGAAGGAAATGCATGGAATTTGGTATTTCCAGATCCACTTCCCATTTATCCATCAATTTAAATGTGGGACAGGTTTGATCTTTTTGAAGTTTCCTGAATAATCCTTTGCTGATTAAGCTTTTTCCATTATTCAGGCATACACTGGTGAGTACTGACTCCTCCCCCTCAATTGTCTGAATGGGAAAAGACAAGTGTTCACCCTTTTTCTGGATGTCAGTCAGACTTTGGGCTGGTTTTTTATCTTCCCATTTCAAGAAACTCAGTGTTTCATCTAATTTTTGACTGGTATAACAATTCAGAGTGTTCCCTTCCAGTGTGCAATGCCACTTGCAACTGGAGGAATGTTGCTTTTCAAGAGTTGAGAAGAGTTCCCATCACCAGTTGGTTTTCCTACAGAAATTGTGGTGATTTCTTGACTTGCTTGTTCTGAAAGTGAAATTCAAATTGATCGGTACACTGCTCAATAAGACGGCAGGTGCCATTCAAACTCACATAATTTGTACTTTTCTTGAGTTTGATGGGCCAGTTCATCTCGGTCGAGAGGACCTGGTTCATGCAATCAATCAGAGGTGATAACCTCTGAAGGAAATCATTGCCCAGTAAACAAGGAGTGTCCCCTTGGGCCAGAACTATCACTGAGTGTTTGAAACAATGTTGCACAATATTTTTTATTTCTAGATCTGCAGCCCCATCCACTAGAGCTGATAATTCACACTGACCCTGTACCTTGACCGAGGCATAACATCTGCCCCCTTTTCCTCAAGAGTACAAAGAAAGTATGAGTTGTTTGCCAGCTCGGCTGTCGTATTCTTAATGTTGTCCTCTGACAATGTGTGATCTTGGGTGATTTTCAATGTCGCAGATCGGGAATCTGTAAGAATGAATTGACATCTTTCAGTTCTGGTAGTCGGGGATCCTCTTTCTCCCCACATTCTATGCTTTCCTAGGATACCTCTATGGTCTTTGTATGATCTGGCTCACACGGTTGGGGCCTAGGAATTTCTCGATCTGGGTATGTCTCCATTCCTTCGTTGTCAGACTCAGGGTGTCTTGGGATACATTTTTCTTTGGGAGGGATCCCCCTGTTCCTGAAAGAGAAGATGTCCTTACCTTAATCCTCAGGGGATTCTTCTCATTCAAAGGGGATGATCTGGTTTTGTTCTCCTACAAAGTGGGTTTTTCTTTGACCACTTTTACATACCTTCCATTCTTTGGGTTCTAGCTTCCCGGGAGTGGAAGAGTCACTATTGGACTGGGAGGTCTCCAGGGGTTCTGTTCTGGTAAGAAAGGAAGCTTCATCAAAGGCTTAGCATCTCCCTTCGACCAGGGACTCATCCTCTGGAACCTGTTGATTAACTGCACTTTCCTTCAGTCATTTCCCTCACCTATGATTTCAGATCCAGGTGTGGGTTGTCCTGGGTTGCATGATTAGGTTGAGGGTTAGACCGAGCCATCAGCGTGTGCCCCAGGTCATCTATCAATTGTTGGACCTCTCCTTTCAACTGCGCAACTTTCTCTGGGTTGTAGGGAGGTCTCTGCTAATACCCCTGCTTCTCCCTAAAAGGGTAACTCTCCTTTCTAGCAAAGTATTGGACATTTCCACCATCATTTTCAGTCCTGATTCTCCTTTCTCCTTGGTTCAGGGATCGATTGTCCTGGAACTGGGGAGAAGGAGGAGTATTGTTTTGGAAGCTAGGATTTTGAGGGTACCTGTTTGAAAAAATTTAATTTGGACGGTGGGGTGTTTCTTCTCTCCTGTGAGAAATTTGGTGGGAAGATTCCTGGGGAAGTGCTTATCTGCCCCCCCCCTTGTGCCAGGGGATGGTGCACATACCCCATGATTAGTTTTGTACCCTCATATCTAGGACTTACATAGGTGGCAGCGCCAGGAGGGTAATGTTGCTGATATCCTACCTGGCTACCACTCGATTGGGCCTGGGCGGAGGGTCTCCTCTGCCTCTCATTCTGTTTATCAGCTGGAGGAGTATATGCCCCCCATCCCCAGGTCTAAAGTAGGGGTTGTGTTCACCTCTGCCACCTTCTCAGCAGCAGGCGTGGTAGTTGGCTTTGTTATTTTAGGGTTGTTTTTACTGTCAAGTGGTTTCTGGACCTCATTTATCATGGTGGTTTGCTCTATTACCCAATACAGTGTTCTGTGCTCATGGAAATTGCAAACTAATTTGGCAATTATGTATTTGGGAAGAGCATGGAAATATGTGGTCACAAATTCCCTGCTATTCGTGTTCAACCACCTCTAAGTCTGCACACAGGCACGTTTTAATTCTTGTGCAAACTCCCTAGGTGCCTGATCTTCTCCAAATTGTAAATTATATGCAGCCTTGCATGCCTCTTGTGAGTTCCTGTGAGTGGAGAAGTGTTTTAAAATGGCCACCTTAAAGGTGGACCATTTGCAATGATCCTGGTCTTCAAGTCTTCCAAAGAAACTGGCATACTCCGGGCAAAACATCCATTTCACAAACTCAATGCAATCGATATGATTTATTATTTCAAATGATGACATCATTTGTTCATAGAGTTCCAAATGTTCCCACACCGAATACTTGGTGTTCTTGTCGTATGGGGTACTGAAGCCTTTATGGCCTTACTCTGCTTGATTGGGTCTTTAACAAAATCCTTGGTTTGTTTGAAATTTCTTTTTTGTGTCTGAACCTGAGTCCATTCACCCTCGAAATCAGTGCTGCTATAGGCACTCCATTCGCTGTCTTCTAGGCTCTCTCTATCTCTATGAGATTGTGAATACCTCGCAGGATCAGGGGATCTGGAATCATCCTTTTGCCTGTGCCGCCGTGAACTCTCGGAGTCACTTTCCCTGTCATCACGTTTTTCTGCAGGATAGAACACAATCTCTTCTGCAGACGGTTGCCAATGGGTACTATTCCTCCTTCCATGTAGTCTGGGGAAATCCACTCATTACCCTGACTATGTGGAGGTTTTTAAAATGCCCTTCCTATGCCAAAGCCATTGCTTTTCTGTTTCAGCCAAATGGGTTAGGTGTTCTCTTTGCAATACAATTTTCTGTAAATCTAACTCTCTGATTTTCTCATCACATGAGTTTTCAGGGTACCGAAGTACTCAGAGGACTGTTTGGTCTCCCATGACACACTGGCCTGGCCACCTTCTCTTTTGTTTGTTAGAGGTGAATATTCATCAATGTCAGTTAAGGACCAGCCTTCTGATCAGGTTGGCAAGGAATGGATAAAGCCACCAGCCTCATGTTTCCCTGTTTGCTAGAAGTGGTTTGCATGAGGTAAATTCCAGTCTGTACACGGGAGGTGGTAGATAACTGGCACGAGGTTCCTGCTGGGTTGAGCAACCCTTCTTGGTCATGTGGCCTAATACCATAACCTGATTGGTCAGGGTGTCTCATTCCCTGTTTATATTTTCAGATTTCAATATTTAATTTCTCACAGGGGGTTCTCTCTGTCAGGATTTCCTGCTATATTCAATGGGGTGATTCTTTAACTCTGACACTAATGCCTGAGTGGCTTTAAGGACACTGCTCTGAGCCACCAATCAATCCTTTATTTTTGGAAGCTCTTCCTGAAGGATTTCATATTCCCGCTGAGATTCTTGTGTTAAGCACACATGTTCACAGCGCTTTTTTTTCAAACTAACAAGTTCTCTGTCACAGTCAGCTGCCCAGCAACAGTGCTGTAGTGGGGTCATTGGCATCACACAAAGGACGTGTCCGGAGTGCTACACTAACCAGCATCTGTCAAATACAAGGAAGGGCCACCTGGGCCCTGTCCTGGGGCCTCTGGAACCAGGCTCATGGAGGATGGAGGATGAGGAACACCAAACCAAGAACCTGGTGACTTCCTGGTATCCCAATATGGCGGGGTATTGAGCCACTGCCCCTCTTTGTTGCATACAGGCCAGTGTTTGGGTGTGGCTGGGCTAATGGGGTGTGGCTGGCTATATAAGCCGTGCCCCTTCCTGGCTCTGTGCTTCACATTGCTCTGCCTGTAAGCAGCGTAACGTTCACCACCGACCTGCAAAGACAAGGGAAGAAAGCATTAGGATTCCAGGCATTCAGCTTCTTCCGCTTGCATTACATACTCACCTGAAGACTTATATTTGTTTAGTCACAGCTTGCTGCAGGATACTTCTTTCAACTTTGCATCATTACATCAGTCACCTGGCACCTAGAGAGAGAAAAGAAAGGTTAGTGCACTGAAGCGCATTCGGAAACGGAGCAGCATTCCAGCCGCCGATGCCGCGGCCAGAGTGCAACATCAAAGAACATCAAAGTAAAGGCGCATACTTACCACCGCAATCCCAGGCCACCTAGTTTTCCCCACACTTGTCACACATGCCCGAGACAGTTCGGTGCACGTAAACTTCACAGCTAACGCTGAAACCTTTGCAAATAAGGAAAAAGACATTAACCAAACAGGGAAGGACATTTACCAAACAATGAACAGGGGAAGGAACATTCCAACAGACAAGGAAAAGGACATTAACCCAACAAGGGAGAAACAGCAATAAAACAGTAACAGGAAACAAGGAGGAAAGGGTTCCCAACATGGAACCAGGCAAGCAAGAGCAAAAGAGTCGCTGCAGCAGGTCTGGGCTTGGACTATACAGACATACAAGTGAACCAGTGAAGCAACTCGGTTGATATAGACATCACACCCCTGCTGAGGGCAAGCCGGAAGGAGAGTTTGCCTACAAATAAACATAAGGTGAGGAGAATCCCGGAAGGGCGGATCCAGGTTCCAAGAAATCAGCCACGAGGGACAGTGGGGGGCCAAATGACACAGGCAGCTTTCACTCATCATGACCCCCTCATTGATGGAACCGACCTTCAGAACGGGCCAGCAGATAGCACAGCTGATCCACCCCAGAGCAGACCAGCAGACGCCCACTCACCTAGCGGTGTTGACGCCACCACAGAGACAAGGTGAGCGTAACATTCGCTCGCTTGAGTATCTCTATCATGCCCTGCCTGTAATAGGTCAGCTTCTGATTGTCTGAAATGCTCCATAATCTCTATATATTCTTCCGTGATTCTTGTCAGATTCTGAGAACCTGACTGACCATTTTCTCCATCCATTCTCAACTGATTCAATTTTTGAAATAGGACACTGTTATCCTGGTGTAAACTGTCCTTTTTCTTAATCAGCTACATTTCCTGTTGTTTCAAAATATTTAAATACTGATGCATTAGACTAAAGTGGATATTTTATTGTTTAAACTGAGTTATGGACTGTTTAAAGGCCACAACATCATCCAACAATGCACTATTGTAAGTCGTTTGATCATTCACCTTATGTTTCAGTCTGTTCAAGTTTTCAACATACTCTGTATGTGTGTCTTGCAGTACAGAGAACTGCATTTCTCACTCAACACTACTTGCTGGTGTGTTTTGGGATAATATTTCAGTTGCTCAATGAGATTTTCATATTTGAGCTCTAAAATCTGACTTTGTTGTTACTTATGTTCTAATTCCTGAAGTGATTTCTGGGCTTGTTCCAGGTCTCAATTCTGATTCAGCATAACGGCCTCTTTATTTTGCAATCACTCTTCAATTATTTGAAAATGGAAATATACTTGTGCTGTGAGTTGAGCCATTTTATTCTGCTCCTCAAGTGAAGTGAATTTGAGCCATGTAGAACTCTAGAGCTTTATGTAAAATCCCATCATCCTGTCAGATGTCAGTTCCTACTGATGTGACATCTTGTACCTTTCTAGTCTGCAAGCACCCAGACTCCTTCTCAGGCCATTCTCCATGAATAAATAACCTGGCTAGGAGATGTTTCCTTGCATCTTTCGGGTTAAATGGTACTGGTTTTAAAGTGGCTTTTACTAAACCTTATAATCTCTCTCTACACAGGAACAAAAACCTTCCTGCTAGATTTCAAAAATCAATACCAAATCCGATTATTGAATCACTGTTGAAAAGTGTCTTTGCACTGCTGACACAAACCCTGATTCATGGAACCGTGCATAGTGTATTTTTGCCGGGCAAAGTTGGGGCAAAGTCATTTTGTACTGCAAAGGTTATTATGCGCTGACTTTGCCTGGGCTTTGCCCTGCAAAAATACACTTTGCATGGATCCATGAATTAGGGTTATGTGTAGGAAGTGCAAAGTCACTTTTCAGCAGTGAAAATTCACTTTGAACCTGGCAATTATTCCATGAATTGGGACTTAAGGCCGCACTCATCCCTCTTGTGTGGCTTTTGAAGTGGCCTGCAAGATGTATTAGGAAAAACCAAATGATTTCATCAGGAAACATGCATGCATTGAAGAGCGAGGAGAACACACACATCACACACATTAACATGCCTATACATATTTGTGTTGTTTGCCTGGTGCAAGTACTGCAAGAGTCCGAAGGATGCTGCTGAGCAGAGCTGTTTCCAGTGCACCTTACGCACTATAGTCCCTTTTAACGCACAAACTCTAGCCAAAGCACAAACAACAGGTTTTTTTTAAATTCTGAGGACCAGCTGCCTTTTTTTTTTTTAAAGCAAAGAGACTTAGAATTCCACTCACAAACTAGCCGATAACCCTAAACCGCAAGCCATAGGGGCAAACCTAGGTGCAAACTGCGGATACCGGCGTCCAGGTTTGGCCCAGATAAGCAGACCGCAAAAAGGCGCACTCAGAGGTTAATGTCAGGCCGGGAATTATTATATTCCTATTTTGGACTCAGAAACAAACTTATGAGTACACTTCAGCCGCGTCTGGCTTTCAAGGTTATACTGATAGCAATGAGAGGTATATTTCTAATCTGCATACCAATACATTGCGAATGCAAAGAAGGCGTTCGCCATTGGACGGGGAGGGATGATAAGGTCTCCAGGCTGCTGCATTTCCTGTGTTGCTCTTGTGTTATCATATGATTTCTTAAGCTAAGAATGAATATGTAAATTCCTCGCCGCTGACGTGTTTCAAAATAATGGACACAGCCCTGGCACTGCGGCAATCCAGTGTAAAATTGATTAATATTTGTTTTCAAAATGACATGCGATGATGCATGGACCCCTTTACAACTTAAATTAATACCTTAAAGAGATGAATAGCCGCTACAAAGGGTGTTAAAGTTCAAGCAGGCGAATTTGCATATTTATATTACAAGCAACTGATAATAATTGTCAAAACAGATTGTAATGTGGTTCGTTTTTCATTTTAATCTGGCTGTACTCAAGTGGAAGACCTCATTAACTTGCGGCAACTAATGCAGGGCTATTGTGGCCGCTAAAGGAGCCCTGCCTGGAATGGACGAGCTACAGAGCCCCTTTCTATAGCAGCCAGTGGCGTAGCCTTGTAAAACGCCGGGGCGTTCACTGGCACGTGTGTTTCACGCCACAAACACTACCGTCCAAGCTTTCCAGGCTGTGTGAGACTCCTGCCACCTGCCACTAAAATGCCGCTTTGGGGGTCTTTCTGACTTGTGAAATCTCTTCAACCTTAACAACAAAATGCACGCAGATATGCAACACAAAGTACCAAATGTTCCGTACACCAAAAAGGGGCTTATTTTTCAAACCCCTGGTAAGCAAAGGGTGGTGCAAAAGACAGTCATGTATGTGCTACGCTGGAACCCCACTGATATGATAGGTTGTTTATAACGCGCTTAATACCCAGAGGTTTCTAAGCGCGGACACAGGGATCGAACCTGGGCTGTTCCGTGTCGTCTTGCTGCCAAGTTAGCACGTTGCCCCTGACCTATCCTTCCGAAACACACAGTTTGTGCTCCTACGCATTTTAATGGTTTTTGGAGGCATAGTAGGGGCACGGAAGCGATATCAGTGCTTGCCATACTGCCCTGCTCCTCCTTTTAAAAACCACCTGGTTTTACACTAGTTTGACATGTCCATGCTGCCGTAAAACCAATGGATTTCTCTAGGGCTTGCCTGTTTGTTGCACCTGCTGAAAGCACGCGGGCTCCACAGGCACACATTGTAAATGCTGCCTGCCATGTGTAAACCGCGTGACAGGTGTGACAGGTGATTTTGCACGTTTTACACTTTTTTTTTACATATGTCTAGGAAATGATGAACATTGCACACAGGGGACCGAATTACACAGAAGTTTAAACGTAGGTGGTCACCTGCCTTGAATTTTCTCATTTGTATAAAATGAGACCCAATTTGTATAATTTAGGAATGGGAATATATACGTTTGAATTGCAATGTTTATCATGTTGTTTTAGAAATAGTAGATGAGTCTTCGTCCATAAAGCTTTTATGTATGGGGTGCTCTTCGCACACAGAACTAGTCAGGGATGCCCTCAAATTAACTGAGCGATCTTTCAGCCGCCAGTTTTTGTATTTCTGTTTTTGATTATATTTCATTGTTACTGTTGCATTTGGATAAATGATAACATGAGTATATGTGTTTTGTTTACGCAGCGTTCCATAGCGAAATTCTCCTTCCACAACCACGATTCGCTGAAACTTTGTGGACCCACAGCATAGAGCTGCATAGATGGAACTAGTAATGATATCAGTGCAGTTAAAACTTTTTTGTAAATCAGGGCCAAAGTGTGCACACCAAAATGCTTCCCCAAAAATGAAGAAACGTGTTAAATGGCAGCCCAGGAGATAGACAAAGCCTGATGCACAACACTTTGCATTGGCCAGCAGAAAATTACGGCTCCTGCAATCTGTGCAGCCGCCCACATACACATTGCTAGGGCATGGTGGCTTACAAAGAATGGTATTTATCTCGGAAAAAGAAGTCCAGAGGATACAATTTTTGAAGGCAAGGTATCAAAGGAATTTATTATGCCTGATACACCATTTTAATATACGAATTCGATCATGAGTTAATCAGCACTACAATTACAATTTACATAGCAGGAAGTTTAAGAGCGTACAAATTAATTACAATTCATACAATTCATCCAAATACTATTCAATTGGTTAATCGGTTATTCATTCATCCACATACAACCATCATGTATCCATACATCCATACCAAACAACAATGTGAATAAGATAAAACCTACAAATAGTCATAACGAACACATTTTTTATAAAAAAGATTTGCAATCAATGTACGAGGCCACATTCAATTATACAAGTGGTCAAATCTTAGGATGGGTCACATAAATATCAAAAAGCGACTTCATCTCAAATTTCTCAAAATTCTCAACCGGTTTCGACGTGTTTACATTATTTGAGTAACGTCTTCATCAGGAGACAAATATACGCTCTGAAAAGAGAGGGAAACATAAACCTCATTAGACCCTCACTCTCAGATAACAACATGAAAGGGGAGAAACCCCGTACAACAGTTATTATAGCATTATTAAGATTAATAAATCAAAACAAGACAAGCATGCTCCCACCCCGAGAACATATCTCTAAGGTAGACCATATGTGTCAGACAGGAAGTGCTACCATCTAACATTGGTGCCCTGGAGTGCAGTGTGAAAACAAGTCATGATCAACAAAGATCCAAATAAATGGATTAAAGTGCAAGTGCATAGCATACACGAGGCCAAAGCACCCCCAACATTGAGAATGCCAATTTTGCCAAATATTTAATCCCTGGTATGCAAAATAACCTAATTAGAACATGCAATGTGTGTATAGACTGCACATCATCTTTTGTAACTAACCTTAAAAGGGACGACCAGAGACCCTTATTGTCAATAACAGGAACATCTGCCGCTCAGATTTCGGCATCCGAATGTTTGCAAATACACATGTACCCGTCAAACTGAAGTGAGTCACCAATCTGTAATGTATTGGCAAATAATTAAAATGCCGTATTTCATTGAAAGAAGAAGATGGACTGATACCAGTAACTAGAAACAATCTTACCCAACAGTGTCTAATTGACGACAGGATGAGCAAAAAACGTTGAAGATCCTACAGGTATCTTGTTACCCAGCATGGTGATCTAAGAAGAATCTAAGAACCACTTTAGTATGGCACTTATCTGTAGAGAGAGAAGGGAGAGACGAGGTATGTATGAAAGTAAGTCTATGCCAAGATGTGTAGCATGTCATGAGATATCCTATAGCTAAATACGATCTCAGGGCGACATAATTGGTGTAGCCACGGCTACTGAGCTTCTAAGTTACAAGTAAAGGGAAAAGGAAAAAGGGCTAATTCAACCTAATCGAAACACTTCACTTCGAGTAATCAAGGGAAACATTTAAGAATGTAGCATAGAATTTATACTTATATGGCGCCGAAAACGGCGCTTAGTTGTATAAAAAGGTAAAAAAATAACCGATGATCTCAGTAACCCAATATAACTAGTATAACTAGCCATCTCTAGGCTGCTATGAATCAGGAGGACTCCATAGTAGAGCCTCCAGGTATCTGTACTGACACTGTATTGTTCTATGGACCACACAGCGTCTCTGCTGCCTTAAAGAATGCTTACCATGAGATAAATCCTGCTCAACGGGGAACAACCTGCTACCAAATAGGCCTTGCTTTACTTTTATTTCACATGAGTGGCAAGAATGTCAACACTGCAATAAAAAACTGCCCTTGCTTTACTTTTATTTCACATGAGTGGCAAGAATTTAAACACACCCTACTTTGCTTTCCCTTTCACATGAACAGAAGCATTTAAACACTGCAACCAAAAACGGCCTTGCTTTGCTTTCCCTTTCACAAGAACAGCAGCCCTTAAACACTGCAACCAAAAATGGCCCGGGTTTTTCTTTTGTGCTTATGTAAAATTAAAGAACCATGTGGAAAGGGGCCTACCCTTCATCATCTATGGACAAGTAGCAATGTGAATTCATCCAAGGAGAAGGAATCAAAGAATCCTGTGACCTGCAAGACAGGATTGTAAACATTAAGAGCAAAAATGGCCTGCACATGTGTTGGATATAAATACGGCTTTAAAAAGCCACAATGGAAAAAGATACCACTGCTCACAGAAAAATGTCAGGGAAACATGATGTGGACACTACTTAAGGAAAACACGGTTTTGGCTGAGACAGGAACTTCACCATGACAAGCCCCACATCCAGCTGGATTTCACACATATCCTCTAACAATCCCACAATAAAATGTGATGCTGCTGAGGGCGTCAAAACTTCCAATTCTGCAGACATCATGGCAGGACCTCAGAGATTTCAAAGAAGGCAAAATGTGGCTGAAGCATGACAAGAAGGTGTGAGTCATTGTAGCACCAATTTCAAAGAGCAAACTTCCAATTTTAAAGGGACTCATAAAAAACCCTCTGGTCACAGGCTGACTCAGGGGAACAGATGGCTTTAGAGCAGAAGGAGGTCCTCCCACATGTTGAACAAGACACTCCCAATTAATATAAAAAGACTATTTCATTTTAGGCATTTTCCGCAGCCATCAGACTAAGGATTTATTTCAATTTCATGCCATTTTTCTTGTAATTTCCACATGGTTTTGGGGATATAAATTGCATTTACCTGGGATTTTGGGGACTGTAATGGCCAATTAGACTAATTTTCTGACTGATCTGAACATGTAACAAATGTAACAGTTGGTGAAAAGTTGGGAAATGAAATTAGGGACATGCTTCATCATTTGCAGATTAATAACTGTTGTACATTTTATGAAAATGACAAAAATGTGCCACATAGCAATGTAAACCAATACACGTCTTTAGGGAAACCCAAAAGAACTACCTAAGAAGTCGTTCTACCTTTTATCGGGGGTGGGTCAAAATTACAAAACATCAGATAAACAAATGTACGCGGCTTGACCATTCTAAGCCCCCACCTATAAAGAATGACTTTTGAAGTACTAATATCTCAATCTACGAGGTAAGCTTTGTTCTACTGCTTCCTCAGTGTACTTTCCTACATGAATAGAGCTAATCTGGTAGTAACCTTCATTAAAACATGCATATTAACTTTGGAGGTCGTAATATAACTCAACTCCGAGTTATCAACAGATCTAGGAGATCAAAAACCTGCTTAATTTAGGATCCCTACCTCCTCAAGAGCCACTTGCTTTCGACAAGACTAGGTAATTAATTATCCTAGTCCTGTCTTATAAATTGAAATTATTAGAGAACCAATTGGAATACTCATATCCCTTTTCTTTCTGTTTCATATCAACAGTTGCAGAAGGCAGATTCAAACCCGCCATGCAATACCAGCAATAGGAATTGATATCTGATGATATATGTATTAAATACACTTCCTACTGATGTTTGTTTTTACTGTAAGGAATAATTTAGATACAGGGACACTACTCCTGAAGAAAGTTCCCAGAATTATCACTGAACTGAAACATGTCGAGTTCGATTTAACCATCTAGAGTAACAACTACTAGCTTGATGAAATAACCGCCCCATAATAGGGCTTAAGGATCATTGCAAGTGTAAGATCTATTTTCTGCATAGATCAATATATATTTTCATAGCTACTAGATATTTGTTGTCAAAATATACAAATCAATGTGTCACGACTAAACAGTCTTTCTCTCTTTTTAGACATTGTTTTAATGTTTTACTGTACCAAATGAATGGGGTTTACCCATCCTTTCTTAACTTGAAATGTATTTTATCTACAAACCATTGAATATTAAAATATGACTTTAAATATACCACTTACAGTTTTGATTTAATGAATATAACTGTAAACTGTTGATATGTGTTAACTGCCTCCTGATGTTTTGTAATAGCCACATAGCAATGTTACATCGTACAGATCTGGTGATCGGCTTATCTAATTCCCCATTACCAGCTAAAACCAAATATCTATTTCATATGGCAGTTGCTAGTATAATTATAAAGTTATGATACATAACTCGTTTTTGCCAAGAATTTGAGCTGACAACAAAGTAGGGTAATAAAGGGGAAAGACAGATGGTGCTCCAAAATCCCTGATCCAATCCTGACTGGGGCATAGAGACAGAGAGAAACTGTCCAATCCTGGCGGCAGGGATAATTACAGCATACTCCCCCTACATTGTAAAATTAGGGATGTAATTTCTGCTACATAAGGGGGACTGTACTAGGATTTAGGACACATACAAACAACGGGGGAGAGATGAGAAGGAGGACAGAGAGAAGGCTGCTGAACCTTACCATCTTTGAGAGTGCAGTGACCAGGCCCTTGCCCTATCTGTCCAGAGTGTCCTGAGATCCAGCTGTCTTTCCTGAATCCTAAACCAAGGCTTGCTTTGTAAGTAGAATACAACCCCAGCCTTAAATTGCATAAGCCCTTCATTTTTGTTGTAGTACATCCAATATTTCCCATTGAAATCCCCAATTGTCCATGTAGCCCAGTCATCTCCCCATAGAAGAATCTCTTGTTTGTCTGTGTATGTTAGTATATCTCCTTTGAAAAACCTCTCATTTGTCTGTGTAAATCCTTTGTATTTTTGTAAGTAAAGCAATTAATTCCACCATCGAAATTCACAGTATTAGATTGGTGCAATTTGAAATCAACCATCTTGTTCCTGGTGTTTTTATTTAATTATTATCGTCATTAAAGTGTTGCCTCAAAATAATTATTCTCCTTGTAACTAAAAAACGAATTTGTACATGTATTGTGTGCATTACAAAACAAATTCCTATTTGCATCTGTCAGTTTAAATCCCAACTGGGTTAATTAGTGTGAGCAATCCCTTTTCCTAGACCACTACCTGTTATGTGCCTCTGTCCTTGCACTGAAAATCGATTTTGTTATTGTAAGCTAAAGCCCTTTCCTGAGCTGTTTGTCATTGTAAGTCCCAGTGTAAACACATTTCCATTTGCCACTGTATTTTTCTCTTTGCATTTGCTTTCTCCCAAAAAAACGATTTTCCTGTTTCATGTCTATTTTGCCCTGGTTTGCTGATTAGTATTCTCTAAAACTTTGACTATCTCCTAAGTGTAAGAAATACACATTTTCTTCTATTCTGTCCCCTAGCAGTTGTGAGAAATAATCAAAACCCAATTTTTCCATTTTGCTCCAAAAACTGGTTTTCCCTTTCTTTGCTGGCTTCCCATCTTGTGGTGGTGGTCTTCACCCCAAATATTCCTACTCCTTGCCACTGCCTTCAATTCAAATGAATAGGGTTTAATTGAGGTTTGGGGGTGAGTGTTGCAGATGGGAGTGCTAAATTGTGGCGCTATAACTTTCTGTGGAATTGTTATTTTCCTGTTTTGTCATTAAAACAAAAACGAGTTTAACAGTCTATTTCAACCTGATTGTATTTTCCTGTTTGTCATTATAACAAAAGTGAGTGTACTAGCCCATTTCCACTTGGTCGCTCTAAATAGGATATTGCATTTGTGTTGCCACAATTTTGGTGGCTGCTGCCTTTTGATTATTTTTCTTTTTCATGAAATAATACATTAATAAATATCTTATTGATACACAGGGGCCTGGTTCCTAATCCATTGTGACACTGGGTGTTTGTGGAGGTTGGGTGCGAGACGGGTTGGAGGCCTACTCAAGAAGAATCTGTAGCATATTAAAGATAAAAAGCGCTTTATTGGGCGCCACATCCATTGTAGGTGAAGAAGTTCCCGAGTTGGCGTGTGCCGTGCAACATACCGTGACAAAGCTGGAAAGATGTGTGTTGAGTATAACAGTAATTGTGATCTAAAAAGAGACCATCAGGTGATGCTCATCTACTAATGCACGTAGACTAGACACATACCTTTAGCATATTCTGAAAGGAGGAGCCTTGCAAATGTATATTTTTGCATAGGATTTGTTAGGTATCTCAGTGTGACAGCATTTGAGTTCTAATGAATCAATGACAGGTAACTACAAAGACAAGGCCCGGAAAAGAGTGTAGGTTTTAACATCACCCTCTTTGGTTGTATGCAGCATAATCCAGACTGTTAATATAATTCTCAGGGAAGCTCCACGAGCGCCCCAGAGTTAGTTCCAGTTCTCTCAGTGTGCTCGCTCATTCTAATTCGGGATTTTGTTTTATACCCCACGACTTTAAAAAATCACCATCCACTGCTGGCTGTACCCATTCTATCTTGCTAAAGACTACAATCAAGCAGTCCCACTAAGTCAATGCCTTGTCTGGGATTGCTCAAGAGAAGCCCTTATTTATATATTTTTATGTCCAGTTCGTGTACTCTGGATAACAACCCTTATATAACACCCCTCTCTTAGAATCCCCTTGACCCCACTGAGCCAAGAAGTAAGTTTGTTTTGCAAATGTAAAAGGTTTATTTGAGAATCAAACAATATATATATATATCGCACTTTTATAATAAATTAATAATTGATATCACACTTAGACATATGACAGTGATCAACAATGGATGATGTTATGCTAGCACACTGGTTTAATTACTTAGGAGTATTATAGAAAGAACAAGGTAGCTGGGAATGCTTTATGGATTCAAGGAGATGCAAATATGAATAAAAGGCAGTACAGAAATAAACTTGATATGATTTCAGCAAAAGATTATATGATTACTTTTTCTCTGACAATTCACTCCTCCCCTATGCAATGTAAGGAGATGGAAGTAACACACACAGTCTTCAGGAATACAATAACAGCACAATCTGAATTCAGTTCCCCCCTAGCAAGCTTAGATCACAGGGATGATTTTAAACACAGGCAAAGTACTTTAAATGTGGTATGCAAAGAAGGGAAAAATATGCTAAAAATGATTTTAATTCCCTATAAGAGATTCAGGGTGGGTGATATCTACTTTAAATTAGTTCAGGATCACTTTAGCAATGCTCTATGAATGATTGTCAGGTTGCAAACGAATTTCAGCAAAGGAAAGCAAGAAGCTGCTATTTTGACAAGTGAAGAAATTTGAGCCAAATCGCAAATCGTCAGCGTGCTGCGCAGGAATTCAGTTGAAGGTTGGAAAATGAATGTGCCTGTCTGGCTTCCAGTGGCTCTTTTTATGTCTTTTGAAAATGGGTGTGGATGCTAACTTTCTTTGCCCAACCCACTCACGATTTGATAGGTCAAGGATTTCTCTTTGACTTGATTTGAGAAGGGAGCAGTGAGTCATCAGGTGTCATCTTTAAGGCATACAGAAAGAACACTCCCCTTTGCTTTTACCTTAGAAAATCATTTTCATAACTAAACACATTTCCCAGATACACAAGTGGTTGACATTACATATACACATCATATATCACATAAGGTAGTTTCTGTTCCAACTCTGATGTTTCTAAGAGCTTAGATTAAGAAATGACAACATTTTGCGCTTTTTGGTTGGTTTACCAATATTGGATTTTTGCCAAAAATCTTGCTTCTATCACTAACGGTTCAAGAGATACGGACGATTTTATGAAGGTAGTTTTTCAGAAATGAAATAGATTCAAAATGGCAAATTACACTTTTACAGGTTTAAAATTGGGGAAGGAACACACGATTCCTTATATGCAGTTCTGGACAGGTTCAAATGTTTTGAATCAGATTGTGTTAAGCTAAGAGATTGGTTTTGCACAGTTCTGGCTAAGTACTCACACTATGAATTTGAAATAGGCCGTCAGGGTCTGGTCAGGTTGGGACTGGACTCCAAGCGGTTGGTTCTGAAGTCACAGCTATCTGGGTCAGCTCTGCTCTGCTGGTCTGGTCTGGATCTCTGGTTCTGGTCTTTCTGGTTCTGATCTGGTCTGTGGTTCTGCTATCGGCACTTCTTTCTGGGTCTGCTACCGGTTCTGGCAAAAGTTCTTGGCAAAGAATTCAACAGCTCGCCCCCGGCTGTAGAATAGTTTGGTTGGATTGCTGGATTCTGAAGGCCTGCTGAAAAATGATTTAGCTGGTGGTCCAGGCCTCTCTGCTTTAAGTTCTGGAGTGAAGTTCTGGAGTGAAGTTCTGGAGTGAAGTTCTGGAGTTCTCCGTCAGCGTGCTGCACAGGAATTCAGTTGAAGGTTGGAAAATGAATGTGCCTGTCTGGCTTCCAGTCGGTCTTTTCATGTATTTTGAAAATGGGTGTGGATGCTAACTTTCTTTGCCCAACCCACTCACGATTTGATAGGTCAATGATTTCTCTTTGACCTGATTTGAGAAGGGAGCAGTGAGTCATCAGGTGTCATCTTTAAGGCATACAGAAAGAACACTCCCCTTTGCTTTTACCTTAGAACATCATTTTCATAACTAAACACATTTCCCAGATACACAAGTGGTTGACATTACATATACACATCATATATCACATAAGGTAGTTTCTGTTCCAACTCTGATGTTTCTAAGAGCTTAGATTAAGAAATGACAACATTTTGCACTTTTTGGTTGGTTTACCAATATTGGATTTTTACCAAAAATCTCGCTTCTATCACTAACGGTTCAAGAGATACGGACGATTTTATGAAGGTAGTTTTTCAGAAATTAAATAGATTCAAAATGGCAAATTACACTTTTACAGGTTTAAAATCGGGGAAGGAACACACGATTCCTATGATGCAGTTCTGGACAGGTTCATATGTTTTGAATCAGATTGTTTTAAGCTAAGAGATTGGTTTTGCACAGTTCTGGCTAAGTACTCACACTATGAATTTGAAATAGGCCGTCAGGGTCTGGTCAGGTTGGGACTGGACTCCAGGCGGTTGGTTCTGAAGTCACAGCTATCTGGGTCAGCTCTGTTCTGCTGGTCTGGTCTGGATCTCTGGTTCTGGTCTCTCTGGTTCTGATCTGGTCTGTGGTTCTGCTATCGGCACTTCTTTCTGGGTCTGCTACCGGTTCTGGCAAAAGTTCTTGGCAAAGAATTCAACAGCTCGCCCCCGGCTGTAGAATAGTTTGGTTGGATTGCTGGATTCTGAAGGCCTGCTGAAAAAGGATTTAGCTGGTGGTCCAGGCCTCTCTGCTTTAAGTTCTGGAGTGAAGTTCTGGAGTGAAGTTCTGGAGTTCTCCGTCAGCGTGCTGCACAGGAATTCAGTTGAAGGTTGGAAAATGAATGTGCCTGTCTGGCTTCCAGTGGGTCTTTTTATGTCTTTTGAAAATGGGTGTGGATGCTAACTTTCTTTGCCCAACCCACTCACGATTTGATAGGTCAATGATTTCTCTTTGACCTGATTTGAGAAGGGAGCAGTGAGTCATCAGGTGTCATCTTTAAGGCATACAGAAAGAACACTCCCCTTTGCTTTTACCTTAGAACATCATTTTCATAACTAAACACATTTCCCAGATACACAAGTGGTTGACATTACATATACACATCATATATCACATAAGGTAGTTTCTGTTCCAACTCTGATGTTTCTAAGAGCTTAGATTAAGAAATGACAACATTTTGCGCTTTTTGGTTGGTTTACCAATATTGGATTTTTACCAAAAATCTTGCTTCTATCACTAACGGTTCAAGAGATACGGACGATTTTATGAAGGTAGTTTTTCAGAAATTAAATAGATTCAAAATGGCAAATTACACTTTTACAGGTTTAAAATCGGGGAAGGAACACACGATTCCTATGATGCAGTTCTGGACAGGTTCATATGTTTTGAATCAGATTGTTTTAAGCTAAGAGATTGGTTTTGCACAGTTCTGGCTAAGTACTCACACTATGAATTTGAAATAGGCCGTCAGGGTCTGGTCGGGTTGGGATTGGACTCCAGGTGGTTGGTTCTGAAGTCACAGCTATCTGGGTCAGCTCTGCTCTGCTGGTCTGGTCTGGATCTCTGGTTCTGGTCTCTCTGGTTCTGATCTGGTCTGTGCTTCTGCTATCGGCACTTCTTTCTGGGTCTGCTACCTGTTCTGGCAAAAGTTCTTGGCAAAGAATTCAACAGCTTGCCCCCGGCTGTAGAATAGTTTGGTTGGATTGCTGGATTCTGAAGGCCTGCTGAAAAAGGATTTAGCTGGTGGTCCAGGCCTCTCTGCTTTAAGTTCTGGAGTGAAGTTCTGGAGTGAAGTTCTGGAGTTCTCCGTCAGCGTGCTGCGCAGGAATTCAGTTGAAGGTTGGAAAATGAATGTGCCTGTCTGGCTTCCAGTGGCTCTTTTTATGTCTTTTGAAAATGGGTGTGGATGCTAACTTTCTTTGCCCAACCCAATCACGATTTGATAGGTCAACAATTTCTCTTTGACCTGATTTGAGAAGGGAGCAGTGAGTCATCAGGTGTCATCTTTATGGCATACAGAAAGAACACTCCCCTTTGCTTTTACCTTAGAAAATCATTTTCATAACTAAACACATTTCCCAGATACACAAGTGGTTGACATTACATATACACATCATATATCACATAAGGTAGTTTCTGTTTCAACTCTGATGTTTCTAAGAGCTTAGATTAAGAAATGACAACATTTTGCGCTTTTTGGTTGGTTTACCAATATTGGATTTTTACCAAAAATCTCGCTTCTATCACTAACGGTTCAAGAGATACGGACGATTTTATGAAGGTAGTTTTTCAGAAATTAAATAGATTCAAAATGGCAAATTACACTTTTACAGGTTTAAAATCGGGGAAGGAACACACGATTCCTATGATGCAGTTCTGGACAGGTTCATATGTTTTGAATCAGATTGTTTTAAGCTAAGAGATTGGTTTTGCACAGTTCTGGCTAAGTACTCACACTATGAATTTGAAATAGGCCGTCAGGGTCTGGTCAGGTTGGGACTGGACTCCAGGTGGTTGGTTCTGAAGTCACAGCTATCTGGGTCAGCTCTGCTCTGCTGGTCTGGTCTGGATCTCTGGTTCTGGTCTCTCTGGTTCTGATCTGGTCTGTGCTTCTGCTATCGGCACTTCTTTCTGGGTCTGCTACCTGTTCTGGCAAAAGTTCTTGGCAAAGAATTCAACAGCTTGCCCCCGGCTGTAGAATAGTTTGGTTGGATTGCTGGATTCTGAAGGCCTGCTGAAAAAGGATTTAGCTGGTGGTCCAGGCCTCTCTGCTTTAAGTTCTGGAGTGAAGTTCTGGAGTGAAGTTCTGGAGTTCTCCGTCAGCGTGCTGCGCAGGAATTCAGTTGAAGGTTGGAAAATGAATGTGCCTGTCTGGCTTCCAGTGGCTCTTTTTATGTCTTTTGAAAATGGGTGTGGATGCTAACTTTCTTTGCCCAACCCAATCACGATTTGATAGGTCAACAATTTCTCTTTCACCTGATTTGAGAAGGGAGCAGTGAGTCATCAGGTGTCATCTTTATGGCATACAGAAAGAACACTCCCCTTTGCTTTTACCTTAGAAAATCATTTTCATAACTAAACACATTTCCCAGATACACAAGTGGTTGACATTACATATACACATCATATATCACATGAGGTAGTTTCTGTTCCAACTCTGATGTTTCTAAGAGCTTAGATTAAGAAATGACAACATTTTGCGCTTTTTGGTTGGTTTACCAATATTGGATTTTTGCCAAAAATCTTGCTTCTATCACTAACGGTTCAAGAGATACGGACGATTTTATGAAGGTAGTTTTTCAGAAATGAAATAGATTCAAAATGGCAAATTACACTTTTACAGGTTTAACATTGGGGAAGGAACACACGATTCCTTATATGCAGTTCTGGACAGGTTCAAATGTTTTGAATCAGATTGTGTTAAGCTAAGAGATTGGTTTTGCACAGTTCTGGCTAAGTACTCACACTATGAATTTGAAATAGGCCGTCAGGGTCTGGTCAGGTTGGGACTGGACTCCAAGCGGTTGGTTCTGTAGTCACAGCTATCTGGGTCAGCTCTGCTCTGCTGGTCTGGTCTGGATCTCTGGTTCTGGTCTTTCTGGTTCTGATCTGGTCTGTGGTTCTGCTATCGGCACTTCTTTCTGGGTCTGCTACCGGTTCTGGCAAAAGTTCTTGGCAAAGAATTCAAAAGCTCGCCCCCGGCTGTAGAATAGTTTGGTTGGATTGCTGGATTCTGAAGGCCTGCTGAAAAATGATTTAGCTGGTGGTCCAGGCCTCTCTGCTTTAAGTTCTGGAGTGAAGTTCTGGAGTGAAGTTCTGGAGTGAAGTTCTGGAGTTCTCCGTCAGCGTGCTGCACAGGAATTCAGTTGAAGGTTGGAAAATGAATGTGCCTGTCTGGCTTCCAGTCGGTCTTTTTATGTATTTTGAAAATGGGTGTGGATGCTAACTTTCTTTGCCCAACCCACTCACGATTTGATAGGTCAATGATTTCTCTTTGACCTGATTTGAGAAGGGAGCAGTGAGTCATCAGGTGTCATCTTTAAGGCATACAGAAAGAACACTCCCCTTTGCTTTTACCTTAGAACATCATTTTCATAACTAAACACATTTCCCAGATACACAAGTGGTTGACATTACATATACACATCATATATCACATAAGGTAGTTTCTGTTCCAACTCTGATGTTTCTAAGAGCTTAGATTAAGAAATGACAACATTTTGCGCTTTTTGGTTGGTTTACCAATATTGGATTTTTACCAAAAATCTCGCTTCTATCACTAACGGTTCAAGAGATACGGACGATTTTATGAAGGTAGTTTTTCAGAAATTAAATAGATTCAAAATGGCAAATTACACTTTTACAGGTTTAAAATCGGGGAAGGAACACACGATTCCTATGATGCAGTTCTGGACAGGTTCATATGTTTTGAATCAGATTGTTTTAAGCTAAGAGATTGGTTTTGCACAGTTCTGGCTAAGTACTCACACTATGAATTTGAAATAGGCCGTCAGGGTCTGGTCAGGTTGGGACTGGACTCCAGGTGGTTGGTTCTGAAGTCACAGCTATCTGGGTCAGCTCTGCTCTGCTGGTCTGGTCTGGATCTCTGGTTCTGGTCTCTCTGGTTCTGATCTGGTCTGTGCTTCTGCTATCGGCACTTCTTTCTGGGTCTGCTACCTGTTCTGGCAAAAGTTCTTGGCAAAGAATTCAACAGCTTGCCCCCGGCTGTAAAATAGTTTGGTTGGATTGCTGAATTCTGAAGGCCTGCTGAAAAAGGATTTAGCTGGTGGTCCAGGCCTCTCTGCTTTAAGTTCTGGAGTGAAGTTCTGGAGTGAAGTTCTGGAGTTCTCCGTCAGCGTGCTGCGCAGGAATTCAGTTGAAGGTTGGAAAATGAATGTGCCTGTCTGGCTTCCAGTGGCTCTTTTTATGTCTTTTGAAAATGGGTGTGGATGCTAACTTTCTTTGCCCAACCCAATCACGATTTGATAGGTCAACAATTTCTCTTTGACCTGATTTGAGAAGGGAGCAGTGAGTCATCAGGTGTCATCTTTATGGCATACAGAAAGAACACTCCCCTTTGCTTTTACCTTAGAAAATCATTTTCATAACTAAACACATTTCCCAGATACACAAGTGGTTGACATTACATATACACATCATATATCACATAAGGTAGTTTCTGTTTCAACTCTGATGTTTCTAAGAGCTTAGATTAAGAAATGACAACATTTTGCGCTTTTTGGTTGGTTTACCAATATTGGATTTTTACCAAAAATCTCGCTTCTATCACTAACGGTTCAAGAGATACGGACGATTTTATGAAGGTAGTTTTTCAGAAATTAAATAGATTCAAAATGGCAAATTACACTTTTACAGGTTTAAAATCGGGGAAGGAACACACGATTCCTATGATGCAGTTCTGGACAGGTTCATATGTTTTGAATCAGATTGTTTTAAGCTAAGAGATTGGTTTTGCACAGTTCTGGCTAAGTACTCACACTATGAATTTGAAATAGGCCGTCAGGGTCTGGTCAGGTTGGGACTGGACTCCAGGTGGTTGGTTCTGAAGTCACAGCTATCTGGGTCAGCTCTGCTCTGCTGGTCTGGTCTGGATCTCTGGTTCTGGTCTCTCTGGTTCTGATCTGGTCTGTGCTTCTGCTATCGGCACTTCTTTCTGGGTCTGCTACCTGTTCTGGCAAAAGTTCTTGGCAAAGAATTCAACAGCTTGCCCCCGGCTGTAGAATAGTTTGGTTGGATTGCTGGATTCTGAAGGCCTGCTGAAAAAGGATTTAGCTGGTGGTCCAGGCCTCTCTGCTTTAAGTTCTGGAGTGAAGTTCTGGAGTGAAGTTCTGGAGTTCTCCGTCAGCGTGCTGCGCAGGAATTCAGTTGAAGGTTGGAAAATGAATGTGCCTGTCTGGCTTCCAGTGGCTCTTTTTATGTCTTTTGAAAATGGGTGTGGATGCTAACTTTCTTTGCCCAACCCAATCACGATTTGATAGGTCAACAATTTCTCTTTGACCTGATTTGAGAAGGGAGCAGTGAGTCATCAGGTGTCATCTTTATGGCATACAGAAAGAACACTCCCCTTTGCTTTTACCTTAGAAAATCATTTTCATAACTAAACACATTTCCCAGATACACAAGTGGTTGACATTACATATACACATCATATATCACATAAGGTAGTTTCTGTTTCAACTCTGATGTTTCTAAGAGCTTAGATTAAGAAATGACAACATTTTGCGCTTTTTGGTTGGTTTACCAATATTGGATTTTTACCAAAAATGACACAGATGTACACCTCCTCTCTACACATATTCCAGTAAATTTTCATTTTTCTAGCGTGAACCCCGTGTCTTCAATCTCCATAGTTCATGGGGTTTTGCCTCAGAACATGGTACAGAGTTCTAACACCTCTTGAAATGTGCACAGAAAAATCACAAGAATAATGATATTAATTATATAATTTTGACAAGTCCGTACTATGAATTATCCATCTTTTTTAAAATTATGCTCTGGCCCAGAGGGGTGTGGTTTCCCAAAGCACATGGTGGAATTTCTGGTTTGTCCACTTCCTCCAACTCAAGTTGCTCACAGAGGCACTGCCCCTCCCCGTTTCTCTCAAGAGGAAGCCATTTACGACCTCCCCTAATTTTACATTTGCCTGAGCCAAGGAAGGCTCATTGTTCAGTTTCCTGCAGTCCCCAGCTGCTCCTCCCCAAATCCAATCAGAGAGGTGTCATCTCCCTTTGGTGAGGGCAGGAGAATGCAGGCCAGGCCTGGGAAGAGTAGCTGAGCAAGTTTCAACTCCTGTCGGGGGTAGTTGCCAGGCAGAATTCAATCTCTTTAAGCCAGGCTTCAGCTAATTGTCACTTTTGTTCCCAGTTTTTCTTCATCCAAATCAAACTCACAATTTTTACAAATGCAGCTAGAATACTGATTCTAAGTTCAAAACTATGACATTTAACAGTTGCAAACTATGTGACACTCAACAGTAGGTCACTAATTTATTTTAAACATTTCGATTTTAGTGGCTTTAAGTCCAATTTCACTTCAGCTGCTGACATCCACAGCTCAGCCAGTTTCATTATGAACATTATTTTGGGCTCTTTCTCTTTCCAGATTTTGTATGCACACAAGTCTACCTTCTGCCAAATGTCTGCTGGTGTTCATTGAGATTTTTGAATATCTTGCAATGTTTAAAATAGGCATGTTTAGCTTGCATATCAGAGAAACAAAGGTGATTTCAAAGTGCTTTTTGAGCTAACCAGCACTGCTGTTTTTCCTTTGGCACACATTTCACTCATGGCACTCCTGGCCCATCACGCTCGCACTGGTGGGTGGCAGGTCAGGGGAACATTTTGGTGTGCGCCAAAACTGCGCGGTTTTCCTGGATTCTGGCGCAATGTGGGCTTTTCCGCCATCTTGGATTTCCTAAGCCCACAGCACCAAATGTTGCAGCATAATAGTCCAAACGTGGGTCAATACCCCTGACAAGCCCCCCGCCCGACTGCACTTTGATTTCGAGTCGAGGGGGAGTCGGATGCAAAGGATGTTTTGATCCAATTCCGTAGATGGCACAGTTCAGCATCTTTTCCTCCATCCAGTTGGATCGATAGGTTCTCCTCGCCGGTCCTGATGGGAATATTGGGCCGTACCCCAGGCCCCTCGGATCTTTGCTCCCGGTCCCCGGGTCATTCTCATTGACCAGTCTCCATGGTTTCATCTCTCCTAGGATGATAAAGCAAAGCGGCAATACACATTCCTAGACATTTTTTCACCACTATTAATGGTGTGGCGAACATATACATTTTATACATCAGGATACATTTTGCAGTCTTATTTTAAAAACAAGATATAATCAGGAGACATTTTCCTTCAAGAATCATAATATTTTAGAGACCATATGTGGGATATTTTAGGGTTGGAACTGAATTACTCTGGAGCGGCCCCCTGTGGGATTGCAGAGGATTCCTCCAGTTGCTGCAGAGTGAGCCTGGGATGGCAACACTTTAGCTGATTGATGTGGACCCACTTGTCTTCCCCCTCTGCCAAACTGCCTTTGGGGAGGCGGATCTTGTATGCAACTGGGGAGATCTTGTCTATAATTTCAAAGGGTCCCTTCCATGTAGGCAAAAGTTTTCGCTGTTTGGCCTGGTTCCTTTGGAAATTGTATAGATAGACCCGGTCTCCCACATTATATTCCTTCCTGGTTGTCTTCAGGTCGTAATGGGTTTTCATGCTATCAGCTGATCTTTCTAGATTCTGCTGAGCATAGGCAAAAGCATGTTGGAGGTGTTTCTTCAAATTCTCCACATACTAATGAGTTGTGGAGGCATTGATCAACGTCTGCTCTTGGGTCCTGTAGAGCAAATGCTGGGGAAGCACCATCTTGCGTCCAGTCATCAACTCAAATGGTGACATTTTGGTTGCAGATGAAGGGGTAGATCTGATGGCCATTAGGACCAGAGGTAATCGGATATCCCAACTTAGCCCAGAATCTGCCAAAAACTTTTTTAATATGCTGACAATGGTTCTGTTGTATCTCTCCACTGCACCAGAAGAGGCTGGCCGGTAAGCAATATGTAGCTTCCATTTGACCCACAGTATCTCCCACATCTTTGTCATTACCTCGCTGGTGAAATGGCTACCTCTGTCTGACTCAATCCTTTGAGGTAGACCAAAGCGGGAAAAGATGTGGTTAATCATCAGGGCAGCTGCTGTTTCTGCCTTGCAGTTTGGGGCCGGGAGACATTCCACCCACTTGGTAAACAAGCATTTGACCGTCAACATGTACTTGTTTCCTCTAGACGAGCGAATCACAGGGCCTACGAAGTCGATTTGCAAATCTGACCATGGCAGTGTCATCCCCCTCTTTTGGAGAGGCGCCCAGTGTGTGAGGGATGTTGGCTGAAATTGTGCACACACAAGACACCCCTTCAAGTATTGGTCGAGGTCCTGCCCCATGTGTGGCCAGTATGCAACCTCTCTTAAGATTTCCAGTGTTGTGTGAAACCCCCTAAAACCGGCAGTGGCCGCATCATGGGCGTGACTTAACATCAGGCTTCGGAATGAGGTAGGAACCACCCACTGATCATGGCCAGCTTGGGATTTCCTTACCAACAAACCGTCTTGGATTCGGAACATCTTTGGACATTTCATCAAAACTCTAAGGTCCTCTTTCCCAATGTAATCGGTATCCGCCAGGGGAAAGTTCTCAGGGTCCTCAATGTGTTGGTAAAACTTACCAATTATTGGATCCCCCTTCTGAGCCGTAATCAAATCGGCATCTGGGGTCTCCTCACTCCATTGTGCAGTTGAAAGATCATTGTGAGCATTTGTCTGGGACGTAGTGATAGCAGTGACCTGGATTTCCCCCAACAGGGACTCTATTTCTATTAGATCCCCTTGGATGGCCCCGGTTTTTGCCAGCTGATCAGCTAAGTCATTTCCAGTTTTGTCTGGTCCCTCTACTTTGGAATGACACTTGATCTTTTTCCAGTAGATGGTCATCCCATTCGATGTGACCAGATCATCAATATTTTGGATTAATTTCCCATGTTTCAGGGGTTTGTTATTAGCACATAACATGCCTCTGGTTTTCCAATTAACCAGGTACTCCACGAACCCGTTCCGGACATAATCCGAATCTGTGATTATGACCAGTTCGTGGAGTTGATGTTGGACAGCAGTGAGGCTGGCTTGAAGCACAGCCATCAACTCTGCTACCTGACTACTTTGGGGACCAATTTTGTACCCAGCGGAGGGTTCTGGGGACTCATTCACCCATTCATTCCCTACGCCAGCCACCAGTTCTTTTTCCCCGTTCTTGTCAACATGGTAAGAGCATCCATCCACATAGACAGTGGGCATTCCCTCACACTTGTCTTCTTCAAAGACTTTGTGTGGGGAATTAAGGTATGCCTCCATGTTGTCCTTGATTTTTAGACTTTCGTCCTCGAGACAGTTTTCTCTGGCACAGTCATGCAAGTCAGCCAGACCTTGCGCGAGGGGACTCTTCTTGTTTTGGCCATATCTGACCTCCACAGGATAGCCTTGCATTGATAGAATCCAGGAAATAATTCAGGAATTACTCACATTTCTGGCCTGGATTCTGTCACTTTGGAGATATTGCAGAGGCTGGTGTGGAGTCTCCACTATGATGTGTTCCCCTTGGATGAACGGGCGGTAATTCTTCAATGCCCACACCATTGCCAGGAGTGCCTTCTCACAATCGTTGAAGTTTTCCTCCACAGAGGATAAAGTTTTGCTCGCATAGGAGATTACCTTATTGACCTTGTCATGCTTTTGGTATAATACTGCCGTCAAGCACGTATTAGAGAACCCTGTCTCCAGGAAGAACTCCTTGTTTCTGACAGGGTAAGCTAGGCAAGGCGCTTTTGAGAGGCTTCTTTTGAGCTGTCTTACTGCCTCAGATTTTTCTGGACCCCATTCCCACTTGACCCCCCCTTCAAAAGATGAATCAGGGGTCTAGTGATCTCTGCGTAGCCCTCAATGAACTTTCTGCTGTAATTAGTCAGTACAAGGAGGCTCCTTAGTTCCCGCAGAGTTGTGGGGTCTTTTAGTTTCTGAAGTGCTTCCACTTTCTTTTCCTGGGGACAGAGACCCTGAGGAGTAATCTAATGCCCCAAGAAATTAACACGGGTTCTACACCACTGTGCTTTCTGAAAGGAAAGTTTTGCTCCGGAGTCCCTCAACTGTGTCAGGACCTAACGGATCTCCGCTATGTGTTCCTCCACAAGTGAACTTTTGATGAGGACATCATCTACATAAGCAAGGTTACCCCGCGCACCCAGGTCGGGCATGGCCTTATGTAGGAAAACGTTGAATTCATTGCCGGAGTTGAGGTATCCAAAGGGAGTCCGGGTCCATGTGTATTGCTGGCCCCCAAAGGTAAAAGCTAGTTTGTATTGGTCCTCCCTACTGACAGGCAGGGTGCAGTATCCATTGGTCAGGTCTATTGCAGTGAATACCTCTGACCCCTGAGTCTGGGCCAGCCCTTGGTCAATGTAAGGCACAGGCCATTGGGAAGTATGGACCCATTTGTTGAGCTCCCTAAGGTCGGCAAAGAATCTCCACTGGCTGTTTGGCTTCAATATTCCCAGCACCGGATTATTGAAGGTGCTGTGTACTAGATCGATTATTCCCCAGGACTCAAGGTTCTTAATTATTTCAGTAAGGGACTCCATTGATGCGAGAGGCAAGCGATATTGCTTCACAAACACCGGAGTCATGCCAGGGTCCGTGGGAATTGTTGTTGTGTGGATGTCGGTGCGACCACAGTCATATGAGTCTACCGCAAAGAGATCTTGGAAATCCCAGAAAACTTGTTTCAACTTTTGCTTCTGTTTCAGAGTCACACAGGCATCAGCTAGGTTGACTCTCTCTTCCACCATCTGCCTGAAGCCTGGAAAGCCTTCTGGTTTTGCTATCTCAACGGCCTCCTCCAGCTGGGTGGAGAAGTCCCTGGTCCGAGTGCTGATTTGGACTGGAGGCTTCAGGTGGGAAAGGCAGCCCTCATGGACCTGGAAAATCACCTCATCCCTTCTGAAGTCACAAGTCACGTCTTCCTTACCATAAGGGCAAGAAGTGTACACCAGGAAGTTCCCCCCATGCCGGCTAAAGATCCTGTCTGGTGTTGTATTGTCATCACTGTCACAGTCAAAACAGTCCTTGGGGATTTGTCCTAACAGTTCATTTCCTAAATCAATGGAGAAATGTCGGTCATCAACCACCATTAAAATAATGGTGCCTGCGGCTAGAGTAATACTCTTTAAGTCGCTGTTATCCACCTCTATTGGAATGGTGTCATGTTCTATGTTGACTAATGGTGTTGGGTTTACCCTTAACCCTTGCTGTTGAAGGAAAGCATTTAGATGAATATAAGCATCAGGGTTTTTCAATTTTTGTCCTCTTTTAACTTTCACTTCCAGGGAGAATTGTCGGGTCCTTTCTGAGATGGTGACTTCCTCCTTAATCTGAATTTCAAGTGCATAAGGTAGCAATTGAGCTGACCTAAATGCTTTTTCTGGATCATCAAAGCCCATGGGATTATCCGCTAATCGGGACCAAGCTTTGAAGTTTATTAGGTCCAATGGCAAAGCGATTGAGAATGTCACTGCCTAAGTAAAAGGCGCCAGTGACGTCTCTCACGACCCAACAATTATGGACTATGCTCCTGTTGCAAATGGAGATTTTGAGCATACACCTGCTTAGCAGGAGATGTTTGGAATTAGGTGCTTCCAGGTCCATTTCCCATTTGTCTATCAGTTTGAATGTGGGAATGGCTGGATCTTTTGGGAGTTGGCGGAACATGGCTTCGCTGATGAAGCTCTTACCGTTGTTCACACACACTCGGGCGAGAACTGAGTCCTTCCCATCATTTAACTGAACAGGGATGAACAACTGCTCTCCAATTTGCTGAATATCAGCCAGACTCTGAGCTGATTTCACATCTTTCTGGACTATAGGAGTGGGAGTGTCTGATTGTGGATTGGTAAAGAATTTCAGAGTATTTCCTTCCAGTGTGGAATACCACCTTAAACTGGAAGGAAGGTTGATTTTCAGAAATAGAGAGGACCCCCCCATCACCAGTCTGTTGTCCTACTGCTATTACTGTCACGTCTGGAATTTGGTTGTTCTGGAAGTGAAATTCTACTTGGTCAGATTTTTGTTCAACCATGTGGCAGGTGCCATTTAAACTAACATGGTTGACACTCTGTTTTAATTTTATTGGTCGGTTAGTCTGGGTCCAGAGGACCTTGTTTACGCAATCTATTAGAGGTGACAACCTTCTCAGGAGGTCATTCCCTAGTAAACAAGGGGTGCCCTCTGGAGTCACTACTATGACCGGGTGTTTCACCTTGTGTCGCCCAATTTTGATGTCCAAATCCGCAGTCCCCTCGACGGGAATTTCCTTCCTGTCAAAGTTCTGGAGTTGTCCAGGAAGAGAGGTGAGAGGAATACGGTAATTCTCCCCCCTTCCTGCATTTAGTTCATCAAAGGCCCTTTTGGACAGAAGGGTAGCTTGGGATCCAGTGTCCACCAGTGCCAAAATTGTACCCTGCCCCTGTACTTGTACCAGGGCATAATATCTTCCCTCCTTCTCCTCAAGGGGGCACAGATAATGCACATTTTTGGACTATTGGTGGGCTAACTTTCTGGTTTTGGACATTGAAAGAGAAGAGATTTGGGCAGAATTCTGTGGAGAGTCATGGGAATCTGAAAGAAAAAGTTGGCAACTGGAAAGGGAAGTGTTTTTTGGTTCCCCTGGTTCCAGTTCTGGGCCGCCCTCCCCCTTCTGGAGGCAGTCATCAGGATGGGTTTGACCCTTGGGATTTTGGTATAGTTGGTTCTGGGATGTAATGATGGGCGACGACAGCTCAATCCCCACATCTACCCAGTCTGGGTTGGAATCCCTTAGGACCCATTTTTCCTTGGGAGGAGTTCCCCCATCTCTGAAGGAGAAGATCCTTTCCCCAGGATCCTCTGAGGATCCCTCTCCCTCAAATAGGAAGACCTGTACCTCCTCCACAAAATGGGTCTGTTTGGGTACTTTGTTTCTCCTACCTCCTCTCTGCTCCTTGGGCGGCAGACTTCCAGGGGTAGGAGATTTTGTTTCCGGTTCCTGGGTTTCCAGGGGCTGTTTACAAGTGGGGAAGGAAGCTTCCTCCAAGGCTTTACACCCCCCTTCCCCTTGTGCCTCCTCACCGGGAACCGGTGGGTTATCGGGGTGCTGCCCCCGTCATTGTTCTGGAGCACTAGGTCCAGAGTTTGGGGCATTCTGTGCAGGCATGCCCATCTGAGGGTTCTGTTGGGCCCTCAGCATGCGGCCCAAATCCTGTGCCATGTTCTGAACCTGGCGCTCTAACTGGGAAACCCGCTCAGGCTGATACGGGGTCCTATTTTCTCCCCTGGGCTGATCCCGGGAAGGGTAGCTAACCCTTCTCTGGTAATACCCTGGGTTGGGAAGATTTGGGTACCCCTCCACCCTTGGCCTCCCCTCTCCTGGATTAGGTTGTCTGGGCTCAGGAAAGTGGGGAAAGAAGGATGGATGATTTTGGGGCTGGAAGTTGGGTGGATACCTTGGGAACAAGTTCTGCCCAGGATTTGGTGAATTTCTGCCCTCCTGGAGGAAGTGCGGAGGGAAGTTCCCTGGGTTGGGCGCTTGGTTGGATCCCCCCCCCTTGGGCCGGAGGGGTCCACACATAACCCAGGATTGGTCTGTTTCCCTTATAGCGGGGACTTACATAGTCAGGGGAGCGGGGGACCCCATTTGTGGTACTACCTCCTTGACTCCCTGTCTGTGACTGGCCCGAGGGCCTTCTGGGCTGTGAATTATTTGGTGCAGGCAGGTTTTTAGGTCTCCCCATCTCCAAATATAAAACGGGGGCAACCTTTACCTCTGCCACCGTGGCAGCAGCAGGGGTGCTGTTGGTTTTGGGGTTTTTGGGCTGATTCTTATTTTCCACCGGTTTCTGCACCTCATAGATGCAGGTGGCTTGCTCAATGACCCAGTCTAAAGATCTTTTCTCCTGAAAATCTCTCACAAGCTGGGTCATTATGTATTTGGGGAGAGCATGGAAAAATGTGTTGATGAATTCTCTGCTGTCCGTGCATACCCTTCTGATGGTCTGCGCAAAGGCACGCTTCAATTCTTGCACAAATTCTTGTGGGGCCTGATCCTCCCCACATTGCAAATTGTAGGCTGCCTTGCGAGCCTCTTGGGGATTCCGGTAAACAGAAAAATGTTTCAAGATGGCCGCCCTATAGGTGGACCATCTTGAATGATAATGGTCCTCCAGCCCCGCAAAGAAACTGGAGTATTCTGGGGAGAATGTCGATTTGACGTACTGGATGCAGCTACTGCTGTCCTTCAAATGGAAAGTCTCCATCATTTGCTCAAAGAGCTCCACATGTTCCCAAACAGAATACTTGGAGTTCTTGTGATAAGGGGTGATGACACTCATTATTGCCATGATCTGCTTTAAGGGGTCCTTAAGCAAGGCCCTTTTTGCCTTATTGGCCTTTTTGGTTCGGCTAGCTCTGGTCCACTCATCCTCTGACTCAGAGGCACTGCTCCCAGAGGTGCCCGTCTGATCTTCCAGGTTTTCCCGGATTCTGCAAGCCTGGGAATGGCTGGCAGAATGTGGGGACCTGGTCTCCTGTGTCCTGGGCCACTCAGAGGAGTCTTCAGATCCCTCCTTGCTGCCAGGATTTGATGGGTACCCCCTCCACTGACCTAACTGGGCGGAGGTTTTCAGGATGCCCTTAGTGGGCCTACTCTCCTGGGGTTCCCCACTAAATTGCACTGTGCTTAGGTGCCCATATCCGGATGCCCGCCCATCCATTCCTGGGAGGTACTGGCCTATGAACCCCATACTTTTGGCCGGATAGTTATCTGCCCTCCCTGTGGCCCTGTGATCATGTGCGCCAGGGGACATGGGGGTGGCAGAGTCCAAGGACTGGGAGAGATAAAGGCCTCTGGTACTAGGGCTCCTGAGGTTATGCTCAGGTGTTTCCCTTTCCCAGCGAACTTCATCTCTATCAGCCCCTGCTCCCTGTTGCAATGCAAGAGCCTGCACTTTCAGTTCCTCAGTTAAGGCCTTACTAGACTCTATCAGTCTCTCCTGCATGGCTACCTGTTGCTGGAGCCTATCATTGTGCCGACAGAGAGCCTCATTCTCTCTCTGTGCCTCCTGATTGGTTCTGGAATACTGGGCCAGTCTTTGCTGCAGGAGGGTTACCTCCTGAGTCCCATCCCTACTGGCCGCTCCTTTCTTGCCAGAGCATCTTCCACCCTCCTGGTGTGCTCTAACAAGTTCTGATGCTCTTTTTGGAGGTCACCCAGCCCCTGGAGGGCCAAGTGATTTCCTTCAATTTTTTCTTTTAATTGGCAGACTTCCTGGCCTAAGGTGTCCCTTTCCTGACTAAGAGCCTGCATCTGTGCCGCCAGGTCGTCCCTCTGCCTTTGAAAGGCACCAGCTTTCTGGCGTTCTTGATCAAACTCTGCCTGGGTATCCAGGTCTTTCAAAATCAATGTATTGCTTTCCTCTTTCTCCCTATCTAGGTGGCTTTGCAGGGTGACTACCTGCTCTGCGCATGCCCTTTTAAAGTCTAGTTGTTGCTCCAGATTTTTCTGTCTCTGCAGTAGGGAGTCCAAACCTTCTTGGTACTCCTTCTGCAAGGCCAGAAATCTGGTATCCTGGTCTGCCTTTTCCTGTCGCAGGATATCCATATCCTCCTTTATTTTACAAATGTACTGCCTACTATCATTTTCTGACTCCTGGCTCCTCTGCAGCCTCTGCTCAGAAGAGACCAGGTCAGATTGGGCCTTTTCTAACGCCATCTGTTGCCTATTTGCCAGATCTTGGCCTTCAGCACATTTGTCCTGCATGGCTCCCATATATAGATACAAATATGCCGCTATCCTGGCAATCTTATTGTGTTCATCTTTGGCTTTAGGAGCCATATATAGTTCACTCAGGGCCACATGTAAGGGACCCTGATCTCTCCACATATCTGACCCAGTTGTAGTGACCTATTGTGTGATCGCCTGCAACCATACATTTTGGTCCTGTTCAGACCATTGACCTTTCACAAACAGTTTATGTAAGAGGTGCTCCCTAGCTATCTTCATATCTACCAAGGTTGTCATTCTGGAGATTGATTTCCTTCCTGACTTACAGACGTTTGTATTTTATTTTGCAAAACAGACCGTTTCCTTAGAGCGTTCCTTTGAGGAGTGCTTTACAGCGTAACACAGCGTGGTGATCTAACCGGATATGTATCCTGTCAGCTGGCACACTGTATTAATCTGCACAAGTTTTAGTTCTAATCCAGAATCCCCGGCTATGAGCCCCCACTTTGTTAAAGACTCCAATCAAGCAGTTCCACTAAGTCAGTGCCTTGTCTGGGATTGCTCAAGGGAAGCCCTTATTTATATATTTTTATGTCCAGTTCGTGTACTCTGGATGACAACCCTTATATAACACCCCTCTCTTAGAATCCCCCTGACCCCACTGAGCCAAGAAGTAAGTTTGTTTTGCAAATTTAAAAGGTTTATTTGGGAATCAAACAATATATATATATATATCGCACTTTTATAAAAAATTAATAATTGATATCACACTTAGACATATGACAGTGATCAACAATGGATGATGTTATACTAGCACACTGGTTTAATTACTTAGGAGTAGTATAGAAAGAACAAGGTAGCTGAGAATGCTTTATGGTTTCAAGGAGATGCCAAGATGAATAAAAGGCAGTACAGAAATAAACTTGATATGATTTCAGCAAAAGATTATATGATTACTTTTTCTCTGACAATTCACTCCTCCCCTATGCAATGTAAGGAGATGGAAGTAACACACACAGTCTTCAGGAATACAATCACAGCACAATCTGAATTCCGTTCCCCCCTAGCAAGCTTAGATCACAGGGATGATTTTAAACACAGGCAAAGTACTTTAAATTTGGTATGCAAAGAAGGGAAAAATATGCTAAACATGATTTTAATTCCCTATAAGAGATTCAGGGTGGGTGATATCTACTTTAAATTAGTTCAGGATCACTTTAGCAATGCTCTATGAATGATTGTCAGGGTGCAAACGAATTTCAGCAAAGGAAAGCAAGAAGCTGCTATTTTGACAAGTGAAGAAATTTGAGCCAAAATCGCAAATCGCAGCACTTTTTCCGAATGCGTCGAGTGCGATTACGGAAAAAGTATAATGAATAGATTCTGGGTTTGTTGCAAAGCCTAGAATCTTAGCTTTAAAATGAAAGTTAGATCTCACTTCTATCACTAACGGTTCAAGAGATACGGACGATTTTATGAAGGTAGTTTTTCAGAAATTAAATAGATTCAAAATGGCAAATTACACTTTTACAGGTTTAAAATCGGGGAAGGAACACACGATTCCTATGATGCAGTTCTGGACAGGTTCAAATGTTTTGAATCAGATTGTTTTAAGCTAAGAGATTGGTTTTGCACAGTTCTGGCTAAGTACTCACACTATGAATTTGAAATAGGCCGTCAGGGTCTGGTCAGGTTGGGACTGGACTCCAGGCGGTTGGTTCTGAAGTCACAGCTATCTGGGTCAGCTCTGCTCTGCTGGTCTGGTCTGGATCTCTGGTTCTGGTCTCTCTGGTTCTGATCTGGTCTGTGGTTCTGCTATCGGCACTTCTTTCTGGGTCTGCTACCGGTTCTGGCAAAAGTTCTTGGCAAAGAATTCAACAGCTCGCCCCCGGCTGTAGAATAGTTTGGTTGGATTGCTGGATTCTGAAGGCCTGCTGAAAAAGGATTTAGCTGGTGGTCCAGGCCTCTCTGCTTTAAGTTCTGGAGTGAAGTTCTGGAGTTCTCTGTCAGCGTGCTGCGCAGGAATTCAGTTGAAGGTTAGAAAATGAATGTGCCTGTCTGGCTTCCAGTGGCTCTTTTTATGTCTTTTGAAAATGGGTGTGGATGCTAACTTTCTTTGCCCAACCCACTCATGATTTGATAGGTCAAGGATTTCTCTTTGACCTGATTTGAGAAGGGAGCAGTGAGTCATCAGGTGTCATCTTTATGGCATACAGAATGAACACTCCCCTTTGCTTTTACCTTAGAAAATCATTTTCATAACTAAACACATTTCCTAGATACACAAGTGGTTGACATTACATATACACATCATATATCACATAAGGTAGTTTATGTTCCAACACTGATGTTTCTAAGAGCTTAGATTAAGAAATGACAACATTTTGCGCTTTTTGGTTGGTTTACCAATATTGGATTTTTACCAAAAATGACACAGATGTACACCGCCTCTCTACACATATTCCAGTAAATGTTCATTTTTCTAGCGTGAACCCTGTGTCTGCAATCTCCATAGTTCATGGGGTTTTGCCTCAGAACATGGTACAGAGTTCTAACACCTCTTAAAATGTGCACAGAAAAATCACAAGAATAATGACATTAATTATATAATTTTGACAAGTCCGTACTATGAATTATCCATCTTTTTTAAAATGATTCTCTGGCCCAGAGGGGTGTGGTTTCCCAAAGCACATGGTGGAATTTCTGGTTTGTCCACTTCCTCCAACTCAAGTTGCTCACAGAGGCACTGCCCCTCCCCGTTTCTCTCAAGAGGAAGCCATTTACGACCACCCTAATTTAACATTTGCCTGGGCCAAGGAAGGCTCATTGTTCAGTTTCCTGCAGTCCCCAGCTGCTCCTCCCCTAGTCCAATCAGAGAGGTGTCATCTCCCTTTGGTGAGGGCAGCAGAATGCAGGCCAGGCCTGGGAAGAGTGGCTGAGCAAGTTTCAACTCCTGTCGGGGGTAGTTGCCAGGCAGAATTCAATCTCTTTAAGCCAGGCTTCAGCTAATTGTCACTTTTGTTCCCAGTTTTTCTTCATCCAAATCAAACTTATAATTTTTACACATGCAGCTAGAATGCTGATTCTAAGTTCAAAACTATGACATTTAACAGTTGCAAACTATGTGACACTCAACAGTAGGTCACTCATTTATTTTAAACATTTCGATTTTAGTGGCTTTAAGTCCAATTTCACTTCAGCTGCTGACATCCACAGCTCAGCCAGTTTCATTATGAACATTATTTTGGGCTCTTTCTCTTTCCAGATTTTGTATGCACACAAGTCTACCTTCTGCCAAATGTCTGCTGGTGTTCATTGAGATTTTTGAATATCTTGCAATGTTTAAAATATGCATTTTTAGCTTGCATTTCAGAGAAACAAAGGTGATTTCAAAGCGCTTTTTGAACTAACCGGCACTGCTGTTTTTCCTTTGGCACACATTTCACCCATGGCACTCCTGGCCCGTCACGCTCGCACTGGTGGGTGGCAGGTCAGGGGAACATTTGGTGTGCGCCAAAACTGTGCGGTTTTCCTGGATTCTGGCTCAATGTGGGCTTTTCCGCCATCTTGGATTTCCTAAGCCCACAGCACCAAATGTTGCAGCATAATAATCCAAACGTGGGTCAATACCCCTGACAATCTGTGAGCGAAACTTGTAGCAATGCTGTCGGTTCTGTGCCTGCTCTGTTTAAGAGTTGTACTATTCAAGTGCTGCTGCCCATGCTGTCTCTGTTCTGTGCAGTTGTCGAAGTGTACAAAAAAAGTAGTGGACCTATGTTCCCCTTGCCCGCCCCCTTCCACTCCCCCACCAGCCACCCCACCCCCCACTCTCCAGCAACCCAATACTCACCACCCACAGTACAAACACCATACCTCCCTTTTCTCCCTGCACCCCACACTGCTGTCATTACAGTACTATTAAGACAGACGCGAACATAAGGAAAGAAAATGCAGCATTTAAATGACCACCATTAGTTGGTCATTGTCCACCACAGCATGCAGCTTTAAGTGCCTCCCCTTCTAATCACCCACCATTCCCACCACTTAAGGGACAAGCCTAAAACTATAACCACACACCGCTGCTCATTACCTGTACAGACACTGGGCCTGATTCATAGAATATTTTGCACGGTGCAAAGTGACTGCACTGCCAACAAACATGCTGATTCACGGAACAGTACAAAATGTCTTTTTTGCTGTGCACAGTCCCTTTGCACGGCAAACATACACTTTGCACTTTTCCATGAATCAGGGTGGGGCAGTGCAAAGTGTATTTTTGCCGTGCAAAGTGACTTTGCACGGCAAAAAGTCACTTCGCACTGTTCCATGAATCAGGGTGTTTGTTGGCAGTGCAAAGTCACTTTTCAGCAGTAAAACGTCACTTTGCACTGTGCAAGAAAATACCATTAATCGGGCCCACTGTGATTGCAGAAATCCATGATTAATTGCAGAAGGCACATATCTGTGTCAGAACAGGGCTGTATGACTGCTTACCAATGATCGTTATGTCCCAGGCAGTCTATACAAAGAAACAACAGCAGCCCAGCACCCAAGATAGTGCAGCATGCAGTGCCACTGGACTGCTACCTGCACAACCCAGCTTCAAAACCCCAGTAGGGAAGAAGTTACTAAATATATAAAAAAAAGCTGTCCATCAGTACATCACTACCATCCAGGAATGGTCCCTGGGATAAGTAAAGTAAGGGAATGATCACTGATATCCCAAAGGATTAATGGAGCGTGGTACCCTTTAGTTCCCACCCGCTTTGACCTCTGGTTCTATGGGTGTGAAAGAACCTGGCAGTGCTGCAGCCAGTGCTGCTCCTGTTCTCAGTGGGAAGTTTGCAAAGTTGCCCCTGCTTTACATGTTATACCATCTATGCAAGAAGAAGCATTGACGGCTGGGGCCCATGATGTTCTTGTTTTGTTAAAACAGCCTGCAGGTGTTCATTTATGCCTTGTGTGAGGGACAAAGTTTGTATGTGAAGAGGTAGGTCTTTGGGGTAGGGCATGCACATGTCAACTATTCTGAACCATAGTCACTGTGTTAGCTTACATTTTATGTATTCTGACAGGGTCTGTCACCTGACTCTGTCAAGAGGGTACGGGGACCCCTCTCATCTTGGGGTGGGAGGCCTATGAGGGTGGAATCCAGAGCCAGTCCTACACCAGAAGGAGAAAGTGGCAGTTGGAAGGCCACCATTTCCTGCCCTTTCGTATGTGTCTGTGTGCCCGGAATTATAACTTAATCACCCCATACATCTGTTACCAAATGCTGGCCAGTTCTTCTCTGTTTGTTCTTGAGAACCAGAAATTCCAGAGGGAGACCAAGAACCAGCACAATCGGCAGCACAACACCAACAAACCGCTGCGTGGTACTGAAGAACTGACCAAACCAAGTGTCAGTGCATATTCCGAACACTGCCACCCTCTCCTTACAGCAGGTGCACTCCCTTGCACCAGAGCCGTGGAGCGGCCCTTCAACACAGGCTGTAAACCGCTTCAGACATAATAATGCTTACCTGTAAGAGAGCAGCAGAGCAGCTCCATAACAAAGACTGCCATATCAAGGACTTAAGCCCTCACCCAAATTCGAACTTTTACTGTAGCAGGCAGACGAGCTGTGGCAGACGTACATCAGAGAAAGGGGCAGGTTTTAGACCCCCTGTATATGTGTTTTGATGACAGGAGTTGTTGGGTTGTTCGGGTGAGGTCAGAGAGGGATGAGGCATCAGACAAAGAGATCAGCAGGAGGAAGGATGGTGTAAAGTAGCATGGAGGCATGTCATAGAAAAGGGGAGGTATTGGCTTGTGGAAGAAAGTGGCACTGTGTTGTGAGTGTGTGTGTGTGTGCGTGTGTGTGTGTGTGTGTGTGTAGGGTGTGTCAGTGGAAGTGGTAGTAAAAGAGTAGGGTGAGTGAAGGGTGACTAAGGGAGTGAAAGGAAGGTGACTGAGGAGAAGGTGGGGTGGAGTAGTAGTGTTGTGGAGAAGGAGTGATAGTAGTTTTGAGGTGGGGGAGTAGTAGAGTAGAGGTTGGGGTTTTAGTGGAGTGGAAACAGAGTAGCAGTGGTGTAGAGGTGGGAGGAGTGATAGTGTACAGGTGGGAGAAGCAGGGGTGTGGAGGAGAGCCTATTAGCGGTGTAGAGATGGGAATGCAGTAGCAGTGTAGCAGGGGAGAGCAGTAGGTAAGGGGGAGAGAGAAATAACATTGGAGAGACAAAGAGAGAGAGACAGAGAGAGGGAGAGAAAACAAGTAGGAAGGGAAGGGAGGAGAGCGGCAAAGCAAGGGGATAGGCAGTAGAACATCCAAGAAAGGAGAATAAGGGTGAAGTTATATTCACTCCTGAAAGATTGTTAGCATATTCTATAATTAACTCATGTTTGGAATTTTCCAGTGATCTATGTGCCTGAGGCAGAAGGCAACCGCCATTTTCAGATATGGAAGACCGATGCAAGGTTCCTCCTCGAAAAAAAACAAACAAACAATCTTTCTCTTTGGTAAAGCAGTGACTATTCTCTTCTCTTGAAGAAAGAAGATGAGTTATATAAAAAATCACAAGAAATGGGTTTAGCCCAATAAGAAGTCAAACCAAAAAATTAGTGGGCACTACTCTGTTGATCACATTATGTTGAAATTCAAAATTAGTTTTTAGCAAAGATTTGATTGTTATATCAAACAAAATAGTAATAATTGCAAAATAATCTTTGCAGGAGCTGACAGTCACGAGTCTGGAGACACCCTGACTCTAAAAACAACTGCACGAAAAAAGGCTAGGTGTAAATACCAAGCCATACCGTCGCTCTCTGTAAGTCCCAGCTTGGGATGTTAAGATATAAAGAAATTTTAGATTAATAGTTCCAATAGTATTTTGCTTATAATGAATAATAAATAAAGTTCAACTTGGGTTCTGTAATAAATCAGTCTGTTCTTTGTTCTTTTGAAAATAAGTTTTATATCCAAAGGATTCTTTTATCACTAATAATCTCTTAGTGAGGAAGCAGTGAACAAATTCATAAAATTCAGACTTGAGTGCCAATGCATTTCGGAGTTTCCTCCTTCATCAGGGCGAGTCCAACTTAATGCTATAAAATCATCATGGTTACGTAAACAACAAATGCAATCATACATAAAAGGAAATGAAGCATCACATACCAAATTCAATTGTAGTCAAATATCATACACATGTTGAAAAGAAATTATACAAAAATTAATTAGTGGAGGGTTAAAATAAAAACTAAATAAATAAAACTAAATGAATAAAACTGAACTATTACGTAAAAAAACAACTGGTTACCTATTGTTGTAGTTGACTGTGTTTAATCAGGACCTGTAGATGCCAAAGGCACCTTAGGTCTGTGCTTTTCTATTTCGCTGTAGCTGGCGGCCCTGTGTGTCTCTGTGCGATGTACTTATACTAATGTACACATTATTAAAAGCCTAAAACCCTCTCACTGCCAAGGCGATGTCTGCCCAGCCACCATCATTAAGGATGGAGCTAAATTCCTAGCCCCCTTCATAACCACTGTGATCAACTCCTCTTTCGCCTCCAATCAGGTACCCCAAAATCTCAAGGAAGCCTGGGTCATGCCACTACTAAAGAAAGCCAATCTGGACCCGAACATCCCCACCAACTACAGGCCTATCATCACAGTCCCCTTTCTCCTAAAGATCCTGGACCGTGAATCATATTTGCAAATCCAGAAACACCTAGATGTGAACAACCTCCTCGGCCTTAGACAATCCGGATTTAGACCCAGACATGGGACTGAGACTGCTCTCCTAGACCTAAAGATTCAAATGGATGAGGCAAAGGATAAAGGCAAACTTGCAGTCCTCCTATTACTAGACCTATCTGCAGCCTTTGACCTTGTTGACCACCAAATCCTGGCCAAACACCTCTCCACTGCCGCAGCTTTCTCCTCTAATGCATCTGATTGGATCAAATCCTTCCTAGCAGACCGCACTACCAGAGTCTTTTCACCCTCAGCCTCCGCAGACCCAACTCCAATTCTGTGTGGCGTCCCGCAAGGCTCGTGTGTGTCACCCAATTTATACAACATCTTTACGAAGCTCCTCTTCGACCGACTTGACAACCTGGGTGTCGTCTATACCAACTACGCTGACGACACCCAAGTCCTCATCCACCTCACTGGCTGTTACAACCATGACTCTAAATTACTCAACAGCATCTATCTTGAAATCCAAGCCTGGATGGCTGACAACGGTCTTTGTCTCAATGACGACAAGACAGAGCTGATGATCGTAGGCTCCCAGGCACGCCTGAACAAACTCGACCGCAGCTACTCGTCTTTCGTCGTTGACAACAACACAATTAGCGTCTCCAAAGAGATAAAAACGCTGGGGGTCTACCTCGAGTCAACCCTCTCCCTCAGAAAACAGGTCACCAGCATTGCATCCTTCACAGCCTACACAAACAAACTTATATATAGTTGCAAACCCTTCCTATCTACAAGTAGCTGCTTAACACTAGCCAGAGCACTCGCTCTCTCCAAAATTGATTATTGTAACACACTATTCCTCGGCCCTTCGGAACATAACCTCAACAAACTTCAGGTGCTCCAGAATAACTCATTAAGAGAAGCTCTCAGCCTCCCGAGATCCTGCCACATCACCACACACAGACAAAACGCCAACTGGTTGCCCATCCGCAACAGAATTACCCTTTCCACCCTGGCCATCACGCACAAATGCCTCACCAATTCCGCACTGAAATATCTCGCAGATAAACTCTGCCCCCACCAACCCACCCGCATCACTAGATCTTCCAACTCATCAAATCTAATGATCCCAAGGTATAACCTCAAATCAGCAGGCGGCGCCAGCTTCCCAGTTCAAGCAGCCAAACGCTAGAACGCCATCCCCATCACCCTCAAACAGGAACCCTCCTTCCTCACCTTCAAAGCCAGCACAAAAACGTGGCTAAACAATAACCCTTCTCAGTAAGGGACCAGCCACCTCAGTTACAGATCCCAATGTAACCAGCGTACACCGTTGCCTTACTATCTGTGTATCTTGTAAATCGACCCAACTGTAACCAGGGTCACTGTAACTCGCTATCGACCCAACTGTAACCAGGGTCACTCCTTCTGTTATTTACTGGTATAACCTGCATACCTATTGCAACCTGTAACCTACATTCTCAAGCGCCCAGTTACCCATGGGTTTGGAACGCGATACAAATTATAAACAAATACAAAATACAAAAATACTCTGTTACATTCAATAGACCGTGTGTAAATATAAATGGTAATACCTGAATAAATAAGTAACTGAAAAGTGTTAAAAGTGAGACCAACCTGCGCTGGAGGCCAGTTTCTTTCCTCTGCCGCGGCTGGGAAGCACGCGTGAAGATTTCCGTGTTCAGATATTCCTTGTAGCTGTCTGAAGACGTCTGTCTTTTGTAATTCGATGTAGCATGCGGCGGGATACGCCGCTTGCCCAAAAAAAATGCTGAAGATGAATTAAACGAACTTAGATTCATGTGGTGTACTGTGTGTGTCAATGGAAAAAGTAAAAGTGCAGGATGCGAAACCAACCTGATAGAAAAGCTAGGGTCTGCCGTGTGCGGTAGCTGGACAGCGTGCGCAGAAATTTCCGAGTTCTGTTGTCAGCCGTTGTCTGGGCAACGGAGCTGGTAGTATGAGGTCGCGTTGCGCAAGAATGAGTGCGGCGCCAAATGTTACTGGATATGTACGTGTCATGGTGGTGTGAGAGTACGTTGTCATGGCAACAGAGAAAACTATGTGTGCGTGCCCAGCTATACTCGCTGGTGCGCCGCAAACTACAAAAGAGTTTGTGTAAACTACTCTATTGAGTAAATGTTGAGATATGTGTCTAGACCCCAAAATAATCGCTGTAAAACAATAGATGTGCAAATATTCAAGGTCAGAGAAAATAATAATCCCAATTATGGAAAGAGTAAAAGTTAACAACCAGAAATAGAAAAAATCCTGCAAACATGTGGATAACTTACAACAGTAATGGCTATATTAAATATGTCTCAAATTATCAAACCAGAGGTAATAAAGTAACCTGAGGCCGCAATGGTGTCGCAAATGGCAGCACCTTAGGCCCTAGACTGTGCGGTCCAGGAACCGGTCGCAGGAGTGCATATTTGCCTGGCTGCAATGTGAAAAATGCTGTCATTCTAATGCTAATTACCTCATATTATAAACAAAATGTGTGGGAGGACCCACTGTGCACCTTTCAATATGTTTACATGTGTCTACATATTGCATTGGTAACAGAACCACATTTCTTCACCCTGTCTAAAAGAAACAAATTGTATTAAGCCAAACAATTCTGCAATTCAAATGCCAGTTTCAACCTTTTTCTAGCAAATTGTGTTGGGGAGCCCCCTGTACGAAGTTTGATGTGATTAAGGGGGTAATTCATAGATTTCAGTGCAGAGGCGCACGCGAGCAGTGCAGAGAGGGAGCGTGCACCAGCGTGCTCCAGCATGTGCCAAACAGCATTCTGGCGCACCGCTTATTCATGGAATTACCAAGCCATTTTGAGCGCTGGCACAGAGAACATCCCGCAGCGCCAGTTACGCCCCCCAAGAACACCTCTTATGCAAGGAAAAACCATTGAAATCCCCAATGCAGCGCAAAGGGCCGCACTAACTCTGCACCAGCTAACAGGGTCGCTACACTGCAATCGCGCGAGCGGGAAACATGTAATCCTGGGGTGCGCGGGATGTTTCACACGCGATAGGCTTTGGTCGAGCGGGGTACGTGTATTACTGGGGCGCGCGGGAAGTTACACACGCGATAGGCCTTGGGCGAGCAGGGTATGTGTATTTCTGGGGTGCGCGGGAAGTTTCACACGCGATAGGCCTTGGGCAAGTGGAGTACGTGTATTTCTGGGGTGCGCGGGAAGTTTCACTCGCGATAGGACTTGGGCGAGCGGGGTATGTGTATTTCTGGGGTGCACAGGAAGTGTCACACGCGATAGGCCCTGGGCGAGCGGGGTACGTGTATTCCTGGGGTGCCCAGGCAGTTACACATGTGATAGGCCTTGGGCGAGCGGGGTACGTGTATTTCTGGGGTGCACAGGCAGTTTCACATGCGACAGGCCTTGGGCGAGTGGGGTACGTATATTCCTGGGGTGCGCGGGAAGTTTCACACCCGATAGGCCTTGGGCGAGCGGGGTACATGTATTTCTGGGGTGCGCAGGAAGTTTCGCACCCGATAGGCCTTGGGCGAGCGGGGTACGTGTATTTCTGGGGTGCGTGGGAAGTTTCACATGTGATAGGCCTTGGGCGAGCGGGGTACATGTATTTCTGGGGTGCGCGGGAAGTGTCACACGCGATAGGCCTTGAACGAGTGGGGTACGTGTATTTCTGGGGTGCGCGGGAAGTGTCACACGCGATAGGCCTTGGGTGAACAGGGTAGGTGTATTCCTGGGGTGCCCCAACGCAAATTGGCATTGTGTGTCCTCCCAGGTGAGCCCCAACCAGCCTCCCAAGGGCCTGCAGGCAGCCAACACCCCAGGGGACTACCCTGCACCCCTGGCCATGCCCCGCAGGCAGCCCATCCACCCTGGCCATGCCCCCAAGCCAGCCCACATGTCACCATGCACAAGTGAGCACCGGCACATGTCCCCCTGCACCACCCCAGCAGTGACGGGCACCTGCCAGCAGGCCCTGACTCATGTCCCCCTGCACCCTGACCCAACCCCCCCAGCAGTGACGGGCACCTGCCAGCAAGCCCTGACTCATGTCCCCCTGTAACCCCTCCCACCCAGCAGTGAAGGGCACCTGCCAGCAGGCCCCGACTCATGTCGCCCTGCACCCCCACCCACCCAGCAGTGACAGGCACCTGCCAGCAGGCCCCGACTCATGTCCCCCTGCACCCTCACCCACCCAGCAGTGACGGTCAGGCCCTGACTCATGTCTCCCCCAACACGTCAGAAAGCTACACAATCATGGGCCTCATGTCCACCAAAATCCCACAGCATGCCACCCCAGTCTTGAGATGCAATGAATTTTCCAATCCACCCCACACTGACATGCCTATCCCATGACACAAACCAATAGTCAACTATGCACATCAACACATGTCCATCAGACACACACACTGGGGGCCAGTGTGTTATGGGTCGTCGTTCACCCCCCTCTGTGCGCAAAACCCAGCCACCTGCACCTCTAGCACTTCGACTTCCTAGTGCAACTACCAGAATGAAGAGGAGATTTGTGGCACTCCCCAAAAGAATTCGGCATTATGCTGCCCCATTTCGTGCACGATGGCAGCTGCCGTGGAAGTTAGCGAATCGAAAACTACATTCCCCAGCAAACCTGGCTCCGTACGGTAGTTTGCCGGTAGAGCCTCGCATTGGCTTGCCCCGCCTCTCTCACTGATGTAGTCCATGGAGACAGCCAGGGCGCCGCTTCTGTTTACAGCTACTCCCGGCATTTAGAAGCTCCATCTTCAATTGCTGAAAACCTCCTTGTTCTTACGGTTTCGACTCGGACTGTTTACTGGACCCTCTATTTTGGAATACCCTTATTGAACTGCCTTCCCGTGTACCGAACCTGTTTTGCTTCACGGACCCCGCTAGAAAAAGTTTGTCTTTGTTATTGTCCGCTAGTGTACCAGACCTTGCCTGCCTTCGACTTCCTATCTCAGGAATAGCCATCCCGACTGGCTGTTCTGCATCGCGCCAAACCTCACCTGCCTTCCACCTACCTTCCCTGGAACTACCATCCCGACTGGTTGCTGTCATCATCCTTCGTTCATCAGTGGTAAGACTTTTTGCTTCACAAACGGAACATTTGGAAAGCCCCTGTTTAATCCGTGCACTCAAGGACGCTCTGCAGCTGTGCACCATCCCGAATCCAGTGCGACTCTCGTGCCGCCCGGGTATTAGCATCCTCCTACTAACATTTCCTTTTTCTTATTTTATCCCGGTCGTTGTGTTCTAAGCTACTCAAATCCTCCATTCATTCTCCACTGGTAAGATCCTGTCCACCTCTTGAATTGTGTCTTAGTTTAAGCCAGTTAGATACTAAGTCTTGTTATATTCCTAGGTGATTCCCGAATTGTGCTGCTCTTCTATCCCACGGGGGGAAAAAGCCCAGGTATTACATTAGTTAGTAAGGCTTACAGGGGACAACTGTTACCTTCGTGTTACTCACTTGTTATTTTTCCTTTACAGCCTGGTTCGTGGCGGTGCGCTTTCTCCCCGCCCTTCTGGGTGATCAGTCCCCTTGTCTGGTTAAATACAGCAAGTGGTCATATCATTTTGAAGGTCTTATTCCCTCACAGAGAGGAGGCTTGGGTAGAGGCCCTACCCAAAGCTCTTCAAGCAACTTCCTGGGTTTTGGATACTCCCCGGTTCCACGCACTCATCTCACCGGTGAGTAACAAAAACAGAAGCCATGGATGAAGCTGATCCTTTGGCTGCTTTGTTTCGTTTGGTGTCTGAGTTACGATCTGACATGACATTAGCTCATGACGCCATGCATCAAAGGATCGACAGCTTACGGAGTATTCAAAACCCCCCGACACTCGGGGTAGACATGGCGGGTGCGGCCGCTTCAGGTTCCGGTCTACCTTCAGCTTCCGCCTCTGGGTTCTCTGCGACCCCGGTTTTGATGGCCACTCAATTCCCGTTGGCCCCTCCGGAACGCTTTACGGGAGATCCAAAACAATATCGGACCTTCATGAATCAATGCAAATTACATTTTTTGTGTCGGCCCACCGCCTTTCCAAACTCCACCACCAAGGCAGCCTTTATTCTTTCCCATCTCGGGGGTACAGCGGCTGCGTGGGCCAACCCTTTACTTGAGTCCAACAGCTACGTCCTCTATGACTGTGACGAACTTATATTGGCCATGAATAAGGTTTTTGATAACTGTTACAAATCTCAAGCATCGGACCTGGAGTTGTTGAGTCTACGACAAGGCTCTTCTTCTCTTTTTTCTTATCTCACCAGATTCAATCAGCTAGCTGCTGAAACAGACTGGCCTGAAGAGAAGAAATCAGCCGTATTCTACCAGGGGTTGTCCGAAGAACTAAAAGACATCCTAGCCACAGTACCGGTCGTTCCGACCTCCTTCGGTGAATTATTAGATTTGGTGTTGCAAATAGATGCCCGAAGGTCTGAAAGAAGAGGAGAACGTAAAACATCAATCCTTACCCCTGTTCCAGCAGATGTAGTTACTCCTCCTCTTTCGATTCCAGAACCCATGCAGATAGGGGCGGTGAGGGGTCCTTTGACTCAAGCCCAACGTGAATATCGACGTTCACATAATTTGTGCATGTATTGTGGTTCTTCAGAACATCAGTTGAAAGACTGTCCCAAAAGACCGGTCAAAAAGGCGGGAAACGCCAAATCCCGGCGATAGATAGAGTCCCTACGCCGGGAGTTTCTTCATTGGACTCACAGGGTTTTTTGTCTGCTCCTGTCAGTCTTCCTGTGTTATTTACCACGGCCAAAGACGCTACGTTCCCCTCCGTGGCTATTATAGACTCCGGAGCTACGGGGAACTATATGGACTTTGACTACGCTGCAAAAAACAAAGTGCCCATTCTACCAAAGGCTCAACCCGAGAGGGTCCATACTGTGGACGGTACAACTTTGGTATCCGGTTTGGTTACACAGAACACTTCCCTTGTCAGCATGAAGACCGAAGATGGACATGTGGAATCGCTTTCATTCGATCTAATCAAAGCTCCTCAATACCAGGTCATATTGGGTATTCCATGGTTGCAACACCACAACCCTGCTATTGATTGGGTAAAGAAAAGTGTTCGATTCCCTTCTTTGGAGTGTAATGAAAACTGCTTTCAGGATACGTATGTATGCCCGGAGTCTTCCTGTCAAGCTCTGGTGGCTTCCTTGTCTGTCATAGGTGCCATCGTTCGTGACGCTAGTAAGGATATCCCTTCTGAATACGAATCCTTTCGGGATGTGTTCGATAAGGGCAGGGCAGATCGATTACCGCCTCATAGGACCTATGATTGTCCAATAGACCTGTTACCTGGGGCCAAGATACCAGCCGGAAGAGTCTATTCCCTTACCTTACCAGAAGACAAGGTTCTGAAAGAATACATAGATTACGCGTAATCTTCGTATTCCTGGAAAACGTATGCTGCTCCCGAAGTTTGTGGGTCCTTTTCCCATTACGGAGGTTTTGAATCCTGTGGCGATGCGTCTTTCTTTACCAACTTCGTGGAAACTGCATCCTGTTTTCCACGTTAGTCTCCTCAAGCCTTGCCTTCCTTCCACGCGCCTACCTACGCGACCTTGCGCTATTCGCGTGGATGGCGAAGATGAATATGAGGTTGCCGATATATTGGACTTCCAGCTCCGCAGGGGTCGGCCCTTTTATTTGGTCAATTGGAAAGGGTATGGTCCTGAGGATAGGTCTTGGGAACCATTGTGTAACATCCACTCACCTGAACTCCTGCGACGTTTCCATGCCTGCAAGGGGTTGCCGCCGTCTTTGGGGGCGGATGCTGTTATGGGTCGTCGTTCACCCCCCTCTGTGCGCAAAACCCAGCCACCTGCACCTCTAGCACTTCACCTTCCTAGTGCAACTACCAGAATGAAGAGGAGATTTGTGGCACTCCCCAAAAGAATTCGGCATTATGCTGCCCCATTTCGTGCACGATGGCAGCTGCCGTGGAAGTTAGCGAATCGAAAACTACATTCCCCAGCAAACCTGGCTCCGTACGGTAGTTTGCCGGTAGAGCCTCGCATTGGCTTGCCCCGCCTCTCTCACTGATGTAGTCCATGGAGACAGCCAGGGCGCCGCTTCTGTTTACAGCTACTCCCGGCATTTAGAAGCTCCATCTTCAATTGCTGAAAACCTCCTTGTTCTTACGGTTTCGACTCGGACTGTTTACTGGACCCTCTATTTTGGAATACCCTTATTGAACTGCCTTCCCGTGTACCGAACCTGTTTTGCTTCACGGACCCCGCTAGAAAAAGTTTGTCTTTGTTATTGTCCGCTAGTGTACCAGACCTTGCCTGCCTTCGACTTCCTATCTCAGGAATAGCCATCCCGACTGGCTGTTCTGCATCGCGCCAAACCTCACCTGCCTTCCACCTACCTTCCCTGGAACTACCATCCCGACTGGTTGCTGTCATCATCCTTCGTTCATCAGTGGTAAGACTTTTTGCTTCACAAACGGAACATTTGGAAAGCCCCTGTTTAATCCGTGCACTCAAGGACGCTCTGCAGCTGTGCACCATCCCGAATCCAGTGAGACTCTCGTGCCGCCCGGGTATTAGCATCCTCCTACTAACATTTCCTTTTTCTTATTTTATCCCTGTCGTTGTGTTCTAAGCTACTCAAATCCTCCATTCATTCTCCACTGGTAAGATCCTGTCCACCTCTTGAATTGTGTCTTAGTTTAAGCCAGTTAGATACTAAGTCTTGTTATATTCCTAGGTGATTCCCGAATTGTGCTGCTCTTCTATCCCACGGGGGGAAAAAGCCCAGGTATTACATTAGTTAGTAAGGCTTACAGGGGACAACTGTTACCTTCGTGTTACTCACTTGTTATTTTTCCTTTACAGCCTGGTTCGTGGCGGTGCGCTTTCTCCCCGCCCTTCTGGGTGATCAGTCCCCTTGTCTGGTTAAATACAGCAAGTGGTCATATCATTTTGAAGGTCTTATTCCCTCACAGAGAGGAGGCTTGGGTAGAGGCCCTACCCAAAGCTCTTCAAGCAACTTCCTGGGTTTTGGATACTCCCCGGTTCCACGCACTCATCTCACCGGTGAGTAACACAGTGATTGTGTAAACCCACATTTTGACATGCATTAACCCAATGAGCGAATCCCACACATGGAAGTAAAATATCAAAATGTATTATGAACAAAAAGAATGTAATGAAATGAAAGCATAAAAAATGTCAAACATGAAATGAAATGCATGTCCAAAACATAATAAAAGGAAATGTGTAACCAATGCGAAGAATTCCCAAAAAATAATCCTCCAAACTCTCCGTCCACCAAACAAAATCCAAAGGAAACGTAAAATGTAAAATCCATTGATCCATGGGCAATTTCCAAAAATAAGTTCTCATAAATCCAATGTTCAACTATGTACAACAAATTTTCAAAGGATCCATGAGCCCAACGAAAGAAATGAAACCTATCAAAGAAACTACCTAAGAAATAACTGTATACAAAAGTGTGGGGCATAGTCCAATCACCCCAAAATAAAGCAAAACGAAAATGAAACCTAACACTAAAAACTATATACAATGGCGGCGGGCTAGCCGACGGCTCACTTTCCGATTTCCCAGGCCAGGGCACCATTGAACTCCTGCTCTATGTCCTGGAGGTGGTCCTCTTCCATGGCCCAGAGGGTTCGCAGGGACGATGTCATGTTCAACTCCAACTCCCTGCGAATTGCCTCGAGGCACTTGGCCCGCCTCAGCGCCCTCCGCATGGAGTTCTCCAACCTGACCATTGTGAGCTGTGCCTCTTCTTCCCGCCACCACTCCGCACCTATGGCCTGGCCCAACCGCTGCCACACGGAAGACAATCCCAATCCTGGGTCCTCCTGCCGTCTGGCCGATGCTGGACGTCCGACTCCTGACTGTGGCAGGGATGTGTCCTCCACCAGCCTGGCCGCTGGGTCAGAGGCAGCTCCACAGGGTACCCAGGTGATACATTGGTGGGAAGATGGCATGGAGGACGACTGGCGCATAGGGGATTCAGGTGAGGAGGGGGTTGGAAGAAGGTCCAGCATATGGAGGAATCCAGCACTGGTGACCAGTCCCAGTAGGTCAACGCGGTCAATGAGGCATCCAAGATGACGTGCAATGTCTTCACAAAAACACTGCAGGTCACCTCGCATGCCCCGTTGACACAACGCTATCCCAGCCAGGACAGGCTCAACCCGGTCCCGGATTGCCACGTCCACAGGGAGAGGAAGGCCAGTTGTTGTGCGCTTATCCCCTCCCTGAAAACGGGTCTGGACGTAGGCATCCCTGCTGGTGCGGGATGATGCAGTCACAGAAGCAGGGACAGGATTACACACAAGCACATCCACGGTAGCCTGTGCTGCCTCCTGTCCCTGCCCCTGCACTGCACCACTAGCACCAGTGAAATCCCCACCTCCAGACCCTGTGTGTGTCCCTTCCACGGCCTCCTCCTCCACCAAACCCCCCACCAACCTGGATGACTCTGTGCCATCTTCCTCTGTCGGACCCTGTGGGGTCTGAGCTGCCCCTTCTGCTGCCGAGGAGTCCACCTCCGACCTCTGCCTCTTGCACCTACCCTCGGCAGCTGCGGCCTGGGACGCGGCACCAGACTCCTCACTCCCCGACGAGATGACAACATGGGAGGGGAGCTGGGCGTTGCATCTCCGGCTGGCAGTGCGATCCCTGCTGCTTTGCTCCACAGCACCCTCTCCGCCCTCTTCATCAGTTGACTCTGCAGACAGGGAGAGATAGAACATAGGCATCAGGGCACCGTACAATGGACTGATACACACATAACAGTTGTACATGAGTGGCAGTGTCAAACTTCAGACATGGCATCACACTCCCCAACACACATGTCATTTCAACTCACGCACATGGGCAAATCAACAGGATTGTTGCACCAGGCAGCACCATCCATACACAAACAACAGCACGAGCAGCCGAAGGTGAGCCTGACGTTACATGCAACCCAGAGAGTGCAGAACACATGCACACACACCACCAGACTTACATGCATCTGTACATCTTCACCACCTGTCGCAGTGATAACATCGCCATCCATGTCACATCTGGCATTCAGCCTCCTACATGTCGGAGTCACATGCATCCATGTTGTATCACAGTTGCACACTTGTCAAAGACACACACATGCACATGTACATAGTGCAGATACATGCAGCAGGAACCAGCATCCATGTGTGACACCACAACCATGCCACAGTACATACACATAATTTTTACACGTGTGCACCCACACATGCATTTGCCCATCATGCTTGCCAACGCATACACCATCGATGTGTCTCACACATGAGAGGAATCACATGTGGCTGGTTCACGTCCCTGTACATAAGCATCCAAACATGGCCCTACAAAGGCATATGTGCAACCTGCATACTCCTGGCACACCACAACACGCACACCGTCCAATCAGTACCCATGTACATTTACCGCTCGACTCCAGACGGGTCTACCTCTCAAGGTGCTGGACGTGGAGCGCTGGGCGTATATGTTCCAGGACCCTCATTTGGTTATTGTTTAGGCGGACCCGCCACCTCTTAGCATCCGCTGCCTTCAAGAGGCGCCGGGCCTTGTTGAGGGTCCTGGACCTGAAGTCCTCCCAGCGCTTCCGGACGCCTTGAATTTCACGGATTGCCACCCCCTCCTCATTGATGGCAGTCACGATGTCCATCCAGATCCTCTTCCGTCCTTCATTGTCAGTGCGCAAACTTCCAAAGAGGGCATCATACTGCCCCAGGACTTGCTCCACCAGGATACCAACTTCACTGGAACTGAAGCTGGTAGCTCTCTGCCTCTCTGGCTGGGGGTTGCAGTGGTGCCAGATGGTGTTGTGTCCGTCATGGCAACCCCAGAGGCAGGTGTGGGTGGGCAACTGGTTCCTGGGGCTGGGCTGTGGAGCGATGGTATCCCAGTTGGGAGTCTTGTGATCCAGCAGGGGTGGTCACAGCAACTACACCCCTGCAGATGGCTGACGTGCAGGCACCAAATAGCAGGGCATGTGGGCAGCAGGCAGGCAGCAGCAGATGGCAGGTGGGAGCGTGCTCAGGGCTCTGGGGGGCAGGACAATGGCCTTTTGGGCAGGAGCGTGGTCTTCCGTGTGTTGTCGCGTGGCCAGCTTGATATGGAGTGATTTGGCACGTGAAAAAAGTGCACGTCAGCGTGTAAATTGAGGAAAGGACCTTAGCGCATAAGCGCGTCTGTGATGTTATGCGCGCGGGCGTTCCCCTCATGACGGGTGCATAGTGAATCAGCACGTGAAAAAACTGCACGTCCGTGTGTTAATGTGTGTAATCCAAGGAAAGGGCCTACGCGTGTAAGTGACGTGACGCACGCTGGAGTTTCCCTCAGCACGGGTTAAAGGTGAGCGGTTCCCGGCAGTTCGCTGTACATGCCTTTCATGGAGACCGACGTGTGTGTTGCTATTTCATGTTGTTTTCACGCACCATCACTACTTCACAGCGCATCAAGGACGTATCTCTTCTTTTGGCGGGGTATTGGCTACGCATGTTTTTCATTATCACGCTAGTCTGACGTTGAGCCGCATAAGCTATTTTTCCTACTGCAGTTGCCCCTGTGTATCACGTACCTGTTTTCGAGTTCATAGTAGCCTGCGTGTCCCACACGTACGTGTTTTTTGTGTCCCTGAATGCCACCACGTACTGCAGGAGATTAATTCCACACACGCGGGCTACCGGGGTGCGTGCACAGTTTTACTGCAGTTTTGGGGTGCCTGAGCATTGCGTGACCAGTCACTTCATCACCGGGGTCACATACAGCCATGCAGGTGCAGGGGTGCTTATAACATCTTGTATCCCACCCCCTTCTCCCCAATTGCCCAGGACAATTGTCATGTACAACTCCCATTGGCACTTCTCCATCTGTGCCAGCACTACTCCATCTGTGCCATGGTTGGGAGGCCACCAAAGGTGATGGGTGCCTCAGCTGGGTGTACTCCTCATGGCGGGCATGGTCTGGGACATGGCCGGGGCGACCAGGGAGTAGGGGGACTCTAGGGTGTCCAGGCTGGCTGCAGACGGGGAAGGGGCAGGGATGCGCCAGCTCCGGACGATGTTGTGCCACATGTTGGTACAGTCATGCCACCACCCCCTGCGACTCCAGGAGATGCAGTTCTTGCATCTGGCACTGGCACCCGTGTGACCTGGCAGTCTGTTTCATCGACTGCCACAGGCCCGAGGGTAGTGGTAGCTGCAGGTGCAGCTGTGGACACCACCACCCAGGCTCAGGGTCTGCCAGCGCAGGCTGCGTTGACACTTGATGAGTCCATGGAAGATTTACAGGTGGTCAGGAGGCACACCGTAGGTGCACGCAGGGCTGCCCAGTCCGAGGCACGTGTCCCTGGGGCAGTAATCCCATCTGCTGCCCCGACCAGCCGGGTGTTGGCAACTGCAGGGGCAGATGCAGCCAACACGACCCCGGTTGTGAGTCTACCATCCAGGACAGTCCCAGGCAATGACCCTGGCCCAGCGGATGCTGCTGTGCAGGGTCCACTCCATGCTAGTGGGGCCGAATTGTCAAACTACGGCTGCCCATCGTGATACCCACTGGAAGCAAATTGCGGAAGAAGTGAGTGCATTCGGCCATGAGGTGCACACAGCCCAAGGGTGCAAAAAGCGTTGGAATGGCCTCAAACGCAGTGCTTAGGTGAAGCGTGCCTCAAATTACAACATGACTCTGGTGACTGGCAGTGGGCCGGCACCTGAGGAGGTAGACCTCACTTCGCACGAGTCACTCGTTGCAGAGTTCATACCACCAGAATTGGTCGAAGGAGTGGGAGAGATGCAGGACTTTGATGCCCAGTCCAGTGAGTTTTGCTGCGTGTTTGTCGAGGCCATGGTTGTTTTACTCGTGTCATGTGTTGGGCATGACTGCCACTACATGTCATGTGTACATGGGTCTCATGGGTCTCCTGTCAAAGATTCAACACCAAAAGGATTGAATGATGAAAGGGTCTAGGTAATTGGACCTAAGACAAAAGGGTCAAAATTCTCATACAGAATATATATGGTTGATGGTTTTCGTGTAGTTAAAAATGAAAGTGGTTTATGCTACAGTAACTGGAGTTGGGGGGGAACCCCCAAACTGTTGGCCCAAAAAAAATTGACCCTTTGGTTTTTTGGTCCTTTTGTTTTGACCCTTTGGTCATTCGATCGTTTGCATTCAAACATTTGACCTAGAACCGTTTTCATGTGCAAGCCATGCAATGCTTCACTGATGCATGCCTGCTGTGCAGGATGATGGACATGTTGAGCAGACAGGGACTGTCCTCATCACCACACTTGCACCATACTCACATGCTAGTCACCCGGATGCCCCTCCAGTCCATGTTACAGCTCACTGGCCCTTCTGCATGTAGCCTGGGGTGTCCTTCCTCTCAGCACTGGGACTATGTCATTGCATGACTGATGTGCATGTGTCCCCTGCCTGCATGTGGGTACTCCACGTAGGCATGCTCCCTTGCCCCTCCACCCCCCCTGCATCCCAATTTCACCATTGCACTGTTGTGCATCATTTTGCGATACTGCAATGGCCTGTTCAAGCCTCCTGTGTACGTGCTAACTTCCACCAGCCAACCTGCCAGACACATGCAGTGGGGTACATCCTCTGTCCTTCATGCAGGGTGTCTCACTTGGACTGTGCAGATGGCAGATGCTCCGCAGGGACCTGATTGCCCATTCATGCTCCATGGGCATTCCACGCGTCCCCCTATGTGTCCTTGACTGGATGCTCATTGTAGTACGTGTCCAGGGTGACCGACATTTCATGCCATTCCACCATCCATCCCATGGCCAATCTGGCCCAGTCCTGCATCACACACATGTTTAAGGTGTCACAGTCTGTGTGGGGCACAGTTCTCCCCCAGTTTCAGGCCCACTGACTCTGTCCAACTGGTGTAGTGGATTTTGCACACATGAGTGTACTACTGAGGGTTTGTCATGTGTCCTGCTTACTGTCCCATCATCATCTGCTGTTTTGTCAGTTGACTCAGATGATGCCATTGATGCTAGTCAACACTGGCTGCCAATACACATGTCTCTGGTCACCCTTTTGCCATCATGCAAGGCATCCCTGCATTTTCACTCGGGGGGGGGGTTGCTTGTAGCCATGCAACCCATTGCATGCACATTGCACGTGATGACTGAACTTGCCCATGTACTGTCTTCATGTGTTTGGATGCACATCATGAGGTACTTGTTCATGTAGATAGTGAGTAATGTACACATGTTCTGCACTGCATCAACCCACTTCGGAGCCATGTAACACCGTTCTACATGCATACTCACTGATGCAATGTCAAATTGACCAGGCATGCATGGCAGGTTCTCTTTTGTGTGTGACATGTCTGCTTCATGTGTTGGCTGTCTGTGTGATGTCCATGTGTGACTGTGTTAAGTACTTCTAACATGTGTACTAATGTTTTTTTCTCTCCACTTTTCAGATGATGACGCAATGGAGGCAGAGGATGGTGTTGTCATGCCAGGCACAGGGTTGTTATCACAACCGCAACCCGGCACAAGTGGGGGTTTTGGGGTGGTAGATCATGAGAACCCACGTCTGCTACAGTCCATCTTGTCTTTGGCTGGCAATGAGCCCAGCCCAGATGACCACTGTGACAACCATGTCGAGTTGTATGTGCATCAGGTCCATACGTCAGGGGTGAGTGATTCTGATGTGGACATTCCTCTTACCACGACACCTGCATAGAGGGGCCAGACAGTAGTGGGACCTCTGCCTGTGGTGGATCGTGACACAGGGTCACCCTCCACACCAGTCGCTGATGTGCCTGGAGCATCACGTAAATGGGGGCATGTAGTCGTGCAGCCGCGTGCAGTGCCAACCCGACAAGGACGCCCAGTCCTTGGGTCCTTCAGGTGTCAAGCCCAGCAACGCGGTGGCCGTGCGCCACTGGGGTATACTGAGTGGGAGCAAGACATGACTGCCAATTCAGAACGTCAGGGGGCAGCACTTGATAACATCGCTGTGAGTATGGAACGTGTGGCCCAATCCGTGCTCCCCCCTGCTAGGCAGGTGCTTCTCCAGCGGCAGGCGGCGCAGTCCACGGCCCGCTCGCTCAGGCTGGGCATGGCGGCCTCTGACAGGGCACGCCAGGCTGAAATGTTGTCTCTGTGTCAAGCAATTACTGCTCACACAGAGGCACACATGGAGGCCCTGAGGGCTGAGTATCAGTCCCTCAGATCCACTCTGGGTGCCCTCTTGACGTCCCAGAGGGTACGGTCAGATGAGAGGTTTGAGCAGCTTGAGCATACCATCTCGGCTGAGCTACGTGCTTGTCGGGAGGTGCATCAGTTGTCCAGCCAGACCACGAAGGAAGAACTCTGTGTTACACGTGTTACCTTGCAAGAGGAAGCACGTGTATCACGGGAGGTTCTGCATGCAGACCTGCGTGTCATTGCCGCACAGAACCAGGCTAACCCGTCCGGCAGACTTGCTGCCGACGAGGGGCAAGCTGCGCCTAGGCGTAGTTAGGCTCCTGGCCCACGTCCTCCGATTCAGGATGAGGCAGACTCAGACGACGAGATATCTCCACACACAGGTCACGCTATGCAGGCGTTGAGCCCATGGAGGTTTTTTTTTGTCTCAACATCATTGCATGTGGGTGTTGAAGTGCCTCCCCCGGGTCGATTGTGGCCATTTTTGATTTTTGCTTTTAGTTTAGTTAGTTAATATTAACTATTTGATAGTTATTTTAATTAGGTTATGTAGGTTGTTCATTGTTAGTTTAATTAGTTAATATAGTTTAATATTGTTTGTCTATTGTGTTGTCATGTGACGGTGTGGTGTTTTGTGGCTTTGAAAGCATCCACTGTCTGTTCCAACTGGGCCCTTCAAGCTTGTCTTGTGTATGTATTTGCAGCTTGGGGTCCTGACTCACATAGGCCACTCCTGCTTCCCTTATCCATGGGCTCGCAAGGATGGTTCGGTGTAACAAAATATTACACAAGGGCTTTGGACTTGCCTCATAACTGTGGCCTGTCTGCTGCTGTACTACTTGTGTTAACACCCCTAGTGGGGATTGGTTGCATTTCATCCACCCCATGTCTGTGATGAATTTGGGTGAGTATGTGATTGATTTCTCCATTAATTGATGTGGATTGTGATGGTTACCAGTCATTTGGTCGACAACCAAATGGTCTAATGACCATTTGGTCGACACCAAATGGTCGAAATCCAAATGGTCGAAATTTATTTATTTATTTTTTTTACATTTTTCTTTTTTTGGGGGGGGGGGGGTTCCCCCCCAACCCACCTTTTTATATATTATTATTTTTTTTTTACCAAACAAAACGAAAAACGGAAAAAAATATATAAATAAATAATAAAAACATTTCAACCATTTTTTTTTCGACCGTTTGGTTTCGACCAAATGGTCATTCGATCTTTTTTTTTCGACCAAATGAGCGGACACCGATTGTGATGTATGTTATTTACTTGCCTGTATATGTGCTTGATGCACTTCATGCTGAAGACAGTAGCCTGCACCATTGGCCTGTCAAAGTGACACTGATGGTGGGAGGAGTTTGGATGTAGCTCTGTAACCTGGCCCAGTGACAACCAGCATGTAGACACGCACACAGGGAACTTTCCAGCCTTATTGCTTTGTTTAATGCCCTTTCTGCAGGAAGATGAGCCTCCAGACTACCTTTGCCGGCAGACACAGGGATGACTAATCCAGGAAACTGGCCATGTTTCAGTGGTGCAGACGTGTGGATGTGTGCGCAAGCAGATGCACAGGGCTTGTGCTCAGACGTCCGACAGAAGCAGATGTTTTTCCAGGAGCTCCTGCCAAGGTGAGCAACACAAGGGACGCACCACAGTCTACCTTCCACCAGGCCACTTGCACATGGATGCTAAGTAGCACCAGTGCTGGGGAGGTTTGCCAGGCATTGTTGGGGAAGCACACAGTACAGCTGACATGTGTTGAGGGCCAAATGCCAATTGCCTTTACAAGTTGTCAGGGGCACACGCAGGGGCCATCAAACATATCCTCAAGTACCCCCTGCTCCATTGAAGCTGAGTAATAAGGGTAGTAGCGTTCCTAGCCAGAAACTGATACAGCACACAGGGACGACCAGCGAGGCTCAGACTCATGGCGAGTGCATGTCATTTGCATGTGCAAATTGTCACGTGCACTGCCTATTTAAATCTGCGGCGGCCAAAACACAGTTTGTACTGAAGTTGCACCTTGCTATACACGTCTTGCAGCTTACCAGGGGACCATTCTATCATGTCTGATTCTTGACCCATTGGTCTTCCATTTCCAGTGCAGCCACATGCGCCGGCCTTACTGCATTGACAGTGTATGTACCATCGGTGGGCCAAGCTAATGTATGGGTACATGGCAGCAGAAAGGGGTGTTTGTTTGTGGAAAAGTCACTTTATTTGGGGCATGGATGGGGTTGTGTGTGTGTTGTAAACACACATTCAGATCAGTAACTTACCATCTCTTTGCAGCATTGAAGTGCTCCTGTTACCGGACCTGAGAGTGCGCAGGCAGGAGGGCAGCACTCACCACAGAGATAAGTGTCTCTTTGGCTTACATTTGACTAATTTGGTTCAATGTGCATGATGAACATGTTTTCTCTAATTGAGTATGTGTTTTTGTGATTAGTTGTATTTTGCCTATTTTCCCTTTCAAATCCACATCCACTCTCCTGCCCCTCTTTCTGGTTATCCTGAATAACAATGCCTGTCTTTGACATTTCCTGCTACTTCAAGTCATCTACTTGAGACTCTTCCAGGGTGTTTTGGTGCTTACAGCCTTTTTCACTGGTTTATGGGGTTTGCCTACTTGGAGTTTAATGTGATTTGGTATTTTTAGCAGTTAAGGTGGACTCTGAGGGGCTGGACCCTATTTATATGCAAGCTGGAACATGGAGACCAAGGGGTAGGGTGATGCTGTAGCAAGGTAGACTTGGAGGAAGAAGGCTACATACCCCAGAGACAGTTGTTAATAAGGTCATGGTGATGTGTTAGGGAGGGCATTTTGTTGTTGGACAGTTGGCTTGGCCTACAGTGTTTTGGGCACTCTGACATTGTAATTGTGGGGTACTATGTACATGATGTGTTGTGCTGCTCAATGCCTATTCCTGTGTTGTCTTTACTTTTCAGGTGTCAGGGGATTGGTGTGGTTTGACATGCTGGGGTGTTCACATGGCCAATGTTCACAGGACACTGAGGGTCACGTGATTTCACATGCATATATTGAGTGCATGTCCCTAATGACACACACAGTTGCACAATGATCTACCAAATGTACATCCACACTTCCATGGCCACAGGTGCACACAGATTGCATTATCATGCCCGCTGTGTCCATGCAGCACATGTGCTATTACCATTTGTGTATCCTGTACATGCGTCATTTGGTTCTAGAATTCATTAGTCTTTTTCATGTGATGCTCAAGGTGTATCTGCAACACTATGGCTGCTCAAAGTGCTGTGTGCTGAGCAGTGTGTTGCAGGAGACACACACAGCACACGGGTTCGGGAGTCAGGATTTTGCCTTGCCCAATGTGCATGTGAACGGGCATTCAGTGTTGTGTTCATGCTACGACTGTTGGAAAGCATTTGTGTCTGACTTTGTATGTGTGGGAGGTTGTTGGTCAGTCATTTCATCTGATTCCATGTCAGACCTCATTGTCTCATGCCAGTTTTTATTTATGACATGTCACTTTGTATATTATTGGTCATGTGTTGGCCTTTTGCTATATCATGCCATGTGATGGTGTAGCAGACAAGGGTGATGTGGTTTGGGAGGGTTTGGGTGACATACCAGGGATTGTGATGGACTGTTTTGCAGGGGTGTGTGATACACACCTTTCATGTGTTCCTTTTGGTCACACAGGATTGGTTATGTTTAAGTAGCTAGGGATGCACACAATGTAGCACTTCCGTGGCAACATTCTCAGGGTGGTAAGGTTGTAACAGTTGACTGTCTCTTTGTCATCATTGATTGTCACCTGGTATGTGCCAGGACTGTGTGCACTCCGCAGGGGTGGGAGTTTAGGTGAAGAATGTGGCCACAAGCAGGGTCCGGGCTGCCTCGCCACGTGCCCTGTCCCCTCCCATGGGCAGCCCCTGTGACTGTGGTTGGGGATGTAGGGGAACCACCATGTCCACTGGCACCTCCCGCCGTGTTGCAACATTGTGCAGGACACATGCTGCCACAATGATCCTGCACACTACTGGGGGTGCATATAGTAGCTTCCCACCAGAGTGGTCAAGGGAGCGGAAGCGTTACTTGAGCACTCCGAATGTGCCCTCCACTATGCCCCTAGTTGCAATATGGGCATTGTTGTATCTTACCTGGGGTGGTGTGGTGGGGTTCCGGATTGGCATCATCATGTGGTTGCTCAGAGGGTAGGCACTGTCCCCTGGGGAGGTGATGATAGTTGAGATTATTAGGGTTTGGGTATTTGTCTGTGTGTGACTTGCATGCATGTGCACAGGCATTTGTACTCACCTAAGAGCCATGTGTCGCCATGCTACCCAGCTTCCAGGGTCCGGCTCAGGGCGGACATTCTGTATATGAAACTGTCATGGGTGGAGCCAGGATAGTTTGCGTAGAAAGAGGTGATGATTCCTTTAGCATCGCATAAAACCTGCACGTTGATGGAATGCCAGTGCTTGCGGTTTCGATAGATGTGATCAGTGGCCCTAGGTGGACGTAGGGCCACATGGGTGCAATCTATGGCACCAAGCACTTTGGGGAAGTGTGCCACACTGTAAAAGTCCTGGACCACGGCCTGCCTTTCTGCGGGTGTTCTGGGCATGTATATGTGCCTGCGGACTGAGGGGCGTGCAGTGATGATTGCCAACACCTGGTGTAGGCAGCGTGAATGCGTGGCCTGTGAGACCCCACCCACTATGGCAGTAGTCTGCTGAAATGACCCAGTGACCAAAAAAAGCAGGACATTGAGAACCTTCTCCAAGGGGCTCAATGCTTGGGAGCACAGGGTGGGGGATGTAAGGTCATCTTCCCACTGCCTGACAAGGTCTAGGATGATACGAGGTGGAAACCTATACCTCCCATAGACGTGGTCGTCCGGCATCCCAAAAAGGCGGGTCCGGGGTAAGTAAAAAAATGCAGCCCCTGGCTATTCTCCTCCTCCTGCGGTGTCCCACGATCAGTGGTGTGACAAATGGGGCATTCATTGTGGCTGTATATACGTGTTTGTTGTTTGCGCGTACTTTTATACTGTGCACATGGATGCTTCCGCCTGCCTTCGTGTGGCGGACACGCCTTTTGCCGTGCATGGGTTTCCCGTATTCGAATCCATGAATACGGGTTGTTTGCATGCGTGTGGCCGTTCCGTGTATTTCCCTGCAGTACTTCCCCAGTTACGCCTTCTTTTTCACGCGTTGTTCCCCATTCCACGTGTTACGCCCTGTGTCACGCCCCCTTTTTGATGTGTGCACGGACGTTGTGCACTTACCCTGTGCGTGTCGTGCACGGCGTTCGGGATGTTGCAATGACGTGTGCGCCCGTGTGCACCACGCATGGGTTTGGCACACATCCCGAGAAAGACACGCACAGGGACTTCCATGAATCGCACACTTGCGCGTGCACTTCCTTTTCACGCTTGCGCATGATTGCGCCAGCTTGCGCCACTTTTTTTGGCGCACGTTTGTTCAATGAATCGGCCCCTGAATATCTACATTAATTGTTCAACTGAGAACAGTATGCGTTACACCTGTGGTTCAAAATCAAATCATCAAATAAAACAGTGGAAATTAATCTCTTCATTGAGACCATTGGGAGCTAAACTCCCCAACTTATTGATCCAGTAGGTTTCTCTTCTATTCTGGCGTGAGCCCAAGTCTTCATGCAGATTGTTTTTTATAAGAACTTCCAAGATCTGGAACCTTATTTGTGTGAGATTATGTCCTTCTTTGGGCCAATGGCGGGCTATTGCTGAGTTTGCGTCCTCATTACGGATACACGAATGGTGCTCATTCGGCATGTTTTGGCTGCTCTGGTTGATTGTCCCACGTAATATTTACCGCAGGGACATTTAATTACGTAAATAATGTTGGTGCTATCACAAGTACCGTAAGATCTAAGAGAAGTTTTCTTGCCTGTTCTGGGGTGGTATACTACATTTTCTTTCATCACAAAATTGCAGTTAGTACAATGTAAACAGGGATACAATGTAAACAGGGATATGTCCCAGTTTGTTGTGTAATAGGTTCCTTCATGGGTGGTCTAGTTCTAAAAATTCATCACGTAAGTTCCGGCTTCTTTGGTAGGTAAAAACGGGAAGTTTGTCGAACAAATGTTGTACTCTGATGTCATTCTTGAAGATACTTCAGTGGTTTCACTTTTAGTCGCGACGAAGGAAAGAAACCGGCCTCCAGCGCAGGTTGGTCTCACTTTTAACACTTTTCAGTTACTTATTTATTCAGGTATTACCATTTATATTTATACGCGGTCTATTGAATGTAACAGAGTACATCGCACAGAGGCACACAGGGCCGCCAGCTACAGCGAAATAGAAAAGCGCAGACCTAATGCGCCTTTGGCATCTACAGGTCTTGATTAAAACAGTCAACCAGAACAATAGGCAACTGGTTGTTTTTTTACGTAATAGTTCAGTTTTATTTATTTAGTTTTATTTATTTAGTTTTTATTTTAACAGTCCACTAATTGCATTTTTGTATCATTTCTTTTCAACATGTGTACTTTGGCGATATTTGACTACAATTGAATATGGTATGTGATGCTTCATTTCCTTTTATGTATGATTGCATTTGTTGTTTACGTAACCATGATGATTTCATAGCATTAAGTTAGACTCGCCCTGATGAAGGAGAAAACTCCGAAATCATTGGCACTCAAGTCTGAATTTTATGAATATGTTGACTGCTTCCTCACTAAGAGATTATTAGTGATAAAAGAATCCTTTGGATATAAAACCTATTTTCAAAAGAACAAAGAACAGACTGATATATTACAGAACCCAAGTTGAACTTTATTTATTATTCATTATAAGTAAAATACTATTGGAACTATTAATCTACAATTTCTTTATATCTTAAAATCCCAAGCTGGGATTTACAGAGAGCGACGGTGTGGCTTGGTATTTACACCTAGCCTTTTTCCGTACAATTTAGCCCAATAAGAATTATATCTGGCCTAGCACCAGTCTGTTAAACCAAAAGAGATGATGGCTGGAAGGTTTAGAATGAATCTCAACTCTGGCATAGCTCTGTGCAACCTTCTAGACTATTGTTCTTTGCCTGCTGAGACTTTACAGAAAGAGGAAAGAATATATGAAAATCATGCTTGGCCCCACCCCAAAATGGCTTGTCCAGCCTGAAGTGCTTGGACACATCCCTTCTGCACAAAACCACAAGCAACCCGAGACATGTTTCAGCCTCATTAGGCATCATCAATGAGGTGTAGCCTGGGTATCTAGGCCCAGCAGGCCCGTGTCCACGCCCGGGCATGCCCGTCCTACTCCAGGTGACTAAAGCAAAAAAAAAGAGGTGATGGCTGGAAGGTTTAGAATTAATCTTAACCCCTGGGACAGCTCTGGGTAACCCTTCAGACCATCGGTCTTCAGCTGGCAAGCCATTACAGAATGTTGAAAGACCATATGGAAATCAGGCTTTGTTGCACCCCAAAAAGGGCAGTCCAGGTCGAAATGCTTGCTCATATCCCTTCTGCATGAAAGCACAAGAAATCCCAGACATGTTTCAGTGTGATAAATGAGGTGTAGCTTGTGTCTCTAGGCCCAGCAGGCATGGGACCCATGTCTGTGCATACCCGTCCCACCTGGGGTGACTAAAGCAAAACTAAAGAGTTGATAGCTGGAATTTTTAGAATTAAAAAGGGGAAAGACCATATGCAAATCAGGCTTGGTCCCACCCCGAAAGGGGCATACCTACAGGGAGAATATCTCTGAGAAAGAGAACACACATGTCTACAGGCAAAACACTACTTAGAGTGGCACTGCATGGCTTGCTCTGGGGGACACACTTTATAGTTTCTAACAGAGTGAGGATTGCTCATACATTAACATGACTAACCTCTGTGGAAGAGGCTTCTAAGAGTCAGAGACAAATGTTGCATCTTATATCATTACCAATCCCCCCAACCCCCACCATCCCATTTGCAACCACTGTCACAGCCTTTTGGTCCTCATGGACAAAAGGAAAGCATGGTTCTCTAAAAGCAAGGTTAACATTCTGGAGATTGCAAGACTTGCCTCTTCATCCCCTTGCAGAAGCAAATACACTCATGATGGTCAAGGATGGGGCAAAGGATGGGAACACACACCTTTGTCCTTTCCCTAGCTCTCAGCTGCCTCCGATCTGTTGATAGGAAGGATAAGGATGGAGAAGAGTGGGATTATTTCATCTACTCTGGAGAGCAGAGGGAGGAAAAGTGTGCAACGAAAACATAAACCTGCTACCCTACCATATTTAAACAGGTAGTGAAGGCCATCCAAGAGTCCTTTCCCCCTCTGTGGAGTGGGTGCTGGCTTGCCACACCAGAGGGAGTGCAGTCCTATTATTTAGCAATCATCCCCCTTTTGGCATACTGGCATCCCTGTTCTCCCAACTCGTCATGTAGGATCATGGGAGACTCTCAGCCTCCATGATACCTCCAAGTCCTGAGTGCTATTCAGGAGAGCGAGGGCTATGCTGGAAGAGAAACAACACTGCCCATCTCAAAAGCAGCATCAACAGCAGACCTCAGCACCTTTGTAAAGCAGGCCCATGCTCTTACATCCTGCCATCTTCTCATTTCTGCCCTACAAGGGCACACATGCCCCAAGGTATGAGTTGTGATCAGGGCAGGTGTAGAATTGGACATGTGAGGCTGTATTGGTCACAGAAAACTAGCCTGGACAGATGAGACTGAATGTCTCAAATCTGCATACCCATTATTGTGTGGCTGGTATAGCCAGTATGCCCAGGCATAACCATTTACACAGTGATAGACCATTACACCCATTATGGCCATGCTGTGGGCATCCCTATGATGATTATGCCTATTAATATGAGGCTGCTTTTGATAAGCAATGGCCACATATTCCTTCATAGCAGCAGGTACATTTAGTGACCCTACAACTGACCACAATGGTGAGCGTGGCTAAGCGCCATGGGAGAAGGCTGCTTAATCCACATGCTCCCGCTCTGACATGTTAATATTTTAACTTCTTTGTTTTACCAGCATATAATGTTTTCTTTATTGGGCCTCTAGTACATTATTAACCTCCCTACTGGGCTGTGGAATATTCTTTTGCTGGGCCGCAGCGGTGCCACGAGACCTGCGTTGACGGTGGGTTGGGACTTATAAGGCAGGAAGTCCCGTGACGTGGAAGCCGACGTTCTAGTCAGCTGTTATGGATCGCGTGCGGTGCATAGCACACTGGAAGAGCAGGAGGCACTTTTCTTCACAACACGGGCCCGGTCTCCTATTTCAGCTTCACCACATGAGAAACCATCATATTAAAAGACAACTGAAGAACAAGTGTACAATATATCGTTCATGCGCCGGTAAATTTACTTTAACAAAATGGCATCAAAGAATAATCAGGCTAAAGAAATACCCATCTCGCCATCAAACAAGAGACAGAAAAGTGAATCACCGATACCTAAAGAAGATACTCCTGATTCTACCATGCAAGCCATTCTTATGAAGATCAATGATCTGAAACCCTTTATGGAGGCAATCAACGTCAAAGTACAACAAATTAATGACAAGCGGTCTGCTTTTGAAGCAAGGATCACTGAGGTTGAACAAAAAGTTAGTCATAAAGAAGATGTCATGGGCAGAGTTCAAGTTCTCTGCAGAGGCATACGGAACATTTGGAGAATCGCAATAGAAGGAACAATTTACAAATTGTTGGACTGCCAGAGGCATTGAAGGAGATACAATCTTGTTCCTCAACACCCTTCCTAACAAAACTCCTAGAACTCCTGTCAGCAGTGCAACTAAACATCCAGAGAGCCCATTGGATTGGTCGAATTAACTCAATACAGGCCTCCAGCAGTACTGGCAACAATTCATCCAGAACCATTATTTTTGCTCTACTAGACTACACTCATGTGCTTTTCATTACCAGAAACATTGTGAAATGCTACAGCGGCTAGAAGGGAAGAACTACTTGCTCTTAGACCTGCTTTGAAGCTTCTTAATGTGAGATATGGCATCCTACAACTGCCCATTCTGAAAGTGACCCTTAATAACTGTCATTATACCTTTCAAGACCCCATTGCTCTAAGACAAATTATCCAAAGTCAAAGAAGAGATGATATGGATATGCCTAAACCACCTACTTGATTGCTTCTACTTATGCTCCCTTAATCACCACTTACCTTTGCCATAAAGTTTTATCTTTCAGAGCAGGGTGTGAGGACAGCTGCCTCCTCAGAGGCTCTCCCACCCCCATTCTCTTTTTTCTACTGAGCATGGATTGGAGTGGCCGCTTCCTGCTAGCCACAACTGTTTTTATGATTTTTTTCTCCTGTTTCATATTATCCATACTGATTTTGTTGGTTTCCCCACTCCCTTCACGTATCCCCCTCATGTGTCCCTGTCAAGTTCGCTTATGACATTGACTGTCATCTTAGAAACAATATTTAATTCTTGGTCAATGTCTAGAACATGTGTATACAGCTACAACTATTATATTCTTAATTTATATTTCATGTTTATTATTGTGCTGCAATTTTGTACATTCAATGTAACAAGATGGAATGTTAAGGGGTTGCATAACCCTATCAAAACACAGAAAATTATCTCTCACCTGAACAGAACCAAGCTCTCAATTGCATTTATTCAGGAGTATCACCTTTCTAAAGCAGAAGAAGCTAAACTCAAGCGTCATTGGGTTAGCCAAGTCTCTTCGAGTGCCGCTAATGGGAAGAAAAATAGTGTATTAACTTTATTTAATAGGAAATGTAATGTCAAGTACTTGCGAATTAATCTTATGATACAGGCAGATGTGTAATGGTAAAACTATTAGTTGACCCCACAGAATTTACTTTCCTTAACATTTATGGACCGACATCATAGGATCCTTCCTTTTGGGTGCAATCAAAAATCATGTCTTTCCCTCTAAACCTAATAATCTAATTGTCTGTGGGGACTGCAATGACATTGCTTCCCCACACTTAGATAGGAAATCCAATGTCTGCTATAAACTTACCAAATCCCACATGCAATTTACCAAATTTGTTTCAGAATTAGCCTTAGGTCTGATCGTTACCTGGCGGATTAAGCATCCTTCCGACCCTGAATTGTCGTTCTTCTCTAGCCCTCATAAAACTCTATCTAGATTAGATTATATATTTATATCTAAACCCCTTGCAAGCTGCCTTTTAGATGCCAAAATGGACTGCATAGTATTATCTGATCATGCACCTGTCCATTTACAACTATCCTCTCTGCAAAAGTTTAGAAACTCTAATAGATGGAGATTTATCTCAGCTTTCCGCAAAGATAAAGCATTTACTTCCTTCATAACACAACATGATTACTATTTCTCAGAAAATTTAAACGAAGATACCTCAGTCTCTACCAACTGGGATTTCTACAAAGCGGTCCTTCGAGAACACATTATTTTCTTTGTGGCCAATGAAAAGAAGGCGCTCAAATGGGAGTCAGAGAACATTTTGAAATAACTTAAAACCCTTGAATCTCAATATTCACACACCAACTCTGAACTAATCCTAAACTACATCATCAAACTTAGAATTCAATATAATATAATTGTAACCCAATATTCTTGTGACAACCTCTTAAAATACAAAGCTAAAATTTACCAATTCTCTAATAGAATGAGTAAATTCCTAGCTTCTTACCTGAAACTTAAAAAAGGGAAATCCACAATAGCAGTCGTTAAAGTTTGCTTGGGTAATCGAGAGTTTTCAGATAAAGGATTAATTAAAGTCTTCTCTGATTTCTGTAAGAAACTGTATACTTCCGAAACATCTCCTAATGATGACATCCTTCAGAAGTTTCTTTATGGTATACCTCACTCTTCGTATCCATTAACCAATCTTCATTTGCTTAATGCTCCCATATCTATTTGTGAAATTCACAAAGCCATCAAGGGCCTCAAGAATGGCAAAGCTCTTGTTCCCGATGGATATCCAAGTGATTTCCATACTCACTTCTAAGACATTTTAGTGCGCAAGCTTAATTCATTTTTTTCCCCAATTTATCCAAGATGATGGGGCTCAGGGATCGTTTTCGGATGCTATACTCATAGTATTTCCCAAACCTGGTAAAGATACTGACCTTCCCCAAAGGTATAGGCCCATCTCCCTCATTAATACTGACTGTAAATTCTTTGGCGAAAAAAATCTTAGCCAACAGACTCCTATCGGTACTGCCCAAACTAGTTAAACAAGATCAAGTAGGTCATATCAAGAGTAGATTATCCTCTTCTAATATTAGATTGGTTCTAGATTGTTTAGACTCCATTCAGGGCTCCAAATTTCCATACGCAGCGGTCGCCCTTGACGCTGAGACATTTTTTGACCGGGTTGACTGGAACTATATGTTTGAAGCTCTCAAATGGCATGGGCTTGAATCCCCGTTCTTGGGAATGGTTAAAGTTCTTTATTTTAATCCGAGGAGCTCCATCTTCATTAATGGAATACATCACCTCCTTTCCCTTTATTTAGAGGCACACACCAAGGCTGCCCTTTCTCACCTCTTCTGTATATCCTAGCTCTAGAGCCACATGTTTTAGAATATCATCTCACAGTTCTCTATTTTCTCTGAATACAAACTGAACACAGATAAATCGGACATTTTCCCTCTTATTGTGAATTGTACCAAACACCAACTATTAGCTTCAGGTATGAAATGGTGCCAAATGGCTTCAAATGCCTTGGTGTACATATTTCCTCCTCTATCAAAGACATTATTAAATTCAACACTGCTTCCCTTCGCTCTAGGATATAAGAACACACACATTTCTGGTCCCCTCTCTTCCTGTCATGGTGGGGTGGACTAGAATCCATTAAAATGATGGTTTCACCAATTATTTTGTATCTTCTATTCATGCTACCCATTCCTCTTCCCTCCTTTTTCTTTAAATCCATCGATTCTTGTCTGACTAATTTTCTTTGGGGGAAAAAGAAACATAGATTGTCTCTGATATAATAAGTTATTTATAACACGCTAAATAACCAGAGGTTTCTAAGCTCAGACCTGGGGATCGAACCTGTGTTGCTCTGTGTCGTCTTTCTTCCAAGGTGAGCATGTTGCCCTGTGCTATCCGCCCAAGACGAATTCTCAGCAAACTTAAACTACCACAAATAGCTGGAGGGGTTGGATTTCCTGATTTTAGGAATTATCATATGGCCTTTGTGTTAATGCAGGTTCAGTTATGGCTCACCCTGGAACTATCTGATGATGTACCCCAATGGCTATGCCTGGAGAGAGCAATGGTGTCCCCCCTAAATCTGGCCGACTGCTTTCCTATTAAAGCCAAAACTAAATGTATCAATTGCACAATCGTATCTGCCCGCCACCTCAGAATGTACCTATTTTCCCCTACTCCCAATTACCATCATTTCATCTCATCGTATATTTGGTTTAATCCATTAATCAGAATAAATAAAAAATCTATTTTTTGGAGGCCATGGCTCTCACTGGGTATCAAATAGCTTGATTAGCAATTTGTTCGGGGGTCAGCCTGGCAACATGATGGTATACTAAGAGATAATCAACTGGAATGGCCTAAAGTTTGGAATCATATATCCAAGATCACAGCTTCGGCAAACATACAACAAACTACATACTTTTTTCATCACAGAATATTTATTACTCCTTCACTTCTTCTCAGGTGTGGCCTTACACAAAATGACAATTGCTGTATCTGTCATCAATCTCCGGGATCCTTTAAACATATGGTTCTTTTGGCTTTATATTTGGAAATCCATCAAAAGTATTTTCAACATTTCAATTGACTTCTGTCCTCAAGTACTTTTTTCTGGAAGCTTCATTTCCCAAAAGGTTACAAGCAGACATGTACAATTTTTGTTTGATTTACTTATTATGTTGGCTATTAGAACAATTTCATCCAACTGGAAGAATTTAGGCAAGCTTCATTACAAAATGTGGTGGAATTCAATATGTAATACTCACAGGCTAGAAAGGTGTAATGCCTCCAATGTGCCTCTATTACGTAAACATGAATTAAAATAAACCTTTTATTGAATTTCTTGCAATTTTATCGGTGGTTTAATAGTCCCTCAAATGATTTCTGTTGTGCGCTTGTCCCCTATTTTCCCTTCCACTCCTTATACTCATCACATTTTCAGAACTGTTACAAGATATAACATGATTCCTTTTATGTCTTGTATGATTTATTTTCAATTAAAACCTTTGAACACAAAAGGAACTGACCACAATAAGCTCCAATGTACTCTCTTGAGTGTGGTCTTAAAATCAAGAAAAACCAAACACAAATGCATATTTATCTGGAAGTAATACTTCTCAATCAAAGCACATGAAAGAGAACAGTGATCAATCGTGTCCCTATTTTCTCTAAAGCTACCTTGCAGGCCTTATATAAGGTTATTGTCTGTGACCTAGTGTTCTAATCCTTTGAAACTACTCTTGTAGTAGATATTTGCCATACAATGTATAAAGAGTTGCAACTGTAATTTTCTGGTAAGTTTTCAACCCACTTTATGAAAATTGGTAACATTTCAACTGATAGCCAGCGCCTTGGAATTGAACCGCTTTTATGGATTCCCTTCTAAAACAGAGTTAGGAAGGGAATGCGGACTAGAGGCCCATTTAGAAATACATTAACTGATATTTAATCCAGATCAGGTGCTTTCCCAGGTCTTTTGTATAACAATGCCATCCATACGTCACATTCAGCAAAAGACAATTCATCCATGGAAACAATATCCACATCTATGATCTCATCTGCTAATGTATATTTGTTAGCACAGCTGACATTACTAAAATATTCTTAAAATGGTTGAACTAAACAGTGGGTTGAACGTCAGAAGACAGGACACTGAAATTACTACCAACTGAGCCATTCACTATGATGTTACAAAAGGCCAACTGGTCTATACCATTAACTGCTTATATTAAAGATTGCCATAGATTGTCCATTGCGGATAGTTTTTATTTTTCAACAAATTACACTACACTTTCTGTTACATAGTAATCTGATTACTCTCATTAGCTGTTCTATACATTAAATTTTTAATTTATTTTTACCATTCCGACATTCATCATCATGCCATGAATTGGCAATTTATGGAGGTCTATAGTTGGTAATTTAACATGAGACAAATGGGATAATTGCTCTATGAAATATTATTAACATTGTTACTAGCTAATTGTAAATTAAAATTCCTCCAAACTGGAACCAATTCCTTCAACATAGATGGTAATTTATAATCAAGATCTGAATTAGCCCATTTTATTCTACGTCTAATCTCAGAAACAGAGAAATCTACATTAACATCATAACTAGGAACAGACTTTCAAGAATTATAGAGGTTGATTTTTAGAACCACTCGGTCATATTCACTTCCTAACCTATAATAAACAAACAACTCAGCACACAAATGGCAAGTTTCTAGACCAATTAAAATTAATCAATATGGGTTTGGAGTTACCCTTAGTGGGATCAGCAGGGGCAACCCCAGTCAAATGCCTATATCCAGCTCTTAAGGCCTGCTCAATAATTTCAATAGCCAAATTGAACGCATCTCTATAGTATCACGTACACACTGAAACTTTAATAGCTATAATATTTCTAATCACATCCTCCTCCCACATAATACCATCCAAAAATGGTACACGTTCAAATTGTGTGTTAGTATCATCAACACCTATTATCTTAGAAGCAATATATGGATAATTCACCAAAGGTATGGAAACAATTCCATTTTTGAAATCCTCCAATAGTCTAGTTGGTCTTAAATAAATATTGCACAGAATGAACTCTGTTTCCTCCAAACTAAAACTCAAACATAACACATCACAGTTTTTAAAAGGGTGACTAAGGATCTCAAATCTTAAATTAGAACATCACTAAATGGAAAGAAATCTCTTCGGTTTGGCCATGTGGTCCCTTAATTGCTGGAACCCAAAAAGTACTACATTCAGGAAATGAGATAGCTTCCGTGGCTAATGTCCCTTGCAGACAAATAATGTCAAAAGATTCCATACAGTTTCTCCATTCCTGGTTCACTAATTTATTAGACAGACCAACCATATTCCAAGAGGCCATGTATCTCATCTTACAATTCACTGAATGGAAAATAAAGGCCATTGACTGGAAAGGGGCGAAACAAGCTGGACTGAGCCATGCATAGAAAAAAAGGGATGATTTAGTAATGGGTTGCTGGAAGCCGCTCATATCTGCCAAAGCTCTTGTTTTGGTAACATTCTGCTCTGTGAGTTTTATATTATGATGTTCATCCACTATAGCCCCAATTTGATAACTAGGTGTAGTATTAATCCCAGTTACACCACATCTTAAAGAATCTATCATACCATGCATGCAAAGAAACAACAAAATATCAGCCTCACGTGCAAGGTTACTTAAAATCTTAGAACAAGAATCTTAAAAAAATACAGAAAACTTGGTTAAAAATGAAAATCGTTAAACTCCACAGTTTGCGTTGAGACACTGCTTCTCCTGGTTCAATATTAAGGTGATTTTAAATCATCCCTTGCATCAAGATCCTCGCACGACTGGAGTTGATCAAACTTTTTTGAGAGATGAACACCTTCAGCAACACAAAATGCAACAACCTCCCTCTCCACAGCCTCAACAATTGAAACTGTGTTAGATGTTGTTTAGGGGGGATGTAAGTCAGCTTGGAAAGTACATGGCACACACTGAACTCCAATGGTTGCCGCAACACATGACCACCTTACTGTTGGGTTGGGGATTTACTTCGAAGGCTTGTCGATTGTTCATGTAAGCACGCTCACTAAACCTTATTCTGCTTCAATTATCCAGAGTAGGGCGGCCATTAGGAAGCAAGGAAGCAGCTCGGGCAGAAAAAGCATTAGATTTATTACACTGAGGCACTAAATTCGAAGTATAATAAAGATTAAAATGAGCAAGATCGCAGGCATCCAAAGTTTGAAAATCAGATAATAGAGTCTCAATTTCAGAGATCAAATTATTAACTTCCTGGATGGGGTGCCCAACTTTAGCTAAAATTTTGGGCACATGTAAAAAAAAAAACATCCTGGTTAAAAGAGGCCTTACTTTTCCCCATTTTATGTCAATGACCAGGAAAAGGCCAAAACATTTATTATGGCAAAACCATCAACCAAGCTGTTCTTAAAAACACTGCAAGTAGCTTCAGACATCCCACCCACCATATCACCATATCCCTGAAGAGCAGAACCGCCAAACAGCTAAACAGGGCAGCTTGCGCAGGAAAAAGCCTCTTAAGCTCCACAGCAACAGCGGTGTGCAAGGGGGTGTGGCCAAAATATTTACATGAACCAAAGCCCCAAACCATATGGACATTGCTGGGTTGCCATGGCATTCGAATATTGAGATGATCCCCTCCCCACACACTTCAGCTCTGGGCAACCTTTCCCACATTTAAAGAATCCAATTATTTGAACTGAGAACAAATATTTAGAGTAAAGTACCCCGACCAAACGTTATAAGGATATTGCAAGTCACTGCGGAGTTATGTGACCAAATAGACAGAGGAATGAGCCAAAAGCCAAGTTAAATAAGGCGCCCCGTTTTATGGTATTTACTTTTTCAATATTTCCATCTATATTTATCCATATTTATGTTTTTGTCATTTTATCTGTGTTCATCAACATTTATTTGTGCTTGGTAAAAAATAAATATTTGCAACTTGTGCTTGTCTGCATTAATTCAAATAAAAATGTAGAGTTTTGATGCCTGAAATTGGAAGCTCCTAGAGCTCGGTTTCTTATCCTTTTTAAACTTAAAAACAAATAGTTGCTCCTTATGCTGATGTGATGAACATTGCTGTAGCCCTTAGACAACTTGAAAGGGAAATAAACCACTTTTTAGCCTCTCCACAATAATTGACCTGCAAGACACAATTGACAAGTGAACAGCTAATCAAGACAAACGAATTCCAGATTTTCTCAATTTCTGCAAATATATACAGAAACTAAAGAGTGATTTCCATCTGCATTTATTTGCAAAAAATCATTAAAAACAACGAAACTTGGAGCCCTGTTTTAGAGTCTCAGAACTCTAAGGTGACTTGCAATATCCTTTCTATGGGCCTCATTACAAGTTTGGTGGTATTCCAGTAGTAAATCTGCCAAAATACCACCAAACAGATTTACTGTTACTGCCACTTGGTCCGCCGGAATTACTGCCGGACTACAAGTGGTGGTAGGCAGTGTTAGTCCCCATTTATTGGTGTTCATAGGACTTTATGGGGATTTTGGCATAATTACTGCTGGCGCTAATACCACTGATTTGCCCGTTTTTTGGTGGTAAGGCGGAGGAATTACCTCCAGCATTCAGCTAACCTTACCTCCAAACCCATAGTTCCGCGGTTCGGTAATGTTTTAAAAATGCAAAAATAAGAATGTAGTGGTAACTCACCACTGCATTACCACCGTTTTTGGTCACAAAGCCAAACTCATAATGAGGCCCATAGTGTACGGTGGGGGATTTTTGATTCCTTATAATTCATGGCCTCACACTGTAATCCCCTTCAATCCCTGGCCTATTGCTTAATTTAATGTAAAAGATCTTGCATTTGCTGAGCCATAAAATACATGTAGAAATTATTTGGATTAAAAAAAAAAATATGCAGCTCTGACGTGTGTCTGAAAAATAGTTTAAGAAGGTTAATAAAATGCATTGAAAAAACGTTTTAATTTTGTGCTCTGAAATAACATATAGGTTCTTGATCATGTGTTAAACTCTAGCAGTGCACAAATCAAATATTCTACCATAAACAGATCCTAGTCAATGAATGGCTGCAAAGTGTCACAGAAAACTATTTTAAAAGCAAGGAATTTGAAAAACGTGTCACAGTGTTAATTAAGTGCTGCAATGACAGCTGGAATTCTGCTTGTGCTGGCTCAACCAGCAGGCACTGTGATGTCACAGCTGAAGACTAATGACTGATTACACAGCAGTTGTAATATCATTTTCATATTGCAGGCCAGTTGTGATGTCACAACTAGCCTGTAGTAAGTACATTATTTCCAGTTTCCTATACAAGTTTTGCCGGCTGCTATGTATTAATCCCTCCTATAAATAGGAATATGTTCTGAATTTCCATTTTAAGATGAGCCCACAGCTTGCTGCTCAGGGTAGGCGCCCTCATGTAAAATGGATTCCCACTATTGCTATTGATATAAGTTCTTACATGATTGCCAGGCCCTCTTACTCTCCTAGAAGAGTTTCTTGACATGAGAAAAAACCACTTGGGCAATATTTTCATATTCTGATCTCCAAGCCAGACAGACAGAGATCGGGTGCAGCCTTTTATCGATTGTATATCTAGTTATTTCAATGGATGAAGATACTTTGAGGAGAAGCACTGGTTCTTTTCAGAATCCATGATAATGGGGGAGTGCCCAGTTGTTTGCTCTGTGAAAAGTTATTTAGCAAATTAGTACCTGGCGAGAGTCAAACAGAATACAACACGCATTCTGATTGGCTCTCACTGGGTCGTTACCCGGCGAGAATTTTTTTCTTCCCCTCCCGCCCCCCAACCCCACTTACCTTCTGCTCCTTTTTTTTCAGGAGCGGATGTGCTGGGAACACTTCTGTTCCCAGTGCGTCCACTTCTGATGGCCGCCATGGAAGGGGAAAACGCACTCAATTTTCCCTTTCCCGGCAGCCATTTTCTTGGTCGTTTCTTCGCTCGGGTCTATAACTACCTGAGTCGGTAATGCCCCCGCTGCTCAGGTCATATTGCTTAAGTAGGCCGTCTGCCCATTGGTGGGCTTGTACTTCAAGTGGCACCATTAGCTTGCATACCTTGATACAGAGGTATATTGGTGAGAATTACGCTGATTGAAAAATTAACCCATTTTGCCAAAGGCAAGGTGCAATGTAATGGGGTTAAGGGAAGTTTAGATGTCCGAAGTGAGGAAAACTGCAGATGGTACTATGTCAATGGTGAGAAATAAACACGGACCACAAGACTTTGACAATACCGTAGTGCCTCAGCAGTCACACAAGATGTTAACATTTTAGCAGACATCATGGCAGACTACAAATCAGGATTTCAACGTTGATGGACCTGCTGAGCTCTAGTCATTCTTCCGGGGGAAAAAACTCAATTAACTGCAGTCACAAAGGTAACAGTTCTTCTGAGGGTCAACCAATGGAATTACAGAGAACTACAGATGTGAAACTGTTAATAAAGCAAAGAGCTTTCAGGGCAACACAGAATGACAAATTAATGAAGTTAGGTGGGCATCACTGAGGGAGGTGCACTGACGTTTGAGATCAAAATAATAATAATAACATTACATCTAGGACCATCCATTATAGTAACGTTAACGAGTATGGAGTGAAGCTCTAATCATAGATTTGCAGTTGTCCCATTTGGCTCCTGTATATAGTACCACAGCACAGCACTGTCTGTTGCCAGGGTGATACAGTGTAACCCCATGATTACTTGCAGTGCATCTAAAAAAAAACTTCCCTCGCAGGTCCATGTATTCTTTCTGTGTAACCAGTCCACAGTGGAGTCTGGAACGTGGGAAGTTCTGAGGGATTCAAGTCTACTATATGCACCCAGGAAGTTCCTTGACAGGCAGAGGTTCTGGTTCTCAAGCAGTTTTGATTGACATGTGTGCTGGTATTCTTCAGGCTTTCGTTTGTCCCAAATCTATTGATGGTGAGTGGGAAGAGGGACATAGGAGTGATGCATTGATCACTTATTGGTAATCTTCGTTACTCCTAGCCCTCTCTTCCTCATCACAATCATGAAGCCCTCTGCTCCCTCCCTAAATACTGGGGATGGCATCTGTTCACGAGTCTTGTTAAACATCTGTAGGAGGAGAAGTTTCCTGTAGGGGATAGAGACCTATCTTTGGAGTAATGACTGACATAAGGAAGAGTGGGGCTAAGAATAGTAAGCATTACCAGTAAGTAACCAAGGCATTTTGTCAGTCATTTAAAACGGCACACGTGTTTTTTACAGGAGCCTTCAGAGACCTAAACAATTCTGAAAATATACGTTTTCTCCTTTTTCCAGTGCCAATCCTAATCAAAACAGCTTAATCAAATCCTAATCAAACCAGCGCCTAGACCTAGACGCCCGCTGGGCCTTAGAAGCGCTTTATAAATTTTAAATATAAATATAATTATTGTTTTTTTAAGCCCTGGGCATAGCCACAAACATCTACAGGGTAATTCATAGAATTTCGCAGAAAAGTGTCGCAAGCGGCTGGCGCAGAGTGTCCGCGTGCGATTGACTGCGCCAGGCACGTGCGCTAAAACCGATTTCCGCGCACAGCGTATTCATGGATTTTAGGCTCCCAAACCAGCCGTGGCGCAGAGAATCGCAGCGACCCTGCAGCAGCGCCAGTTACGCCCCCAAGAACGCCCTCGCGCAAGGAAAAGCCATCAAAATCGCTAAATCATCGCAAAGGGCTGCGCTAACCCTGGACCAGTTCACCGGGCTGGCAAACGCCAAGCGGGGAACGTGTATTTCAGGGGTGCGCGGGAAGTTCCACACGCGATTGGCCCAGTGCGAGCAAGGTATGTGTATTTCAGGGGTGCGCGGGAAGTTCCACACGCGATCGGGCCGTTCGCGTGAAGTTTCTCACGCGATCGGGCCTGGGGGAGCGGGCTACGTGTATTTCAGGGGTTCGCGTGAAGTTTCTCACGCGATCGGGCCTGGGGGAGCGGGCTACGTGTATTACAGGGGTTCGCATGAAGTTTCTCACGCGATCGGGCCTGGGGGAGCGGGCTACGTGTATTACAGGGGTTCGCGTGAAGTTTCTCACGCGATCGGGCCTGGGGGAGCGGGCTACGTGTATTTCAGGGGTGCGCGGGAAGTTCCACACGCGATTGGCCCAGTGCGAGCAAGGTATGTTTATTTCAGGGGTGCGCGGGAAGTTCCACACGCGATCGGGCCTGGTGGAGCGGGCTACGTGTATTTCAGGGGTTCGCGTGAAGTTTCTCACGCGATCGGGCCTGGGGGAGCGGGCTACGTGTATTACAGGGGTTCGCGTGAAGTTTCTCACGCGATCGGGCCTGGGGGAGCGGGCTACGTGTATTTCAGGGGTTCGCGTGAAGTCTCTCACGTGATTGGCCCCGTGCAAGCAGGGTACGTGTATTCCAGGGGTGCGCGGGAAGTTCCACACGCGATTGGCCCCGTGCAAGCAGGGTACGTGTATTCCAGGGGTGCGCGGGAAGTTCCACACGCGATTTCAGCAGGGTATGTGTATTCCAGGGGTGCGCGGGAAGTTCCACACGCGATTTCTGCAGGGTATGTTTATTTCAGGGGTTCTGGGGAGTACTACACGTGAATTGGCCGTGTGGGTCCTCCCAGGTGTATGCTCCACAACCTCCATGGCCCCTGCAGGCAGCCCACACCACGGGGGACTACCCTGCACCCCTGCTCATGTCCCGCAGGCAGCCCATCCACCATGGGCATGCCCCCCAGCCAACCCACATGTCACCTTGCACTACTGATCAACAATGCATGTCTCCCACCACCCCCACCCCCCAGCAGTGCAGGGGCAGCCTCCACCAGGCCCCCACTCATGTCTCGCACCACCCCCACCCCCCAGCCACCAGGGGCACCCTCCACCAGGCCCCCACTCATGTCTCCCACCACCCCCACCCCCCAGCAGTGCAGGGGCACCCTCCACCAGGCCCCCACTCATGTCTCCCACCACCCCCACCCCCCAGCATCCAGGGTCACCCTCCACCAGGCCCCCACTCATGTCCCCCTGCACCCCCACCCCCCAGCAGTGCAGGGGCACCCTCCACCAGGCCCCCACTCATGTCTCCCACCACCCCCACCCCCCAGCATCCAGGGTCACCCTCCACCAGGCCCCCACTCATGTCCCCCTGCACCCCCACCCCCCAGCAGTGCAGGGGCACCCTCCACCAGGCCCCCACTCATGTCTCCCACCACCCCCACCCCCCAGCCACCAGGGGCACCCTCCACCAGGCCCCCACCCATGTCCCCCTGCACCCCCACCCCCCAGCAGTGCAGGGGCACCCTCCACCAGGCCCCCACTCATGTCTCCCACCACCCCCACCCCCCAGCCACCAGGGGCATCCTCCACCAGGCCCCCAATCATGTCTCCCACCACCCCCCACCGCCCTGCCACCATGGGCAGCCCCCACCAGGTCCTCACAATCCCCAATCATGTGCGTAATGGTCAGCCTCCACAGCCAAAAAGCCCTACCAAGTAACCCATTCACCCACATGGAAATGGAAATCACATGTTACACCCCCAATGTTCATGAAGCTAATGAAGCCATGTCCGTCACACACAATGGTTGCAATTGAATGGGAAAACACACAACATGACATGCATGAAACCAATGAGATGATACCACACAGTGAAGTATGCAAACAAAATTGTATTGAAAAAAATAAGAATGCTAAAGAAAGAAAACTAACTACAATGTGAATGAGAAAAAAGTAAGCTGCATGTCCGTATGAAAAAATGAAACTTGAAATCCAAATAGAAAAAATTTTTGTCCAAAGTCAAATGTAAAAAAATCTCCATGCAATAAAGAACTATGTACAAAAATAACAAGGGTCCATGAGCCCAACTGAACAAAGGAAACCTACTAAAAAATCTACCTAAAAATCAACTATATACAAAAAGTGGAGCAGTGTCCGTCGACTCCAAATCATAATACGAAAGAAAGGAAACCTAAAACTAAAGAACTATATACAAAGGCGGCGGGGAAGTCCAGCGGCTCACTCTGTGGTGTCCCGGGCCAGGGCATCATCGAACTCCTGTTCGATGTCCCGGAGGCGGTCCAGTTCCATGGCCCCGAGGGTCCGCAGGGACGACGCTGTGTCCTCCTCCAATCCCCTGCGGATTGCCTCGAGGCACTCGGCCCGCCTCAGGGCCCTCCGCGTGGAGTTCTCCGCCCTGACCATTGTGAGCCGCGCCTCTTCCGCCCGCCGCCGCTCCGCACCTATGGCGTGGCCCAACCGCTGCCACACAGAAGACACTCTCTGTCCTGGGTCCCCCTGCCCTCCGGCCGATGCCTGCCCCTCCGATGTCGAAAGCCCCGAGCCTTCATGGCTCCCACCATGTTGCTGCTGCTGCTGCTCTGCCTCTGCCCGTGCACTGCCTCCTGCTGCCTGCACATCCTCCGCCGGCTGGGGTGCACTTGTTCATGTGGCCACCCCTGCTGGACCACCGACTCCCGACTGTGGCAGGGATGCCTCCTCCACCAGCCTGGCCGCACCGTCAGAGGCAGCTCCACAGGGCACCCAGGTGACTGATGGGTGGGAAGATGGCACAGAGGACGACTGGTGCGTAGGGGGTCCAGTTGAGGAGGGGGTCGGAGCAAGCCCCATCAGACGGAGGAATCCGGCCTGGGTGACCTGTCCCAGCAGGCTGACGTGGTCAACGAGCCATTCGAGATGACGTGCAGTCTCTCCATGAAAAGACTAGAGGTCACATCGCATGGCCCGTTGACGCAACGCCACACCAGCCAGGACAGGCTCAACCCGGACCTGGATAGCCACGTCCGCAGGCAGAGGAAGGCCAGTTGATGTCAGCTCATCCCCTGCCTGGAAACGGGTCTGGACGTAGGCATCCCTGCTGGTGCAAGATGATGCAGGGACAGGATCGGGGACAGGATTGCACACAGGCACCTCCGCGGCGGCCTGTGCTGCCTCCTGTCCCTGGTCCTGGACTGCACCACTAGCACCAGTGGGATCCCCACCTCCAGACCCCGTCTCTGGTGCTTGCACGGCCTCCTCCTCCACCAGACCCCCCACCAACCTGGATGACTCTGTGCCATCTTCCCCTGTTGGGCCCTGTGGGGTCCAGCTGCCCCTTCTGCTGCCGAGGAGTCCAACTCCAACCTCCGCCTCTTGGACCTCCCCCCGGCAGCTGCGGCCTGGGACGCGGCACCGGACTCCTCACTCCCCGACGAGATGACAACACGGGAGGGGAGCCGGGCCTTGCGTCTCCGGTTGGCGGTCGGATCCCCGCCGCTGTGCTCCACAGCACCTTCTCCGCCCTCTTCATCAGTTGACGCTGCACACAGGGAGAAACAAAACACAGGCATCAGGGCACTGTACAATGGATACATACACACATGACAGTTGCACATGAGTGGCATTGGCAAACCTCAGACATGTCATCACAATCCCCAACACACATGTCATTGCAACTCGCACATATGAGCCATACCACAGGCATATCGCAACTGCCACCACCATCCATACACATACAACAGCATGAGCATCCAAAGGTGACCCAGACATCACATGCAACACAGGAAGTGCACCACACATGTACACACACCACCACACTTGCATGCATGTGTACACCTCGGCCAAGTGTCGCACTGTTCAGACGGGCATCCATGAACATCTGCCAATCAGGCTTACACATACCGCAGTCACATGCATCCATGTTCCATCACTGTTGCACCCTTGTCAAATACACACACATGCACATGTACACAGTGCTCATACATGCAGCCCAATACAACATACATGCGTGACATCACGGACATGTCTACTTACATACACATACATACAAACATGTGTGCACGCACAACTGCATTTGCCATGCAAGCCTACACACACAAGCACCATCCATGTCTCACACATTACAGCCCTCGCATGTGTCAGCCCCACGGCCATGTACACCCCCACCCATACTCGACCCCATACAAACAGATGTGCAACCTGCACAATACCGAATATTCACCACACGCACTGCTCACAATCAGGATGCATGTACACTCACCGCTCGACTCCAGACGGGTCTGCTTCTCCAGGACCTGGACGTGGAGCGCTGGGGATATGCGTTCCAGGACCCCCATCTGTTCTTCCGACAAGTGGCCCCGGCGCCCCTTGGCATCCGCTGCCTTCAAGAGGCGCTGGGCCTTGTTCGGGGTCCTGGACCTGAAGTCCTCCCAGCGCTTCCTGACATGTTGTACGTCCCGGACTGCCACCCCCTCCGCGTTGATGGCAGTCACGATGTCAGTCCAGATCCGAGTCCGTCCTTCCTTGTCGGCGCGGGAACTTCCGAAGAGGGCATCATACTGCCCCAGGACTTGCTCCACCAGGACACCAACTTCGGTGGCACTGAAGCTGGTGCCCCTCTGCCTCTATGGCCGGGGGTTGTCAGTGGTCACAGATGGTGTTTGCCCCGACATGACAACCCCAGAGGCAGGAGTGGGTGGGCAACTGGGTCCTGGGGCTGGGCTGTGGAGCGATGGAATTCCAGTCGGGAGTCTTCGGTACCAGCAGGGGTGGTCACAGCAACAGCACCCCTGGCTGATGTGCAGGCAGCAAATGGCAGTGCACGTGGGCAGCAGGCAGTCAGGCAGCAGCAGATGGTAGGTGGGAGCGTGCTCGGGGCTCTGGGGGGCAGTAGTTCGGCCTTCTGGGCAGGAGCGTGGTCTTCCGTGTGGTTACGCGTGGCCAGCTTGGTACGGAGTGATTTTGCACGTGAAAATCCTGCACGTCAGCGTGAAAATCGAGGAAAGGCCCTTAGCGCGTAAGCGCGTCAGCACGCATAGGCGATTCTATTGGACCAAAGGCCCTCAGCGCGTAAGCGCGTCTGTGACGTGACCCACACGGGTGTTTCCCACACAGCACGTGATGACAGAGCACACGTGGAAAGACTGCACGTCAGAGTCTCATCGCGTGTGATTGGTGGAAATGGCCCTACACGCAGAAGTGACAAAGCGTGTAATAGGAGGAAATGTCCCTACACGCAGAAGTGACAAAGCGTGTAATTGGAGAAAATGGATCTACACGCAGAAGTGACAAAGCGTGTGATTGGTGAAAATGGATCTACACGCAGGAGTGACAAAGCGTGTGATTGGTGAACGTACACGCCGCGTAAGTGACGCTGTACGTGTGGGCCTGTATATAAGGTACGTGTAGAACACCATTTCCTTGTACGTGCTTTTCGTGGAGAGCGAGTGGGTGAATTCTGTACTTCTTGTCGTTTCACACGCGATTTACTTCACGGCGTTTCCAGTTCGTACTCCCTGTTACCTCTGACAGCTTTTTCTCTTTTTTCTCTTGTATTGGTTTACCTGGGCCTGTTCCCTCAAACAGTGTCCCCTTCTACTGTTGTCCTGTCTTCTCAGACAGCGTACACATCTTCTTTTGGCGGGGGTATTGCCAACCAAAGGCGCTCATTTTTCACGCTCTTTTACCTGGCAGACGGTGAGTCACGCACATATCTAACTTCTGTGCTTGCCCCGTGTGTAGCCTACCCCTTCAGAGGTCATTCTAGGCTGCGTGTGACACGCATACGTTCATTCTTGTGTTACTGGGTGCCACAGCGTAGTGCAGGTTTTTATTTCTGCACACGTGGTCTAGGAGGGGTTGCGTGCATGTCATCTCCCTTTTTTGGGCCTCCTGTGCGTTGCGTGACCCGTCATCTTTCCCCAGGGGTTACAATCAGCCGTGCTAGAGCACTAGGGTACAATTACCATCTGGTACCCAACCCCTTTGACCCCCAATTGCCCAGGACAATTGTCTACAGCCACTCCCATACGCACATTAATATCAGTGCCATGGCTGGGAGGCGAGGATTCCGTAAGGGTGGCAAAGGTGGAAGAGCCACAAGTGGTGGCCCTGGTGGATCCGGTAGGGGACGTGGTCGTAACTTGCAAGGTGAGCCTGTCCTCCCATGTGTGGAGGACCAGTCAAGGGCACCCATCATCCCCCCCACTCCCTCCCCTCCCCCCCTCCCATTGAGGCTGAAGTGGCTGACACCATCCATGCTCAGCCCTTGTTGGACCAGCCCATTGTGGCACCAGACCTGGCTGACTCCATGGCTGACTTCCAGTTCAGCAGGGCTACGACACGTGCGCTGGTGCACGTTGATGCTATCATGCCACGTGGATCTGGGGCAGCAAGGTCATCTGCTGCCCCAAGTACGCAGGGCGGAGAGGCTGCAGGGGCAGCTGCGGCTCCATCCACCCCAGCTCTCACACACCCAGCCAGGACAGTGTCCGTCCTAGTCCATTCTGCTGACATTCCCCATGACACCATTACACTTGAGCCAATGCCTGCACCAACTCCCATGCTGAGTGTGCAATCCCACACACCTGATACAGAGCCCACCAGGGCTCCTGCCCCTAGTGTCCAGAGCGGCACAGGACACTCAGGATCACCACCACCTTCCAAGCGGAAGAGGAAGAGTGCTCGTCCGGCACAGGCTGATGCCCCAGACACGGCTACACAGTCCGGTCCGTCGAGGAAGCCCAGCTTCACGGATGACGAACTGAATGCACTTGTCGAGTATGTGTCCGGACATGATAACGAGATGGTCATTGTTGCAGGATCCAAGACCACACCTGCACAACGCCAGGCACACTGGCAGACCGTTGCAGACATCGTAAGTGCCCTTGGAATCGTGAGGCGCACAGCCAATGATTGCTACAAGCGCTGGAATGACCTAAAGCGCAGGGCAAAGAAGAAGCTGGCCTCAAGTCATGCCGCAACTCTAGTGACTGGAGGTGGGTCTCCAGTAGAAGACATGGAATTCACTCCACATGAGTCAGTCGCTGGGACCTACGTCACGGAGGAACAGATCCAAGGCGTGGGAGATCTGCCTGATTACGAGGCATTGTCCGGTGAGTGCACATGCATGTGTGTGTCATCCATGTGCATGGTGTGTGTGTGAGGGCATCTGTTTGTGTGCCAGGTGAGAGTGTGTGCGCCTGAGTCGAATGGGTCAGCCATGTGCTTCATGCAATACATCCTGCGCAGCTGCATTTTGCCATTGCAGTATCCCTTCTGCCAACAGTAGACATCTAGGCCAACAGCACCCAAGTTGGCCTTGAAGTGTCACCTTGCCACAACATTGTTGCTTATTTTCCTATGTTCAATCAGACAGATTGTATGCATTTCACCACTTATACTAGGCATTCCTCAGTCCTCTAGTCACATGTATGGCATGGCCATGGTAAAGTGGAGTTACTTTGTTACCTGGATATCATATGTTCACACATGTCCCTGTGCAATTGGACCATATTGGACTGCCAGCTCCAGGTGATAAAGCAGACCTGTTTGAATTAGAAAAGCTATTGCATGTGGGAACTGGACAGAATGAATAAGTGCTGCCCTCCTCTCCATCTACACTCAATAGCAATGGCACATGCCATCTGTGTGATGGCATGTGTGTGTCACCTGGCAATCACAGGGCAATGTGTGATGCCACTGCCAGGCAGCATGCATTAAATGTGTTCAACTTCCATCTTTGTGTAATGAGTGTGTGCCATTTGCCTGCCCTTCATACGCAGTGAGGGTGCATGCATGGGAGGGTCTTAGTCATGTGGGACATGTGTCAATCAAGTACTGGTTCTCTTGCTTCTCAGCCCTCATTGTGTGCCATGGTGCTAATGCGGGTTTCCATTTCTTTGTCATTATGTCATTGCAGGGGAAGACGCACCTGATACTGCTGGGGTTGTGGAGATGGTGCAGAGCCAGGAGGGTTCCGAGGGCCGACCAACCACCAGTGAGGGACGTGGTGTGCTGGTGGGTGAAAACCCACAAGTGCTGCAGGTCGTGCTCTCAAGGGGTGTCTCTGGCTGCACCTCCCCCGAGCTGTACTCAGCTGTTGACTCGGATGATGAGACCTACGTGCCGTCGCAGGTGAGTGTTCCAGGGAGGGAATCTGTTCTGTCCCACCCACCTGCACCAGGGTCAGAACCCTCAATGGGGATGTCAGTGTTGGCAGCTAGGCCTTTGGTGGTTACGGATGCAGGGTCACACTCCGCGACATCTGATCCTGTTCCTGGGCCAGCAGATCAGAGGGGGAATGCAGTCCTGCAGCCTCAGGCAGTGCCGGCACAGCAAGGCGCAGTCCGCCTTGCCCCAGACAGGTGTGGTGCCCGCCGACGTGGTGGCCGTACGCCACCTGGCAATACCGCATGGGAGCAATCCATTTACGGTATGGCTACCCAACAGGCAGCATCATCCGAGATGATGGCTCAGGCCATGGATAGGGTGGCCTCTTCCATTGTCCCCCCTGAAAGGCTGATGGAGCGACTAGAGCAGGCAACCGACTCCATCTGCCAGTCACACAGGGAGGACATGTTGGCGTCCAACAGGGACAGGCGGGCGGCACTGGCGACTCTGCAGGAGGCCATCTCCATAGAGTCCCAGGGCCACAGGGAAGCCCTGAGTCAGGAGCTACATAAACTCAGGACGACTCTTGTTGAGCTAGAGGCTTCAACACACCAAAGGACAGAACAGCAGCTGGAGCGTCTCACCCGTACGCTCTCAGCTGAGATGCAAGCAACGAGGGCGGAGGTCCGGGCATCCCGTGAGTTGTTGCATGGGGACCTCCGCACACTCATCCTCCAGAACGAGACCTACCACACCCGCATGCTTGCAGCTATGGAGGAACAGAGTAGGGCCTTGCATGGGCTGCCTCCCATAGTGCAACCACCTCCGGATGCAGCTGCACAGGGTGATAATAGCGACAGCAGTGATACTCCCACAATAGGGTAGCCGTGTGGGCCATGAGCCCATGGAGGTGTTTTTTTTTCCCAGGATCCACACAGGTGGTTTCTGGTGTGCACCCTGACCTCGGACCTCCTGGGTGGCCTCCCCAACCCCCCCGGGCCCTTTAATGGCCATTTTTTATTTTTTTTTATTATTTATTTTTTTTATTTTTATATTTTTCCCAAATTTTTTTGGGACAATTTGTTGGCTTCCGTGGTTCCTGTGGGCATACGCTGCATTGTGGCTGGGCACATGCAGGCTTGTCATGTATTAGGTTCAGATGCCTGGGTTTGAGTCACACACACCCCTCCTGCTTCCCGTTTCCATGGGCTTGCAAAGGGTGTGCCCAAGTGACATTGAAGTACATGGTGACATTGGACTCCCACTACATGTGTGGGTAGTCTAGTCAATACTGTGTATACATTCCTAGTGCATATTGCTGTTGTGTTGTACACTGCATGTTGCATTGATGTGTAACTCATCATCTGTGTCTGCCTCCCAATTTGCAGGTCCCTTCCTCATGTCTACACAAGGCCCTCTAGTCTGGAGATGGGGTCCTTGTTGGCAGCAGTGCACCTACAACTCTACATGGCACCAACACTGTTCAGTTGGAAGTGGTGGGAGTGCAGGCATATCCAGGTGGTGAGACAACTGATCTATTACATTACTGAAGTCATGTTAATGGTAGTACGTGCTCAAGTTTGTTGTTTGTCCTGCATTACAGTGAGCATTTCAGGTGTAGGAAGTTTCAATTGGGGACACTGTACATCGCAACACTTGTCATGTTGTGGGGATTACTTTGTTTACCTGCACATAGCATGACATGGCACGGTGTGTTGTGTGGCGGTGCTGGGGATGGGTTGGGTGACATGGCACTGTCCTCTTGTTGCATTTAGCCAGTGGGTATTCATTTTGGCTGCTTGAATGTGTTTCTTCACAAAACTGCATTGGTGTTGTGTGTGGGTAGGGATGCACACATTGTAACACTTCCTGGTGAACAATCTCAGGCTGATATGCTTTTCACGGTTGAATCTCCAGACATCCAGGATCAGTGTCAGGTTGAGTCATCATTGATTGTCAGATGGAATGTGCCAGGCCAGTGTGCACTCCACAGGGGAGTGTATACTATGTGAAGTAATTAGCCACTAGCTGTGTACGGGTTGCCTCCCCTCGTGCCCTTTCCCCTCCCATGCGCAGCGGCTGTGCATGTGGTTGGGGATGTGGGGCCACCACCATGTCCACGGGCAGGCCCCGGCGTGTTGCAGCGTTGTGCAGGACACATGCTGCCACTATGATCCTGCACACTACTGGGGGAGCGTATAACAGCTGCCCGCCAGAACGGTCAAGGGAGCGAAAGCGTGACTTTAGCACTCCGAATGTGCGCTCCACTATGCCCCGGGTTGTAATGTGGGCTGTGTTATATCTTACCTCGGGTGGCGTGGTGGGGTTCCGAATTGGCGTCATCATGTGGGGGCTGAGAGGGTAGGCACTGTCTCCTGTGGAGGTGGTGATTGGTATTATTGGTGGGGTTGTGACCTTGCTCAGTATCCAACATGCATGCATGTGCAGTGGCATACATACTCACCAAGAAGCCATGTATCGCCATGCCGCCCAGCATCTATGTCCCGGCATAGGGTGGACATTCGGTAAATGAAGCTGTCGTGGGTGGACCCGGGATAGTTGGCATACACTGAGGTGATGATTCCCTTGGCATTACATACTACCTGCACGTTGATGGAATGCCAGTGCTTGCGGTTCCTATAGATGTGCTCAGATGCCCTGGGGGGACGTAGAGCCACATGGGTGCAGTTGATGGCACCTAGCACTTTAGGGAATCGTGCCACACCGTAAAAATCCAGGGCGGCAGCATGCCTTTCAGCAGGTGTTCTGGGCAGGTATATGTGCCTGCGGACTGATGGGCGTGCAGTGATGATGTCCAAGACCTGGTGTAGGCAGCGTGACTGGGTGGCCTGTGACACCCCACCCACTATGGCACTTGTCCGCTGAAATGATCCAGTGGCTAAGAAGTGCAGTACATTGAGGACCTTCTCCAGGGGCTGAGTGCTTGGGAGCACAGGGTGGGTGATGTGAGGTCATCCTCCCACTCACTCACCAGGTCCAGTATTATGTGTGGTGGAAACCTGTACCTTCCATACACCTGGTCATCAGGCATCCCGAAAAGGCTGGTTCTGGGTGTGAATATTCTGGCCCTGACTCTCCTCCTCCTCCTCCTTTGGTAGCCCACTACCACTGCTGCTAGGAACGGTATGTTCATCCTGGCATCTGGCTTGTTGTTTGAAAAGTGCGCAAATTAATGCTTTGCGCGTGTTCTAGGCGAGCGTGTGACCCGCGCACCCCTGGAATCTAGTTCCCAGTCCAATAGCGTGTGGAAATTCCCACGCAGCACGGGATCAAGTGCGCTGATGTACTTGCGTGTGTAAGTGCCCGCGCACCCCTGAAATACACGTACATAGGCCAATCGCGTGTACGCGCACTTTTGTCCAATTACACGCGATGGCGCACCCCTGAAATACACGTACATAGGCCAATCGCGTGTATGCGCACTTTTGTCCAATTACACGCGATGACACTCTGACGTGCAGTATTTCCACGTGTGCTCTGTCATCACATGCTGAGTGGGGAACACCCGTGCGGGTCACGTCAGACGCGCTTACGCGCTGAGGGACTCTGGTCCAATAGAATCGCGTATGCGTGCTGACGCGCTTACGCGCTAAGGGCCTTTCCTCGGATTTCACGCTGACGTGCAGGAATTTCACGTGCCAAATCACTCCGTATCAAGCTGGCCACCCGAAAACACACTGAAGACCACGCTCCTGCCCAGAAGGCCGAGTTACTGCCCCCCAGTGCCCCGAGCAGCCTCCCACGTGCCATCTGCTGCTGCCTGCCTGCCTGCCTGCTGCCACCGTGCCCTGCCATTTGGTGCCTGCACATCAGCCATCTGCAGGAGTCCAGTTGCTGTGTCCACCCCTGCTGGAACTGAAGACTCCCGACTGGGATTACATCGCTCCACAGCCCAGCCCCAGGACCCAGTTGCCCACCCACACCTGCCTCTGGGGTTGCCATGTCGGGCACTTTCACATCTGGCACCAGTGGCAACCCCAGGCCAGAGGGGCAGAGGGGCACCAGCTTCACTGCCACCGAAGTTGGTGTCCTGGTGGAGCATGTCCTGGGGCAGTATGATGCCCTCTTTGGATCGTCCCACGCCAGCAAGGAAGGACGAGAGAGGATCTGGGCCGACTGTGTGGTTGCCATCAACGCGGAGGGGGTGGCAACCCGCAACGTCCAGAAGATCAAGAAGCGCTGGGAGGACTTGAGGTCCAGGACCCTTGTGAAGGCCCGGCGCCTCGTGGAGGGGGGCCGGGGCCGCATGAGTTCCATCCAGAAGAGGGTCCTGGAACGCGTACGCCCAGCGCTCCACGCCCAGGTCCTTGAGAGGGAGGCCCGTCTGGAGTTGTGCGGTAAGTGTCCAAGCATTACTGTGTGAGACAGGGCATGTTGCGGTGTGCTGGTTCTATGATACTTGCCTGTATGTGTGCCATGGGCCATGTATGCATGTATGTGTGCAGGGACATCATGGTAATGCATGTGCGACCAGTGATGTGTGACCCACATGGTTGTTGCATGTGTTGAAATGCGGCATGGGGAGCCCTATGCAGATTTTGGACATGAGAGCATGCCAGTCTCTGTACCTGGACATGGATGGGGGTGAAGGATGGGTGCTGATGCCAGGTACATATATGGTAGCCATGTCTGTGTGCCTGACCTGTGTGTCTGTGACTTGTGCATGCCATGGATGCATGACACATGTGTGTGACAATGCACAGATTTAGTGACGCACCCAACTTACCCTTGTTTCCCCTGTGTTTGGTGTGTTTGGGGCCAGATGGATGTGACTGAGGTGAAGTGTGTGCATGTGATATGCCTGAGCCATGATGCATGTGAGTTACATATCATTGAATGTTTCAATAGTCCATTGGACATGCATGGAAATGTCCATGGCATGCACCATGCCTGTTACTGTGTGTGTTTTGCCTGGACTGACCCATGTGTTGTGGAGGGACATGATGGAAGTGTACTTTGACAGTGGTGCTCATCTGCTATTGCTTCCTGTCTAGGGGACCATTGTACAGTAGCCTGATGCTTGTGTCCTTTGTCTCCCTCTACGCAGCGGCTAGTGAAGAAGAGGGCGGAGGCGGCACTGTGGAGCAAGGCGGCGGGGATGCCCCCACGGCTGCAGCGGAAGGGGTGGGTGAGCCCCCACAGGGGCCTGCTACGGCGGGAGACGGTGAGGAGCCATCCAGGTTGGTGGTTTGCACAGAGGAGGAGGAGGCCGACACTGGTGCACACATGGGGCCTGGTGGGAGCATCCCTGCTGGTGCAAGTGTTGCAGTCCAGGGCCAGGAGGCAGCACAGGCCACCGTGGAGGGGCCTGTGCATGTCGCTGTCCCTGACCCTGTGAGTGCACCACCATGCACCAGCAGGGATGCCCCGTCCCATGCCCGTCCGCAGGTAGAGGGGATGTCCATGTCACCTGACTCCCCTCCACCTGCGGACGTGGGAACCCCTGGCCGCGTGGAGAAGGTCCTGATTGGGGTCGCGATGCGCACGGCTGTGATTCGTGATGACGTGCATGCTTCCCGGGAGGAGCACGCACGTCATCACGAAGTGCACCGTGCCGACGTAGCCCAATTGGGATCGGCCATGTTCGGGGGTTTCCTGCATGTGTTGGCCAATCTGACGGCCCTCTCCTCCTCTGTGCAGGCTATCCACCGGTCATTCTCCTTGCCGTCTTCCGGCCCAGATGCCACCAGGGCCCCCTGTGGACCTGCCCCGACCAATGCAGCCAGCTTGGTGGGGATCCCATCCCTGCCACAGTTGGGAGTCGGAGGTCCAGCAGGGGTGGACAACACAGCAAGTGGACCCCAGCAGATGGAAGATGTGACGGCATCATCGGGCAGGGCACGTGCACGACGGCGTCGGTGGTTTCCATCAGCCTGGATGCCGTCGTGCTGGCAGAGGCAGTGGCGTCGGAGGCAGCAGCGGGCTCGACGTGGGAGGCATCATGGCTCGGGGCCATCAAGAGCAGAGGGGCAGGCATTGGCCGGAGGGCAGGGCAACCCTGGGATGGTGGTGTCTTCCGTGTGGGAGGAGTTTGGCCAGCGGATAGGTGCGGAGCGGCAGCGGGCGGAAGAGGAGCGGCTCGCCATGGTCAGGGCAGAGTTCTCCATGCGTCGGGCATTGAGGCGGGCTGAGTGCCTCGAGGAACCTTGCAGGGAATTTGAGGTGGACATGGGGTTGTCCCTGCGAGACCTCGGGGCCAGGACAGAGTCCCGCCTCCAGGACATCGACATGGAGTTCGATGATGCCCTGGCCAGCAACATCACCAAGTGAGCCGCAGGACTTGCCCGCTGCCTTTGTATATAGTTATTTAGTTAGTTAGTGCTAGGTTTCCTTTAATTTTTTTTATTTTTTTGGACCGCTCGGACAATGGCCACTTTTTTGTACATATATTTTTCATTAGTTAGTAGTAGGTTTCATTTATGGTGTTGGGCTCATGGACCCTGGTACATTCCTGTATATAGTTTGTTTTTTTGGGAGATACATTATTTTAATTTCTTATTGTTTTCACCATGACGTAATGGTTTTTCATTAATTTCCTACTACATGATATTGCTTTGGACAACATTTTTTTTTTTTCATTCCTTTGTTTTCTTGTTTATCACTTTTGTTCTCGGACATGGACCATTTCTTTACTTAGCCACATAGTTGTATGTTTGAAAAGTTAACTTATTTTATTTTTTTAATACATTTTTTATATTTTCTTACACTTGTGTTATTTTCTCATTGGTTTCTTACATGTCATGATATGGGTTTTGACATTCACTTGCACCCTTTGTGTATGTGTGTGTGACGGACATGTGTTCTTTTGCATACTTGCCATTGGGGTTGTGTCATGTGATTGCATTCACTATGTGGGTGGATGCAATCCTTGCCTGGGTGTTTGTGCTGGGTATGCTGGCCATTACTGCCATGATTGTGTATCGTCAGGACCTGGGGCCAGGGGGACATGTGTGGGGGCCTGCTGGCAGGTTCCCCACAGTGCTGGGGGTTGGGGGTGGTGGGAGACATGGGTGGGGGCCTGGTGGAGGCTGCCCCTGGTGGCGGGTGGGGGTGGGGGTGGTGGGAGACATGGGTGGGGGCCTGGTGGAGGGTGCCCCTGCACTGCTGGGGGGTGGGGGTGGTGGGAGACATGGGTGTGGCCCTGGTAGTGGGTGCCCCTGCACTGCTGGGGGGTGGGGGTGGTGGGAGACATGGGTGGGGGCCTGGTGGAGGCTGCCCCTGGTGGCGGGGGGGTGGGGGTGGTGGGAGACATGGGTGGGGGCCTGGTGGAGGCTGCCCCTGCACTGCTGGGGGGTGGGGGTGGTGGGAGACATGGGTGTGGGCCTGGTAGTGGGTGCCCCTGCACTGCTGGGGGGTGGGGGTGGTGGGAGACATGGGTGGGGGCCTGGTGGAGGCTGCCCCTGGTGGCGGGGGGGTGGGGGTGGTGGGAGACATGGGTGGGGGCCTGGTGGAGGGTGCCCCTGCACTGCTGGGGGGTGGGGGTGGTGGGAGACATGGGTGTGGGCCTGGTAGTGGGTGCCCCTGCACTGCTGGGGGGTGGGGGTGGTGGGAGACATGGGTGGGGGCCTGGTAGTGGGTGCCCCTGCACTGCTGGGGGGTGGGGGTGGTGGGAGACATGGGTGGGGGCCTGGTGGAGGCTGCCCCTGGTGGCGGGGGGGTGGGGGTGGTGGGAGACATGGGTGGGGGCCTGGTGGCGGCTGCCCCTGGTGGCAGGGGGGTGGGGGTGGTGGGAGACATGGGTGGGGGCCTGGTGGAGGCTGCCCCTGGTGGCGGGGGGCGTGGGGGTGGTGGGAGACATGGGTGGGGGCTTGGTGGAGGCTGCCCCTGGTGGCGGGGGGGTGGGGGTGGTGGGAGACATGGGTGGGGGCCTGGTAGTGGGTGCCCCTGCACTGCTGGGGGGTGGGGGTGGTGGGAGACATGGGTGGGGGCCTGGTGGAGGCTGCCCCTGGTGGCGGGGGGGTGGGGGTGGTGGGAGACATGGGTGGGGGCCTGGTGGAGGGTGCCCCTGCACTGCTGGGGGGTGGGGGTGGTGGGAGACATGGGTGTGGGCCTGGTAGTGGGTGCCCCTGCACTGCTGGGGGGTGGGGGTGGTGGGAGACATGGGTGTGGGCCTGGTAGCGGGTGCCCCTGCACTGCTGGGGGTGGGGGTGGTGGGAGACATGGGTGGGGGCCTGGTGGAGGCTGCCCCTGGTGGCGGGGGGGTGGGGGTGGTGGGAGACATGGGTGGGGGCCTGGTGGAGGGTGCCCCTGCACTGCTGGGGGGTGGGGGTGGTGGGAGACATGGGTGTGGGCCTGGTAGTGGGTGCCCCTGCACTGCTGGGGGGTGGGGGTGGTGGGAGACATGGGTGGGGGCCTGGTAGTGGGTGCCCCTGCACTGCTGGGGGGTGGGGGTGGTGGGAGACATGGGTGGGGGCCTGGTGGAGGCTGCCCCTGGTGGCGGGGGGGTGGGGGTGGTGGGAGACATGGGTGGGGGCCTGGTGGCGGCTGCCCCTGGTGGCAGGGGGGTGGGGGTGGTGGGAGACATGGGTGGGGGCCTGGTGGAGGCTGCCCCTGGTGGCGGGGGGCGTGGGGGTGGTGGGAGACATGGGTGGGGGCCTGGTGGAGGGTGCCCCTGCACTGCTGGGGGGTGGGGGTGGTGGGAGACATGGGTGTGGGCCTGGTAGTGGGTGCCCCTGCACTGCTGGGGGGTGGGGGTGGTGCGAGACATGGGTGGGGGCCTGGTGGAGGGTACCCCTGGTGGCGGGAGGGTGGGGGTGGTGGGAGACATGGGTGGGGGCCTGGTGGAGGGTGCCCCTGCACTGCTGGGGGGTGGGGGTGGTGGGAGACATGGGTGGGGGCCTGGTGGAGGCTGCCCCTGGTGGCGGGGGGGTGGGGGTGGTGGGAGACATGAGTGGGGGCCTGGTGGAGGCTGCCCCTGCACTGCTGGGGGGTGGGGGTGATTGGGGACATGAGTGGGGGCCTGGTGGAGGCTGCCCCTGGTGGCGGGGGGGTAGGGGTGGTGGGAGACATGGGTGGGGGCCTGGTGGAGGGTGCCCCTGCACTGCTGGGGGGTGGGGGTGGTGGGAGACATGGGTTGGACATGGGTGGGGGCCTGCTGGCAGGTGCCCCACAGTGCTGGGGGTTGGGGGTGGTGGGAGACATGTGTGGGGGCCTGGTGGAGGCTGCCCCTGGTGGCGGGGGGGTGGGGGTGGTGGGAGACATGGGTGGGGGCCTGGTAGTGGGTGCCCCTGCACTGCTGGGGGGTGGGGGTGGTGGGAGACATGGGTGGGGGCCTGGTGGAGGCTGCCCCTGGTGGCGGGGGGGTGGGGGTGGTGGGAGACATGGGTGGGGGCCTGGTGGAGGGTGCCCCTGCACTGCTGGGGGGTGGGGTGGGGGTGGTGGGAGACATGGGTGTGGGCCTGGTAGTGGGTGCCCCTGCACTGCTGGGGGGTGGGGGTGGTGGGAGACATGGGTGGGGGCCTGGTGGAGGGTACCCCTGGTGGCGGGAGGGTGGGGGTTGTGGGAGACATGGGTGGGGGCCTGGTAGTGGGTGCCCCTGCACTGCTGGGGGGTGGGGTGGGGGTGGTGGGAGACATGGGTGTGGGCCTGGTAGTGGGTGCCCCTGCACTGCTGGGGGGTAGGGGTGGTGGGAGACATGGGTGGGGGCCTGGTGGAGGGTGCCCCTGCACTGCTGGGGGGTGGGGGTGGTGGGAGACATGGGTGTGGGCCTGGTAGTGGGTGCCCCTGCACTGCTGGGGGGTGGGGGTGGTGGGAGACATGGGTGGGGGCCTGGTGGAGGGTACCCCTGGTGGCGGGAGGGTGGGGGTGGTGGGAGACATGAGTGGGGGCCTGGTGGAGGGTGCCCCTGCACTGCTGGGGGGTGGGGGTGGTGGGAGACATGGGTGGGGGCCTGGTGGAGGGTACCCCTGGTGGCGGGAGGGTGGGGGTGGTGGGACACATGGGTGGGGGCCTGGTGGAGGGTGCCCCTGCACTGCTGGGGGGTGGGGGTGGTGGGAGACATGAGCAGGTGTGCAGGGTAGTCCCCTGTGGTGTGTGCTGCCTGCAGGGGCCGTGGAGGGTGTACAGGTAATGCCTGGGAGCACACAGCCAAATCACGTGTGGAACTTCCCGCGCACCCCTGATATCCAAGTACCCGGCCATATCGCGTGTGGAACTTCCCGCGCACCCCTGAAATCCACGTACCCGGCCATATCGCGTGTGGAACTTCCCGCGCACCCCTGCAATCCACGTACCCTGCCTAATCGCGTGTGGAACTTCCCGCGCACCCCTGAAATCCACATACCCTGCCTAATCGCGTGTGGAACTTCCCGCGCACCCCTGAAATCCACGTACCCTGCCTAATCGCGTGTGGAACTTCCCGCGCACCCCTGAAATCCATGTACCCTGCCTAATCGCGTGTGGAACTTCCCGCGCACCCCTGAAATCCACGTACACTGCCTAATCGCGTGTGGAACTTCCCGCGCACCCCTGAAATCCACGTACACGGCCATGTCGCGTGTGGAACTTCCCGCGCACCCCAGAAATCCACGTACACGGCCATATCACGTGTGGAACTTCCCGCGCAACCCTGCAATCCACGTACCCTGCCTAATCGCGTGTGGGACTTCCCGCACACCCCTGAAATCCACGTACCCTGACTAATCGCGTGTGGTACTTCCCGCGCACCCCTGAAATCCACGTACCCGGCCATATCGCGTGTGGAACTTCCCGCGCACCCCTGAAATCCATGTACCCTGACTAATCGCGTGTGGTACTTCACGCGCACCCCTGAAATCCACGTACACTGCCTAATCGCGTGTGGAACTTCCCGCGCACCCCTGAAATCCACGTACACGGCCATGTCACGTGTGGAACTTCCCGCGCACCCCAGAAATCCACGTGCACGGCCATATCGCGTGTGGAACTTCCCGCGCAACCCTGCAATCCACGTACCCTGCCTAATCGCGTGTGGGACTTCCCACGCACCCCTGAAATCCACGTACCCTGACTAATCGCGTGTGGTACTTCCCGCGCACCCCTGAAATCCACGTACCCGGCCATATCGCGTGTGGAACTTCCCGCGCACCCCTGAAATCCACGTACCCTGACTAATCGCGTGTGGTACTTCCCGCGCACCCCTGAAATCCACGTACCCGGCCATATCGCGTGTGGAACTTCCCGCGCACCCCTGAAATCCACGTACCCGGCCATATCGCGTGTGCAACTTCCCGCGCACCCCGGTATACACGCACACGTTTATTTTTTCTCTCAGCGCGTGTCTGTGTTTGTGGGTACCCCTTTGTACGTCATTTATCCTGGAGGGCCACAGTATTGGACATTCATCATGGCTGTATATAGGTGCTATTTGTTGGCGCACCTTTTAGCGCACATTTCTTCCAGGCGCAGAGACGCTACCGCCTGCTTTCTTGTGGCGGTCGTGTTTGTGCCTGTGCGCTGGTTTGAGCGTGCGCTTTTTTGCCCTATTCTATTCCATGAATACGTGTTGTAGGCGAGCGTGTGGGCGTTCCGCGCACTTTTACCCTGTGCTTCTCCCGTGACGCCCACATTTTGTCAAGTTGTTCCCCATTCCGAGTGTTACGCCCTGTGTTCCGCCTACTTTTGTTGCGTGCGCCGCGCTATGTGCGATTTTCGCTGTGGACTGTGCGATTTTCGCTGTGGCCTGCCGCACGCCGTTAGATGGCCTGTGCGCCAACGTGCGCCGCGCACTTTCTTATCGCACGTCCGATGGTTTTCTCGCGCACGGCCTTCCATGAATCGATGTGCGCTGCTTTTCGTGCGAATTTCGCTATTCCACTGCGATTTTCGCTATTCCACTGCGATTCGCACGTTTTTGGCCACTTGCGCCGCGCTAATTATTCCATGAATCGGCTTGTTAGTATTTGAAAAAAAAATGAACTTCAGGGTCTCACTGTGTCTCAGGACCTACCTCCTTCTGTGAAGTTGCTAGTTTAATTCCATGAAACATACTTCAGTTCTGCAGAGGGATGCCACATTCTCCATTCTAAAACGAAAGTGTACCAGCCCGAGCAGCATGGCAGAGAACTCCATTTAAAAAATACAGCCACCCTTTCAATGATTCTATTTCTGTTTGGTATCCAACCTTCCCCTCTACATAATGCGTTGACCTTTCAAATACTTCTGCGCAGTACTATATAGGGGATAATGATTCGTAGTCAACACGAAGCAGTAACGATTAAAAGGTGAACATAACTCATTTCCAGCGAAAGTCTTGTAACAGCAAAAACAAAGATATTTTAAAAGAAGAACATATTATTTTAGTTTTGTGTCCCTCAAAAAGCTAACACTGGACAAATATATGTATTTATTTCCAAAATCTGTTTTTGGTTTTCTTTTTTAGTTGTACCGGGGAAAGCTCAGTTTCCCTACACCAGCTCTCTTCAGCCCCCCTATTTTTTTGTACTTGGTTGTCTCCATCTTAGAAGTTAAATCCTCAATTCAAGGAGTAACCCCCTCCACTCTCAATCATCCTCGCAACTCACACCCACACTCCTGACAGGCTCTCAACCAAACTACTCCTAACCTGGGGTGTTATTTTTGTTTTGATGTATTTTATTTTGTTTATTAAATATTTGTAATGCTCTTTTCGCTTTCTTCATTTCTATCTGTGTTACATTTTGTGGTATTTGTAACAACTTTGGATTGTAAATTATGTATATACGTAGTTCCTTTTGTCTTGCAATGTTATTTTAATGCCATTCACTTTTTGCTGCCGGTTTTTAAATCTAGGCGGATTGGTAGTGGTTGTGCAATTCTTCAAACCCACAGGCTGTTCAATCGCCTGGGGTAAGCAGTGATCGTATCCCAAGGATCAAGGCGCCATATTGTAAATACTAGATGATCACACCTGTCACTAATGCCTGCAGTCTGAGTGCAAAACAATCGAATATCCAATGCACCAACCTCGAATCACACCCACTAGCGGTGGGCACCGCTGCTGCACCAGGTGCAAGCAAAGAACCGCGCTGCTACACGTCAGGATGCCTGTCCAGTTAAAGAAAGAAATGCTTCACTTTCCATAACAAGTCATTTGCAATCTTTGGCTGTCCAGGTGATTTGGTCTACCACTCCCATCAGCCCTAGTCCCTATACTCAATTGGGAGGGATAGGGAGCCATAGTACAAAGCAACTGGAGAATCACAGTTTGCAGAAATCCGTTCTACTATTTGCTGGCCATCACCCTGACTAAATTGTTCAATTACGACATTGGGATAATGTATTTAGTAAGATAATAGACTCAGCAGCAGTTCAACTGAATATCTTCTTTTAAAAAGATCTATACTTGAAAAGCATATGAACAGTCACTCCAAGTTGTAATTGAACTTGCAGATGCCAGTATGGATACGAAAGTAAACTGGCGCAGTAGACCCTGTACACCGTATTAAGCAACTTTATAATAAAGCAGTTCAAAGGGATTGCAGTGTTCATTGACGTGATGGAGCCCCCGCATACAATCTCTGCAACAAGTTATATCGGAGACTGCCTCAGCACACTCTGATGTCCTTAAATAGCTAAAGGATAGATGTCGGCACCCTGTGGCACACCCGCTGTTGTGTACTATGCCTTCACTGATCCTTTACCATTAAGCATGCCAGCTCGGTCTGATGGGAGTTGTAGTTCAAAACATCTGGAGAGCCAAAACCTGCAGACCCCTGAAACAGGGACTAGCCCTGTACCTGTACTACTTGGAGTTATGCCTAAAATATTATTTGTCAACTAGTGTTGCATACTTTCTCTAGCTCTTCATTAACCCTTTAGCTACTTCCAAAGCTTAATGAAAGGCACTGCTTCGTCCTCTCTGTTTCTCCAATTGCCCCATTCTCTCTGTACTTGACCTTTTTGTCTTTTTGACTCCATCGCCGCTTCTCCCTTTACACTTACCATTCTCACCCCGTCTTCTTCCTACTCCATATTTTATCTGAACTGTGCATGACTAGTGGTGTAACTGCTTTCTCTGTTTCACAATGTCCTCTTCAATGTTCTTTATGGTCAGCAGCAGGGCACGCCATGACACATCTAAATCACTGCAAGCCGCTCCCTTTCATGCCTTCTTGCCTGAACCTGGCTCTATGTTAGATGATGACCTCATGTTCCTTCTGTAGGACGCCTCCCATTCCCTTTCTGGCAGGCACTAGACAGTGGCTCAACGCAAAATGATGCGGGTAGCACCGGGATGTCAGGCGGTGGTAATGGTAATACAGTGTTGGCGGCAACCTCGTAATGAGGTCCATGTCCCCACAAGAGGGTGCAGTATATAGGTAAATAATAAAGATTGTAATTAAAGTCTGCCTTGTGATGTACACATTTACTGATTCCAACTCCCCCCCCCATCATTGCTTTGTGTTGGTTTGTAAAGCACCTAGCAGTGGGGCTGCCCTTCGAACAGTGGACCCTAGGTAAACAATTTTCATTTTCAATAAATAAATATATAAATGATGTAAAGTACTACAGACAAATAACTTTGCGGGACCTAAAGACGATTTACATTGCGGTTGGGACTTTTCCACCACATGCTGCATTTTATTATACATCAGACCATTTGCACTGACCAAAATATATGCTGGCATTTAAAGATTTTTAGAGATCTCATGTCAGTGTGCTTTAGGCACGTGTGGCTGTTTCAGTCATTTTCCTGAAGATGCTGGGATTGAAAGACAACGGTATAGGAGTATTGGGGGTCGGGAGGGTTGGCATTGCCAGGTAAAGCAGTTTCCACCTTTCGCCACATGCCAAATAACATTTACTGCTATTTGCCAAATGCCAAGTGACTGCAGGTATTGCCCACATTAGTTGCTCCTGTTCCTACGCGGTCAGTGACAGTGAGTATCTCGTTTCCCCAAATGCACTAGAATAACATGTCTAATCCGAGACCTATCCAGTTTCCACAGGCCCAGTGAAAGGTATTGATAGATTCCAGTGACCAGCGACACCTTCGTAGAGTTCACATGCCCAGTGACAGATATTGCTGGCGCACACTTGCCTATTTACAGTTTTTCCAGCTATACATTCCCAACAAATAATATTGGCAGTTTCTACAGCCCAGTATCAAGATTGAACAATGTGCACATAAACAGTAAGAGCATTGGGGTTCAAGATGCAAATGATACCCAACTGGTATTGATGATTTGAAATGCCCATCAACGAGGCATGACCATTTTCACATGCCCAGTAGTGGGTATGGGCAGTTCACATATGCCCAATGTAGGATTCCCTTCTATTTCCCTTCATTACTCCCAGTGGCAGAGCAGCTGTAGGGACTTGAGATAGAAACCTTCAGTGGGGAAATGGCATGAGGCCAGGTATGGTCAGTTGCACATGCCCAGTAACAGGTATAGCAGGTTGACATATGTCCAGTGGTGTGTCTCCCCCAAATCACTCATGTTTACCCTGAATCTGGCTCTAGCAACAAGGGCAGAGCCAGATTCAATATTGAGAGGTATAAGGCCATTGAAACACATACTTACCAGACACAAAGGAACAATCACAGGTGAAATGTTGGGGGCTGGAGAGACTGCCATCCCCGACTAAACCTTTCTCTTCATATTCAGCCTATTTCTAATTTTCCTTTTTTTTCTCTGTCTCTCTTATCTGTATCTATACCTGGCCTCTTGAAACGCAAATTAACACCTCTTTCATCTCTTCTCTGCCATTTCTGTCACCACTTTCTACCCGCCACCTTTATTCCTATCTTTCTCATCTTCTCACCACCATTTCTTTCTCTGCATCCCTACCCCTGTGCGTGTCTCAGCGCCATGTATAGATTATTCACACTCTCACTTCCTCCTCTCTTCCCATCCTTCCCCTGATTGGTCCTCTACCTTTTGCCATTGTCTCACCTCCATTTCCGTCTTGAGCGCCCTCTCATGCCCCCCGCGCACAGCTTCCCTTACTTCTACAGTTGCATGAATCCCTATCATTTGCTCCCCTCTATTTCTACGTCTTTCCTTCTCACACTAATCTTTGGCCCAGTTCCGTGTATACCTCCATTGTTTATTCCATCAACTTCATAGCTTCCCCTCGCACCTCCTCTCACCCAACTCCCAGTCTTTCTCTCACCCCTCCTCTCCCTCTGTAATCCTTTCCGCTCCTATTTTACCTCTAAAATGTTTTGCCCCCAGTAATACTTTTTCTACAAGAGTCACTTTCATTTCTCCTGTATGAACTCTAATCTCCACTCCTATTCTGCCTCAGCCACACTCCTTGTCAAATGTACCCTCTATCAATCTCCCTTTTTTTACGGGCCACTCTCCTATTCAATACAATTTCAGCTATTTATTTCGAAATACAAAACAGCATTCCAAAAAACATACACAACAAAATACACTAAGATTAATTTGAAAGTGTAGGTACAGTGCAAATTAATCCTCTAATAGAAACTTGGTTCAAGTAAGGAAATATCAAATTATACAATCCTCACCTATTTTGTTACATCCTGTTAGTTTTAAAATGACAATGCAGACAATAACTTACTATAAAAACGTAATTATGTATTCCCTAAATGATGCTTGATATTTACTGACAATTATTATGTTTAACAATCTAAAACTCCTTACTGATGTTAAAATCAATGCATTGAAATGTGATATGTATAGTCTCAAGATTCCTGGCCCTCCTAGTAAATAGTAAATAGTACTTGTACATCCGTCAGCCCTTTTAAAACAATATATAATTATAATTTTACAATAATACAGTCATAACAATAAGAAAGGCAGACAAAAATAAAAGAGAGGGAAAAACAATCTGCCTAAGCTAAATGTAATGTCACGTTTGAACTAAAACAGGTTATTTTTTTAATGCGTCCCAAAAGGCAAAAGGGAGGAATTTAAGCGTAAGGCTACTGGGAGTGGGTTTCCAAAAGATCGAGGTATGAACAGAAAACAATCTGTTTGTGTGCCTTTTCTTTCCTAGCCTTCGGAATTTCCAATCCCACTTCACCTCCACTAAAGGTTGAGTAAAGTCCAGATTTACTAGATTCTCTAGACAGATAAGAGCAGTGTCATGTTGACGTATCCTGGACGACGGGGGCGGGAGGGACCCGGGGCGGGAAAAGAGGGGAAGTGACGTGGGAGGGGCGGGACAAGTTAGTTACAGTTGAGGCACGAATAAAGAAGGAAGTTAAATAGCGTCTCTCCGTGTAGGCCTTGTTATTGCCGCGACCTGCATGCACGCTTATCCCTAGGCCGGGGATACGACAAGCAGAGGGTCATTTGTGGCGTCTGATCACTTTGAAAGTACACTCATATGTATCTAAACTAAAATGGCAGAATATGTGCTTTGAAACATGTTTGTTATTTACGGAATGTTATTTTTAATGACAATTATGTGAAGTGGATGTAATATTTGATTCACAAATTGGTCAGTTAGAATACTTTGCGTCCGATTCATGGAAATATCTGTGGAAAATAGGGACTTTTCATGCCAAACCATGCGCAAAATCCCATTTGGCACTTCATGGAATAGACTGCACTGTACTTTTTTGTACTTAGCGTGGACTTCACGCGGGCTCGACACATCACTGCAAGAGACTCCACGCAGAGTGTGGGCGTGGCTTGCACAGAGGGCAGGGTAGGGGGCAGAGCTCGGAAAATGAGGAACAACAAGGGAAATTGTGGGCATTACGAGGTAGGGCCTGCAGCCAGTCCAACGCACACCCACTATTGCGTGGAACGATATGTATTCATGGATCTGAGCATGCAACTTCTCGGCAGGGAAATGGCCACACAAAGCTCTCATACTATCAGCCACCTGAATGCAGGCGTTCAGACACTTGTGCATAGGATTCACAGCGCAGAGGTAAGATCGGTTGTTGGATTTAGGGGTGCACGTATGCAGCTGGATTTCCGATCGGACTTAGGGGTGTGCATAAGCAGTTTAACAGGGTGCAGGAACAGTTTACGGGGGTTTGGACACAGCTTTTCCAAGATTTACCCGAGTTACGATAAATCATACGCATGTTGTTGAGGTGCCGGTAACAGTTACAGGGGACCCCTTGCAGGGTCCCCGAGATGCAGGCCTGCTTGCGGGGGACCCCACACACTGTTTTAAGGGTGCATGTATTCGCGCCCAGGGGATCACGCAAAGGTAGCTGTTCTGGCTGTTTTTGCTTGTGCATGCGGGCGTGTCGGGGGTGTTCAGGCCGCGACTTGCATTTACAGTTATTTTGCATGAACAATTCCATGAATACACGGAGCACGCAGAATGACTTCTGTGCGCAGGCCCGCGCAGAGTTGTTTTCGATGCACAAGCTTTGCAGGATCTCGGCGCACTTTTCCATGAATCGGGCCCAATTTTTAAGATCGGCTGTAAAAGAAAAACAGATTCTACGTTTTTTGAAATAGCTGCATTAGCCTTTCTGTGAGCCAGAAACTGTTCCTATATGATTCCTATAGGACTCTTGCTTAGTCATTCATTAGAATAGATAGATAGTATTCTGAATTACACATGATTATTTAAACAGAATACAAAATTCCAAGGTAAGCCAACGCAACTGGTGTAAAATAGGGGAGACTTGATCTTACGTTCGCTATCAGTGATCAATTGTGCTGCCGCATGATTCACAGTTTGAAACGGATGAAGTGCCACTTTAGAATACCCCATTAATAGTGTATTACCGCACCAATGTGGGAAATTACCATTAATTGAACAACAAACTGAAATAAACTACTTCGGTAAACGTCTTAATTTTCCTTTACAGTTCGATATGCAAACAGTCCACTTGTTCCTTATTTCCAGATGTGTCTTGAAGTTTAATTGGGAATCTTACCATATGGATGACGGCCGTGCTCACCATGTCGCCTGTCAGCATTCTTGAACTGGTGCAACAGGATTCACACATACCCAACAAAGGGGCATCTGGTGATGTGTTCATACCCTTTTCACACAGGAACACAAGGACCATTGCGATAATCATAGCCTCTAGCAACAAGCCATGTAGAGACCAATTCAGCACTCAGACCAACACGTAGACCACTCAAATGCTTAACACATGTTACATGTCACACACTAAGAAAAAAGAAGTGCAACACAAATTATGACAGTGTCTGGCACTAATTCATAATTATAGGTGCCACGTGCAAGTCAACAGTATTGTAACACCTGAATCCACATGGCTCTGGAGGAAACAGAGGATGGGGGAACAGTATGGACTAGTATGGAGGAAGGGGCTTGGGGAACTGTGTAGTGTCAATGAGCGTAGGTGTGAAGAGTCAAATTCCAGAGTGTCCACATTGGTCTATTTAGTGTGTGGCAATCACATTTGAATACCTGTTCAGTCTTGTGATGCCCAAGCCACCATCCCTCATGCCACATGTGTGAGACAATAGGCTATCCGTAGTAGTCGAATTGTATGGAGTCAATGTGACACACCAGGCCAGGTGTGATTGGGCTACAGGCCATGCATCTTCTTAGGTGGCACCGGGGTGTCTGTAGACTAAAGGGTTGAACTGGGTTTCCCAGCCCTATAAGATGAGTTGCAATACCCTGGAGATGGATGGGGATGCAGATTTTATTCATACATCAATAATCAAAATGACTCAGGTAGTTTGGCAAAAGGGGAGTCAATTTTATTAACAAGTATATAAAACAGGAAGTACAACGGACATCAGCATTCGTTTGATCCTCTTACTCGACTCATTGTTAGTACAAACTGAGGTTATATTGCATAAAATCGTCATCAGTGACTTATTGACCTGAGTCATTACCTACGATGCAAACTACAAAACCTATTGGCGGGAGTGATTGGCTTTAAATGAATATCTAGTATAAGTTCCATATCAGTATGGAACCGTGAAGGAGAGTGATAGGGTACTTAACATCAGGTGGGGCAAGTAAGCCCTCCCCTCAAAATGGCCACTATGAACGTCACTAAATACATGACATTCCAATGGCTACACAAACTATAGGACCCTAGATTACACGGTCCTCTACAATTGGTTGGCTTCTATCCCCCGTCAGTACTTTTCCACCTATGTCTAGCAGCATGCAGACTGAACGTCCAGGTGGTGGTGGGTTTGTTATAACACTAGCTTCCTACCAATGAATATCTCAATCCATCATCACCTCAATGATCCAGTGTCAATTAGTGCTTTGAAGTTTGGCCTTGAGTTTGAACTGCGCTCTGAGAATTTTTAAAGAGTGAAGGCACAGCCTGCCCTCGTTTGTAAGTGTGACCACCTCAATCGTCCAATTTCTTCCTTCCATGTGACTGGACACCATAAAACCAAGCCTTTTTGTGTATTTAATATTACTTTTTTAACAGTCCACTGACACCTTTTGTTTTGCTCAAGCCTTCTGAACAGGAGCCTCTTGTTCCTTCACATAATTTCTATCCAATGTCAGCTAATTCCTGTTTGATAAGACTCTGGCTTCTTGGCTCATCCAACTCCTTCTGCTGAGATTCATTTGTAATTAAAATTGCTTTTAACTGCGACACACTGAAGTGAGGCCTTCTTGTTCATGTTCAGCACGGCTTTATAATGCGTAGCGGAAACGTTCATCTTTTATTTGTCCATATGCATCTATATAAATATATTGGCGCTTACTGCAATCTATTTACTATAAAGCTTGAAGCTAGCTTTCAAGATTACTTTGCTGCTTGTGGTTCTGTTGCATCTGTACATGTATAAACTAGCTTAATGTCTTCTTCTGTGTCTGTGGCATACATTTCTTGATCCCAAGATGTCACTTATCCTCAGTACTTTCTTGATGCCTATTCTCTGGTCTCTGCATCTCTTCTGTGTGCGTCATCTCTCTCTGTGTGATGTCACCATTCATCCTTGCCTATGATCAGCTCTGCTTCTTCAGGAATCTCATTCAAATGGCCATCATATTGTCTTGCATGTAGGTACGGTTTTCTCAATGGGTACCTTGCCTCCCAGATTCTCTTAAGTACTGGTACTCTTATGGGTACTGCACAGAGTCCATGCTCTGCTCTTTGCTGGTTCAACTGTTCTGCATATGTCACATACTTTGGTTCCCACTCCATAGGTAATAAGGGCGGGGCAGTTGGAGGGGGGTACTTAGCTCCTCCTCTACATGGTCATTACGCACGACGGCAGAAACAGACATTCCAAATACAATGCATTGTGCCCAAGGCAATCTGACAGCACCCCAAACTCCCATGTTATTAAGAAGCTCTATAAAGTGCTGGGCTTTAGATAACTCCCCACACCTGGACCCCTATGACTTTCCTCTGGCGTATAGGTCTGCAAGAGGCTGTAATTTTCCATGCCAGTATACAGTGATAATTATTTTCCTCATTAACCCCCCCAGGAAGGATCTACAAGTTATTGAAAGTCTTTATTGGCCTGGCCCTCTGCAGACATTATATCCTACAGAAAGCCCATGAACACCTAAGTTAAGTGGTTGGCACTTGTCTAAGAAAACCTGTTAAAGAAGTTCAGGTGTTATAAAAAATGTTAAAGAGCCACATAATAATAAAGTTACTGTTTGACAATAAACAAGAGTTTGTCCTCATTGGCTGACCCAGACTCTCACAGCAAGGCTATTAGTTTCTGCCATTTTATGCGTAATTGACGAGTTGTTTAGTCCCCATACTGGTACATTGATTATTGCACTGCCTGTCGTTGCAGTGAGTTTCACAATGGATGCTAGCATGACCAGATGCGTCTCACAATGAATTATTGATCAAATTATTGGTTTCCAAAAGCAAGCACATGGAGGATGTGTATGCACCCTTTCTGATTCCAATATGAAGGTCTTCGACGATGTTTGAGGTAAATCGTTCAGGTCATAAGGGGGATTTAAGATGCATGCTCATAGATCATTTTACATTGAGCATGTCAGGTTTTCTTGTATGTTTTAGGTTCAGGGCAACCTGCTGAAAAGCTCCATATGGCTATTATGTCGACTACAGGATACTGACATGTTATAAATGAATTAGAGGCAGGTTGTTCATCTCGATCGAGATGAACAACCTGCCTCTAATTCATTTATAGCATGTCAATATCCGGGTCTTGCACCTATGAAATTGGGGTTTCTAAAACATATGATTATTGTTTTACCGGGACTATCTATGTTTTTTGGCCCCGATGAAGACTTATCATGATGGTGCTTTATTAGCTGCACAGTCCAAGCTGGCATGTGAAGGCCTTTCATGAGCAACACTTTATGGAAGTTTCAGATTGGATTAACGATCTCAACGAGTAGACAATAATTAATTGTGTATGTGACATTCTGCCTTATTCTTAGGCTGTGGTGTCTAGGCCACAGCTTGTTTAGATGTGTGCCCCCCTTTTCGGAGACGTGTGCACTTTGCACAGTTTGTATAGACGTGACACATATAGCTATGATTTATATGTATTTGTGGATGGATGTGTCTGAATGAAGGATTGTATGTTTTGTTATGTGAATATATTGTTATATCTAGTTATTATTTTTTTACATGTCTTTTTTTACTTTGCTGGCTTTCTTTTTCCCGTCTTCTTTTCATTTTTATGTATTTCTTTTATGTATTTTTCATTAATAAATGAGAAATGTTTTTGTTCATTTTCTGAGTCCGGGCCAGCTCCTTCTTTCAGGATGTTTCTTTGTTCATCTAGGCTGCAGATTAGTGTGATTCTTTTATGTGGTATGTGCATCATTCCTCACGTGACACCATTTTTTGTTTTTGTTTATGTTTTACGAATAAGCCCCAGGTGTCAGTGAGCGATGGGGCACCCCCGCCTTATCTTCTAGGCACCTTCATTTCTACAACATGACATTTGCACGAGACACCCACTCAGTCATCTCTTTGAGGGACCAGCTCACAGAACTGTTAGGGCCTCACATCTGAGAGACAGGGCATAGCCATAGGCCCCTAATGCCACGAGTTGCAGCCACACTGCCACACTTCCCTTGACCTCCGTCAAGCAACTAACTGTGTGCTGTAGGTTTGTCCAACAGGAGTCCATTAGAATGAATCCGAAGAGGAAGGGAACTCAGCCCAATGCTCCAGGTGCCACAGTGCCCCATCAAACCCATCTGTGCCCACCACCGCTTCCTCTGCTGCTGCCACCACCACTGCTAGTGGCCACACCACCACTATTCCAGCCCTTGTCGCCACATCTGCAGCTACTGCATGTACCCATTAGAAAAAGTACAGCTCCCTATTGGGAAGCAAAACTGCAACCATAAAAACTGCAGCCCTGCCCACCACACCGGCATACCACCAGCTGATTCTGCTGGCAGTGGTATCCCTGTGTCGGAAGAAGTGCTAGTCCTCCTCGAGGAAGGGGAGGCAGTCATGGCAGTAGTGCCGAATGAAGGGATCTATGAAGATTTCCGGAGTCCAATAACATTTTTGCTGATTTGTTTGGTTGATTTTACCACTTTCTTCTGGGAAAAAAGCAGGGGAAAATCCCCCTTTCCCACTACTTACCCCCCTTCTTTATACCTAACCCAACCCCCCCGATGTATATTGCGGCACTAAAAAATAGTGGTACAAAATTCTGCAAAAACAATTCCGCAAAAATGGGTAATACCGGAGGAAGAGGTGCAAGGCACAGCTGCATCAAAGACTGGCACTCAATACAAGCCTCTTCCTCATGAGCACCAGTATCAGCCGTTCACTGGCACTGATAATGGTGAGGGAGATGATCATGGTGAGCACCTGCACCCCGGCACCACGCCCCTCCCAGAAGCAGCACATCTGGCACCCTCAACAGGAGCCAGACCTGGGAGACCAGAACCCGACTTTGACCTGTGACAGCCCTTGCCCTTGTTGTTTCCTCGCTCTATGAAATGTAGAGGTGGCAGGACTCACAAAAGGTATACGAGGCATGCCAGGTGAAGGTATTGACTAGTATTTAACAAACAATTCAAAGAATTGGGTGAGCAATGGTATTTGAACTTTCTCTGCTCGGTACACAAAGAGTACTGCCACTACGGCTCTGCAGACCTCGTGGCAAGGTAGGGCACAGAAACTATAAAGCAAGGTTTTGGACTGCCACTCGGCAAGTCTCCCGCCTTGAACACCAACACCAATCCACATACTTGTGTCTTGTAAAACCCAAGTTGGAAGTCTACAAAAGCTGCTGGAATCTCCCTCAGATCCACAAGGGTCAGGCCAAGTGGGGCGGAGGAAGTAAGGCAGTGAGAGGACTCATCAGGAAGTGTTGTTCGTGGGAGTTGGGCTGGATAGGGGGCAGCAAACACCATTAGAGCAGCGGGCTGGAACATTACTAGTTGTGGCAGGGAAAGGCATAGCGGGTATTAGACTGTAAAAAAGTTAAGGAATCTAACTGGAGGTATTTTATTGTAAATAAGGGAACACGGGTATGGTACACTTACTCTATTGTCTGTTTGTGTATGTTGACTGCTACATTCTATTTATTATTGCACTTGATCCGAGACGAACATGTCCATGTGCTGCTTACAGGAAATATGCCCTGCACATCCATCACACAGGTTTTATCCTTGCATCTGTGTAGCACATCAGTGACACATCAACTTCCGGGGCACCAATGGTCCAGGGATGAATATCGGTTTCTAAACGATTAATCAGCCCCACACCTCTAGTACACCAGAAGGGATCCGAACAGATTGGAAACAGAAGCAAATTATGAACCTCCTTGTCCAATTTTGGTAACGTGGACAGAACGGCAGGCAGATCTCCACAAGGTCGTGGATTGTTGGTTAGTTGCAACACAGCGAAAATGCTATTATTACCCAATGATAAAAGGGACTGTCCAGTCAAGGTTGTATAAAAACATCTACTTTATTATTATCAAAGCAGACAGTTCTAGCACACTACAAAATACAACCCACCCTGTAAAGGAATGCAGAGGACAGACAGTTTCAAGGAGGAAAAGGGATGCTCTCTGGATATTGACAGGAGGGAAGTTGGTAAAGTAATTAATTGCAATATTTCATGGAAACTTGGTTCCAGCACAAAGTCAGCAAAGGGTCATAAAATGTCAATAGCGGCCTTTGGAGAAGGACCAGGGGGACAGAGCCACAATGTACCTTGTGCTTGCAGAAGTTCTTGTTGCTCGACAGGGTCGAGTTGGTTTTAGGGCGCTTTGCAGCTCCTGCGACAGAGTTCAAGAAGGGAGACAGCTGTGGGTTCCAGGGGGCAGGCAGTCGGCAAGTGAGGCTGGACAGTTGGCAGCAGTCTGGTCTACAGGGTGGCTCAGGGACAGGAATCGTTGTCTCAGTGCTGGTTGCTGAGTCTGAAGCACTGGTCGAGGTGTCTCGGACGACGTTAGCACCTTCGGCGTGACAACAGTCAGCGGTGCAGCGGTTGGAGCTCGAAGGGTTCGACCGGCTTAAAAAAATGTCCTTTAAGGTGGATGCTGGTTGATGCTTGTGGATGCACTCCTCCTAGCTTCTTCACTGTGCTCGGACAGCCCAAAGTTTAGGAGAGTGTTTCAGGCAGCAGCCTTGTCCTTGCTTTTGTTGAGAGACTCTCGGCACTTCCCATCTAGGAAGCTTGCTTGCACAGCCTAGCAGGGCACCCTGTGTGCTGCCTGGGTACAGGTTCGGGAGTTGCTGGAGGGTTTTATGGATTCAGTATCACCCTCTGCTCCCTAGGAGATGTTTAGGGGTGTGATATTGCTTCCCTCTTTGGAAATCCTGACCTTCCTTCACTGGCGTAAGCTGTAAGTCAGAGTGTACCTTCAGTCAGGGGCCACATTCGTTTTTCTTGTCACTCTTTGCAAAGTCTACAGATGATCTGCCCACAAAGAGCGTCTGACCCCCCTTTTAAAGCCAAATGGGCCACAGTGATTGGTGTAGGCTAAACTTACCTTAATGAACCAATCCTGGGTCCCCACCAACAATCTCCTGTAAGCATTAGGTCATAACCAGAGTGCTTTGCAACCAAAAAGGTAAAGGGGTGAAAACATGTACTACTAAGTCTGACCCGTCTTCCTGTCTGTTGTGGATCAAAGGGTCTCTCTAGTCTAGTCTAGTTAAGGGAGCTCTCTCTAGTTCCTGATTAAAGCAGCAATTCTCCCTTGAAGCTGCGGCATGAACAGACTTCCTGGCACTGCCAATCCACATACTCATACCTTCTGAATGGGGTTCCCCTGTGGGGTTGACTACTGTAAACAAATTGGGCCTCTTTACAACGGTAAGGTCACTGGCGCCCTTGTTTCTGGACCAGAAAACTAGAAGCAAACTACAAGTCTGCCTGCCAGAGCTGCTGTGCCCGACAGGTCTGACCCTGGCGGGTGCAGCGGCCATGGTAGGCAGACTTGTCACAGGAGCACCGACACCATTCTTAATGTTGCTGGTGCTCCTGTGCCCCACTCCCATAGAGTCCCATAGAACTCTATGGGAATGAGGTTTAACAAATGTACCAGCGCCTGACTTACCGGCTGCTGGACTTGTAATAGCCCGGTGGCACCGGGAAGTCAGGCACCAGTAAATGATTACGGGTCTAGCGGCAACCATACTGTCAGGTTTGAATTTTCACTTTGGGAGGCTGGAGGCTGGAGGGAAAGGAGATGAGGGATAGCAACAGGTAGACAAAGAAAAGGAGTAATGAGGGCAAAGATTGAACAGAGAAGTCAGAAGAATTGAATTAGGAGAAGGATATGAGTTTGGAGATTTGCCAGTATTGTGAGTCATCAATTTGGAGAGAATCATCCAAGATAGTGGAGTTCCGCTGGAGTTTGTGGCCCTTGATCATGTTGGGGAGGTTGCATTCTCCCATGAATGGGAATATACTGTCACTAAGACGAAAGTTGAGAAGGAGGTCAAGATCATGGAAGAAGCGGTAGAATGCGTTAGGGAGCTGCTTAATGAATGAGGGTGATCATGAGAAGGGGTTGGTGTGAGAAGTTGAACATTCATATGTTTGAAAGTATATGGAAGAAAGTCAGCAGGGACTAGGATTTAGATGGTCTGGAGCAATAACAAAACAGGTACTAACCGATAAGTTCAGCAAAGCCTTAGTTAAATAATTGCTTTGAGAGAAAAGGGCCAATGACAGAATCCTGCATAATGGTCCTTCCGTCTTGTTCTCTCTCTCTGCAGCTTCGACCATCTCCTGCATTTGCAAAACAAGGCAATACCAGATACCACACACACCCTTCTTCCACGGAGAGCTCGTTTGCAGGTCATCTATAATACTCCTTGAGGTATGGCGGTTCCTGGCATGTTCTGGTGTCTCTGGAGATATATACCAGCAAGAAATCTATCCTCTTGGAAGCCTGTGTCAACACCTGATTACCCCCTGGACAGAAGTGCCCCCTTCATCTGGGTTCTCAACTACACCATCACACTGCTTAATCCTTTCCATGTTCCCTACTCTTCCATGACTAGTGTAGACCAGATTATATAGCACCTCTACCCCCATAATAGTTTCAGACCAAACCAGAGTGCGATGGAGTAAAGACCTTGCAAGTTAACTTCTAACCCATTCCCCTAGCCTGGGAAGCTTGGGAACAGCAAACACCTTCTATTGAATATCGTTTCATTCTTTGCCTGTTTCGTGCTAATTCTGTGATTTACCACTTTCTGATCTTTTTTTAAATGGTGGCCCTATTCAACCATGATGAACATAATTTAGTATCAGATTTTCTGCCCCACATTAATGAAAATGTGTACATGGCAATGGTTGTTTGCCGTGTGAACCTGTGAGCTACCACATCTTACATCACTGCCCTCTTCCAATCCTGCTGGTTTGTCCATTCCCACCGGATGGTCTCCTTAATGACTTTGCAAAACTTTTCTACTACCCCATTTTTGGGGGATGATAAATGACTCTTGTGTGGTTTTCTATGCCACTTTTACAATGGAATGCAGTTTGTACCTTGGGAAATTAGGAAATCCTAATTTCCCAAGGTACAAACTGCATTCCATTGTCGGTTAACAGGATGTTGGGAAAACCACCCCTCTTGAATATCTCATCAAGGAATTATATTACTTTTCTTGTGTCAGTGTCTCTGGTGATGGTGAATTTTACCCAGCGAGTTAGTAAATCTATTAGAACGATACAGTACAGGGGTTTCCACCAGCAATAAGTGGTGCCAACCAGGTCCATGCCCTCCATTTCCCATGGTAATCTGGCGATAGTGGGTTCAATCATTGGGTAACTTGGACTGACACAGCTCTTCGCATTCTGTTCACAAAGTATACATTTCCTCACAGTTCTTTAGATCTGGGCATCACACCCGAGCCATGGTGCTCTAGCTGGCGATGGATGAGACCATCACCCGTTTGTCACTTGTTGTAGTAATAAAAGAGGTACCAACCAGCACTTCCAATGAATCGTAATTATTTTGGAGAGAAAATGCCCCATGGCAGGACCTGCATAATGATCCTCCACTCGCTCCCACTCTGACACTCAGAACCTCTCATACATCTCGAACCAAGGTGACACCATCTTCCTTTGGTAGTTTAGAGGATTGATAAAGAAAGGTGGCAGAGTCAGTGAGCAAGACTGAGGGACTGTCAGTCTCCTGTGGCCATTCCATGTTTCAGTGACAGCCATAGGGGTAAGGTGGGGATTGTGAGGCTCAGCATTGTCTTTAGGAAAGAACATTTTGCTACCGAAAGATTAGGCATTCCAGTGTAAGTGCAGTGGAAGAGAATGAGGAGGTGGATGGAAGAGGTGGTCCTCCCAGAGGAAGTATGTGGAGGAGGAGGAGGGTGTTGTAGGTGTAGTTTGTGTGATTAGAGGGGGAAGAGAAAAATAATTTTTTAGATTTTCAATTAGTACATATAAGTTATTTAACTTTTTGCAGAAAGAACATATTGAAAAAGTGACAATTACAAATACACATTAACGACAATCGAATAGAATCAACAGTAGTTTAAATTCTCTTTAAATTGATTACAAAACATTCTTGCTTAAAAATATCAGTATCACTTTGTCTAAAATGAGTTCATGGCTGTTTAAACTACTATACCAAAACTACTCTGAATTTAAAAATAATTAATAAGAAACAAATGTGACAAACGTGTCAATTCTGAGTTCTTCAAGTGTATTGAAATCAATTAGAAAATGATGGAGCATTTCTACAACTTCGGCACAATGGGCCTCATTACGAGTCAGCCGGTCCAGAAACAACGCTGGTGGTAAATCCGTCGCCACCATTGTTTCTGAACCGACTGGTTCCGAGTCCTGCAGGCGGGAGGTGTCACTCCCGCCAGGTCTGATCCCGCGGGAGTAACACCACCCGCCTGCAGGCGGACATGGAAACACTGGCTCTGTCATAGACGGAACCGGTGTTTCCATGGTCCCCATCCCCATGGAGTCCCATAGGACTCCATGGGAATGGGGATTTACAGAATTCTGCCTCCAGAATTTCTGTGTCAGCAGGGTTTTAATGCCCCGGTGATTCCTGCAATCACGGAGGCGGAATGGGATTACGGGTCAGGTGGCAGCCTGCCGGTTTTACCGGCACGGCTACCACCGGACTCGTAATGAGGCCCAATGTCTACACAATGTTCAACCTCAGAATATTAGCTCAAGCTCCTGACATTTTTCTGGTGGGCATTACATTTAGTTTAAACCTCAGCATATCACCGCTATGCAATCTGGAGGGGTGCTTTTGCAAATAAAAAGGTAGAACATCAAAAGCTTTAACCTCATATCTAAAATATTCAAATAAATGACAATGCAATGCCAGCACACAATTTTCTATCCAACCCAGTACAAACATTTTTTTTTTCACCCTTTGAGAGTTGACCATGAGATCCTCTACTCTACAGAGATCGCATATGAACTCTGAATAAGGGAAGCCGCCTAATCCAACAACTTAATACCTTACACAAATCATTGTTCATTTCCATCTTTAGATTAACAAATAAACTGTTCTCTGGAGGAACAAGAAGCTTCCTAAACAGCTGCAGTAGTTTCCAATTTGCACGAACCCGCAGGGAAAGTTATTCCAAATCCTGTCTCATAATTGGGACAGGCGTTCCCTGCGGCAAGGATAAAACCTTTCCCCACAGTAAGCCCTCAACCCTGTCCCAGTTGGAGGACAACAATCTTGATTGAACATCATAGAGCAAGCAAGGAATAATCTTCTGATGGTAGTAATCTCGGATTGGTATAGCAGTGAAACGGCCAAATCTTCTATCAATTAGCCGTAATTCCAAAGGACTGATTTCTCTGAGTATTCCCATCCAGCAGTTTGGTCCACTGGAGTGTATAAAAACCCCAACATATTAAAAGCTGGATACTAGCTCCAACCGTGTCTGATTTAAAACCCCAACACATTTTTATTTCGCACACTTGGTGGAATTGAGCATTAGTCTTTTGCATATATTATCTTTCAATTCAAACCCAAATTCAAAAAGGATGAATTAGTTGCATTAAGGGCTTGTTGGAGTATAATAGGAGTCAAGTCGAAAAGGACGATATCGTCCGCGTAAGATAAATTGTTTATGGCCAAACTATCCAATTTCGGAGGATTAAGCGATTTACTGTTCAAGGCTTCGCCAAGGCCACTGATATACACATTAAAGGGAAATATTATAGGTTTGAAAAAGGAAGTAGAGAAGAGAAATGGGGGCCCATGCTGGGAGTGCATGGAGTCATCAGGTGAAGTTTAGACAGCGCGTGCTTTGTGGGAGAATCCTGATATGCTTATGCTGGTAGGAGAATAGCAGAAGACAAGACAAGACGCATAAGTGGTAGGTGTGTACAGGTACAGCGTATTGCTTACCGGTACCAAAGAGGAGTAAAGCAGCAATGAGCAGGGTGTGTAGCTCTTGGTTTTTTGAGTCACCCTTTGCTGTATTTGACCCAGGCCTTTGAACGTTTTAGTTAATGGCTCTATGGAGACTGAATAAGGAGGGGATGTATGACAGTATGCAGTGATTTTAACAAATTGAAAATAACGAATAACATTTTAATCTAAACATTTTAGTCGAAAAAAATACTGAATTAAAAAATAATATATATGGGGGCTGGGGTAAGGGGTTGAAATGGGTTGGGAAGCCGGTTGGGGTGGGTTTATAGACAAAGGGAGACGGGGGATATGTGGGGACACCCCACACATAAAAAAAATGTAAAGTATTTTTTTCATTAAAAATGTTTCGTTAAAACATTTTTGTTATTTTTTAATTCGTTAAAATCACATGTAGCCATTTATATCAAATGGCTTCAATGGAGCCAAACCAAAATGGCCACAATGGCTTCCAAAGGTCGAGGATGCTTAGTTAGGTGCCTTGATCTTGCACGGAGAGGGGATATTTGTTATTGCTTTGGCGGTTAGTGTCCTTGTGAATGGCAGGTTGTTGCACAAGATTCCTTGTAAATGGTATTTCCTTCTTTCTTCCAAGTTAATGTAGTCTGTTTCAAGTACCTTCGTCTAGTAGCGAGAGGGCAGTTTCACTTTGCTGCAGGGTCATCTGATGGTGGTCCGATTCAACAAGATGCGAAAGATGTGGCAAAGAATTCCTTAATGCATGTGGGTGCTGAATATAATATTTTGGCAAAAGGATTAGCCTATGTGGTGCAATCGAAGTTGGAGGTAGCATGATGAAGATTTATAATAATGCATTTGGGGTATGATAGCAGAGCAGACCATTTGAGAAAGGGGCTTAGATTAAGTGCATTTCATTGGGAGAAGTCATGAGAATGGAAAGTGACTGGGTAGAAACTAGTCAGACACAAAACATGTTCAAATGGGCTGGAGCGAGAGGCTAAAGGCAGACTTGGCAGGTAGGAAGGGATGAGAGGCAGAGATAAACAGAGTATTTTGTATCATATTGCACGCCAAATTAAGGTTATCTCTACATGTTACATGATATTATTATGAGAAACTACACCCGCGTAGGCTGAACCCCAGATTTGTTATTTTCTTCTGCAACCTGTTACTGACCTTTACTGAAGGCTAAGCCATCTACCTTGTAGTCAGTCCTAAAAGTATGTTGTTAAACTGGATACAGATCGTCCCTATTGTTACAAATGGCACTGGTAACACAAGTGAGGATCTCTGTTCTGAAAGGCTGTTTTGAATTTTACAGCATGACTTGCAGGATAATATGACAGCATCTTTAATGTTGCTTAAGTCAGCCATAAGAACAAACAAATACTTAACCATGTCAACATAAAGGGATGATGCCATAAAACAGCTCCACAAAATATTCCCCATGCAGCCTTCCCACATCCTTCATTTTTGCTGCTCACATCTCAGTTAAGTAATGTGATGCGTTCTACCTTGTGTTGCTCTTGGCCAAGACAAGACAAGGTTGCTATTCTGAACGCTTCTCTTCTTTCTTCTCTGTGGCTTTGTCCTACTAATATCTTGGACTCCATTTTGTTGCTTTTTCCAAGCCCTCACTTTGTTCATTATCTCCCTCATTATCATCTCCCTCATCATGCTTGTTGTGTTCACATGTGACAACTATCACTAAGCTTTTTTCTCCTGCTCCTCCATCGCTCCAGACACCAGGATCCATTTGCAAGGCACCCGCTGGTCATCTCACTTACATTTCCTCAATACTTAAGCATTGCTATGACAATGTTTTTGCTCCCTCACTGATGGGCACCCATTGATCCTGCGGATTCATAGGCCTTCTTCTTGATTGTTGTCATTCAAGCGTTCATTGTGTTCTGCACCATTTACTATTGCTCTGTTGTGAACCTCCTGCACCCTCATACTTCTCAGGCCTGAACTCATTCAGGCTTGCACAAAAAGGAAAGTTGGGAGCAAGGTGAGGGGGAGAAGGTAGTTGGACGGGATCTCCTGGAAGCAGACCTAAGTAGGAGCTGGGGGGTGGGGAGGTTCCACGGTATGCTTGGCACTTACAGGAAATCGTAGAACTGCGCTTTCACCACTCGGGCAGTGGGTAGGCAAGGCGGTATACTACGCTCTGGTAATTTTAGGGTTTGTCTTTGGCCATTTTAACCTCTTCCTTTTGAGCCCACTGGCTTCATGGGGGGAGGGTCCATGTGGCCATGGCCAAGCTGTTGGACTAGCATTCAAGTCCTTGGGCTCCCACCTACATGTCTCCTTATACCCACCATGTTGGCCACTCTTAGGCTTTGTCGTCTGTGGTCACAAACACACCTGTGCCCCCAAACCCTACTGATGCCCATTTGGGAGGCCAGTCCCACTGTCATTGTAGAGTGCTTGGTCTGAGGAGTGGCTAGAAAACCCTTCTTCTCTTCCACCCTGAACGCCAACTCAGTTGGCCCATGACAAGGCCTTTGGTTCCTTAGCCTCCAAAGAAAACCCAAGAAGCTATATTAGACTCCTCGGGGAGTAATAATGCCCTCAACCCTTATTGCCCATCCAAATTTGATAACGTAGGAAGGACATGTTGGCCTTTTGCCCAGTCCAATGGGGATCGATCTGGGCACCCATTGTCTTCCGAAAAGGTTCCAGCTCCTCAATGGAACAGTAGGTGGACATTTGACTCCATGGGTCCATGACTAGAGATGCAAATTAACAAGGGGTGTCCTGGGAGTCCCTCTGCCAGACAAGAGCCTTACCCAGATTCTTTAGCTCACTATCTTTCACAGAGGAGAAATATCCAAAACATATCAGTCTTTGTCCTTCCCTGGTACAGTCCTGCACCGAAATGCTAGGCAATTCTCATCTGAACAAGAGTACCAACAGCAACCACAGACATATCCATTTGATGTTTAAGTGTCTGTGGGCTATCACTAACCCCCGAAATCCTCTTTACCACAAACTAGACCCTGAGGTTTTGACCAGTGTGTACCAATAGGGAAGAAATACCACTTGGGGCCTAGGTAGGACCCTCAAACCTTGCAAGAACTATTTTGGATGTCTCGGGTCTCCTTATCTGGGATTTCCACCTCACAGAGTAGGAATATGTCACTGCATCGCCTTGGACCTTGCAATCCTCATGAGATGGTTTCAGAGGGCCATCTGTATTCTGGAAAATACCAATTAGCAAAGGAGGGACATTCTTATTAAGATACTAAGCTTTCCACGTTTGTTAAGATGGAGTTGGCTCTTATGCCATGGGCATGCTTTTTAGGGATCCCATTTTGAAAAAGATGTCTATGAATGTAGATATCTACACAACTGTAAAAAAAAAGGGCAAGTGGGATAGTTATAGAGTCTTCAATGATAGTCACTGCACTTTTGGTGAGGCCAGACAATCTACAGGCTTCTTCTCCATCCACGGACACTGAACTGGCCATACTTTCGCCCATAACTACCCCTTCTCCAGGCCCCACCAAAACTATCTGACTTTCTTTCAGAGCCATGGATTTAAACCTGACATTTACATCGCTGCCAAGGAGACTTTGGCTCATACATCTTTGGTAGGTGCAGGTCCCTGTTCTACCCCTGTTCACATGGGAGTTTTCCTTGGCTTGTTCACCAGTGCTTGGTTTAAAATTTCTTTGTACCCTTGTACTCGGAGAGTCATTTGAGGATATATGATACAGTCCTGAGAGGGACTATTAAACAGCTCTCCCTGCTTGCCTGTCAGCTTTCCCACCAATTAGGCACATTTTTGTTGACCAGGATATTGCCATCCCCTTAGCAAGTATGCCAGATCTGAGACAGCTGATGCCACACCTTGCACACCATCTACCTGGTGGAGAAAAGGGACAACACTGTTATGCACCCTGTTATCAACCTTACAAACACAAGCGTTTGGTCACCTTTAGACTCTTCAGAATGGACAGAGGTGCCCTCATGAAGGATACCTCCACCTTGGATACCGGCTAATTTCCTAGATCTGATGACCCCAGATCTGATGAATGCTTAACTTAACATCTCAATAGCATGTCATTATGAGGACAATCTTGATTCCCAGTTGAGAGCAGAGTACCTGAAGGATCACTTGTATTTTTTCTTGCCTCTCCTTTGTGCCATGGTGTTTCACCATGCTGCTGGATCAGTTCATTGCCTATATTTGTGCAAGAGGTGTTCGCCTGATCATATACCTACACAGCATCATCAGGATGGCTCGATCCGAAGTGGAGTCCCATCCCATCAATGGTATGAGTGTGGCTTTGTGGTACACTTTGGTGAGTCATTATTGACCGAGGCCTGAGAGACTGTTTCCTTGAATTTCTGGTGGACCCTGTGCTGCATTTTGAACTTGCCTCCGCCCAATTGACGGCAAATACATTGTGAACTATACCTGTTTTTGGCGTTTCCCACAATCTCCCTCTCAGGCTTAGTGAGCCACATTTGCATCTGGCTTTCTCTCTAAAACAACACGAGGACCCCGGTTATACATTTCTCCCATAACTCTCGTGTACTGGGCTCACATATAGAATACTGGGACAGTATATATCTGGAGTCTACTTCTATGTGACAACTTTACAGTCCCCTCAAAATGTGAACGCATGTCTTATTTTTTGAATCCACAATTTCTCAAATGGTAAATATACACAAACCAATAACTTTTACATTAATACCAAGTTCTTTAATACTTGTGTCCCTTCGAAACACTAAACAGGAAATACCAACCGAACTAATACACAATTGTTTTCTCTGTAGAGTACTGGCTGATATACAGGAAAAGAAGCTATCACCCAGTGTTCTATTCTAATGGCTAATTCAATTATCACTATTGAATCATATGCACAGGTAGACATTATCTGTACAATACTTTTCCCAATCTCTCGTTATGTAACAGGTTTCTATGGTTGGGGATTATAGATTAGCTCTGGTTCTTATAGGTGTTTTTCAGATGCTGTTTTGCATGTTGCTGCGTTCTGTGCATTACGGTGGTTGGTTTGATAGTCTGGTGGTGTCTGCTCTAGTATTCCTTCGATCCTTTGCTGTGGGTTGTTTGTTTTCTGGTGTAATAGTATTGTATGCCGAGAGGTAGTGGGAGATGTATGCGGTCTTTGTTCTTGTCTTTGTCCGTATCTGTAGATAGTTTAGAGGTGGTTGAAAGTGATTTTGAGGTGTTGCAGATTCTGGTAGGTAGCTCCTGTTGTCCGACGCTGGTGAGGTTTCATTTGTCTTTCTTGTTCTGCTTTCCATTCTTGTTTCCTTGTCCTTCTTGAAGAAGGGCATGTTTGTGGTTGCAGTGTTTCCTGACTGTTGTGGTTTAGTGTTCTACTGCGGATATGGCTGTGCATTAAACTGTTTTGGTAGTAGGCTCCCTAGGTGGGAGGCTGTCTCTTTTTGATTGTTCCTGTTGGTTTTGATGATGGCAGGTAATCTGTAGTGTTAGATGATTGTTGTTGACTGGATAGATCGCTGTGGAGCTACACATAGTGGCAGGTGCCTCGATGTGGTTATAGGTTTGTGGTGGTTTTCATTTGTCACAGAGGTCTCACATTTGTCATTTGTTCCAGGGGCAAAAGCCCTCCTGGGGTTGTTGATTTATTGTTTTTTGCATCTTTCTGGAGTTCTCTGGGGTTCTTGGTGAGAGAAGTCAGGCGGTTAGGTTTGCGGCAAGCGAGATTGGGTTTCCCGGGGCAGAGCTTCTTTGTGTGGTCTGTTATTTCAAGGTTGATAATCCTTATGGTAGGACATTTCACAGAGATTCTTGGTGGCAAGGTACTGAACTAGCCAATTATTGGTGGTGAGGTACTAAAATAGCCAATATTTTGAGGAGGTCGCAGGGGCGGTTGGCTTCTCTGTGGAGCTTGTCTCGTCATTGGAATATTTCCTTGGGTTGGGGTCTCCAGATTTTATTGTGGGTGGGGGTTTGGTAGAGAGAATTTCAGGCTGGTAGAGTTCAAAGTGGCAAAATCCAGAGTGATTACATTCAAGGAAGTATCCGGATTAGAGTGATTAAGGTTTGGGCTGGAGTACACAACGCAGTGGGATCCGGGGGGTATGCATACTGTGAGTTAGTGTTCAAAAGGACTTAGGTTTGAAGTAGGACTTGCATGTTTCAGGGTTCAGGAAGGGGTAAGGATTAAAGTGGAAGACTGCAGGTGGTTAAGTTTGAGAGTGCTAGAGTTCAGATCATTGAAATTCAGAGCAGCAAAGAAGAGTAAGGTTTTCAGACTGTTGGAGTTTGAGGTAGCAACTGTTCAGAATGAACATAATGTTGGGGTCAGTCGGGAACAAATCAGTACAGTTTGAAGTGGCAAATTTCAAAATATCATATGTCAAGACCAAAAATAATTTTCTAGGACCAGGTAGTAAGTAGTTGAGAAGGAAGAGATTAAAGCGCAATAGGAATCAAGTCGGTGTAGGTTTAAAGTGGTTAGGTTTAGGAGCAGCAGAATGGAATCAGTATAGTTTTAGAATGGCGGTGGGTGTTCCTAAAAGCAGATTTTAGGGCAGCAGGAACAAGTTAGTGCCGTTATAAGACTGTCTGAATTTCAGGGGCAGTAAAAACCAAGCCAGTACGTTTTTTGAGAGAGTTATACAAATTTAGCTAAATTAAATCATTATAGAGTTAAACTCGTGCCACCACCCTGCACTGCTAAGACTAACACCCAGGACATCAAAGATGTCATCACAAATGTCATTGATGACATCACATGTCTTGCTCCCTCTTTTTTGTTCACTGACATATCTAAGCCAGGTAGCTTTCTTCACTGTCAGTCAGGAATTAAAAAGTAAAAAGTGCTATATTTGTAGTCCTTACCCTTCTCATATGTTCTTACAATACTTTCCTTAGGGTACAGTCACATCATATGATACATATACATAGTAGAAGAAGGAATCTTGAAACACAAGAATCTTTTCTGTGCATGAAGTTAATTAGTTCGGTTATGAACACTTTCTGGTAATACTGCAGTTTTTTTTGCTTACTTTACATTCCCTGTAAATGCTTCTGTTTGTATGCATTGTGGTCTCTTTATGTTTTGTGTGCAATAGTACAATTATGCAGTAAGGGAAGCATTCGTAGATACTTATGTTTCACAGTATGCAAAATTCTGTAATGGAAGCATTTATCAATTTAGTATCCAACATGCGAAGATTTCAAATATTGCACCTCTATAGCGCATGCTGCAGACAATGCCTACGTTTCTTCATGTGTTCGTTCATGTACTGAAAGAACTCAGTAATGAGCAATGCATTGCTTAATGAACTATTTGGCATATGATAGTTCTTCAATTATCTCTGATACTTTTCTGCCAATATTATAATGATAATCCCTTGTTGAGGCTTTGCATGAAAAGTAAATGCACATGTGATGTCATCAGTGATGTCATCAACGACATTTGTGATGTCATCTTTGATGTCCTGGTTGTCAGTCTTAGCAGTGCAGGGTGGTGGCACGAGTTATGGGTGCTTAGCTTACCATAACTGGCAAATTTCAGGGGTTTTTCGGTTTTACTTGGAACCATAACGTCCCTTTAACAAAGTTTTTTCACTGAATTTCATAGGTTTTTAGTAGCGCAACTTAACCATAACGTACCTTTAACAGCTTTTTTTACTGATATTTATATATCTCTGAACTCTGCTGTGCAAGGGCCGTACTTGTTGGGAGAGCCACGATGTTAGTGGATTCTATGAGCCATATGTTGCGCATATTTATTTAATAAAGACATTTTTTGATACTGGTTTCCTGGAGCAACACTAATTGAACGGGGGAGTGCTTTTCAACGGACTGCAGAAGAAACAGGTCTCATTACGACCCGGGCGGTAAGGGATTACCGGTACCGGTAAGGGCACTAGTGCCAGTAATCCCTTACTGCCCAATTCCGAGGTCCCTTTGCGGGTCCTCCCTTAACGGCTGGTTTTACCAGCCGTGAAGGACGGGACCCACAAAGGGACCTTGGAGGTAATTATGGTACCACAATTTGCGGTACCGTAATTACCGCCTTCCCCATTTCCATTTAGCCCTATGGGGGCAAAAATGGGAATGGGGAAGGGCCAATGGTGAATGGGGAATTACCGGTAAGGTACCGGCGTCAACCATGGCGCTAATAACGCCATGGTTAACGCCCGGGTCGTAATGAGGCCCATGGACATAATTTGATTGTTGTTGTTTTTGTGTAAGGTTGAACATGAACAACCAATATCCGAATTAAAAAAATTAAATACAAATTAAAAAACCAGTAATATGCTGGCAAAATGTGCAAACAAAACTTACTGCAAAACACAGGACCTGTGCCTGAAAGCATAGTGGTAACACAGAGGTGGTGTGAGGGTCAGGGGGCATTTCCACAGCTTTACCTCCCCCTAGTTATGCTTGCTTCGACATTGCTTGATGGCACAACTGCTGGCTTGTCATTTACTGCTGCCTGCCATGTATTCCTCATACGCTCTGCCTGTCACGGTTTTACAGCGTGTAGGCGAAGCATCCCCTTGACAGCCTGGGAGACCTGGACATAGAAACAATCAATAGACACTCGTGGAGGCCTTGTATTCCGGGCTCTGCATCATAGGATTTGATCATATCAATCATAATTGAGTTAGATATCATCCATCTGACTCTCAGCGCACTGGGGTCAGAGGGGGACGCAATGCCTCACTTCACATCAATTACTACATGTAGGAGTGGGCTGGAAGCAATTCCCTCGGATAGTTCGCCTCTACAAATGATTATACAGTTACAGTGTTAAAGATCGCTCTCGGGTGCAATATGAAAGCATGATTCCTATCGACATTTCCTTCAGAGACAGTTAACCGGATTTCATAGAAGGCTGAAATGATTGTCCCTCATGCAGTGAGCATGAAGAGCAGCCTTCGAAACATAGCTCAAAACGGCGTTAGAAGAGGATACCGGTTTTGCACTGAAAACAGAATAAATTACAATTATAAAAGTATTGTAATTATATTATTTTATCACTTGCGGCTTTTAAGTACTGTAGTAATGAATGTTATTATTTTCCAATGTAATGCATAGTTGTAAGGCTTTGTACTTTCAGATTGTTTAAATGCCCAACAAACATCTGTTTTGAAATGTAATGCAAGAGTCGACATGTACGGGAAATGAGCAGGTGTCCATGTGCCTTAGCACATTAAGATGAATTTGATAAAAAATTATGCACTTTTTTTAAAAAAAAGATAGCGAGCTCCTACTAATGGAGACAGTGAAAGGAATCCTCACACATAGGCTTAATCAAATGTACAGTAAGCCAAAATAATATCCAATCAGACTAGCACTTTCACAATGTAAAGATAATAAAAAGTTTTGTTTAGAGATTTGGCATCATGAGTGAAATATAGTGCCTCAGTCAAATAATCATAATGAAACTAAATGGGGACATTTGCAAATACCTCAGAATTAATGCTGGGTGAATCTCCAGCCAGGCTTGTTCTTGGCTTACAGTATGTGTTGTTCCAGCTCGGCGCTCTAGGACACACTGACAGCCGATAATAGTGGTTGCACTCACCATGTGGGTTTTGGAGTGCAGGGTTCTAGTCAGTGGTGCAGCAGGAGTCACTGAATCTCCCCTGTGATATTTGGTGTGCTCTTGGAGGGTACAGGAGCCCTATAAAAGGAGTATACCACTTTGAATTTGTGGATTTTGGTTGACTTTTGCAGCAGGTGTTTAGAACTTGTATATTAGTAAATTTCGGAGGAGGTTGATGATCTCTCTTATCACTTCATTAGATTTGAGCCCTTCTTTGCCGCTATTTACCCCCTTTAATCTGCTTGTGTCTTTAATAGTCTTCCTTTGTCATCTGCACTCGTTATTTTTCCTTTCCCTCACAAGAAATACCCTAAAATGTTTTGCCCTTCCTTGACCCTGCTCTTTTTCCCCTTTGTTACACCTCAAAATGCTTGGTGGTGACACAAAATGCCAAACTTCCCAACAAGCCTAAGAGCTCTGACACTAGTAGTGTGGAGTATAAAACATATCGTCAAAAAAAGCGAGAAAAAAACGTTTCCTTTGCAATCCCTGTCCCATTTGCTGTGTGTTTGTACTACTAAGCCTTGTGTGACTCTTTCCACTTGTTGGCCTTCCCCTTCCTTTCACCCCAAAAACAGAAGAAAAAAATATCTACTTCCTTTGGTGCCAGAGAACCCATGTAATCCATGTGTTTGCCCTATTCAATCACTTGCCTACATCGGTATTATCTAGTGTATTCTACCCACCAAGTAGAAGGGAATTTAAATTGTGAAGGTGGAAGGGATTTTGAAGAGGAGGATGGCTTCTCAATCAATGAAGATATTGATTGCCACGTGGAGATCTCAGAGGAGAATGGTGTGCAACCTGTGGTTATGGTGTCTGGGTGTACCAGATGGCGACTGCCAGGGCAGGTGTTACCTGCTGTGGGAGAGCCACTGGGAACAGCTCCAAAATAGGAGACAGGGATTAAATACTGTTTGCCACTACTACAGGAAGAAGGGATGGAGGAGGAGGCTTGGCTGAGAAGAACTGAAGCTTTGCCACTGCTAAAGGAGGAGACAGGGGTGGAGGGAGGGAGGTGGAGACGGCAGCGCAAATGCAGAGACTCCTTATGCCAGAGGTGTTGGATATTGCTGGGGAGGACTGTAAAAGCTTGATCTAATGTAGGAGAAGGGCATCACAGTTGGGGATCCACTGGAGTCATTGGCGGGCAATGCCTTAACCAATTTTGGAGTTGGAGAGGAGATGGTGGGAACACATTGAGAACATGTATCATAAAGGTACTAGATTGCCCAGAGCCATTTTAGGAGAGGGAGCAGGTGGTGGTGAAGAGGAGATTTAAGAGCAAGAACTGGAGGAGACAGAGGGCGACCCCAGGATCAAGGTGATACTGAGGGATCTGCACATACACCTGCTCTTAACGAAAGGGCTTTGCTGGCACAGGCATTTCAGAATAGGTGAATCCTGACCCTAGGCCTGCATAGGGCCCCCTTAGTCATGGGATTGGGAGCAGTTATGCTTGCTTACGGAAATAAAGTTATGGGGCAGAAAGTCACTGTAATACGCAATGATATGGAAGAAAAGTATGACTAGTCCTAATGATCAAGTGTCAACTTCGATTTGCCCCTCTTCCACAGTGCGTTCCAGTGGTGGGGATGGCAATGGCGGTGTGTCCTCATACGTTCATACATTAGCCCGTCCCCGGGATTGTACACATTGGCACAAGCACATCTCAGCCACTTATCTTTCGCATCCTGCACCTACATCTCTGCCTTCCCTGCATAGTGCTCCAGTGGCCCCATCTACAACTATTGCCATATCCTCACCGCCACCATCACCACCACCACTGCAGCTTGGATGTGTCGCTATTTTGGCAGGCATTGAGGGATTGAAAAATCAATCACACGTGCATGCACTGCCTGTATTGCCAGATGATCTTCTGTCATTCAGGGTAATTGTCGTGGAGAGGCACAAACTCTGGCACCAATCTACCCTCTTGCGGGCAACTGACTTGGCATTGGGGAAGAGGGAAGGAAAAGGAAAGTTGGAGTGATGTTCTCATGCCCAGAAGGCTAGTCCTGAAATGTTGTGGGAATGGCTTTCGAAGAGTGCAAGAGGACCACAATGAGGGGTAGAGGCTGATTAGGTGCACCACTATCTGCAGAGTTGAGCAGCGAGTGAACAAAGTTGAGAGGAGTTAAGGTGTTAATTAGAAGAAAGGGAGACAAATCAGACTGAAATGAAATTAAATTAATAGACCAAATATTGGTTCACATGATTGTGTTTTGTGAGCTTGAGTTTCTCAGATACTGGCATAAAATCTCCAGATGACACACGTTCAATAAAACATATTCCACCTTTTCCTATTGTGCATATTTGCAATTTCCATCCACAGCATGCAAAATGTTGCCAGCTATGAACGTGCCCCTTGTTTTCATCACTCTTTTTTTTCAAGAATGGAAGAAAGGACAATATGTATTTGATATGCTAGAGACATATGAAAAACATATCAGTGGCACCGCTGAGTTCAATGTCAATATTACCAGGCAGAATAAAGAAGAAGCCACACATGCAGAGGCTGTAGAAACTTCTCTAGCTAGACAAGCTAGTAAGACAAACGGGTAAGACCTCTCAAACATCATACTCGTTTTACCGGTGGATTTGCCATCTAGATGCCATTGAGGACCTCTACTCATATGAGTGTTTTCTAAAGCAACTGTGTACATGTTTGCAATTTCTGGAAAAGTACAACAAAACAATAAATGCTGTAGAACATGAAAATGCTTCACAGTAACTAATTGCAGTTGAAATTCGAGTCACGTGTTTACAATTTCTATGCTCTCATGAGTAGCGGGGACTGGAGAAAGCAATAATTATCATGGTGCAGGGAGAAGTTAAATAATTGCCAGTGTCACTTAGGTGGGCCCTGTTCAAAGGTGTCTCTTTGTGCATTACATTGATTGTAAAATAGCAAGAGCAGGAATCAAGAATATAAGAGTAGCATTACACATGATAATGACATTTATAACTATTCAAACATCCCCACTGCAGTCAGTCACTAGAGATAGGGCACACCAGCAACAACATTTCCTGGGGTGACAGAATGTATTGGTGGTGGTATGGTGACTGGCTACTGGTGGTGAGATTGCTGCAGAAGAGGTCTTATGTGTTGATCCCAGTCTTTTGCAGAGTGGTGCATCATATGGCAGTGCAAAGATGTGGTACCAAACTTGGTCCTAGACTTTCTCCAGCACACAGTTTTGTTGCACAGTGTGTATGTGGTGAGATGCTGTCATTCTTTGTTCTGTAGTATGAAGACCTTCCACCGAATGGACTTTCTTGCTGGAGCAAGAAGATATTTCCTCCTATAGTGTTGCTGCCACATGCTGATATTTTTAACTTCGATATCTGACAGGCTATCTTTGAAAGAGGGGTTTGTTTTTTGCGTCTTACCACTGTAACTGTGATAAAATCCTTCTCCTTCTCTTCCTCTCAATTATTGTTCTCCTGTGTTCTGGACTCAGATGGGGTATCACATTTAACATGGTCATAATTATCGTCATAATTAGCATTTTTTATTTATTTGTAGAACACGGATGTCACATTTCGATCGGAAATGACTTACAATATCACATTTACAGATGGTGGAAGCATTCCCACAAAGGGTGCCTGTACAATAGTATAAAAATGAGAACAAGTAGTGAGTCAGTTATTGAGGGTGAAAAAATGTGGACATATACCAGGGAAAAAACCAACAGAAACAAAATATATGTAAGAAAATAGGTGACCTACACATGTAAGTCCGCCAAGGGTGCAAGTGCTTCAAACACAAGAGGAGTCTAATCAAATATACAAAATAACATTAATAACATTATTAAGCGTCACTGGAGGTAGTGGTGAGGTCAGGTAAGGAGGACTTGGGAGAGGACAGGTAGAGCTCCCTCTTTAGCAAGTAAGTGAAGTTTAAGTCGAGTTTTGAAGAGGTCCACAGTTGGGCTGGCTTTGATTGTTATGGGCAGTGGGTTCCAGTGTGGCAGGGTGAGTAGGGAGGAAGAGCAGAAGTGAGAGGAGGCACAGGTAGGGTACAGGATGCTGAGATTGAGTGCAGAGGAGGATCATAGAGAACGAGATGCTGACTAAACCGAGATACAATAGGACAGGTACTGGGGAGCAAGACCATTGAATGCTTTGGTGACTGGAAGAAGAGCTGTTGCGCATGGAGAGCCAACCTGCATGTTGTTGGTAGGTAAAAGTGGGGGAGGATCTGGGTCGGTTGTGGGGAGTGTGGGTAGCAAAGTTGCGGACTTTGTTTAAAGGGAGGAACGAGTAGAGAGGTTAGTAAAAAAGGACACATTTTCTGAATGTTCCGTCGGTTAATATGAGCAGCCGAGGCAGTGGTAGTGATGAATTGCTGCAGTCCTATGTTGACATGAAAGAGGACCCTTGCCTATCATCAGCATTGTCCTGAGACTCATGACCAGTGGATCTGGGTGGAGGAGAAACATCCCACATTCTGACCCACTCCACTTGTTTTAACTGACTCTTCAGTCGAAACAAACTGTATCTCAGCGCCACCTTATGCACCAGAGACCTTTAAGTGTTCCTTGTGTGATGGCACACATAATGGTCAAATCTCCATTGCCGCAGTCTCAGTTACAGCCAAGGAATGCACTCTTTTGCATAAAGCAATTGTAATATTTCTTATTTTCATGCAGCTTCCAAGCAGCAAGTATTTCTTCTGGCCACAATATATAATCCGCAATCTGCCCCTGCCTACTAAGAACTATAAGACTTTTTCTCTGATCTATTATTTGGTATGGTCACTTGATGACAATGCACTCAGTTTCATAAACTGAATCTTTCTCTTGCCTCAAAAGAAGTCTAAGATTACTTATTTGCAACTTTGCAAGTAACAACTATTTGGGCTGTCCACTAAAAGATGGTACAATCAATTACAGCCACTGAAGATAATCTACTCTTACCTATCAAGAATTGGAAAAATAAATCTGCACCTAGTAACTAGTATTTGGTCTGCCCACTAAATGGTGTAGAAGCCACAACCACTAGATCTGTCCTACTCTCTGCAACTACTAGCTTGTATTTTTTTTTAGGAAATAAAAGAGAGAGCAGTCACAGCCACTGAATATAATCTCCTTCTGGCTGCCAGGAAATATAATACCTTTTCTTGGCAATTAGTTGTGACCACTAAACGCAGCACACTCATTTACAGACAGTGATTTTAATCTCCTCATGCCTATCAAGAAATATAAAAAATATTCACTGTGTTTGGTATGCCACTAAAATGCAACATACTTTGCTGCCAAACCGGGCTCCTTTACTGGGTTCCCAGAATGGGGAATTACCCGGCCATTCCGAGATCGGAGGGCCCGGTAATTCTTCCCTCTGGGATCCCGGGCCTGGACCTTCCCCATTCTCATCTGAGCCCCCATATGGCTCAATGGGAATGGGAAAGGGAGCTAACAATGGGCCGGTCGTAACCGGCCCGTTGTTAGCTCCCTCTTCCCCTCGCGGGACTCGGTAACGACGCCTGGTTTTACCAGGCACCCTTACCGGGTCCCACGAGGGGACCTCGTAAGTTCGTAGAACGGGTTTAACGGGTCCACCTCCATTACCGGAGCCCGTTAACCCGTTCTGCGAAGGTCGTAATGAGGCCCATACACTTAGTTACAGACAGTGGGACTCATTGTGAGTTTGGTGATAACACCAAGCGTTATGTTATGGCAACAGGATTACAAGTGGTTGTAATTCCCCATTTTTGGAGTCCATTGAGATTTTCGGCACCGTTACCTGCATAGTGTCGAATAGTGGCGAATTCTGTGCTTCAAAAACTGCACTGCTGCACCGGGCTCGGCGAGCAGTAACGTTTGTAGAAAACGGAGCGGAGCAGTTCTCTCTGCGTTTGTAGAAAACGGAGCGGAGCAGTTCTCTCTGCGTCTGCCGAAAGCAGACTCTCCTCGTTGCTATTCATTCACCTACATCAGACTTGCCCTGATGAAGGAATTGTTTTATTCCGAAATGCATTGGCAGAATATAAGTCTATGGATAGAGTGACTTGTGGCAAACTCTTTCTCACTAAGAACACTATTAGTGATTACTTTTTACTTTTTTCATAAAAAAACCTTGGTTTGATGGATAAAGTCAACATTGAAAAACTATCACAACTTTGAATTTTTGAATTTTTCCATGAATCAGCTGTATTGTTCACACAAATTGCATACAGTAAATTGCAACTAACATAAAACCCGGTTTGGGATTCCAGAGAGCGGCTGTATGATTGGGTATTTTACCTAATCTTTTGCTTCTACTGTTTTTTGGGCTTGGGTGTCTCCAGGCCTTTTTTCAGCCAGCTCCTGTACATAGGATCTAATTTCTAAAAAAAGACTCATCTCATCAGAGACCTTTAAGGATACCAAACAGTTTAATACCCCCGTGGTGCCCGCTCACATTTGCTTCCTACAATGTAAAAATGATGCCTATGGAGTTTGTCTCCAAAGTTAAAAGAAACACAGAGCCCAAATCACCAAAAAATACATGAGAGAGCGGGAAAAAGGTGTCACTCTCTCCAGTTTAGAAATGAAAAGTCCTAAGGCAGAAGGGAATTAGCACCTTTCGGAGAATTCTCCCTAACAAGTTCCCCCAGGAAAGGAGTGATAGAGATCGGGTGAGAGTTTGCCGGGATAGAAGGGTTAGCAGAGGGTTTTTTGAGAAAATGGTGCACAAGAGAGTGCTTGAGAGAAGTGGGGAAAACTCCAATGGCGAAAGAGAGGTGCAGAGGTCAACCAAGGCTGGAGCAAGAGAATCAATGTTGTCCTTGATGGTTTTAGGAGGGCATGGGTCAACCTGTTTGGAGGAGGCTTTCATGGACTGGCCTTGTCTAGCGACCTCCTCAGGAGTGACAGGGTTGAGGCAGGAGAGAAGAGGGGGTGGTGGCCGATGGTGGCCCAAGAGATGTGGTTGCATGCAGAGGTTCGGGGGAGAGAGAGAACAGGATGTCCTGTGTTTTGGCAGTGAAATGTGCAGCCAGGGCTGATCAAAGGGCCCGGGTGGGTGCAGTATAGGAAGAGGCTGCAGCAGGATTGGCCAGTTCCTTGCAGACTTTGAAGAGTTCAGCCATGTTGTGAGATGCCGCTGAGATGCAAGTTTGAATTTAGACTCTTTCTTGGAGCGGATGCAGAGTCTATATTGCCTTTGGAGAAGGCGGCAGGCCAGTTTGTCAGATGGTGCACCTGAATATTCCCATTTCCGTTCCTCTGCTCTGCACTTTCGTTTAAGGGCAGCCAGCTCGGAGCCGTACCAAGAGTTACATTTTTTGGAAGGCTTCAGACCGACCCTCATGACAGGGGCAAGAATGTCAAGAGTGTTTAAAATGGAGTGGTGAAAATTAGAGATGCCTGTGTCAGAGTGGGAGTCAGCCGCAAGAGTAGAAGTAGAGTAGGTGGAGGCAAAGGCAAGCACTGTCACTCTTTTCATGGGTCGGATGTCCTTGAAGGCAGGAGGCAGTGATGGGTGTGCCAGTGCTAGAGGAGAGGAGAGTTTCATGTGGGAAGAGAATAGAGAATTATCAGTCCAGGGGAGTGAGGTAGTGAGAGGGATAGAGAGAGGGATGTCTGTAGAGATAAGAGCATCTAAGGTGCGGCCAGAGGTGTGCTTCGGGGCTGAAGGAGGAAAGGAGAGAGAAAGAGAGTCGCATAGGTTGCGGAAAGGACCTGGAGAGTCAGGAGAATCTTTTTTTTTTATTTATTTATTGTGATATAACCACATTTGGGTTTTCTTTACACATTCAAAAGCAAAACATATATACATGCAAACATCATATTATAAATTATATCTAGATAACATTTAAAACTAATTCATCACAATCTTATAAAGTTAGCATATTAAAATTGAATTCATCAAATCAATATCTAATTTTCCTATAAAACAGTTTTCCCCCTTACTTCAACAATCAATCAACAGTATTCTGACTATATAAAACCTGTCAATTGCAAAACCCTTAAAATATTTAGGGTCAATTTTGTTTCATGGCCCGCAATCATTCTTTCCCAGAAAGTGTCGGAGGATAATCTATCCAATGACCCAACTGAATTCCCTAAATGTTCCACCCTAATTTTCCAAGTGCCTTGGCAGAATCTTAGCAGGTGCTCTAAAGTTTGTTTGCTTAAATCTGAGCATTCCGTGCATAGACTCCGGGCCCCTTCAGTGACTCCCCATTTGGTTAATACTGATCCAGTTTTAATCAAGTTTAACCGTACCCTCATAAAATATTGTCTTCCTTTTGGGTTAGGGAACTTCATCAAGTATCTTGGTACAAAACCCTGTTTTTTCCCGTACTTAAAAAACCCTTCAGGAATAGAGGATGATCTCACCATATCCCCTGTGGAAATCCAATCTCTCAAAGATAAGGACTTCTTAACTTTCAGCGGGTTTGAACTCAGTGTTAATTTATCTGATTCACAATAAGTCCGCAGATTTTCTGCCGTCTTTTTGAGTTCTGTCAAAGTTAGTGAGGAATCAAGATTCATATTTTCTAGGAGATTTCCATATAGTGTATTAGTCATTGGCACAATAATTGACCTATACAAGGAAAGAAGTTTCCAATCAACTGCGTATTTTAAAGATTTTAATCCTAGCTCAAATCTGAGTATTATCGTATGTAATCCTTTAGGCAATCCTAATACCTGTTTCCAAATATAACCTTCTATTTTTTGCCAGTCTATTGACCACAGCAAAGGTTTGGCTTCAATTCCGTACAATAGTACCGGGATTACTTTGGCCACATAGAAGTTTATAACAGGCATAATCGAAAATTTACCATAAAGGCTGGCAATCTTCTTCATCTGGGCTATTAGTTGTGTCCCTTTAGCCAGGATTTCACCATACTGCTTCCCAACTGTAGGGGTCTCATACACAGTAATGCCCAGATACATTACTTCTTTTACCACCGGTATCTGGTTACTGCCAATTGACCACCGATATTTTGTTTCTTTGCGAACTTTCTGCTCATAAATTACAATCTTAGATTTGTCAGGGTTTACAACAGGTCATTTAATTTCATGTACTTGTCGAGGGCATTCAACAATCTTTGTAGACCAATGGGAGTCCTGTCAAGAAGGACTATGTCGTCCGCATACATAAGCCATTTTACGGCCAAGGACCCCACCTTTGGGCTTATTAATGATGAGGATTCTAGGGCGGCTCCAAAGTCTCCCAAATAAAACTTAAAGAGAAATGGAGCCACCATACAACCCTGTCTGACCCCCCTATCTATACTTATATATTCTGACAAATATCCATCCATATTTAATCTTACTCTGGCTGTATTTCTTTTGTGAAGTTTTACTAGTATATTTATTAGAGTTTTAGGTGCCCCTTTCTGTTCCAATTTGCTCCAAAGTTTATCTCGATTTACCATGTCAAAAGCACTTGACAGATCGATAAATGCTCCATAAAGTCTTCCTTTATTATTTTTATCTTTCAGATTTGGTAATGAGGCTAATATTATACCATTCAGAGAGGTTGAATGGCCTCTTCTAAATCCGGTCTGCTGTTTAGGGATTATGTTATTTTGTTTCGCCCATGTTTCAAGTTCTCTTAATATCAGACTAGTAAACAACTTGCTTTCCACGTCAAGCAATGTAATTGGCCTGTAACTAATAGGGTTTTTGCAATCCCCCTTCTTGAAAATCGGGATTATAATTGCCGTCTTCCAAGAAGATGGAATTATTCTATTTGCAATCACTTTCTTGTACAAGGTATATAGGATTTCAGCCCACAATGTCCCATTTGCTTTGAGGACTTGATAAGTTAGACCATTTGGGCCATCAGATCTCGACGCCGAGGATTTTATGATCAAATTCAAAATATCCTCTTTGTCAAAGCTTAAACCCCAATTTCCGTTGTCACCTATATATTTTTGTCCTCCCACTGGTTCCTGGTATTTTACGCCGAAATAGGTTAGCCAACTTGCTTCCGACACATTATTCATCTGAGCAATGGTTTGGTGTATTTGGGGAGCATTTACTAGTGACCAGAAGTTTATTTTGTAATGCACGCAGCATCTCTTCCACATCTTTCTGCCATAGTTCTTCTCTATGTTGTCTAGACCAACTCTTCAGATCATTTTTGATTTTTTTTGATTCTATCTCTAGTTCTAGTAAGCTTTTAGCCCGTTTCTTAGCGAGTCTTAACTGTATTTGCGTCTCGCGTTTTTTTACCCAAACTGCTTCGTCAAAAAAGTGTTTGTGCACTCGCTGAAAACCCTCCTGGGTACTTCACGGGGGGTCAATTGACCACAGGAATTCATGAAACCGTGATGGGTCACAATGCTGATGCAGAATATTTTGATCTCCCCAGTTGGAAAATCCATCCAGGGCTTTGTTTAACCGCTCCCCTTCCCTCTTGTATTTTACCAACCGATTTCTCTGTGCATTAACTTCTACTCTCTGGTCCCAGATCTCTATTTTTTCCTCACTACACCAATTTAAATGTGCAACTAATCGCTTATGGTCACTTGTTCCATCATCGGCCACTGAGAAATGTATACAAGTATCGAAGCACTCTGTTGATAAAAGCATATAATCCAATGTCGATTCTGATGAACCCCTCTCCCACGTTGTAACCGATGGAACATCACCTTCTACGGAGCAATTTAGGAATTTTAAATCCCAATCCTCAAAGAAGTTCGACCACTTTCTCCCGTTATTTGTTACTTCTTTCATTTTCCCTGTATGGCATTTGGAATTGATACATTGTGAATTTAAGTCTCCTGCAACCAATATATGTGCCCCAGGGTGCGTTATATTAATATCACAAAGGGTTACCGCAATTGATTCTAGAAACTCTACGAGTTTTTCCCTCACGGGGTTCCAATACAGGTTCACAATTATTATCTCCTTAGCTGGAGAGCTTTTGAGGGGGAGTGACCACTCTCACCACCAGAATTCCTTCCTGTTTGCAGGATAACATTGATATTTCTTTAAATAAAATCTTTCTATAGGCGATCAGCAAACCTCCCGTCGGTCTACCCTTGGCTTTACAGTTAGCTGGTTGTGCTATCAGTTTAAAGCCTTCGAGTTCCGGGGTGTTTACTAACCATGTTTCCTGTAACAGGATCAAATCGTTTCCCCCAAATAACAACGCACTCATTTTATTATTTTTAAATGAACTGGATCCCCGAGAGTTCCAACTAGTGATCCTCAATTTGTCACTATTAAAGAGACCTCTGCGATACACCCAACTGCTGGCAGACTTGCATAATTATCTCTGGTAACATTGACCAAGATGGTGTTTGTAACCCTTCATTGATGATATTTTCATTTTTTCCCCGATGGGTTTCATGCAGTGAGGAGATATTTCCCTGGTTTAACTCGTATTCCTCAGTTTCGATCGTTTCTATTGCGTGAGATGGCAATTGCTCATATACTTCCAAACCCACCTCCCTTAATCTTTCTTGTAAGTTTAAAAAAGCTTTTACCCCCAGTTTAGAAACAAATCCAACTTCAACTAAGCTGATACACTCTGGTTTAGGGAAACGAACATATTCAATGTCTTTTGTTGAGAATAAATATAATTCTGGAAGTTTTTTAACCAGTGATAGAATCGAACTCCTATTCAGTGGTATACCAGACTTTTGATTTTCCTCATTAGTTAACCAAAGTCTCGGGATTGCATATGGATTCGGATCATCTTGGGGATTTGTTATTCTTTCAGTTACCATTTCGGAGGATGAGTTTCCCACCAGGACGTTCATAGTCTCTTCTCTTCCAACCTCTTTGGATTGATCTTGGTAGTCCGTATTCGATGTTGATGTTTGAATACGTATTGTGTCCTCTGCATGACCCATCCTAGAACTTTGGGTGACCACCAAATCTCCAGTCTTTGTTTTTGTTTGATTGAATATTGGAGCAATTCTTAAACCAATCTGGGTCTGCATTGGTACTTTAAAAGCATTTTTCTGTTTTTGAAGAAATATAGGAGCTATTTTTAACAACTTCCCTGTAATCTCTGATCTAATCGAGTCGTGTTGTTGTTGATTTCTGTCCAGGTCTGCAATTTTTCCTTCTGTTTGAGTACTCATAGATTTCTTTACCATGTGTACATCCCCCTCTGCTTCGGGAATTCTATCAGTCTCAAGTATTTTCCTTTGTTGTTTTTTGGATTTATTTACCCTGGCAATTCTTTCTTGTTGTGGAGAATCATTACCCTTGCTCCTACCATCTTTATCTGAGATATTTTGATTCTCATTGATTTTCGCAGGATCTAAAATCCCCTTGACGAAGCTATTTACCTTTGATTTTATTGATCTAATGTTCTTCACATTTTTTGTTTTCTTTACTTGTCGACCTCGTGATTTTGAATCTGTATTATTTTGCTTTTGGTTCTTCCGCCAATCTCTTCTCCGTCTCTTATAGGATTTTTGCGAACTCTTCTTCCACATATAGCTGTTTTCTGCCTCATCTTCATGATTCTTAATAACTTCCCGTCGGTCTTCCGCCAGCTGTTCCACCGTTGACTCAGCAATCTGTGCCAATCGGCAGAATTCTTCCATTACTGATTCGGATAAGGGAGTGTCATCCACAAAAGTATTCAATTCAGGGACTAAGTCTTTTGTTTTAATTGCTAAATCTTGGTTTAATGAAGAAGTCGATACATTTCTTTCATTCATTTGCAATAACAAATCCTTGATCTCCTTATTCTCCCTCATTAGAGAAGTCATTTGGTGCTTAATTTCCATTAGGTCTCCACTTTACTTTGTGAAGCCATCTTCCATCTTTATCATCATGGGCAGAACTGAACAATTTATTACATTATTTTGGCCTACGACTGAAAATTCAAGTTGTTCAATATCCTTTGTCATTTCCATTAAAATCCCTGTGTGGGTCTGCACATCTCTTTTTAGAAGGTCAAAAACCTTCACCAAGGAATTTAGAACAAAATTTAAAGCCGAGAGAGAGGAATCACCATCATTAGGGTCTTGATTCTTGTTTCCCTGTGTCATACTTGGTATTTGCACCGGTTGATCTAGTAAAATTCCATCAGACACGACCGTGTCCCCTCTCGATACCACTGTTGAGTTTAATCTTTCCTCATGTGGTTGTAGATTCTGAGCCAAACTCAACAGATGATTTGGGGTCCTTGAAAGTTCCATAACTGGGATGAGTAGTTCAGATCCACTGTTCTCCGTTTGTAAGTTGATATTTTGATTTAAAAGTTTTAAGGAATGTGGCATAGGTCCATTTAAATTTTCTTGTGCAGATTTCTGAAAATAATAATCAATAGTCCCTTTTATATTGGTTGATGTCAAAGTAAAGTCTTTCGACTGTCAGGAGAATCAAGATGGATGTTAAGATCCCCCAGTAGGAGGAGTTGGGAGTAGGAGGAAAGAAGAGAAGAGGCCAGGTCAGCCCATTTAGAGAGGAAGAGGGTGGACTGGCCTGGCAGTCGATAGAAGGTGGAAAAAGTAAGAGAGGAGACAGGAGAGAGAGCCTGCAGACCAGACATTCAAAGGAAGAGTAGACATGAGTGGGAATGATGGAAACAGGGATCGACTTGGGAAAGATCAGGGCTACTCCCCCTCCTGGTCTGGTTTATCTGAGTACAGAGAGGATCCTGTATCCTTCAAGGAGAAGTGTGTCAAAACTCGTGACAGAGCTGTCCTTGAACCATGTCTCAGTAAGGGCAAGGACATTGTGAACGAAGAATTCAAGGAGGTGGCAGATATCAGCGGTGTGCTTGACAGCAGAGCGACAGTTAAGTGTGGCAATGTGGAGCAGGATGCTGTTTGTATAAGGGACAGAAGGGACAAGAGGAAGTCCCAGGAGGACTGTGCTGAGAACAAGATTTGTGATGAGAGTTTTGAAAGAGTGGTAGGTGAGGCACAGTGAATCTTCCTAATGTTAATTAGGTCCAGTCTTGCAGCAGTGGTAGTGGAGGTTATGAAGGAGTGAAACGTGAGTGTGCTGTCAAAGAAAACCCCCAAGCTGTGAACCATTTTTTCAGGTGTTAGGAGGTCAGTGGGAAAAGATATGGGGAGGGGAGAAAGTGTGGGTGTTTGAGTCTGGAAGGGAACTAACTTTGGTTTTGGAAAGGTCGGATATGAGACACATAGCACCATGAAGTGGTGGATAGAAAAGGTTTTAGGAGAAGTCTAAGAAAGTAAAAACATGTTATGGCTGCCACTAGTAGTGATGTGGGAGTCGAGGTGTGCAGGTTCCTTGAAATGGACAAGCATTGGTCAGAAGAGTAAGAGGAAAACCAGGCATGTGCAAAATTACAGATGCCAAGGTTAGAGATGGTTTGGCGAGGATAAGGGTTATCAACTGTGTGGTCAAAGGCTGCTGAGAAGTTTAGCAGGATGAAAATTGGGAGTTTCAGTGATGAGTATTAGAGAAAAGGTTGGGGACAAGGGCGTGGCAGTTTCCACAGAGAATCTTCCATGGAACCTGACCAGAAGGGGATTACTGAGTTAATTGACCATCGGGTAGGTGGTGATGTGTTTAAACACCTCATGCTCCAGAACCTTGGAGCAGTGTGGGATGGGGAGACATTCCAGCAATTGGCATGATTGTTGGGGTCAGCAGTGGGATTTTTGAAAATCGCTAGTAAAGTTGCTACTTTGAAGCTGGTAAGGTAGGCTCCAATGGGAAAGAGGTTAAAGTGGGTGGAGAGGTAAGAGTTGGTGGGGTGTTTGTGTTCCTTGTTTATGTGTCATGCAAAGTAATCCATAGGAGTACAGAACTGATTGACTACATGTATGATGAGTGATAGATCGGCTAGAATGATGGGCGAAAATACATCAAGAAAGGATCGGATCGAGTTGAGGAGTGGTGGGGAAAATGAGATTGGAGTAGAGAAAGAGACAGACAGCGATAGAGAGAGAGGAGTAGGGCAAGAAAGAGTGGGAGAGCAAGAGGAAGAAAAGGTGAGAGATAAAGAGAAGGAGAGAGAGGGAAAATGGGAGAGAGAAGTGAGAGAGAGGCTGAGAGAAAAAGAGAGAAAGAGAGAGAGAGAAAGAGGGTACCTAGTCTCAAATAAGTAGGAAGCCAGAAGGCTAGTTTTAAATTGGCATTTAGGAATTACGGTGGAAGGTGAGAGAGGGGTGAGGGGTGACAGAGGCCCAGCAGGGATACCGCCCAACTCGTGATGAGGCCCAATATTCCTAATTTCTCCCACAAAATTAGCATTAACTACATATCGTAACGGAGTAAAGAGTTGGAACAATCTCTACTGCCCTGGACACTAGAGCTGCCTGTTCTTCTGTAGGAGATACCATTTATGGGGTTGTCAGATCTTATCAAAGGATGTTTGAACTGCTTGCAATTCTGTTGTCAATCTCTCCAAAGCCATTATTTGCCATCACTCCTCCCAGAATGTGCCTCAATTATCAAATTTGTCAAAAGAAGGATTGCAGTAATTAGTTTGTCTTTCGGTGTGATTAATGAATACAAATGCTCAACCAGTGCTCCCAGTAAAATCACTCCTGGATCCCATGGCCGATCCCTGCCTATGACCCCTCTAATAAGTGTGAAAACAGATTGTCAAATGACTGTACAACAGGGAATTACCACAATATTTGGATCAAAGAGCTCCTATCGCTGCAGTGCCTTCAGTATTCTGTAGAGCTTGCCTTCCTAATAGTGTGAACCTGTGTGGACATTATATACCATCTACGAAGCAGTTTAACCACTTAACTGCAAACGTGGTTGGAGTCTACAATGGTTCCTTATGGGAATTCAAGATGAGCATACTCACCCATAGCATGTACGGGCTTAAAAGCCACTTATGTGGAAAACATCTGCAAGAAATTTTTCAGCCCTGTTCCAAACCACCTCCCATTCCCCATTCCCCAATCCCGATTATTAAATATTCTATTTAAATCAGTTTACTTTGATAGGTCCACTTTGTCTTCTCGGGAGTGGACCCCATTTATTTATTATAACAAGCATACATGTTGTGCCCTGTAGGTCAATCAACATTCTTTCCAACTGTGAAAGGAGTCTTGTCGCTCCATCTCAGAGCCTTTTTGTAATACTCAATGTCTTAATTGCAGATATTTATATCTGTCATTCTATAACACCCCAATTCCTTTTTACAATTATCAAAGGATTTAAATTTTCTATCAACAAAACGATCTGGTAGTCTGGTGCAGTCTACCCTTTTCCAATTAGAAAAATGCCTGCCCACCAAACTAGGGGTAAATTCTGGATTTCCATAAATCGGTTTTAACGGTGAAGGAAAGTATATGTCTCACCTCTCCTGTCATCTTGTTCAAAACCTCAAACACACCTTTCTTCACCTTGTCTAAATAGACTGTTGGGCCCCTCTCTTTTTTTGAAAGCCATATAAAATCCCCCATGTGTTGCCCTATTACCACTCTATCCATTCCCCCCAGGATTTAGTTGGTGTCCTTTTAACTCATTCACTTAAAATCCAACTTTGCAAGGTCATGCAGAATCAATGGATATCCAGGCACCCAACACCATGTCTGTCTACCCTAGTCAACAAAATGTTTCAGGGGATTCTTGGTTTTCTACCCATCGACAGGAACTGCACTATATTCCACTCTAATCTTAGCAACTTCAGCATAGGATGTCTCACTGGTAACATCCGAAAATATACAGTAGTCTGGGGAGGGTATTCATTTTTACAACGTTCACCCTCCCAAACCAGGAAATTGCTAATTTTGTCCATCTTTTCAGATCCATTCTAATTGAATCGAAGAGCATTGATAGTTGATAGTATGTAAAGATTCTTCACTTTGTCTGTGATACCAATACCTGTGTATTTAATCTTTCTCTTAGCCCACCCATAATTAATTGATTCCAACATCCTATTCCTAATCTTCTCTGTTTAATGTAAGCCCTGCATGTCCGACTTAGTTTAATTTCCTTTCAATCCAGAGACCCACGTTAATTCAGAGGTCTGAGTACAAGTTTTAAATGTGACCCCTCTTCTATAACACACTTACTTTGGTTCCATTGATAGTACAAATAGTAGAGGTGGGAGGGGACAACCCCGACACACCATCCTCCTAAGGTAAATTACCCATGCCATCACACCATTCACTCAAATCCTTGTAGTTGGATTATTATAACTGCTAACACTGCCTGAATAAACCCCACATTTGAAGTGTCCTCTCCAAACCAGTCCAGTCTACCCTGCCAAATGCCTTCACCATGTCTAACATCAACAGGTTAGCTGGACTTTAAGTAAACCACTTTATTTCATCAATGAAATGGACTACTGTATGGATTTTGTTGAATACCTCTTTACCTTTTGAAAGGATGACAGCCCACAAACCATAGAATAAAAACAATCCAAACAACCAAAATAATCACTGCACCTCTTTGCAAGGGAGAATAAGGTTTATTGCATGCAAAAAGGGTCTCCGATGGTTCCGTAGAATCAAACTGACACAGATTTCCTCTTATCTCAAGACATTTAGAACCATCACGTGATGTGCACCCTCCTGTTCCAGAGGAGATTAAAGAGACTTGATGAGGCCAACTCTGCTATTGATGAGACAGTAGGCTTCCTCATTAACCCAGCCGTCATGGTGCACCCGAGTTGCACCCCGCCCTTGTTCTAAATTTATTGGCATCACCTCTCCTTCTCCAGTCTCGAATCACAAGAAATTCCAGACACAGCTCCCCCCTTTTCACATCCCAACTCCAGGTGCCCACGGATGACGTGACCAGGGCACTGGTCTTAAGTCTGAATTTTGAGGATTTTCTTACTTAAGTTATGTGTCTAAGTGTAATTCATATGGGGTGTCCACCCTGGGGTGAGGGCAGTAGTGTTCTAAATCTCTGCGTGGCTCATTTGCATCACAGAGCCTCATGCCCTGTTCCCATGAATTTGTCCTTCAAAGGGCACATCCCTTCCTGCTCTTTTACCACCTAACATTCTTTTCCCATCAGATCCAAACCCTCCAGCTGGATACAATTGGTGCTTATATGTGCACAATGGGTGCCTCTGACGTCAGATTCTCTCATGGGGAACGGGAATATGGATTCGTTTTTGGAGCTGAACTAACAGAGCTGCAGCTCCACACCAAGGCCTGCATTCTGGTTTGTTCATCATGTGCTAGGCCTTAACATCCAAAATGGCATTAGTCCTTTCACTTCTACTATAGTGACCTTGCTTCTACCACACTACCTTACTGATTGCATCTTCCACCTATGTCTGCTCTTTCCCCATAATGCACATCAATACATACTAATAATACAGCAACTGTACACTGGGCCTATAATGCTACCCCATCTGTAACCTCTGCAGCTTCACCATTAATATAGTTGTTGCTCTTTCTGTGTTGCTATATGTATTTATCTAATATGGGTCAGATCTAACTAATACAATGTATGTGCTTAAACCTGAACCGCTTTGGCATGGCTGGGACGCTCTGCGTGCCACCCAACACTTTTACAAAACCCTCCTGATGAAAGTGTATCAGTTGCAGCAGTGCACCTTCCAAATACTATGCCAACATTTTATTCCATAGTTTGATGTCCATGTGAAGTAGCTCAGTGGGCCTGTAGGATCAACATGGCTCCAAATCTTTCCCCACTTTTGTAATTAAACTGGTGGGAACATCCATTAACATATCAGAGGCAGCACCGAAAATCTGAAATGGTCTGGAAAGATCAACCAATGTTTGGTGAAATTCTAGAGAAAAAATTTGATATCAGTGAGTATAAATAAGTACTCTGCAAGGGAGTAATTCTCAGGAGATCCACCTCCCATGAGTATTCTTCTTGATAGTCTAAGTCCTATTCTTCAGCTGTGTAACGCTATGTAATAAAGTCTGCAAAAGCTTCTTTCTTTTGGGATTCTCTTACAACCCTTTCTCCTGCACTATCCCAGATTGATGTAATGAAGACCTTCTATTTCTTCACTTTGATTATGTTAGCAAAGAGCCTATCTGGTCATCTCCCTTTTCATAACATGCCTGTTTCAAATGTAGCAGTTGCCTTTCTGATCTATTTATATATAGGTTGTTGAACTGATGCCTGGAGTTCTGCAGTTTCCTGAAAACATTGTGTGACTCCCCTTCTCTATCTCCTCCCTCCAGCATCATGAATTCCACCTCTAAGAGTTCACAGGTTCTTTTGCATACTTTCCTGTACTTCCTTGAATCAGTGATTGGTAATCTCATTACCAACACATTAAAGGCACCCTATCTAATGTGCTGGCTGATTTGGCTGGTCACATATAAAGACAACAACTCAAATTGTGTTCAACCTTATTCACTACTGCCTTATCTCATAGCACATGTTGAGTAATGCACCAAGGTCTTTAACTAAATTCTTCTCCACATATTTTACAAATAATGTACAGTGGAGTGTGGTCTGACATAGGTGATGATCCAATTTTAATAGTCATATCAAAGCAAGAAGAAACCTAATACTAAAACAGAGTTAATTCCAATGAAAACATTGTGAAGATATGAGTAAAATATATATTCTCTCTAATTTCTGGATAAAAGAAACTCCAAGCATCCTCCACCCCAAAAGGAGTTAATCTCCCTTCACATTTTCATTCCATACCTTCTCTTCGCCTCCCATGCTTGAGTGATCTAGCTCCACAGACATATACAATGAGCCCCCCCCCCCCATTATCAGCCCTCCCTTCATAAGATCTTCAGGGAATCATAAACATTCTGAAAAGAACATCTGTTCTTTATTAAGTGCATAAATCCCAGCTAAGGGGAACTCCATCTACCACACATACAAGAACCAAAACATATCTGCCAGATGTTGAGCTCACCTTAAAAGGTATGTTTCTATGCAATAAAATAGACCCACCTGCTCTGCGGATGAATGGAAAATGTGAAAAGTGCCTATAATGGAGCCAAAACTGATAAGATTTCATCAAACGAGTTTCTGGAAAAATTGTAATGTTCACCTGTTTATACCTTAGAGAATTGCAGTCTCATTCTCTTACTTAGAGAGTTCAACCCTCCTATGGCAATGATCAGCATGCAAAGCATAATCTCCCAGTAGTAGCCATATACAAAGTAAGCTGATAGTGGTCAATGCCTTCCCTCTGCTTGGCATATACTTTTTATTAGTACCCGGCTGGGGCGTGGCTTCGACTTGCCAGCCAATGAGGAGGCTCAGCACGAGGGCTTTACCACATGGTAAAGCCTCCTCTCTGAGCCCCCTTAGAGCTGAAGGCAGCCATTTCCGCAACCGGATACCAGGTAAGTGAACACTCACCTGCATCCCCTTCTCCCACCCCCTCCCCCTTTAACACATCTCATCTCCCCCATACCACTTACCTGGTGCTGCTTGGTCCCTGGCTGGAGCTGGGAACACTAGTGTTCCCGGCTCGTCACTGACCAGACAATGGCCTCCATGGAAAGGGAGAAGGCACTACGTGTAGTTCCCTTCTCCCTAATCCATGGCGGGCATCTTTTTTTGTGGTTAAGAAACGGTGAACACGTCATTTCTCAACTTTAAGAAAAACACTATTGGTACCCTGGTGCGTTCTAATGCAATATTACCATTGCAGGTGGCATTACTGGGGATGGTTATGCCCCAGGCTACCTTTAAAGCCCTCACTTTGCTCGGGCTTCTAACTGGCCCAGGGCATTACCTGGCCTGGTAATGCCCCCGGCTCGGGTAAAATTGCTTATGCAGAGTATCCCTTGGATGCATACCACTTTCATCCCTCTTCACCCTCAAGAATCACCACCATCAAGGCCCCAACTTACCTCCATCTCCCATCCGCTTCCAAGCTTGGAATGCCACCATGTTAAACCCAGCATACACATCTTAGCCTCCCCCTTACCAGGCCATGCTTCCCATTAAATAACCCATACCACCACTACAAACACAAAACATTTATACCAACAGAGATTCTTCTAAAAGGCAGGCTGACAATTAACCAGATTTTCTCCATCTATTAGAAGTATTCTCTTCCTGTTCCAATCTCACATCCCTTTTTCTCATTGTATTAGATTATGAGTATCTTTCCCCAAAGAAAGTAATGAGTGTGAAGAATTATCATAATCTTGGCAGCAGCAACAGATACGTAAAGTGCTGATTTCTTCAATTTCTTTACAAAACATATTCTCTTTACTGGACACTCATGCCCAACATGCTGTCTGCTGAGAGCCCCCACTATTCTGCTTCTAACATGCATGCTTCATATCCAGTCCCAACTCTTTACAGCCTTCATCTATGGTCATAACATGGATCTGACTATCCTTGTGATGATAAATGAGACCATACAGGTAAAACCTATATGGAATGTTCAGCTCTTGCAACTATTTAGTAACCAGTCCAAATGTTATCCCTCATTAATGTGTGAGATGACAAATCCTGGAAGAACAATATTTTACTAATCTGAACATGAAAAGTATTCTTTCTTTTGTCACCAAAGATTAAAACTTAGTCAACATGGTCTGCGCCCTTCCTTCCACGCCAACTGTAATACACATTTGATGTGCTCTGTCCATTGTAAAATGGCAATTGGTATTTCCTGGTAGAAGTGATTTCCAAACTTCCATCAGAACAGCTGGCAGGGATATACCATCAACGCCCTCTTTTAAAAATGTCAGCTGACGATTATCTCTCCTTGAACGGTTCTTTAACTTGTCACATATGTGCATCAATTGAGTAACCAGTGATTGGACCACAAATATCACCCTTTGCATTTTTGGAGCTAATATAGCTCTGTACTTATTTCTTCAATGAGGTCTATGCTCTCACCCAGGGAAATCCCTTCCTGCTTCATTTCTCTGACATTCTTCTCTTTGTCTGCTCTGAGTTCCTTGATATTCTTGCTTATGCTCTCTGCCAAATTGTTTAGTTAGTCAGCCAATTCCTTTTTGCTGAATGCAACTGGAGAACCCCTTTGTGAGTTTGACAACGTGCTACTCTGCCCCAACATCCGGCTACTCCACCCCAACTTCCCCCTGCTTTATTTGTTCATCCAGGTTCAGTGATGTCAACACCTTATATATAACAAAACATTCCCTTGATTCTTTCTGTTAACCCCTTGTGCATATACACATCTGAAAATATTGCACGTGTCTCTTAATTCTGGCTGCCAAAACTGATGCACCCCTCAGAACAGTTACGGTTCATTGAATAATACATGCATAGAGGGTCTGAAATTTCCCTCCATAGCACTGATTCCTCTTCCAGGCCTGGTAACATGTCTTGAACTCCCATGCTGTGCAGCCAAACCCTCCTTCCACGGAGGTCACTCCTTGTCATCTTGGGTGCACCAAAGTTCTTTCCACCTAGAGGCTGGGTATTGAGCTGGATAAAGGGAGCTGCCTGTGCCCTCTTTCACCTCAGGGTACACAATGCCGATTCCTGAGCTCCTCCATTTCTGCCCAGTGGTGCCCACTTGCCAGGACCAGTCCTCGACTCCTCATCAGTGGATGCTATGTCCCATGGCCAGTCACCACGTCTGCTGCATGTCTTCTCCTGCCCGGTCTCACCGACCTCCAACAATGGATCCTCCACTCATGCAGATCATATGGAACAGCACCTGTGCATCTAGCAATGGGGTGGCTTCCTGCGAGTCATGCTTGTTGCAAAAAGAACTACTCCGCTCATTAATTACATGGTGTCTGCATGTGGCCTAGTTGGGATGGATCCCCACAGAGATGCATCTCACTAGGTGGACATCTTGGCCATGCCACCAAGAGATAATATTGTGTTATGTATGTACATATGTATGTATGGATTTATAAAGTTCATACCTATCTGTGAAACAATGTCATGCTGTACCCAGGAGATGCATAGATAGGGTGCAGGCATAGCAGAGTCTGCTGGCATGGGAGCTTTGGGGCAGCTCTGAAGGGGGAGAAGTAGTGTTGAGAGAAGCGATCAGCAATTGGTAAGATGTTGTTTGAAGATTGGGGCCTTGAGCTCTTTCCTGTGTGTAAGATGGAGGGGGCAGTCGAATTGGCAACTTGTTCCTGACATATGATGCATAGCAGAAAAAGGCCTCTTTTCTGGTTATTTACCATTAAGAGTGATTTGATTACAGTCTGGCAATGTCATGACCTCTGGTGATCCATTAGCTTCCGGAGATAGTGAGGTTCTCAGTCATGCAGAGTGGTGTTGTATTTGTGTCTGCTGTCTAGTTGATGCAGGATTTCTAGAAATGTTAAATGAAAATTGGGTATTTGGACGCCTGTGTGTGGCTGCCTTTTCTTCAGAAGCCACCGTCTGCAGTGTTGCCAGATGCTGTTGAAAGGTGATTCTTGTGAAGGCGCCATACGTGGGCGAAGGGGAAGTTAGTACAAATGTGACAAAGCACGGAATGAGGGAAAGAAGCCCGCCCACCAACCCAGAAACGTTGATAAATAGGCACTGGCGCGCGCACCAGCGCTTGCGCACCGAGAAGAGCCTGTTTCGCCTGGGGAGAGCCTGCTGTGCCTGCCGTACTTGTGATCACCGTGTTTCTGTGGACTTTCATGTGGACTTTCATGGACTGATTTAAGCTTTTTCTGTTGTTAAGGAAACAAGCCCCGCCCACCAACCCGGAAACGTTGACAAATAGGCACTGCCGCGCGCACCAGCGCGCATCGAGAAGTGCCCGAAAGTGCCTGTTTCGCCTGGGGAGAGCCTGCTGTGCCTGCCGTACTTGTGATCACCGTGTTTCTGTGGACTTTCATGTGGACTTTCATGGACTTATTTAAGCTTTTTCTGTTATTAAGGGTGAGGCATTTAATACCTGAATACCTGAATATGCATATATACTTCTCAAGTATACATTAAGTTCCCTAAATAGTTATATATATATCTCTTTTAGAAACAAGCCCCGCCCTCCAACTCGGAAACGTTGACAAATAGGCACTGCCGCGCGCCATAGCGCGTGCGCACCCAAAAGTGCCCGGATGTGCCTGTTTCGCCTGTTTATCCTGGGGGTCCGGGGCTCGGGCCCACGAAATGTATCGAAATGATGTTCATGTAATTACGAGCATCAAGTGAGAGAGGTGAGAGAGGTTGTAATTGGTCTTCGTCATAGAGGTAGAACGAGAGGTATCGTGATTGAAATACCATTTTGTATCTCGGGCTCTGTTGAAGGGCTTGTTCACTTCGCCGCATAGTAGCAGGCGGCAAAAAAGTCCCGTGTCCTCTCTGGTGAATATGTTGCTACAGTAGCACAACGACGTGCACTTTGATAGTGATTTCCGACAGTAAGGGCTGTGTTACATGTCCATCATACGTCCATTAAATCCAGCTGCTGTACAAAGAAGTAAGCAAACTCAATTGGACTAAAAGAAAACGGCGGGAAGGTAAAAATTGTACAAAAAATGTAAAAAAAAAAAAACTGCCCCAGGGAGAGGGTGTTTCTGTACAGGGAGTATGGTGGGAACCCTAAGGAGTGGCACAATACCAACGCAGTGTGGGGCCCATAAAAAAGTGGAGAAGCAAAACACAAGAGGCAAATTGACGAGGCAAAACACAATCATTGCAAGTGGGTCTTTTGTATTTACACAGACAATAAATCCCTTAGTGATAAGTCCCCTCCCTACTAAAATGAATGATGAAGATACTAGGGATGCTCTGGGGGTGGTTGAGATGGACAAATGGGAACTAAGTGGTATAGACTTTCTGCCGCTAACAAATGTAGTTAGTGATAAGATAATGGCACAAATGGAATCATTCAAGAAGACAGATCTTCTTGAACAGACAGCGCAGAAAAGTTTTTTAAGCATGCAAGAAATACCGGTAAGACCTTCGGTACTAAATATGGATGATTCCCTGACCTCCACACCTCAGCCGGACACGTCCCTCCTGGCCCCAGCAGTAAGTGCGGAGTTAGACAGAAGGGTCAGGCTTTCTACTGGCCCTTCCACCCCTGCGAGGGCTAGGGGAGGTGGACTTGAAAATGTACATCTACACAAATCCACTATTGGAATAATGGAGGAGTATGAGATTCCAATAAAACAGGACCACTATGAGAACAAAATGGGTAAAACGATGGCCTTTTTTGGAGGTGAGGAAACGGGCGATGGCAAGTCAACTCCAAACAAATGTTCTAGCCCGACCAACTCTGTTCCCCCTAGGAGTCAAGAGACTGAGGAACTGATGTATACCCAGCCCAGCAAGGAACTAGAAGGGGGTGAAATCATGTCAGAAACTGAGTCTTTTCCGGTCCTAACCAGGATACTCAACCTCCTGTATAAGGGACACGAAAGGACTCATGGCGAGATACAGGAGTTAAGATACATGATGGTAGAGTGTACAGAAAAAATGAGTAGGCTGGAGGGATTTGTACATGCCTTAAATATGAGCAAAAAAGAAGCGTCTATAGACCCCCTAAGAGTAATAAGATAATGCTTAATAAAGGCTCCCAAACAGAAAAAGAACCTTGCGAGAATGAATGCAATGGGAAAATAATTTGGGAAGATGCAAATGAATTGAAAAGAATGATACTAATTAACCATGATAAAATTAAAACTGTGGAGCAACAAGGCGAGAGGCTGTGGGGAAGAAAGAAATTAATACAGCAATGACCACAGAGCAGAAAGTAGGAAAAACGCTGTATAGTCCATCAGCATTACTGAATGTGATGGAGGATGAGGATTCCTAAATACAAGTACAAAATAAAGAAAACAGAGGTGATCAGAATCAGGAAGAAGAGATACCGTATGTGTACGTCGTTTCACGCAGAGAAAAGAAAATGAGAGCAAGGGCCCTGAAGAGAAGAGCCAAGAGTGAGAAGGGGAGTACTGCAATGGAGTCTAAAAAATTAAAAAATCAACCTTCTCCTAAAATGAACAATACCTCTTCTAACATTAAAGATATATGTAGCCTATCAGTAGAGGGAGGCCAACTAGACTTCTCCCAGTTAAATGAAGAAAGCAAAATAGCTTTGGAGGTGAAGGAAATAAGGGATAAACAAGATTCATTCAGGAAGAATGGAATGGACACTATTGTGGGTACCCAATCAAAGAATAACAGTAAGGAATATGCAGAAGCCACGAATACCCTATCAGAAGCCATGAATCATAAAGGGAAAATGAGCAAAGCTAATTCTAAAAATAAAGGGTCCAAGGCAAATAAAAAAAAATGATCATAAAAAATACAAAAGAAACAGAACGGAAGTAAAGTCGAAATTATTAAGGAGGAAAGGAGTATTCAGCAATTTTTTGGTGTAAAACATAAGCAAAACCCTATAGCAGACAGAGTCCCGGATAAGGTGGAAAAAGTAGAAGAAGCCAAAATACCCTGTAAGGCAGTAGATAGCCAAAAAGATCTTATTAGCTCTAAACAGTCTGAGGAGACAAAATCAGCGGGAGAGCAGGGTAGTGAGGATACAAATAGTAGTGAGCTGAAAATGACACCTAGTGAAGATATTAAAACATTGGTACAAGAGGCTCTTATCAAAATTCTGCAGAACCCCTCTGCGTTGGGATCTACTCCACCATCTGGACCATTGTCATTTGCTCATAAAGCTTTTGAGAGCCAACAGCAGAGATTTACTCCACCATCTGGACCATTGTCATCTGCTCATAAAGGCTTTGAGAGACGACAGCAGAGATTTGTCTCGCAAGGGGTTGTGGAAGAAAAGAAAAACCAGGAGGAGCAGGGACACAGGGCCCAAATGAATGAAGCTGGTCCTGATACACGAGAGATCGCACAGAAACAAGGGACGGTTCTGATAAACACACAAGAAGGTGAGAGGGACCGGGGAGTGGAATGTAAGGAAGGGGGGCCAATAGTAAATAAATCTAGAAACGAGCCTAAGGATTTTGTAGACCGGATTAGGGAGATAGCCGAAATGTGGAATATAAAGCAGGGCCATGAACAAGGCAGGGAGTACAATTGTGATAAGGAAGGGAAAAGGGACAATGAGAGAGGGAAGAAAAGGGAGGGGGAAACTAGTAGAAACTCAAGGATAGAGGAGCAAGAGAAAACTCTATATAGTGCTTGGCCAGAAGATCAAAGAGAATGGAGAGAGCCGAAATTTGTGGATGACCCTAGTGTCATATTAAATTTCATGCTCACAATAGAATGTCCCTCCTCATTACACAGAGGGCGGATACTCTCCCTGTTCAATGAGATACCCCGGCTCTCCCTAATTACATCAAGTGATATTAAGCTCATTGATTACATACACCCTACACGATACGATTGTGTTAGGATTGTGTTCTACTCAAGAGCCACATATGAACTGGCACTTACGGAAGGAGTGGCACTTCAACGATTTGGGTACGACATAGTAGATTTCAGTCAGGGCTCCGGGAAAAATCAGGGAAGAGAGATGGGAACATATCCCAGTGAGACGCAAGGGAGAAAAAATCGAGAAGGAGAAAGAAGTTCGACAGTAGAGACTCATTTAAATGAGATGGCTGAGTAAAGGCGGCTTGCATTGACTCTGCAAGAACCAATCTCCAAAATTCAAGGCATGAAAGATTCGACCTAGAGTACGGCAAAACTCAGATTCCTATCATGGAATTCTAGGGGATCGTGAGCCTTGCTATACTCTTATGATACATGCTCGGTGGTCTCTACCTATTCTGTCCTATGCATACAAGAAAAGTGGGCAGTTACCCAGATAGTATTAGATGGTTTCACTGTATTTCAAGAACTAGCACAGAAAAAGCTAAAGGGGAGACCTTCGGGGGTCTCTTAATTGCTTTGAAGAACAATATTGATTTTAAAACCTTAACATTTTTTAATATAAGTACAGGATGTATAGCCACCCTCGTTAAAATACGTTGCAGGAAGCAACCCTCACTCTTCTTAATTTGAAATATATACTGGCAACCTGAAGGTGATCTAAAAGCATTTATCGATGCCATAGACAATGTAATACAAGAATGTCAGGATATGAATGAGGAATTACACGTAATCATGTGTGGGGATTATAATTCTGAAATATGCTTGGAAGAAGGCAGAAATGAGTACACGTCTGGTCGTAAAATTGGTGAAAGATTTGACTCGCGTAAATGTCAACAGGGGGACATATGGACCGTCTTTTTGGGAGGTTGGGGCCTGCAAGGAGCAAATGATTTAATGGAAGATTCAAAGGACAAAACAACATGGTCTAATGGTAAATGGGCATCCACTATAGATTATATCTTTGTTAGTACCAACATTTTTAATCTTGCCCAGGATTTTGCTTTGATTGGCACAAAGGAGAGTGATCATAAAATGTTAATAATAACATTGTGGGTAGACACGTATGAGGGGGGTGATAAATACTATAACATAAGAGTGGAAACGAATACCAATTTGAACAGAATCTCCTGGCATAAAATGAACATTGAGAAAGTAAACGTACTATTCCAGGCAGATTTTGAAAATAATGTGTATGCCCAAAAAAAATGTACTGTCACGACTCCTTTGGATATTACATCAAATCTGTAATCAGAGATAAAGCGGGAATCAAATATAAGGTAAAAAGTACGGGAGGGCACAAGCATGCATACTCTGTAAAAATGAGGACACTTAAGCAGGGAAGAAATCGTGAAGTCTCAGGTTTTCGTAGGCATTGAACAAGCCCTCCTACAATGGAGGAAGCCCAGGAACTTCACGAAATAAAAAAATAAATGGAATCGAAACTAAGGTGTATGCACGCAAAGCTCCTTCAGGGAGATGCAGAGGCTATGCTAAGAGCGTTGTACAATGTAAATACCCGTAGATTCTGGGCACTGGTTAACAATGGAGGGCAAGCTCAAACAAAAGTTCTGACAACTTGTGTTAATGCGGAGAAGTGGGAAGGACACTTTAGTAGCCTGTATCCTCCACCAACTGTGGTATGGGTCCCGTTACCAGAGACTGAAGATGCCACATGGAATATTCCCTTTTGTGTTAACGATATTGAATACATCATTGTGAAAAGCTCTCCATCCAGGGCCCCTGGGCCAAATTTGCTCTGCAACAGGGTTATGAAAGAGAAAGCTAACTTATGGGCCAAAATGCTATTTTTCTTTTTTAAAGACATCATAAAGAAACATCTAATTCCAAATAGTTGGAGAATGTCTTACGTAGTCCCAATTTATAAGAAAGGGGACAGGGCTTTACCAACTAGCTATAGGCCAATAGCCCTTTTGGATGTTGACTCCAAAATATTTGCAAGCCTAGTTTTAGAGCGTATTTGGAACTGGATGGATCTGTGTAATATTCTGTCGCCCTTTCAGTTTGGCTTTAGAAGGAATGTAGGCACTGATGCAGGAGGTCTTTTAATAAATATTATGCAAAGAGCGGCATGGACCTCCGGAAATCATCCTATCTATTTGGCATCAATGGATTTAACATCTGCTTTCGATTTAGTCGATAGATCAATATTGTGGACAAAATGAACACACCTTGGGATGCCTGATTCTCTATTGTCAATTGTATCCAACATGCACCAGGACTCTAGAATCAAGACCAGACTTAGTATGGAAGGAAATTTGTCCCAAGAAATAAGGGTTAAAAATGGATTTAGGCAGGGCTGCATATATGCTCCAACTTTATTCAATTTATACTTCTCCGATATAGGAGAGAGCTTTAAAAAATTGGTTGTAAATTCATCTAACGTGGAGGGAACTAAGATCCAGTGGACTGCCTATGCAGATGACGTGACTCTCTACGATCACACTCCCATAGGCCTCCAACGACTCTTAACTGCTTTTAAAGAATAAATTATCAAAAATGCACTAAAAATGTATTACTCAAAAACAACAAGTGTTTGTTTGTCAAATAAGAAAAAACAAAAAATGAACACTCTATTTCTAAATCATGAAAAATTACCAACAAGGAACGTAATAAGATATCTAGGCTACCCAGTTTTTGGAAACAAGAATAAGGCAATCTTTAGGGCTCTATTGGAATCTAAAATCACTCCTATGGTTTCTCAACTATGTAAAGTTGATGGAAAATACGGTAAATTCTCTTTATTGCCCTCTATTCGCCTGTATAAAAACAGAATAGTGCCTCAACTGTGCCATGGACTAGAACTGGCACTGTTATGGTGCCGGATGGAAGTAACTGCAAATGAATCCAAAATCGTAAAAACTATGGTACGTTGCTTGCCAAAATGTGTGCCTTTGGTGGCATTAAGATATGAGCTTGGCTTGCTTTCGATTAGAAGCACCATAGAATGGCGCAGAATGGCCCTATTCAGGAAGCTGTTAATTAGCAAAGATACTACTCTATATGATATAATGGGCAGAGGCATTAGGAGTGGCGCTCCTACATCAAAGTACCTCAGGGACATGTTGGAAGAAGCAAATGAAATTCTGGACAAATTAGGGTTCCATAGAGATACACTTATTACAAACCCAAGGAAAATAAAAAAAAAACTCTTGCTTCATTCCGATTGGAATTCAACTGTCCAAGAGGTTAAGATGACTCATTTATATAACCATATGGTCTCGGAATACAAAAAAATGGGGGAGCTTGCACCATATCTATCAACATTTCCCGATAAAACCTGGAGACATGAGTATATGAGATTTTGCTTCAATGTGCTAGGTACAGGACAAATAGTAGATATTAGAAGTGGTCAGAGTAAGGGATATTCCTTTTGTAGATTTTGTAAACAAAAGGAAAATCTGGAGACCTTGGAGCATCTACTGACCAGATGTAACGGACTTAGGAACTAACGTATTAGTCACTTTAGCATATATGTACCAAATACAGAATGTGTTGATTTAGATCTTTTGTGGCTTGATATGTTACACGGTAAAAGAATCAAACTACAGATTGCCGTAGTCAGGTTCTTAAAGAACTATTGTTGTCTTTAAATAAAGGGCAAATGGCCTATTCTACAGGGCAAGCGATCAAGCAGTTAGTGCAACTTTTTAAGAAATGGAAAGAATCAAGATATGTTGTAAAGGACATCCAGAATTTGGGTAAATTATTTTTTTTTCTTTTAACTGTACAATGTTGTAAAAACTGAATTGTAGGTGGTAAATATGAATTTCATATGGAATTAATTTTGTAAAACTTATATTAATTATGCTGTTTTTAAACCACAAAGAAATCTTTTGTAAAAGTTACTATGTAACTATAAACAAAAAAAACAAAAAATGAAAATTACAGGAGTATGAGAGTTAATTATTTATAGTGAGGATTGGTATGACATTAAGCATAACACTAACAAATAGAATGTACAGAAAGGAGATTATATTAAGATTAGGTTACCAGGATTAAAGAACAAAGGTGACTCTAGGATCACTAAATCAAAAATAGTAAAGAGTGCATGATATTTTATATAAGGATGAAGATGGTAAAAACTGGAACAAAAATAAACTTGTGAGATATTGATGAAGAATTCAATACAAAATGTGATGCAAGAGGAAAAATAAGGATATCTCAGCCAAGGAGGAGTTAATCCAAATCAAAAAAACAAACTTCTCCAAAGACTATGAACTGTATAATCAACTTTTCATTTGAATATCTGAAAGATGTAGTTTGTAGTATGCGTAAGATAATGGTATGTGTATTTGAAGGCTGTGCGATTTATGCTAAGTATCTGATTTTTGCATGGAAAGACAATGTATATCTGTGTGTGTGTGCACGTGCGTGCGTGTGTGTGTGTGTGTGTGTGTGTGTGTGTGTTTGTGTGTGGGCGCATGTGTGTGGTTGAGTAAGATTATGTGATAGTAATTGGTCCAACATCCTGTTATGTGAAGGTACATCCCGGATACTCCTGCATTATTTATCTCAATAAAGAGTTCATATAACATCCAAAGCAGTGTGGGTATTTCAACTACCCACTCACAGAAGACCTTACAAGATCCAGAAAGTGGATGTGTGTTTACAATCGGACACATTCCCAGACCAGTATGCAGGCTCATCATCAAGCTTCAGACTAAAGCAGCCAGTGAAGGGTGTTTGCCAAAGTGTCCAAACTGTTTGCCAGATTGGTGGTTCGTCCTCTTCTCTTTCACCAAAACACCTGCCAGTTGCTCATCATGCCAGTCTGAAAGATATCAATCTCACTACCCACCTATTAAAACCTAACAAACTCATGTGTAATGGAGGGGCGGGATAATCCAGCCCTGCGCAGACCAGGTAGGCCAGGGAATCCCGGGACTAAAAACGGAAGGGTCAGAGTAAATGACAAAGGCCTGTTTTATTGAACATTTGTAAAACAGGGACAGCAGTAAGCACACAAGTCTCAAGCTCTCTAATTTTGTAATGCAAAACAACGTACATCACTTCTGATGTCACAACGTTATCTGTGTTGGGATTGGGATAATTGTATCATATAAGTATATAATCTATAGGAGTCGACATTCTGATTGGTTTCACTCTATGTGATGTCTCCACCTGGGACCACTTCTAAATTGATAATGGCAGCTGTATGTCAACTTTACGGCTTTGGATTGGTTCATGCAACTGTTGCAAAACAACAACATTTCAAAGCAATGATTGGTTGGCACTGGCTACTCCAACCTTGATTACTTGGCAGGTCATCAGCATATGAGCAACATTTTATAGCAGGGGAAACGACATCCATGTGCCGCCGTTCCCAGTTATAACCCACCATCTCTGATTTCCTAGGCCACACGCCAGGGTTTCAGCTTTGAACTAAGTTCTATATTGTATCTTTTATTTTGAGAACTCTGAGGGAGTGAAGGTCTTGGTTTCTCTTTGTCCCAAACTATTGAATAGCCCTTGTCCTCCAACATTAAGTCACGTGTGAGGAGACCACATTTTGAAATATTATTATGCTTGGCTTTTACCAGGATTTTAACCTATTTTCCCTCTCTGTATTAGTCTTAATTAATGAGCACCTAATCCTTGAAGGCTGTCTGTTTCTTTATTTTATCTAAGAGAAATATGTCTTACGCTTGGGAACTGTTTATCTCATGCGCTCTTTGGTACCAGCCTGAACCTCCCTTTTCTATTGTAACCTTGGTGCGCTTTGCAGCTACTGTCCGGTATGTTAATCTCTGTGCATTATAGTTAATTCAGAGAATTTGTTTTTCCTGCAGCATCAATGCTCCTTCAAGCTCTTCAATCAATTCATTTGAGCATGGTAGCACCATCCATTTTATCCAAAATGTCTGCTTACTACTGTTGCGTTTCTGCATTAAGCCTGCATTATGTGTGTTCATGTGCATCTTCCGTTACAGCAGATATATTCGAGTATATGTTTTCTAGTTTCTATTGAGTGCAATGTATATTCTTCATGTATAAATGCAGGTTGATCTAATGTCCATGTAACTTCATGATGAACGTATATCTGCTTTGTGTCTCATGCATCTATGTGTGTCAGAAGTGGGATGGTGTCACTTGCTTTCATTATTCTTTAGCTATAGCATGTACATTTATGTCAGATCTTGTAGGCTAATCTCTTCTGCGATCGTTCCAGGGTAAGGCCGATATTGTTGCCTTAGTGAATAACGCCTCTGGTGTCTGCAGTATTTTTCTGGAGGGGGGCAGTTGTCAAGGCTGATGCGCTTCTCTCATTTCTATGATATAGAGGCAGGAGAGGGGTTGATGTCATGGATGATGAATTCATCTGTCTTTTGACTTTCCCCCTCTGGTTTAGACTTTGACCACTTCTCTCAGAGGACCCTCTGCTCAGTAAAATGTCTTGAGTGTCCATATCTTTGTTACCCCCCCAAGTCACCCAAATGCATTATTTGTTTGTCTACGATCCATCCAGGTCACATAGCAGTACTGCCCATCAGGTTTGCAGAATGCCCATTGTCCCACGTAATTATGGGGGTCTCAAGGATAACAAAATCTGGGTCCTGGAGAGGCAATAGGACTTTGCTTTAAGTCCAAATGAGGTAGGTTTTCCGTTTGTGTGCATTTGTGTATCATCACATCCATGTTTATCACTATCTGTGTCCTTTTCACCTTCTTAGGCATCTTATTGCATTGATGGCTATTCTCAGACTGCAAAATCCCAGTAGCACCAACACTAGTATTGCTATTAGTACCTTGAATGCAGTGACCAGCCAGGAGAGGATCTAGGAGAACAAGGACGTGAACCAGTCATCATTTCCTATCTCTTCTACCTCTTCTTCCTTCTTTGTGTGGAGGTCTGTCAGGAGGGTTATGTCTTCCGTAAGGTTCCCGTTTTCCTCATCGTGAGCAGGTGTATGTAGGTACAGCAAGATGCACCAATTTTCGCACATTCACAAACCTCAATGGCTGTGATTAGGTTGAGGACATATCTGTTCTGAAGAGTAATGAACCTTATTGCTCTCAAGTCTTCCTTTATGGCATTGACGTCCTTTACTGTTGAGTTAATCATTTGCAATTACTCCCATTAGATTATTTGCAACCCCTTAGCATTTGTGGTTTCCTGTACTCCAGGGAAAACAGACGCAAAGAACATTTCTGCCTGACTGAATAACCTCTGCCCCATGGTTTCTCATTGAGTGCTGCTTCCCTTTTGGTGGAGATATAATTACTACCTATTTTTGCTCGTATCATGTTACTGGCTGTTTTCTTTCTCTGGTGTGCATCTATATTAGGGAGCTCTGTACTGTGTACATCTGTTTCGGCACTATCAGAGTGGGTGGTTTATCAGCACTGGGAAGCACAGCTATCCCCAATCTGGTGCTAGTTTCAAGTATGCTTTGGATCTACAGGCCCAATAGCGATCCATTAATACTGAAGTTTTGCTTTCTTTCCCAGAACCTCAAAGACTCGCTTACACCCTTTGTTTTTTCCAACGATTATCGTGCAATTATTTTGGAAGCAAAGCATATAATTTCTTAAGGGCACTATTTGCACAGGTCTCCCCTCATCATCAGTAATTTTGTAATGTTAGGCCAGTGGTCAGTGCACACCTTATCTTTATTTACCACAAACTCTTCCAATTGTTCTAATTATGCCCAGGCTTTGCATACTTTTAGCTCGTCAGTCCACCCCTCAGGTGTGAGCCCTCTTCCTTTTATTTGCAGCTGTCCGTGTTCCCAACATCCAGGTATTCCTTTCCCATTTTTATCATTGCATTGCAACATTTTATTCTCTTCAAATCTAACTTCTGCTCAGGGTACTTCACGTTGTTCATATCTTATTACCTGGTTTATTATCTCTTTTTTTTACCATGGATTTAATCCCTTGTACATAATTATCTTCTCGTTGGGACTTTCCTTTATTTACCCATAACAAGGATGCAGTTTGCCCTTGGAATTGTTCTTGGGATAAACAGAGTGCCAGATGGGTGAGGCAATGTGCTTTTACTTCAGGTATTGCTTTGTCTATAAAGACCCTGGACGCGCCCCTAGTATAGGGCCTGAGAGAACACACATAGCAGCTTTCATCAGATGTCTCTCGCCCTGCCTGAGTCATGTGCTGATACCACATATTATTACTTATTTGGGCAGATTCAGCAATGTAAGCATTTATGTAATGGGAATTGGTGCCAGTGCCCCACCTTTATTTAATTTAATGTATTTATTCAACATTTATATGGTGCCTATACAGCAGAAAGTGTTTCCAGGTGCCACAAGACAAAAGAGGGAAGGGGACATAGGAGAAAACAACAATAGCAATCCTACTAGACCTTGTGACATTTGAGTTGGGCAAGTGCAGTATCAAAAAGTGTGGGGGGAGGGGGGGAAGATCAGGGAATGGGCTGGGAGGGAGGGGGAGAAGATGGGAGAAGTGCTGAAGGGAGGGAGCCTGGGGGGCTGGGTAAGTGATATGGGGTGCCCAATTGGGCTAGTGCCAGGGGGAAGTAAGGGATAGGGTGATAGTGTGGGACAGTCAACCTGGAAGGCTATTCAAGGAAGGTAGCCCAAGGGCAAGTGCTGGGGAGGGCTGCAGAGGGGAGACTGGACGAGGGAGGCCTGAACCCAGTGAGATTTATGCCGGACACTGGGCATCCATTCAGTGGTAGGAGGAGACCAGCAGGGGAGAGAGATAGAGAGAGAAGGAGGAGGAGAAATGGAAGGTCTTGAGGAGCTTCCGGAACTTAATGAGATCCGTCTCAAGATGGAGAGCGTCATGGAGGCCGTTCCAAAGGGAGGCTACTGCCGAAGAGAGAGCTCCACCTCCCACTCTCTGCTTGGAGAAACATCTGATCTGCAGAGAGTTGGAGCTAGAGACCCGGAAGACTCTAGAAGGGGGCTGTTTTAGGAGAAAGAGTTGAATGTTGAGAGGTACCAGACCCTGGAAAGCCTTTTGGATGATACAGAGGGACTTGAATTTCAATCCTTGCAACCACAGGTAGCCAATGGAGGGATTTTAGGGCTGGGAAGATGCAGTCCCTGGGCTTGAGACAAAAGATATGTCTCTGGATTAGTTGAAGTGAGGAAACAGGCAGATTAAGGAAGAGGCTGTTGCAGTTATCAAGCCCTGAGAGAACCAGAGCTCTAGAGACATTGAGTTTCTGAAGGAAGGTGAGGAAAGGGAGAATTCCTCTGAGGAGGGGGAGATGAAAGTGGGCCTTCGTAATCTTTTAATCTGTTTAGTAGCAACAGAGTGGGTTGTTGCTTCATCCAACATAGTTATGGGCATCATATTAGTATACATTTGCTTGGGTGTATTATATAGAATCACTTCTCATAGTGCCAGGAAGATAAAGAATTAAAGGCAGCAGGAGGTGAAAAAGGCACCTTCAATCATCACTACTAATGTGTCCACCTGTTGTAAGGGGGCATGGCCGTTATGCAGTCTACGTGCCAAAAGCCTATACCTAACAGAATTAAAAAGATACATGTTCTTCACTTTTTACTCAATACTTTCATGTTGATCTTCTGGTTGCCAGGGGGTACCTATAGGAATAATTGCATAATAATTGCGAAGAGGATGCGTTCGATAGCAAACCTAGTCCTAGGGTCTACTAACAGTGAACTAAGAGGCACCTTACTTGTCTTGAATGCCTTATAGCTCTCAATTATAAAAGCAAAAATTACAGTAATGTTCTTAGAGGTAACATCGAATAACAGGGTGTGAAAATGTGTTTGATTCTTCTGGTTTCTTCAAAGTGCAGACATTTTTATTGTGCAGTTAAGAGTGTTCATTAGAGCAAAAGTTTGCTTTAGCTGGCGAGTTGTCTCTAAGAAACAATGTATTATTGCCGTTCCCCTAAACATTGCCTGCTTCTTGTTACAGATCTCATCTGGACCCTCTTCACTTCTTCGTCTGTCTCGGCGTATGGGGTTGATGGGAGGTGGGTCTCACCTTTGCAGGCTTTAACATCTCTGAGGAGAAGAAGGCTTTTCTTCCTTGTACCTTGACAGCGGTGGGAGTTACCTCCTCCACCACAAAGGGGCCCTCAAATTTTGGTTTGTGCCAGATTCCAGTAACATTTTTTACATAAATATGATCACCAACATATAGGGCGGGGGTGGAGCAAACTCTGTAGGTCGGCCTGTTGATTCTCTTCATCATTCTTCGACCCCACCTGCTGTGTGCAAATCTTTTCGGAAATAAAAGAAACATTTGCTGTCATGGCAGCCAAATATTCATGCATTTCACTTCCAAGAATAATAGTCGTAGTATGGGCATCTGTTCGTGCTCTAGTAGGAAGAGCAAGAGGTGTGTGCATCCGGGGTCCTGTCACCAACTCTTGAGGAGTCAGGTGATGGTCTGAACTGGGCTGATTGTGTAATGCTAATAAGGCTAAGGGTAAACAAGGGAGCCATCCTCTGTTCAGGATAAATTTAAATGTGGCTATCCTCTCTTTCGAGGAGACCATTGAGCCTTTCACAAACCCTGTTTTCCTGTGACCCCATTAGCCTGCGGCTGATAAGCGGAAGAGAATGTGTTCTTAATACCCAGTAGAATTCTGATGTGCACAAACAATTCATTCACAATGTACGGTCCGTTCTCAGACCGAAGGGCTTCACACACTCCCCATCTTCAGAAAACCTCTCTTATGAGGAATGTGGCAGCACAGGTGGTATCGGGGCATGTGCATGGACCTGCTTTGATCCATCGGAAGAAAAGGCACACGACTACCAACATGTATCTATAGCCGTTACAATTTTGGAGCATATCTACATAATCGATACGCAAATGCTGGAAAGGTCAGGTAGGATGGGGTATTGTTCCTCTCACCATTTGCAACGTATGCCCTGAAGTATATTTCTGGCACACCGAAATTTACTATAAAAGCAGCAACATATTCATCAATATTAGGTGAATACCAATCCTCCTAAGTCAAGGATGCAAGACTTTCTTGTGTTGTATGTGCAGGATGGCGGAGCTGATCTAATGCTACCTTGAGTAATGCGAGGGACAAGACCAGTTTGCCTGTGCTGTCCACATTGCATTAGTAGGCGATAAAGAGCACACGTTCCTCTTTCAGAGCTCCTGCCCTTCTTGTGGTGCATGTCACTGCAGTTCAATTATTTGGGCTATGAGTAGAGAATTAAACCCCTCTTTCATCATCATGCTACACATTCTTGTTTGTTTATTAGGGGGTGCGTCAAATCCAAATACTTAGGGAAAATATACTGCTTTTTTTTACTTCTGTGTCAGCTGCCTCATTACAGCGGAAAATGAAATCTACACTCTTTGTGTGGGTAGCACACTTCACCACTGTGATGGGTAATGGGAGTTGTAGCGCGACTATGAGTCTGTCCAATAATGGTGCATGCTGCACTGGTGTGCTGTCTGTGCAAAGAAAGCCCCTCCTTTCCTAATGTCACAGTCCTGCATGTACTGTTGATGCTACACAGGCAGAGTCTGAATACACTGTGATCTCCATGACCTCATGTATTTCAAGGGCTACACTAAGCGCAACTAGCTCAGCTGCTCATGCTGAAAAAATGTAGAGGCAACCTTGCGGTCGCCACTACCTCAAATTTGCCATTCATTTTTAATTTTACCACTGCAATCCCAGTGTGCCTTTTCCCTGAATCCTTGTCAATAGTCGATGAACTGTCAATTAAGAGTATTTACCCCCCTTCAATGCTGTTTTCTCTAACATCGGGTATGTAGTCATAATGTTCAGTTTACTTTGTGCAGTCAAGTACATTGTCTCCTTCCTTTATTGGCTCTGCTATGAACGTTACTGGATTTACTATTTTGCACCTCACTGTCTTGATTGATGGGTTCAAGATAATCACTTCATACCCAGATGCTCTCTGCTTAGTCAATCTTTTGGGGGATTTCTGAAGAATGGAGAACAGTGCATGCTCCACATACAATGTAATTTCACAGCCCATTCTGATAGTGGCTGAATTCTAAATACCAAAAGCTGCCGTAGCTAGCGGTTGCTCACAGGGATTTTGGCCTCTCATCACTGGGTCTAGAATCCCTTTGTAATAAGCTAATGGTTTGTGTCCCAAGGAAGCTTTCCGAATGAGCACTGCTGTCATTACCACTCGATTTCAGTGTTAAAATAGAAAGAATTCTGCACTATAGTCAGGGATCCCTAAAACAGGTCCTGTGCTTATTGCTTCCTTTAATTCAACAAAATGCTTCTGTCATTTAACTGGTCCAAACTACACTGCTGTTGTCTTTCTGAGCTTCCTTAAGTCCCTTCCAAAGGGGTCTGGCATATGTGCTGTAGTCAAACTCCAATGCCCTACAATAGTTACACAGTCCTAGAAATTGCTGCATTTCGCTTACTGTGTTTGGCTGAGGTGTTTTCATGACCACTTCTGCTATCTCAGTGTTCACATTCCTGCCGTCTTGAGATATCAGCTGTCCAATATACAATACTTCCTCTTGACAATACTGTCATTTCTCCTTGTCCGCCTAATATACCCTTTGTCTGCCAGGATTGTCATCAGTTGTATTGAATCATTTCTGCACTGTTCCTTTATGTCAGTACACACCAAAATATCATCCACATACTGGATCACTGTGCTGTCAAGATGTAAGTCTCCTAAGTCCATTTGGAGTACCCTGTTGAAGATAGATGGGGGCTCACAGTACCCTTGTGGTAAACACATATGTTTCCACTTGTTATTTCTATATGAAAATGAAGTAAAGTCTTGTGGTTCTTCATGAAGGGGGATTGACAAGAATATGTTTTTCAAGTCAACAACCGTAACACATTTGGCTCTGGCTGTAATATTGCATAACATTGTGGCTAGATTGGGGACCAATGGAAATTCTTCTTCAGCAATATTGTTTAGGGGGCGTAAATCCTGTATAAATCTCCACGACCCCTCATGGGGATTCAGAGGGGACCAGTATTCCTTGCTGTATGAGCGCTGAAATTGACTCATAAATTCCCTTGTATGCTTCTTTCAACATGAGATATTGTTTTACTCTTGGTAGAATTGCTCCAGGCTTTAATTTGATCTTAAGTTCACCTACTCCTTTAAGCAGGGCAACGTCATAGGGACCGCTTGTCCATAATGTGTCTGGTACTTGTGGCAAGTCTTCCTTAAAGAATGATGGTGTCTTGTTTATCATTGCCATCCTATGTGGCACTTGGCTGTTCTCAATATTCACCCAATAAGTGAGACCTATGAAGAATATTACTTCATCATCTGAATGTGGACCTTTGAACAGTTCCTTGTCCATCAAATCAGTTAGTCTGTGTCCTTCATCCAAAGCTATTACTGCTCGACACACCTTTCCTTCATCATCAGACCTGTGGATAGCCACCCATTCTTCCTTTATTATGACTGCTTCTAGCTCCAATGGAAATACATGTCCGTCTTTCTCGTCCATAGGAAACTATGGTCAGAATAAGAATTCTAAGGGTAGTCGTAATAGTTTTCCCCGATCCCAGGAAGCCATGCTAACAGGAGATTCACTCCATATTGAAATACTTCGGAATCCATAGGCACACCCCTGTGTGCTTTCTGTCCTGAAAAGGCCAATACAAATCCGTGTGCATTCACATAATGAATCCCAGGATTTCCTTATCAGTAGATGAGATGGTCATCTTGAGTTTGCTCATTATGTCCCTTCCCATGATATTGACTGGTGCTTGGCAAGAATATAATAGTGGCATGGACAAATCATGCCCCTTTATAGTAATAGATACAATGACAGTGAATGGAACCAAATTTGAAGTCCCAGAAAAACCTTGTGCATTCATGTCAGTGCCAGACATTTAGAATGTCCCCTTTCTATCATACTACCAGGTCACTATCATGTCTACAAGAAAGGAAAAGGTCTTGTCACCTATGGTTCCTATTGTGGGTCAGGTGTACCAGATAGGACTGAACACATCAAGTCAGTCTGTGTTCCTGTATTTCGGTTACAGGTCACCATAGCATTCTATTGCACTGGTGGTCGAGGCTTTCCCCCCGCAAAACCCTGCTGCTTGTGAAAACTGAGGTTCATACCATCTTCCTGTAGAGACAAACCCTCTTAATTGCAACCAATAATTATAGTCTCCCCTTCCTGCGATGTTCCCTCCAGCCATTGACTGTCCTTGCTCTACTTCTGGTGTAACCATTCCTCCCCCGTTTGTCAACAATGCTCCTTCCATTGACAATTTTGAAAAGAAATTCTGCACTAACTTCACTTCTTCTATCTTTCTTTCCTCAAGTTTCTTTCTGTTCTTCTCTTGTAATAATCGACAATGGTGAACTATGGTCAATTGGATCTCAGGCCATAGTTTCACTTTAAATACCGATTAGTTTTTTCAATTGCCTCTGCATTGATTTGGGTAGCCCTTGACATAATATGTGATAGAAAACTGACACTGTTTAGGCCCACGGTTCATGAGTCATGAGATGCCATTGCTTCTTGAATGTACTCAACAGGGATTTGTCTTCATGCATCTTGCATGATATGATCGCACTCATGTCTAATTTGTATGGGCACTGTACTCAGAGTGCCCTCCAGACATGTGTTCTACAATTATTGAATGGTGCCCCATCATCGGCTGTATTTTGTGTGGTCACTCCAGGGTGCCCTGCCCTTTTCCATATGTCGTCAGTCCGCTCACCTATGGTAGCTAAAAGCAAGTTCTTTATGTCACTGATTGCTAGCGTCATTCCTTTCGTCAGTTTTTTAGTTCATAAATCCGCCTTGCCACCCCAAAAGACAATGTGCCAACCTCAGCACTGCCAGCTTCCTTTCGCTGTCATCCGACCTATGAAGCGAGTGTCAGTCACTGATTTCGCCTCCACCTTCATCCCCCCTGCCACCCCGACTTCTGACTCTACCTCTGACTCTGTCCTTGCTAACCTGCACGTCTGCATCTCTAACAACCTTGAAATCCTTTCGCTTATCATGAGGATCCACCTGAAACCTGCCTCCAAGAACAACAGGTGATAGGACTCTGATCTAGCAACTCTGAAACACAAGTGCAGAATTGCTAAATGTAAGTGGCAGACCTTCGGTTTACCCTCTGAGAAACTGGCCTGCCATCTGCTTCAAAGGCAATATCGCCTCTCTATCCACTCCAAGAAGTGGGCCCACATCTAAGACTACATCTCTTGAGCCAATAACAACACAGCCAAACCTTTCAAAATCTGCAAGGCACTCCCCAATCCAGCTGCAGTCCCCTCCTCTCTCCTTCCCTCCCAGGCTCTCTGCACAGCCTTGGCCTCCCATTTCACATCAAAAACTCAGGACATATTATCCTCACTCTCCTCCACCCCCATTTCCACTCTTCACCTGCTACCCTGCCTCTCTTGGCTTCCCTCCTTTAACCGCCTCACTCTCCTCCCTCCTGCCCATAACACCAGATCATGTCTCTCTAAAGTGGTCCGCTCTATGAAGGTCACCTCCAAGCAGGTGCGCCCCTGCTATTCTAGAGCCCCGCACATGCACGATCTGAATGACACAAGGCCTAGTAATATTGTTGTTTTGTCCTCCCTCTTTTTCCCCCTTGACTTGAAACACTTGTGTACAGGCGCGTTATAAATGCCATATCATATCATATCTCCTCTCCTGCCCCTTCTCTTGTTGACTTCTGTAACCACTCGCTCTTCCCCTCTATCCCTCAAGCACTCCGTTGTGCACCCTCTCTTCAAAAAGCCATCTGCTGATCCCTGCTGCCAGGGTAGCTATCGTCAAATTTCCACTACCCCAATCCTGGATACATTCTTGGAGAAGCTGGTCTTCCCCCAACTGATCATCCACACTGGTCTTGTTGATTGCCTTCTTGACCATCAATTTTGATTCTGGGCATCCAGAGGCATGCAAACTGCTCTCCTGAACACCTGTGAAACCATGCTTGCAAATCCTGACTCCAACTCTCCCGCTGTTGTCATTCTCCTTGATCTCTCCTCTGCCTTTGACATGGTCAACCACTCTATCCTAAAACGACTACGTGACACCCTCAGCATCACTGACTGGTCACTAGATTGGCTGACCTCTTTCCTCACTAACCACCCTTTACAGCTGCAACTGGGCCCTTTCTTTTCCACCACCTCACTCTCTACCTGTGGCATCCCCCAGGGCTCTATCCTATCCCCATGGCTCTTCAATATCAATCTTGCTCTGCTTCCTCACCGTATTTCCTACTTCTCTCCCCATTTCCCGTGTTATGCCGATGACACACAACTTTCCTTCAAACTTCCCCCTATTACCTCCTCTTCCTCCTCTCTAATCCCTGACTGTCTGTCCACCATTAAGGCATGGTGTGCAGCTAGCGATCTCTGTCTTAATGCCAGTAAGATGGATATCCTTCTCATTGGGAAACCTGCGTTATCCTTTCCTCCTACCCTCTGGCCACCCTCTTTGGGCCCTCTACCCCACCATCCTGTGAGGCCAAAAACTTTGGGGCCATTTTCAATTCAGCTCTCTCTTTCACCCCTCACATCATGGATAGTACTAAGAAGTCCAACTTCCAGCTCCACCTCCTCAGAGGCATTCTTCCTTTCCTCAACTTCCCCCAGAAGCTCAATGTCTCCAGAGCTCTGGTCCTCTCCAAGCTGGACTACTGCAACAGAAAGAGATGGTCTCTTTCTCAATCTCCCTCTTTCCTCTCTACACCCCATTCAGCTTATGCAGAATAGGGCTGCAAGACTTATCCTTGGCCTCAAGCCCAGGGACTGTATCTCTCTAGCCCTAAAATCTCTCTGCTGGCTCCCAGTGGCTGAACGGATCAAATCAAGACCCTCTGCATCACCCACAAGGTCTTCTGAGGCCTGGGACCACGCTATCTCCACTTTTTTCCTCCCCAAATATTCCCCTGCTAGAGCCCTATGCTCCTCTAACTCCAACTCTTTGCCTGTAAAACACTTCTCCAAGCAGAGAAACAGCCTTCCTGCCCCTCTCAGACTTGAGCCGAACCTCCTTAAGATCTGGAATTTGCTAAAAACTCTGCTGTTCTCTACTTCTTTCCCTCTTTCCCTTCCCTGTTAATCGCCCCACTGTCGGTGTGACCGGTGGCCTGATACTCATGAATCTCACATGATTCTAGGCCCTTCTTCCCAGTCGATACCAGCACCCTCCTCCCCACTGCACTGCCCTTGTGGGACCCTGCTTGGCAGCTCTGCATCCCACCCTTGGAAGTCGCCTACACTAGTACTTAGCCTGAGTTTCTCCTCCTTGGCTCCCCTTAGCACATCTCTCCTGGGCCCTCTGCTAGCACTTGTCCACTCCTCTGCCCCCCCTCCTCCCTCCCTATCTCCAGCACTTTTCCTCACTGCACTTGCACGTCTGAATGCCACAAGGCCTACTAGGCAAATGGCTGTATTTAACTGTCTTTACCATTGTTACTATTTCTCCTGTTCCCTTCCCATTTAGCCTTGTGGAAATTTGAAACACAATTATGTTTTATAAAGCGCCTAACAAATGATTAATAAAATAACAAAATTAAAATGTTTGTTGCTTACATCTCAAATCGTCCTTTTCCATATGTGGCCATTGTACACATTGCGGCCAACCTCCCCCTTCTCTAACAATGGGAATTGCGTTGCTCCTATATTGTACCCAGGGCTGGTTGCAGCCATTGCTTTTGTGAAGGCTCATATCATGCTCACTTTCCTTCGTCCTGGTAAAGTTCTCAAACTGGTTGCATACAGGGTTATCTCTTCTATACTCTGCGTGCATTCATTGAGCGCTTGGGGGCCGTAAGGGTTCAGTTCTTTCCTCTTCTAATTCTTCCATATCGGACATCTGTCCTTCCCTCTCTGGGTTCATGCTCATGGATGGGCCTTGCACAGTCCCCTCCTCTCCCTTATCTTCAATTTCATAGTTTTCCTCATCTGAACACATTGTTCCACAATTGCCATCACTCCCTTTATCCTACCTTTCTTGCAAGTCTAAGCTTTTCAGAGGGTAAACCTCGAATATTTCCCTTAATGCTCTCTTTAATAGACTTGGTTCGCTCTGCGGTGACGCCACTATGCTATGTGTCATCTTCTTGGTAATACCGCTATCTCTCCTGCTTCTGTATGAATTGGAGATCCTCCCTCAAATCACTGCTACCTCAATTTCATTGTGAAGAGTATGATTTTTCATTATCTCCTCCTTTTCTTTTTTCTATCTCTCGCTCTTGTTCATCGCTTCCCTCTTTTCTTTGATATTCATGCTCAACAGCAAGTTTTTTAACTTCTTTTCGCTGTGTCTCTCTACTTTGTTCTGTTCTGTCTGTCATTCTCTTTCCTCTATGATTTCCCTCACTCTTTTCTCTTCTGCTTCCGTTTGCCTCTCTCTTCTTTTTGCCTTCTCACCTTTTCCCTTTTTCCTCTCTCTTTCTTCTGTTCTCTTTCATTCAGTTCCCTTCCCATTTGTTCCTGAAGTCTCTACTCTTTATTTGCTCGATCCAACAAAATAGCTACCCTGAAGACTAAAATAGCTAATACAAAAGCCTCCTTGCACTCTACTGAGACGCCTCCCACCCCACCCTCTATTAATCCAAACAGTGCTACACCCTACAGATTCACCAATATCTCTATACTGGAAACTGAAAAGGTTATATTATCACAGAAACCCTCCAACTGTCAGTGTTACAGCTGCCCAGCACAAATAATTAAGGATGCAGCTAGAGATTTAGCACCTTTTATCTCCAAGCTAATCAACGCTTCCTTCAACTCATGCACTGTCCTCATCAACCTCAAAGAATCTTGGGTGTTACCTCTCCTCAAGAAACAGACCCTAGATCCAGCCATCCCCACCAACTACGGACCCATTACTACGGTCCCATTCCTCCTCAAAATCATTGATAGGGTAGCCTACCTCCAAATCCAAAGCTACCTTGAGGCCAATCTTCTACTAGGTTCCCGCAAATCCGGCTTCAGACTACAACATGGGACTGAAACAGCCTTAATCGATCTAAAGACACAAATCGACGAGTTGAAGGACAAAGGTAAAACAGCTATGCTACTCCTCCTCGACCTATCGGCAGCTTTTGACCTGGTGGATCATGCAGTGTTATGCATATTTCTCGAGTGATGCGATAGCCTGGGTACAATCCTTCCTAGCTAACCGTACGATGAGAGTGTTTTCCCCCTCAGCTGACGCAATCCAAATTACCTGTGGTATTCCACAAGGTTTATGCGTCTCACCGACAATGTATAACATCTTCACCAAGCCACTTTTTGACAAACTTGATAGACTGGGCGTCACATATACCAATTATGCTGATGATACCCAGATTCTCATGCCCCTATCGGCAACTTTGTCGAAGACATGGCTTTGGTAAACAGGATATACCTCATCATTCAGCCATGGATGGCCTCACACAGCCTATGCCTGAATGACGACAAAACTGAGATTCTGATTCTGGGTTCTGACTCCAACCTTAAGAAACTTAGACCCAAATACGCAGCATTCAATATCTATGGCAACAATATTAAAGTAGTAACAGAGGTAAAACCCTTAGGCTTTTACCTTGACTCTACACTATCACTAAATAAACAAGTTAGCTCCATGGCCTCATCTACAGCTTATACCTGTAAACTGATTAGGGCCTGTAGACCCTTTTTATCAAAAACTAGCTGCATTACGCTTTCCAATGCATTAGTAATGTCTAAACTAGACTATTGTAATGCCCTTTATGCAGGCGCTAACCAAAAAATACTTAACAAGATGCAAATATTACAAAACAATGCCCTGAGAGCAGCGCTGAACATACCCCGAAGAGAGCACATCTCCAACCTCAGCACTGGTTAACAATTAGCAATAGGATACTCCTTGAAACAGTTTCCCTCACCTTCAAATTCCTGAATAATGCCGCACCCCCTATCGCTCTGCTAGACTGACCATAAAAACCTCCTGTCACTATACTAGATCATCTAACTATCTCTGCCTTGAAACATCTAGATTCAGACTCGCCAAAGCTGGTGGAGGCAGCTTCCCTGTCAAAGCGGCTCTCTCCTGGAACGCTCTCCCTATGGCCCTTAGAGTGGAACAGCCATATGCTAGATTTCTATGTAACTTACTGAATTGGCTTCGTTCTAAGGACATCTAGCTATCGCTCCACACTTAGGACACTCAGACCTTACCTTTAGGATACTCTGCGCAATTCTTTGTGTATGACACTACTATTCTATATCTGCACGGGACCTGTACCACCCTCCCTGCATCTTGTACCCTTACTGTATGCACTGTAATTGTTTTATGCCTGTACTTCACCTTTAATGTTGTAACTTAGCGTTGAATATTCTTGTATCTGCTGCGCCCAGCTACCTTAGGGTTTGATGCGCATTATTAAATAAATAAAAAAACAAAACAAACAAACTTCCATTCTCTTTCTTCTTCTTCTAACGTCTTCATTTGTCTCGCTTCTGTTTCCTCTTTTTTCTGTCTACTTTTAGCTTCCCCATCTCTGTCTTTTGGCTTGTCTATATTTTTTCTGTCCAATTCAAGTAGTATTTGTCCTCACGCCCACTCATTCAATGTGATCGCTGTCTCCTCATTGTCATTTGGTGTATTCTTCTGTCTTTCCATTACTCGCTTGCTATGTTTTTCGCACATAGTCCACTGGTTTTTGATGGTGTAAGTTAGCCCTGTTTGGATCGTCCTCATTACTGTAAGAGGGTGGCACAAGTCTGCGGGGTTATTATGACCCACTGTTGCTTTTTATTCTTTTAATGGATAACATACATGTCCCTCGGCTGATGGATTGATGCTCTGGAGAGGAGGAGGACTTGAATGCACTTCGTCCTCCTCTTTAGGCTGATTAAGCATGCACTCCTTCGGGGGTAAATCTTCTATCTTGTCTCCAAACATTTCCTATGCAATTCTAGGAAAGCTAATCTTTTCTGAAACTTTTCCCCCATACATGCAGTATTTACATATGTGGCCATGTGTTGCAGCACTGATTTCAAAAGGGTTCCCTCTTGAGGCCAAGGTAAAAAGATTTTATATGTTGTCACTCTGAGCCACTGCGCGTGACACTTTTGTGTCTTATCTTTGTATTTCAGCAGGGATTTGCATAGGTGCATAAGGAGAGTATCTCCTCCCACAATGGCATGTCACACTCTTGACTGCCAATACTTACCAGACTATAACAAGAACACTCTTCAAGTCTAATACCTCCTCACTTCTCTGCTTACGATTTTCTATAACCAATATTTTACCTTACTTCCTCAACATTTCTATTTTTACGTCCAAGCCTCTAGGCTTCACCAACAACCATGTGGATCCAGACCATAAACACTGTCCATGCTTCACAACTGCACATTTTAAGTCAAAACCAAAACTCCTTGTGTCCTATGATATGTAGGGTATTTTGTGGAGATTTGGGGCCTGACGGTATTTTATTACCGCCGAAAAATAACTTAGCAATAATCACTCTTTGTATTCAGATTTGGCCATGTGCAACAATAATAAAATGGACATGCATTATTTCAGCACCCAGACCTGCATATTTGGTATACGTGGTTGGTGGTATTTTGGTGAGCATAATTCCCTTGTTTTATTTGTGGCCCCAATGTCCAGAATCCCTTATCTTTGCTTAGATTTTTCGTGTGATCACTAGAGAGACCTCAGACCTGCATTCTAGGAATACCACATTTTCCAGTGATAGTGTTGGTGTGCCACCATGGGCGAACTCACTGACTTATTTACGACAGAGAGCTATATATGGTAATCTTGTGGTAATTTCCACTACCTTATATATGGTAGGGAGCTATGTTCTGAGAGTCTCTCTTCCCGTTGGCTCATGTACCTCCAACGAGCTATGCTACAATCACTCACAACTGTTCATACTGAATCTGACATGCACACATCTGTCTTAAAATGACCATTGCACTGTTTAAAATCTCCCCACTTCATCAGCATTGTAATGGTAAACAATAAACATCACCCGTCTGTTTTCAAATATTTTTCTGTATTATAAAAGTTGTATTTAAACACGATCTCATTCTTTACAGAAATAAAATGGTACAGTCAAAGCATTGTCTGTGACACACTGCAAAGAGAGTGGCGGAGAACAGAACTCAAATTGCAACATTAGCACTTGATTAAGACACGCACAGGAATCCTACACTGACTGCATATTACCGTACACACTCAGCTCCCACACTTCTCATTACCTTATCTTTTTAGTTGTTCTCTTTGGCTGTTCTCTTTGTGAATGTGGCTCCCTTGGATTAACTCCAGCAAAAAGGAAAGCTTGCCTTCTCAAACCGGGGTCATTGCCTGGAATTCTCAGCTTTTGCAGATAGGAATGCCTCAGCCAGTGGAAAGGTCCTTCTTTCAGCTCTCCCCAATCTCGACTGCAGCAGGACACAGGAATCTGCATTCAGTCAGGAGCCCCACAGCCAGGTCTTCTCCCCAGTAGTGCAGAAAATGTCTGCCTTTCTTTTTCCCCGATACTGCCCACTAAAACTTTCATCTCAGCCCTCTGTATGACGTGTCCCAATGAAATCCATAATTTCTCATCCTCCTACTCTCAACAATAGCTTCGCTTATACATTTGCAATTGTTGCAAATCTGACTTCCTTCTTCCTGCAGTTACTGTGCACAAAAACACGGAGAATCAGGCAGAGAAGAGAAGAAAAAAAAATCTGCACACACATTTAAATGGTTTTCAGAGTATGCCTAATTCTGCAGTGGAGAACACATTTTATTAGTGGGTTATGTTAAATAAGGTTTTATTAGTCAGGTTAATGGTTAATAGGTTAGCTGTTAATTTTCAAATGTGTCTCTCGCACCATAGGCATTTCAGGTGAAAAATAGTGTGCATTTTTAAATGAGCACGTATGCTTTTAACTGTAAAAATAGATTTGCATCTTATATGTTAAAATCGTTTTTGACTGAATAGCCTGTCTTTCCTTGTTAATCTGGTAACCCATATAGCAATGCACTGCACCCTTGTGGTGGTGCTGCGAAAAAAATTGCTACCTGTGTAGTAGTGCTGTACTCTGTGCTGTTTGCTACCTTTGTAGTAGTGCTGTACTCTGTGCTGTTTGCTACCTGTGTAGTAGTGTTGTACTCTGTGCTGTAACACGCTAAATATCCTTACATATACCCTCCTTTTGTTTTTAGAACTTGGCTATAATCCAAGCCAATTCCTAAAAACAACTTGTTCTTTTTTTTTTTTTTACAATATAGCAATCCAACAAAATGAATATTCATGTGCATCAATGAAAATTTGCAATCAACATTTCATCTGAGTCCATCAGTTCATAAAATGTTCCACATTTGCCTTCTCAGTGGAAGTGGCATTACTTTAAGTTTAAATTTTCCAAGTCAATTAAAAACAACGAAATAAAACAACTAACTAAAACAAATAATTAATATAACAAATTAAAATAAATAATTAAAATAATAAATACGTGGAACTCCATATGTCAGTACTCTTGTCCGCTTCTGACACGTCCCGACCAGCGATGTTATTCGGTTCATTCAAGTACGCTTTCATCTTGGCAATCTTGAATCCACAGTAGGCATCTCTTTTGGCATCCCGGTTATTTTGTCTTCACCTCCACCTGGAGGCAGACATCTTTTGGTCTTCATCCAGGGGACTCCAGGACTCCATCGTCTCCCGTGGCCTCTGATCCCGGAACCTCCGACCAAATAATGTTAATTGTCTAAATCAAAATAGAAAATAAACAGATTAAGTACATAGCACAATACTAACTTCCACCTTTTGCCAAAAATAAAACATGCTTGGTAAAAATATTTCGTTTATATTTTTTTCTGTTTTTTTTTCTGAAATCAAATACAAGTTAAAAGAAAACAAGCATATATAAAACAGCATTCAATATTTAATACACTTTCTCTCTGCACACCAACCACGAGCTTCCGTTATATGTGCATTTATTTATTTATTTATTTATTTATTTATATTATATATTTTTACATATATTACAGTGTTTATGTGCCATCATAACAATCAACTTTTTTTTAACTTCTTTGTCACTGCCTCCTGATTACACCCATTTATTTTCTCAAGGGACTGTTTCTACATGCTCAAGCTGCCTGATCTCATGCCTGGGATGGCATGGTTTGATTTGATTTACATGGACAAACTGCTCTATTGCTGTTTCACCTTCATTTTTCAAAATGTTATACACTACAGGAGAGACCTTATCTATAATTCGAAATGGCCCCTGCCAGGCCGCTAGAAATTTAGAATTTTTCTGTTTACTTTTTCCAAAATGAAACTTGTATACCTGATCCCCTACACTGTATTCCTTTACTGATGTCTTTTTATCATAATAAGATTTTGCACTGTCAGCAGCTCTTTCCAGATTTCTCTGCACAAAAGCAAATGCATGTTGCAAATGTCTCCTCAGTTCATCAATATATTCATGAACTGTGGATGCACTCACAAGGGTTTGCTCATGTGTTCTGTATAGTAGGTGTTGTGGTAACACCATTTTCCTACCTGTTAAGACCTCATGGGGGCTAACACCTGTTGCTTTGGCAGGAGTCGACCTGATTGCCATCAAAACCAATGGTAAACGCAAATCCCAGCTGGAACCTGCTTCTGCCACAAATTTCTTTAAAATATCCACAACAGACCTATTGCTTCTTTCAACTGTACCTGAAGACGCCGCCCGATATGCGATATGTAGTTTCCTTTTCACACCTAGTATTTGCCATACCTTACTCATTAGAGTACTTGTGAAATGACTTCCTCTGTCTGACTCAATTCTTTGTGGCAACCCAAACCTTGAGAACACATGGTTCACCAGTAATGTGGCTGCTGTTTGCGCACTACAATCTGGTGCAGGAATGCACTCAATCCACTTTGACATCAAACATACCACACTCAAAATATAACGGTGTCCCCTGCTCGACCTTTTTAAAGGACCTACATAGTCTATTTGCAAATCTGACCATGGGAGAGTTAGGCCTCTTTTCATCAATGGTGCTCTATGCATTGGTGAAGCAGGTTTAAATTTGGCGCATACTAGACATCCTCTAGTATATAATTCCACATCTTGGGACATATGTGGCCAGTAAGCATAATCTTTTAATATTTCTAATGTCTTTTGTGAACCTCTATGGCCTGCAGTTATGGCATCATGTGCATGGTGTAGCATTAGTCCTCTGAATGAAAGGGGTACTACCCACTGTATTTGCCCTGTTATGGACTCTCTAATCATGAGCCCATCCTGTAATCTAATTCGTGTTTTGTTCTTTAATAACACCCTCAACTCTTCTTTTCCCATACAATCTTTTTCTGTTACAGGATTTTGTTCAGGATCTATCAAATGATTATAATAGATTCCCAAAATTTGATCATTCTTTTGTGCCTCAATCAAATCTTGGTCTGGCGTGTCATGACTCCACTGCACCACCGGTTGATCTACCTCCTTTGGTGCTTTAGAACGTGTGACTGCATCAATTTGTATTTCACCCATTAAATAATCAATAGGTAGCAATTCTCCCATCACAGCCCCAATCTTAGCCAGATGGTCTGCCTTATCATTTCCCTCCTTATCCTCTCCTGGTGTTTTTAAATGCCCACGAATTTTTCTCCAGTATATTGTTAAATTATTTTCTGACACCAATTTATCTATGGCTTGTATCATTTTTCCATGTTGAAGTGGCTTTTTGTTATATGTAACCATGCCTCTTGCTTTCCAACCAGGCAAATACTCCACAAAGCTATTCCGTGCATAGTCAGAATCAGTCACCAGGACAATTTCACTGAACTTTTTATCAACTGCAGTAGCAATTGCTTTATAGATGGCTGCCAATTCCGCCACCTGACTGCTCCTATCTCCAATCCTCATCCCTATACTAGGAACGCCTTCACATTTCAACCAGACATTTCCTATTCCTGCCACTAATTGTTTATTACTGTCATTTTCAATGTGAAAAGCACAACCATCCACATATACAGTTGGCAAATCCTTGCATGTTTTTTCATCAAAAGCTTTGTGTGATGATTGTTCAAATTCCTGCAAACTAGTTTCCACTTCCATTTCATTTGGCATTTGTTCAGCTGCACAGTCATGTAAGTCAGCTAACCCTTGAGCAATTGGGCTCTTTTTATTTTGTCCATATCTCACTTCTACGGGAAAACCTTGTAATGCCAGCGTCCATGAAGTGATTCTGGATTGCGCTAGATTGCCTGATCTAATTCTTTTACTCTCTAAAAATTGCAAAGGTTGATGATTTGTTTCAATAATCACCTTTTCTCCCTGAACAATGGGGCGGAAATGTTGTAGCGCCCACACAGTGGTTAATAGGGCCTTTTCACATTCATTAAATTTCATTTCAACTTGGGAAAATGCCTTACTTGCATATGCAATGGTTTTGTGATTCAAATCGTGTTTTTGTGATAACACTGCTGACATACAATGTTCAGAAAAACCTATTTCTATAAAGAAATCCCTGTCCTTTATGGGGTATGCTAAACATGGTGCCTTTACAAGACATTCCTTCAATCTAGCCACTGCATCAGACTGCTCTCTTTCCCATCTCCAGGGAGTATTTAGTTTAAGCAGTTTAGTCAATGGTTGAGTGATTTCTGCATAATTCTCAATGAACTTTCTGTTATAGCCTGTCATCCCTAATAAACTTTTTACTCCTTTCACATTTTTAGGATCTTTTAATCTTTGTATGGCCTCTATTTTCTTCCTTTGTGGATTTAGCCCATGTTCAGTCACTTCATGCCCTAGAAAGTTCACTTTTTTTTTGCACCATTGTGCTTTTTGCAAAGATACTTTGGCGCCTGCTTTCTGCAATTGGCCAAGTACATGTCTTATTTCATCAAAATGGCTTTTTAGGCTTTCATTTTTTATCAGGACATCATCCACATAAACTATTGTTCCTCTTTCCGCTGCATCCGGCATGGCCTTTCTCAAAAATATGCCAAATTCACTCCCACTATTGATGTACCCGAACGGAGCTCTAAGCCAGGCATATTGAGTCCTGTCAAATGTAAAGGAAAATAAGTGTTGTATCTCCTCTGCCAATGGCACACACCAATATCCAGATGTGAGATCTAACGTGGTAAATACATTTGAACCATGTATCTGAGCTAGGCCCTGATCAATGAATGGTAGTGGCCATCTAGATACTGGTACTCTTTTATTTAACTCTCTTAAGTCTGCACACAGCCGCCATTGACCATTTGGCTTTAACACACCTAAAATAGGCGTATTGGATGTGCTATGAATGGGCCTGATTATTCCCCGTGATTCAAAATTTTTAATAATCTCTGCCAATGATTCTAAACATGCCAGCGGTAGTCTATACTGGCGTACAAACACTGGATTTCTGCTACAACCTTCTGGTAGTGTGGCCACATGTAAATCAGTTAAACCACAATCATAAGCATCTTTTGCAAATACATCCTTAAACTCCATAAATATTTCCCTCAGATTGTTTCGATCCTCATCGCTGTCACATGCATCCGCTAAGGAGATCTGCTCTTCTACCATTCTGGAAAATTCTGGAAACTCTTCTGGTAAAGGAATCTCAGCGCTTTCCTCTAACTGTGTGGCTGTGTCTTTTTGTAGAGCTGCCACTTTTAAATATTTTGGCATATCAGCTTCCACTTCAATGGGCTGATTTCCTGTTTCATTTTCATTTAAATTAAATATTATGCAATCCTCTTGATGGCAACACACTGTCTCATTTGAATCATAAGGATACACAGAATGAATTTTAAATATTCCTTTGGGCTGAGAGTCCAGGTGTTCTGGCAACTCGCCCTTGGCATCTACATATTTTTCAGGAATATTCCCAATCACCATGTTATTTAAATCTGCCGTATAATGTGATTTTTGTATGGCCATTCCTAATGGGGAGTTTTCCTCTAAATGAATATCCTGACAACCTTTATTATTTACCATGATTTTTACAGATCCCTCACCAATGTCTACCAATTGAATGTATTCATAATCCAGGCCTTGCTGTTTTATGGATTCATTCAGGCATACAAATGCATCAGAGCCTTTCATCTGCTGTCCATTTTTGCATTTCAGTGTTATTGCAAACTGTTTTGTAAATGCAGGAATAATAGTATCTTTCCTTATTTGTAATTCGATGGCATAAGGAACCAGTTGTGCACAATGATAAGCCCTTCTTTTGTCTTCAAATTCAGGTGCCGGCCCACCTAGGCGTGACCATATTTTTTGATTAAGGAAATCTAACACCATACACATTCTGTGCATGATGTCATTGCCCATGTAAAATTCATTTTGTGCTCCATTCACTATCCATACATTATGGTAAATTGTTTTCTGCCCAATGCTAATTTTAAGTATGCATCTGCCTGCAATTCGGTTTTCAAAGTCTGGATTGTCCAACCCAGAAACATATTGGTTTTTAATCCTAAATTTCGGGATTTCTTCCCTCTCCATAATTTTTTGCAACAATTTCTCATTAATGAAACTCCTTTCATGTTCAAGTGCTAAAGTGGCTTTTATTGTTTTAAGATAATCATTTATACCAACATGAACCCATGGTTGCTCATCTTCCATGTGTATTTCTGCCAGAGTGGTAATGTGTTTTTCTGAATCTGTTTTAGGAACAATATTCTGTTTGCATGTTTTCTCTTTTAAATAGAAACGTAATGTGTGCTCATCTATGGTAGTCTGCCAATCTTTCCTTGGGTCCAAGTATATTTGTACAGGTAGTTTTTCATTGTCGCTCTGATCTTTGTCTTGACACATTAATATAACAGTGACACTAGGTATGCAGCTATTCTGGAGATATACCTCCACAGCATCATTTGTTTTGGCAACGGTGTGACATTCTTTTATATTGCTGTTTTGTGATTTTAGCTTCTTAGGCCTCAATGGTTTTTTGGTTAAGGACCACAGCACTCCATTCACCCCATCTATGAGAGGAGACAATCTTTTCAGGCAATCTGTCCCCATCAGAAATGGAATTTCACAAATAGATGTGATCAATACCTCTTGTTTCATTCTGTGCTTTCCTATTTTTATGTCAACCTCAGTTACACCTATGATGGGCACCTCCTCCCCATTAAAGTTATGCACTGGGCCTTGATTTTCCTTCACTGTGATCTGACTCTGTGGAGGCCTCCCTTCATTGATACTCTTTACCAGCTCCTTGGACATAATTGTGGCCTGTGCGCCAGTGTCAATCATAGCGAAGGTGTGGCATTTTTCTTCTACAGTGATGGGTACATAATATCTGTCCTCAACTTCCTCTAATACACATAAGAAATGTGAATTCTTACTGATTTCAGGGCTCACCTTTCTCAGATCTTTTTCACTTTTGGCTAAGCACATTGGTAAATGAAAAGACATTTTTTCCTCCTTTTTACCCATTTCTGTGCAAGATATTTTATTCATTTCTCCATGTTCAGAGGTTTTTTGGAGTGTGGCCACTGTTCGCCCATCCATCTGGGTAACATCAGAGACCACATTACAACTTTCCAACTGAACATGTGTAACAACATCATTCAGCAATTTGTCATTTTTTAATTCTGTGCATTTGTGATCATTTAGTGTCATATCAGCCCTTGCAGCCTCTTCAAGAATATGTGGCTCAAAGAATTCTTCAGGTGATTGACTTGTACCCTCCTTGTGAGTATTTCCTTTTTCTGTCTGTGTTTGGTCATTGTTTTGCTTGCCCAGGGAAGGAGCTATGGCATCCCCACTTACTCCCTGTTCACTGGTATTCCCCATGCATGAGTCATTTTTCTTAAATCTGTTCCTTTGTTCTTTTGGAATTCCTAATGTTTCTTTTTCATTGGTGCAAATCTTTACTGTTTTACTTAGCTCTAAGTTAAACCGTACCTCTTTTTTAGAAGTATTTGCACTTTCTATCACAATTTCATTTACTGGTACTTTCATTTTTAATCCATTAGGCATCTCAGAGTCGTTATGCAAAATTATATCAGAGCAATCTGTCATTTTGGCACTGCAATTATCGTGAGTACTTAGTCACTTTTCGGAAGCCCCCCGGTCATTGCTATGGCCATCAGCCCCCTCTTTGGAAGGTTGTTTTTGCGCTGTATAGAGCTTTCCTATTTGCTCAGCTAACATTTTCACTTGGGCCTCAAGGCACTGGAACCTTTCCATCTCTCTAGGATCCTCTTTCTGTGGCCTAGGTCGATAATGGTTGTTTTCCCCCTGATTGGATCTATTCTGATACCTCTCAGGTGATTGATGTCGGTTGGGATGGTTTCTGAACTCTTGATTCATTTGAGGAGGGGAGCGGGTTGCACCCATCCTTTGATTATAGTCCCCTGGTGGGGAATCATTGTACTGGCGTGGACTGTAGTTCACGTTTTGCCTCATGTCCTGTCTCTCAGATTGTGGGTACTGGCCCCTATGTTGATTTCCATTATCAGTAAATCGATCCACATATCGGGGCCTATCCTGATTACCATATATCATGGTGCTGGGATCAAATCTGCTCTGTGTCCCCAATGACTGGTAGGGACCATCATTTCTTTGATCTTGATTTTGTCTCTGGTTATTGTTCATACCTGCCACATCAGGCCGATATCCTACCCGGGGTCTGTCCCCTTGATACCTAGGGCTGATGTAGCTCTCTCTATTACTAGGATCATGTGATTGGAACATTGGTACAGGAAATGGCGATCTTTGTTGATTACCCCTTTGTTCAGGTGTCACATTATTTTTACCTTGGCTTTGAGCAGACTCAAGGGACATTTTGGCTGACCTGATTTCCATTACTGTGGCTGAGGGTTCTTTAGATTTAGGCCTGGTATCTTTCATTTTATCACTTTCTCTACCCTGACAATAGAGTACCTCATATAGCTTTGTGCTTTGATGTACAATCCATTCAAGGGACTTGTCACGGTCAAATTCACGGACCAATTGGGATATGATGTCTTTCTGTAGCCCATAGAAGTATGCAGTTTTAAACTCATTGGAATTTGAGTCAAAAGATACATCAAAGCGAGAGAATGCTCTTTTTAAGTCTTGTAAAAATTGGCGAGGGGATGTATTAGGTCCAGCAGTAATTGTGTACGCGACTTTCTTTGCCTCTTGCAATGACTGAAAAGGAGAAAAATGACGCCTAATTTCTTTTTCAAACTCCAGCCATGTCATATTCTGCTGTTCATTTAATCCCCTTATGATGCTTGCCGTCGGGGCATCTAAAGTTAAATGAAAATATTGTCTGTACTGTTCCTTAGGTATCTGGAGTGCTTTAAAAATGTCATGCACCGCTTCTAAGTGATCCTCAATGCAGCATTCACCTCCCTTTTTAAATGGTTTGATCAGGGCTTTAATGGATTTCATTATTTTTATGGGGCTACTTGTTGCAATACATGGAATTGCACTATTTTGTGAGTCAATCCTGTTTTCAGGTGTATGAGATTGGTGACTGCCCCCAATGGGAGTATCAAATCCCCCAAGGGCACTGCAACCAAGTTCAGTCACCGGCCCAGTCACTGGGGCACTAGCTCTTTGGGCAGAGCTAGACTTCACCTCCACTCCATTGAATGTGGTACCCTGCCGCCTCTCTTGGGACCTGGGAATGCACATTTGCTGTTCTAAGTCCTTACACTTTTTAAGGAGTCTGGTTGCTTCATTCTGCAAATAATTATTTTCATCGCTCATTTTATTAATCGCCTCCTGCATGTCGCACATTTGCATTTGGCATTCATTGAACTCTTTATTTCTTTTGTCTCTTTCTTGAATCATTTTAATCATTTCTTGTTCTGCACTCTGGAGATCACCTTCTTTTTCATAATGTTCTTTTTGTAAAATCTGTATTTCTGAAACAACCTCATCTTTATCCTGCCTAATGTGATCCACTAAGGCTTTTAAGTGTGCCAATTCTTGCTCACTATCTTCAAATTGTTTCTTGCTTTTGGATAACTGAGTATCAAAGTCTCTGCATTTTAATTGCATGTCTTTTTGGCATACATCCAATTCTGCTCTCAACATTTCCTGATTTTTACTTGCCCCCTCTAATTCAGTCTTTAACCTGTTAATTAGCTGAGTATCATTCTCTTGCATTCGCAGGGACTTGTTTAAAATAAACCATATTTTGCCGCATAGCCGTATTAAACAGTCTTTCTCTGCACTTTTATCGGCTGCATTCAATAATCTTGTAAGGCAGACCTGAATTATGCTGCCTTCTGCAAAAATATTGTCTAGTTTTTCTTTCTGCACCTCACCCTGAATGCGGTTACTCCATTCTAACATGCTATTCGAAGACCAATTCCCATGTGCAAATAACTTTGCCTCTAAATATTGCACTAGATCTGAGAATGTGGTTTCCCTTTGTGACATTCTGAAATTCGTTTTTAGTGGCACACTGCTATTATAAAATGGGTTCCCTTTAATGTGCAAATGGCAGTGTGAGACACACTTGCCACGCCCAGTAGGTACTCTATGATCACTTTCCCGGCCAACGCACCATAAATATGTAGGGTATTTTGTGGAGATTTGGGGCCTGACGGTATTTTATTACCGCCGAAAAATAACTTAGCAATAATCACTCTTTGTATTCAGATTTGGCCATGTGCAACAATAATACAATGGACATGCATTTTTTCAGCACCCAGACCTGCATATTTGGTATACGTGGTTGGTGGTATTTTGGTGAGCATAATTCCCTTGTTTTATTTGTGGCCCCAATGTCCAGAATCCCTTATCTTTGCTTAGATTTTTCGTGTGATCACTAGAGAGACCTCAGACCTGCATTCTAGGAATACCACATTTTCCAGTGATAGTGTTGGTGTGCCACCATGGGCGAACTCACTGACTTATTTACGACAGAGAGCTATATATGGTAATCTTGTGGTAATTTCCACTACCTTATATACGGTAGGGAGCTATGTTCTGAGAGTCTCTCTTCCCGTTGGCTCATGTACCTCCAACGAGCTATGCTACAATCACTCACAACTGTTCATACTGAATCTGACATGCACACATCTGTCTTAAAATGACCATTGCACTGTTTAAAATCTCCCCACTTCATCAGCATTGTAATGGTAAACAATAAACATCACCCGTCTGTTTTCAAATATTTTTCTGTATTATAAAAGTTGTATTTAAACACGATCTCATTCTTTACAGAAATAAAATGGTACAGTCAAAGCATTGTCTGTGACACACTGCAAAGAGAGTGGCGGAGAACAGAACTCAAATTGCAACATTAGCACTTGATTAAGACACGCACAGGAATCCTACACTGACTGCATATTACCGTACACACTCAGCTCCCACACTTCTCATTACCTTATCTTTTTAGTTGTTCTCTTTGGCTGTTCTCTTTGTGAATGTGGCTCCCTTGGATTAACTCCAGCAAAAAGGAACGCTTGCCTTCTCAAACCGGGGTCATTGCCTGGAATTCTCAGCTTTTGCAGATAGGAATGCCTCAGCCAGTGGAAAGGTCCTTCTTTCAGCTCTCCCCAATCTCGACTGCAGCAGGACACAGGAATCTGCATTCAGTCAGGAGCCCCACAGCCAGGTCTTCTCCCCAGTAGTGCAGAAAATGTCTGCCTTTCTTTTTCCCCGATACTGCCCACTAAAACTTTCATCTCAGCCCTCTGTATGACGTGTCCCAATGAAATCCATCATTTCTCATCCTCCTACTCTCAACAATAGCTTCGCTTATACATTTGCAATTGTTGCAAATCTGACTTCCTTCTTCCTGCAGTTACTGTGCACAAAAACACGGAGAATCAGGCAGAGAAGAGAAGAAAAAAAAATCTGCACACACATTTAAATGGTTTTCAGAGTATGCCTAATTCTGCAGTGGAGAACACATTTTATTAGTGGGTTATGTTAAATAAGGTTTTATTAGTCAGGTTAATGGTTAATAGGTTAGCTGTTAATTTTCAAATGTGTCTCTCGCACCATAGGCATTTCAGGTGAAAAATAGTGTGCATTTTTAAATGAGCACGTATGCTTTTAACTGTAAAAATAGATTTGCATCTTATATGTTAAAATCGTTTTTGACTGAATAGCCTGTCTTTCCTTGTTAATCTTTTAACCCATATAGCAATGCACTGCACCCTTGTGGTGGTGCTGCGAAAAAAATTGCTACCTGTGTAGTAGTGCTGTACTCTGTGCTGTTTGCTACCTGTGTAGTAGTGCTGTACTCTGTGCTGTTTGCTACCTGTGTAGTAGTGTTGTACTCTGTGCTGTAACACGCTAAATATCCTTACATATATTAACCAATTTGAACAAAACCTTGTCTTACACACCCTAAAATAATTTCACCCCTTACAGCTGGCCAGCAACCATTTATATATATATTCAAGGGAAAAACTTTAGTTGCAGGGACATTAAGGTGAGCAATACATTGTAACCAAACCTTTGAAATTCTCGGAAAAAAACCTTAGTTGCATGAACTTTAAGGTCAAAACTTAATGTAACAAAATGCTTAAAATTCAGCTAAAGCTACCTTACCTTTGCGCCCCGTGTTCGGCAGCCAATGACCACAATGATGATATCACAGATCACATCACTGATGACATTACTAATTACATGTTGAATGAGAACACTGATGACATTACAAATCACATCACTGATGCCATCACTGGTGACAACAGTAATTACATTATATGTAACTGAATACATCAATAACGGGATTAGACATAACATCATTTATAAGTTAGGTCATGAAAACTCTGATTACCTTAATAACAATTTGGGCTGTGGACTTGGCCATGACAAAGTCTGAGGTCACTGGCCAGCACCAAAGGCTCTAGCTAGTGGTTCGTTAGTTTAAAAAAAATACCAACGTGCGTGGTTAAAAGCCTTGCCTAGTAACCCATCACTGTTTTAAAATATACAGTGGGTAACGTTGAAAGCTGTAGTCAGTGGCTATGGCTAAAGGCCATAGCTAGTGCCCATTAATGTGTTAGAATATACAGTTTGTACAGCCATAGCCTTGCCATTGGCTCATATTGTGTTGAAGACCATGGCTACTGGCTAGTTAATGTATATACAATACAGTGGGAATGGCCAAAGGCCATAGCTAGTGGCTGGTTAGTATTGTATAATACACAGTGAGCACAGCCGAAGGCCATCGCTTATTACATTTGATCATTTAAAAGATACAGTGTACATGGCCAAAAGAGGTACAAACTGCTCAAGGGCAAAGGCCATGGCTGTTAGCCCATTTATATGTTAGAATATATAGAGGGAACAGACAAATATTATGGCCACTGGCCAGTATTGCGGTAAAGTCCATGGCTAGTGCCTGATCAGTGTATATAATATACAGTGGACATGGTTGAAAGCTGTATGCACTGGTAAAGGCCAACATTTATGGTTGGTAGCTTGTTAGTGTTTTCAAATATTCAGTGCACATGGGTGAAGGTTGTGACCACTGTCCATAACTGAAGGCCATGGCTAGTACCCATTCATGTGTTAAAATATATTTGCCCATGCACAATGACCATGACTGAAGGCCCTCCTTAATGGTGATTACTGTTGCAATGTATTTAGTGATGTCATCAGTGATGTGATCTGTGATGTCATCATTGTGGTCATAGGCTGTGCAATAAGGGATGCAAAGTTAAGGATTCATACATATAACAAAGAATAGGGTCAACAACAAGAATTGGCACTTAAATATATACCTAGGGTTGGCAATTGGCCGTATGTTCTGAAAGAGACTTGCCCAAAGCATCTAGGGTGCCACCTCCTACCTCGATCAAGCTGTAACAGGTTTTTCACATCAAGATAAAGTTAGAAAGATATGGTGAAGGCAGGATGTACTGAGGTTGGGTGTTAGATGGTGGAAAATAGTTAGTAATCATGTTGTAAGTCGGTTGCACAGATGACAAATACTGCTGTGCTGATCTTGCTCCATGTGCTTTGACCTTATGTTTCACATGAGCCTTCTGATAGGATTCATCCACTTCATCCCAATGAGCACGGACAAGATGTTGAATTAACGTCCATGTTCCCAAGCTTTGCGATGGCTTGTGTGAAGGTCCCCTGTGCAAAACCTTACCGCAGAAATTACACATGACCTCTTCAATCACCTTTTTGCTGGGTTGGTCCTTTACAGGGAAATATTGCCAACTGCAGGCTACATTTTTTTGTGCACATTGCTTCTTCCGTGGCAGTAAAGATGAAGCCACCCACAATACCTCATCATCACTGCTGTTCGTAGTCATATTGAAATACAGGAGAGTGGAGGAAAAATAAAAACTGTAAAAATACGCAACACAAAAAGGACTCTGCCAATTAATATAAAAAACTTTAAAAATATGTAACAAGCTAAAATAACAAAAACTAACAAACTACATAGCACAAGACAAAGGACAAATGTATAGCAAGAAGAAAGGTAAAAAAGAGATGGATAAATCAAGGTACAGCTTTTAAAAGTTCCTGAAGGCTCACAATGAAGTTCACCCAACAAGAGATGAAAAGCAATGACAGAAAACATGAAAAAGATGTATATACATATCAAGTTAAATGAAAATTTTAACAATTGTGTAAAATAAACATTGGGCCTCATTATGAGTGTGCCGGTCCAGTAACAACAGTGCCGGTAAGGCTACCGGTACCGCTGTTACCGGACCCGTACACTCAGAGAAAAAAGAATTGCTTGATAATTACCTCAACTACACTATTAATTTAGGTTACTATAAACTTAGTTATGAATCAGCACATTTTAAATGGAATTGCCCACAATGTCAATAGTGTGTGCACCTATATAGACTCTTAATAGTAGTTAGATGTCGCTATTTTACAAATATTGTACTTTATTGTTTTTGTATCTAAATCCTACTGTTTACTTGTTTCATATGTAAACAGTCATGACATTCTATACTCCCTAACACTCAAATATTGTACATGGAACCATTTATGTATCCTAGCACTTATATGGAATACTTGTACATATTAAAATATACACAGTTTTACTCAATAAAACAGAAGTAGAAGATTGAAGAATGCTGTTTTCACTTCTAATTTATATAATCTTAAGAATATTATCTCTACATTTATTTTGTACTAATTTTAAAATACATCCTAGTAACAATTCATCTTCTGATTTACATAAAACACGTATTACTCTATTCTTCCATTTCAAGCTTGTAATTTATATGTTTATATTAACATGGAATATAAAACATATGTTTAAAACGTTGGTTCTAACAACATTAAATAAGCAATCTTTCAACCCTTTGGCAATCTAGCTTGATATGTGACTATAGAGTCATTACAAACAAGCCAATCTACTTCTGTACGCACACATGTTGTGAAATGTCCACAGTAAATGGATGCCCCCTCATGAAAAATAATTTCATGTGTCTTAAAAGTTTTCTTACTAATAGAAACTTCACTATTTACAAAATTAATTACTGATGTGTTCATTTGCCTACCATCTACACAGTATCTTTGAAACATAATCAATACATACTTTTAAAAAACTAGATTTTGTAGTGTTGATTTTAAATTACAACCTCAGTCACTGCATTTCATGTCATGGAATTCTTTAGTTATAAGATCAGAACAATGTACACTTTTCTGATCAGGGATAGGAACACATACACATCTTTTAGAAATATCCTGAGTAGTAATATTTCTTACTGTGTAGACAGACACCTATGATTCCACTCATAACTAATTCCTACATACCTATCTACCCCAACAGTTTCCTGCACTAATAAATCAAAGACAGTCATTACACATTCTTGACTACCTTCCTGTGTATTTTGAGAAAATTGTAGATTTCCACTAGCAACAGTTACCACATTTCAGATTGACATTGCCGAATGTGTACTGTGTGGTTTTTCATCTACATATATTTTAAGAAATGAAAGTTCCATACATTGTTGGATTGTTTGTTGTGGAAGCTATTTATGGCATCAATGGTGTCATTTCAAACAACATACACAAAGCTGCATTAGAATAGCATTCAGCTCCTGTTTCATTACTAAGTCTGCAATGAGAGCATGTCATAGTTGAACAACTCTCCAACTCTGGTAGATTCAGTTGTTTTCTACTCTTAAGAGGAATGCTATTATTAGAAGGTAGTTTCACTGATTCCTTATGTTTCCTGGCTCTGTGCTTAGGAGGTACAGGTATAAGGTTGTGGATAGGAGCATGCAGTGCACATAACCTGTGCAATGCAAAAGTGTCAGCTGTCACTTTTCTTTCTTCAAAGTTTATTAAAAATAAACCTTCAATATTTTTCATACGTGACAGAGCTGCATATGACATTCCTTCTTTAAACATTGTATGACCAATGTCAATAAGTGCTGCTTCTAAAGTCAACACTTGTGATTTATGAATAATAATTGCATATGCAGAGCCCAATGGAAATTGTGCTTTCTTCACAAAGGTATCCTTAAAAAGCATGAAACATGCAGAGGTCAGAGAAATCAAATGAGTTTCATCTACACGATCAAACTTTACTTCAACATGTTCAATGTTTGTACTGTGGGGAAAATTGTGAAATGCAATCAATCTTCTCATCGCTCCATTGACTAGACCAATTCCTACATTCAAGTTCCTTTTTTGCATTACTTGTGCATTGATGCACAGTTTCTAAACTGCTTCTAGACCTGCTGTTTTAGAAATGGAATTCCCTGGTTGAACTAATCAAGGTGTTTCTCTCTTATACAAAACTAATGGCATATTATGACAATCTAAAACATCACACAATTTTATCCCCACAATATTTTGATTCTCTGAGAGTAGCATTGTAGAGTTACACTTGTTTCACTCTGCAAGTGTGCACATCCAAGCAATACAATACATCTTTCTTTCCTGAAGAGTCAACACTACATCAGACCCACTGCAATCCGTATGAAACATGTTAGAAATAAGACTTCCCTTTAAGACTGCTTTCACATTTTCCTCAAGAACACCTATGCAAAGCTTATTAAGCATTTCTGCATACTCTAAGTCTGCATATTCCCACATATTTTTGGTAAGTTCCTAGATTGCAAAACAATTGCAAAGGTTAAAATTACCAATAGTTCCTATAGTTTTTTGACTATCCTTAAATTGCATAATTTTGAAAACTGGTTGACCTTTCACAGGAGTTAATTGTAACAAGTCTCCAAAAACAAGTCCATGTTTACCTCCAAACAAAACGTTATAGCCTGTCTTTAAAACCTCTTGTATTCACAAGTGAATGAAAGCTAGCATCAAGTTAGACACCGTACTCAATCAAGATATTTAATTTCTACTTCTTGTGCTGCACTTGATACAAGTTTACAATACTCTAGTTTGTTGTCATGCTCCACTGCTCCACTGGTAGCATCAACAGTTGATGTAAAGTAACACCTCCTACACTGAATGCTGCTAAACCTGTTGGAGCCGGTACAATACAAGACAAAGAGCAATCAGTTGCATTTTGGATCAAAGCTCTTATTGTATACATTAAAAAAAGATTTACCTGTTCTTGCTTGTCCACTAAAATACAACAATACAGGTTTGAATTGGACAAAAGAACATTCATGATTGTCATGCTGTAAACCATGTAAGAACCCCTATCTTTAATTCTTTAATAAACTTATTTTTGCTCCATGTTAAGTTTACTATTTCATCATAATTTGCATCTCCAACTTTAGTTTGTTGCATTGCACTTTCTACTTCTTCCATGGCAAGCTCAACATCAATTTGAATAATTGGCTCACAAAGCACATTTTGACTACCTGCTGCAGAATTATTTATTTATTTATTTATTTATTGGTTGCTTGTTAGGTGCTTGTACAATAAGAATATACAGTTTCAAAGTGGCCACAGAGCAACGAGGGAGGGTGGGAAATACATTACAACACAATATTAAGAGCAGAGGGGGTAGGGAGGGAGGGACAAACTTACTATGCCTTGTGAGTATTCAGAATGGGCAGAGGGAAGAGGGGGTAAGTGCTGGGGAGTCCGAGCTCACGGGTGAGCCATGGACGAAGTGCTAGGGATGTTAAGTGCTACACGGGCAGGGCCACGGGAGGTGTACGTGCGAGTCTCCAGAGCGGAGGATGTGCAGATGCAAAGTGCTGTGGATCGACAGGAGCTGGGAAGAATTGGTGTGGGAGGTGAAAGCCCCAAAGATTCATAAGAGCCAAGGACACCAATTCAACAACTGTGGGATTAGCAGAGGAGCGAAGGAGTAGGAGAAGAGGAAGGTCTTAAGGTGCTTCTGGAATTTGAGAAGATCCTGCTCAAGGCGCAGGGGGAGCGGGAGGCTATTCCCAAGGAGGGAGCCCGCAGAACAAAGTGAGCGACCCCCTGCCCTCTGTTTAGCAAAATGCTGTACACACAAAAAGTTGGTGCCAGAGGAGCAAAGTGATCTAGAAGGTGAGTATTTCATGAGATTGAGTTGAAGATAGTGTGGTCCCCTGGCCCAGACAGCCTTATGGATGATGCAGAGGGATTTGAATTTAATCTGTGCAGCAAACGGGAGCATCATCCCCGGTCAGAAAAAGGTGAAAACACTAGGCATTCAGTTTACGGCTTCTTTGAACTTGAATACCTTTGTTAACCAGTTGATCAAAGATTTTAATTATCATCTGTATCTCCTCGGAAATCTTTGTCCATACATTTCAGAGAGCACTAGTTCAATCATTGCTCAAGCCACAATAATATCCAGGTTGGACTACTGCAGTTCCTTACTGATCGATGCATCGAATTCCAACATAAAAAATTGCCAGGTACTGCAAAATGATTCAGTACATATCGTCAAAATGATCTCAAGATGCGAAAATATATCTATTCACAGACAAAAACTACACTGGCTTCCGAATCAGGAATCCATCAATTTCAAGGCAGGAACTCTTATTCACAGATGCATCTATGGACACGCTCATTCTTATCTTAAACTTCTAACTCCACAATATTGTCCACCCAGATTATTGCGCTCATCTAACAAAATGCATATCAAGTACCTTGATTACAGACGTGTGAATGGATTGCAACCTTTTTGCAGTAATGGCAGCAAAGTTCTGGAACTCACTTCCCACAGCATTAAGAAATGAACTGGACCTTATTGCTTTTAGGAAAGTTTTGAAACCTTGGCTGTTTAGGTAATCTAGTTCTGGCTCTCTTGTCTTGTCAATTGATGTTTGTCTGTTTACGTAAATGTTCAGCGCCATGTGCCCTCCGGGCTTCCAGCACTTAAGAAACAAACAAAAAAAAATGTTAGCTTTTATACTTTCCAAAATGAATACCACAAAAAGAGGACTATAGACCAATAAAGCTACTAAAATGGATGACACATTTTCACCAGAACCTATCACAGAGAGCTAAAGAAATAGAAAAGTAACAACAACCAATAACAAACAATGAAACAGAAACCTATTTTTCCCCGCCCAGTATCTTTCATAACCTTGGCTCTTCGACGCGGTTGCAGATCTTGCTTTGTGTCTGCGGCCACACTTACATTTATTTGCAAGCCCAAAATCAAACTAAGCTGGCCTTCAAAACTTCCAATGAAATAAGACAAAACCTAAGCAGATAAAATAACACACACACATACAATTCTGTGCTGTATCAACCACATAACAATATGATTATTGCACAGATAATTTATGGTTTATACGTTCGTTATAAATATAACCGCGCATATGGATACAACCAATAAAATAACAAAAAGTGTTGATGCGCCTGCACACATGCTTTTTTATAGATGCAGCAATAGGAAAAGCCCTACATGGCTGTTAGCTAGAAGCCACGGCTGTATGAAAAAAACTATGAATAAGAAAAAATGTATTTCCACTCCCCCAAACTCCAGACAAGTGTCCCTAACATGCCAACCAGCCCTCCTTCCACTCCACATGGTCCTCCTCCACTCCCCTAGTTTCTCCCAATCACCCAAGACACTCAAAGCATCTATGATGCTACTCCACCCAAAATGTTGGATAGCCGCGACTACTACACATCCAAAAATGCGCGACATGCCTTTTTCCAGAATATAGCGTCAGCTGCACAGGGTGCCACGTTTACATGTGAGTAGCAGTGCCGTGCACTAAATGGGTGCTGGATAGCCATGGTTAAATACCCCAGTCGTTGTTTCTGGGAGCTAGAAATATAAATGACAAAAGAGACAGTAGTGATGACAGTAGTGATACAATGGTACTTAATAGGTGTCAATACAATAAATGACTGCATATGAAGTTATTTAAAATATATGATGATAAAGTATACATAGTAGTCAAGTTATACTATATTGGGGTTAGGTAGGGTGGATAAAGTTAAAAAAAAACAGGTAAAAGATGGGTTGGACACAAACAAGGGGAGTATAGTGCATCGGGGGTTCTACAATCAGAACAAAACTTCATAAATTGATAGCTTTTATACTTTCCAAAATCAAAATCACAAAAAGAGGACTATATTTACTAACCAAAATACAAAAATTGCCGACACATTTTGAATGTAACCTATCACAGACAAACACAGAATTAAAACAGTAACATCAACCAATCACAAACACCAAAACACAAACATCATGCATACCTTATCAATCGAAATTACTAGAAATTCAAACTAGGAATCATTTTCCTGGAAACAGAGAAAGACTGCAGAATCATTGCTGGTTTGAAAACTATGTGGCTGATCAGAGACAGTTGGGTGTTTTGGTTACTGGCTTTCTGTGAGAAACTAAATATGAACATGGACCTTGGTTTGAGAGATTTTACAATTAAATGGTTTGGATTGCAGGGAATGCATTGGTTTCAGGGTTTTCCAAAATTGTTCAGTCTGAAAAGTACAGGGCACTCAGACATCATACTAATTCATTGTGGAGGAAATGATTTGGGGAATGTACATGGTGTATCCCTTACTCTAAAGATGAAACAAGACTTGGAAAAACGAATGGAACTTTTTTCTCACACCGTCTTTACCTTTTCCAATTGGGCTCGGAGGCAGAAATGGAGATGGACCACCAAATTTAATAGTAAAATTGAAAAATCACAGAGAAATGTTAAAGTAGTTTCAGCATTCATGAGAGACCACAGCCAAATTATGGATTTTAGAAAACAATATACAGTTCTACATGACCAATTTCTATAGAGATGATGGAGTAGAGATAACCGATGAAGGAAATACGGTGTTCCTTCATAACATCACAACAATACTCGAAATGTGCTAGAATACTACACTCAGTGTACCCCAAAACAGTACTTTTAAGGACTACTTATCACATATAAATACACAAATACAATAAAATAATATCCCAAAATATTTTTTTAATATAACCACCACTAAAATTCATTGCCCTTTTTGATAACCGCAGTTACAAAATGTGAGTTAAGTGGGGGCCCACTTCGAGTTTTATATTACAATAGAAGTTAAAAGATCAATACAGTAAAAGACTGCTCATGTAGTTATGTAAGGTAGATGAAGATAAAGAAAGCAGAGTACAATACATGACAGTAAACTAGGTGGAGATACATTTAATAGGTACAAGTACACAAGATATAATAGCATGGGTGAGAATACACAGCTAAGATACAGTGTATAGGGCATCTAAAACTAGAGTAGAGTGGCTCCTTTTTATATTGATTTTTAAAAGCAATTTTCTTCTTTTTTTCTCTACAGTCTCACATGTAAGAAAGTCTAAAAACACACAGCCTAAGTAGCTAATACCCCTAAATACCTACTGTGTCACTGAGCAGTGACCTTTCACCCACAACGTCACTATACCTATACAAATAACTTTTAAAAAGAAATAAAACACAGACACCCTAAAATGTATACCCCCAGGCATGGAACTATTCTTACCCGTGGGTATCTGTAGTCTTTTATAGCCTCAGATATAGCCATGAATATCGGGAAAACAGCTGGGACAATAATGCTTACCTGCACCCCCAGGCCTACACCAAGTGCATCCCTCATCTGTGCCAGCTCCCCTCAATCCCCAGAGAGCCTCCACACCTGCGCTGCCCTCTCCCTTTACCCCTACAACACACGATTTTCCTGTGACACGGTTTGCTTTGAGATGTTATCTATTTGAGGCTATAGCCAGGGCTGCAGAAAGATTTGTGTTGCAAACTGAGTCCATGGACCTCCTTTAATTCCCAAATTTCACTTGGTGTCCTCCAGCAACCTCCTCAACTGATGACTGTCTCAAAGTTCACATTTGATTCTCCGATCTCCACAGGTTACTCTGCAGTCATCATGATCATGACGTGAAAGAGCCAACCATCCAGGAGGTCCTGGTCAACCATCCTCTGCTACCATATGTAATGGAGGGGTGGGAAATCCCAGCCCTGTGAAGACCAGATAGGCCGGGAAATCCCGGGGCGCAAAAACAGAAGAGTCAGAGTAGATGGCAGAGGCTGTTTTCTTGAACAATTGTATAACAGGGACAGCAGTAAGTGCACCAGTATCAAGCTCTCTAATTTTGTAATACAAAACAACGGTTTAAAAGGCAAAAATACATCACATCTGATCTCACAATATTATCTGGTTAAGTAAAAGCTATGGAAAGGTGCGAGTGGGTTAGTTGTATCATATAAATGTATAGTCTATAGGAGTCGACATTCTGATGGCTCCACCTGGGACCACCTCTAAATTGATAATGGCAACTGTGTGTCATCTTTACGCCTTTGGATGGGTTCATGCAACTGTTGAAAAACAACACCATTTGAGAGCAATGATTGGTTGGCACTGGCTCAGCCAACCTTGATTACTTGGCAGGTCATCTGCAAATGAGCAACAGTTTATGGCAGGGCGATCGACAACCAGGTGCTGCCTTTCCCAATTATAACCCATCATCTCCAATTTCTTAGGCCACGAGCCAGGTCTTCAGCTTTGAACTAAGTTCGATCTTGTATCTTTTACTCAGAGAACTAGGAGGGAGTGAAGGTCTTGGTTTCTCTATCTCTGAAACTAATGAATAGCCCTTGTCCTTCAACACTCATGTGTGAGGAGACCATGTTTTGAATTATTATGCTTGGCTTTTACCAGGATTTTAACCTATTTTGTTATCGGTGCCGTTACCCTCTCTGTCCACTGCAAACTTATTCGAGCTATTTCTCTCTCAGTATGAGTCTTAATTAATGAGCACCTGGTCCTTGAAGGATGTCTGTTTCTTTATTTAATCTAAGAGAAATATGTCTTATGCTTGTGAACTGTTTATCTCATGCACTCTTCAGTACCAGCCCGAACCTCCCTTTTCTATAATAATCGGATGCGTTGTGCAGCTACTGTCTAGTTAATGTCTGTGCCTTTTAGCTAATTCAGCAAATGTGTTTTTTCTGCAGCATTGATGCTCCTTCAAGCTCTCCCATTCATTCAAGCATGGCAGTGCCGTCCATTTTATCAAACATTTCTGATAGTTGCTGTTGCATTTCCACATTAAGCAAGCATTATGTGTGTTCTTGTGCATCTTCGTTACAGTAGATATATTCAAGTATATGTTTTCTATTGTCCATTGAGTGCAATGTATATTCTTCTCGTATAAATGCAGGTTGACCTAATGTACATATAACTTTGTGATTAATGTATATCTGCTTTGTATCTCGTGCATCTACGTGCGTCAGAAGTGGGATGACATCACCTGCTTTCGTAATTCTTTAGCAACAGCATATCCATGTATGACAATCTAGTAGGCTCATCTTTTCTTCGATCATTCCAGGGTAAGGCCGAAAGGGTCGTCTTAGTGAATAATGCCTTTCTTGTCTGCAGTATGGTGATGGATGGGGGGCAGTTGTCAGGGCTGATACACGTCTCTCATTTCTATGATATAGAGGCTGGGGAGGGGCCAACGCTGTGGATGACGCATTCACCTGTCTCTTGATATTCTCCCCTCTGGTCGAGACCTCCACCACTTTTCTCGGAGGACCCGTTCTTGGGTGTCCATATCTTTGTCATCCCCATCAAGTCACGCAAATGCTTTCTGTGTTCGTCTATGCTCCAGGTCACATAGCAGCACTCCCCATCAGGTTTGCAGAATACCCATAGGACTATGCTTTAATTCCAATAGGTCTTTGGTTTTTGTGCATTCGTGTATCGTCATACCCATGTTTATCACTATCAACATCCCTATCGCCTTCTTGCATTGGCTTAAGGCTATTCTCAGTATGCAAAATCCGAGTAGCACCACACTAGTATTGCTATCAGTACCTTGAATGCAGTGGCCAGCCAGGAGTGCATCCAGAAGAACAAGGTGCTGAACCAGTCGCCATTCCCTATCTCTTCTACCTCTTCTTCCATCTTTGTATGGGGGTCTGACACAAGGGTTATGGCTTCCCTAACGGTCCTGTTTACCTTGTTGGGAGCAGGTGTATGTAGGTACAGCAAGATGCACCAATTGTTGCACATACACCACCCTCCATGGCTGTGATTAGGTTGCCGACATATCTGTTCTGAAGAGTCATGAGCCTTATTGCTCTCAACTATTCTTTTTTGGCATTGATGCTTGTTACCATTGAGTTAATCATTTTCAATAACCCCCACTGGGTTATTTGCAACCACTTAGAATATGTGGTTGTCTGTACTCCAGAGGAAACAGAGGCAAAGAACATTTCTGCACTACTGAATAACCTATGCTCCCATGATACCTCATTGAGTGGTGCTTCCATTTTGGTGGCAATATAATTACTCCCTCTATTTGCTCATTTTAGGTTGATGGGTCTTTTCTTTCTCTGGTGTGCGTCCATTTTAGGGAACTCAGTACTGTGCACATCACTTTTGGGCACTACCAGAGCGGTTGGTTTATGAGCACTAGGGAGCACAGCCGTCCCCACTTTGGGGGTAATTTCATGTATGCTTTGGAACCACAGCTCCAATAGTGATCCATTAATACAGAAGTTCCTGCTTTCATTCCTGGAACGTCAAAGACTCATTTACACCCTTTGTTTTTTCCAATGTTTATTGTGCCATTACTTTGGAAGCAAAGCGTGGCATTTCTTAAGGGCACTATTTGCATGGGTTCCCCCTTCATCAACCCATGTGAATAATTTTGTAATGTTAGGCCAGTGGTTAGTGTACACCTTATATGCATTTACCACAACCTCTTCCCATTTTTACAACAATGCAAATGATTTGCATAATACTAGCCCATCAGCCCACCCCTCAGGTGTGAGAACTGTTCCTTTTATATGCAGCTGTCCTCTTTTCCAAGATCCGGGTATTTCTTTTCTATTTTTATCATTGCATTGCAACATTTTATTCTCTTCGAATCTAACTCCTGCTCCGGGTGCTTTAGTTTGTTCATATGTTATTACCTGGTTTATTTTTTCCTTTTTAATGTAGGCTATTACTTGGCAATGAAAACACTTCCTTTAAGCCAAAACTATTGTCATTAAAATAAGAGCTTTAACATAAGAGCTTCAAATATGGGCTTAGAATGAGGGGCTGTACTGCTTTTCAATGGAGACAACATTTGAGGAGGGGTACACGGTGTATTTGGTGTTTTTTTGTTATTGAGTCCCTCCCATTCCCTGCCCTTATCCATGCTAATCCCTATGGCAAATCCCACCCATTCCTGTCCATTTCAGAACTCTTTGGGCTCTGAGCTCTTCCATGGAGGCAGCCATTTTGAATGACTGTCTCTAAGGAAGCTCTCTGGAAACAGGCCAAAACTAACAGCCATCTTTGAATGGGAAAGATGCCAGGCATCTTCCAAATAAAATGATACATTAAATCATGTGACTATGATTGCTTTTTAAATAGCTAAAGTAATTTTCATTTTGGGTGCCTGTTTTGATTTGCAATGAAATAAGGGCTAGTTTAAAATAGCTATAGTAATTTGCATTTTGGGAGCTTGTTTTGATTTGTTTTGATGTGCAATGAAATGAGGGCTAGTTTTGTTTCTAAGCCCTTTGGTATATTTTACTCTGCGCTCTCTTGTATAAAGTCTCCTTGCCTCTACTGTTATAGACATAGATGATGGCCTTGCAGCTGTAGCCTTTAAGACAGCAGACCATAAGTGACACCAGTGGTCTGCTGTATATGCATGTGCACCAGTGTTGCCTGACCTACCGGCTCTATGTGCATTGATTATATTCACAACCACCCACTTCCCCCTGTGTCAGCGATGCTCAACTACTGAATACAGTCCACATGGAGACGCAGTAAACGGCTAGGCCATGGTCATGGCCGGGGGGCCTTAAACCCATGTTAGTGTTGCGCGACAGCAGGCCAATTGAAGAGGAGGTGGAGCTGAGGGCACCAGGCTGGGAGCAGGAGTTAAGTCTGGAGCTGGGTCAGGAACTGCGCATTCTGTGTAATTTCCTCCTTAAGAAACACTGTGGCAGACTTCCTACAGGGTGAAGCAGAGGAAGAGTTCGGCCTGCTGGCCAGGGAGGAAGGATTCTGACAGTGGCCCTAACAGGACTTGGGGAACTTTGTGGTGGACTTTAGGCTCATGTTGGAGAGTTGTTATCTATAACGAGGAGTGGACCATTGGATGTCCAAGCAAGGCCAGCACCTGGAGGGCATGCTGAAGCAGAAGCCGGCTTTGCTGTCCCAGTGAAAGCCCAACATGCTGACAGGAGGAGTAAGCCAAAGAAAGAATCACAGGATGGTGGGTTCGGTTTGCCCTTGTGGAGGAGTACATGTCTATGCAACTATATCAATTTGCCAACTACCCATGCATTCCACTCTCCCTGTGCTAACTGCCCTCGCTTGGTCAGTCTGAACCTACTCCTGACCGCAGAATTTCAGCTGTCAATTTATTCCAGTACTCATCTATTACACAAGCCACTATCTTTCAGTTCACTCTTTTTTTCTGGCTTCCTATCTTTTTGATCGATCCATTATCACTCACCTCTATGGTCATCTTTGCATAGGCAAGGCTGTCAAAGCTTACCTTTCCTTTAGGTATGCTATAGAACAGAACGAGGTCCCAGCAGCAGCATAGTTCTTTACAGAGAGAATTTCAAACTTGAAATTCAGTATAGTGAGTGCTTGAGACTTTATTTCAGAAAACGTGATTTGATGTGCCCTATTTTATTTATTTTTATTTTTTGCATTTTTAAAGCTCTCACACAGCCCAGGGGCATCGAGGTGCTGTTACAGGACAATGGGGGTCATTCCAAACCTGGCGGTAGGGGGTTAACGGGGCCAGTAAAGGTGCCAGCCCCGTTAACCCCCTACTGCCGCATTACGAGGTCTACTCGCGGGTCCCACTAAGGACGCCTCGTTTTACCAGGCGTCCTTAGCGGGTCCCGCGAGCAGCCCAGCATGCTAACAATGGGCCCATCATTAACAGGCACGTTGTTAGCATGCTCCCCATTCCCATTGAGCCCTATGGGGGCTCAAATGGGAATGGGGATGGACCGGGTCCGGGTTCTCTGAATGGGGAAATATCGGGCCCTCCAAGGTTGGAATGGCCGGTACTTCCCCATTCAGGGAACCCAGACCCGGTACCCGGAATGGAGTTAGCCAGGCTGCCAGGCCGCAAATTGCGGCATTGTTACCTCCTACCTCGCAGTGACCCCCAATGTCTCTTAGTTGCGTGTTTATAACACACTTAATACCCGGAGGTTTCTAAGCGCAGACCCAGGGATCGAACCTGTGTTGCTTCCTATGTAATTGGGAGTGTAGTAGGTGGCACTCTGTACAGTTTTTGTCATTTTCGATTTGAAGATAAGGGGAATTACCCTGATGCAGCAATAGATTTCATCTTATGTCAATGCTGGAAAGGGCTAGCTCAATTGATTTGTGCTGCAGGTAACTGTTTCTTTAGAACTTACGATTGACTACAACTTTTTGAGTTGGTTTAATGAACATCACGTGTAATGGGATGCAAAGAATGTTAATAATGAGTGAAACATGTTCAGTTGTTATGTAAAATGAAAATTCGTGTTTGGGTCATCCAATATAAACAGACATTGTGAAATCCCATATTTTTAGTTTGGGCTGTAAAAGCTAAAACTGTTGTATTGGAGTACAGGTCGCGTAGATATGACACATGATGAGGGACACACAGCTTGTGGGTGGCGTTTGGTTATTTGCACACCCATATGACTGCCCTTGGCCATGCTTATCCCTAAGTCCTTTCCCACCCAATGCCTGCCCTTTCCCACCAAAACAAATCCTCCTGGGATCTCTTTGAGTTCGCTCTATCAAGCATTTACAACACACCTTACCCAGCAGTGTTGTTTTCTGCAGTCTGCTGAGAGTTAATTGCTTAATTGCAGCTCTAATGGGCTAATTATGTAATAAATATGTCTTAACCAAGTGTACCTTCAGCCATTAATTATCTGTACTTGCAGTGAAATTTTCTTAAAAACCAGCATTGGCGGAGCCAGCAGTTTTGGCATATGTATAGGTTTTAGATAGGCTTTTGCCAAGCACTAATTTCATATGTCCAAGTAAGCACACCATTTTCCAGCTGCTGCAATCTTATGGCCAGGTATATCAGTGCCTGTCAAATGTCTAGCTCATACCTAAACAAAAACCCAAACGGTTGGCTTTTCCAATGCTTGTTTATCATGGATGTAATACCTTGAACATAATTATCTTCTCGTTGGGACTTTGCTTTATTTACACATACCAAGGAAGCAATGTGCCCTTGGAATTGTCCTCAGGTTGAACAGAGTGCCAGATGGGTCAGACAATGTGCTTTTTCTTCAGGTATTTCTGTATCTATAAAGACCCTGGACGTGCCCATAGCATGGGGAATGAGAGAACACACATAGCAGCTCTCATCAGATGTCCCTCTCCCTACCTGGGTCATGGGCTGTTACCACATATTAAGACTTATTTGGGCAGATTCAGCCATATAAGCATGTATGTGCTGGAATATGGTGCCAGTGTGCTGTCTTAATCTTTTAATCACCACTTTTCTATATTTCCTTCCAAGCCCATGGATGATGCATTCATCTGTCCCTCGACACATGGTTACCAGAGGTCTTTGCTGCTCACATCCCACAACATGGCATGTGTGCATGTTGCATACCCAAATGACTGGTGTCTACTTATTTACAGGCAATGTACCATTAACTGCTGATGGAATTGGCTTGGTTTCACCTATTGCTTTACTGCAGAGCCTCTTCCACACTTACTCATTGTCACGTTGTCCTCAGATTATGTTGCAATTATTACTGATGTGCTTGACTTGATAACTGCATTCTTCCTTTGGCCTGATTTCTGCCTTCCCTTTTCTTCTAGCTCAATCATACGTTCAGAGCTCCACATAATTTCTCTCACCCTTTTAACATCTTCTCTCTCTTCTCTAATTGACCCATAGGAACAGGATCAGGAAAGTGGCCACTGGGATTAGTTGCGAATGTCCCTCTTCCCCCCACATGCTTGTCTGTCACTCCTCTCCCTGCTTCCACTCTCCTGCTCTGTGTCAGCATCAGAAATGTAGCCATCAAGCATATGTTAGAACATCACTGACCACTCTGCTCCTCTGCCCTCATCTCCCTAGTTTTGACTCCCCTGCTCTTGCTCAGGATGTGGAAAATGGCCTTCAGGCATCGCTGTGAGCACCTTTGACCATCTCCTCACCGTCACCTCCTGCTGTCATTTGAAGAATTCTTGAATTACAATGAAGAACATTGCAAAATCCAAGAACAAATACATTACAAAATGCCTATCTGCCATCAGAAACGTGGACGGTCACTAGCCCCTGAAACTATTTGTCTCCAAACCAGAACTACCATTCCTTTACCATACTCACTACTGACCAAACCTTTCCACCAACCTTAGGTTAGTCAATCATTTCCCATCACCAGCACCAAAAATCTAATAGTCACTCGTACATTGAAAATGGCCCTTAAGCATAGAATAGATCAATGGTTCAAACATCCCTGAATATCTCCATTATCCCTTCAGCTGTTCCCATCATCACTTACACTTTCCCCTAAGGGATGCACACTTTTTGAGACATGTGTTATGATGCATGCAGTTGGCTTACAACGTATACTTTCCCCCAGTTGAATATCGATCAACTGAATTGAAGGTCAAATTATGCAACAGATGATTTAATATGTTCAGCCTAAACTGTAATCATACAATATAACCATTCAATTTCTTTACATATTCATTAACTTGAACCAATGATCTTGCCCATAATAGTGGTACTCATTGATTTACACCTGCCATGGAATAACATGATCCACAAGCAACTGCCTTTATCTACTGAGGGACCAGGTTTCTACCAAGCATGTACCAAATGAGTTAGCATGTCTAGAGCAAACTAATAGCCCATTGCAGTCCAGTGCATTAGTGGGCAGTATGTCCCAATGTGAAGAGGAAAGTTATTCTTGAGTAAGATTTGAGTCACTTCCAAATGCAAGAGGAACTATTTTAAATAACTTACTGGTCACGGAAGTGGGGCAATAAATACAAGGTGCACTAAATCCACTTTAATAAGGACACATTCTCTTTACCTTGGAAATCATGTTGATTCTTAGCAAAATGTTTTTCATGGTAGTATATTGATAGACATTCCACAAATGAGAACACAAATTGTTTATTTAAAATGGTGATGTCAAGTTCTTGAGCAGAAGATGACGTTCATAGAAGCATTGCATGATTGTTATTTTATTTTATTTATTTGTGTATGGTTTCAAAGAAACCTTTACAAAATTCATACAACCATACCAAATATTTCATAAAACATTACAATTAATGAATTATTACAAAGGTAAAAACAAATGACAACAATAACAACACACATTAAAATGCTGAATCCCAGAGTTCAGTTCCAATTTCTTTTTCTTTTTTTTTTAAAACACTATATCTACCTTGTCGCCAGATATTTTACGTAAATTCATATACAGGTGTGATTTAAAATCTTATTTTTTAAGAGCAAAATCTTTTTATCAATTCATCAATTCATCAAGTCAATACAATTGAATTTCAGGAAATGATTCACTGCCAATTGCAGTGGAATTTTGTTGTCAAAAAGCATACGTTTCCACAGCAATTCCAAATCTACATTTTAAGGGTCGGCACAAAACGTTTAAAACTACAATATCTCCCCTGGACCATTGCAGGACAATCAATTAATAAATGTCTTAAATTCTCAATGGTCTGACTACACTTACAATGTCTGCACATTGGTGCTACTTCGTTCGGAATATCTCTAGCTGACAAAATCTCTCCAGTAAGAAGTACATTAAAGCGGAATCGCATAAATGAATTCCTCCAGCCTTCATGAGGAAATTAATTGAGGTATGGTTCTGGAGTACCCAAACACTTATAATAGGAGACCATATGACCGTCCAATTTGTATTGTGTGAGTTTATGCATTGGTCTGTCCCAATCCCAGTTCTGTAACAATAACTTTACTTTTTTGGGGTTGAGTATGAGAGTACTGACGTGTGACCCTACGCTGTTCAGTGCATTTTTACATATATCCACCAGTTTTCTCATAAATACTGATTAAGAAGTACCTAGAGAAAGCAAAGTAGACAAATCATTGTACAAAGTATTTCCATTATTACTGAAAATGTTCCCCAAAAGCAACAGACATATCCATTCAATAATGCCATTTAGCGACTGCAAGCCTAATTCGTAACGAATGGCCACTAAACTAATACATTTTGGTAGACAATCAAACATTTTCCGCAGAATCTGCGCTTCCAATTTAGTTAAATCAATGTTGACATGAATGAAGGGAAATTCCATGCCATAAGCGATTTTGGGAACAATTTTTAACTTGTAATATCTCAACAACGGAAGACAAGAAAAGGCCCCAAACTTACGATCCACTATTCGCATTTGGGTAATACATGTTTTGATTTTCATCCTATAATGGTTAATGGTTAAGCTACAGTTTGGAGTATCACTAACAAGCAGACCAAGATAGATCATGCTATGTCTAATATCCAGCTTCGTCTTATCCATGAACCAATTTCTCTTACAATGCTTTTTCTTCTGTGTAAAGCAAAGAACATTTGATTTAAGGGCATTAACAGCTAGACCATTTTCTGTCATGTACACAAGGAAAGCATTTGACAAGCGCTGTAGCCCCAATGGGGTTCGATCAAAAAGAAGATAATCGTCGACATAAGAGCACCAACTCATTTTTTTATTCCAAAGAAGGCTGAACAAAAGCGGCTTTTTGCAAGCCTGGACCAATGTCTACCGTATACAGATTGTAGAGGGTTGGGGCAAAAATACAACCCTGTCTTAGACCATTGTAGGTTTTAATCGGTGAAGAAAGCAAACCGTCTTTATTTAGACAAAATCTGTACACTAGAACCTTCGTGGAGATGTATAAGAACCGCCAACAACTCTAATGGCATACCCAATCTGGCTAATTTAGCCCAAAGATTCTCACGAATAACAAGATCGAACATTAGAGAAAGATCCATGCTTGCAAGGTAAACCGGGACCGCACCCTTTTTCCAGCCATTCTCTTGTAAAAGAGTTATCATTAGACCTCCTGCCATTGTGCCAACTTTGTTCCTGAAACCAAACTGTGCCGAGGACAAGATGGAATTTTCAGAGGACCATTTTTCGATTTGAAGGAGAACAAGACTCGCAACAATTTTAGAATCAGAATCTAAAAGCACGATCGGCCTATAATTGGATGGAAGAGTTTGATTGCCCTTCTTATACAATAAAGCACAAATTTCAGGTCTGAGGAATCGATTTTGTTTGATCGATATCTTTAAATAAGATTGCTAGCGCTTTGGCCCAAGTATCCGGATCCCCTTTCATTAAAATGTTCGATAGGCCATTGGGTCCCGCTGCCCTCGAAGAACTAACGAGTACAATTCTCTCCCTTATTTCTGTGAAAGAGAAGTCACAATTCCATTTAACACTGCCTAAAGATTTTGATGGAAATTGACCTAATGCACTTTTGGAATAAAGATTAGAAATATGTTCTGCCCACACCTGTTCACTAATTGGATTGAGACCATAATCGATGTTAGCGGCAGGCATTCTGTTGACCAATCGCCAAAATTGGCATGCTGAATTGTGAGTCATTGATTGCAGCATTTCCTCATTATCTGCCTGATACATCTTACCTCTATGGCCCCTCAACCAATTTCTATACAGTTGTTTCAGATGTCTCGCCCCGTCGCTCTTAACTGTTACAGAAATTTGGAGAGTTTTTAAAACTCTTAACAGTCTGTTAAGAGTGTTCTTAACTTGCCTCAAAAGGGAATCATAGTTATGCATATGTACTTTAGAAAGTTTTGGCTTGCGTGGCATAATCACAGATTTATCAAGGAGTTTTTTAAAATAGCAACCTACATTTACTTGGGAGAATCTCTCCTGTTTTTCCTCCTGTGTAGTTAAAAAATAATCATTTTGAAAAAGCAGATTACATTCAGCCACATTGTCCTCATGCCAAATGATCCTGTTCCTGCTCTTATTTATAGCCAGATCAATCGGCAAATAGTCGGGAATCTTAAAATCTCTCACTGTCTGCAGTTCAAGCTCCAACATTCCATGATCACTCATCCAAGTTCTACACATTTCAAATGTTTTGACTAGATGAAATACCACTTCCGAAACAAAAATGTAATCAATAGCGGATACCCTATCACCAGAATACCAGGTTATATAGTCTAACTCAACCCTTGACTGCAGATGCACTATCTTAAACCCCATGATTTAAAAAATAAATTCCACAATTTTGCATCAAATGTCTTGTCGGGTAAATGGAAATAAAGTTCATTTCTATAGGGCCCATCCAAGATTATGTTTGCAGGCACTACATGGGGATCTTCTGTGTCATCTATTAGGGATTTCAAATTAGTGTTGAGGTCACCAAGCACCATAAATTGCACCCCGGGATAAAGTAAAACACAATTTTCCATAATTTATTCCATTTTTCACCAGAAGAGTGTGCAAATCATGCCCTGGGGTCCAGTATACATTCCATAGTAAGATATACGACACATTCAGAAAGTCTTTCATCCCCAATAAAATGCCCAGCGCGAAAGGTGGTTCTCTATAGATTTCTATTACCTGAAGGCCACAATTGATCTTAATAGCTATAAAAATGCCCCCAGATGGACGCCCTATCGGGCCCTTTGTAGCGAGCAAGTGAACACACTCATATCCGTCTAAATGTGCTAACTGTACATCCAGGATTCCTTTATGCAAATTAAATGTTTCGACTTGAGTTTGCAGCATAACTCAGAAGAAGAGGACAAATAAGAATGCCCCCTTGAATTCCAACTAATTAAAGAAAGAGTGTTCTCTGAACCTAAAAGTGCTGATTGAGTGTTTGTAATTTTGAAATCGAGCCTCGGAGACTCTGTGCCAGCCATCGCGAACTTGTTTCTTGCTCTGATACATTTTCTGTTGTCTTTATTTGGAATGACCCCCCTGGATAGAAGAGCCTAGAAGCGTCATTTATGGCGCAATCGGCCAGTTGTTGTGAGCCATCACCAAAAGTTAATACATCAAAGCCGCTTCTATTAAATTGGTCTAATTCAGCTAATAGTTTCTGAAACACCAAGTGTGAATGAAAAACAACCCTCACATGGTCATTACATTGGGGATGAATAAAATCCACCCTCTTGATATCAGAGCAGGCCATTCCTGCCAAAGATGGTATATCATTTATGAGGGTAAGAATTCTGTTTCTGTTCAATGCTGGTTACCTGCCACAATCGAAAAGTGGATAGAGGAGAATGCTAGGGAAATCTAGATGACATGGCTTCCTCCACATTACATCACTCAAATCGGTACCCAAAACGTTTTTCGGTTGCCTAGAATCGGCAACACCCATCATTGGGGGATGATTTGACGGGGAGGTCCCCCAATACTCGGGGGGATTTTAAATCAGGAATCCCCAGAGTCTCTCTGGGAGGAGGAGCCATGGTTCTGGGTCCATTATACTCTTCCCCTAACTCAAAGGATTTGCCCGGAAAACTCATTTTTGGGATGGTGATGGAGGGCATCTCCAATAATTTCTCTGTAGCCACTAAACTCTGCCACCTCCTTCTCAACTTCCACGTCTACCGAATTAGTTGGTTTTAGAGATGTATTAGTCTTTACACTACTCCATTGGATCCTAAGGGCTTCTTCCACAGCACTACAAATCATTTGGGTCAGGTCAGTACGTGATTTATTTGCAATGCCCCTTATTTCTTTCTGAGGGGACACTATCACTGGTTTCTGAGGAAGGATGGGAAGTGAAGGGATATTCTCCCTTTTTTCTACCTCTGATGCCGACTTCCGGGGCACTGGCAGAGAGTCGGGCACTTTGGTCCTTCCCACCATCGGCAGTTCTACACCCTTGTCTGCATGAAGTATGGGTTCTGACCCACCTCCCCCTATTTCAAGATCAATTACTTCTACTGATGTAGTTATCTTAGAATTGAGTGGATTTACTCTTAGCTTAGAGAAGAGATCATATGTTTCTTTCTGGGCCAGACATGACGGAGACCTGTACAATGATTTCTTGCATTTCCCCACCGCTCAGGACCTGCTGGGTCCATAAGGAGGGAGGGACCTACCTTGTTATTTGAACTTTTTTTGTGGGTCATTTCTTCCGAGAGAAGATTAGATGGAGTGGAGTAGGCATTGTTACTGGTGAATGGCTCATTTCCTTCCAGCATTGCTAGTTTTGCCTGATCCACTTCATCCCTGATAAAGTTTCTCCAAGTATGCTTTGCAAATTTGTTGCACTGTGTTTTTGGGAGCAACGAGATTTTTTTATTTTTCTTATTTTTTGGAGAATTTCTTTTTTGCTGTGCAGGTAATTCCCTTTTTCCACCGGAAAACATCTTTGTTGGATGAGACGAAGCCGTCTCTGGCACTTTCAACGTCAAAGGAGGGAAGATAGGGGGAAAAAACGTACTATCGGTATTGTAATCAAGATTATCATTGAAAGGTACATTCACATGCGAAGAGATCTTTAAAGAGAGGGAGGCCATGATTTCCGATGTTTTTTTTTTACTCAGTTAATTGGCGCTCTGAAAGAATCCTCAAATCTGTAAAGCTCAGTGAGTGTATTTTTAGTACTTCTAGTATTTGTCTCAAGAGGTCTGAGACCTCTTGATTCTGAGGCATAATCTCTCCGCCAGTTGCTAACTCGTGACTAGAAGAATTTTCCTGAAGGTGTTGGGAAAGGTTTTGCAGATCAGTATCCGCCGAAAAAAAATCAGGGGGAGTATCCAGAAAAGAAGAGATAGGTGCATTATTTGAATTTTTTTTCCAGAGCAGTGCCAAACAAGCATGAACTGAAAGCTTTGTCCTGTTTACAAGCGACAGAACCCCCGATGGATAGCATAGAAGAGTGTGCCATAGCGACCCCCTCCAACAGCAAGGAATCACTTGGTTCTGGAGGTGAGGGTGGCAATGGCATATTCATTGCCATGCGGAGGGTATTTTTGACCGGAGTAAAGATTAAAGGAGCTGATAATATGTCATCGTACATTCTGGGCCCCTGTCCTTTAGAGCCCCTCATATTGGGGGCGGAAGGATTTGTACGATTATAGACATATTCAAAACTGTTGCACCTTTTAGACATCGTAAAATGTAGTATAAAGTGCAATATAATACACAGTACCCCTCCACCGTGCTACACCGCAGGCACCGGCCTTTAATTAACTCACTACGTCTACTCTATCAGGCAGCACAGTACAACTATACCTTCGTCTCTGCCGGAGAAATGCACAAGAGACCAAAAGGCTACAGTTTTAACACAGCTGCACAAGAGAAGGATTCAGGGGGACCTTAAACCACCCAACCCACCACAGAGAAAGAACACCTTCTCAGTCCACAAAAGTCTGTTCAAAATCGGGGCCTTGCGGATCCAGCACAGACCAGGTGTTATGGGCAGGTGCTTCTGGCAGGCACTTCCGCAAGGCACTATAGATTTATCCTAATTGACCTCTGCAGAAGGTGCGGGCACACAGAAAAAACTGCCTTCTTAGTCCACAAAAGTCTGTTCGAAATCTGGGTGATGCAGATCTGGCGCAGTCCTGGCAGAACAGGCAGGCACTTAAAGCAGACACTTCCACAAGGGTTCAATCTACCTAAAAATAAAGCTGGTCACCGAGAACAGTGCAGAAGGTGACCGACTTGAAAAGGGAAACAAGGTCTTGTTTGACATGCACTCGTCAGAATAGCATTTGGGTCAAAGACTATCAGTCCGCGGTCCCCAAAGCATAAAAATAAAGCTGGTCACCGAAAACAGTGCAGAAGGTGACCGACTTGAAAAGGGAAACAAGGTCTTGTTTGTCATGCGCTAGTCACAATAGCATTTGGGTCAAAGACTATCAGTCTGCAGTCCCCAAAGCCAAGCAGCTCACTGGCTACTCTCGTGGTACAAACAAACGTGCACCACAGCATGGCACCAATGGGCACAAATGGGCACCTATGGGCTTCAATCTGCTTCAATCTGCCACCGGAGAAGCGCACTGCTCATCCGTTACCCGTGGCGCACAGCGTTATGAGGAAGGGTAAGGATAAGGAAAAAATTGAGGAGGGCAGCAGGACCCCCCACAGCTTAAAGGTCACTCACTGGTCACTGGTCACTCACTGGTCACTCACCCGTTACTGCTGAACAGACGCACGTTGTAAGGGAGATGGAGCAACCTAGCAACCTGTAGCCCTCTGGTTAGCAAGCAAGGCTTTCAAGCCAAAACCATCTCGGGGTGACTACTGGAGGAGCTCTGGAGTAATTCCTCTGTCTCGCTCGCTCGGTCCACAGCTTTCTGCTCCAGCTTTCTCCAGCTCCCCGGCTCCCCAGCTCCTGCATCGCATCGTGTCCGTGTACACACACACGGCTCCAAGGAATCAGAGGAAAGGACCCCCCTACACTGACGATACTGTAAAGCCGCACCTCTCACAAACTCACGAACTCACGAGGCCGCTTCCGACAGACCGCCTCCGCACACCCTCCCCTTAGCCTTTCTCGCAATCATGATTGTTATACATTGTTATACATTGTTAAGCAGTGGCTGAATAGTGCAATTTCTTCTAAAGCAGCCCTGAATACAAAAGGTGTCCATTGCTCTGCTGCGCTGCTGCTGCTGCTGGCTGAGGCAGGTATTGGCCACAGAAAGGGGGCGCCTTAATGCCACGGTACACCAGTTCAGTGCAGACACCTCCCGTTGAGGGGAATTAGTTTGCAAAAATTGCCCATAAGATTCAGCCCCTTCATTAATTAATTCAATGTAAGTTAACACACACTGCCCAAAAATAATTTTCAGCTTAACAAAACTGAACAAAGAACTACAAGAAAATATTATTAAGTCAAAACCTGCTTTATGTGACTATATTGTTTGGTAACTAAGAGTATTCAAATAAATACTTATTTGCCATATCTACTTTTATATACCCGTCTTCGAGATGGATTTTAAAGTTGCTTTGGTATTTCACTTTATAGCTGTACCCACGCTGTGATAAAACATGTATTTTTATGAATATTGAGGGACCATGGCACGATCGATGTGATCCTGTACTAAGGTTACAGCTCAGATGGCTGGAGATTTGATTCTCATTTGGATCAATACAGCGCCGCCTTTTGCATAGAGTGAAAGTACAGCGCACCGCTGCTGAGCAAAGGACACTCACTTTTGAGTGCACCCATGCCTTTTTATCCAACATTATAAGACCAAAGACCATATTGTGCAATCAACGTTGCTCATGCCCTTTCACAGAATCCACATAACTGCGCATGCCACAAAAAGGGGAGCAATCGTTCTACTTTGTGCAATATTCCTATCATGGTGGATGTATCCTGCCATTAACATGTCTCCATCGGCTATACCGCGGGTTCTGCACCCAGTATATTTCACAAGGACGGTAAAATCATGAAAGACCTGCAGTATTAAACCATTCTGCAATCCGTGTTTCTGAAATAAGGAAATAAGCCATGTCTGAGTTTGTGATGAATCCATTTCTTTATCTTATTGGGATGCTTCTGTTCTGACTTGCTTTGTGGCTGCCCACGTTTCCTTGGTCTACATGTGAAGCAATGCACGGACGCATCCTTCACTGTTGACATTCTCGCTCCCCCTGTGGCCCACTCACATCTCTCTGGCTCATATGTAACGTTCTGTTATTTGGACCTGTACTCACCTTCACTGCCATTTCCATGGTCTGCAGGCGCTCTCGTGCATATGTTGGTGCTTGTAGGGGGTGTCCAGTGGAAGTACCTAAATCAAAAGGATCGAATGCCAAAGGTGAGAATGTATTCGACCGGCAACAAAAGGGTCACATTTTTTTTTTAAATGTCTATTTTTTTTGCTATAATTTAGCTAAAAAAAGGTGTATTTACGCCAAAAACAGGGGTTTGGGGGTCGGGGGCAATAAATGAATAAATAAATAAATAAAATTTGATGCTTTTTCAGTCAATTTGACTCGACCCTTTTGTCATTCGACCCTTTTGAGTCGATACTTTGACCTATAACCCTTGTAGGGCCAGGAGCAACTGGCATCTGTGTGGGTGAATTGTGTAGGAAGTGTGTTGGAAATGTGTAGAGGTTTGACTACGTTGTGGTCTGCCAGGTATTTATTTTAGCCACACTTTGCATTGGCAGGTTTGGGAGAGTTTGTTGAGTGAGCGAAAGTGTGGCTGTTTTTGGGCAGATCTGCTGTGCTTCGATTGTTAGTTTGTTTTTAATTTTCCTAAAGTTTTGCTTTTGGTTGTATATTCTTTTCAAGTAAGAATGTTTATGTTCTCTGGGATGTGGCTCAGGGTCAGCGGTGAAGTGGGCGCGAGCGGTTGGGAGCGGTGCTCCCCTCCTTTTTTTAATTAAGTTTTACTGTTCCTATACTTTTATTTTAAAAAGAAACCGTTCCGCAATGGTTTCGTTTTAAAATAAAAGTGTAGTTCAGCCTCCTTCGACCTGCTTCAACTCCTTCCGCTCCCGCGTACAACTTCCTCCAATTCTGTTCCTCTGCAACTTGCCAGCTTTGCCTTCTGTAAACTCCGTCCCACTGCAGTGTGGGGAGCTGGCTCTTAGATAAGGCTTGGGGGAAAGACTTTGCTCCAATCATCAGTTGGATGGAGTCAAGGGCTCTATCTGGGATGCCCTGTAGTTTTCAGCTTTTGAAATCCATTCCAGAATATCATTTTTGGCTCACTGGGATGCAGGAGCTGTTCTCTCTGCTTCTTGCTGGAAGTAAACCTCCCTCCCCGGCGAGGGAATCCATGGAAAACCTGCAACCACTTTCCAGTTTATACCCAGTGTGGCAGAAGCAAATGCACCGTTAGCTGATGTAGCAAGAGGGCTTTCGGGGAGGGCTCCCTTTTCCACATGCCAAGCAGAGATGTGGAAGGGAGTTCAAATCTCCCTTAAAGCTGCAGACACAATGGAAAAAGGGACCCATGTAGCCCCTCCCCTTATGGAGGCGAGGATCATTCACACCAAGACATATACAGGAGAAGTGGTCCATCAGCCCCCTCACACATCATGAGGAAGGCTCAGCACACCAACTCATTTGTGGTGTATGGGACTCACCCGAAATGAACTCCAAGCACACAGTGAATCATTGAGGAGGTGTGCAGCAGCCAGAGAAAAGTAAGGGAAAAAACAAACCACAAAAACCCCACAAAATACAGAGGTGGCAAGGGAGACCTCGGGGGTAGTAGCTGTGACCACAGGGGTCACAGCTGCAACACCTAGCAGCCCCCAACTGGGCAACTTTTGGCCTGGGAAACATGACCTTTTCTGGCCAAAGCCCACAATGCAGGGGCTCCAACTTCCAGAACAACTAAACCCAATACAAACTTCTCTCTACCCAAACATTCACAAGTATATATAGTATACATTATTGACATTACTTTACTTTTAGGCAACATACCTTTCAGCTATGTTTGTGGTTTCTTATAGATCCCAGGGCCTGCCACCACATACCAAATATAGCAAAATTATTTGACCAGGATAATATAATTTGGTCAAATGGGAAAGCTGGGATTTTATCCCATATTTCTTCATGTCCCATTTTGTATTTTGAGAGCAGGCTACATATCCTCCCTTTCATCTCGTCCAATCTTTAGTTTTAGACAAATGTAAAGAGGTGGGGAAGCTAGAGAATTCATTGGTCGTGCCAAGCCATGGCTGAGCTGGAGGGACTGGCATTGCTGTAAAAGTCATACAGGAACTGGCCCAGCAAAACGACCCTTAACTGACTTCCTGCCTAACCACAATGCAAAACCCATACCTGGCACTTTGTCTACCTACCCTCACGCTGCCAAAACATAAAACCCTTCCGTGTCATCCTGCCTTCGAACCAGTACACATTACATAAATGGTTAACATTGTAGTTATGTATGGAGTAACACCATAGATAATAGACCGATAGGAGTGAGACGTTCCCAACATAATAGGAAAATAAGGCACAGTAATCAAAAGTAATTTTCTCAGGATAACTTAATTTGAATTTGGAATATATAAAGCACCACCGACAGAATGAACTGTGTCAGGATGCTCAAGAGACCATGGAATTCCTATGAGCCGAGTTTGTTGATCAGCTGAAAAGATATGTTTTCAGCATCTTGCGAAAGAGTAAGTAATTCTTCATTAATCTTAATGATATTGGCAGTGAATTCATCAGGCGAGTGCCGGACACTGCAAATGTACCATCCACTCTGAAATTACATTTCGATTTGGTCATCATAAGAAGATGGCGTGATTCTGACCTGAATCTTTGTGTGGCTTGTAGAGCAAGATTTATTTCAAAGATTTATTTACTAGCTGTACCCGTGACAACATATCCCGTTCCGAAAGGTTATTAATGAAATATCATCACATTTTTATTTATTTATTCACTCATATATTTCATTGTAAACACAATGAACAATCTCATTATTCTCAGATACAACACTTAATGAGCCGAATGATCCACTCTTGAGAGAGCAACATATAGTTGCTTGTGACTGAATGCAGGTTACAGATGGTATGGGCAGATTCTGTCAAAGGTCTGCCCCTGTGACTTCTTAATGGTAATTGAAAAGGCTAAACATAAAGGAAAGTGTCTTCTTTTGAATTTGAAAGGCATATGTGTATCATCTGGAATGAGAGGTATGCACAGTATAAGAACAGTATCTAAGTTTAATCCATCAGTTACACGGGCCTCTATGATATATCTTTGCAGATGCAGAATTGTCAACATTGTTCCATTGAAGAATGTCCATTGCAGAGTCCCCGTGATGGCATAAGATTGCCTAGCAGCATAATCTCAGCGCATAATTACAGCACCTACTTTCAATTTTAGCTCATGAGGAGGCATTCATCCTACATAGTTTTGCTCTTTAGAGACTGACATTGTGAGCCTGAAATTAAATGTTCATTGACACTAATGGTTGTGATAGGGGAAGGTGAAGGTGACCTCATAGGACTGTGCTCATTCTTTTTGTTACTATTATTGCTGTTGTTGAAGTGGAATGGCACACAGAGGACAGCAGAGGGCCACCTAACACTGATACATCTCCATCAGCTGAGTGTGGAAACATACCTAAGCACTTTTTATATATATATATATATAGATAAGAGAACCAATTACCTTTGGCAAGCCCTTTTTCTCAATATATGGGTTTATCAAATAAATTGATTCTAACCAGCTGGTTTGGTTGGTAATTTAAGTCTAAATCTGGTTTCCATACAATGCCTACATTTTTTTTTATTGTTGATGAATAGTTCATTTCAACATCAAACTCTATTGGAGGTGGACATACTGCATTTGAATTAGCAGATTTGGCCCAAATAATATGATTTCAGGTTTTCCCGGATTTAATTGTTAGCATTATTTCATGATGGATTGTGTTGAAGGTAGCAGCAAGCCCAGCATTACTAACCAAGCAAAGTCATTATGGTCAGCTGCCTTCAACACATCATCCAACACTGTAAGAAGAGCCATCTCGGTTCCATGAGTTCGACGAGACCTGACTGATAGTCACACAAAAGCAAGTTTTGTTCAATAAATGTTTGTAACTGATGTATTATCAACTGATTGTTGCAAAGTTTTTGGTGGCCAGTTCAATACTGCCACTGGTTGGTCGTTTGTTAGAGTCCTCGAGTCCGCTGATGCTTTTTTAAAGAGTTGTGAAATAATGGAACCTTTTTATTGTACAGGGACAGTTCCTTCCAAGAGTCATTAATTTACAAATCAGTCAATCAGGAACCTCAGAATGGAGGCTTTACGTCAGAATCTCGAGGTCGCCATATTCCCTGCTGGGAAGCAGGTAAAGTGCTCCCTATGCACCCCCATCCGCACTTCCCTTCACCCCGACCACCAATTTCCACATCCCTTGTCCATCCCAGCATGCCACACTTACCTGGATCTTCCATGTCCCTCACCAGCAATTGAACACTTGGTGTGCCCTGCACTTCCCCATCGAGATAATGGCCTCCATGGAAAGTTAGAAGGGACTGAGTTTAGCACCATTCTCCTTTTTCCATAGTGGTCATCTTGTTTTGTAGTTTTTTTTAAGTTGAACAACAGCAAACACACAATTTCTCAACCTAAAAAGAATTATTTGCATCCCAGTAAAACATACTGTGATGCTAATAGCGATAAAACCCTCTGGGCAGGGTCGTTACCGGTTCTGGTAATGCCCCGGGCAAATGTTAACTGACCCAATAATGTCCTACCCCCCTCATTAGGGTTTGTTGCTTAAGTAAAGTGAAATGTTCTGCTATCCCATTTCAAAACAGCTTTGCAGATATAGTTAGAAAGGGGCCCTCTAAATTGAAATTAGGGCAGAGATTCTTAATCCAACTTTGAATGTTCTGTTTATTAACAGACCTAAAGCCAAATTCATCAGGCACATGTGAATTTGCACTATATAACTTTCTTGGTAATCTTTAATTGTTTCATTCTTATCCAGGGTTCTAGTTTATAAATATAATCAGTTATTTATAACGCGCTTAATACCCAGAGGTGTCTAAGCGTGGACCCAGGGATTGAACCTGTGTTGCTCCACGTCGTCTTGCTTCCAAGGCGAGAATATTGCCCTTCAGCTATGCTCCTGAGACAGGAGTACATATATTATCTTGAATTTCTACTATTTTAGAAATGAAGAATTCATTTATGGCTACATAGTGTTCATAAAATACGAGAATGCTAGCCCATGTCTGTTTTGAATTTGACAAAAATTGAATCATTTGGAACAATTTCTTAGCACTCTTATCTGATTTACTGATTTCCATATTCAGAAAGAGGTTTTTTGCAGCAACAATAGCCTTTTTATACTTTATCCTTCATTTCAGCTGAGCGGTCTTCAGCTTGAGAGGTGTTCCATCTTTGTTCTAATTTAAGCAGGACTTTTCACATTAGTGTCAATCGAGGAGAAAACAAGGGAGATTATTTTAGTTTCGAAAGTAACCGACGATGCTATTAGTGGAGCAATATTATTACATACATTTAATAGTGATTTCAAGAGGCTGGTTGTGAACTTGTTACAAAGTAAAGTTGAAGCGATATGCAGCTAATCAAGCCCATTCTTTAATTGAGTCAAGGTTAATTGAGTCTTCTTATAATAGGTCAAGTGCAGTGATAAAGGACAATTAGCAATGGCATTCGGGGTCATTGATTGTAAAGAATCTTATGGAATGGTCTATTCAGGAAACTTGTTGGATCGCCATTTGAGTCATATTGATTGCTCTAAAAGAACATTTGCTTCAGACAGTGCCCTTTTATGTGAGTAGAGACTGTAAATGACTAAAACCATGCAAGTTGAAATGTTGGAAGCACTCCTGAGATTCATTAATATGTGCAGTGTTGAAGGTAGACCTCATGGTTCCACAGTTTCAAGTGTAGACAGAATGGGAGACTTCATCTTCTCCTACTTCATCTTCAATATTAGAACCAGCAAAACATGTTCTGCAACTTTGTAATTAAAGGGGTACTTACCTACAGCTCACATCTTCCTCTTAAAATAAACCTGACCGCTCTGCCACTCTACCAAGGTTGTGTGTTAGTACAGACTGATACTAAGAGTTGGAGATGACAACCCTGGGCTAAACTGACCAGAGCCTGACATTTGGCTGTGGCCTGGAAAGGAATGGCCATATTTGGAACACAAAGCCAGCCCAGTTGATTTCTGAGGCTATGCAGCTTGTCATTTTTTTCAGTAACCAAAAGACATATTAATGTGAAATTATGACCATTTAATTATGACCATTTAAATGTCATGTTTGTGCCATTAAAATAAGATGTTGTAGGTTTTTCTAGCCTCTTGGAGATGCAAACCCCAGGAAAATGTGAACTCTGGGGAAAACATACATGGTACCATTTTGAAAATTACCAGTAATAATATGTATAGATATAAATAATTGTAGAATTGTAGGTGAATTATTTTCCATGGAAATGGTGAAAGATTACCAGAATGACTAAACAGCATCGTACCGTCTTGGGGTTTGGATCAGCATGTGTCTTGTAAAATGTGTAGTCTCCCCATATAAGTTTCCTGATGATGACATTTGTAAATATGAGTGTTTTGTTCCATAACTGATTTTGTCAAAAGTAAATTTGGTAGAACAAAGTACATTGGAAAAAACATCCACTATAAAACTCAGTCACCTCCTTCAGTCCAATCTGCTTCCAGGGAGGAGGCGACATACATAGGTTGACCTATCCAATGTTAAGAGGTGTGCCTAGCTTGAGCCAGCCCAATAGTAAAATCTTGTGATGTCATGCTCCTTATAAAAAGGGGAGGCATGGGGAGCTCTGGACTCTCTTCTGACTTTTCAATCTCCCGCATATCAATAGATCCAGACATTCCAGATTCACCCAGCAAGATTCCAGATTCCACTGCCAGGCCAGAGCTAGCTGACCCTATTCAGGCAGAAGCACTGATATAGAAATCCCCCAGAAAAATCCCAATAATTCAGGGAGAAAGGGGAAAAAGATGTGATACCCTTTTGGGAGTATCCTGTGACCATACCGGCTTTTGCCCCGCTAACTGCTTGCCCAGCTGATCCACCTTGCTGTCCAGTGAACAGACTAGGCCCAGCCTTCCCCTTCTAGAAGAGCCCACCGCTGTGTGCAGTGACCAGACCTTGCCTTGCTGACCAGAAACCCGGTCCGCTGTCCAAGCTACCCCATCCAAGTGCTTGTTGTGAGTATTTTGCTCCCCCAGCAACCACAAACTGCATCTCTTGCTTTTTTACCTTGTATTACGTCCAATCCCATAGAGATACTGTAACTGCCCTAGCAAAAATCATAAAACTGTCAGAAGCCTCTGTGTACCTTGTTTTTAGTAAAATCTGTAGTGATCTCTAAGTGTTAGCTCTATTCTTTCCAACTCATTTCAGTCCTTGTGTAAGTGCTTAGTACTATTTTGAACAAATGTATTAATTCCCCCATAAAGAGGCACACAGCATGAGGGGGTTGAGACTGCAGCTTAACCTTTTTACGGGCGGCATTCCTCTTTTCTAGCCAATAAAATCTAGTCTCACTAAAACTTGTAATTTTCTTTCCAAACCAATTTTCCCTGTGCGAATGCTTTCATTTAAAAAAAACGACTTTCCTTCCCCTTTAAGAATCTCATACTGTCATCCCTTCAGAGGTACCCCTTCACTTTCATATTATACCTGTGATGTACATAACCCTTAGCACCAAAACCGCATTCCGATTGTGTCCGTTTAACCCATTTTTCAAGCTGTTTTGTCATTTTAAACACGTGAAAATAAGCTGTATACCCATTGTTAGTACATTGTCTTGTAGTTCGCTAGTGTTCTTACATCTCTGATACTGCTACACTCATTTCTACCTCTTTCATTTAACCCCACATGTAAAATAAGTATTTAGCAATTCTGAGTGCTATTTCGATCAATTTTCAAAGGTTTTCAATCTGATTTTGCCTCCCATTCAGAGGGGGAAGGTCGGATTTGCATTCTGTTTGTTGCCTAGTATCCCACACTCCTTGCTACTCCTTTCTACCCACAAAATATGTTTAACAGGGGTTTAAGGGAGCTTTGCAGTGGGAGATATTAACTGTAGTGCTATCAGAAAACCCCTCCCCAAAGTAATCTTGCCTGTATTCACTTGTGCATTGTATATCTGATGTTAAAAGGTCAAACTAAGTGTGTTCTATCATTTTACCGTGTAATTATCACCACACTGATGATTGCTGCCCTATATTAAATGTGTGTGATTTTCATTGAAATTTAAAAATAAATAAATATTGTATTATTACACAGCAGCCTGGTTCATGGTCCATTGTGATCCGGGGTGTTTGTAAAGGTGGGTGTGAGACGGGTTGTGTGCCTTCTCAAATTGAATTCATAATAAATAAAATAAAAGTATTTTGATTGTGCGCTGCATCCCCGGCCAGTAGCCAGAGTACTGGTCGGGAGTGTACCATGCCTTTGAAATCCTTAACAACATTTAGTATAGCTTCTTTAAGGGAGGAAAATGGTTAGTTAGTGTAACATTAGCTTGGTTCAAGGTTCTAGAGAGGGTTTGTTTGCACAGCAAGTCTTTCAAGTCCAAAAATCCAAACCTAGCTACAGACAGTTTGAAGAGGGCTCAAAGACTTGACAAGCAGCAGCATACTAAGAGTTCCAGAGGATTTCTTCCAGTCTCTAGGGTTATAGGAGCAGTAAATTAACAACAAACAAGGGAGACCTGTAAAAGGACTCAATGAAGGGACACAAGCAGCAGCTTGAGTCGGAGGTAATGGGGTAACCCTGGGGACCTCTAGGTGCACTCCTATGCTCTGGAGCAACTTCTTGGAATCAGGTAAGCAATACCTTTTCCCCCACAGTACCTTACGTTACAAGAAAATGTTTGTGCTGGATGCTCTGCAATGCTGCAGCTCTGGACCCGACCTCCAAATTCCTTGGTCTGATGTCTAAAAGCAGGACAATGGATGGGATCTCTCAGCAGCAGTTTCGTGGGAGGACCGGGGGCACGACTTTCAGCAACTTCTTGGTTCACTCTGCAGTTTTGTTGCCTTTTCTGCAGCACCAACAAAGGCCACGGATCATCCGGTCAATCCTCTTTGCTTACTGCAGTCCTGCACTCTGGTCAGGGGGTCTGGGTGAGTTGGATCAGATTTCTGGAGTGTTCTTATGGGTTCAGCAAAACTTTGGATGGATTCCATCTTTCCACAATGATGCACTCGAAATTGGCAGTAGGTCTCCTGGTATTGAGGTTCTGGAGCTCTGGGAACTCCTAGGACCTCAAGAAATGGCTCAATTCAAAGATCATCTTGGGACTGGTTGTTCCAACCAGCCAAGGGAAGGATTCGCCTTCTTCTGAGCTCTTCTATTGCATTGGAAATGTGGTCAAGACAGCAGTGGTCACTTCACAATGTTAGAAAGGGTCTGCAGTAGTCTCAATCATCGTCTTATTCTTTGGTTACTTCGGCTTCCAGTGGTTGACTTGCTTTTCACTCTCCAGAAGCCTCACCTTTCCTACAGTTCACACTCCTCTGCAATCTCTTTCAGCATTTTACAGAAAGGGGCGTTTGGCTGTCCAATCAGGACAGCCAGACCCCCTGTGGGAACTGGTCCTATTTGTGCACTCTGGTAGAAAAAAGACTGGGGTGGAATACTCCTCACCTACTTCCTACCTGCCCAGACACTCAGGAGCCTATGCAGGGATACTCAAGAGTTCCCGCCAAAAGCAAAACATACATACTGACCTCTCTCCCCCAGAATGGTAGAAGGGCTAACAAAGAACATTCATGCTAGTAATGGCCTAAAAAGAAGGGAGGCGCCAAGTTGGTACTTGGGTTCCCCTATTGTGCACTACCGAGGCTATGGACATAGCCTGCGATATAAAAATTACACAATAGTTGGTAGAACCTGTCCACTGCCACCAGCCAGAACTAGGAGATTGTCCATATGACCAGAAAGTCACAGCAGTGGACAGAAGGGGGATACTGGGTATCCCTTTGACACTCCAGAGTGCCTGGAAACTGCCCTTGGGTAGTATTGGTGCGTGGTATAAATCAATGTAACATAACTCCACTGGTATATGCCAATCTCTCAAACTATAGAGTTTTGGGAGAGATGCTAAGTATCTCACTATCCTTAAGAACTGTAGTTACTTGAGGATATAGAGAAATGATCTTAAAGGAGGACCCTAAGGGTATCCAGCAACACTGCTCATAAGGAGCTGTCTGCTGCAGTAGTAAAAACACAGATGCCCTTAAGAGCTATGGAGCAGACAGACTCTATAGTACAGGTAGAATACAAAGAATAGAGTTCCAAAAGACAGAGCCCACAAGGATGAATGAGTGGAAAAAGGCTCCACTCAATCGGGATTTAAAGAACAAAGTCCAGAAGTCCAGCAAAAAAGTGCTAGGGGTCTCACTAGATGAGGGGATGAACCTAGCAAGCGGTATGTCATAAAAAGATTTGCCCAAATGTAAATTACCCACTGAGATTGTTTTCCACTAATAAGTAATACCTGAATGTTACATCTGTCTAGGCGTGTTTTTCAACTGTGCCCAACAGTGAAAACCACAAATAATCCAACAGCCATTTCTATAATCACAAAAGTAGTATCCATGGCTGTTATTTAGGGTGCTGTTAGACTCTTTTTATATTGAACTCACAAGCAGTCAAGAAATGTATCCGAACATAGGCGAAGCATTCTTACAGAATGAAACCAAGGACAAACTCTAATAATATATGCACCATTATGTCCTCACTTCATTGGCAAGTAGGAGTTGTGGTAAATTGCTGAGGATTGTAACAGACCAAAGGTGTATGTCATTTAAATGCATAGATTGCCGCTGCGATATGAACATACACCTGCGGCCTGGGCTCTTTTTCCTCTCACTATGGACGCCACCGGCTGGAGGCCACCTAGGCACATCTGCAACATTGCTGAACTCACGAATGACTCACTCCAGCTACAGAGAAGCCGAGCAGGCCTTGTAGCACTCGCCTCCTTCAAGGCAGGCTGGTATTTGAAGGATTTTTCTTTTTTTAATGATTTCTTTCCATTTTCCAGCTTTGGCAAAGCGTGCAACAGCCCGGCTAGCCCTGGCGGGGAATTGCCCCCTTTCCTCCTTCCCTGTCTGCTCCTGTATCCAACCTTCCAATTATATGCAATAGGCGACTTGATGGGCTACTGATAAAGGCTATAGTCATTCATTCCATAATAAAGGAAGGGGAAGCACTCTATGGTAAGTATTCATTGGTGAGGACTCGATGAACGTATTCTATGGCTTCATCTTAAATGTTAGCATACAATGCCTTTATGTCAAAAACTGTGAGATAATTGCTTGATGTATCAAAAGGCTATAAATTCATCACTGCAATTGTATCTTTAAGGTTTGAAGCAGTGTGCATTGTTAATAGTTCAATGAATCTGTCAATGGCCCTCATTACAACTCAGGCGTTAAGGGTTTAACGGCGCCGTCTGCGCCGTTAACCCTTAACGCCTGATTACAAGTGTCCCTTTGCGGGTTGGTGTTTAACGCCTGCTTTTAGCAGGCGTTAAAAATCCAACCCGCAAAGGGACTTCGGAGCTAATTACGGCACCGTAATTTATGGTGCCGTAATTAGCGCCTTCCCCATTCCCATTATGCCCTATGGGGACAAAAATGGGAATGGGGAAGGGCAAATGGTGAATGGGGAATTACCGCACCACTCACCTTGGAATGGGGCGGTAATTCCGCCATCCACCATGGCGGAATCGTAACCTTAGAGGCATGGACCATGGTGCTAATAGCACCATGGTCCTCCGCCAAGGTTGCAATGAGGGCCAATGTATTTACAGAAGGGTTCTTAAATCATGCGATATGCTGATATTATAAGTCTGGCAGGTGGGTTTTGTGAATTCTTTAGGATTTTGAGTAGGGGGATAGAATGCCAGTGGCATTGGTTCCTTGCTGGCAAGGAAACCAAACTCCTTTTTAGAGATCCACTGATATTCCAGCGCTAATAATGTCATGTCATAAATCTCAATTTTAATTCTGGTGTGCAGTCTCCGGAGTGTTTCCTATTTGCGATTCATTTCATTTCATTTCCACTTTCCTCTGGCCATCATGTCATAAAAGCACATACAAATACAACATTATTAAACAAGACAGTGTGCAAGATTTAAAAGAATTTCCATATTCATAGATAAAAAGAAGTCCTATAAAACCAGACTTATAACAGCCTTTCCCATATTTCAAAACTTTAAAACAATCCAACATTTGAATTGGAGAATAGAGAAAAAGTGCAATGAGCATGGATGACTACCTGAGTTATGTTACGAGAAAAATCCCAAGCAAGAGGGGACACGTCCAGTAAAACAATGATGCACTTTAAAGCACAAAGAAAGGTGCGAAAATGTGCTATTCACAGCTATCTGCATTTAAGACAGGCATTCATGCATTGATGTGACTTGATTAACATAAAACCTTTCCCACATACATTCATTAATAAAAAACCCAATAAAAACCATCCAGACAAAAACTATATACACAAAGTATGTTGCAAATGTCAGTGTACAATCATGATTTCGTTTGTTAGGGTTACAGTGCCCTTGCTTTCTGTTCGACCTGTATCCTGTTCTTGGTCAGTGCTATCATCACACCTAATTGTGTACCTTTCATGCACCTCTTCCAAAAACAGTCTGTGTGCAAAAGGTTCACCTTACTGACAAACCTCATAAAACAGTGAATTCTAAGTGCTTGCAGTTTCGGACATTTCAGGACTATGGTTTCCCACATGTGAAAATTGAGGCAACGTAAACTGTCTCCTCAACACACGATCTGGGATTAGGCAGATATATTGCGACTTCATACCATAACAAATGTCCCACAATGTTCTGGTTCCTTCAGGGTATTCATCATCATGTTTTCCTGATGTCCTGTTGTCTTTAACCCTATACCCCTCTATTGTCCGCTGGTTTAATTATCGGATCCTTATCTGCAGTTACAGTAGTGTCTGCCTCTCCTCTTTGGTAAGGTTGCTAGGGACAAATCTGGCTTTGTTTTTTAATCTTCATACCTCCCTCATCACATTCCTTTCAAAACTAACAATTTTTAATGATACCATATCAAAACATTACACAGTAATAAACTGTGCCCCTGCCATATGGCACCTTCTGTATTAACAGTCTTCATCCCAGCAGGCAAAACACAGTACCTTCTGTATTACCAGTCTTCAGCCCAGCATGGAAAACAGTACCTTGTCCCATTTGCGCAAAGTGCATAGTTTTTTGTAATCCTGCTTGCAGTAGGCAAGCGTGCACCATTAGAAGTGACGGTTCCTGACACACCTGCTGAATGAGCATGGAATTTTGACCAGCTGCAATGCTGACTTGCTAATTTCACGCGAGGGCCTGTAAACCGTTCTATGTACAGTGTGTCTCATGCACATTCGCTGATTCAGTCCTACACCCTGATAATAGGACTGCAGGTTGCACTATTTGAGCACCCCCCTCTCAAATAGTCTAATAGACAATGTGGCTGTGGCCATGCCTACTTGAATGTGCCCATTGCCACGTTTGGGACGGAGATGTATAACCATGCGGCTTTAAGCCTTTGTGTCCACATTCTGCTTGTTAGTCACTTAATACACAGCATCACAGGATGCGGGCCGGGCCCACTGGGCCTCATTGACAGATCGTTCTGCAATGGGGCATTCCCATAGGATAATGCTCTTGTACATCTAGCCCACTGCGACATGAGTTGTCTCTTTTACATTAGGCCTGGAGCTCTGGGCAGCGTGTTTTGCACACGTTTGTAATTTGTCCATAGCTGTCGAAACATTGTAATGATATGTTTAATTGACTTCCAACCAAAAGATGATCTACAAAAGTAGCAGATGATACATTTAAACATTGAAGAATTTAAAATGATCTTCGCTATAGGAGAAAAAACAGACTGGGTACGTTCATGGCAGTATCATTGTCATTTCTAATTGTACTTTGAACCCCTTTTTGGAAGGCTCCGCCTGGCCTATTGGGTAATAGGGCAATGCCCGAAATAAAAACACAACATGCTAGTGTGGGCCAGTTTGTTGTGTCAAAGTGGGCCACTTTTTGCTCATATTGGCCAGGTTGAGTTACTTCACCATGCAGCTAGTAGATTTGACCATGTTACCAAATATTAAATGCACAGTTTGCATCACATTTTATCAACAACCTACTCTTTGGGTACTACTCAAACAGTCTGTCACAAAACGAATGAATTGCCATTTGTAACTGTGTCCCACTTTCTCACTGGTGCCCGAGACAATTGTATGCTGCAGTCCGACCCTGCCTTTTGGTAAGGGCTATTGGAATAATGAGCAAGGACATGATTAGGCTACTTATGACAGGCTGGCCAGCACATGCTCCGAAGCCCCGCTGTGGAAAGCACATCTGCACAAGGCACGGCCTTTTCAAATTCAGATGGCCAGATGAAATGAGTTCGTCCCACCAGCTGGAAGCACTGCCGGGAACATGGCCGTCGCTGGCGAGATGATTGGGGTCATGTGCGAGGGCGCCGGGATCACAGCCAATGTCACGTCCAGCAGCCCCTGCAGCTCCCCGAGAGAATGTAACGACAAATCGGTAACGCACTGGAAAACGAGGGTGGAAACAACTGGGGTCAGCGGCCGAAGCGTGTTTCCAATCGCCCTGGGACTTGGGAGCGCTCAGCAGTTCTTAACCGCCAGTAGATTTATTGGACATGGCCTGCCCTTTCGTGCAGACTTTTAGCCCGCTTCGCCGTTTTGAATACACTTGACACTTGAATACGTGCTCGAACGTGGATATAGGTTTGCACCCTCGTGGAAGAGTCTTGAATGAACCATATGCGGTGTACTTAGTCCCCACAAGGAATACATACGCACCTTCTTACTGCGCGTACACGAGTAAACATGTAAGGAGAAACCTGCACTTCGCCATCAGCATTATTTTCGTACATGAGTGGACTAACCTATAGTTCATTGGGCATTTTTGAACACCAACACATGACAGGTAAAACGTTTCAGATTAATTATAACCAACAATTCCCTACACACAGTAAACACCTAGGCACATTGTGTTAAAGCTTCCTCTTTTTTTGCGACTTCATTCACAAAGTCAGGGGCCTTAGATGGTTTTGCTTTACTTCTTATCTGTGTTCTAATGCTTTGTTTTGTTTATTTAGTGTGACTGTGACACACCCTTAAAATGACAAGTCAGAGACGAATGTAGCCACAGTGTGTGACTCCTCAAAGTCATATAGCACCTATTTCTTTAAAAGAGATACTGGTAACTCCTATTAATTACACCTCTACAAAATGGCAGACTGTGTTAGCACACGCACATGAATACAGGTTGTAATTATTACACCATCATGACTCTAGATATGAACTTTCTCTGTTTGTGTCTACTGAATGTGAAATGTTTTTCTTTGTAAATATACAGAATGTGTCAAATGGTGTCATTGGGGCTCCAATTCCAAGTAGTTTCTCTGGGTCAGCAAACCACATTTGGCAAACCACAGACTTGCACACTTTGTTTTAAATATTCCATGTTATTTCAATCCCAAATTTGAATATGATAGAGAGGAAATCAACCCAAGCAGCCCAATTCGCAGAGCAAAGTAATAGCAAGCGAAGGCACTTGTAAATGCATGCAAATGTGCTAGAGCAACTGAGGCTTATTTGGCCAAATGACCTTTTGCATGTGAATTCCTGCAGGCTTTCTATGCACAATCGGTTGGCCCATGTGCTTAGTTTGAGGACTTGAACATTACAATAGGGTTTACAAATGCAAGTGTAACCGAGGGTCTGACCTGGGACTAGCATGGAGGTGGCACAGAAAATGCAACACATGTCAGAGCGAATACCATCCACAGACGAACTCATGCAGTAAAGGCAGTGCTCGTTCACGAGGACATAATCGCTCATTTGTTCTAAGACTTGTCTGTCTGAGTTTATGCCTCTACAAAGCAGGGACACCACTGCAATAGGTCAGGGCCCAGCGCAGCTTTTGGAAATGCATACATGCCAACATGCCCCATTCTATTTGGGGATGCTAGCCCAGTACTGTTTTTAACTTTGTTCTGGCATTTGTGGTTCTGGGATTAGAATGGGAAAATGTAGGACTACAAGTTCCAGCATGCAAAGATAAAACCAGTACTAGACTAGCATCTCCTGGTTGGAAGGGGCACCTTGGCATTTATGGAAATGCCTCCCCTGCTCTCCTGTCATGGTACAGCTGCTGAGGTGAAAGAAGAGAAAGAGAGTGTTGGGCCAGAAATGCCCACTTTAACTAAAATATTTCCCCGAACTGGAAAAATAAACCACTTTTCCCGGACGGGTTTGATAAATATACCTTTCACCAAAGGACATCCATCTTTGGCATGTCTGGTGAGCGGTGAGTGGGAGGTATCTTCCCCCCCACAAGTTAAAATGGAATCTTCTAATGTAGTGGGTGGATAGGTCATCTATAGCTGCTCACAATCACTGCCACCACATGGTAAAGCTCTGGCTGCCCTGCATTCCTTTGCCACTGTGTCATTCCTGTGGATTTCACAACCATCTGGAGTCTGAAGGAAGCGATGTAGCGCCTCACACAAAATGGTGACCTACTATTGTAAGGGACTTCCCCATTTTGGCACAGAAACGTTTCCTAATTATAAAATGTAAAAACCCAGTCTCTCACATTATGTTTGAGGATATCTTCATAAGAAATCACATGGGAAGTGTTACAGTTGGAAGAATGAGTTTATATTTCAACACAAATTAAACAGAGACACAATGAGTAATCCAACCCAGCTGTGTACTTCTAGTAGATGATAGGACATGTTCCTATAAATGTAACTCAAAGTGACCTGTTTGTTTTAAAAAACGGACCCAGAAATGCAGATGACCTTTTAGTTAGGATAATCAGGCTATACATCTCATTCTTAGAAACCATCGATGTAATATGGAAACAATGGAGTGCTAAATAATTTTATCAGGTTTTATGTGATAGTATAACCCTTGCCTGGGGGAAGAAAAGAAATGAAGGCTCCCCCAGCACGTGAGACGGGCGAGGCCTCTTTCAAACAAAGAAAAGAAGGAGGAACTTGAAAAGCGGCACGAGCGTAGTGCCGTTGAAACAGTTGATGAGGATCGCCCTCGGCTAGGAGGGTTCAGCCAGTGCTCCACTCAGCCCCAATGAACAAAAATCATATGTGATTGATCCTGCATTAAGATGCAGTGCCCCATTACCAGGAGGAGCACAACATTGAAAATCATTGCTGCTGCCCAGAATCCACTCATGCATGGATACCCGTTGCCAGGAGGGCCTCTGCACCTCCTTCATCAACACAGCCCATGCTCACTGTTTGTGCTCCACATGGGGACAAGGAGTGTGGGGTTTAATCAAAGGCCCAAACAAACATCACTGAAAGGCCCACTGCAAAATTAACCTGCCAGCCTTCAAAAACTTCCACACTGAAAATGGGCCTAATAATGCAGACTCTGTGCATTTCTGTAAGTAAGTCAAGGAAGAGCTATGTGAATGGCCAGTCATTGGAAATCAAAAGGCCTATCTTTCATTACAAAAGGAAAGATCAAACTTGCAAGCAGCCTTTAATTCGCATTTGCAGAAAAAAATAAAAGGCACCTTCTACATGAAAATCAGGGTTTTCAAACACTGAAACTAAAATGACTTTGCTTGTGCGTTTTGCCATTTTAAAGCAAGACATGAGAAACATGTTCCCCAGCTAAAATAAAAATATCAGGGAAAAGACTTTGTGTGTGTTGACAAGATGCAATGCATTACATATATGCTATGATTCTCATGTAAAATACTGACAGCAACTGAAAAGAAAAAGACACTTTGTTTCCAGGGTTCACATGTAAATTTCATTTAAGCCTGGGGCAGACCCTGTCGCTTGTTGTTGGGCAGAATTCACAAATGACTTCCCAACTGCAGGCCTGTTGGCCTCCTGATCTGGAAGAGGGATCCCCTTGAGTCTCGTGCATACCAGTTATTTACAACTGCAATAAAGTGACTATCAGCCCTGGTTTGTGAAAAATACCAAAAAAATAGAAGGTTTTGAGATAATAAATGTGGACACCTTCAGATAACAGGACAAAGTGCCAGATGTCAGAATGGCATATGGCATCACAGGGCAAAGGTGGATTGTCTTCTGTATGAAAGGATCTCCTCAGCCCACCAACTTTCAAACAACAAAGAGGCTAATGGCTTTTACCCCAGCTTTAAAAAATCATTCAGTCCGGGAGGCTCTGGTCACATGCTTACCAAGAAATGAAACTTACCTGGAGAAATGAGAGCTAAGATGTGCATACATGTGAATATTTCCCATTAGTTTAAATGGTCTATCATAACTAGTGATTTTCTCAGAAACAATAAGTCGCTCTGCGTCCATTCATATGCCATTTGAAAGCTAGTAACAAGCTGGTTATTCTGATGTGAATTTGATCCACATGTGATTTTTGGATATATATATATCATGGATTTATTAGTAAATTACACACTTTTGCCATATAAGTACTTTTTGGCAACAAGTTGACATGGAAAAAAATGGGAATTTCAAATGGGAGTTACAATATTTCTGTTCTGGACTCTGAAAGAATCCTTAGAGAGAGGCTAGACTTGGGGGTGGAGAGAAATGTAAATTTCCAATCCTGGTTGCAAGATCATAAGTTAGCACTGTCTAATGTCCTCTCTCCTTGGGAGGGGATTAGAGTAAAAAGGTCTTGCACTATGGAAGATGTGACAGCTGCCAAAAATCACCAAAGTAAATCTGTGGAAATTGCATCTGTGTGGAAATATTGAAAGAGGGCTAGAGCTGTCTATTGCCTGGGAGACTAGAAAACAGAGGTCGTGAGACTTCCCTGGAACCACAGAGGGAGAATTGCTGTGGAATTTCATTTGATTGAAGTGCTGGGCAGAATACAGTGTTTCCCTGAGAGTGAAGCCCTAATCAGTCTCCATGAGCGCAGAGCCCAAATATTTCCAAAAGTAAGTAGATTGTCCATCTAAATGTTAGTGTGAGTATTTATTTAATTAACCCATTCCCTTTCACAGTGGGTTCCCGACCATTAGTGTGTGGGGGGGTAAAGTTGTGTAGACCCTTAACATATTTGACTATATATTAATTTAATTAATTCCCAAATATATTGACGCAGATGGGGGAGCTTGGAAGAATTCAACACTTTCACTGTCTCTTCTTGTGGGAAGATACAAAATGGTCATTTAAAGTAACTGGGGTGCCTTGATTTTCATGTTCACCCCTGACTTTTCTAATGAAAAGGGGTGTATGTTCCTAATATAAAAATTCCCAACTGGACCCTTTACCAAAACCTGTTTTATACAATAGATATACTTGTTGCCAATGCCAAAACGAAATTCATAATTGTCATTCTCCCCAAATCTTGCCTTTCAACCCAAAGGATACTTGTCCCAGAAACATGCTTTTAAATAAAAGGTATCCATCTCTTAAAATGAAATTCCCAATTGTTGCTACTCTTTCAACATTGTATTTAACAAGGGGGTGCCCTTAGCCCCACAAACGGAAATTCACAGCTGTCCAAATTCCAAAACATGTGCCATTGTTAACTGAGGTGGGGTCTGAAAAAACAAAACTCATAATCATCCCTATTTTACTGTCCAAACGACAGCAACACGGGCCTTTAAGTGAGGGAGTCTGCAAAAAGAAATTCCTAAACTGTCCCCAACCCCCAGACCTGGCCTTTGAACAGAAGGATGCTGGATGTTATTGATTCTTGGGTTCTTGGGGCTGGGAGGAGAAGTGCTTTGGTAAAGTGGGACCTCAAACACTGAAAGTGTGATGTATGTCTTGTTTTTAAATCAACCCTGTCTCTATTCCTTACCTACATTTTGGTGAAGTCACATTTGCCATGTGCATTTTTACAAATCTGTGATTTAAACTGCTAGCATTTTGAGTGCACAGGGAACTCAATATCTCAAGCCTTTAAGGTGAACTAGTTTTCCTAAAACAAAAATGGTGCCTATGTTTTCACACTAAAGACTTTCAGCCAGAAACGAGAAGATTATATTCTAGTATTGTGCCATATTATTATTATTATTATTATTATTAAAATTCAACATACAACGAGATTCTTGAGAAAAGAGTTTTGATAGTTTATTTAGCCTGTCTTCCATTTTTGTGAGACAAAAGTAAACACAGAAAAAGTTTGTTTAAAAGTACAACCTCAGAAAAGTGTGTTTTGTAATCGAAGCTGTCTTTTCTGCCACAAAGAAGGTGTTGTGTATCATTGAACAACATTATTATTTACTGAGCTTATAATTGAAATAATATATTTTCCTATACCCCAGCCTGGTGATTGGCTCAATGTGGGCACGGGGGGGGGGATTTATGTGGCTCTATATGAGCCTTGAATAAGGTCAGTACAGAACAACTTAAGCAAATGTTGTAGGGCTCCTTGATTCGGGGTGAGAAGGAACTCCCTAATGGTGGCCTCTCAATATAATGCTACAGGAGCACCTATCTTCCCCGCTGTCTGGGAACTCCTCATCACACAGCACTCCGCGGCAAGGACGAGGAGAGCCGTATGAACATTTCTAGACCTTCCCTTTGAATTGGAGAGCTGATCTGAATCCCCAGGCCACTGCTAGCAGATGTGGCACTGGTGAAAGAACTTCCTTGGATTCCACTTGCTGTTTCAATTAACACTGGGCTAATTACAGCATACCCGGCATAGCCAGGACTCCATAAAAGCTACCTCAACACTGCTGCTATCGTACCAGGCTGCATCTGGCATACACATCCTTGGTTAGAAGATCTTTGCTGCCCCTTCACACACTGTAGCTGCTCTGCCTGCCCCTCATAAGACCCAAGAGCTGTCGTGGTTTATTACACGGTCACCCCCAAGTCAGGGAGCCCCTTTCCCCACAATGTATGTGGCACACAACAAATCACTATGATTTCTTCAGGTTCTTTTGGGAAGGCCTCCAACCCATCTCGCAAGCAACCCCAACAAATATCCGGTGCCACAATGGACTAGGACAGTGTGTATTAAGAATATTTGTTAAATAATGTATTTATCCAAATATCACAAATAGGTCACAGCAGCCGCCAATGTCGTGGCAACAAAAGAACAAAATAACCTCCATAAAGGCACCGGCATAGAGATATGCTGTCACAATTAATTCCTTTTAAATCACCCACCAATACAAGAAAATAACAATTCAAGACACACAGTGATTTCTGATGTAAAACACAATAGTATGATACCTTTCCTCCCAGCAACCCTCACCATCCAAACATCAATTATGCTTGACTCCTTTGAATGGAAGGCAGTGACAGGGAGTGGGAACACAATGGGAACATCGGATTTGAGGACTTACTCACAGAAACAATATCAAAGAAAGAAAAGCAATTGAAATTCGTTTTTCTACACCTAACAATAACACACATGGCTTTGGGGTTTTGGTCAGAACAGAATGAGAAAAACGGTTTTCGAGTGTTAAGCACAGCTACAATTGGGGAAAGAAAAGCAAATGGGATGTTCGTGTTGCAGAGCTCAATGGGAAAATCAGATTTGGATATAAACACAGCTGCAATATGAACGAATGAAAAACAAATGGGAAAATTTGTTTTGCCACACCTAAAAAGGACAGGCAGGGCTTTGGAGTTTTATTCAGCACACAATGGGAAAATCGGTTTTGGGGATATTTGCTGATACCAGGTGAGCGGGAAAAGCAGTGGGGCATTTGTTTTGCAGAGCACAATGGATACACAGGGGCAATTTAGTTTTTCACCTTGCATATGCACAGGCACTAATAGGCTTCCCACTTCTGATTTGAAATAAAGGGGTTCAATGGGGAAATTCGTTTTAACACCCTGCGCACACACGTGGAACAGGGCTTTGGAGTTAATTCTTTTGGCAAATCTTTATGGCTCTACTGGCTCACAACTCACTGAGAAAAGTTTGTTAGTTTTGAATGCCAACAAACTCCACCCGTGATTTCTATAGGGGAATTAATTAATTTACTTTGATTAAATATGCTAGGGATCTACACAGACAAATAGGATACTTTCAATGGGGTAATCACTAAAACAATGCTGGAAGAATAAAGGACCTATACAATTTCTGTAGGGGAATTAATTGATTTAATTTGAAAAATTCTAGGTATCTACACAGACAAATAGGATACTTCCAATGGGGAAATCACTAAAACAATGCTGGAAGAATACAGGGCATACACAATCTATGGCTTGGGGTAGTTCTACTTACAGGAGAGGCCTGGAACTGGGTATCAGGAACCTCAGTGCACCGCTGGGAGAGCTAGGGGGTCAGTCAAAGATCTCCTCTGAGTCTTCCAAGGGATCCCAATCAGCTTCTATGTCTCCTGGCTCCTGTCTCCCATGCAAACCTAGGCCCTTCTGCTAGGATGTGGTTCGCCAGATTTCAGCAGCAGGTCGCCTCTTGGAATTAGTGGGATAAGTCCAGTTCTGATGCAAACTGGCTTATTTATAGGGCCAATGACATCACTAACTTGTCATGATTCCCGTGGAAGGGATTGGCTGACTTTGGGGGAGTGATTCTGAATTGCTGTGGGAGGAGAAAGCTTCATCATCCCATATCGACAGGTGGGCTTGGTCATGTTTTAAATTTTAAAATCTCTCTGCATGACAATTACCCCAAATTCACAAATCTTACATGTATGAATATATTTTTGACAACTACATTTTAAGGTGAATCGGATGAGACTAGTCTGGTTTCTGCACGTCATTCCTGGGCAGAGATTTAGTTTTTTTTTTTATTTACTTGGGAACCATATCAGTGAAAAATATGCCATTTTACCATCTTTATGTTAATAATTACCGGAATGCTTTCACCAACCTTTGCATCTGTCGGAACAATGAGAAGTCCCCAATCACATTTTCATTAATAACTTTAGTTGTGTTTATCCCACCAAAATCGTTTTAGCATGGTTAGAAGGGGGTGACAGTCATCTTTAATAAAAGCCTGGAATGACCATTGTGACATGTATGCTGCCCATGTTATGCAATAGACTGTATTTCTCCCCTTTAAGCACACTGCAGTGTCATCAGTCTTTCTCACTGCTGGCCCCTACCTTTCCTTAAGGTTCAGGTTCTCTAGATATGATATGATATGATATGGCATTTTTAATGCGCCTATACACAAGGGTTTCAAGGCGTGATGAGGCAAGGGAGGGGGGATAGGGGGAAGATAGACAACCATCCTACTAGGCCAGGTGTCATTCAGATCATGCAAGTGCATGGGAAGGGGGAAGGGGAAAAGTGCAGGGGGAAAGAAGGCGGGTACAGTGCAGTACATGGGATGATAGAATAAATAACATTAAGTAAAAGGTAAGTGGGTAAGTGCAGACATCAGGAGTCAAGTGCTGGTCATGGGACTGTAGGGATAAAGAAAACAGACCCCAAAAGCAGGGGTTGCCAGGAAGGAGTGCAGGTGTGCAACTGGCAGGGGAGCGGACCGGGCCTGAGATCAGAGGGTGGCCAGGTAACCAGTGCAATTTCAGCAAGGAGGTCAGCAGGGGAGAGGAGGAGAAAAGGCAGAAGCAAAGAGAAAGGTTTTGAGGTGCTTCCAGAACCGGAGATGGTTCTCCTCAAGTTTCAGGGAGGCTGTTCCAGAGGTAGGCCCCATCTGAAGACAAAGATCTACCACCAACTTGTTGCTTGGAGAAGCGACTGACCCTTAGGGAGTTGGAGGTGAATGAGCGAAGAGCTCGAGAAGAAAGGAATTTAGGAAGAGAGAGTTGCAGGTTTTGAGGCCCCAAGACCCAGAAGGCCTTGTGGACAATGCAGAGGGTTTTGTACTTAATCCTCGCAGCCACTGGAAGCCAGTGCAGAGATTTCAATCCTGAAGAGATACGATCCCTGGTTTTGAGGCCAAGGACAAGTCTTGCAGTCCTGTTCTGGATGAGTTGCAGAGGGCGGAGGGTTGAAGCAGGCACATTTAGAAAGAGGCTGTTGCAATAGTCTAGCCTAGAGAGAACCAGAGCTCTAGAGACAGTGAGCTTCTGGGGGAAGTAGAGGAAAGGAAGACTTAGTAGGCCTGGACTTGCAGAGCCGGGCCTGTTTTTATGTTCCGCCTCCCCCTCCAATGCCTAATGGCCTTTTATGGGACTTGGAGGTCACAAGTGCTGCCAGAACAGACATGGCTTACCTGGTCTACACCATGTTTCTGATCTACAGAGTATTCCTGCTTGTATTTTTAAGGAAGGGTAATGATGGATGGGGACAACTATGCCTGAATCTACAGGGCAGCAGAGGGAGGTTGGACGTTAAGTTTCATTTCTGAAGAAATGGACAGCAGCACATGGCCATTCACTCTCACACAATTGCTTTTGAAATAACATCTTAGAAGGCACACAATTCAACAATATATGTCTATGACTTCTGAATGGCGCATGTACATGAGAACACCATGCCCAAGCTTGATAGTCTGGTGGGCATTTCGCTTGGCATCCTGTCAATTTACAGGGAAAACCAAAAATGACATTCTTTTATTTATTACACATGAAATGCTCTGTTTCACTTTAGCTGCCTGTAGCGCAATTCTGGTATTCCACTGAAGATACTTTGCACTACCGTTTCATATGTGTGAGTGCAGCTCTCCATAGATTGTAAGCTGCAAGTCTTCCTTTTCCTTCCTGAAATGCATTGCGCACATTTTCGCATTTTGGGATTGAGGCCCACTTTTTTTCCTTTGTGATTTAGGTTCACTAGGCCTTATGTCTGGCATTATTTCTGCGCTGGCCTTTTATTTCAGTGAGCCTGCATAAATGACTCGGGTCTCTTTATTTCTGGCATCATGGGGTATATTTCACCCCACAAGTCCCCCCTCCTAGATATTTGATTAATTAGACAGAGAGAACAGCAAGGAGAGAATGGGGTGTTCGTTTCCTTGACTCAGCTGGTCCGGAAACAATGGTGGCAGTGAATTTACCGCCACCGTTGTTTCTGGACTGGCTGACTTGTAATGAGGCCCTCTGTGAGTGAATCCATAGATGCAAGAGGCAACCGATATCGCTTCATAAATACGGGAGCCATCCCAGGGTACCTTGGTATGGAGGTTGAATGTATCTCTGGGCGCCCACAGTCTCACGAGTCCATGGCAAAGATCTCCTGAAAATCCAAAAACACCTATTCCAGCTTTTGCTTTTGCTCTTTGGTCTCACAGGTATCAGCGATGTTGATTTGTTCCTCAACCATCTGCTTAAAACATGGAAATACCTCAGGTTTTGCAATTTCAGTGATATCCTCCAGTTGAGTGGAGAGACCTTTTGTTATGGTGTTGGCCTGGACATGAGGTTTCAAGGAAGGGATGTAGTCACTGTTCACTTGAGATACCACCTCATCCTTCCTGAAGTCACAGATTACCTCTTCCCCACCATAAGGGCAGGAAGAGTGCACCAAGATATACCCTCCTTGCCGGGTGAAAATCTTTTCCGGAAGGATATCGTCGTCATAATTGTAACAGTCAGTTGGAATTTGTCCCATGATCTCATTTCCTAAGGCAATAGAATAATGTTGGGCATCAACCGTTATTCCAATAAAGGTGTCTGCGCCAAGAGTGATACTTCTAGTGTCGCTGTTATCCACCAATATTCAAATGGTGTCATGTTCTAAGTCAACTATGGGTGTCGGATTTAAATCCAACCCTTGCTTTTGGAGATGATAATTCAAAGTTATATAAGCGTACTGGTTTTTAAGTTCTTTCCATGCTTAATTTTTAGGGGAATTGTGAATTGTCATACCTGTCTTGGGATGGTGACCTCTTCTCCCATTTGAACTTCAACCGCATACGGCAGCAATTGAGCTGACCAAAATGCTTTCTCAGGGTTGTCAAAGCCCATGAGCTTACCCCCCAGTCGGGACCAGGCTTTGTAATTGATTAGGTCCAAATTAATTGCGAATCAATTGAGTGTGTAACTCCCTAAGTAAACTGCGGTGGGGACATCTCTCACAACCCACCAATTCTGCTCTATGCTTTTGTCGCCAATGGACATTTTTAACATGCACCTGCTATGCAGGAGGTGTTTGAAATTTGGAGTTTCCAGGCTCATTTCCCACTTATCAATTAACTTAAATGTGGGAATGGTCTGACATTTTGAGAGTTTCCTGAATAATGCTTTGCTGATGATGCTTAGTTTGTTATTCAGGCATACGCTTGCGAGAACCGGCTCCCCCCCTTCATTTACTTGAAGGGGGAGAAACAGCTGTTCACCCTTTTTCTGTATGTCAGTCAAGCTTTGAGCTGGATTTTCATCATCTTTTGTCATGGGATTTGGGTTTTCTTCAGATTGTGGATCGGTATACAATTTCAGAGTATTTCCTTCCAGTGTGGAATGCCACTTAAAACTGGGAGGAAGGATAATTTTCAAAAATGGAGAATGGTTCCCATCACCAGTTTGTTCTCCTACAGAGGTGACAGTGTCTGGGACTTGATTGTTCCTAAAGTGAAATTTGATTTGGTCAGACCATTGTTCAATCATGTGGCATGTGCCATTTAAACTCAAGTAATTGGTACTTTGTTTCAATTTGATTGGCCGGTTAGTCTGAGTCCAGAGGACCTTGTTCACGCAGTCAATAAGGGGTTATAACCTCCAGAGGAGGTCATTCCCCAATAGACAAGTTGTGCCCTCTGGAATGATGACTATCACCGGGTGTTTCACCATATGTTGCCCAATTTTGAACTCCAGATTCGCAGTCTCTTTGACGGAAATATAATTTCCATCAAGTTTTGGAGTTGCCCAGGAAGAGGTGTGAGGGGAATTTGGTGACTCTCCCCTCTTCATGAATTAATTTGGTAAAAGGCCTTTTTGGACAGAAGAGTGGTTTGGGATCCAGTATCCACCAGCGCTGAATATGCACATTGATCCTGTACCTTGACAGAGGCATAAAATCTGCCTTCTCTCTCTTCAAGGGGGCAAAGAAAATGTGCATTTTGTGCCAGCTTGGCAGTTAATTTGTTTATTATGAACTCCGACACTGGGTGATCTTGAACAGTTTTCCATGTCGGAGTCTGGGAACCTGTGAAGAAAATTTTGCTCCCAGCAACACACTGGCTGGGGAAGTCTCCTTTTCCTGGTGATAGTTGTCTGAACCTGTTTGGAGGGAGGGGGGATCCCTCATTGCTCTCAGAGTCATCTGGGTGACATTGTTGGTGTTGAAGAATTTGTTGCTCTGGGTCAGTCTCCATACTTACCCAGTCTAAGTTAGGGTCTTTTGGGACGCATTTTACCTTGGGAGGGATCCCTCCATCCCTAAAAGAAAAGATTTTCTTCCCTGGATCCTCCAGGGATTCTTCCCCTTCAAACAGGATGATGCGGACCTCCTCCACAAAATGGGTTTTCTTTTGCCCTTGATTTCTACTACTTACCCTCTGTTCCTTATGTTCCAGCTTTTCGGGGGTAGGAGATTTGTGTCCAGGTTCAGAGGTTTCCAGGGGTTTCACTCTGGTGAGAAAGGAAGCTTCTTCTGGGGCTTCGCATCTCCCTTCGCCCCGGACTCCCTCCTCTGAAACCTGTTGGTTGTTGGGGATTTCTCCCTGTCATTTCTCCGGGGCACCAGACCCTGGTGCTGAGCTGTTCTGGGCAGCAATTTCCATTTGAGTGCTCTGCTGATCCCTCAACATGCAACACAGGTCCTTTGTCAAACTTTGAACCTGGGGCTCCAGTTGAGACATCCTTTCTGGTTGGTAAGGGGGTCTAGATTTGTACCTTTGCTGCTCTCGGAAAGGGTAGCTGTCCCTTCTCCCAGAGTAGTTTGGGTATTGAGAGTTTCCCTGATAGAGTAACGTCTGTAACAAGTTAGGTTGGAAATATGCAGTTTTCCACTAACCTGAGCAGATTGCAATTCCTTGATGACAGGAAACCCCACCTGCGAACTTTACAACCCTCCGTCTGATTCTGACAGGAAAATCCCCAGGGAAACCCTCTGGGGGGAAAAAAGTCTGTGCCGGATTTGAGAGCGAAGGTTGTGGCAGCTCTTCGGACCCACGGACTGGAAATTACTGGACTGGACCCTTCCAAAGACAGATGTGATGTTACCTTCTGTCGGATTTAAGGAAAAGTATGGCTTGTGAAGAGAAGAGGGGACAGAAGATGGAGAGAGGAACTGGATGGCACCTGAAACTATATTGCTGTAAATCCTTAATCAGTCTTCATCAGAGGCGTGTGTGGATCTGGACTTCTTTCCAAAGAATGGCGAGTTCTATAGAAGCAGAGGAAGAGTAAGAAAGAGGAAGTTTCCTGATTCCCATCTAATACTGGCTCCCTGCCAGATAGACTTACTGGGCTATGTGTGTCGCAGAAGCTTGGTGTTGCCGCACTGACTGCGTGGGTGTTGGCGGAAGCGGCAAAGCCGCTTGTAGGGGCAGAAGGGTTAGTTCTTCTGTACTGTCAAGACTGAGATAGATGCAAACCCTGTGAATTATTCCTACTGTGTTCTCACATCCCTGCGAGTCAAAGACAAGGAAAGCTGAAGTTTGACTTCCGTGTTTGAGATGCGGTACGGGGAGACGTGACGGAACAGTGGGTAAGTATGAGAACCAGGAGCAGACATAACTGCAGAGTTGGCTGATCTGTAACAGGAGAGAGAGATAAGCATAGACGGAACACGAAAGACAGAAAGATTAGTTTCCCTAGGAAGCAACACTTATGGAGTGTCTAGTACAAGAGTAGCGACGCGCCGGGACACAGGAACTGGAGGAATAGAACTCGTCACATAATCACAGATGGGCGGAGTCCTTCCACAGGCAGTAGCGGACAGACATGCTGTACAGGATCGGTGCTTCCCGGAAGCTATGTTGGAATACCGTAATGTACCAGCGCATCGAAATCAGCCACATCACCAACATGACCAGTGGCCGTAATGAGATAAAACAGTATGCCCCCCCTCAGAGGCGGGCAACCTGGTTTACCAGGGTGAAGCCGATAGAAGCGCCTGATCAAGCTTGGGGCATGAACCCCAGAAGCAGGCTCCCAATAACGAACAGCCAGTGTGTAACCCTTCCAGTCCACAAGGAACTACAACCGACCCCTAGAGTACCGGGAATCACAGATCGCTGGAACCTCAAATTCATCCCCCATGGAAGTGACCACAGGAGGCAGGCGTACAGAGGGACACCTCAAAAACCGATCCGGAACATCCAACTTGATTTGAGAGAGGTGAAAAACCGGATGGATTCTGGACCAAGACGGAGGGAGTTGAAGGCGAACAGCCGCCACACCAATCAATTGCAGAATCAGAAAGGGACCAAAATACCTTGGAGACAATTTGGAGGGAACAAGATGACAAGGTAAGTACAAGAGTATTGACACACCGGGACACAGGAACCAGCGGAATATTACTCGTCACATGATCACAGATGGACGGAGTCCTTCCACAGGCAGGAGCGGGCAGACGTGCTGTACTGGATCTGTGCTTCCCGTCAGTAATGTTGCAATACCATAATGCACAAGCGTATATAAATCAGCCATGGCGTCACCATGACCAGCGGCCGTAATGAGATACAACAGACAGCCCTCCGTCCTTGGTCTCCCTTCTCCCTGATTTGGAATTCTATTGTCCTAAAAGTAGGGAGAGAGAGGAGGATTGTTCGGGAAATTGGGATTTGGAGGGTATCCGGGAAAGAAGCTTAGGTTGGATGGTGGAGTATTTCTTCCCTCCTGAGGGACATTCTGAGGGAGGTTTCCTGGAGCATTACTTACCTGATTGGACCCCCCCCTTGTGCCAGGGGAGTCCATGCATACCCGAAGATGGGTCTGTTACCCTTGAATCTTGGGCTGACATAGGTCACAGTGTCAGGTGAAGAGTTGGTTGGATACCATGCCTGGCTACCACCTGAATGTGATGGATCAGAGGGTCTCCTCTTCCTCTCATTCTGGTTATTAGTGGGAGGAGTATTCTTAGGTCCCCCCTTTTCCAAGTCCAAAATGGGAGTACTTTCACCTCTGCCACCTTCACAGCAGCGGAGGTTTTTGACGGTTTGGAATTTTTGGGGTTATTTTTGTTCTCAGATGGCTTTTGGACTTTATAAATCTGGGTGGCCTGTTCCACATCTCAATCCAGGGTCCTACGTTCATGGAAGTCCCTAACCAGTTGGGTCATTATGTACTTTGGGAGTGCATGGAAATAAGTATAAATTAACTACCGGCTATTTGTGCACACCCGTCTAGAGGTCTGGGCAAATGCCTGCTTCAGTTCCTGCACAAACTCTCTAGGTGCCTGGTCTTCTCCACACTGCAGGTTGTAGGCCGCCTTGCTGGCCTCTTGCGGGTTCCTGTGTAGAGAGAAATGCTTTAAGATGGCTGCCTTACAGGTGAACCATCTTTGGTGATCTTGATCCTCCAGCCCTGCAAAGAAGCTGGAGTATTGCAGGGAATTTCCATTTGACCAACTCCATGGAATTGTGATAATTTCTTATAGCAAATGACACCATCATCTGGTCATACACTTCTCTTTAGCATTCTTACAATATGGTGTCATAAATCTCCTGATGGCTTTTATTTGCCAGATTAGGTTTTTTACAAGACCTTTATTCTGTTTGCAGCCTTCTTTTACCGCTGCACCTGAGTCCTCATCCCCTCTGACTCATTTCGTCTGCTTCTATTGGTGGTCCACTCCTGTCCTCTAGGCGCTCCCTATCTCTATGAGACTGGAAATTCCTCCCAGAATGACGGGGTCATGTCTCTTCTCCCCTGTAGTGCCGTGGGCTCTCTGGGTCACTTCCCTTGGGCTCCCCTTTTTCGCGCAGGGGAGTACTCATCTTCCCCAACATTTCTTTCGCGTACGGTGGAAAATTCCCCCACCTCCCTGAATGTGTGAAGGTTTTCAAAATGCTCTTTTTATTTTAAGGCCTGGACTCTGATTCTTCTCTGTCTGCGAAGTAGACCAAGTGGTCCTTTTGTAACTTATGTTTCTGACAGTCTAACTCCACGATCTTCTCATTATAGGAGCCCTCCTGGTCAGATGTATCTGCTAGGGTATTTTTAAATCTGGATAAAGGTGAATATCCATCAATATCTGATAGGGACTGGCCTTCCGGCTCAGTTATACTAGGCCTGATTGAGTCCAGCTGCCTAATGTTTCCCTGCTCTTGAAAACAAAACTGGCAGGCATGAAGTTAGCAGCACCTTGTGCATATAATGTGGTGAGTTGGCTTGAAGTCCCTGATATGGAGTTCATCACACCGTGGTCGGAGGGTGCTCTTCCATACTATAACTGTTGGGGGTGCCTCAAAGCCTGTTTGTGTCTGGCCATTTCCTTCTCCAATCTCTCAGATTTGTTTTTCTCAGCCCCTATCTCTTGGTGATAGGTAGAGGCCGGAGCTTTCAACTCTGCTAACAGGGCTAAGGTAGCTTATATTACTTTCTTTTGTGCCACTACTTGGTCAGTGAGACCCTTCTTCTCCTCACAAAGGGACTCCGGGCTTGTATTATCTGGGCATACTCAGACCTCTTCTCTTGCAAGAGACGCATCTCCTCCCTTTTTGCATTTTTGGCCTGCGTTGCCTTCTCTAGGTCAAACTCTGCTTGCCTTACATGTCCCATTAATTTTTCATTTTCTATCCTCATGTCAGTCAGTTCCTGAGAACATAACTCACTTTTCTCCATTTCCTTTCTTAACTGGTGCACTTCCTGACACAGGGCACTTTTCTCCTGACACAATGTAGTATTCTCTTCACTGAAATACTCTCTCTGCTGTTTCAGAGTGCTTAGATTTTGGTGCATCTGAACAATTCCGCCTGGGAATTGACCTCCTTAATGACCAACTGCCCATTCTCTTCTTTCAGTTGCCTAATCCGCGGTTGAAGTCAGAAACGACCCCTCAACAGGCTTGATTGTGCACTACTTACTTATTTAATTTTTGTTGACTCTCTCTCAGATTTTCCAGACCTTCTTGATGCTCCTCTCTCAGTGCAGACAATTGGGCCTCACGTTCTAAATTCGCTCGCTGCGGTGTCATTAACTCCTCTTTTAGCTGCTGAATAATGTTTTCTAATTTCAACTCAGAATTTTGGCTCAGTTGCGCTTTTTTCCTCTAATTGTTTGAATTCTCTCTGTGCTTGGTCCAAATGCTCAGATTGGTTTTTCACAGAGGCTACACTCTCCTGGTATCTCTCTTCCATAATCATTATATTGAAGTACATATATGCTGTGAGCTGAGCCATTTTAATTTGTTCATCTCTGGTGGTCTGTGTCATATAAAAGTCTGTCAGGACCTGATGTAACAGCCCAATATCCTGCCACATATTGACATTTACAGAGGTAACCTGCTGAATCATTCTAGATAACCACAGTTCATGCTCCTGTTCTACACATTCACCCTTAATAAACAATTTGGATAGAAGGTGCTTTCTGGCCATTTTGATTTCTAGGGTGCTCATTATGAAATGTGTTCTGCACCTACTATGCTCTCTATGCAAGGATGAAATCTCAACCCTGTTCCTGCTTATTTTGTAGTTACAATGACAATTCAAATGAATACTTATCTACACACACCATCCTGAAACCCATGGCACAGGTCTGGATGGTGCCTTCACACTGAAATACAACATTCCATACACAAAATGGAATAACACCTTCAATGAATAGGCTGCTGCTCTTGCGAGAGGTCCTATGTTCAAATCCCAGATAAGCCCCCAGTTTTGACGTGGTTTATTACACGGTCACAGCCAAGTCAGGGAGACCCTTTGACCACAATGAATGTGGCGCACAACAAATCACTATGATTTATTTCAGGTTCTTTTTGGGAAGATCTCCAACCCGTGTCGCACACAACCCCAACACATACCCGGTGCCACAATGGACTAGGAACCAGGCCGGTGTGTATTAAGAATATATTTATTCATTGATTTATTTATCCAAATATCACATATAGATTACAGCAGCCACCAATGGTGTGGCAACACAAGAAGAAAATAACTTTCGTAAAGGCGCTGACATAAAGATATGATGTCACAATTAATTCCTTTTAAATCACCCACCAATACAAGAAAAGAACAATTCAAGACACACAGTGATTTCTGATTTAAAACAAAATGTTATGATATCTTTCCTCCCAGCAACCCTCGCCCTCCAAACATCAATTATGCTTGACTCCGTTGAATGGAAGGCAGTGACAGGGAGTGGGAACATAATGGGAAAATTGAATTTGTGGACTTAACTCACAGAAACAATATGAAAGAAATAAAAGCAATAGAAATTAGTTTTGCTATACTTAACAATAACACACAGGGCTTTCGGGTTTTGGTCAGAACAGAATGTGAAAATCGGTTCTTGATTGTTAAGCACAGCTACAATGGGGGAAAGAAAAGCAAATGGGAAATTTGTGTTGTAGAGCACAATGGGAAATCGGATTTGGATATAAACACAGCTGCGATATGAAAGAATGAAAAGCAAATGGGAAAACTCGTTTTGCCACACCTAAAAAGGACAGGCAGGGCTTTGGAGTTTTATTTAGCACACAATGGGAACATTGGTTTTGAGGATATTTGCTGATACCATGTGAGCAAGAAAAACAATGGGAAATTAGTTTTGCACAGCACAATGGGTACACAGGTGCAATTTCGTTTTTTCACCTTGCAAATGCACAGGCACTAGTCGGCCTCCCACTTCTGATTTAAAATGAAGGGATTCAATGGGGAATTTTGTTTTAACACCCTGCGCACACACGTGGAACAGGGCTTTGGGGTAAATTATTTTGGCAAATCTTTATGATTATACCAGCTCACAACACACTGAGAAGTGTTTGTTAGTTTTGAATGCCAACAAACACCACCCATAATGTCTTTAGGGGAATTAATTGATTTATTTTGATTAAATATGCTAGGGATCTACACAGACGAATAGGATACTTTCAGTGGGGAAATGACTAAAACAAAGCTGGAAGAATATAGGGACTAGAACATTTCTATAGGGGAATTCATTGATTTACTTCGATTAAATATGCCAAGGATCTACACCGACACATAGGATCATTTTAATGTGGAAATCACTAAAACAATGCTGGAAGAATATAGGGCCTTTCGCAATTTATGGCCTGGGAGAGGCCTGGAACTGGGCATGAGGAACCTCAGGGCACTGTTGGGACAGCTAGGGGGTCAATCAAAGATCTCCCCACAGTCCTCCAAGGGGTCCCAATCAGCTTCTATGTCTCCTGGCTCCTGTCTCCCATGCAAACCTAGGCCCCTCTGCTGAAATGTTGTTTGGCAGATTTCAGCAGAATGTCACCTCTTGGAATTAGTGGAAGAAGTCCAGTTCTGATGCAAACTGGCTTATTGATAGGGCAAATGATATCACTAACTTATCATGATTCCCGCGGAAGGGATTAGCTGACTTCCACTACCCCCCACCCCCGTGTGCTAATCGGACAAGGGGTTGGGGGAGTGATTTGGAATTGCTGTGGGAGGACAAAGCTTCATCATCCCATTTCGACAGATGGGCTCGGACATGTTTTAAACTTCAAAATCTCTCAGCATGTGTATACATGTATGAATATATTTTTGCGAACTACATTTTAAGGCAAATCAGATGAGACTAGTCTGGAGTCTGCATGCCTTCCTGGGCAGAGATACAGTTTTTCTTCATTTACTCAGGAAGCATATCATTGAAAAATATGCCATTTTACTGTCTTCATGTTAATAATTACCGGCATGCTTTCACCAACGTTTGCATCTGTGGGAACCACGAAAACCACATTTCCATTAATAACTTTAGTTCTGTTTATCCCACCAAATCTGTTTTAGCACGGTTAGAAGGGAGTGATGGTCATCTTTAATAAAAACCTGGAATGACCATTGTGACATGCACACTGCCCATGTTATGTGATAAATTGTATTTCTCCCCTTTAAGCAAACAGCAGTTTCATCAGTCTTTTTCACTACTGACCCCCACCTTTTCTTATGTTTTGTTTCTCTTAGTAGAACTGGACTTGTAGAGCCAGGCCTGTGTTTATGTTTCGCCTCCCCCACCAATACCGAATGGCCATTTTTATGGGATTGTGACCTGGAAGTCACAAGTGCTGCTTTAACTGACATGGCTTATCTGGTCTACACTGTGTTTCTGCAATACTAAGTATTCCTGCTTGGTTTTTAAGGAAGGGTAATGATGGATGGAGACAACCAGGCTTGACTCTCCAGGGCAGCAGAGGGAGGTTGGACGTTAAGTTTAATTTCTGAGGAAATGGCCAGCAGCACATGGCCATTTACTCTCACACAATTGCTTTGAAATGACAGAAGGCAAACAATTTAACAGTATATCTGTATGACTTCTGAATGGTGGGCATCTCGCTTGGCATCCTGTCAATTTACTGGGAAAAACGAAAATGACATTCTTTTATTTATCACACATTAGTGCGGTACAAGCGGCAGCCAATGCAAAGTGGTTGCAGATCACTCATTACAAACTGCTTCAACTGGCAAATGCAATTGAAAAGGGACTCAACACTGTGCGTGAAGAGTTGCGGGCCCTACGGTTAATGACCCTCCAAAGTCATTTCATTTTGGACCTTATGCCGGCGATGGAGGGAGGGAGGGTGTGCCATTAGATAGAGAGCACATGCTGTACTACAATTCCAGCTAAAGATGCTGCAAATGGAACAATCACAGATGCAGTCGAGGAAATAAGAACAATGCACCAGAGAATGGCAAAAGAAACACAAGACAATTCATCAGCAACTTGGCTGGATTCATTATTCGTCTGGACAACCAACTGGCTTATAGCAGCATTTAAGATAACTGTCCCTGTGCTCATCCCGATCCTCATTGCCACCAGCATAGGTTCTCAGATCATCCATTGGTGTAAATGCGACCAGCATAACAACAGTTATATGATGGCATTACAGGCAATTAAGGTTGAGGAGTTATTAGGTGAGGATCACCCCAGTATGAATGAAAGAGAGAATGAAGTAGAAATAATGTTCACACCAGCCCCACCATTGTCTGTGAATTATGCAAAATCCTGCTTGACTCCATTGCCAGACGCGCTGTTCCTGGGATCCCGGTTCAACACGGTGTCATGCCTGGCGTCACCGTCGGAGGAAAGGCTATCTTGGGCAAAGTGCAATGGCTGTTGGCACTGAAGGTTGCCACAGAAGGTCCATAAGTCTCCAGAGCATAGAGCGGAAGTAGGGTGTAATATGGATGTAGGGTGTGGAATGGATGATATCGTGGAGCGGAAATAGGGTGTTGAGCAGAGGTAGGGTGTTGAGCAGATGTAGGGTGTGGAAAGGATGTAGGGTCTGAGCGGGCGTAGAATGTAGCAGGCGTAGAGTGTGTAGTGGGCGTAGAGTGTGTAGTGGGCGTAGAGTGTGTAGCGGGCATAGAGTGTGTAGCGGACGGATGATGTATGTGACGGAATGGGTGATGTTGGTAGAATGAACGGGTGATTTAGGTGGAAGGAACGAGTGATGTAGGTAGACAGAACGGCTCTAGTATGTTGAATGGAACGGATGTAGTGTGTGGAGCGGGTGTGGAGCGAACAGGTGATACATATGGATGGAACGGGTGATGTAGGTTGAAGGAACGGGTGATACATATGGATGGAACGGGTGATGTAGGTTGAAGGAACGGTTGATACATATGGATGGAACGGGTGATGTAGGTTGAAGGAACGGGTGATACATATGGATGGAACGGGTGAAGTAGGTTGAAGGAAAGGGTGATGTATGTGGACGGAACGGGTGATGTATGTGGATGGAACGGGTCAAGTATGTTGAATGGAACGGGTAAATATGTGATGGAACGGGTGAAATATGTCGATCGAACGAGTGAAGTATGTTGATCGAACAGGTGAAGTGGATGGAACAAGTGAAGTATGTGCTTGGAATGAACGAAGTATGGGGTTGGAATGGATGAACTAGGTGGAACGGATGAACTGGGTGGAATGGATGAACTGGGTGGAACGAAAGGAGAAGTTGGTAGACGGATTGGGTGAAATGGGTGGATAGAATCGAGGGAAATGGGTGAATGGAACAGATGAAGTATGTGGAAGGAACGGGTGAAGTCGGTAGTGAAACAGAGAAAGTGAATGTATGGAATGGGTGAAGCATATCAATCGAACGGGTGAAGTAAATGGACGGAACAGGTGAAGTATGTGGATGGATGGAATTGGGAAGTGGGTGAATGGAACAGGTGAAGTATGTGGATGGAACGGGTGAAGTATGTGGATGGATGGAACGGGTGAAGTATGTAGATGGATGGAACAGGTGAAGTATGTGGATGGAACTGACAAAGTATGGGGTTGGAACCGGGATGTATGTTAAAAACTTATAGGATACCAATCAAATGATCTATTTCTCACTCTTGATGTTGGCCGATGGGTAACACAATCAAAGTACAGCCTACCTTGTCTTCGGAGCTGCAGGAAGTGATGAAAGTTCACCTGCCGCATTCTCCTCGCGCTTGTAATTAAAGCTCTTGGAGACCACAGCAGGGAAACCCTCGAAAGGGAAAAAACCCTGGGCTGCTTGAGAGCGCTGGTCAATAGAAATTGGGGTGCGTGGCTAGAGAGCGTAGTTTGATCCCCAATGTCTAGCAGGTGTATTCTGCTTCACGTGGAGGCAACTATAATATAAGGAGAGAGTTACTAAGATGTATTTGATGGAAAGGTATGTCAAAGGATATAGGAAATGAGGATACCTTTCCGGACTGTATTTCTGTTAGAACGGGAGAATAGACGGATGGGAAGTCCTGCTGTTTGAAACACGCTTGACTCCTTTGGGTAAAAGAGTAAGGAAAAAGAGAGGTTTGCAAGAAGGGAGTAGGAAGTCCTACTCAGAATACCTATTGAGGAGTTTAGTTTACCTAAGTTGACGAGGACAAGGTTCGTGACTTGTGGAGAAGGGGTTATGGGAAATGTAGTCTGATACCATGAATCCTCGTTAGCAGAAAGGAACACAACCTGAAAGGGTCGAGAATTACTAACAGCAAAAAGTAGCCTGATGGGAGTCAAGTATCTGACGAGGTACACGACCTACTTGAAAAGAATCTTCCTTAACAACGGGGAACGCTGCTTGAAAGGGTTCCTGCGATAAGCTCGGGGCCGTGGGAGTACTCTCTGCGCTTGGTGGGCGCGGAGGAAAAGAAAACCTGGAAATTTAAAGGAGTTGAAAAGTAAGAAGCAGAGGAGTTGCGGAAAGGTAGGGAAGCAGGAGGAAAGTTCGGAACTATTCGATTACTCACGTAACGTAGCTACAGTAAGCAGTAGCAACGCACCCTCCTCCTGGCTTCTGCTTCAGATGTACCGTCTCCAGGAAAGAGGGAGGAGCCTCTTGTCCGCCATTCTGCAGGACTAGACTGTTACTTTCAGTTCGATGCGCCATTTTGGAAGAACTATACGTTAACTTGGGTTTAAAGCGATATGTCGACGAGATGTGACGCCAACGGTGCCAAACCGACCAAGTCCGCCGTCGATGCATAACAGTGTATGTGGATGGAGCAGATTATCTGGTTGGAACGGATCAACTGGGTGGAACGGATGAACTGGGTAGAATGGATGAACTGGGTGGAACGAAAGGATGAAGTTTGTAGACGGATTGGGTGAAATGGGTGGCTGGAATCAAGGGAAATGGGTGAATGGAACAGATGAAGTATATGGAAGGAATGGGTGAAGTAGGTAGATGAAACAGAGAAAGTGGGTGTATGGAATGGGTGAAGTATATCGATCGAATGGGTGAAGTATATGGATGGAACAGGTGAAGTATGTGGATGGATGGAATCGGGAAGTGGGTGAATGGAATGGGTGAAGCATGTCGATGGAACGGGTGAAGTATGTGGATGGAACTGACGAAGTATGGGGTTGGAACTGGGATGTATGTGGATGGAACAGATTATCTGGGTGGAACAGTTGGAGTGGGTGGACTGGGTGGAGTAGGTGGAACGGGTGGAGTGGATGAAACAAATGAAGTGTGTAGACGAAACGGGTGAAGTTGGTATAACGGTCAGAATGCATGGAACAGTCAGTCTACACTGAACGGTTGGAATGCATGGAACTATTGAGTGTGCTTGATCTCAAGCACCTAAGGTAAACCACCATATCTCATCTCCACGCTTCCTCTCTTCCTTACACCACCACTCAACTAGAACACAGCGGTACTATGACACCATTCGGTATGGCTGTTCTCATACCATTACTTGCCTCATACGCCCCATCATCCTAACTAAACACAGCTGGTTACAAACCTTCCAGCCTAGGCGTTCTCCTCAGGCCTAACGCAGCCAAAATCAGTCTGGATAACAACCTGCCAGAACGAACACATACTCCTGATCTCCCAACCACCACACCTACCGCTAGGAAGCAGCTATGACACGAATGCCACACCTGCTGCACACATGTTCCGGTGCTCATGTGCACCTTATGACTCTCTCTCCACTGACTTGAACTTCGGTTCCTGAGGGCGTTCAACCTACCAGCGCCTTGAGATCATACCAATGGTATATAAGGCGCTATACAAATGCAAAATAACATAACATAACATACTTGGAAAATTATGAAGCATAATGGGGAGAGTGTTCACCTGATGGAACAAAGGTACTGATTTTTGGGGAAGATTTGGATGGATATGAGGAGGAAGGGGTATGACCAGGGTAAAAATGGTGTCGGTGCACAAGGAAAAGGGAGAAGGGATGAGAAGGACAGAAATGTCGATCGAAAGATTGATAAAAGGGGGAATATGTTAAAGGTGCTAATTCAGCTCCAGACAGGGACATGTACCTTCCAAATGCAAGAGTAAAGAAGGGGGACGGTGAGGGCAGCTACATGGCAAATGACACAGGTATTCTGAGCCAAAGATGCCCCGTACAAAAGGGGGTTTAACCGGGAACGGTAGGGGGTAATAATGCATTGGGTATATACACAGTCCACGATACTGTCTTATGATTAGCTATAGAAGGGGAAGGATACAAATAGTGCCATCATAAACAGGCACAGTTGGAAAACCCTCAGGGCGAGCTGGACCTGGGAACATTCGATCTGAAACATGTGACCAGTACGACAGGAATCTGCAAAAGGGGGGTTGGGGCTTAAGATACTTATGATGAGAAAAACAACATAACTAGAACAAGGCGATGTAATTACAGGGCGGTCAGCCAAACCAGCCACCCAGTGCGGCAGCAGGAAATAATGTCTCTGTACCAGTGTGCTAGTCACATGACCGCCGATGCCCATCGGCAGATGGCTGTGGGAGAGGAACACTGAATTGAGTGGTGTTCCTGGGAGAACCAATCAGAGGGTAAGTGCTTGAGCTCTGGGGAGGTGGCCAGCCTCCAAAGTATCTACCACAGAGTTTGCAAAGGTCATCATCCAACAGGTATCATGTGAATGTCCCCTTTCCCACCAGCTCTAGGGTGACTCGTGTTCCATTCTCAATGGTGCTGACCAATGGCAGTGTATTAAAGTTTCCAGCGGTCAGCACAAATGTTACTTCAGTAATAACAAGTTGTTCCGGGGTGGGGTGTTAATAAATCTGGTATTTCATGGCGTGGCATAGTAATGGGAAACTGTTAAACTGTTTGCTACAATTACGCTTCAATAATCATCGTAAACTTTGAGGAGATGATGTCCACGAACCAATGAAATCCCAGGGAAACATAGAAAAAGTGAATTCCCCAACTTGCAAGTGTTTTGATGGATTTCCGACCATTGTATTTCTTGGTATAAAACTACTGTTTACCATTCAGATGTTAGCATTCCGATCAGAGCCTGTCCACTGTTCTGTTTGATTTGTGCCCAACCAGCTGTAATAAACAGTGTTGCTTCTTGCCTGGTGTTTTCTCCAGTTTTTTGAGTATCTGGTTCTTTTATTATGCTCTAATTGGTGGACCACTGACTACATCATCACAGTTGACATCACTGATGTCGTCACTAAGTACATCCTGCATGACATCACAGATGTCACTGGTTTGATTAATTACATTTAGAAATATGACAACTCTGTTTTTTAGTATAACATATATGTACATTTTTCATACTTACACAGTACAATGTATTCTGCCCTCGTTGTTTTAAATGTAATGCGTAGTATACAGTTATGTAGCATTAGTAACTGATTTTTTTTGCATATGAACCAACCACATACTTTCTTTAGCGTGTGATTATTTTTTTATAAACCTTGTCATTTAGAAAAGAATGTGTTTATGTAATGTTATTACATTAAGGAGAATTGTAAATTCAAATGTGAAGATTGACTATTTATATAACACTTATTATTCAGCATGTTTCTAATTCTATCTATTCGTATTCTTTTTAACTACAACATATACTTATTATGTTATGTTTGAAATACCTGAAATAGATTTACCAGAATCCAGTAATTTCCCTGCAATGAAGCATTGTAATTGTTTACTAATATATGAAATTCAAACCATTTGTATAATGTTACATATTTTTACTTTAAAGTTTATAAGTACTACAAATGAATGTTCCACACATAATCATATCATTTTTTGTATCAGTGTTTTGTTCAAAGACATTTTTTTCACTGAAGGACAGCTACAATAACACATTCAGGCAGCTTGGAAGTTTCTGTGCATACGCATATGGAGCATGTGGCTGAAGAGTGCATCGTGAACAACACATGGGGCTCCATTACAAGTCCGGCAGTGACCGTGCCGGTAAAAGCAGCAGGTTGCCGCCAGACTTTTAAATTTTACCAGCGCCTGGCTTGCCAGAAATACCAGGGCATTACAGCCCAAGTGGTCTGGTAAGTCAGGCGCCAGTAAAATGTTGTTCCACATTCCCATAGAGTCCCATAGGACTCCATGGGAGTGGGGAACACGGAAGCACCGGCACCATTAATAATTAATAAAGCAAGCAGCCTCACCTGTACACATACAACAGCATAGAACTTCCCATGGCAGCTGTATTGCCCCGCTATTCCCTCGATGAAACTCGGAAATCCAAAACTCTTCCCTGTCCTCACAGACACTCACCAAATGCCCCCCACCTCTTTCCACTCAATTGCTTTTTATCCCCCTCGCCCTTTCCTGGCCATTATCCCAATCACTGTTTGGTTCATGTGATGCATTTTCTTCTCTGAGGTGGATTGATTGAAATGCGAGTGCTGAACTGAATTTCAAGGGTTTTGCTATATCTTAGTTTCATCAGGGACCACTAGCCATGTCCTTCTGCCTTGGCCACTTTATATGTTGTACCAATAGTTTTCATTTGGGCCCACTAGCCAAGGCCTTCAGCCATGGCCAGTGGACATGGCCGAACATGTTGCATAGTTTCTTGAGGTCCCACTAGCTATGGTCTTTGGCTGTGGCTTCTGTATGTGTTGCACCAATATATTTCTTGTGGGCCCACTTGCCATGGCCACTGGCAATGTCACACCATTAATTTGTTACCAAACACCCATTGACTCTGCCCAATAGATGTACGCACTGCAGATGTTAAACCTTTTTTTAACTCCTTATTCCTGCAATCATTTCACAGTAATAATTTTGAATACCAGAAATTCCTGCTGCAAATTGGTGGTTCGCCGATTCCCGCAATAACAGGAATAATTGCTCAGAACTAACAAGTCTTCCACATCCTCAAAGGCACTCAACATGTGTTCCACTTCTTTTTTTCAGTTCCCTTCACTCCACTCAATTGCTTTTTCCCATCCCAACCCTCGCCCATTACCCCCATCATTCATCCCTTCGTGCAACGCACATTTCTTTCTGAGCACGTCTGGTAGTGTGATTCAAGCGGTCTTCCCCAGATAAACCAAACAATTTCTACCTATAACTGGCTCCCCAACCCACCCCCAAATTCCAATCTTCCCCTGGTGTCTTCTCTCCCACTCCTGACCTCTATCTATCTTGATATTATTGTTATTGGTATCGGTATATAGTGTCTACTGACATGCCATGTAAGTGCTGTCGTTCAAAACAATCACTGTTCCCCTAGGAGTGACTACATAAACATAAGAAATGTGGGTCTCTTTATGATGCAGAGAACGTTATTAGCCTCTGTATGATTGTGGGGGGCGGAGGGGGTTCATTTCAAAGTTTGGGCCAATCTGCCAAGCGGTTTCCGCACTATGGCTGCTCAAAAACTGCACATTTTCTCTATGGGAAAATTTATGGGAGTAAGCTGAAAACTGCTTTTATGTTTTTTAATACTTTTTCATTTTTTAACAAATTGTTCCCAAAATGTGTTGAGTTTGGGGGGCCCTTGACAGACATTTTATTTAAAACTTTTTATCGAAATCCATCCAGCAGGTCTGTTGGGATGCAAGTGCAACATCCTAGGCATGTGAAGAGATTTAAACTGCAAAACACATATTAGAAGACGTAGGGCACAGAACAATGCACATGTACCCATTTTGTAGTTAGCTTTGACACATATTACCATATAGCCATACAAAAATAGCAACAATGTATTCACATTGCGGTTGCAGAGGCAAAAATAGGGTGATGTATTTTGCATTTAGTTGTAGTGTACGGTCTTATGTTTTAAGCGATGTGCAAGTAGGTAGCTGACGTAGGCAGACAGAGAAGTGTTGCAGTAAAGGCAAGATCCAGGGGCTTAAGTAGCAGGAGTTCCGCCATGTTGGATGTTAGGGCACGTTACAGGGTGCATTTTGTGAAAGTATGAGAACAAGGCCTAAAATGGAGCTGAAGCTCTGTCCATTTGATCCTGAGACAAGTCACCCTTTATTCCCCCCAGAAAGACATTATGCTGTCAAGGTCACAGCCAGCTGTGCTGTGTCGATAATAGCCAATTGAGTCCAGCTGCAGAGCTCAGAGGAGCTGGGAAAGGAATGTTGGGTCCAGGGTGGAAGGGTAGAGATGTGCCTTTTGACGGTTGAATTCATGTGAACAGGGCATGGGGTTCTGAGATGCCAAGAGGCCTGGTGAAGATTTGGAGGACTACTTCCTTCACCAGAAGACACGGGTCATCCTATTTGAGCCACAGGCACTGCACTATAAGGATCAATTAATAAGCACAATTCAAACATTAGAGTGATGCCCCGATCACATCATTCCTGTGCACCTGGGTTCCCAGAGAGATAAGAGAGAAGACATGCTTGGGTTCCACCTTGAATTGGGATGGGGGAGCAGAGGTGATGCAAAGGCAGGGAGCTGTTTGTGCATGCCACAGTGTTTGGTATAATGAGGAGGCCCATTATATTATCAGAGCAGAGCTGACTTCACTATTCACACTTTGATCGGGGTCTGACAGAGGGGTGCACATAATGTGTTAATCAAGAATATTTACTCGTTAAAAAAATGTATTATGGTAACAATGTACCTGGTAGTTAATACACTTCTAGTGACTATGTAGTAGGTCAATTGTTTAGGGGAATATGTTTTAGATAAAGTATGACCAATAGGGTAATGGACTATAGGGGATAATTAGAATTGTATATAGATGCAAGCCAAGTGGCACACTAACAAAACCTGTAAGTCAAACACATTGGAGGGGATGGGAGATGAGTAGGAACACACAGCTTTTGGATGCTGTACGGCTTTTTGCCAACCCGTTAACTGGCCATGGCCATGTCCATTCCCACCCACTGCCCATTGTCGCAGTTTATTATACAGTCACAAAGAAGTCAGGGATCTCGTTCCCCGACAATGAATGTGGTACACCTTAAAAACATTTTTATTTCTACAATTCAGGTCCTTTTTGAGAAGGCCTCCACCCATCTCGCACACAACCCATCGACTACCCAGTTCCCCAAAAGGACTAGGAACCAGGTCGGTGTGTATTAAGAAGATATTTATTAATGTATTCTTTATGTCAAATTAGAATCAACAGCTTACATCAGCCATCAATATTGTGGCAAAACCAAATAACCTTGTGTCAATAGCACACAGATAACTCAAGAATATACAGTGATAACAATTTCCTTTTACATCTCCCATCACTACAATCAGAGAACAGTTCAAAGCGCACAAGGAAAAAGAATGCCAACAAAGTTATGTTTTTCCCCCAACAATACTCACCCTCCAAACACATCAATTTGACTTAATCCATTTGAATGGAAGGCAGTTGCAAGGAGTGGGGAACACAAGGGAAAAATCAGTTTTTGTGTGGTGCTCACAGAACAATATGGGAGGCAGAAAGGAAAGGGGAAAATTCTTTTGCAACACAATGATAAAATGCGTTTTGAAATTATTTATCACAACTGCTATGGGAAAGAACGGAAAGAAAGGAAATTTGTTTTTCTTACACTTAAAAGGACAGGAAGGGCTGTGGGGAATCTTAGTCAGCAGACAATGGGAAAATTGGATTTTGGGGGACTTGATCACAAAAGGAATAAAGAGGAGACAGAGATGCAAGAGGGAAAAATGGGTTTTGCCACACGTGACGATAACACACAGGGCTTTAAATTTATTATCCGAACAGAATGGTAAAAACGATTTTGGGATGTTTAGCACAAGGGCAATGGGAGAAAGAAAATGCAAATGGAATTCGTTTATCAGAGAACAAGGGACACAGTGAAAATGTCATTTTTACGCCCTGTGCACACATGTGGAAGCAGGTCTTGAGGTTTCATTCTTCTGGCAAATCTTTATGACTATACTGGCTCACGAAACACTGTGAAAAGATTGTTGGTTTTGAATTCCACCAATACAGATCCCATGGATTCAATGGGGGAATTAATTGATTTACTTTTATACATATGCTAAGGATCTACACAGGTGAATGGAGAATTTTTCAAGGGGACAATAACTAAAATACACAGGCAAACAACAGATGGGATTTTACGATGGGGACATATATAAGGCAATGCTAAAAGAATATAGGACTCATACAATGTATGGCTTGGGGTACTTCTACATACAGGAGAGGTCTGGACTGGGCATCAGAACATCAGGGAACACTGCTGTGAAAGTCAAAGGGGGTCAGTCAAGGTCTCTGCTGCGTCCTCCAATGGGTCCCAAGTCAGATATTCAGTCTCCTGGCTTCTCTGCGCTCCAAGATTAGGCCTCCCTCTGCTGGGATCTTTCTCCATATTTTGGCAGTAGGTCACCTCATGGAATTAGTGGCAAAATTCCATCTCTGAAGCGGGCTGACTTAGTTACAATGCAAATGACATCACGAACCTGTCATAATTCCTGCAGAATGGATTGTGGAGTGTCACTACTCCACTCCCCCCTGTCTGCTGATAGGCCAAGGGGATGTGAGAGTGCTTTGGACTAGCTAGGGGAGGAGAGATCTTCATCTTCTCACTTTGACAGGTGGGCTTGGTCATGTTTTTGCACTTAAAATCTCACTACCTTGCAAGTACCCTTAACTTCCAAAACTTTACATGTATGAATACATTTTTGACACCTATATTGTATTGTGAGTCAAATGACACTAATCAGATGTCTGTATGTAATTCCTGTGCAGAGGTACAGTTTTTCTTCATTTACTCTTGAGCCATATCATTGAAATACATGGCCCTTTATGGGCATCACACTAATCATCATTTACATGCTTTATCAATTTTTCACATCACTGGAAAACAAAAGGAGGCCCAAATCACATTTTCATGAATAACTTCAGTTGTGTTTCTCCCACCAAACTCATTTTTGTATGGTGAGAAGGGGTTCGATTTCACCTTTAAAAAATGCTTAGAATTACTATTTTGCAATGTACAATGCCCAATTTACACAATAAAATGCATTTCTCCCCTTTTGAACAATGGGCAGGCCCACCACTCCTTTACTCAGACCTCCCACCTTTTTTAAGTTTCACTTCTGCTCAGTTTGAGCACATGACGCATGCAGAGGGATCTGTGTTTATATTAGCTCACCCATTCAAGAGTTAAGGACCACTAATGTACTTTTTTATGGTTCGTGTGACCCAGAGGTCATAAAGGCTGGAGAACAGACCTGTCTTTATCAGGTTCACCCCATGGATTTGATCTCAAAGCATCTTATTTCTTGTATTCATAAGGGAAGGCAATGATGTTTGAAGTTACAGGCCATGGATAGGTCTCCAGGACAACCAAAGGAAAGAATGCAGTTTCACATCTTGAAGAAATGTCAAGTAGCAGAAGGCCCAAACGTAGCCGCAAATTGCCTTTTAACTTACTTTTGACTTTTAAATAAGCTCTTTAGAATGCACACAGTTTCAATATGTATGTGTCCTGCAAAGTTGCCCCTTGGATACAGCTGTTAAAGGAGAACATCATAATCACACTTTTTGTGGTTTTGGGGAACATTTTGCTTTGCAGATTGTCTATTTGGAGGAAAAACAAAATGTCATTTTATTGATTTCAGCCATGAAAGGACTCAATTTTACTGCAGCTGCTACACCCAGTTCAGCATCCCATTATATATTCTGTGCACTGTTGTTTCATATATGATGGGCTCGTGATAGACATTTTGCTGAACATATTATTATTAGTCTTGGAGGGAAAAACAAAATGACATGCCTGTAAAGACTGGTAGTGGGTGTCTGTACTTCCGCTCTCTATATGGTAAAGGAGAGGCACAGAAGACCCCAGCCAAGATTCTCTATTACGGTAGTAATGGACGAGCAATCAAGGCCTAGCTTCTCAGGAGTTGATGCAGGCTGGTTCTTAAGTACAGTGTAGTCCCCGAACCCCCACAAAGGAATGTCCACACACTGTATTACTGAAAAGACAATCTTTATATAATTAATATTCAAGGGTATGTACACGATCACAATAACGCATTTTGTACTTGGAAGTCAATTATGATAAATATATACAATTCTAAAGTGGTACCACCAATGTTATCAAATCTCATTAAAGTGCATCAACTGTACGGTTAAAATGTCACACAGATTAATAACGAGGAAACCAGCAATAGAGATAGGCAGAATACTGGCCCCGTACCCGAGACACAGTTCTGTGTGGAGATCCCCCCACCTGGGCAACCTGTAAAATAAAATATATCGCACAAGCCCAGTCCATATGTTCAATAGTCTCACTTCTTCCTATTAAGGTTTTTACCCCCCCAATGTACCTGGTGGAGTAGAGTTCTCTGACGATGCGTTGACCGATCCTCCTGGAGTGCCTCCCTTTCAGGCGGGAGCCACAGATCGTCGAAAGATGTCGGGGAACTTGGCGTTCGGTGTCGGGGAATCGACAGCCCTTCTTGAGTGTCCTCCCTTTAAGGCCGGAGTCACGGGTCGTCGAACGTCCGACGGTGAACAGGTGGAACTACGGCAGTGAAGTGGCAGCTTCGTTCCTAGCGGTGCTTGTCGACGACAGAGCCTTGGCGTCCTGCAAGGAAGAGGCGTGCGGGGCACCTCGGTGACGATAGTTCTGGACCGCAAAGAGATGATGAAGAACTGTGACCCAGCAAGGGCGTCGAGTTGTCAGCATCTCTGTGGTCCTTAGGTGGCGGGAAACCCACCGGTGGATGCTCCTTGGCGCATCGACGGTTGGGCCTTCTCCAGCAGGAGACAAGCGGGTGACGATGCAGACGAGAGTGTCCAATGATCAATGGAAGTTCTTAGGCAAACGGGAGCACGGCGGCTCCGGTCGGCGATGGCGGTCGTCAACAGTGGCGGACAACAGTCCGGGCGCTTCTCCTTGGCGTCCCGCACCAGTCCCCGTATCGGGTCGGCAGCCTATCGAAGGTCTGTCTACCAGGGAGCGTTGGCAAAGATCAGCTGTGCACGATGGTCCCACGTAGCTCGGGAAGAGGGTGCCTTACCAGGTCCTCTCTGGGTCAGTCCTTGGGAACACAGCAGCCTTCAGATTGCGAGGGAGAGCCACAGCACTCCTTCTCGTCCAGCGGTGGGTTTCAAGGGCAAGCGTCAGTTACTCCAGTTACTCGTTGTAGTGGACTTCAGCTTCTGAACACGATTCCTAGCAGTGAGAGGTCCCCAGATATACTGTTGATCTCCCATTCATTCCGCTGGGTCACACTCAAGCATCCAATCATGACTATGGGCATTCATGCAGGCAGGCAGCCAATCAGGCACACAAGGTATTCAGGCCATTCACTTCTCTCCAGACACTCACAACAAGTTATGTGTATTGGGACAAGTACCGAGCCATTCAACACTCCAAGCTGCATTCATACCGGTTTGGGGCAGGGTTGTCTCAGTCATTGTGTCAACCACCAGATACTAGACGCCCACAACATAGAATGCATATTCGTCACACACTCTATTCACCCAGGTCCCACCCACAGGAGGTACCCACAACATACATCACCGGGAAGGCTCCAGCTAGTCTGGCAGGCCTTCACAACAACACCATATATGGCACTTCCACCCAACAGCCAGTCAGGGGGAAGGGACAGAGTCAGGGCTTCCCAGGACTTTGGGAAAGCAAGGTAATGGGTAATAGAAAGCCAGAGGCCACCGGGGCCATCTTGTTTTCCATCAGGAATCAACTGATTCCAATGGCAGGGCCGGGGTATCCCAAAATGGTGGATACTCCGTGCACCTGTCAAATTCAGCATGGAGCTGCCACCAGCCCATACCCTGCTCTGCGGGCCACCCACAGGTGCCCAAAAACATACACTAGGGGCACAGGGTTGTACCCCCACCCATGGGTGTGTAAGAGGATTCAATTCAACACTACAGCTAAGTCAACGCCTAGTCTATAATACTGAATGAAAACCCTTATTGATATATCTTTATGTCCAGTTCATGCGTTCTGGATGACTACCCCTATATAACACCCCTCTCTCAGAATCCCCCTGACCCCACTGAGCCAAGAAGTGGTTCTGTTTTGCAAGTTAAAAGGTTTATTTGATAACTTAAACAATATATATTATATCACGCTTTATAATAAATTAATAATTGGATATCACACTTAATCTGGTATGATAAAGATTAACAACGGAGAATCTGGCGCTAGCACACTTCTTGATAATCACTAAGGAGTTGACATGAAATGGATAAGATAGCAACAATACTTTTATGGTTTCCAATGGATGCAATGTGGAATGAAATGCAGTACAGAAAATAACTTGATAGGATTTCAGCAAAAACAATGTAATCACTTTCTTGTACAATTCACCCCCCCTTTTATGCAATGCAAGGAAATGGAAGGAAGGCACACAATTCTCAGAAATGCAATTCAAATGTAATTCAGTTCACCCAGCAACTTAGACTACGGAAGTTGAAAACACAGGCCCAAATGCTTTTAAATGTGCTGGCAATGAAGAAAAAAATATGCTAAAATGCTTTTAATTCCCTCTAGAGGTTCAGGGTGAGTGAAATCAAGTTATTATTAGTCCAGGCTCACTTTAGCAAGTATCTAGGAGTAACTAGCAGGTTAAACGAATTTCTGGCAAATGGAAGGCAAGCAGCAGCAGATTTTTACACGTGAAGAAATTTGCAAATCGCGGCAAAATTCGCGAATGCATGTTCCGCGATTGCGGTAAAACTATAAGGGGTGGGAATGTGGTTCTTGGTGCGATTAAAAGCTAGGATTCTAAGCTTTCAGATGAAAGTTATTGCAAGTCTCTAAGACAAACGGTCGCGGAGATATGAGCGCTTTAGTGAAGGTCGTTTTTGGTTTTGCAAATTTTAAACGCAACACTTTTTCAGCTTTAAAAATGATGGCAGAATAACACAATTGCTAAGCTGCAGTTCTACTTAGATTAAAAATGGATTGAATTATATGATTTTAACTAAGAGATGTGTTCTGAGTTTTGCTGAGTACTCACAAGAGATTTTGAACCGGAAAGCGACTTGGTCATGGACTTCAGTCTGGTCAGGTCTTCCCGAGTTCCGCTCACAGCGCCTGGCCTCTGGAACTGCTCACAGCATCGGGGTCAGCACTCTGGATACAATGGCCTGGTCTCTGCTAGGCACCGGTTCTCTGGGTCGGGTCCTGCCCTCTCTTTGGATATTTCTGTCACCGGGTTCTTGCAAAAGTTCTTGGCAAAATTCAGACGGCGTCAGCCGGCTGTCTGAAGAGTTCAGTTGCAAAAAGATTTTCAGGCCTGTTGACAAATACTCTTGCTGGCAGTGGCCTTTTTGGTTAAGGTTCTGTAGTCTCTGTTTATCTTGGAGTCTAAGTGTTGGCTCCTTGAAGGTTGATGGAGGTAAGTATGGATTTTTCCGGCAGAGCGTCCCGCTGCAGATTTAAATGAATGACCCTACCTAAGTTTCAGTGGTCCATTTATATGTTCTGCAAGTGGGTGTGTGTGTTGGTCATAACTAAACTTGCCCCTCTCACTTGTCATTGGTCCAGCTTTCATTTCTCCCCTGATTGGGGGAGCTAAGTTGTGTCAGAGTGATGTCAGCCATTTATGATCTCTTGACAAAACTCCCCTGTCATCTGTGCACCCAAATCTATATATGATCAAAATACATATTTCACAGTTACACAGTTGTTTGAAATTACATACCCATGTCACATATCACATGAGGTATACTCTGTCCCAAATCTGCTGTTTCTAATTGCCTGCATTCAAAAATGGCAACTTTTAGCACTTTTTAATGTGCTAAACAACATTGGATCTTCATTAAATTTTATACAACTGTTCCTCACATATCTACCCACATACCAATGCATTTTCGTTTGTCTAGCTGAAACAGGGAGTCTGTAATATTAATAAACAGCAGGGTTTTGTCCCAGAATATCCCACAATTTGGAGTTTGGGCTTGAATTAAAGGTACATTTTTTAAATTAAGTCTCTCAAAGTTATACATTTCTGTCATTTGATTACAAAGAGTTATCAGTGTTTTTGTAAAATATATATTTTACTTTCAATTCAGTCCTCAGAGTGTTGGAGTCCGCCTCCAAGACTTGGGTGGGTCAGTCACATGTCTTCTGGCAGGCAGGCCTTTGTTGACAGTAAAACAGTAAAAATCAACATATTCCTTTCAGAGGAGAGGGGCCATTGTGTGGTCTCTGGGAAGCTGACATCAGGAGGCCAGGGAGCCACTTTGCATTTAATTAACAGAACCCTGTGATTTCCTGGCTTCTTGTGTTGATTTCTGAAGTGTCAAGAGTTCTCAGGACAGGCAACCCCTTTGAACTTTTGATGAAATGAGACCCCTTTCTTTGCACTAGACAGTTTTGCAAGACAGCTCTCCTGTCAGAGTTTAGACCGCCAGCGCCACCCTCAGGATTTTGCGGTTACTGCATGCAATTTTGGGATCTTTCTTGGATTAATGCATTCTAAACAGGAATGGTTCTTACATGGTAGTAAATCCTTGCTTAACATTGTTTTGATGGGGCTCCTTACAGTAAAATTGTTATGTGGAACCCCACAAAAAGGTTGAATCTTTAAAGTGGTCCAATGAGTCACGATTTCAGCAACTTTTTGACATCAGTAACAGTGGATTTTTTTAACAAAGACCTTTCTTTACACTGGTGGGTGGCAAGTTAGGTAACCATTTTGGTGTGCGCACAACTGCGCAGCTCTCCTGGATTCTGGGATGAAATGATGGGCGGCGACAGCGCATCCCCATCTTTACCCACTCCAATGATTTATTTTTGTTCTGGGGTAAAATGATGGGCAGCGACAGCTTAATCCCCACATTTACCCCGTCTAATGATTCCACATGGGTCAAAACCAAAGTGATTACATTGTTTTTGCTGAAATCCTATCAAGTTATTTTCTGTACTGCATTTCATTCCACATTGCATCCATTGGAAACCATAAAAGTATTGTTGCTATCTTATCCATTTCATGTCAACTCCTTAGTGATTATCAAGAAGTGTGCTAGCGCCAGATTCTCCGTTGTTAATCTTTATCATACCAGATTAAGTGTGATATCCAATTATTAATTTATTATAAAGCGTGATATAATATATATTGTTTAAGTTATCAAATAAACCTTTTAACTTGCAAAACAGAACCACTTCTTGGCTCAGTGGGGCCAGGGGGATTCTGAGAGAGGGGTGTTATATAGGGGTAGTCATCCAGAACGCATGAACTGGACATAAAGATATATCAATAAGGGTTTTCATTCAGTATTATAGACTAGGCGTTGACTTAGCTGTAGTGTTGAATTGAATCCTCTTACAAATTGGGGGCTCGTGCCGGACGTTTGGGTTAGATCTACCATTTGTGCAGATTAATACAGCGTGCCAGCTGACCAGATACACATATCCGGTCGGACCACCACGCTGTGTTACGCTGTAAAGCACTCCTCATAGGAACGCTCCAAGGAAACGTCTGTTTTGCAAGAATAAAATACTAACTCTTGTAAGTCAGGAAGGAAATCAAATTTCCAGAATGACGACACTCGTGGACATGAAAATAGCCAGAGAGCACCTCTTACATAAGCTATTTGTGAGAGGTGAATGGACCGAACAGGGCCAGGATGCGTGGTTGCAGGCAATCACACAACAGGTCACTGAAACGGGGTCAGATATATATAGAGATCAGGGTCCACTACATGTGGCCCTGAGTGAACTATACATGGCCCCGAAGGCCAAAGATGAACACAACAAGATTGTTAGGATAGCGGCATACCTGTACCTATATATGGGAGACATGCAGGATAGATGTACTGAAAGCCAAGATCTGGCGAATATGCGACAGATGGCGTTGGAGAAGGTCCGGTCTGACCTGGTCTCTTCTGAGCAGAGGCTGCAGAGGAGCCAGGAGTCAGAAGATGATAGTAGGCAGTACATCATTAAAATAAAAGAGGATATGGACATCCTGCAACAGGAAAAGACAGACCGGGATACCAGAATTCTGGCTTTGCAGCAGGAACGCCAAGACAGTTTGGACTCCCTACTGCAGAGCCAGAAAAAGCTGGAGCAACAGATCAATTTCAACAGGGCATGCACAGAGCAGGTAGCCACCCTGCAAATCCAACTAGACAGAGAGAAAGAGGAGAGCAATAAACTGATCCTGAAAGACCTGGATACCCAGGCAGAGTTTGATCAGGAGCGCCAGAAAGCCGGTGCTTTCCAAAGGCAAAGGGACGACCTGGCATCACAAATTCAAGCTCTTGGTCAGGAAAGGGACACCTTAGGCCAGGAAGTCTGCCACTTCAGAAGAAAAATGGAAGAAAATCACCTGGCCCACCAGGGACTAGGTGACCTCCAAAAAGAACACCAGGACTTGCTAGAGCACACCAGGAGGGTGGAGGAGGCTCTGGCAAGACAGGAGCAGGCCAGTAGGGATGGGACTCAGGAGGTAACCCTCCTGCAGCAAAGACTGGCCCAGTGCTCCAGGACCAATCAGGAAACGCAGAGAGAGAATGAGGCTCTCTGCCAGCACAATGATAGGCTCCAACAACAGGTAGCGATGCAGGAGAGACTGATAGAGTCTAGTAAGGCCTTAACTGAGGAACTGAAGGCACAAATGCAGGCTCTTGCATTGCAACAGGGAGCAGGGGCAGATAGAGATGAGGTTCGCTGGGAAAGGGAAGCTCCGGAGCATAACCTCAGGAGCCCTAGTACCAGAGGCCCTCATACCTCTCAGTCCCTGGACTCTGCCACCCCCATGTTCCCTGGCGCACATGAGCACCGGGCCACAGGGATGGCAGACTACTATCCAGACAAAAGTATGGGGCTCATAGGCCAGTACCACCCAGGTATGGAGGGGCGGGCATCCGGGTATGGGCACCCAAGTACAGTACAGTTCAATGGGGAACCCCAGGAGAGTAGGTCCCTTAAGGGCATCCTGAAAACCTCTGCCCAGTTAGGTCAGTGGAGGGGATAGCCATCAAATCCTGGCAGCAAGGAGGAATCTGAAGACTCCTCTGAACTGCGCAGGACACAGGAGACCAGGTCCCCACATTCTGCCAGCCATTCCCAGGCTCGCAGAATCCGGAAAAACCTGGAAGAGCAGACAGGAACCTCTGGGAGCAGTGCCTCTGAGTCAGAGGAGGCATGGACAAGGGTTACCCGAACCAAAAAGGCCAATAAGGCAAAAAGGGCCTTGCTTAAGGACCCCTTAAAGCAGATTAAGGCGATCAGGAGCGTCATCACGCCTTACCATAAGAACGCTAAGTATTCTGTTTGGGAGCACTTAGAGTTGTTTGAGCAAATGATGGAGGCTTTCCATTTGAAGGACAGCCAAAGCTGTCTTCAATATGTGAAGTGGACCTTCTCCCCGGAATACTCCAGTTTCTTTGCGGAGCTGGAGGACCAAAATCATTTAAGATGGTCCTCCTATAAGGCGGCCATCTTGAAACATTTTTCCATTCATAGAAATCCTCAAGAGGCTCGCAAGGCAGCCTACAATTTACAATGTGGGGAGGATCAGGCCCCACAAGAATTTGTGCAGGAGTTAAAGCGTGCTTTTGCGCAGACCACCAGAAGGGTGCGCACAGACAGTAGAGAATTCATTAATACATTTTTTCATGCCTTGCCCAAATACATAATGACCCAGCTCGTGAGGGATTTCACGAGAAAAGATCTTTAGACTGGGTCATTGAACAGGCTACCCGGATCTATGAGGTGCAGAAACCGGTAGATAGCAAAAGTAATGCCCAGAAAAACCCCAAAGCCAACAGCACCCCTGCTGCTGCCAAGGTGGCAGAGGTAAAGGTCACCCCCGTTTTGGATTTGGAGATGGGGGGGCCTAAAAACCTACCTGCACCTAATAATGCTAGGCCCAGAAGGTCCTCGGGCCAGTCACAGACAGGGAGCCAGGGAGGCAGCCCCACAAATGGGGTCCCTCGCTCTCCTGATTATGTAAGCCCCCGTTACAAGGGAAACAGACCCATCCTGGGTTATGTGTGGACTCCTCCAGCCCAAGGGGGGAGATCCAGCCAAGAACCTAACCCAGGGAACTTTCCTCCTAACTTCCCACCGGAGGGCAGAAATTCTCTGAATCCTGGGCAGAACCTTTTCCCCAGGTATCCACCCAATTTCCAGCCCCAAAATCCTCCACCCTTCTTTCCCCAATTCCCTGAGCCCAGACAACCTAATCCGGGAGAGGGGAGGCCAAGGGTGGAGGGGTACCCAAATCTTCCCAACCCGGGGTATTACAGACAGCTACCCTTCCCGGGATCACCCCAGGGGAGAAAACAGGGCCCCGTATCAGCCTGAGCGGGTTTCCCAGTTAGAGCGCCAGGTTCAAAACATGGCGCGGGATCTGGGTCACATACTGAGGGCCCAGCAGAACCCTCAGATCGGCATGACGGCGCAGAACGCACCCAACTCTGGACCTGGTGCTCCAGAACAATGACGGGGGCAGCACCCCGATAACTCACCGGTTCCCAGGGAGGAGGCACAAGGGGAAGGGGGGTGTAAAGCCTTGGAGGAAGCTTCCTTCCTCACTTGTAAACAGCCCCTGGAAACCCAGGAACCGGAAACAAAGTCTCTTGCCCCTGAAAGTCTGCCTCCTAAGGAGCAGAGGGGTGGTAGGAGAAACAAAAGACCCAAACAGACTCAGTTTGAGGAGGAGGTACAGATCTTCCAATTTGAGGGAGAGGGATCCTCAGAGGATCCTGGGAAAAGGATCTTCTCCTTCAGAGAGGGGGGAACTCCTCCCAAAGAAAAATGGGTCCCTAGGGATGCAAATCCAGACTGGGGAGATGTGGAGACTGCGCTACTGCCGCCCACCATCTCATCCCAGAACCAACAGCAAGAAACTCCCCTGGTTCAAACCCATCCTGGTGACTGCCTCCAAAAAGGGGGGGGGCGGCCCAGAACCAGAGCCAGGGGAACCCACAATGGCTCTGATCTCCAGTTGCCAAATTTTTCTTTCAGATTCCCAAGGCTCTCCACAGAATTCTGCCCAAATCTCTTCTCTCGCCATGTCCAAAACCAGAAAATTAGCCCACCAGTTGTCCAAAAATGTACATTATCTGCGCCCCCTTGAGGAGAAGGAGGGAAGATATTATGCCCCGGTACAAGTACAGGGGCAGGGTACAATTTTGGCACTGGTGGACACTGGATCTCAAGCTACCCTTCTGTCCAGAAGGGCCTTTGACGAACTGAATGCAGGAAGGGGAGAGAATTACCAAATTCCTCTCACCTCTCTTCCTGGACAACTCCAGAACTTTGACGGGATGGAAATTCCCGTCGAGGGGACGGCAGACTTGGACATTAAAATTGGGCGACACAAGTTGAAACACCCGGTCATAGTTGTGACCCCAGAGGGCACCCCTTGTTTACTAGGGAATGACCTCCTGAGAAGGTTGTCACCCCTAATAGATTGCGTAAACAAGGTCCTCTGGACCCAGACTAGCCAACCAATAAAATTAAAACAGAGTTTCAACCATGTTAGTTTAAACGGCACCTGCCACATCGTTGAACAGAAATCTGACCAAGTAGAATTTCACTTCCAGAATAGCCAAATTCCAGACGTGACATTAATAGCAGTAGGACAACAGACTGGTGATGGGGGGTCCTCTCTATTTCTGAAAATCAACCTCCCTTCCAGTCTAAAGTGGTACTCCACGCTGGAAGGAAACACCCTGAAATTCTACACTAATCCACAATCAGAAACTCCCACTCCTATAGTCCAGAAAGATGTGAAATCAGCTCAGAGCCTGGCTGATATTCAGCAAATTGGAGAGCAGTTGTTCATCCCTGTCCAATTAAATGATGGGAAGGACTCTGTTCTCGCTCGAGTGTGTGTGAACAACGGTAAGAGCTTCATCAGCGAAGTCATGTTCCGCCAACTCCCAAAAGATCCAGCCATTCCCACATTCAAACTGATAGACAAATGGGAAATGGACCTGGAAGCACCTAATTCCAAACAGCTCCTGCCAAGCAGGTGTATGCTCAAAATCTCCATTGGCAACAAGAGCATAGTCCACAATTGTTGGGTCGTGCGAGACGTCCCTGCCGCCTTTTACTTAGGCAATGACATTCTCAATCGCTTTGCCATTAGTTTGGACCTAATAAACTTCAAAGCTTGGTCCCGATTAGCGGATAATCCCATGGGCTTTGATGATCCAAAAAAAGCATTTAGGTCAGCTCAATTGCTACCTTATGCAGTTGAAATTCAGGTTAAAGAGGAAGTCACCATCCCAGAAAGGACCCGACAATTCTCCCTGGAAGTGAAAGTTAAAAGAGGACAATATTTGCAAAACCCTGATGCTTACATACATCTAAACGCTTCTCTCCAACAGCAAGGGTTGGGGGTAAACCCAACTCCATTAGTCAACATAGAACATGACACCATTCTAATAGAGGTGGATAACAGCGACTTACAGAGTATTACTCTAGCCGCAGGCACCATTATTGGAATGGCGGTTGATGACCGACATTTTTCTATCGACTTAGTAAATGAACTGTTAGGACCAATCCCCAAGGACTGTTTTGACAGTGACAGTGAGGACAATACAACATCAGACAGGATTTTTACCCGGCATGGGGGGAACTTCCTGGTGTACACTTCTTGCCCTTATGGTAAGGAAGATGTGACGTGTGACTTCAGGAGGGATGAGGTGATTTTCCAGGTCCATGAGGGCTGCCTTTCCCACCTGAAGCCTCCAGTCCAAATCAGCACACTGACCAGGGACTTCTCCACCCAGCTGGAGGAGGCCGCTGAAATAGCCAAACCAGAAGTCTTTCCAGGCTTCAGGCGGATGGTGGAAGAGAGAGTCAACCTAGCTGATGCCTGTGTGACTCTGGAACAAAAGCAAAAGTTGAAACAAGTTTTCTTGGATTTCCAAGATCTCTTTGCGGTAGACTCATATGACTGTGGTCGCACCGACATCCACACAACCACAATACCCACGGACCCTGGCATGACTCCTGTGTTTGTGAAGCAATATCGCTTGCCTCTCGCATCAATGGAGTCCCTTACTGAAATAATTAAGAACCTTGAGTCCAGGGGAATAATCCGTCCCATCCACAGCACCTTCAATAATCCGGTGCTGGGAATATTGAAACCAAACGGCCAGTGGAGACTCTGCGCTGACCTTAGGGAGCTCAACAAACGGGTCCATACTTCCCGATGGCCTCTGCCCTACATTGACCAAGGGCTGGCCCAGATCCAGGGGTCACAGGTATTCACTGCAATAGACCTGACCAATGGATACTGGACTGTGCCTGTCAGTAGGGAGGACCAATACAAACTGGCTTTTACCTTTGGGGGCCAGCAGTACACATGGACCCGGACTCCCTTCGGATACCTCAACTCCGGCAATGAATTCAACATTTTCCTACATAAGGCCATGCCCGACCTGGGTGCGAGGGGTAACCTGGCTTATGTAGATGATGTCCTCATCAAAAGCTCAACTGTGGAGGAACACATAGCAGAGATCTGTTATGTTCTGACACAGTTGAGGGCCGCCGGAGCAAAACTTTCCTTTCAGAAAGCACAGTGGTGTAGAACCCGTGTTAATTTCTTGGGGCATGAGATTACTCCTCAGGGTCTCTGTCCCCAGGAAAAGAAAGTGGAAGCACTTCAGAAACTGAAAGACCCCACAACTCTGCGAGAACTAAGGAGCCTCCTTGGACTGACTAATTACAGCAGAAAGTTCATTGAGGGCTACGCAGAGATCACCAGACCCCTGATTCATCTCCTGAAGGGGGGGGTCAAGTGGGAATGGGGTCCAGAACAAGCCGAGGCGGTAAAACAACTCAAAAGAAGCCTCTCACAAGCGCCTTGCCTAGCTTACCCTGTCAGAAACAAGGAGTTCTTCCTGGAGACAGGGTTCTCTAATACGTGCTTGACGGCAGTATTATACCAAAAGCATGACAAGGTCAATAAAGTAATCTCCTATGCGAGCAAAACTTTATCCTCTGTGGAGGAAAAATTCAACGATTGTGAGAAGGCACTCCTGGCAACGGTGTGGGCATTGAAGAATTACCGCCCGTTTATCCAGGGGGAACACATCATAGTGGAGACTCCACACCAGCCTCTGCAATATCTCCAAAGTGACAGAATCCGGGCCGGAAATGTGAGTAATTCCCGAATTACTTCCTGGATTCTGTCAATGCAAGGCTTTCCTGTGGAGGTCAGATATGGCCAAAACAAGAAGAGTCACCTCGCGCAAGGTCTGGCTGACTTGCATGATTGTGCCAGAGAAAACTGTCTCGAGGACGAAAGTCTAAAAGTCAAGGACAACACGGAGGCATACCTTAATTCCCCACACAAAGTCTTTGAAGAAGACAAGTGTGAGGGAATGCCCACTGTGTATGTGGATGGATGCTCTTACCATGTTGACAACAACGGGGAGAAAGAACTGGTGGCCGGCGTAGGGAATGCATGGGTGAATGAGTCCCCAGAACCTTTCTGCTGGATACAAAATTGGTCCCCGAAGTAGTCAGGTGGCAGAATTGATGGCTGTGCATCAGTGCATCCTCACTGCTGTCCAGCATCAACTCCGCGAACTGGTCATAATCACAGATTCGGATTATGTACGGAACGGGTTCGTGGAGCACCTGGTTAATTGGAAATCCAGAGGCATGTTATGTGCTAATAACAAACCCTTGAAACATGGGAAGTTGATCCAAAACATTGATGATCTGGTCACCTCGAATGAGATGACCATCTATTGGAAAAAGATCAAGGGTCATTCCAAAGTAGAGGGACCAGACAAAACTGGAAATGACTTAGCTGATCAGCTGGCCAAAACCGGGGCCATCCAAGGGGATCTAATTGAGATTGAGTCCCTGTTGGGGGAAATCCAGGTCACTGCTATCACTAGGTCCCAGACAAATGCTCACAACGACCTTTCAATTGCACAATGGAGTAAGGAGACCCCTGATGCTGATTTGATTACCGCTCAGAAGGGGGATCCAATAATTGGTAAATTTTACCAGCACCTTGAGGACCCTGAGAACTTTCCCCTGACGGATACCGATTACATTGGGAAAGAGGACCTAAGAGTGTTGATGAAGTGTCCAAAAATGTTCCGGATCCAAGACGGTTTGTTGGTAAGGAAATCCAAAGCTGGCCACGATCAGTGGGTGGTTCCTACCTCATTCCGAAGCCTGATGTTAAGTCACGCCCATGATGCGGCCACCGCCGGTCATAGGGGGTTTCACACAACACTGGAAATCTTAAGAGAGGTTGCATACTGGCCACACATGGGGCAGGACCTCGACCAATACTTGAAGGGGTGTCTTGTGTGTGCACAATTTCAGCCATCCTCCCTCACGCACCGTGCGCCTCTCCAAAAGAGGGGGATGACACTGCCATGGTCAGATTTACAAATCGACTTTGTAGGCCCTGTGATTCGCTCTGCTAGGGGGAATAAGTACATGTTGACTGTGACGAGCTTGTTTACCAAGTGGGTGGAATGTCTCCCAGCCCCAAATTGCAAGGCAGAAACGGCAGCTGCCTTGATGATTAACCACATCTTTTCTCGTTTTGGTCTACCTCAAAGGATTGAGTCAGACAGGGGTAGCCACTTCACCAGTGAAGTAATGACAAAGATGTGGGAGATACTGGGGGTCAAAAGGAAGTTGCATATTGCTTACAGGCCAGCTTCTTCTGGGGCAGTAGAGAGATATAACCGAACCATTGTGAGCATGTTAAAGAAGTTTGTGGCAGATTCTGGGCCAAGTTGGGATATCCGATTACCTCTGGTCCTAATGGCCATCAGATCTACCCCTTCATCTGCCACCAAAATGTCACCATTTGAGTTGATGACTGGGCGCAAGATGGTGCTTCCGCAGCATTTGCTCTACAGGACCCAAGAGCAGACACTGATAAATGCCTCCACAACTCATGAGTATGTGGAGAATTTAAGGAAACACCTTCAACATGCTTTTGTTATGCTCAGCGGAATCTAGAAAGATCAGCTGATAGCATGAAGACCCATTATGACCTGAAAACTTCCAGGAAGGAATATCAGGTGGGAGACCGGGTCTATCTATACAACTTCCAAAGAAACCAGGCAAAACAGCGGAAATTTTTGCCTACGTGGAAGGGACCCTTTGAGATCATCGACAAGATCTCCCCTGTGGCCTACAAGATCCGCATCCCCAAAGGCGGTTTGGCAGAGGGGGAAGACAAGTGGGTCCACATAAACCAGTTGAAATGTTGCCATCCCAGGCACACTCTGCAACAACTGGAGGAATCCTCTGGAATCCTAGCGGGTACTGTCTCAGACTAATTCAGTTCCAACCATAAAACATACCACATCTAGTCTCTAAAATATTGTGATTTGCATGAAACTGTCTCTTAGTTATACTGTTTTTTTTTTCAAAATAAGAATGTAATGTTTCGTTTTGATGAAATGCATATGCTGCCCCACTATCTCAACAGTGGTGGAAAGACGTCTATGAGTAGGTATTGCCGCTCTTCCTTTGTCGTCCTAGGAGAAAGAAAACCTGGAGACGGGACAAGGAGGACGATCCGGAGACCGGGAGCCGAGACGCAAGGGGCCCGGGGTACCGCCCAATCTTCCCATCAGGACCGGCGAGGAGAACTGATCGATCTGACCGGATGGAGAGGAAAATGCTGAACTGTGCCATCTACAGAATTGGAAGAAGATAATGTGGACATACCAGCGCCAGGGTTCAAAACCTCCCTTGCAACCGACTCCCCCTCGACTCAAGTCAAAGCGCAGTCGGGCGGGGGGGTTTGTGGAGGGTTTTGACCCATGTGGAATCATTAGACGGGGTAAATGTGGGGATTAAGCTGTCGCTGCCCATCATTTTACCCCAGAACAAAAATAAATCATTGGAGTGGGTAAAGATGGGGATGCGCTGTCGCTGCCCATCATTTCATCCCAGAATCCAGGAGAGCTGCGCAGTTGTGCGCACACCAAAATGGTTACCTAACTTGCCACCCACCAGTGTAAAGAAAGGTCTTTGTTAACAAAATCCACTGTTACTGATGTCAAACAGTTGCTGAAATCGTGACTCATTGGACCACTTTAAAGATTCAACCTTTTTGTGGGGTTCCACATAACCATCTTACTGTAAGGAGCCCCATCAAAACAATGTTAAGCAAGGATTTACTACCATGTAAGAACCATTCCTGTTTAGAATGCATTAATCCAAGAAAGATCCCAAAATTGCATGCAGTAACCGCAAAATCCTGAGGGTGGCGCTGGCGGTCTAAACTCTGACAGGAGAGCTGTCTTGCAAAACTGTCTAGTGCAAAGAAAGGGGTCTCATTTCATAAAAAGTTCAAAGGGGTTGCCTGTCCTGAGAACTCTTGACACTTCAGAACTCAACACAAGAAGCCAGGAAATCACAGGGTTCTGTTAATTAAATGCAAAGTGGCTCCCTGGCCTCCTGATGTCAGCTTCCCAGAGACCACACAATGGCCCCTCTCCTCTGAAAGGAATATGTTGATTTTTACTGTTTTACTGTCAACAAAGGCCTGCCTGCCAGAAGACATGTGACTGACCCACCCAAGTCTTGGAGGCGGACTCCAACACTCTGAGGACTGAATTGAAAGTAAAATATATATTTTACAAAAACACTGATAACTCTTTGTAATCAAATGACAGAAATGTATAACTTTGAGAGACTTAATTTAAAAAATGTACCTTTAATTCAAGCCCAAACTCCAAATTGTGGGATATTCTGGGACAAAACCCTGCTGTTTATTAATATTACAGACTCCCTGTTTCAGCTAGACAAACGAAAATGCATTAGTATGTGGGTAGATATGTGAGGAACAGCTGTATAAAATTTAATGAAGATCCAATGTTGTTTAGCACATTAAAAAGTGCTAAAAGTTGCCATTTTTGAATGCAAGCTCTTAGAAACAGCAGATTTGGGACAGAGTATACCTCATGTGATATGTGACATGGGTATGTAATTTCAAACAACTGTGTAACTGTGAAATATGTATTTTGATCATATATAGATTTGGGTGCACAGATGACAGGGGAGTTTTTTCAAGAGATCATAAATGGCTGACATCACTCTGACACAACTTGGCTCCCCCAATCAGGGGAGAAATGAAAGCTGGACCAATGACAAGTGAGAGGGGCAAGTTTAGTTATGACCAACACACACACCCACTTGCAGAACATATAAATGGACCACTGAAACTTAGGTAGGGACATTCATTTCCATCTGCAGCGGGACGCTCTGCCGGAAAAATCCATACTTACCTCCATCAACCTTCAAGGAGCCAACACTTAGACTCCAAGATAAACAGAGACTACAGAACCTTAACCAAAAAGGCCACTGCCAGCAAGAGTATTTGTCAACAGGCCTGAAAATCTTTTTGCAACTGAACTCTTCAGACAGCCGGCTGACGCCGTCTGAATTTTGCCAAGAACTTTTGCAAGAACCCGGTGACAGAAATATCCAAAGAGAGGGCAGGACCCGACCCAGAGAACCGGTGCCTAGCAGAGACCAGGCCATTGTATCCAGAGTGCTGACCCCGATGCTGTGAGCAGTTCCAGAGGCCAGGCGCTGTGAGCGGAACTCGGGAAGACCTGACCAGACTGAAGTCCGTGACCAAGACGCTTTCCGGTTCAAAATCTCTTGTGAGTACTCAGCAAAACTCAGAACACATCTCTTAGTTAAAATCATATAATTCAATCCATTTTTAATCTAAGTAGAACTGCAGCTTAGCAATTGTGTTATTCTGCCATCATTTTTAAAGCTGAAAAAGTGTTGCGTTTAAAATTTGCAAAACCAAAAACGACCTTCACTAAATCGCTCATATCTCCGCGACCGTTTGTCTTAGAGACTTGCAGTAACTTTCATCTGAAATCTTAGAATCTTAGCTTTTAATCGCACCAAGAACCACATTCCCACCCCTTATAGTTTTACCGCAATCGCGGAACACGCATTCGCGAATTTTGCCGCGATTTGCAAATTTCTTCACGTGTAAAAATCTGCTGCTGCTTGCCTTCCATTTGCCAGAAATTCGTTTAACCTGCTAGTTACTCCTAGATACTTGCTAAAGTGAGCCTGGACTAATAATAACTTGATTTCACTCACCCTGAACCTCTAGAGGGAATTAAAAGCATTTTAGCATATTTTTTTCTTCATTGCCAGCACATTTAAAAGCATTTGGGCCTGTGTTTTCAACTTCCGTAGTCTAAGTTGCTGGGTGAACTGAATTACATTTGAATTGCATTTCTGAGAATTGTGTGCCTTCCTTCCATTTCCTTGCATTGCATAAAAGGGGGGGGGGGTGAATTGTACAAGAAAGTGATTACATTGTTTTTGCTGAAATCCTATCAAGTTATTTTCTGTACTGCATTTCATTCCACATTGCATCCATTGGAAACCATAAAAGTATTGTTGCTATCTTATCCATTTCATGTCAACTCCTTAGTGATTATCAAGAAGTGTGCTAGCGCCAGATTCTCCGTTGTTAATCTTTATCATACCAGATTAAGTGTGATATCCAATTATTAATTTATTATAAAGCGTGATATAATATATATTGTTTAAGTTATCAAATAAACCTTTTAACTTGCAAAACAGAACCACTTCTTGGCTCAGTGGGGTCAGGGGGATTCTGAGAGAGGGGTGTTATATAGGGGTAGTCATCCAGAACGCATGAACTGGACATAAAGATATATCAATAAGGGTTTTCATTCAGTATTATAGACTAGGCGTTGACTTAGCTGTAGTGTTGAATTGAATCCTCTTACAGGTGCCATAAGGGTATCCCATGTGTCCATTCACCAAACCAAAAGAAAGAGAGCTGCACCGCCAGGAGTCCCCCATGAACTCCTGCGTGGAAAACACGACAGAACACACGATAAAAAGCAGTAAAGGACAAGGATACGGAGGCCCTGTCCCTCCGATGAATTTTCTGCATCACAATGCCATGTTGTTTTATTTATTTGCATTGCAAAAATGCTTCATTTCACTATGGCAGCTTGAAACACAATTCTGGCATTTTCATTTAAGATTCTGGGCACTGCTGTTTCTGGGAATGTAATTGCAGCTCTCCAATAATTTGTCAAACATTGCCACATGTCTTTCCTTTATGCCAGGCAGTTTGCATCTTTAGCATCTTGAAATTTGTAGGCCCAATTTCACTCCTTTTTGATTTGATTTCATAAGCCTTATGTTGGACATCATCTCTGTACAGGCCTAGGAATTTGGTGAGTCCTCATAATTGACTATGGCCTCTTTATTTCTCGCATGCAGGGGCTATTTCACCCCACACCATCCCTCCCTTCCATACGCCCTTCAGTATCTGTTTGAGGTAGCTCTATCACACAGAGACACGATATGATGTACTGGTATGGGGCTGTCATTTGTGATTTTTGAACAGAATATCAGAAAGTAATCTCTTAATTGCAGCTGCAAATGAGCTCCTCATGTAATAACAATGTCTTGACAAAGTGTCCCTCAGCCACTTGATTTATAAACAATCTATTATTAAAATGTGTTTAACCTCAAATGTTTGTTGCTTGCTACTGTTCATTGATAGAGAATGGATCATGCATGAGCAGCTGTGGAAACCATATTGATTATATCCTGCAGCAAATATCAGTGTTATTATCCAAAGGACAGTGCCATTAGTTCAGCACATCTCCCTCTTCCACTGAGAATGTAGTGTTTAAGTGTATAACAATATTTACAGGGTTCAATCATGGACAGATGTTCCAATTTAGGAACATCAGTGTTAACTGCTTATGAAATGTTCATCATTCCCACTTATTAGTGCCTTGAGCACCTGACTAAATGTTTGTGCCGGTTGTATGTTTACTGCTTGTTTGGAATATGACAGACATATAGATTCCACTGTTTGTTTTCCTCATTTGTTCAGAGTTCAAATTATGTAGTTATGTCTTATTTTGTCACATCACCATACATCCTAATTTTGTAGCGATGGAGAGCTTGACAAGTGGCAATGAAACCTCCAAACTGACCTCCCTGCCATCAGGCCTTGCTTTTCAACCAACATGTCTCTGTATTCTGGAGGTTGCAGTTTAAGTGTCCTCATGATAGGTATATGCCTAGTCGCAGCATGTCAAGTGTTGCCAAAAAAGACAGGACATGTACAAGGCTTCCATTTGCCTGCCTTAGACAATAGGGCCATTTTGTAATAAGTGCGAATGTCAAGCAGGGGACCCCCAACATTACCACATACATCTTGTTGGGTCGGCCTACATTCATTTTTCAACTGGAGGGGAAAATGAAAGCGTGAAAACAAGCAAAATGACCTTCACTCTTTTATTTTGCGTTCAGTTTTGTAAAAATGTGAACGCCGCCTGCAAATGACGCTTTCCATATCGGATTTACAATGTATTCCTATGAAATCCGCCTGCTTTTAGCAGGTGCTAAATCCAAGTAGATTCCATAGGAATCCATACGTTTTTCACCTGTATGAAACTCACACAGACGTAAAATCTGGAGTCATCTGAAAGAGGAGGAAGAATGCAGCGTGGAAATCTTGAATCGGTTTCGTGACACTACTATTTCCTTCAAATGCATTTAAAACCCCCTGGAGTGTAAAGAAGTAAATAACTTACCCCTTGCGTTCATGTCTTACTTGTGCACTCCACCCTTATGCAATGGCTCTAATATGAAAAGCTGTGGTTTTTCTTTTCTTAATACAGTCCGATGCCTAATTTTATGTTATGCCTATTCAGCACTGTGACTCATTCCATGAGGACGCTATGTTCTTTCTGGTTTCTGGTTTGGGTTTCAACACAGTGGACTCATTTATCCTTTTGCACTGGAGAACACTGCTTGGTACTTGTACCTTTGTAACCGAGCCTGTTTCCTTTAACGCGGCCACCCAATGAATCACTTTTTTCGCTGGCAATATGTGCCCGCTCCATCACTATTCTCCTGGTGGGTTGTTGGCATGGCCATGGTTTTTCCCAGACTCTTCTACATCCTCTCACACCTTTCATGAGTAAACCTTGTGCTTGCCCCAAATTACCTAAGGGGCGATAAAGCATACCAGTATGCACTGTTGGCTTTCCCAACGAGAACCATCAGACCCCAATGGCGGTGATATATTCAAAGAGTATTTTACACAGCACATGGAACTGCATCGCCTCAAAGGGCTTCCTGGAAAGAGAGTGGGTTGTTTGAAGTCTAGGCTAGGGAAATGTTTGGGCTTTGTCCGAAGACCAGGTGGTTTGCTTCAGATGCACTATTGGTGCGGAGTCGATTGGAACGTGTTAAAAACTCTGAATTGAAAAGCATCATACGACCTTTTATCTTACATTTTTTCTAGAGAGCTAAAGCCGGTTAGATTTTAGCCGTCTTTGTGTAGAGAGCAGCTTGGTAAATAGTGTCTTGCTTTTCTGTGGCATTTGACAGATCTTCCAATATGAATGTGTGGATGATGCAGAGCACCTTGTGGGTACCTTATACCGTCACAGTGCACCAATGGAATTATCAAGTTCCAGGGGCTCAACCTAGCTACATGACTGGTTGAAACCTTCAATGTTTATTAATTGGTTTCGTGATATTAGGGTAACGAGATGTATTGAATGTCTGTAGAAAGTGTATATATATGTGTCTTACAGTGGCTCCGTTTTGCTCTTAGTATACATATACTTCCTATTTGGGCATTAGGGGGAAAGAGTAGGTTACGTGTTCCCCACCCCAAGTCTCAGGTTGGTCTGGGCACAAGAAAATGAACGGACAGGCCCATGGCCCATAGGGGCAATTAAAGAGTAGAGTGAATAAAGAAAGTTGTTAGGAAAACTGATCCAAGGACAGCAGTTCTATTCTCACCTCAGAAAAAAAACCTATTGCAAAGCCTGATAGCAAAGGCTCTTGATAACTCTCCAAATAAAATGTGTAGACGCTCTGCAATGCAACAACCTACGTGATTATAATATTTGGCAAATGGGAGACACGCTTCCTTACTACTGAAAAGCTTGCACTGTTATGTTGCAAGATTTATAAAGCACATTACCGTCACTAGTACCTTTCTAGCACTAGTGACAGCACCAAGAACCCAAACACACAGATTGCCCACATGATAGGAGATATATCCATGAACCCAGCAGTCCTGATCCGGACAATCCAGCCTCTGACAAGTCCACGTCCATTCCCCTTGTGTCCAGCGGCTATGCTGCTACCCCCAGCTATGCCTTGCATGATGGTACGGTGGTGCCATCCCTGCAACAATCCCATAGTGGTGCAAACCTCTTTGTCTCTTGCTTCTGAGCTGCGCAGTGCCTCTCACTCTGTGCAAGCCAGGCCTTCTTATAGTGTTGTAATCGAAACAGCTGATTCTATGGCCCCCGAGTGTCAGGCATGGACTGGATTATAGGGCAATAGGCCCATGGCCGAAAAGTAAAAACGATAAGTGCTTGTGGGGGCCAGTTTTGTGGGGCACTTTTTGGCCAATGTGGGCCAGTTTGATGAGTTACTTCACTATGCGGCAAATAGTTTTGACCAGTGTTCCTGAATACATATTCTTTAAAATGTACAATTTGCACAACATTTGATCAAAAAACTCCCCTTTGAGTACTATTCAAAGAGCGTCACAAAAGGAATGAATTCCCATTTGCAACTGCGGGCCACTTTTTTGTTGGTGCCTGAGACAATTTTATGTCCCAGTCCGACCCTGCTGTGTGTAGGATTGAAATTCCTCATTTAGTTATAGCTAATAATCAAATTGAGCCCCAAAACAGTTCATTTATCCCAATAAGGGCTTTAGGTGACAAAAGCATTGAAGCCTCTCTTTTAAATACCAGGTAATTGAACTCCTATGCTATTGACGTCCATGGTTACATCTAGGAACATCACATCGACATTTTATGTCTAACAGAAACCTGGTTTAAAGATTCAACTGGCCCTAAAATTGATCCGACTGTACTCAAGAGCTATGAGTTCATCTCTCAACATCGGAAAACTTTCAATGGAGGAGGTGTGGCAATTTTTACCAGGAAAGAATTACAACTTTTTGAAATTTGCTGTGCTTGCACTGGCTGTGAAATCATTCATCTCAAATTTAAATCGAATCCTATCAGTTGTATTAACATTTTTCTCCTGTATCGTCCTCCAAAAGGTATGCCCAAATCTAATGTATTTAATTTAATTATTGGGCATGTATAATGTGGCTAAACACAAGGTGTTTCAAGGCGCAAAATAATGAGAAATGTATCCAATTGTTCGTCTCCAAACAAACCAGGTTGTGCCACCCTAGTTCTTGGGGATCTAAACTGCTGGCACAGAGACCCCTGTGACAAAGAGGCAATTTGCATAGAACACAGCTGGAATAATATTGAACGTGTAGTGCGAAATAATGGCCCCACTCATGTCAGAAGGTAACATACTAGATTGGCTGATCACACGGAATCTAGATGTTAACATCTCTGATACTAGACCATGTGTCTGCTCCACCATTTCAAATACATCTCCCAAAACATTTGAAGCACAAAATGAACCCACCTAAGAAAGTCCTCAGCAGGAGCTTCAAAAAGATTCTGACAACTTGCAGTCAGTCCCTTAGTGTAGAGTAGACAATGTGCTCAATGAAAGGGGGGGTTCCAATTTGCAACCGTCTTCCCAATCTTGTCCTTGTTTTGTTAAACTGCAGCCAATTGATTTTCACACTTAGACGAAGACAGTGGTGATTATTGAGGTATATATATATATATATATATATATATATATATATATATTCAGTGAAAAAAATGTGTTAAAGGGACGTTGTGGTTCAAACTAAAACCGAAAAACCACTGAAATTCGGCAGTTATGGTAAAATAAGCAACCATAACTCGCGCCACCGTGCACTGCTAACACTAACACCCAGGACATCAAAGATGACATCACAAATGTCATTGATGACATCACTGATGACATCACGTGGCTGGCTCTCCCTTTTTTTCCTTTCCTGACATATCTAGGCCACATGACTTTCTTCAGTAACAGTCAGGAACTAAAAATTGTAAATTACTATATTCGTAGACTTATCCTTCAAGTATGTTCTTAGAATAATTCCCTTATGGTCCAGTCATATCATATGAAACATAAACATAGGAGAAGTCACAACCTTGAAAGACAGCAATCCTTTTTGTGCATTAAAATTATCAGTAGATTTATCAGCACTTTCTGATACTTTTGATGTTTTTTTATTACTGTACTTTCCCTGTATATGTTCATATTTTTATATGTTGTACTCACACTATTTTCCTTAGGGTCCAGACACATCATGTGATATATATAGATAGGGTAAGTAACAGCTTTGAAACAGAGCAATCATTTATCTCCATAAAGGTAATCAGTTAGGTTATGAACACTTTCTGCTACTATTGCTGTTTCTTTTTCCTACTTCAATTCCCTTGTATATATTCATATTTGTATGTGGTGTTGTCTCTTTGTGATTTGTGTATAATAATGCAATTATGTAGTAAGTGGGTTTTATTACCTACTTATCACAAGTTTCACTGTACGCAAAACTCTAATATGAAAACAGTTATCATTTCAATATTCAACATGGCAAGCTTATGAATATTGCACCTCCATCATGTATGCTGCACACAATGCCTATGTTTCTACATGAGTACCTTAGTATACTGGATTGAAGTTAATAATAGAATGCTATTTATATCAATGCACAGCTTAATGCACTGATTAGCACTTGATATTTATTCCAATAATCTTTGACACTTTTTTTATTAACATTACACTAAGAATCCCTTGTACAGACTTTTTATGAAAGGTAAATGCACATGTGATGTCATCAGTGATGTCATCAATGACATTTGTGATGTCATCTTTGATGTCCTGGGTGTTAGTGTTAGCAGTGCACGGTGGCGGCGCGAGTTATGGTTGCGTATCTTACCATAACTGCCGAATTTCAGGGGTTTTTCGGTTTTACTTTGAACCATAACGTCCCTTTAACAAAGTTTTTTCACTGAATTTCATAGGTTTTTAGTAGCGCAACTTAACCATAATGTCCCTTTAACAAAGTTTTTTTTACTGAATTTCATAGCTTTTTAGTAGCGCAACTTAACCATAACGTCCCTTTAACAATGTTTTTTCACTGAATTTCTTAGGTTTTTAGTAGCACAACTTAACCATAATATCCCTGACTTCATATACATGTAACATAGAACATACTAACCCCCTCGTGGTGATTTTCATGTCCGCGGACTACCGCCATGTCCGCGGACACATTGAAAATCTGAGCGTGGTGAATGTAAATTTAAATATTGTGCCCCATTTCCCCTTTGAAGTTGGCTCTGAAAAGAGCCGTTGTTTTTTTTTTTTTTTTTACAGATGCTTGACAGACACCTGTTATTTTGTATTTTTTTTCTTGGTTTTTTTTCTTACTTTACTCCTAAAATCTTTACATAACCTTCTCCAAAGCAACCCTTACATTCCAGAATAGAAAGGCATTTCCCGTAAAAGATAAAGAAATGCCATCTTCTTTAAAATTAACAGCATTACTGGCATCAATATTCTCATTGTTACAGAAGAACATACCAGCTCTAAGCATGAAGGCACACATGCCTCGGTTGATGACACACCTAGTAATGTTTTGCTGAGGACAAAAAACTGAACTATTGTCCCATATTGCCCTAGGTAGTAATCCAGAAACAATTACTTCCGCATTTGGAAGGATCTTCATTACGGCTTGAACCAAGCGTTCCCAATCAGCCAACAAAGTAGGGGCACTGACGTTGCCCAAATGGAAAGCACCATAGTGCAAAACTACCACATGCGGACTGTTCATCGTGGCCATATCCTCACAAACTTGTACAATTCCCTGTACATTGCAATCAGGCACAGTGCTCCACACCACCTCCACTCCTTTCACATCAAAGTTCTTTGCAACATGCCTGCATTCAGCGTACTGCTGTAAACCATGCACAAACATATCTCCGAGCACCAACACCCTGACTTTCTCCACTTCTGCCATCTTCACCACACACAGTCTCTTTCAACACAAATCCACAACCTCGACATCTGATTGGCTGATCCGTACAGTGTTCTTTCCATGTTGGATTTCGTGGAAAAACCCGGATGTAGCATACCCTGTCCACGAACAGCCACGGTGTCCGCAGACGGCATCCACTTTACTCTCTGTGCCATTCCCTCATTGCATACCGCTAAGCAATCACACAATACGAATAACGTCCTCAGAACACCCCCATTTTGTGAATTTTCGAACATTTCAGGACAATTATCATTTCATTATTCAACATATTTACAAATATAATACTTTAATCTTGTACTCTGCATACAATGCTATGTTTCTCCATCAGTAGCTCAGTATACTAGATAGAATCCCATAATACAATGCTATTTATATCAATGCATCGTTCAAAGCACTAATAACGGTATGATATTTATTGCAATATCCTTGACACTTTTTTTGCAACATTATAATAAAAATCCCTAGTACACAAATTCCATGAAAAGTACATACACATGTGATGTCATCAGTGATTTCATCAATGACATTTGCGATGTCATCTTTGATGTCCTGGGTGTTAGTCTTAACAGTGCACGGTGGTGGCGCGAGTTATTTTTCATAGCTTACCATAACTTGCGATTTTCAGGGGTCTTTCGGCTGTACTTAAAACCATAACGTCCTTTAAACAAACTTTTTTTAATATCACGCAAAAAATATACAAACATGGCGTGCAAAAATCAACTTCTCACAGATGGCTTTACACAGAATGTTGCAAAGTAAGAATTTATGCTCGTTCACAGTGAAGGTCAGCTGCTTCCATTTTTTTCTCGGGCCCCGGAGAGGCTCACGAAGCAGACTATAAGGTTGTATTGTGTTTTGACCTTGACAGACAGAGATTGTGATGAAAGACTTCTCTTGAAGGAGTGTTGCTAAAACGTAAGAGAAGATAAGGATGAAATTTATGAAACAAAACCACTTTTATATATTATATCACTATGCGAAGGATCGTTGGCACACGCGGAGTCGTATTTTGGGACTGCACCACTCGTAGACAATGGAAATTGCAATTGTACTGTAAGTAACCCTTCAGATTATTTTATACCAAATATAATTACAATAGCGTAGCATTAAAGACCGCTCAAGTTGAACTTGTTCGTTGAAAGTGGCATAATGTTTTCTACCGCGCACTATCACCGCCGAATTGATCCCCTGTTGTTTAGAGGGCTCTGAAAAATGCAGACAACACAGGGTGGGTTAATACAAATAATTTAACCGGTCTATAGGCGGTCAAGTGCTCTACTCGCTGTGCCACTTCACTGTAGCCTGTCAAATGGCACAGCGAGTACAGCGCTCGCTTTGACATCCGTGCACAGCTTGCTAATGCAAGTTTGAATCCCGGCAAGGCCAAACTCAGCCTTTCATCCTTCCGTGGTCGATAAATGAGCACCACACACTGTGGTTAATAATAAGCACTGCTTAGATACCTCACGGTTCTTAGCGCTATATGAATGGGAAAATATTATTATTTTATTATTAACATACTCCGTTGTACAGTCTTCGATAGCAAATAGTTTCACGCCCTAATAAATAAAATGATGATTTTTAATGAAGATTGGCTGGTGAGACTAATTTATGTTTTTTAAAACAGGTATGTGGCCCCATTTTGCCTATGTCACGATTTACAGACTCCAGCGGATGGGTTCTTCAAGTGCCAGGTGCAGGTCCAAATATGCAACTTCATGACCCTCACCATTTCATGGGACAATAGCCAAGGACCAATATGCCCTTACGCAGTACTAGCGGCTACAAACAACATACCAACCAATAGGGTGGTGTCAGGAATGGCACTCTGTCAAGAGTGGCACAGGGTACCCAGGTAGGGTTTGGATGGCTGTGCTGAAGTAAGGTAGCAGATAAGAACACACAGCGAAAGTTCAACAAGAAAGACGAGTAGGAAACAGTAGCTGTGAGCCAAAAGGGGCAAAAGATACAAAGGTACAAACAAACTGGATTCCCTCTTGGGGTGTATGCTGAAATGGGAAAGAGTGTTCCACGAACCTTAGGAAACTCCAGCCTTCTGCACAGATTGCTATAACAGAGGCCCACGGTGTATGCTCATGGCTGGGAACAACAGCAGTGGGTGTCTGTAACACTGAAAACGCGACAAAGGAAGGGGCAGAGGTTGCCTGCCGGAAACCAACAGGCAAGCTCTGTACAAAGGGATTACATAAGACACATGAGAAGACAAGAACAGAAATATCCAGCGAAAAGGAAGTCAATGAGCAATCTAGCAGAAGGAAATGAAGGAAAGGCAGTTAGACTGAAATAGATAACCTAAGGTGGAGTACAGAGGACTCAAGGAAGAGAACAAGGAGCAGCAGTCAGGAAAACAGAAGGGCTGCAAAGTAGGAAGCAGGTCTGCAGTCAAGAGTGGCACTAGGTGCAGGCAAACTGGATTGGACTGCGGAGGACTGTAGTAGGCTGCACGGCAGGGAGTCCAGAAGAACAGGACAGAGAGAGATTAGTAGTAGGCGACAGACAGAGAGCCCAAAAGAATAGGGCTGCGAGGTAAGGAGCCCAGAGGAGCAGGGCTGTAGGCAGCGGAGGGAGACAGGCTGCAAGGAAGGAGCCCAGAGGACATGGGCTGAAGGCAGCAGAGGGAGCAGGCTGCAAGGAAGGAGCCCAGAGGACAAGGGCTGTAGGCAGCGAAGAGGTGCAGGCTGCAAGGTAGGGAGCCCAGGGAACAAGGGCTTGGAGACAGCAGAGGGTTGCAAGCTGCACGGTAGGGAGCCCAGAGGACAAGGGCTGTAGGCAGCCGGAGTGAGGCAGGCTGCAGGGCAGGGAGCCCAGAGGACAAGGACGGTAGGCAGCCGGAGTGAGGCAGGCTGCAGGGCAGGGAGCCCAGAGGACAAGGATTGTAGGCAGCCGGAGTGAGGCAGGCTGCAGGGCAAGGAGTCCAGAGGACAAGGACTGTAGGCAGCCGGAGTGAGGCAGGCTGCAGGGCAGGGAGCCCAGAGGACAAGGATTGTAGGCAGCCGGAGTGAGGCAGGCTGCAGGGCAGGGAGCCCAGAGAACAAGGATTGTAGGCAGCCAGAGTGAGGCAGGCTGCAGGGCAGGGAGCCCTGGGGACAAGGACTGTAGGCAGCCAGAGTGAGGCAGGCTGCAAGGCGGGCTGCAGAGGACTAGGACTGTAGGCAGCCGGAGTGAGGCAGGCTGCAGGGCAGGGAGCCCAGAGGACAAGGACTGTAGGCAGCCGGAGTGAGGCAGGCTGCAGGGCAAGGAGCCCAGAGGAGCAGGGCAGCAAGGAGTTAGCCCAGAGGAGCAGGGCCGCTGACTGTAGAGGGCTGCAGAGGACTGTAATAGGCTGCAAGGCAGGAAGCCCAGAGGACAAGGGCTGTAGGTAGGAGGCAGCGGAGCGTGATCGGCTGCAAGGCAGGGAGCCCAGAAAGGGCACTGGAACAAAAACAGGATAATGCAGCAACAGGAACAGCATACAAAGTAAAGGGTCAAGGCAAAAAGGAGCAGGGAGAACTCAAGATGCAAGACACTGTGCTCCTGCAGGCAGCTGCTTATATACAGCCCTGTCCTGTTCTGAGGCAGGCTAATTGACAGCACCTGGAGCCGCACACCTGAAGACAATCTGCCTCCTCCCTCTCTGGTCCTGAGCAGGTGGAAGCAGCACTGGCCGCTAGGGCTTCTGGGGATTGTGGTCCCAATAACGATTAATGAGAATAGCCAGGAATTGAGGACTGTAGCCAGGTGCAGTATGGTAGATGTAGTTAATTGAATAAAATAAAAAAGAACCAAAGTTGAGCAAATGGAAATAAAAGACCAAGGCGTGAAAAGGAGTTGTTCAAGGAGTATTAGGAGGATAAATGAGTACCAAGTAGTCCATGGTGGTTGCCAATGCGTGCGCCAGCGGCGTGGGCATGACAGGTGGTCTAATGGCTCGCTTTTGGAGCAACCTTCCGATTATCAGAGCGACCATTTACTGCTTTTATCATAAACCAACAGCCTATCTACCGCAAAGGAACAACGCGTGGCTCCAAATAAACTTTTGCAGATCGACAGCAGAAACAATAGCAAATCGCTGAATATTCACTAAACATTTCATGTGTAATAAATGTACTTTACCAAATGTACAATCCTGCTGTTTACTTTTAAACCACAGTTTCATGTTCCGAATTGTGGCGCACTGAGTTGTAAGCTGATCTAACACCCTCTGTACCGCAAAGGAACATTGCGTGCCTCAACATGAACTTTTGCGGATCGACAACAAAGACAAATGCAAATTGCTGAATATTCTCTAAACATTTGATGTCAAATAAATGTACTTTACAAAATTTACAATCTTGCTGTTTGCTTTTAAATCACTGTTTCATATTCCGAATTGTGGCACGCTGTGTTGTGACATAATATGTGTTGTCTTCCGGGTTCTGTGTAAAGTCACTTAGGACTGGAGAGGACAGGGCGCGTTTGATGACGCACCCTGTAACGTCACGGAGAGAGGCGGGGAATATGAATGGTTTGATAATATCAGGCTTAGGGGCGGGAGATATGATTTAGTGTCGCAAAAGCAAGTCAGTCAGGTCAATAGCGCCAGTCATAGGATTATCACATAATGTCGGCGCACACCAGCCGGATTTATCGTTTCTTAAGTGGACAAAAAGTCGGTTGACGCCCATAGGAAATTGTACTATTAGCGGACAAAAGGAGTGGTCTTAAAGCACTTTCACCCTCACAACGAACAATACAAACAACGTTCTCAGAACACCCCTATTTTGTGTAATTGCAACCATTTCGGGACACCGCGAGTGTTCTTAGAACACATTCAACTAGACAGATTACAATACGGACAGCGTCCTGAGGACACCCCCAGTTTGTGTATTTACGAACAATTAAGTACACTGCGAGTGTTCATAGCTCATTTTTACCTTCCTTGCGAACAGAAATGACACATACTCCGTCCTCTAAACACCCCACCGTTTAGTTTATTTACAAACTGTCAGAACAGCCATGTTCTCCGCAGACAAATCGAACGCAACAAAAACGTCTAGCACATAAAAAAACAAAACATTGAACCTATCTCATACTCCCCCACCCTCCCCAAACACTCTTACGCACCAACACAGGGCACTAAATACAATTTTTTATCAACGTTTCACCGCGCTGTACGCGGTCGACGGCGAATACAAGATGGCGGGTGCCACAGAAAATCTGACGCGCTCCACGCCCCTCGCCGTCCAATCAGCAAACACGTCACATGTCCGCGGACATGACGCAAGGCCATGGGCCAATCGGGGTGCTGTCCGCGGAGTGAACAGGGAAGTCCGTCTGCGAAGCGAACACAGATATCACTAATTTGTTTGCCTTACATTTTGGTCATTTTTTAAAAAACTACTGGACGGATTTACACCAAATTTGCAAAAGCACACTTTCGGGACCAGGCCGCTGCTCCTGCCACAAATTTGGTGTAAATCCGTCTAGCGGTTCGGGCTGTAGCCGTGCGCAAAGTTTTTTCCCATTCAGTCTATGGGGAAAAAAAAGTTTTGGGACCCCCCCTATAACTTTTCCCCCCCTGGACGAATCCTCACCAAACTTTGCAAAAAAATTCAGAGTGGGCCATATACTTTTTTTGCAAAGTTTGGTGAGGATTCGTCCAGGGGGAGCGAAGTTATAAGCCGCCCAAAAAGTGCTCTTCCTATGGAAACACCAATTTAACCATACCTACTTGGCCGCTACCGCGGTCATGTAATATATATATATATATATATATATATATATATACATATATATATACATATATATATGTATATATATATGTATATATATATATATACAGATACAGACATTCACAGTTTCGTGAGTAAGGCGGGATTAGTAACAAGCAGAGAAAGGGATTGGCTGTATGTTTGTATTATATTGTGTGATATTTTAAAGGTTTGTTATAAACCAGTAACATTAAAATTAAAAAAACATATAACTCTTAACATAACACAACATGTATGCCTGTGTTTTGCTGTTTAGACCTCACCATGTAAAATTAATTTCCCCCTTCACTCCACTAAATTGGATAACTAGCACCCCTAATACTGAAGGGTACGCATTGGTCTCATGTAGGGACCTCTGTCACAGGTGAAGAAATATGCCTGTGCAAGACATATATCTCCCTACAAAAGGTTGGATAAATACAGTGCTTTAAGTGGGTCAGGGGCCAGCCAGGGCTGGGCCCCGGCAGCCTCCAAAAAGTGGGGCAGAGCCGGAGCATTGTCTTGGTCCCGCCGGTCCAACCACACCACAGCGAGATACATTATCCCACCACAGTCTCAGCCACGACAGAAAATGCGCCTGCCATGATCAAGTCAGGCAGCTGTGACTAACAGAAGTGCCTGCCAGCCACAGCGTCACGCAAACCGCATCTTCCTGCGCGGCACTGTGGCTGGTTGGCACTTCTGTCAGCCACAGCTGCAGGAAATGTGTCAGTCCCCAAACTAACTTCCTCTCGCGACTCCTTGCGAGGGTCAGGAGAGGAAGTTGCAGAGTCCCAGCCAGAGCCCAGAGGACGGACGAGATGATGCACTGAGAGGCAGAGCTGTTTCAGCAGTGACTTCACATCCTGGCATCAGCTGGAACGGGTCCCGTCCAAAGGAGAAGGGACAAGGAGCACTTAGCTGAGCACTTCAAGACGGCTCTGGCTAAAGTGGCAATGCTGTCAGGAACCGAGCTACAGAATTCCACGCCACACTTCATCGGCAACCTTCCACCCCTGTGAGCATGCACGCCTCCACAAGGCCTGAGGCTTCATCTATTTTCTCGGTGCTCTGTATCTGACGGGTCCGGTAAAGAGGCAGCCACACTGCTGCAGGGAGAGTGCAGCCCCCTCGTGAAGCGGGCGTGTGGCAGGTGCGAGCCCCTTTCATCCGTTGAGCTCCTTTCCTTCTCGCATTGCACCTGTGCTGTGTTTTGAGCCCCACAAGTATCCCAGGAAGCTAGCAGAGGCCTCAGTGCATAGGAAGCAGAGCTGAATGCTCAACCATCAGCAGAATGTGTTGCTCTCCGTCCGATACGTCCTGAAAGAAAGCTATGTCTTGCGCCCCTCTAAAGGCACATGTCTGTACTGTGTCTCCCACAACAAGGAGCTGGTACCTTTTCCAGAACGAAGTCATCTGTACCCCTTAAAAGCACTGTCCCGTCTCCCCAGTACCAGGATGCAAAGTTTGCTTCCAGCTATCCCACACCTTTGTCCAACCACCCGTGCCCCTTCCACTCCTTACTCCGTGCTCCCCTGCAAGTATGGGGTCCAAGTCCTACCATGGCAAGAGTGCACTGAGGGAACAGCATGACTGGAGCCGGCTCCAGAAAGCATGCTTACAGATGTACAGGGACTGTATTCACAAACCACAAGTAATAAGCTGCAGATACGACCCAGTGTAATTAAATAATGTGCCCAGGATCACGCACTTTGGTTTTACCAAGCAGACAGTGTTGCGATATGGACTAAGTTATGTAGGCTAGACCACCCCTGTGCATCAATTCTTAGACCGCGCATATAAGGCAAACCACCCCCCCAAATGAGGGCTACCCCACTTAAAGCACTGGGTAAATAAGTTAATGTTCGGTGCAGAGCATATGCAGCATGCAAGCACTCTTGCCAGATCATTCAGAACGCCTTTCTTTCTTCACGTATTTGCAAAGTATTACAATTCTTAACAATACTAATCAAAAACAAGAATACACGTTCAGCAAAGATCGGTTCTGCGGACACCTGACGTGCCTAATAAGCCGTGCAGATGTGAGAGTCTCTGCCCAAGGGTTTCAGAAGGTATTCATACAGAAAAAATCACGGAATTATTGTCAGTCAATCATTTCTATTGATGTAGCAGCCACCCACTAACGAGATCCCCCCCCCCCACCTGGGTGGGGTGCCCGGGAGTGCACCGGCCTGCCCTGCAGGCATGCACCAGATGACACCCCATGGACCTTGCACCTGCCCCGGACGCACTCCCTGCACACTCTGTGTGCACTCTTTGTTTCGGAGCAAAACAACAATGGGAAAGAACATTCATATGATACTGGGAAATGGAGTTGTTCTTTTTAAACAGATCTTGGTGTGCATATGCCTGCGTGGAGTCGTAGAGGTTAATCTCACTGATGCGGCTTTTGTTCCAAAACCATTTCAAAATCGATGGTGCCTGCGACATCGAGAGCCAGTGCCTCTGCTGGGCTCCTTCGTGCCTTTCATCTCAGCAGAAAACACGACGCTTGCCATGAGGCAAGCATTTTGAGCTCTCAAATGATACCTCCTTGGGATCACCCATTGCCATGAATGGCGCCAGTAAACGAGCCTGGCACATTCGGCATCCACAGCAAGGTGTTTTCTTTCTTAGAATGTTCTTTTGCGTCTCAACACTTAACATTCTCACCGGTACATACATGCTCACCCTCATCTTCAGAGGGGCTCGCTCTTCCTGTCGTCCACTTCTGCTTGTTTCACTACAGTGCGGCATGTCCTTGCGAAATGCAACATGCTTTTATTTGGCACACTGCTTTCTGCTGCACTCTGGTCTTTGCGTCATGGCGGCGCGCGCACTCCGCATTGGAAACACGTCTACCTGTACGTCTTTGTGTTTTCCCCAGTCATATTATTTTCCAGGTTCGCTAAGTCCATCTGTTCTCGGTGCTTTCCACCTGGCTCTCTGACAGTTTCCCTTAGAGCAGTTTGCTTCTGTTCTTTCGGTGTAGTATGTTCTCTTCTGTCAGTACTTTGTCCAGCGCAAGGTTTTTGTATTTCCTCTTGCTTGTTTGTACTTTTACATGAGTCTCTCCGCATGGCGTCCAGTGTCTCTCCAAAGCGGCCTCTCCATGCCACGAGAGCGTCATCATGGGCTTGCCTGATCCGTGATTTCTTCCATAGTAAAGCGATCTGTGGCTCTACTCAAACCCTTCCCTCTCACATTTTAAGAGCTTCTTCACATGGACTTTCTATAATCCAGTCATCCTTTTCTTTTTCTGTCTGTAATGTCTGGAATAGACGTTGCCCTGCTTTCTTCATTGCATTTTTCGGTACTGAGAATTTCCTTTTTTGTTTTGGCTCTAAGGTGGTGCTTCAGTGCCACCTGTAAACTGAAACTAATGCATTACGGTACAACTAGGGAGAGGTGGCATAGGAGGAGGGACACAATGCTTGTAGGTGGTGTTTGGTTATTTACCCACCCATTGATTGCCCATGGCCATGCTGATATTATGGCCATTCCCGACCTCTTCTGGCTGCTCTTTGCCAAAACACACCCTCATGGGATCTCTTTGAGCTACCTTTATCTAGCCTTAAAATCAAACTTTGCACTTGAAGTGCCTGCCAGGGTTTTTTCAAAAGCAGTCTTCTGAAAGCTAATGGTTTAATTAGTGCTGAAAACAGGCTACTGGTGTAATAAAAATGTCTTAAAAATGTCTTAATAAGGTCTACCTTAAGCCACTTGATTTGCAAGCAGACGGCGTGTCCATCATTAAGGTCCTGTTGAAAGCAAGCATTGGCAAAGCCAACAGTTTTGGTGGTATGTGTACCATTTTTCAGCTGCTTCCATTAATTGCCAGTTAGTACCATTACGGCAGTGCCTGGCACATACATTTTCCATGTCTACACAAAAGCCCAAACTGTTGGCATTGCCAAGGCTTGTTTCACTTGTGTCTTGCAACCCCAATGCTTCCATGTATACTTTATAGCTTTGCAGCCACTGCTGCCATAGTATCACTGGCATATTTGGTTGTGCTAAGAAGACAGCTGATGCTTTGCTTTGCTGTGCCATTTTCTTTTTTTCTTCAATCTGCCCTTGTTATTTTCATTCTTTCCTTTGCTTGTGTGGTGCTGTTTTCTTTTTTTGGGGATATTTCAATTTTGGATCCCGTCCTCGGTTTCCATTGTGTGATCACCATTGTCATGAATAGTGCCAATAAACAAACTTAGCACATTACATTGACTGCAGTCTTCTTTTATTTAATTGTTTACGGAGGATAGGTCAGGCGCAACGTGCTCGCTTTGGAAGCAAGATGACACAGAGCACCACAGGTTCGACCCCTGGGCCCGCCTCAGAAACCTCTGGGTATTAAGCACGTTATGAATGACCTATCATAGAAATGTACGCAGGCATGAATGACTGTTAGAATAGGCGCCTGGTGTCTCCAACTCGTATTCCTTCAATGCACAGTCTTTTCCCTGTCCCCCTCTCCACCCTCGCATGTCCCCCTGTGGCTCTGGTATCAGATGCCGGAGTATTAGTCCATAGAAACACTACAAACACATGAGGTAGATTATAAAGTCCTGTTTTTTTGGCATTATGGTGCTTGCAGTTTTTGTCAGATGCAGGACTACAGTACCAAGATTTGATGTTCTACTCTCCCCTGATATGGGATACATTGAGATCTCTGTAGAGAGAAAGAAAGCAACAGCATGGCTTAAGAAAAGTGCAGAATGGACTCCATCGGATCAGAATCTATGCTGTATGTCACAGATGGCCTTAATTACTGGCTGAGTCTTAAGGGTGTTATCACAAGGACAGCAGAAGATATGCGGACTGCTCATCTGAGCAATGGTTCTGTTTTTTCAGCACAGAGAAAGGTCCGTAGTTCTATTGAAAGCACCGGCTGGGGAAGGGTTTTGAGGAGTGAAGCTAGGGATATCATTCTCTATCTAGTCTCCTGGGGGATCACCTCCCTAACCTAGGCTTCCGTATCCCCGATTTGTGGCACCAATGGATAACACCTACCGTCTAATAGCTGACTTCGACTAATGATGTTTTCTCTAAGTACTGCCTATCTAGCTCTCTCTTGGACTTCTTTACTTTCCCTACCCACATCCGATGCTAGTGTTCTAATGGAAAACTAAAGGAGTGTGCCTTACAGTTACTCAGTAAGGTTCACCTGGTTACATTCATGTCCACGGTTACCTTCTCTTTCTACTCTACCTTCCTCCTCTTCTTGACTCCTGCCCACCTGTCTTCTGTCCACATTCCTCCTGCCGTCACCCGTGGATGTTAACTCTTCTCCTTTTCCACTCACTCTTGTACTGCCACTCCCTGCCACTCCTCCTCCTCCTCCCACATGACTACTACTCCCCCCACATAACTATTTCTCCACCCACATGACTACTACTCCTCCCACTACTACCACTACTCTCCTCCCACTGCTACCACTCTTATCCCACTATTACCACTAGTCTCCTCCCACTACTACCACTACTGCTCATCCTACTACTACTACTTACCCAAACTACTAATACTACACTCCACCTCCTCCTACGAATACTCTGCTCCCAATACTACTTCCATCCTCTAGCTTCTACTTTCCTCCCTCCTCCCACTACTACCACTCTTTCCTATTTCACTAGACAAACACCTTCAATTCACATTTCTTCTGTATACTAACTTCTATTCAACTGCCACACAAACACACACATTCACACTGCAGTACCCTTGCACTCAGTAATCCAGTACCTCACCTTTTCGAACGCCTCCACAATCCACTGCGCCTTTCTTTCTCCTGCTGGTCTCTTGGTCCACCATCTTTACTCTGACCTCACCCAGAAAACCCACCATTTCCTATCTCCTCTTTTATATTCCCCCAATTCCTGCCATTGGTCAGCTTTCCCTCAACAATCTGCTTTCCTCTTTTTCCTCCAGGACGTGCATGTGCAAGACAAATCATTAAAATGTCAATAAGCCCCCTCCGCCAGTGCGTAGCCACTGCACATTGACCATGCCGAGTCTGCTAACTCAGTATCCCAGTCTGTGTCTATGTTGGGGTGTCTATGACAGTCAATATCCCCAATAAGTATAGTTACTGGCCCATTTCCATGTTAGATAGCACTCGGAAAATCTTTGCCAGGGCAATGTGTGACGTTCTTCATGCATGGACGGTGGAACATGGAATATTTGACCACCTACAGGTGGGTTTCCAGCCAAAGATGAGTACTGTGGATCAGGGATTCTGCCTATCTTTGATTGTACAGATGTACAAGGTTCTGAGGAAGATGAAACTTTAAACTGTGTTTGTCGACCTAAGAACCGCTTTCATTGGGGTTCCACGTATTGGCCCAATGGTGGGTGGAGGGGGTTCCAGGCAGACTATTAAAAAGCATGGTACAACTTTACTCAGACAACAAAGCCTCTGTGCGCTGGGGACTAGGAAGAGAATTTACTGATTCCTTTTCTGTGACCAGAGGGGTGAGGCAAGGTTGTGTCCTCGCCCCTCTGTTGTTCCTTATCTATATAGATGACATGATCAGAGATTTGAGGGTGAATTGCTTGGATCAGCCAAAGCTGGGGCCTGAATCGATCCCTGCGTTGCTTTTTGCTGATGACGCTGTGCTTTTAGCGACATCTGAAAAAGGTTTGGAGGCTGCCATGCGTGCATTTATGAATAAATGTGCAGAACTCCAATTCGAGATCAAGGCAGGGATAACAAAATCGCTTGTGTTCGGCCCAAAATTTACAAAACAAAAAGAGTTCACACTGAGGATCAATGACCTAGTTTTGGATCAAGTCCCCTATAACGACAATTTGGGTGTTAGATTTAATGACACAGGCCAGTGGACAACCCAGATACTCAAGAACCACTAAGCACTTGAAAAATATGGTGGGACCATATGAGGTGTTTTAATACCCATGGAAGAGGTGTCACATCCATCATGGTTAATAAGTATCTCACACAGGCAAGGTCAGCTGCCCTTTACGGGGCAGAAATATGGGAAACCCCAATAACCTTGGCCTGGCAGAAAGAGCTTTCCTTAAGCATTTGCTGGGAGTGCCCCTCGCATGACCCGGTTCTTCGCTTTATTTGGAATTAGGCTTAAGGCCTATAGATGGAGATGTGGGCCTCCGCAGAGTATTATACTGGCTGACAGTGCCGGGGCCTGTGAATTACCATAATGCAGTTGAGCACATTTTACGCCTGGAGGGTGGAAAATTGCTTCCATGGGTCGTACGTGTTATAAAGTGTTTGTATGACCTAAAACCTACGCAAGCTATGGGGTGACCCATATAGGATTACAAAAGGAAGTGTAGAAGCTGCTAAGAAAATGGCCCGCAAATTTGCAGACATTAGACTGATATTTGCTCTATTTTACGCATGGGTGAGTTTTATGAAACTGGCAAACACTCCTTAGGATTTGAAAAATATCTAGACATAGTCCATCCCTCATTGGCATTCTGTTTTTATCTTGAAATGAGGCTAAACATTTTGCGTACAGCAAGCAATACTAGTGCTTGGTCAGTGGACAGAAGTGACTTTTGTCCAGTATGTGGCTTGACAAAAGAAACAGCATGTCACTTCTTGTTTTTTTGTGGGGGGTTTCAGACTATTCGTTCAAGGTTTCTGAAACGTATCTGTAATGCTCAGAATATATACCATGTACAGCAGCAAGCCTTAGCATTGGTGAAGCAGACACATGAATATGATATTATCTACTGTGTAGCCAGTTATATCCATCAAGCTTGCCTTAAACTATCCCAGCTAATAAAGCTTGCGGATAGGGGCCTACATATAGAATCATGACTTTACATTACCAGTTAACCGGGCATTGTGTGGCATTGCATCCCGCCATATTCCAGCACAGAGCAGAATGTTTACATCTTTGCAATTTTGCACCATTAACCTGGTTAACCTTTTTGGGTTTGGGGCTTGGCTTTTAAATGAACATGTAGAGGCGGACGAGTCTTTGTTTTATGCTTGGATTGCTTCTCTGCTTTAAATTGGGCTTTTAATGTTATAAACTGCCCGCTGAAACTTTATAACACGTTGCACTTATCAGGACCGCCCCAAAACTTCAGGACAACAAAGCTTGGCGATAGGGGATTAAATAATGAACAATGCTGCTACAGCATCTGCAAAACATGTATTGTGGAGCTCTGCATTTCTTGTCATGACATTGAGTTTGCACAGATTTAATGTTTACAGGTTTGCACAATTTGCACTATTAGCACTGTTTGCACTTCAGGCCATAGGGCACTGTATGTATTATGTTACGATACATTATGACTGCAAATTCTTGATTGTAATATAATTACTTAATGCTAGTTCTGTTATTGTATGTAATTTGTCAAATGATAAACAGTCGAATAAAAGCCTGATGATGATGATGATGGCAAGTATAGTTCCTGGAGAACTTTGAGCCCCTCTCTCATGTCCCTGGTGGTGTAGGAATTAACACAGTTCTCTGGCGGAGCACCCAACTGGGTATTGAAGTGAGCATCTAATTTCTGTGTGCTCGCGTGGGTCCTGCAACACAGTTCTCTCTTTCCTAGGCTCTCCTCGCTACTGACGTGGGACACTGGCTTCTCGGCATCATGGAGGGCTACTTCCGCTCACAGGTATTTCTGTCTCTGTGGCTCTGTCACCGACATGGGACTTTGGTTGTAGTTTGACACCCTGCTGCTCATCTGATTCACAGGCTTCAAAAAAGATAGAAAGAGGCTGATGAGCGTCTTGGGGTAGAGGCATGGTGTGAGACAACTATGTACTGCCAGCATATAAACCGTGCACCAGGGGAAGGGTTCAGGGTTGCTCCCTCACTCTCCTTCAGTTGCCCTCTCCCTCAGAGCCAGGACTGACTCTGGACTGCTTTGTGGTGAGCCCCCCACAACCCCTCCTGACAAGGCCAGCTTACTGGTCTTGTCACACCTTGCAATGCTGTGGTTAGCTATTAATGTAGCTGGTGGCATGTGTAGTGTACTAAAGTGTAACATGTTCTGGTTCAGATGTAGTCTGTTTTAGTCCAGGAGGAAAGCTGTATGGATCTATCGTGAAGTGATACAAAGATGAATAAAGCCTCTCTGAGAATGGATGCAGACCCTTAGATTTTTGAACCACACCAGTGGAGAAGGAGTGAAGGACCTAGGTGTGAGTAGCTATGGTTTTGTTTGAATGAACTTTGACGAGCTGTGATACACGACGTGGAATACGATACATGGCTGTGCTATTAAGGTAGTTAGAGTGGTACACTGTGCAACCAGATTTCCTCTAATAAATTGATACTGTGAAGCAGAACATAAGATTGGTATATAATTATGGCAGCACAATGGCAGTTGGCCAAATGAACGCTCTCAAGTGTAATGTCACAGTTCTGGGTTGAAGGGCTGCATCAGGTTTTAAAAGGCTATAGTGAGGAGGGCACTGGAGTAGGAACAGATATGCACATTGTTGGCAACTGTGAAGCCCTGTGATGTGCATTGCCTATGTAAGAGTAGGATCACATCCAATGGATGATGCGTGTAGTGTCCATGAAGTGGAGGCTGACGTGCCCATGGCCATATTGATTACTTAGATGATAATAACTGAGGCCGCTGGCCGACCCTGTCAGTAATGGGCCAACAATTTAAGCGCCCGGACAAAGCGAGGGTCCCTTAACAAGGTTGGTGGTGCTGTTACCAACGGGGTCGGCCCACCATCTTGGTTAATCTCGCCATTAGCACCTGGGTATACTCCCTACACAGGTGCTAATGGTATTTTTTCGGTTTAAAAAAAAAGGAAGCAATTTACCTCTGTGGTGTGACTCGGCTACAGCAGTGCTGCTATCAGCAATGTCCTTTTTCCATGTTGATGTCCGTGACGTCATCAACATGGACAACCAACTTCCAGAGAGCAGCTATGTGTGGCACATGGCAGCGCAACAAAAGGTACATTTCTTTTTTAAAGGACACCATTAGCACCCGTGTAGAAACTACACAGGTGCTAAATAGTGAAGCAGGAGCGGGGAAGGGAAGCGCCCAACACCAATGAAAGCGATCAGAAACACAGGATTTTCTTAGTGAACACAGCCCGCATTCCAAGCATTTTCAATGCTTGATGGCATCTCCCAGGGTGCTTATGAGCTAGAAACAATGACTTTTAGAACAGCGAGGAATACAAGGCGAGCTGCATGCAAGAAAGGTAAGGCTGCAAGCAGATATGTGTTATTAAGGCCACTCTTGTAGGTAAAAGAAGTGAAGCGACACACCATCTCAAAAGTATTTCTACCTTAATGGAAGAGAAACGGGGATGTTGTGATTTGCCACTGATTCTTACTAGGAATTGTATTATCTATTCAGTTGGTCCTTAGTACCAGATACAAGGTTCCATGTTGTCTTCTTTATATTTAAAGCAGAATGTGTGTATGTTTGTCCGGCTATACAAATCCACACTGTTGAACCCACGTCTACCAAATTTTGCATGGATTCCTCTTTTGTCTGGGGCAAGATCGTAGTCTAAGTTTGCATGCAAAAATCTTATATGCAAAAAGAATTTGGGGTTGTGTGTATGTTTGTCCAGCTATACAAATCCCCACCGTTGAACCTACTGCTACCAAATTATGCATGGATTCCTTATTTGTCTGGGGCAAGATTGTAGTCTATTTTTGGATGCAAAAAATTCACTCTATAGACACCCTGATTTACTGATGCTAACCCTGATACACTACAGTAGGTACTAAAAGGAGGTAAAATTTGGAAAAGTGTCTGAAGCAAAATGTTCAATGTGTTGGTTACTCCTTCGACTTGTATTACTACTTTATACAGTTCAAACGTGTTTATTAAAGCCTTTTTAAAGGGAATAAAAAAAAACTGTTAGCACGCCACTCCAAATAAAGGAAATAGCACGGTTACAGTTTACTTAAGTTCATTCACAAGACGAGAGCACAATCCATCAATCTTTCTTGGACACCTTCTCAAATGAGCCATTGCGTGACTGAAACATGCCGCAGAAAAAACGAGCATCACTTGGAAAAGCTCCATCTGATGCAAAGCGAAAATCAACATCAAGAGCTTCTGAAACACTACAACAAACAGCAGCATGACTTGCCGACCAGAGGACAATGGCAACTTTCTCCAGGGCAAATGAGATGCCAGAGCAAACTGAAGCAAGACTTGATGACACGAGGACAAGAGCAACATCCTCTAGGGCACAGGAGACACCAGAGCAAACTGAAGCAAGACTTGTGACAAGAGGACAAGAGGCACCACTTGATCAGGACACAGGCAACACCGGGTACCCCAGCTAGTTTCTTATAATTTATTCCAAGTGCAAATGCTTCAGTTTAGACTAAAAGCTATTGTAACATGCTGTAAAAGAAATGTCAGGTACTGTATTTATTTATTGGAGCATGTCAGTGTCAGAGTTCAAGGAGTTTATGGGAATGAAACTGGGCTGTGGTCACCCAAGCACTGTATCGCGTGTTGTGAGTGTGAAAATTCTTTTTGTCAGATGTCAGTGCATTGTGTTTACTCAGGCAACGCATCGAGTATCCATGAATGCAATCATTGGCAGTTTATCCTTGCTTTTAGAAAGAAGGTTTTCTAACTACTTTTGACTCCCCAAATCAACTGCTGCAATGAGTGGTAAGTGAGGAGGAGCTCAGTGGTCTGGAGACTGTCATTGCAGTGACTGTGGTTGGTGTGGCAGCAGTAGCAGAAGAGATGTGTTAGTTGCTGGGGGACATTCACAGTCACAGACGGTGGCCATATGCTGGGTGCCGCAGTGAGGTGGTGGGAGCTGGGCGGTAACAGGTGATCCCTGCTGGGCTTGTTCGACTTCTGCTCTTCGGGGAATTATGGAAACGTATTATGGCTATTCAGTGGCAGCAGTGGACTGCCTTGAATAGGAGGCAGCGGCGGAACACAGCCAGTGAGGAATACCCGGTAAAGGATGGGAAATTTTATTGGAGGCACATGTGAGTTCACACTTAAAATAGTTATGGCATTGCTGGAGCTGTTCAATGGAGATTGGTTAGACAATTCTATTTGTCTGTGTTTAAACTTGGTCCTGAAAATGTTGGCCTGAGGATTTTGATCTAGCTACTTCTCACTGCTGCCTTCTAGTATATCTGAACATTGTTTGTCGATTCACTGTTTCTCATCATTTCTTCCACTTTTACCAGATTCTGTTATGTCTTCCAAACCCCCTTGTTATCTATTGATGTACTAAAATATATTGATTGTCTGGGACAGGATATTCCCTGGATTCTACCAGAGGGGGCTGCTGCCTTTTGTGGTGTTTCTGGGGATGTCCTTGTAGAGGATCAGGCATAGTGATGTCTCGCTTCCTGGACACCCCTTTCTGTCCCTGAGACACACTTTGCCCTATCAGAAGCTTCTGGGAGGGCATGGCTTAGTGCCATAGCGGGACGGCCGTCTGATTATATGCTCCCGCTCCGGCGCAACAAATATATTAATTATTTACATTTTAATGCTATGTAAAAACCTCCTTTCGACTTGCCTGTGGCTTGGAATGTGTTTATTTAATCAGCGGCGTGCTCTGGCGTGTGCAGGCTACGGCTGAAGTATGAAACACAGATAGCATTTGTGAGATGGTGGGCGCGGTCTGAAGCAGCAACTTTGTGTGAAAAAAAGAGCTGATGTGTCCTGTCAGCTGGGGTGGCTGATGTGAGGCAGAGGAACCGCTCATTGCAGGGAAGCAGCTTTGCTCCACAACAAGTGCTTGTCAGTTCCATTGGAGCACAATGTTGCAGAAAAAGGATATTTTAAACACACAGGCCCTCTTTTGATATCTAATAATTCTCATTTCCCACCATAGAAGCATTTCGGAGGTCCTTTCTGTTTATTCAGACTGGGGAACAGTATTTTTCTCGCACTTATTCTTTTTTTGGCACTTCAACACCTGGATTCTGCTCATAAATAGCTGTGACATAAGTGCTTAATAGGAAAAATTACTATGAACATGTGACTGCCTGGCATTTCTTTGACAATATGCTGTTATGTCATAATACTAACCTGGGCATGCACCCTTAATATAGCAATATAAGGAAGTCTAGTGCTTGAGGTACCTGGCTACTTGAAGGCTCATTGTAAAGTGTGGCATATTGCTGCCTGGAATGTAATAATGAAGAGCTGCTGTGTCATGTCAAAGGCATATTAAGGCATCCTTGATACTGCCACATAAGGTAAAGGCCTTCCTATTGCGTAGCTGCCCTAATTTTAGCGCACACTACTTATTGGATGTAGCAAGCTAACTCTACAACAAGATTTTGGCTGTTCATATTGTGTGCTATAATTCACAATAAGGTGCAACATTTATGCAACTTCGATTCATCAACTACCTTGAGGCAGAAAGTTGCGCAAACTGAGTACTATATACCCAGTATTAACATGACCTCAAAAAAAGGACTACTCAAGGAAGGGTCCTCAACATCAACTAACAATGCTCCTAAGAGACAGAAAAGTGACTCTCCCATGCCTAAAGTTGACTCAGAAGACCCTGTTATGCCAGCCATTTTGGATGAGATCAAATCCCTCAAACCTTTCAAGAAAGCTACAACAGCCATACTGCAAATGCTCGACGACAAATGGTCCACGTTCGAGTCAAGAATAAACAAAGTTGAAAGAAGGGTCAGTGATGCGGAAGACTTTACAGAAAGAGTGCCGGCTCTAGAGAATTCAGTTATGTCTCTCCAGAAGAAAACCTAGAAAATAGGAATAGGCGGAATAACCTACGTATTGTTGGTCTTCCGGAGAGCATTGAAATAATAACCCCATTCAATTTCTATATGGTATGCTTCCACTGCGTTTAGATCTCCCTACACCCCTGCAACTCAACATCCAAAGGGATCATAGTGTGGGTCCTAGAACCCTGTCTTGTAATGCTCCAAGAACTTTGATCTTTGCCTTACTTGATTATACCCATGTCCTTCTCATCATAGACAAAGCAAAGCAAAGAAAGCAATTTGTGTAGGAGGCTACTAAGATTTGTATATCTCAAGATGTCTCTAATGCCACTGCAGCAAGGAGAAAATAACTTTTAGCATTCAGGCCAGCACTTAGGCAACTAAACGCCAGATATGGAATCATCCATCCAGCTTCTCTGAAGGTTACCATAAATGGCCATATGTTCACATTCCAGAATCCGCTGTTCTGCGCAACTTCATTTAAAGCTACAGAAGAGAAGAAATTGACACTTCCAAGACAACCTACATGAAGAGGTCTTCATACTGAAATAGGGCCTCATTACACGTTATGCGGTAAACTATGGTGCTATCAGCACCATGGTTGCCGCCGGTATACCGGTACCACCATGGAGAAAAGGGGAATTACCACCCCATTCCAAGTTTGGCGGGCGGTAATTCCGCCTTTCTCCATGGCCCTTCCCCATTTTTTCCCCATAGGGCTCAATGGGAATGGGGAAGGAGCTAATTACGGTACCGCAAATTGTGGTACCGTAATTAGCACCAAGTTCCCTTTGCGGGTCCCAACTTTAACGGCTGGTCTACACCAGCCGTTAAGGTCGGGTCCCGCAAAGGGACCTCGTAGTAAGGCGGTAAGGGTTTACCGGTACCGGTGCCCTTACCGGTACCGGTAAACCCTTACCCCCTATCATGTAATGAGGCCCAATGTCTTTTATCTCATGATATTCTCGCCAAAGTGGGGCATTGGGTGAGCCCTTCCTGATCTGGCTCTCCACCTCCACTACTTACCATTTCAACTCTGACACTGTTTGGAGTGGCTGTTTCCAGTTAGCCACTGCTCTCACCATCATTATTGGGTTTTCATGTAAATTACAAAATTCCATGTCAACTTTGTTTTCCTTCCCCTTATCCTCATGTTTCTTCCCTGTTAATCTATCCATCCAACATTCTGTTAATATAGACTATGTATTTGCACATACTATCCTGACGGCTCTCTATGTCATTTAACATAACTTCATGGAACATTAAAGGACTTCATAATCCTATCAAATGGCAGAAAATTCTCTCCCATCTTAACAGGGCCAAACCGTCCATAGCATGTCTACAAGAATCTCACCTCTCACAAGCAGAAGCTGCTAAACTGAAACGTCTATGGGTAAGACAAGTCTTTTTTTGAGCACAGCATTTGGAAAGAAAAATTGAGTTACGACCTGTAACAATAAACATTTCCAATATAAGGTTATCTCCACAGAATCAGATGAGGTGGGAAGATGGGTTCTGGTTAAGCTTCTTATTGATTCTACTGAATACTCTATTTTAAATGTATATGGTCCTGCAAATGCTGACTCTACTTTTTGGATTCAATTAAGAAATCATATCTTTAGATCTAGCCCTAATAACCCCATTGTGTGTGGTAACTTTAAGGACATCATGGATCCCCTTCTTTATAAGAAATCAAATGTATGCTTTAAAAAAACAAATTCACTCTTGCAATTTGCTAACTTTGTCTCCAAATTAGGCCTTGCCTATACATGGCGTTTGGTTCATCCTGCCGATATGGAATATACCTTTTACTCCCCTCCTCACAACTCCTTTTCAAGAATTGATTATGTTTTTATTTCCAAATCCATGACTAATCGCTTGCTAGATGCTAAAATAGAACCCATAACCTTGTCAGACCATGCTCCTGTACACATTCATCTATCCAATCCACACAATATCCATCAACATAATAGATGGAGATTTAACTCAACTCTCTTGAAAGATGAACAATTTACTAAATGTATTCAGCAACAGCATGCCCATTTCTTCTCAGAAAATCGTAATGTGCACACATCCATTGATAACAACTGGAACTGTAATAAAGCTGCATTTAGAGGTCACATTATTTCCTACACTGGTATTAAAAGGAATAAACTTAAACAAGCAACATAAGCTATCCTTAGAACAATTAAATATCTAGAATCTTAATACATATGCACCATCTATGCTTCATTCTTCCAAAAATAACTAAACTTAGGATTCAGTACAATAACTTGGCTACACAGTGTTCAAGTGCCAATATCCTAAAGTACAAATTAAAAATGTATCAATTCTCTAATAAATCTAACAAATCACTAGCTTCTTATCTCAAACTGAAAAAAGGATAAAGCCAAGATTGCAGTGATTAAGGATCAGAGTGGGAACAGAGTCCTTACTGATGAAGACATTTTCCAAATTCTATCAAGAATTATATTCCTAATAAGTATTACCAAATAGTACTCATGCTTCAGACTTCCTTAGACATATACATCATGACTGATATGTTAACAATAACTTCTCCCATACATGCAACTGAAATATATAAAGCTAGGAAAGATCTTAAAAAAAGGTAAAGCTCCTGGTCCAGACGGATTTACAATTTACTTATTTGCTCACTTTAATGATCTAGTGGTACCCAAGCTCTATGGACTTTATACTTCCTTCATTTCCAATGAAAAAGACATAGGGTCCTTTTCAGAAGCAATGCTTATTGTGTTCCCTAAACCCAACAAAGACCCTAAATTGGTCCAAAACTATAGACCCATATCCCTAAATAATACTGATTGCAAAATCTTTGCTAAAATCTTAGCTAATATAATTAATCCTTTTCTTTCCAATCTAATTAAAAATGATCAGGTAGGTAATGTCAAAGAGTGGTTGGCATCAGCCAATATTAGACTCTTCACTAACATCCTTAACATCATTCAGAAATCTACTAATCCATATGCGGCGATAGTACTCGATGCAGAAAAAGCTTTTGATAGGGTGGAGTGGAATTATATGTTTATGGCTCTTAAATGGCTTGGCATTCCTGATTCTTTTATTTCTCTGGTTAAAGTACTGTACTCCAACCCCAAACAGCAGTTTTCATAAATGGTCATATCTCCTCTTCCTTTTCTCTTCGCAGAGGTACCCGCCAAGGTTTTCCCCTTTCCCCCTCCTTTTTATTCTTGCACTGGAACCACTCAGAGAGGCGATCAGACAAGAAAAAAATATAACTAGTATTCAATATGGGGATATGCAGATTAAGGCTGATGCGTATACAGATGATGTTTTACTGATTCTGAACATAACTTACTCATGTCTGCATCCTTTACTTCACATTATCACACCATTTTCTTTAGCTTCTGGGTATAACCTTAACACAGATAAATCAGAAATCCTGCCATTAAACATACACTGTACCAAGCATCACTGCTCAAGTTCAAGAATGGAATGGTGTCCCGCAGGTATTAAATATCTAGGTAAAATACTGCTAATGTCCTTGCTAGAGTTAAGGATCTCCCTAGTTCATGGTCTCCTCTTTATCTATCATGGTGGGGAAGGCTTGAATCGGCTAAAATGATGATCACTCCAATTGTACTTTAGACTTTATACATGCTCCCTATTTCCTTTCCTTCATCATTCTTCAAATCCCTTGAGTCCTGAATTCTCAAATTTCTCTGGGGAAAAAATAAATGTAGAATCTCATTATTTAAACTTAAAGCTCCTAGAGCGAATGGTGGAGTTAGCTTTCCAGATTTAAATAAATATCATATGGCGTTCGATTTGCATCAAGCCCAATTGTGGTGCATCCCGACTAATCTGAATCCACCTAATTGGCTTCTTTCAGAGAGAGCAATGGTTTTCCCTCGCATCCTTATCGATTGCCCATATATTAAATGAAACAACAGATTCTTTACCAGTAAGTGTATTAATATCACTACTGTATATCTTAGATCCTATTTATTTCCATCTATTTATAAAATGTCTCAGTTTGTATCTCAGTATATTTGGATGAATCCCCTGATAAAGGTCAATAAAAGAATTATATGTTGGAAACCATGGCTCACCCTAGGTATTAAATATGTAGGACAGCTCGTCGTTCAAGGGACACCACTCACGTTTTATGAGATGGTGACCAAATATCATATACTAATGACCTTTATGTGCCAATATTTCAATTTGATTGATACAAATGTGGTGAATTATTGATTGTTAACATGAACAGCTAATGTTTATCAAACTGAAAAATTGCAGCATATGTCTAACCAAAATTTTATGGCCTCGATGTTTTATAAGATTTGTATATCCATGCCTGGAGATATAAATCCATGGAAATGTCAAGTGGCTTGGAAACAAGATTGCTCCCTAACTGATGCTCAACAGATGTGGCCCTCTGTATGGAGGAACATATGTAAAGCTATTGTTTTGCCAAGTTTACGCCAAATTATGTACCTCTTCCATCACAGGACCTTTATCACCTCATTAATTTAAATGGGGATTTTCGCAAGATGAAAACTGTTGGAGCTGTCTTTGTACGCAAGGTTCTTTCAAACATATTGGGCCTCATTACGACCCAGGCGGTAAGTTACCGCCTGGGCCATGACTTTACCACCATGGCGTAAACTACGTTTACGCCATGGTGGTTGGCGGACTTACCGCCCCATTCCGAGGTTGGCGGGGCGGTAAGTCCCCAATCCCCATTTACCCTTCCCCATTCCCATTTTTGCCCCATAGGGCATAATGGGAGTGGGGCAGGCGTTAATTACGCCACCGTAATTTACGGTGGCGTAATTAACTCCATGGTCCCTTAGCGCCATGGATTTAAACACCTGCTAAAAGCAGGTGTTAAGTCCGCCATGGCGCTAAGGGACCTCGTACTCAGGCGGTAAGGGTCGGCGCTGTTAACGCCGCCGTAAAACCCTTACCGCCTGAGTCGTAATGAGGCCCGGTTTTTGAATGTATCCATGAGTTCTGCCTTTCATTTCTTTACCTTGGCAGTTCAGCCTGCAGTTGATAGAAATAAATGCAATCTGTTTGACCTCTTTATTGCAATAGCTATCCAAACTGTCACCTCCAACTGGAAAGATCTCAAGTGTCTACACTTTAAAATATGGTAGACATCTGTGTGTAACATCCACAGAATGGAGAAATGTAATTCTATGTCCCCATTTTTACAGTGTAAGTGTGAATTGAATTGGCAGTCTTTTGGTGAATACTTAGAAAATTTAACTTTTAGTCCTTAGTGAAAAATATTAATCTTTTGCCATTATACATTTTGATTAACAATATCCCCTCCCCTCCCTTCGGTTCATGTTTGTCTTTTGTGTCCTGTGTGTTAGATATTATGATATATGTTGCATACATCTATACATTTATTTATTTTGAATTTGCATTCTATGCATTAGGATATAGCATGTTAGTAATAGCATATTAGGCTTTTCGGCCATTTCAATCTGCTTACTTTTCCGATTATATATTTACATTTTACTTGTTATTGTATGCACCTTATAATACTTATATGCCAATGAAACTTAATAAAAAATACTTAAACAAAAAAAAGAAGCATTTTTTCTAATAACTACGAGCCTCAAGTAATTCATGCCTTCATGTGCCCTTTGTCCTGGTCGGCTGATTATCGGTCTTGTTTCTTGTGCATTTGGCTATACGTTTTATTCTAGGTTTTTTTCATTTCTTTGAACTGATATGCTTTATTCTGTTTTGTATCAAATACGTAACTTTTTCCTTTAAAACCCAAAAGGCTTCATTTTGAGACATGCAAATTCTCTATCACACCAAACAGTCAAACAATCCACTAATGAGTCAATCAAGAACCACAATTGCTGTGATCATAATGTATTAATGATAACTAACATCCCTGGCCCTTCCAATTTTTTTTTTAAAGTTACTGGCTGAGCTTAGATAAGATGGGGGCAATGGAAAATGAACTTTCTAAATCACCTCGTAGCCGTCTCTGGTGCCAATTTCAGTAGGGAAAGGAAGAATGCACTAATAGTGCATTGCGTCGCAAAACGCGAGGCAGAGAGTCGTGAGCAGCCTTCCAGAGTTTCAGGATGAAGAAGGGAGTGAAGAGGTGTTGAATGACTATAAGGTGCAAAAAAAAAAAACTGGACTGGCATTATAATTCTAGTATTAGTCTCATCCTTGAACGATATGATTTTGAAAGCAAAATTATTATATTAATAATGAAAATATTAAGAGGAGTGAAAGTATTTGATACATTACTTTTACAGCTTTTAGGGGTTTACCTTTGACTTGCAAGTTTGGGGTGAAACATGATTAACATATTAGAGATCCGTTTATGCTAAACAGTTCACATGATACAGTTAGGAAAGAGTTGTGGCCCAAAGAGTATGAAGATTTCGAGGAAGTAATAGAAATAACTTAGAGAATTGATCATCGCTAACAGTGTGTGAAGGAGATGGATGAAAGTGTTTATACAATTTATTAACAGGAAGTACATGCTGTGCTGAAAAAAAGAATATAACAGATACAAGTGGCAAGGATTCAAGTGAGAAAAGTACGAGCACACCTAGAGCAAGGTGTGGGAGTCATGCTCTTCTGGCAAATTAGAGAGCGTGCCATGAAATTAAAGATGCAATGACAATAACACTATGCAGAATGCTGTAAGGATACAGAATGCTGTCTGTATGCTATCGTGGCCATTGATGGCACTGGGATAAGAAAGTAAGCTGATCCATGAACAAGATGCACCTTGATTTTGAATGAAATGTGGAAATGTGTGGAAACATTCTTGGTGGTCACAAGAACAACATAATACATTCCATGTTTTTTATTTATTTTATTTGTACCACACTGGCGGACGCTCCCGGAGGCATGATAGCGCACCACGTTAACTAACAAACAGGCAACAAAAAAATGTGACCGCACAGTACAGACGGCAAAGGAAAGGATGAGTTCAGATCCAAAAGTACAAAGTTGGAAATGTGTCAGAGATTTATGTTATTTATGTTATCCCCGGCGAGCATAATAAAGACCAGATATCTACACACTGTCATGTCCTGATGTGGCATTCGAGGAGCAAAACTGTGAAAGTAGGGTGTATGTGACAAATAAACAAAACGTATTTGTTTGGAGGCACGAGTAGGTCTAAGTGCAGAAGGCCAGCTCATGGTAAGTGTTGAGAGTCTGGCTGTGGTACTTGTGAGTTCACTTTACCTAGAAGTGTTTTCCAGGAGACTTGAACATTTGAAAGGTTATGGGCACATGATTAGACTAAAGGATTGTGCTGGAAATGCTCAATTTGCTCGGAGGTGCAGAAGGACTTACATAGATTGTGCCAAATGAGAGTGATAGAAGCAAATAAAAATGCAGAGTGGATCAGTCCTTCAGTGGTTTCAAGCAAGTCGTCTTGCAAGATGTGTGTATGTGTAGCTCTGAGAAGCACAAATAGCAATGTAGCTGCTTTGAGTCACTTTTTCCAATAATGAAATGCTGCGTTAATTGATGGGAGAGTTAAAGCTTTTTTGCCACTGTTGATTGAGCGTCAAATGATACTTTGCCCACCTTCCACACAAGTTAAAGTTTCTATTACTCCTTTTGGGGGGTGTCCAGCTCTACAGATATACATGTGTATCAGCTACTTTTACTCTCTCAAACGATAGCCAAAAAATAAAAAATAAATACTCCCAACAGAAATTAGGAAACAGACATATTAGGTGCCTGCCCCCCTGCTTTCAAACGCAGCTCCATGGTTATGTTTGGACCAACAGTATGTGTAGTGCTACAGGAACAAACTACTATTATTACTGCCTGACCCGAAAAGGAGAACATATGTTTTGGGCACATGAATAATTGAGTTTATTTCCAAGATGACGTTTTGGATCATGGAAGTGCTGAAAAAGAACACGATGAAGTGTTGTAAATCGTGTTCCACCTTCTGAAGGACCTCAACCTGACCATTAGGAATGAAAAGAAGTAACATTTCACACAAAAAGCAACGCCTTACATGTGAGTTCATTGGTAGTGTTGCTTAACCTAAATCAGATCTGATCAATAACATTGATGATGCAATTACATACAAGAATTGTTTCTGTTGGAAATTATTCCAAAATATACATATGATTTCCTCAAATAGTCAGTCATCTAAATGAAAAAATTCTTTGGCATCTGGAAAGCATTTGGATCTTGTTCAATAGATTAGGGATATAACATATCAACTGTTCAGAAGACATCATTTACTTCATGTAACATATTTGGTCACTTGAATACAGGTATTTTTCGTTTCATTTGATTAATCCTTTTCTCATAGATTTTATACATAACGACAAAAGTGTTTAAAAAGTAACATTTGATATCACACCTCATTTCATTGCATCACATAAGAACCATCACATAACAAACCATACTGTACAAACAAATCAGTGGTGAAAGTTGCAAATCGTGTATTGCATTGTGAAAATCAAAGCAATATATATCACACAAAATGAATGTGTCTATAAACTCCAAGACTACAATCCCAAGGTCGATGCATATACTAAGTTCGGATGAAACAGCAATAAATCGCCTTCTTCAGGACCAATAACCCTGGTAAAATAAAACAAATACTATAAGTTCCCCCTACTTAACATATGGAGCCATTATCAATGACATACATCAATTAAAAACAGACTGAAGGTCCTCAGAATGTGCCTCTATATATTCAATGTGAACGTAATCCACATTGTTTACTTGTTTCATTTTTCACAGGAAAGGAAAGAATTAAGAAAGAGCCAGAGAGAAAGAGATATGATATGTGATGCAGTTAGTGTCTTGACCATGTTCCAGATTCCTTCTTCCCCTCACCATAGTTAGAACATGGGAGTCAGCTAAAAGGAACTAATGGAAATACCCTCCATGTTTCCAGGGGACAAGATACCCCAAGGCCTGGCCAAGGCTCTCTAAGACCCAGTCAGATCATGGGAGAACCCCATATTGCAACCACCTCACACTGCAAAAAAACGTTGTGACCATTTTGCTGGTGACAGGAGGGGAGACACCCCAGGTCCCAAGCACACCCTGGGCGAACCACATCCTATTTAACCACCTGATTCAATAGCAGTACCTCCCCCTCACTCCCCTGGGAAACATTGGGAAACATGCTTAGAAAAGCAACTCCCGCTGCTTTCCTCCCCTTATTTAGTAGGAGGGCTTGCACACACACCTGAAGACCCTGTGGAACTCAAAATGAAATAGTTCACGGGGAATAGGATAAAAAAGAAGCAGAAGACCCCATGTGGCACTGAAGTGCAAATTAAAGTGCTAAAGTAGGCGTAACAGTGTTACATCTGTCTTCTCGCCTCCATTCATGTTCCAGGGTATTTTCATTGTTTTTGAAGGTGGATGGCAGGCAGGGCCATCATGGTGAGGGTCCAGGGGGGGGGGGCAAACTGCCCCAGGCCTCGCGCTCAGGGGGGCCTCGTGGTCGCCTGGATGAGATTTCATCTTGCGAGCTGCGAGGTGTCATTAAGATTGAAAAGAAGGATTTACAACAAAAAAAGGTACACACCACGCACAGCATGGGGGGCAGGGCAGCCCATGGCCCAGGGTGGGATATAGTGGGCACTGGGCAGGTGGCGCCGGCGGCATTGTACAATGTAACAGTTTGCCGGAGCCCGGCCAAGCATCATTTCACGTGGTTTGCTAACCTTGCATTTTGCAGAGGACGTAGGCGTTGAAGTCGGAGATGAATTAGTTAAGTGAAATGACTTTAGTGCATGGACTCCAGCGCTTGTGCAGCACTTGTGTTGAATTTCATTGTGGCCTGGTCCAGGGGTCCTTGGATGATCACAGCAGCGCCTGCAGGGGCCTATAGGCTGCAGCAGCAGGTAAGGTATCCAAATGTGGTGAATCCAGGGGTAAAGTCCTAAAAATAAAAAAGGGGGGAACTCCTCGACAAACACAATGGGATGTGTCGCCATAAATTAATGTATGAAGGTGAAATATGCACATTTCATTAAATTAGCTTTGCATAACCACTCAAATTGCACAGGACGAATGGATTTGCCTTTCACAAAATCAACAGACACAAAAAAAACAAAAGAGGATATTTACATCTAATAGTGTTTTTGAAAAAGTTAAAAGGTGTGCACGTTTTAAACTCCAAAACCAAAACAATTGTTTTCCCTCGAGTTTGCAGCACTGAAATGGGACATTTCACCTTTCGTTGTTTGTTATTTTTTATCAGATTATATAGTGCAGTGGTGAAGTGTCCGGCCTGCAAACCCGGTGACATAAATTGAAAGAGGACATTCAATGTTTCTCATTTTAGATGGGGGGAACTGAGTCCACCCTCTGAAAAAAGTGGGTGGACTCTGTCCACCCGCGTGTACTCTCGACTTGAGCCCTTGGTGAATCAATGGCAACCCGTGTGTGTGTGTGTTGTCAGCAACGTCAGTGTGTAAACTATAAGACCCAGAATGCAACACAAAGATAGATATGTATGTATTCGTTGTCCCAAACTTCCAGCTGATAGTTACATAGTACTCAACCTTACCAAGGTGGGTGAAAACACCAGATTTCTTCTTTTTGGACATGGTGAGAGCCCAATGAAGTGAATGGGCGTATAGGGGGCTTGGCTAGTGAGGCAGATGATTGTAAGGAGGGTGACACCCTGCAAAAGCTTGCGAGTTGAGAGCTACGATAACGCCAATGCGGCCTTCTGTTTTTCGAATACATTGGGTTGGTATGTACTAGATTTTGCTCGCATTTAACACCTCTTTCAGTTAATCGACTGTAAGATCATTAGATTTGCTTTTCTCATAATATGTAAAATTGTGTGGATCCGCCACGTGCACAGATGCTCCGATGCCAGCTGAAAACCACCACTCAGAGCCTAGAAAGATCACTTTTAGGCATTCCTATGGTGGAAATGAAACAAACAGCATATCTAGGTGTGCTCCATCAAGCTGCAATTGATGGACCCCTTCCGGCCTTCACTTCCCTGGGGTACATAGAAGTGCTATCACCTTGTTGCCTTTTGACACCAGTTCCTCCTCATCACCCACTTGCTGACAAATTAGGATTTAAAGATTTTCAGTGGGCATTTAGTGTTTCAGCTCCCTGCTAGCTGGCTGTCTTGCCAGGGCTTTTCAGCTCTTTCAGTTGAAAGTGGTTTCGGGGGACCCCAGCAAATGCCCCCATGTTGCCAGTCAGCAGTTTTGTAACATGGCAATATATTCCTTTCGTTCTGGGTCTTAAAATGAGCGCTTTCAAATGCTCATCTTACAGCTGCGTTTGCTGGAGCCCTTTGAATGGTCACTTCTCTGAGGTACACAGAATTGTTATCACTACATTGCCTTTTAACACCAGTTCCCCCACATCAGCCAACTTCTGACAAAGGTGGATTTTCAGATTTTCACTAGGCATTTAGTGTTTCAGCTCCCTGCTGGCTGGCCGTCTTGTGGTAATCAGCAGCTATTAACTCCTGGCTGTTTTTCTTTGTCTCCATTATAATGTATGCACCCAACAGTGGCCTGAGACTGTTTTCCACTCTAAGCAATGGGGGGCTGCCAACCGTCATGTTGAAATGGGCCCCAACTCATCTTCAGCCAGGCCTAGGTAAAGAAAACATAAGTGTTATCAGGTGGCTAGACTGGCCTACATTGAATATTGGCCAGTCTAGCCAGCAATAACACTTATGGTGCACAGCTGGTCTGTATATACGTTCCGTGGCATGTTTTTTTTTACTGGCTGTGAGTCCTTATATGGTAATGCTGGCCCAGATGCCTTTGGGTTTGGCGCGCTTTACAAATGCCAAATAAATAAATAAATAAATAAAATATATTGATGCAGCCTGCATGGACATGTATGGGAACAGCCAGCATGAACATGTTTTCATAAAAGCACATGATGTGAGCAAAGGCAGCATTAAATTCAATGGAAAATGCTCCGGTGCATGTTTCGTGACTTACAACTACTGGGTTTGTCCATGGGCTACCATAACCAATTGCAATCTCTATGGCTTTTCACCCTAATTTATAAACAAAGTGCTGTAAAATGCACCATTTTAATTTGCTTCAAAACTATTTTGGGGGTGGGAAACCTTCTCAAGCACCCCTTGTGTGGGCTCCCTCACTGTGCTCTGTCAGTCCCACATAATTGGTGCACACATTTAAGCTTCTCGAGTTCAAAAATTCATCAGCTGCCACTGAACATCATCTACCTATCACTGTCTATGATGTGTGTTTTAATGCACCCAAATGGGCAGGGCGCTCCTCCCTAAAGCTGGCGTCACGCACCACCCGCCCTCATGCCATCCTATATATATTTATGCATATGGAAAAATTGTTATTCTGGAGGGAACTTGTCTTCAGTACAGAAACATAACTTTGCTGTAGTTGATTTGCTGTCATAATGATGAACCACATTTGGGTTGCTCCACACAAACTCAATGGGAGATTTCCATCTCCTGTTTGCCCTTTGCCTTCAAAAACACATTGGTTTCCTGCCAGCATGAGATTTTCATGCTGGAGTCAAACCAATGATTTCCTATAGAAACTGCCTGCTTTTTGCACTAGCAAAAATCAGGTGGATTCCATGCAAAATCATTGCAAACTGCACCTGCCATACGTTTACTCTACTTGCACTTCAGAGTGCAAATAGAAAAGTGTAAAACGTGCCTCCTATCTCTTTACACTTCTCATGGGCACTCTGCAATTCAAATGATGAATATTTCCTGGAAGGGTGCAGTTTGCATGTAGGTGCCAACGCAAGCCGCCCCCCAAGAGAAAATGCCTCTCATTAAGAAAATTAGCTCCCGACATTCATATAATCCCCTCCTCTTAAACATAAAGAGTGCCGCAAACTGGAGAGGGTATACATGAGCTGCCGGTAATGCAAACATAGAGAGTACATGGTGGAAATCAACAATGGCCACTAGGAAATATAAAACCTCCTGACCAAGGAGGTTTCTAAAACAAAACACTGGTCCACCCTAGTCAATCAGGGAGTCAGTATTTGATCCATACATTATATAAGGGGTTCTAATCACCCATTCTGGGAGGAGGGAAGCACGCTTAAAAGCAGTTGCTCAATGGCTTGAGCAGGAACAGAACGCCTTGGAGAGTTGGAAGACCAGAGAGAGCAGAGAAGCCTGAGACAGATGAGAGGTCTGAGACAGCAGAGAGGCTATCTGGGTGTGCTGGGAGTCCTGTGATAGCTGACTGGCTTGGCATCTCCGAGAGGATTGGGAGCACTGGGAGCTTAGAAGAGATGAAAGGCCAAGACATCTGAGAGTGAAGAGATTCACAGAGATACCCAAGAGGCCTGGAGAAGCTACAGAGGCAGAGGAACTCCAGAGGGTGGGGATTCCTGAGAAAGAGCGGAAAGTAAGAACCCAGCCCAGGAGAGAGGGTGTGACTATCTGTGACTGGGAAAGTGAGCTATATCCCAGAGAATGTGCTAGAGGGATCAGAGGGCAACATAGTGTAGAGTGAGCTAGGCGCTGTATACTCAAAATGTGAGTTGAGTACTTAATCCTTTACATGTGGCCTTGATGCTATATCCATTGAAAGTGTGTTGGGCACCTTGTCCCTAGTATCCTACTAGAGACAATGGGCCTGCAAGAGAGAAGTGAGCCAAGCACCGTCCCCTGAATACATTTTAAATAGCAAGATGGGTGCATCCTTGAGCCTTTGAAAGCCAAGAAGCGTTCTTAGTGCAATATCCTGTAGACTGTGTTTTGTGGACCAGAAGGAAGATTCCTGGGTGCTGTATCCTTGACCCTGTGTAGTAGAATAGAGGCCCAGTAGGAGACAATTATCCTTTGTCTATAGCTGACCCCTGATGCACTTCAACCATCTATCTTTACTTTGTTCACAGCCAGAAACCCCCTTTTTAATTCTATAGTCGTTTAACTCAAACCCCTCCTGACAGAGCTAATGAAGTTCTTGAAACATTCATTTCACATTTTCTGTTGAATTTACCACACTGCCACGTGAGGAAGCTGTTGCTAAACCCACCCGAGAATGCTGGAAATTGGCTAGAACATAGAGCAATATTTTAAAGGAAGCGGTAGTTGAGCTCCCATGAGAAAACACAGTCACTTTTCCTGGAAAATGTGGTTGAGTGACCTGTAGTGGGCACAAAAGGAAACATCATAGCTACTAGCACATTATTGCAAGAGTCACAATTGGTATATTGAAGTGCAAAGTTATTGGGGCTATTTCTCTATATAGTATACCATTGTGAAGAAAAGGAAAGATTTCTAGAACCTTAGAGGGACACTGAGAATCTTAGGAAGTGTCCCGAGCTCAGAGGGATGTTTAGAAGTGTGAAAGAACCTAGAACCTGAGAGTGCATTGAGAAGTTTAAAAAGTGCCTAGAACATGAATTGGGTGCTGGAAAGTATGAAAGATCCCTACAACCGAAGAGGGATATTACAATTTAATGTGAATTTAGATCATGAGCGTGCCACTCAGAAGTCTGAAACTGGGAAGTTTTAGAACGGACCCAGAGCATGAGGTGGGCAATAAGAAGTCTGAAAAATAGCTTGAAACTGAGAGATGCCTAGATACCGATAGGGGTATCGCAAATTTTAGAAATAACCCACAGGGAGGTTCTGAGAAAACTAAGATTTTGAAACTGAGAAAGAATGAGAATTAGAGACAATTTGTAATCACAATGAGAAACTCTCCAGAGATTGTCAACCGACAGACCTCTAAGCAAAACTAATAAAGCAAGGAAAAGCCAAACAGTATGTGAGCAACTTTATTTTATGAAATAATAAAGTATGAGACAAAGCAACTATAACCAAAAATGTGATAGGTAGAAGTTATTAATCAATCTTAACCACTGCCATTGCTACCTTCCAAATCATCATTTTTAGCCCGCCTGTGCCATTGCAGAAGGGGACGAGCCATATGCAAATCTGATTTGGTCCTGCCACCAATGGGAGCAGTAAAGCTTGAACTGATTGGCCAGATCCTCTTCAAGCAATGAGACATGTTTCAGATCAGAGCTATGCCAGAGGTAAAAATTATTCAGAACCTTCCAGCAATCACTCCCTTTGTTTGGCTTGCTTTACTAATGGCACTTTGACACAATATGCACAGGTTAACTAGCGACTACACATATAACATTGGGAATGTCACATTCCATATTATGAATACAAATGGTCTCTGACAATAGGCCAAAGAACTTGAAGAAAATAATGATTAGAAGAACAAAAGGCAGAGATTAGAGATCGGAAATCAAACCCTACTCCTGGGGAGACAGAAGGTCACCTGAAGGCTAACTGGATAGTTCAAGATTTCCACTCAAGCCAACATACCCAATAAAAAAGGAGCAGCCATTGCATTCGCTAAATACATACATTTTAAGTTAAACAGGTATTTTCCTTTCATAAAAAGGAAAATTGGTTATTTTGAAAATGTCATGTATGTGTATGGTTGGTGGTGGATTGATTAAACACAGGACACATCATGGGTTCATCCTTAATTTACTCACAGACAGGTGGTGGTTGGGATAAACACCTATCGCGGTTAAGGGTCTGACTACAACAAAACAAGCAATTCATCCTTGGAGTTGTACTAGCCCAAAAGGTGGCAGGATTGGTTCATCCATATAGTGGCCGGGCTTGTTCTCGTAAGGGAATGGATCTCCCCAAGGTTCTATAATTTTTAACACAGTGTCAAGGGTATGGTACCCGGCTGCTTCATCGTACAATGTAAAGAAACAGTAATAAAGCACACTCAGTGATATCTTTGCCACACTTCTCTTCACAGGTATGTAGCAGCTGCTTCTATTTTTAACCCAGCCAAGAGGATAATGCCTGGCCTATATCTTCAGGATTTAGGGTTATATCACCCCAATTCAATGTAAGGGTTATGGTTTCCATTCCCATTACTATGACATATGGTGCCTTTCTTATCCTTAGGGCAGCAGTGTGCAACTTTGGCTCTCCAGTGGTTTTGGGCTACAAATTGGATATGTCTGAGCCAACATTTTGAATGGTGAGGGATGTTGGAATCCATACACTAAAGCGTTTTGAGAGGCATGGGTTGCGGATCCCTGAACTAAAGGGATGTAGTGCCATCCGCACTAAAAAGGGATGTGTGCCTTCCACACTGTCAAGCAATGTCAGCCCAGGATCCTAAAGGCAAAAGCTCGTAGGACCTCCTCTTATTTTTAGGTGCAGTGGTTTATCAAGCTTGTCTTTGTGGCCAAGGGCTCACCAGGCCCCTCCCTCCAATTTCCTCTTGCCCTGCCTCTTGCTTCCTTTCAATGCTGCTGTCTTTAGGACCCCTTGCTCTCCTGATTCTCTTGTTTCTACATCACCATTTTCTTTCTCTCCTGCTTTGCTTCTCTCTCTCTCTCTATATCTCTCTCTCTCTCTCTTTCTCTCTCTCCATATGTTGTGCCTAAAAATTCACTTCGACTCCTCAAGTCCAATTGATTTGGTTCACATGCCATTGTCAAGGGCCTTTGAAATGGCTGATGGTCCTTATTGTCTTCTATACCCCTCACACTCCATGTCTGTGACTTTTTGTGCTGATGAGTTCATATTAGACCCCTTTACATCAGGCAGAGGCATGCAGGGGAGCAAGGGCATTGCTCTCCCGCCCAGGACTCTGATTTGACCCAGAAGCGCCACCATTACTCTCACCATCAGAGTATTAGGCCATGCCTCCAACTCTTTATTACCGGCTGCACTGTCTGCCAGGGCCAAAACACACAGGGAAAGAAGGGCGCCGGTTGCTGCGCTACCCCCCATGACTCTGATTTGACCCAGGAGGGCTACCACTACTCTCAGTGCCACAGCACTAGGCCATGCCCCCAATTCCTTATTACCTGCTGCACAGCCGGCCAGGGCAAAAGCCTGTGAAGGAACAAGTGCATGGGGTGTTGCGCCCCCGCCCAGGACTCTGATTTGACCCAGGAGGGCCACCATCACTCTCAGCGCTGGAACGCTAGACCACACCCCAACTCCTTATTACCTGCTGCACAGGTGGCCAGGGCAGAGGCCTGAGAGGGAACAAGGGCACAGGGAGTTGCGCTCCCACAGGGGTGTTCCAGGACAGCAGGATGAGCAGTGATCTATTAAGGTGGAGACATTATATTTCTGTGCCTCAAACAATGGATATTTCAATGGAGGAACCCTACTTGAAGAAAATCACGAGGTGAGAGTGTAGAATGGTTGGGCTGAGGCAGGGGGTTGCAGTGAGGTCATTTTTTCGACCCAATTCCAGTGTAAGGGCTATTTTGAAAATCTCCCAAAGAGACGCTGGGGCCCCCCTCACACCTTTATCACATACAGTTCACATTTCAGCTTATTATGCAAGACTGCCCAGAGTCCAAATGCAAGATCCTGACTGTGAGGCAAACACTGGAAACTCACCCCCCTCAATATGGTGAACAGGGCGACACTGACATTGACATTGACACTGTCCTTGCAGAAAAATACTCCAGCCCTATTACGTTTATGGGTGAAGCCTATTTTTTGATAAAAGAAATTCACCAGTTTCCCGGGCCCAACCAGGATGCCTTGTGGGGAACAGCTAATGGTGGAGAAAAAACTAGCAGCTCGGTGTTGATAGGTACATGCCCTGTAGAAAATCCCATTGTCAAAATCCAAGCTGACCAGCCAATGAATGAGAACCTGTTGATCACCTTAGATCTCCATACCTGCCTTGATAAAAAAATATGGGCAAAGACATGGTCAGTGGAAATGCCCCCCCTGTCAATAACTTTGGCTGAAATCCCTTTGCACCACAAATCTTCTGTCACCCTCCCTGCCTCTACTAATGTAACCACCCTTCATCCCCCTCCAGAGCTGATTAGCCATGATGAGTCGGAGCCACAACCAGTAATAGTGGTGGGCGACGTCACATCAGCCTCCCTTTTAGGCTGTCATCCTTTCTGGATACAGTGGGGCAGGTGGTATGCACATTAAGAACATTCTATGGAGTAATTGATATGGTTTCCGAGATCGTGTCCGTGCCTGGTCTGACACAAGTGGTCAATACCTTGCCTACACCTGTAGAGAATATAAGCTCCTTAGAACTCACGGCTCGAGTGGATTTGAAGGTTGAATGCGTACCTGAAGACAGACCCTCTCTCTATAGTAGTGCCTGGAGCGGGTATATGATGAACATGTGTTCAGGGAACAGCTCTTTTCTTTGCTTAAGTCCACTAAGGGTTTACAAGCAAAATGACCAATGTATTTGGTCCAATGCCGATCTATCTGTCAAGGAGGTCCGCACCAGGATGTAACTGCAGGCAAGTGCTTTCTGAACTTGCAAACATTAAAAAGCTGTTACTGGTCCTGACAGAAGCTCATGGGAGAGGAGGAGTAGGACTCATGGGGAAGCTCCACAATGGCGCCTTAGATACAACGGGGTCCTACAAACCAGTAGGGTAGAGTTAGTAGAGTTAGAGACAAAAGGCCACTCGATTGTTGAAGATAAGGTTGACACCCACAAATGTAACACATTAAACAATCCTTGGTCACTTCCCATTGGCAGCCTTATGTGCATACTCATGTGATACTGGACCAAGATGAGCAACCTCCCAGCAGCACTTTGCTGAATCGAGTGCTGTCAAGTAATCACTCCGGTATACCACTCCCTCGTCCCTGGCAATAGTGATCCCCAAGTAACAGGTGCTAGTCAACTTCCACTGGAATCCCCACTTATCCTGAAATTGGGCCGTCGCGTCCGTTAGCGGAAACAGAACTGACTTGCTGGCATTCACTCTGAGCCCCGATTATTCCACAAATAGCCGTACATCTGCTATGCTCGGGTCTAGCTTATTCTTAAGGCAACAAATGAACACAACAATATCATCCGCATATAGCAAAATCACTACCCTATGGGTGTGCAACTGAGGTCCCCTGTGTATATGTAATTCCCTGACCTGCTCAGCACACGCCTCTATTGTCAAGACAAACAGCAAGGGGGACAATGGACATCCCTGGCGTGTCCCACGCTCAAGCGGTATTGGCTCGGTCGTCTGCCGGTTTACCTTCATCCTGGCTACTGGGTCCGTATACAATAGTGATATCAAGGAGATGAACCATCCTCCAAGACCCAGTCTATGTAGCATTGTAAACAGGAACGGCCATTTGATGGAATCAAATGCCTTGGTTGCATCCAAAAGAGCCGCCACCGCCGATTCATCCTTCTGTGCTGCCGCCATTAGGCCAAACATCCTTCGCAGCCCAAACAACGTCGATCACTCTGGGATAAACCCCGCTTGATCAGCCCTTACTAATGTCATCAGCGGCGCTAGCCTAGCAGCCAGTATTTTAGCAAATATTTTATTGTCCAGGTTAATGAGCGAAATCAGGCGGTACGAGGAGCAATCCCCCGCCAGTTTCCCAGGTTTTAACAATACCACAACTACTGCTTCCCTTAGGGAGTCTGGGAGCCGCCCCTCGGATACCGCCTGCCGATAGACCTGTAACAGATATGGTGCCAGCCTATCCACGTAACATTTATAGAATTCGGCTGTAAAGCCATCTGGGCCAGGAGATTTCCCACCAGGTAACGACCTAACAGCCACAACCGCCTTCTCAAGTGCTAATGGTCTATTCAGCCACTCCTGCTGCTCGTCCGAGCACCAATATAATCCCACCTGATCCAGATAGGTGTCTATATCCGCTTGTGTGGCCCTTATCTGAGTAGAGTACAGGTGACTATAGAATTTATGAAATTCCTGAACTATCTTCTCATCCTCAAATTGATCCACTCCATTAACATCAGTGATTGTTGTTATCCTATTCTCCTGCCCACGAATATGGGTGGCCTTAGCGAGTGACCGTCCCGGGGCTTGGCCCTCCCCATACTGCCGAGGGGCCCTCCTGTGCCAATGGTATTTCACTTCCCTTTGAGCAAGAGCGTGAAACTCCTGGAGTTTCTGCATAATTTCCCCTTGTTGAAGCTTGGTTGGAGTAGGAGCCGCCTCCTGTAGAATGCGTATCTCCTCCTACTTGTCAGCTAGGTCTTTCAGTATCCGCCTCAGGATTCCCGATTCTTTAGCTATACACACCTCCCTTATTTCACACTTAAATCCCTCCCACAAGGAGCCCACTGAAGTCACCGAACCCTCATTGGTTTCAAAGTATAAATCTATCACACTCAATAGTTCTTCCTAAAAGACTGCGTCTGTAAGGCCATCACTCTTAAATCACGAAGGGGGCCTCACCCCCACCCACCCCCTCAGCAGGATGGTTAGCAGCACAGGGGCATGATCCAAAAGAGTACAGGCCAATATTTCCACCCCACCGGTCTGCCCCAGGAGCTCACGGGATATAAGAAAATAATCTATTCGTGCAGCTGAGTTATGTGGAGCGGAGTAATGTGTGAACTGATGTGCTGCCAGGTTCCTCACTCTCCATAAATCCTCCATTCCCCACAACACCAACATTCCGCAAATTCTATCAGAGCATCTACTGCGATCCCTACGTGTGACACTTCCCATCCGGTCCAGGGTCCAGGGTCTGCACCGAATTAAAATCCCTGGCCCATAGAATTTCCCCCTCCGGGATACCCCAGCTGCCTTTCCACCCATTCCAGAGTTTCCGTCATGTCCTGTTTAGGTCCATAGTAGCAAATCAACGTGTATAACTTCCCTTGAATAATCCCTTGTACTATCAATGCCCTATCCTCCTGATCCCGCACCACCTTGGTCTGCCGGAATTCCACCGAGTTATTCACCATAATACACACACCCCTGGAATAAGAGGAATAAGAAGAAAAGTACCTGTGGCACCCCCAACTTTTACCAAATGTAGACTCAGTTTCCGCCGTCAGGTGGGTTTCTTGAAGGAGAGTGTGACCACAAAAGGGATGGGTGAAAGGTTTCGAATGAATCTGTACCACTGGCGTTGCTCTGGGCAACCTTCCACACCACTGTTTCTTAGCCCGTCTGCGCCATTGCAAAAGGGGTCCCGCCATATGCAAATCAGTCTGGTACTGCCACCAATGGTAGCAGACCAGCCCGAACTGCTAGGCCAGGTCCCCTATGCATGGAAACACAAGCAACCCCAGACATGTTTCGGCCTTATTGGGCCTCCTCAGTGAGGTGCAGCTTGGTTCCCTATGGCACAGCGAGCCCACGTCTGGGCATACATTCTCTCACATAGAGAGACAAACTTTGACCACAAAAGGGATGGGTGAAAGGTTTCGAATGAATCTGTACCACTGGCGTTGCTCTGGGCAACCTTCCACACCACCGTTTTTTAGCCCGTCTGCGCCATTGCAAAAGGGGTCCAGCCATATGCAAATCATTCTGGTACTGCCACCAATGGTAGCAGCCGAGCCCGAACTGCTAGGCCAGGTCCCCTCTGCACGGAAACACAAGCAACCCCAGACATGTTTCGACCTTATTGGGCCTCCTCAGTGAAGTGCAGCTTGGTTCCCTATGGCGCAGCGAGCAAGGGGCTCACGTCTGGGCATACCCTCTCTCACATAGTGAGACAAACTGTGACCACAAAAGGGATGGGTGAAAGGTTTTGAATGAATCTGTACCACTGGCGTTGCTCTTGGCAACTTTCCACACCACCATTTTTTTGCCCGTCTGCGCCATTGCAAAAGGGGTCCAGCCATATGCAAATCAGTCTGGTACTGCCACCAATGGTAGCAGCCAAGCCTGAACTGCTAGGCCAAGTCCCCTCTGCACGGAAACATAAGCAACCCCAGACATGTTTCGGCCTTATTGGGCCTCCTCAGTGAGGTGCAGCTTGGTTCCCTATGGCACAGCAAGCAAGGGACCCACGTCTGGGAATACCCTCTCTCACATAGTGAGACAAACTGTGACCACAAAAGGGATGGATGAAAGGTTTTGAATGAATCTGTACCGCTGGCGTTGCTCTGGGCAACCTTCCACACCACCGTTTCTTAGCCCGTCTGCGCCATTGCAAAAGGGGTCCAGCCATATGCAAATCAGTCTGGTATTGCCACCAATGGTAGCAGCCCAGCCCGAACTGCTAGGGCAGGTCCCCTCTGCACGGAAACACAAGCAACCCCAGACATGTTTCGGCCTTATTAGGCCTCCTCAGTGAGGTGCAGCTTGGTTCCCTATGGCGCAGCGAGCAAGGGACCCACGTCTGGGCATACCCTCTCTCACATAGTGAGACAAACTGTGACCACAAAAACGATGGGTGAAAGGTTTCGAATGAATCTGTACCACTGGCGTTGCTCTGGGAAGCCTTCCATACCATCGTTTTTTAGCCCGCCTGAGTCATTGCAAAAGGGGTCAAGCCATATGCAAATCAGTCTGGTACTGCCACCAATGGTAGCAGCGCAGCCCGAATCGCTAGGCCAGGTCCCCTCTGCACAGAAACACAAGCAACCCCAGACATGTTTCGGCCTTATTGGGCCTCCTCAGTGAGGTGCAGCTTGGTTCCCTATGGCGCAGCGAGCAAGGGACCCACGTCTGGGCATACCCTCTCTCACATAGTGAGACAAACTGTGACCACAAAAGCGATGGGTGAAAGGTTTCGAATGAATCTGTACCACTGGCGTTGCTCTGGGAAGCCTTCCATACCACCGTTTTTTAGCCGATCTGCGTCATTGCAAAAGGAGTCAAGCCATATGCAAATCAGTCTGGTACTGCCACCAATGGTAGAAGCACAGCCCGAATTGCTAGGCCAGGTCCCCTCTGCACGGAAACACAAGCAACCGCAGACATGTTTCAGCCTTATTGGGCCTCCTCAGTGAGGTGCAGCTTGGTTCCCTATGGGACAGCAAGCAAGGAACCCACGCCTGGGAATACCCTCTCTCACATAGTGAGACAAACTGTGACCACAAAAGGGATGGGTGAAAGGTTTTGAATGAATCTGTACCGCTGGCGTTGCTCTGGGCAACCTTCCACACCACCGTTTCTTAGCCCGTCTGCGCCATTGCAAAAGGGGTCCAGCCATATGCAAATCAGTCTGGTACTGCCACCAATGGTAGCAGCCCAGCCCGAACTGCTAGGGCAGGTCCCCTCTGCACGAAACACAAGCAACCCCAGACATGTTTCGGCCTTATTGGGCCTCCTCAGTGAGGTGCAGCTTGGTTCCCTATGGCGCAGCGAGCAAGGGACCCACGTCTGGGCATACCCTCTCTCACATAGTGAGACAAACTGTGACCACAAAAGCGATGGGTGAAAGGTTTCGAATGAATCTGTACCACTGGCGTTGCTCTGGGAAGCCTTCCATACCACCGTTTTTTAGCCCGTCTGCGTCATTGCAAAAGGGGTCAAGCCATATGCAAATCAGTCTGGTACTGCCACCAATGGTAGAAGCGCAGCCCGAATTGCTAGGCCAGGTCCCCTCTGCACGGAAACACAAGCAACCCCAGACATGTTTCAGCCTTATTGGGCCTCCTCAGTGAGGTGCAGCTTGGTTCCCTATGGCACAGCAAGCAAGGAACCCACGCCTGGGAATACCCTCTCTCACATAGTGAAACAAACTGTGACCACAAAACAGATGGGTGAAAGGTTTTGAATGAATCTGTACCACTGGCGTTGCTCTGGGCAACCTTCTACACCACTATTTTTTAGCCCATCTGCGCCAATGCAAAAGGGGTCCAGCCATATGCAAATCAGTCTGGTACTGCCATCAATGGTAGCAACCCAGCCCGAACTGCTAGGCCAGGTCCCCTCTGCACGGAAACACAAGCAACCCCAGACATGTTTCGGCCTTATTGGGCCTCCTCAGTGAGGTGCAGCTTGGTTCCCTATGGCGCAGCGAGCAAGGGACCCACGTCTGGGCATACCTTCTCTCACATAGAGAGACAAACTTTGACCACAAAAGGGATGGGTGAAAGGTTTCAAATGAATCTGTACCACTGGCGTTGCTCTGGGCAACCTTCTGCGCCGTTGCAAAAGGGGTCCAGCCATATGCAAATCAGTCTGGTACTGCCACCAATGGTAGCAGCCGAGCCCGAACTGCTAGGCCAGGTCCCCTCTGCACGGAAACACAAGCAACCCCAGACATGTTTCGGCCTTATTGGGCCTCCTCAGTGAGGTGTAGCTTGGTTCCCTATGGTGCAGCGAGCAAGAGACCCACGTCTGGGCATACCCTCTCTCACATAGTGAGACAAACTGTGACCACAAAAGGGATGGGTGAAAGGTTTCGAATGAATCTGTACCACTGGCGTTGCTCTGGGCAACCTTCCACACCACCGTTTCTTAGCCCGTCTACGCCATTGCAAAAGGGGTCCAGCCATATGCAAATCAGTCTGGTACTGCCACCAATGTTAGCAGCCCAGCCCGAACTGCTAGGCCAGGTCCCCTCTGCACAGAAACACAAGCAACCCCAGACATGTTTCAGCCTTATTGGGCCTCCTCAGTGAGATGCAGCTTGGTTCCCTATGGCGCCGTGAGCAACGGACCCACGTCTGGGCATACCCTCTCTCACATAGTGAGACAAACTCTGACCACAAAAGGGATGGGTGAAAGGTTTCGAATGAATCTGTACCACTGGTGCTGCTCTGGGCAACCTTCCACACCACTGTTTTTAAGCCCATCTGCGCCATTGCAAAAGGGGTCCAGCCATATGCAAATCAGTCTTGTACTGCCACCAATGGTAGCAGCCCAGCCTGAACTGCTAGGCCAGGTCCCCTCTGCACGGAAACACAAGCAACCCCAGACATGTTTTGGCCTTATTGGGCGTCCTCAGTGAGGTGCAGCTTGGTTCCCTATGGCGCAGCGAGCAAGGGACCCACGTCTGGGCATACCCTCTCTCACATAGCAAGACAAACTGTGACCACAAAAGGGATGGGTGAAAGGTTTCGAATGAATCTGTACCACTGGCGTTGCTCTGTGCAACCTTCCACACCACTGTTTTTTAGCCTGTCTGCGCCATTGCAAAAGGGGTCCAGCCATATGCAATTCAGTCTGGTACTGCCACCAGGGCTTAGATGTCCCACCTGACAGTGTTTATCCAATCCCCTTACTCCGTTACCATATACAGATATATTACCTATATTAAAGTTACCTTCCTAGAACCAATAGAATTGCATGCCAACTTTTAAGCGTTACACGTCAGTGATGACGAGTTTTTAGTATAAATGATGAGTTTTTATGAAGTTCGTTGGAGTTGTGAAGCGAGAAGGAAGATCACACAACCGCGGATATTCATGAAACTCCCTGTTTTTTGTGCTTGTCATTAAATGGACTCCCTTTGCCAAACCATTGAGTTGTCATTATTGATTTGATGCTTGATTATTAATCTGCATCCCCATCCATCTCATGGGTGTTGCTATTCCATCTTAAAGTGCTATTGGACAAACCCCCAGCTTTATGGGCGGGTTGGGGTCCTGGTGCACACAACTACAGACAATTATACACTCTGACTTTGCTTGCTCCAATTAGGATGCTGTGAATGAGGGCTGAATCCATCAGGAGTAGCCAACATTCAATACTCTACTGCATGTCTCTGTAGCTGCCATTTTACTTCCCCATTCCAGCTTTAGTTCTGCTCTATTTCTAGTATGTTCTGTCCGGGAAACATCTAGTTTGGGGACATTTTCCACCCACCTCACATCAAGCGCATGCAGTTTCTATTTAATAAACAAAGTTCTTTTTAAGAACTTGGGACGCACCAGTTTAAAACTGCTGATTCCCTACAGCCTTCCTCCTCCTTCGGGACAAGATAAACACAGGTTTGGACAGAAGGTATATTTATTAATTAAATAGTAATAATCAAATCAATGTAAATATAAACCGATTATTATCTTCACCATTCTCGATGAAATCCCATAGTCATTTGTTACTACAATGCAGAATGATGAATATGCTAGTCATTTCATTTTTCACTGCTGCATTTTACTTATTTATAGACTTTTGTAGAAACACACATCACCATACAAACATCTGGTTTATCCTGGGCACACATTCACCATGTATGGAACAATTAATGAGGATTTGGGACAAAGTTTTCACTTTAGTAGAAAACAAAAATTAACCAGAACATCTCTCTATTTTTCATCTGTTGAAAATAAATACCTACCCTTTACCAAATAGACATGTCAGTATTTCAAATAGCATTCTAGAAAACTCAATTTAAAGACAGTCTATTTGACATTCGTTGTGTAAATCGATTGCAAAAATAAAAATTTCTACTTGAACTGATTGTTTGCTAGAATTCCTTCAATGATGTTTCTACTGCATTACTGTATAAAAACTGTACATTTGTCATGTTTCAATGGGTATTTTAAAGTGGGGAAGATGATTGGCAGGTAAACACCTCTCCCTTTTTCTTTGAGGGGTTCAGAGCTAGTAACAAGACCCTGCTCACTGATGTAACCAGGGATTTACTTCAATTACATTATTTGTGTAGGCATGTGCTAAGTGAGATATTATATGACACCCAGCCTCTACTTGGCCATTACACAGGGATCTCCCGATATACTGTTGGAGAAATCCTGATCGCTTTTTTGCTACAATTTTTTATACCACAGGATATTAGCTAGAAGACTTTGCACTGTAGAAAACAACTTGTCTGGGTGCGCACAATTTGAAACCTTTTCAAGAAAATCACACCTTAGACTTTGTTCTTTCTTGAAAATCAGTTTTATGATATATTGCAACTATTACTAGTGCCAAAATATGCCTATACTTATACCACATATGCCAACATATAACTACTGGTGCACATCTATGCAGCCTTTTTAGATCTTGCAAAGGCATTTGACTCTGCAGATCGAACCCTTTTGTGGAGTAAACTCCAGAAATTGGGAGTGCCCTTGCCCCTTTGCAGCTGATCATTGCCCTCTATTCAGACACTAGGGCCCCGATTCTCATCAAGGTGTTAAGTACCGAAAAGGACGTCAAAAGGGTTAACAATCTTTTCGGTACTTAAGACCTATTCTGAAGGTGGCGCATTCTTCCGAAGTCAGAAGGAATGCGCCACTTTTGTCATACATGTGGCGGTTGCTAGGATGGGTTGGAAACCAACCTAGCAACCGCTGCATTTGTAAACTGTCTTTTTGGAAGCCTTTTCTTGTGGTACTCCTCCAGTTTAATATGTGCGCAAAACTAGCGCACATATACGATACCCTTTTGGTGCCGTTAAACTGGAGGAGTGCCACAAGAAGCCTTGTTTGGTGTAAATAGAAGTGCCCATATACACCCGTGTTGTATAAGGACACTTTCATGTACACCAAAGCAAGCAGATTCAACGTTGCTGCAACGTTGAAGCTGCTTGCTTTGGTGTATATGAAAGTGTTCATATACAACACACGGGTGTATATGAACACTTTCATTTACACCAAACGGAGCAGCTTTCATGTACACCAAAGCAAGCAGCTTCAACGTTGCACGATGCAACGTTGAAGCTTCTCGCTTTAAATGAAAGTGTTCATATACACCGCACGGGTGTATAGGAACACTTTTATTTAAACCAATGCGAGCAGCTTCAACGTTACATTCTGCAATGTTAAAGCTGCTGGCTTTGGTGTAAATTAAAGTGTTCATGTACCCCTCACCGTGTATATGAACACTTTCATTTACACCAAAGCCAGCAGCTTCAACGTTGCAGGATGCAACGTTGAAGCTGCTCCCTTTAAATGAAAGTGTTCATATACACCACACGGGTGTATATGAACACTTTCCTATACACCAAAGTAAGCAGCTTCAACATCCTGCAATGTTGAAGCTGCTCACTTTGGTGTATCAGCAGCATTTTCGTTAAATAACAATTCCCTCGTTATTTAACGAAAATGCTGCCGAGATTCTGCAATCCGCCTGTTTCCATTGGGCTGTCCAATGGCGCTGTTGCTTTTTATAATCTTTCTGTAAGATTTCAATCCCTGCAACCTTGAGGGAGTCTTAGTGCTGGCAGCTCTAAATGGAGTTAGCTATTCCACCTTCTATATGCAAATGATGCAATTTTACTCGACCTAACACCAAAGGGACTTGGTCATAGCTTGAGCTACGCAGACAGCTACTTCAAGAAAAACTTTCTAAATGTAAATCTTTCAAAGGCCAAAATAGTGACCTTTGGTAGTAACAAACCCAAATGAACATGGCCGATGAGCAAAGTAAAGATCAAAGTAGCAGGTGCCTACTGCTACTTGTGGTTGGTTTTCGCAGGCAATCGTTCCTGGGTGCCGCAATTCGAGCTGGTGGAAAAACATCTCCGGACAGGTTTGGCCGGTCTGACAAAGTTTTATTACTAGTTTGGTGGGAACCGGCTCGACAAATGCATTCAGGTTAAGGAGGCTCAATATTAAGCTGTCCTGTATAGCAGCAAAATCTTGGGCAGTGTGAACTGTCGTGCCCTGGACTGTATCCAATATGTGTAGCTATTGGGACGGGGCAGAGTGCTACTGGGGTGGCTTTACATTTCGAAATCGGTACTCCATGTATTTGTGTGTGGGAAGAATTAAGATTCCTGGAATATTGCAGGAAATTATTCTTAGGTTCCTCAGAAAACACAAATATCAGAAATGCTGTGGGGGAAATGTCAAAAGGTACTCAGGTTATCTATCCTTAGTTTAACAGTTGTGCCTCCATATGCAAAAAGTGGGGTCTAGATATTAAGCAGCTCACGGTGGGCAGCATTTACAAACTACAGCTCAAAAAGAAAGCCAACTTTTTGGAATTTGACCATGGCATGATCAGTATAACGAATTTGTGCTCGCTGCGACATTTAGCTACTGCTCGCTTCATACCTTTTGGTATGTCAGTGAGCATATTTCGATCACCGGCCCACAGGCGTATAGTGGCCATGGTTAGACTAAGTATTTTACCATTAAGGAACAAAATGTGTTGTCTTTTCAAGAACAAGCATTGCTCTTGCGATAGTTAATTCATAAGACACTGTTGGATTTAGGGAGGCAGTGGTGATGCTGCCACTTTATTTATAATAACATCAGATCAGTCTCAGAGGCAATGAAGTTTATCTTGTCATGTACTGAGAGTTGCTTCGTATCTGACCTGTATGAATATGTTAATGCCTCTTTTAAACGTCTGAGTAGCAACCTTTAATGCAGTTTTCTACGTGAGATGTACATTTAATGTACTCCAGTTTACTGTACATTTTTAACTGGTGCACACTTTGTGTAATTGTATTTTATTGTATTTTATTTTGTATTGTATTTTATTGTAAATGGCAAAAGACAAATAAAGTATTGCTGACTGACTATGAACCATCACCACACAAGGCCTTTGATGAAGAAAAATTTTGAAATCTCCCAACCATATACGCGGATGGGTGTGCATACCACTTGAGTAATGACCCTGAAAAGGAATTGGTGGCAGGAACAGGATTGTGTTGGTCAAATGTGAAGGTATCCCATCAGTGAGCATGAGGATAGGTCCCGAGAGCAGTCAGGTAGCAGATTTGGCTGCAATTTACAATACAATATCCACAGCAATAGAAAACAAATTAAAAGAAATAGTGTTGGTTACAGATTCTGACTATGCCCATAATAGTTTTGTGGAATACTTACTTACTGTGGTTGGAAGCTGAGAGGTGTAATGGTCACATGAGGAGTAAGGATATCCTGTGAACTAGGTGAGTAAATCAGTTCGCGATGGACCACAATGGGAAAAACACGAGATTAAAAGTAACAGGTAGGTAGGTGCCAGAAGGAATGAATGAAAAGTGGAGGTGCTTGAAACATAAAAATAAAAGAATGAATAAAAAAATTGTTCAGAAAAATTTGAAAAGAAAGAAGGACATTTAAAAAAAGGAAGCACCCTAATGATTTTTTTTTATTGTTGCTTGGTACTTAACTTGTTTGTCTATCGCCTCTGTTTTAGACTGGTGAACCTGCTTTCATCCAACAAGGTTCCCTGGAGCCAGATATCCATGGAGGAGGCCCCAAGACCAAGCAAGATGGTGTCCCCGGGACTAGAAGAGGAAGAGTCCAGCAGGCAGAAAGAGACCGGTGGATGCAAGGGAGAACTTCAGATGACAACACAGCAGTCCACACGACGTAAGAAGATGAAGAGTGTCAAACATAATTTTGTTTTATTAGAAAACAATACTAGTTATAACATATCTAGTAACCTGGACAGGTGCCACACCGGCAAATGGACAAGTTATTCAAGCCAGGGCCAGTATCATGCCTTGTGATGGAAGATAACAATGCTTTCATTTAGGGAATTGGATACTGATTTACAGAGTCTCTATATTATGTACCAAATCCCAATTGATGCCAAATCTTTCCTAGACATTTTCTCATCTTGTTTCTATCCTTTAACTCTATTCTTATGGTGGTTTTTTTTCAATCTTTGTATCAATTTCAATATTATCAACAGTGAAAATGGACACATATTGCACTTATAATAACATAAACAAAGCACCTACTAACATGGTTACACAAGTGTTCAACTAGGTTGACAGCGATGAAAAATAAGAAAATACTACCCATGTTTAATCAGTGTCCTCCGCAGAAAGGGAGGATATGTAGAAGACGTTATGAGCTAAAAGGATTTGTGCAGTATATCCTATGTTTTATTAGGTAGCATTAATACTAACACTAAGTATTGGGGAAAACAAGGATGGTGACATTGGTTACTAACTCTTAGTATAGGGGTGAATTGAGTGGGTCAGATTTATTAGGCCACAGGCTCTGGGTGCACTAACATTGCAGCAGGCGCACAAATACTTTTACTGATCATCAGCATTTTAGAAACTAAGGCAAAATTGAAAGCTGGACAGAAGTGCTTCACAAGAAAGAGTGTGCAGAGCTATTGGCCTTGAGAATAAACGATCATTGTGTGGACCAGGAAGAGGAAGGAAGATGCAACATTATTAGGATGCAGAATACTACCAAAAGGTAATTCAAGCCAGGGGTTGGACAATTGCAAAAGCAGAATCAGAGGTGGCAAGAATGGGTGCTGGAAGGTACCGTCACGTGGTGTGACAGGTGACAGATGACACCACAGAAGCAGCTGGGCAATGATAGAGAAAATGCACAGAGACATAGGTTAAGAGGCGGTTTTCACTGAGAGGTTTAAAACAGGGAGAAAGGAGAAAGAAGGGGTCTTTCATCTAGCTTCCTGAGGAGAGAGAGGTGCTGCTGCTGGCTGGCAGGAGAAAGAGGGCTGTCCTGCATTGCTGACTCTGGAGCTTTCTCAGCTGGGCTGGAGAGCGGTGTGGATGCAGAGAGTGCTCCCTGAATGTTTTATTTTGAATCAGGGATAGTGTCCTGGCAGTGACGGGCTGAATTGTGCTTATCTGCAAGAAGGGCCTGGCGAGTCAAGTACTACAAGACGATCATTCTTAAAAGCAGAGGGCTCAGTGTGAGTATAAATAGGTCAACAATCAACTAGGATTCCTTCTGTAGGGTCTTTTAATTGGCAAAGTGTCAGACTGGCCACATTAGGCACAACCTTTTTTAATCTTTCTGGTACCAAAGGATTTACAAAGTATGTAGAATCCAAATTAGTAGCTGGGGGTTCTTCATTCATGCAGAGGGGGTCATAATTTTATACTCACCAATTTTATAATCTCATAATCTTGTTACTAACAAAACAGTAGAAAAGGGTAGAGAAGTAACTCAGAGCTAAAACTGTATTACTAGTGTATTGTTTCCATAGCCAAAGAGTGCCAGTTAGGATATCTCAGGTTAAAGGGTAAACACTTACATTTGAATTGCTAGCTAACCAATGTAAAAAATATTGTTGATGGCACGTGTGTGTTCTAATAGTGTCACATGTGCCCAATGCAAAGTGACCTTTGATTCAGATTGTGTTTTTCTGGTTTATGAACTGAATATTTATATATAAGTGCCTAACTGTGAAAGTGTGCAGTGATCTTTATTGTGTCTAATTCCATTTGGGTTGCATCCAGCGGTAAATGTGCACGTAGAATGAAATGCACAGTACAAAGTTTGTAGATGTCTAGCTAAGATCATGTGTTAAGAAAAATGGTGTCAAAAAGGGAAGTGTCAGGATTTCTCCAACAATACACACCATCTGGAACTATTTGATCAAATACAAAATTTCCAGAAGCACTTACACTTCTGAACTATTCCCAGGATGTACAGCCAATTTATATAGCAATTGCCCCCTTAGTACATTCTTTCTTTTTCTTTTTCTTTTTTCTTTTCTTTATTGTGCAATATCTGGTTAATTAAAAACCGTAAGCACATACCTAAACACATTTTTTTTTTACTATTCCTTATACAATAATTAATCAAAAGTTAATCTTATTTCAATACATATACAATTCAGATATCAAACTTTAACCTAACCATTTTTTGAATTCTTTCCATATAAAAAAAGCAGAGGCTGACAATATCATCGAGCTTGCACTATAAAGAGAGGACCAGAATTGATCCTGTTCAAAATACGATGTATCAGTTACACATTTGCTGTAGCTTTTTACATAGTTCTTTTTCAAAATTGGACAAGTGGTTAGAATGTGTCGTGCAGATTCTAATTTACCATGTGACAAAGTAAACAAAGCCTATCTTCCAGTGGTCTTTTTTTTCCACGCCCCTAAATGTTCTTCTGTCTGGAGCAAGTTCAATCGTAATAATAATATGAAGCGCATCAGATCATGTGAGCTGTGTTTGGCCAGATAAGATTGAGGACTCCCAAATGCAAAACTTTGGGTAGCAAATTCACTAATTCTAATCTGCGTGATTTTGCAGATGTTACGCACTTTATCCCAAAGACCTGATTTTTTTCTTCACCAATGTTTCTATATTAGGAGCTGTCAATGCAACCTCTAGTGGAATGTTCAAAATGGCCAAATCATTTAATGCACATTCTTTAAGTTCCTTATAGAACCCATGTTTACATTATCTTTTCCAAATAATAGTTGTAATGGGTTCATATTTATAGCACTAGAGGTGGTCCTTAAATATAGCAAAGTGCGTTGAGTTTACCACATTGACTAGAGAGAAGTTAAGCCATACTCCAATCCCAAAGTCTCTACTGGTGTAGTAGCAGGTAGGTTAAAAAAAGAGCGTAGAATTTTTCCCTCTACCCTATCAAGCCAGGTGACAAAGTTCTCAGGGAGGAGGAAGAGGGCATACATAATGCCAGGCATAATACTGACTCGATAGATCTCCATCATTGCCATCACATTTTGCCCACCCTGCTTCACTATATACTGCCTTACTATACACCATGTCCTCCATATTCTTGGAAACATCTAATGCTCGTAGAAATGTGCAGTACGTTTTAATTTAATAGTAAAGCCCAAAAAGCAGTAGTTCTCAACTATAGACAGTTTAGTATCTTTCATTTTCCAATTAAAGGACTTTTTTTGGTATTGCTCCACCAAGACACATTGGGCCTCATTACGACCTTGGTGGACAACCGTGCCTGAATTGCTTTTTTGCCGGCGCCCTGGAATGGGCAATTACCGAGGCATTACAACCCCGGCAGACCCTGTAATTGCCCATTCGAGGGCGCCAGAAAAAATTCTTCCCCATTCCCATTTGAGCCCCATAGGGCTCAATGTGAATGAGGAAGCTGAATGCACTGGCACCATTCGTGAATGGTGCTGGTGCATGCGGCGTGCTGTGCTCGTGGGTGCCTTTCTGCCCGCCAGGTCCGTCCTGGTGGACAGAAAGGCACCCGCAAGAACAACCCGTAGTTTGCCAGTCCGGGAACTACGGTACCAGCAAGCTTACCGCTATTGTATTTCCCGGACCGGCAAACTTGTAATGAGGCCCATTATCTTTGATTTTGAGATATTGATAAACATCCGTTTTTTTCCACGTAATCCTGTAATGTCAACATTGAGCAATGGAATCCGATTTGGGTGTGATCAAAGAGGATGGTGTCATCTGCGTTAGCCAGATACGCAATGGGAACGCTGTTTATTTTAGGTGGATAATTATGGGCTGACTTTATGCAATTTATCATGTCGGACACACATAAATTGTACAACAAGGGCGCAAGTGCGCAACCTTGCTTCAATCCACGATGTGAGTAGTTAAAACCTGTCAACTCACCGTCCTGGTTCAATCGTATCGCAGTCGAGGTGTTTGTATACAGTAATTTAATATAGTACAACTGTGGGTCTATTCCCAATGAAACCAGTTTCTTCCACATTAGTGGGTGTAATCCTAGGTCAAAAGCTTTACTAAAGTCGATATAACAACAGAATTCATTCTGGGAGGTGACTGCCGCTTCTGCCATTAAATATTGCAAGGAGGAGATGTTATCTATCGTGCTATAACTTTTCCCAAATCACTATTGAAAGGGACTTAATAACTCCTTTATTGTTAGCCACCTTGTTAGTTTTCTTAAAAGAATAGTGGCAAAAATATTTTGGCTGCAGTCCATCATAGCTAGTAGTCGATGATTTGATGGAACAAGTCAATCTCCTTTTTTGAAGACCGGTATAAGCATAGACTTAGTCCAGTTATTAGGTAGCCTACCTATACACTTGATTTTTAAAAAAAAGATATTCAATAGTATATTCGACCAGAACTGGGGATTAGCTTTGTAGAGCACATGCGTATTGCATTAGGCCCCGGCACTCTCAAAGACTTTAGGCTATTTATTATGTTGGAACACAATCATGAAATGTGATATAATCTTTCTCAATAAAAGGCTCACTTGTCTGCTTATCTTCTGTCCGATCATAGTTTAATTCAGTGAGATAGGAGTTCCAAATACTGTTGGCAATAGGATTTAATTCTATCACACTAAGATTTGCTTTTGCATTGTTAAAACGGGCCCAAAACGTATTTCTATCAGTAGTCTTGAGGAAACCGTATAACAATAGCCACTTAGTGTTCTGCAAAGAATATTTATGTAATTGTAACCAGTTCTGATATTGTGTTTTTAGGACAGTTAGCCACGAATTTTTTTCAATGTATGTATAGCAGAGGCAACCACTAGCTTCAGCTCTTGCTTTTCGGTAAAGGGATCTCCTCTGCTGTATTAATGTTTCAAAAGGGGCACTGTGCTGGCTTTGATGGTTTTCCACTGATTTGTTTGTAGCCATCTGGGTGCAATGTCCAATTTTGTTCTATCAATGCTTCCATTTATCAGTGGCCATTTGATGAATTCACCTTGATTTGAATACATGTGCTCGTTTACTTTTGTTTTATCTCATGTTTATATGGTTACCCTGGTTGCTAATTCTTATGCAACTAGTATAGTGCATAAGTGGTTGTTGGTCTCCCAAGTTTACTGTCCATGAAAGCAGAAAATGGTCACTTATCTTATTGGGGTGGATTCCTCTCTCCCCTCTCCTACTATCCTTTGCTTGCCTCTCCTCTTTACACTTACTTGGCAAGTGTATCTCCTTTTTGCCTTCTCCCACTACTTAGTCACTGGATAGAATCACACTTTCTTCTCTTTCCCCTTTACTTGTCCCCTAATATTTCCAATTGTCTTCCCATCATTACCTACGGGATGGCCTTCTGTTGCCTTAAGCGAAACGATTCTACTTCCTAAGTTTAACGCCTGATCCAATCTCCATCCTCCCATATTCTTTACCCTTAACCGTCTTGCCCCATGGCCCGAGGCTTGCAACGTTGAGGCTCTTAATCGTCTTGCCCCATGGCCCGAGGCTTGCAACGTTGAGGCTCTTAACCGTCTTGCCCCATGGCCCGAGGCTTGCAACGTTGAGGCTCTTAACCGTCTTGCCCCATCGCCCGAGGCTTGCAACGTTGAGGCTCTTAACCGTCTTGCCCCATGGCCCGAGGCTTGCAACGTTGAGGCTCTTAACCGTCTTGCCCCATGGCCCGAGGCTTGCAACGTTGAGGCTCTTAACCGTCTTGCCCCATGGCCCGAGGCTTGCAACGTTGAGGCTCTTAACCGTCTTGCCCCATGGCCCGAGGCTTGCAACGTTGAGGCTCTTAACCGTCTTGCCCCATGGCCCGAGGCTTGCAACGTTGAGGCTCTTAACCGTCTTGCCCCATGGCCCGAGGCTTGCAACGTTGAGGCTCTTAACCGTCTTGCCCCATGGCCCGAGGCTTGCAACGTTGAGGCTCTTAATCGTCTTGCCCCATGGCCCAAGGCTTGCAACGTTGAGGCTCTTTTTTTATAGCAATCTCAAACTCAGACTGTTTATTGCCTCCACTGCTGTTACAGCTCATATAAAGCAATTGAGCAGGCACAGAATCTGAGCCCAGATCACCCATTATTCCACCAAAGTTTCGACTTCTACCCTTGCTTTCAGTAGGCTGTACCAATGGTCCAATCTACTTATGGCACTCCTTCTCTTCTCATTTACCCTACCTTAATAAAGTACTGAAATATGAAACGTGTACTCTTTTTACCATCGCTCACTTATTTTCTACCTCCTCCCAGCTCTCTCCATGTAGCCATCTCTATGTTTCGTTACTTACCACCTTGCACTTTACAATGCCCTTCTTGCCCCCTACCACTGCAATGGCACCACCTCCTGAGATCAAGAGTATAACTATGCCCCGTCGTCAAGACTGCTTTAGAAAAGAGGGGGCGGGGCGCCTGACAGGTACTGTGAATTGTACATGTTGTGTTATTACTGTACTGGGCATTGTGCTGTCCCCATTCCATTGTCAACCCCCTTCCCCCACAAACACTCCCAGGGTCTAAATTACAAAGTCCTGTAATAAACATGGAAGGGACGTGTTGCTTTTGCACTTTGGTGCAAACAGGTCCCCATACCAAACATTTCATAATTTGCATGGCGGAATGCAAAGTGAGGTGTAAAGAGGAAGTGCACTCTCCTTTAAGCATCCTTTCGCACTGCGTCTTGCAAATTTTGTGAATGCCGCCTGTCATCTAAGCATGAGGAATAGGCATAGGAATCCACAGCATTTATGCCAGTATGAAAATGGCATTTTGTCATAAATGCTGGAGTATTTGTATGGTGGAGAAGAAGGGGGCGAGGCGAAATCATGAATTATGACCTGTGCCCCCTCTCTGCCATACAAACGAATACAAATATGTCGTGGCATGGAATGCATCTGTAAAATGTTTACGCATGCATTTTACATATGCATTTCACGATACACATTGAGGAACTTGAACCCACCACCTCGTGTATGTGTCTAATTATCACTATGCTATTATTGTTAAAACACAGAGTCATGGGAATGCTTACTATAGTGCTGCTGACCTGATAATGTTTCTCATAGAAACAATCTCCTCCTGTCTCTTTCTCTCAAATTAATAAAACATTTAAAAATATTCCCATGTGTATGTGTGTACGGCTTGTGCATAAGGCAAGCACCAGAAGCACGAGAAAGAATTACAAAATATTTAAAGCATTACCATTACCTCTCTGCCCCAAACCCTTGGATTCAAGTGTCAGGGACAGGGCATGCTCAGATTCTATGTCATACAGGAGGCTTCATATCATGCATACATTCTTTACTTCTGACCTCACAGCAGCAAAGAAAAAACTTTAACAAATAAATAAGTTTGTTCAACTGAAAACTGAAACAGAACATCAGTAGTCCAAGGGAATCATCCCAATCCAACATGGAAGCTAGGTCATGCCTTGTGTGGAACCAATAGGGAGAGGCCCACCCCCATGTAAGTCAATTCCTCCAATCCCAACTCCTCTTCTGTAGCTGCATGCCAACCCTGAAGACTAAACACTGCAACGCTCAGACATGATCCATGAACAAACCAGAGGATCTCGCACAATGCAGCATCGAGGGACGTTGAAGGCCTCTTCCTGACAGGATCCCCTCACCCGGAAGCTGTATGTAAAACAAATAAAAAAGGGGGGGGTTGGGATAAAAACTCGCCTCCTTATCTTTAATAGAATATAAACCCCCTCTCACGTTAGTGAGGGGGATTAACTATTCTAAGTCAAGACAGGAGGAACTAGTTTATTCGAATTTTCCAACAAACATGTAAACACACAATCATTTCCACAAATACATCCGAACATTCTTAAATTCTTATAACTAAAGGACCCCAAATACCCCTCACCCCAAACAATCAAACTAGAATGCAATGTCTAATCATAAAATCTGGGTGAAAAGAGTGAGGGAGAGAAAACAATAAAAATTATATACATACACAAATTACCTTTCAACCTTCTAAATCACAATAATATATATACATGCATATGCATTTTACCAAATGTATAGACTGTCGGAAATGTACTTATCTTATCTGCCCCCCACATTTTCTGAAACTGGGCTTCTCTGCTTTTCACAAACATAAGCTATACAGTGGTAAATGTTGCCAGCTGCATTTAATGCAAGTCGTGAACTCCCCAGTCTCTTTACCCTTTCACACTTGCCTCCCGGGGTTGGGGATGGGAGCAAGCGAGTAAGCCTCTTATTAGACGTCACACATTCAACAAAGCCTAAAAGAAAAATAAATACCTTGCAACAATCGCGAAGGAGTGTCTAGAATGTTCGGTGACAGAGGCAAGGCGTGGACGGCAGATCCGATATGAAAGATGACACAAGTCGCTGGCCTTAAATGAATAGCCTGGAATTGGGGAAGAATAAACAATTAGGCAGGTCTGCTGGAACTAATCCTCTTTTCATTTTTCTCCTTCACTTGTCCCAGCTGGGGGAGAATTCCCCCTAGTGACATGTATTGTGTTCTCAGCTGTGGTGCGTAATGCAGCTGTGTTTCAGTGCCTCCTTTGATGGCTTGTTAATATAAATGTTTTTGAGACTTCATTAGGAATGAACCGCATTTTATAATCGATTGCACTGCCTCTGTGGAACATACACCAGCAGTACAACTGTTTTTATTAAACCTGTCGCATGTATAGGCATATGTTTAGTCTAATGTTGGTACAGCATCTGAAGGACCGCAAAGACTCATGGGCCTTCAATTACCTGCACCCGCAGGAAGGGAGTGACATTACGGGGAATTGCGTGCAAATTGCCTCTGGTGGAATAGAAGGACGTAAAATGCCAGGGGGAGTTCCTAATTCACATAGAATACCAAATTATGCCATGCGAATGTCAAAACATGCACCAATTAAATAGTCGCAAATCGCTTGTGAATCACTCGCAAGTCCTATAGAGAACTCAAAGCAACACAGGCTTGAGAAAGGAAGTCCCAATTCCAGGAGCAAGTACTGGAAACGTTCTCCTTGAAAAAGCTTTGCAAATTACCACCACGTCGCGCTTCCTCATCCTGATACTTACCCCGCATACTTACCCCGTGATGCCCCCAACCTTCATTACAAGATCTCTTTTAAATCCTTTTCTTTCCTCGTGGCTCCACACCTATCTTGCCGGGAGAGTAAAGCTCCACTCTGCCTATAAAGCATTAGCTTTTTCAATTCCTGCCTTATAGCAGGGACACTGGCTTGCTGCTGGGCTTCACACTGCCACATGAGAACCTCTCGCTGTGACTTTTTAAGGGGAAACTATTAAATTATCCTGGCATGCCTTCTGTAGCTGGGCACAGGAGATAGTGGTAGGGGTAAGGCCTCTTGAAAACCCTGGAGAATCGAGGAGCCAGTTTGAGAACCAAGAAGAAACGACTAAGGCCTGAGTAAATCAGCACGAAAAGGGGCGGACCAGGTCGGAGCACGGACATGATAAGGACGACCCAAATGAGTATCAGCGAAGCTCCGGCATGCATCAAAGCCGGGTAGCAACATGTCAAGTTCAATGACTGTTTAGTAAACTCCAGCATTACCTGCTTAAGAACATGATATAGCACAATCCTGGGCTGTTTGGGGGGGCGCATGTGTACAGTGGCATATATGTTGGGTCAGGATGATACTTAAGCGGCTCTGGACATGAGTGTGTGGGACACTGTATATGTTGCAGCTTGCATAGGGAGGCAGTGTTACTCTGTGTTTGCCTGGTCACAGTGACGTCCACAGGGGGTAACAGAATGAGTGCAAGATAAACATCTCACAAAAGGAAGCATTTAAAGAAGACACCCCCCTCCAGAATGGCCTCCTCTCCTCCTCATAAGAAGAGAAAAACTGCAAAAAAGAGAGACAAAGAGGGAGAAGGAGCTAATGGATTTTTTAAGGAAGCCTTGAAAGTAGAAAATATGACAAAGAAGAAGTTAAAAAAGGCAAGCTTCCCCAAATTCATCCTGTAGCCTACCCAATTCTTCCTTTTTGTCCACATCAATATCATCTCTGGAACTTAAAGAGGAAAGACGGAATCACCTTGATGAAAAGCAGCTGGACATCTTATAGCCCAGATTGTGGATTCTATGGGCTTCCAGGAAGTGATGGCATTTGAGTCTGGAGAACAGTGGAAACGTCCTCACCCAAACCAATTTAAGAAATCTACCAAACTTGGATTACTGCTTCTGCCTGAGATAAAGGACAAAGTTCTACTGGAATATGGGAACCAGAGAGACTCAATCCCTTTAGATTCCTGGCAAAAACTGTATTCTCTAAAAAGGGATGACAAGTCTTTAGCTCAGTCCCTTAAGGTTGATGATATCCTGTGAAACCTGGTAGGTAGGTCTTCTATGGCCAACAAAGAGGTGGCCATCAAGGATGCCATGGATAAAAAGCCAGATTCTACTGTGAAGAAAGCCTATGGTGGGGCTCATCTGTCCTTCAGACTTGAACATATGCATCCTTCATGGCAGAAATACAGCGTGGAAGCTTTTCAAAACCTTCCAAAGACATAGAAGAATGATATGATTGTGCACCCATTCTTGAAAACTAGCAGGCACATGCTGAAATGCTCTCAGACCTCTTGTATGATGGGGTAAAGGGATCTACCTTAACCATGGGGGACAGTGGGATCAAGGAGGCAGCATTTAAATTAACAAGATTAACTACAGATTCACATCAGAAAACTAAAGAGGTGAGAAGCATTTTTGAGGTGGTCTATTGTTTGGTGAATCTCTAGAAGACAAAGAGTGTTTGAAGCTGAAAAACATGTAAACAAGTTTGCGAAGAAGACCAGACTCTAAGGGATCTTACAGATAAGCACCTAGAAAAGAAGGTGGCACCCTCCTAAGGTTAAGTTCAGTGTTGGCAAGTCTTTTAGATTGATGCATAGGTCACAACAGGCAGTAAGCAAAGATGTTCCTCGAGGGAGCAACCAGAATCCTGACACCAGGCATTTGGGGGAAGACTCCTCTTGTTCAAATAGTGGGTGGCAATATCCTCAGATGCCTGAGTCAACGGCATTACAAGATGGGGAAACAGGATATACTTCTTTAAGGAATGATTTTCATTCAGCCAAGTCATCACCCCAGTTCCGAAGAGCACAATGAAATGTGTGCCATTGAACAGGGGGAATTCATGATCTGTTGAAGAAGAATGCAATCTTGTGGCCTGAGGAGGAGAAGGTTTCAGGCTCTATTTCATTATCTCCCTGGTCCCAAAAACAAACCTATAATATAGCCTTGTCTTATATCTGAAGAGGCTGAACACCTTTATGTTGACCAAGAAATTGAATATGGAGACATTTCATTGGAAATATCCAATGATCGAGGAGTATACTTTCTGGCATCTCTCAATATGCACAATGCTTATTTTCACATTCCGATGCATTCTTCCTGCAAGCGATATTGAAGGTTTGAACAATCTAGATACCACCTTTAATTCAAAGTCCTGCTATTCAACCTCAAGTTAGTGCCTCATGTATTCATGACGGAGGTGGGACTGGTAGTGGCACACCTTCACAAGGAAGGGTTATTAATCTTTCACTACATCACATCTTGTGATGACATGCAGGACACACTTAGAGCTGTGACATTTGATCAATTAGGACAAATCCCTTACCAGGCCATGTCAGGGTCTTCAAATTAATCAGAGCCAGATTCTGGACTTCACAGGGCCTGATCTGCTCCTTTAGGATCAGGAGGCAGCCATCAGACTCTTTTGGTTTTGGGATCAGGAGTCTCAGGACTTCCAGGATCTGATTCCCATTGCAACGGAGCTGAGCGGAAGGCTACAGTGGTGTTATGCAAGAGAGAATCTGATTCCCTCTCTGCTGACTCACCTGCGACCACAGTTATTACAGATGAAAGCAACCTCGTTTGGAAGGTGACTATGGGAGAAGTACAGGTCCAAGGCAGATGATCAATCAGGAATTGGCCAGGTCCTCCAATTTGAAGGAATTGTCAGTTATTTACAAGGTTCTCTTGGCTTTTTTAGTGAACCTACAAGGGAAAGAATTGGTGATGTATTTTTGAGTGAACATGCAAGGTAAGGCATGGGTGATAAAAACTGACAATACCATGCATATGGTATATGTCAACCGGTAAAGGGCTCTCACTTGAGGCACCTGAACCTAGTGGCATAGGAAATAGGAGAATGGACAGAGCATAAACTATTGACTCACAAAGCCAGTCACATAAGGGGAAAAGGCAAACTCAAGGCCGATCACCAGAGCAGAGATTTTCCTTCCTCTTCTTGGGAATTGAACCCTCTCACATTCCAGTTAGTATGCCTGAGGTTTGGGCATCCAGTGGTGGGTATGCTTCCATCCAACCTCAATGCCAAAGTACCCAGATTATTCTCCAGGTTCCCATGTCAGAGGGAATGGGGGGTGGATGTGATAACATTGCAGTGGTCAAAGGGGCTATTGTATGCCTTCCTCCCATAACTTTTCTTCCCAGATTAGTGATAAAATCAGGGCATTATAATCTAGTGTCATTCTGGTGACCCTCATTGTGACCAAGAATGTCCTGATGTCCGCTGAAAGTGGATCTGGCAGTAACTCAGATGTTATCCTCACCTGGATCTCCAAAATCAACATTAAACATAAAACAGATATTGAAAACCTTTTTCAAGTTAATGCAAAGATCATGAAACTCCTCATGTTCATTCCCTGGTTCTTCAGATTCTCCGGTTCCTGGAAGAAAGTATTGGGTTAGGGTTAACAGTCTAGTCATGAAGGTTAGAATGGTCAACCATCTGAGCCTCGAGGCATAGCGTGGGAGGGTGAGGGGTTGTTTAAGAGCTACTCTAAGTCCTGCCCACCCATTCCAGTGGCAGCACCAGCGTGGAATTTGCCATAATTCTAAAAGTCCCTGCACTGCCCCCTCCCCTTTAAGCTTTTGAATATTATTACTCTTAAACATCTGAGGTGACCTGAGTTTTATGCCCAAACTATTGTCTACATTTAATCAGTTCCAGGATGTGGTCCTTGCAGTGTTTTATCAGATTCCTGCCTCACAGTAGGAGCAAAGATGGCATATGTTGGACATAAATAGAGCAGTCCTTATGTATCTCAATAGAACTGCTGGAATCAGGCATTCTGGCCTCCTGTTCATCACCTTTATTGTGTCAGATGCTGGTAGGAAGTTGTCAGTGCCTTAGATCAGTAGCTGGATTGATTGGTCTATCACAAAGACTTTAGAAGTTGCAGGGGAAGCGCTGTAAGCAGCTGTTCAGGTACATTCTAACAGGGGTATGTCAACATCCTGCACAGGCAAACAGGATTACTCCTGGTCCTGCTCTTCCTCACCACAGTATTTTGACCCACCACTTGAAGCTACGATGAAAGGTAGAGGAGACGTTTATATTCCCAGCAACAGAGGACATAAGGGCAGAAAGGGATGTTTGGAAGGGTTCCTTTCATGAAGGCTGGGGGCTCACAGAGTAAGTACTGGGACAAAGAGAAGCAGGACTAGGATTAATAAAGGTTACTGCTAAGTAATCCCTGCATTACTACTGAGCTATTTTATACACTGTTGGAGGCCGATAAGAACAAGAGATGCATTAGCCCAATTAACTACATTAGATGATCTGAAAGGACATTATTCAACATGGCCCTATAAACATTCTCATAACAAGATAGAGTATGGGAGAGTATAGTGACCTGTATCTGATTGGTTGCTATTGTGATTAATTGGATTCTGCTCTGCAGGAGTACAAGGATGAGTATGTGTAAAAATGCCCACTCAACCCTCACACTTCTACAAACCAAAAGCAAACGCAATCATAAAGGCAAAACAGGGACAGTTAAGAGATATTCCTCCTTCTCCTTTTGTGGTAACGTGGGCTGAGGGAAGGCTATGCTCTTAAGAGGGATATGAATGTGATTCAACACAGTGATGCAGTCCAGAATAAAGGGAATGCCCAGTCAAGGCTCTTTAAAAATTCATATACTTTAATCAAACAAACCATTTGAAATAGAACGAGTAGAAAAACACTGAACATCAATCCACCCCTGTGGAAGAACAGAGAAGATGCAACAGACTGCAGAAAGTAGCATGAATGAATACAAGGGTAATAGGCAAATACCAATCATGAAAAGGATATGTTTTAGGTGAAAGAAGGTGATGAAATGACCGTACCAGCCTCAAGCATCCGCACTGACCTAGGGAGCAGTTCATGGTCAACAATACCTGATTTCGGTTCTTTGGTGAGTTGACGATCTCGAACCGGGTGTGGAACATTGATGCCAGTGGATTGAGCTCAGTTCAGGTACGGTGGATCATGTGGGTTCAAGGAGCAAGCGGGTGTCGAGCAGGGAAAGTGCAGTGAATCTGAGTGTGAGAAGCATGGGCTTTCAGTGATGCAGGTTAGGGCATTCCCCCAGATCTAGTCGAGGCTGGGCCAGGCCAAGTCGGGCTATAGCCGATGTGAGGATTCAATGCATGACGCTCCAGCGGTTTGAGTCGGTGGCCGACAATCATTGAAATGGTGATCTGGGTGCTCCAATGTGCAGGATAGTAAAGCGGCCATTTGATGGCTAGTTGGGTCGAGCTATGATTGCAACACCTGGTCAGAGTTGGCGTGTGACTCTTCAGTGGTTTGAACTGGGTTACAGTGTTAAGCAGTTGATTCGAGCCTAGAAGATGACTAGCTCTGCTAGGGCACGAAGCAGCATTGAGCTACTTTTAAGTGCAAGTAATATGGTTCAGATGGGTGGAGGAGTGTAGAACCCAGCCCTAGCATATTCCCTTTAGTTCTATGGGTAGTGAGCATGGTGCGAATGGTTCAGTGTGGCAGAACAGGGAGCTTCTGCTGGTCTGGTCCTCCAGCTGCTGTAATCCCTCTCGGGGAGACTCGCGGAGAGGATGGTTGTGTTCGGGGTCTGCTCTCCTAGCTTTAGGAGATGTTGGTACAGAATGGCAGGTCCTTTTCACCTCAGGCTGAGGGCTTTGAAAAGTTCTACTTTCCCAAAGGAGGTCCAGTGAGTGCTTCTCAGGTGTTGTTCCAGAGTGAATCCTCTCAAAGGGGTGGGAGATCCCATCTTTTAAAAACACATGTCCATAGGTGATAGGTGATTGAACTAAAGCTAGCCTGGATTAGTGGTCCAATCCCTGCTTTTGAAAGAAGTGGACTTTGCCCTTATAACATCACACCCAAAGTGCTTTGCTGCAGAGGAAGTATAGGGGACAGGAGGAAGGGAAAGACAGAGAGAAACAAAATGGTGGAAGTGTCCTTCCATTGCAAAAATCCCTCCTTTCTACTCTAATCTTGCCTCTTTCCTTCTCACTAAGAACAAAGTCCTTTAGAGATGCAAGAACCGGGTTTGAGGCTGCTCCTACTGAATGGCTACGCTACTTTGATGCTTGGGCCCAGGACATCTGTCTTTTGTGAGTCTGTCTTTGGCAGAGGGTGTTACCTGCCCTCACAAAGAGATCAAAGAAGAGACACAGCCATTTATGTTCCTGTCCTGCCATTTGGCAGTATCAACCTGTCTGGCCAGAATACACATCACCTTCCACAGCAGAGCTGACCCTCAGTGGCTGACTCATATGCAATATCAATTTACATGTGGTTGCCACGATCATACGTCTCATCATGCACTATGCCTAAACTCAGGCATAGCTTTAGTTTAGAGTTTACCCTGCCACCATCATGGGCTACTTATGATCATTGTATTTTTGGTACAGAGGGCATGTCTTAACTGCTACCCCTGGGCCGTAGTGATTTGGCTGTTGTTGTGGCTGTCGAGTTGGGCACTGGTGACCTTCGAACCTTCTCTGTGCCACTGGTAGGGCAGGTGATGCGGACAGGCCACAGATGCATCAGGGCATAGGTACACTATTCTTTTAGCATGGAGCTTACAAACCAGAAATCTTATCAGCAGATTAGCCTTTCAGAGATTTAATTATCTGCATGATTTTATTTACTAATAGAAATATTAAAAAGCCAGGATTTTGCCCCCTTGTCAGCTGGCCATTCCTCACAACTATTTGTCTAATAAACTCAATACTACAGGTGGAAGGACACTGTGTGCTGAATGAACCATAAGCAGCATGTGATAGCCAAGCAGGACACAAGCCTTTTGTGCCTTTGTCATGCCCATCTGTTGTTATGATATAGCATCATGCAGCTCGGTTACCACCACGAAGTACAACATCTTGAGTCAATGTTTCTGTAGGCTTTGGTTGTAACCTTTCATACATATGTGGAGTGCCAGAATGGAGCGACTGAGGCTAGCCTTCACGTTATATAGTCCCAAGTCACCTTTACTTACCACCTCATTCAAACTAGCATTATATAGCAACGTGTCTAATACAAGCCTTGCTGCTTTGATTGAGGCTGAGGGAAATGCTGCATTTTGCCCACAATCACACACAACATTAGGGTGGCTCCAGGACTCACATGAGCTCCTTATTCCAATATCATTGCCTTTCAACTGACAACAAGACATTTAATTCCGTAGCTCAGTTGAAGGACTACTCCCTAGAATGCAACTGAGTTATGGCACGTCTGTGAGAAAGTCTTCCATTGTGGCAGAGGGTTTGGGGTGAGAAATACGTTAAAGTGAATGAGATATTTCTGTTCTCCAACCTGAAGTATCCATGGATTCCCAAAAGTGTTCTCTTTCCATGCCAAACTCCCCTAGTTAAACATGACCAAGAGTGTTTTATACTGGTTTTTACCCTATTCATGATTCGCTGTGCTCAGGTACAGTGCCGCCTCTGTATATCAAGCACAAGGGTGCTGGGGGGGGGGGCTTGTCCAAAATTACGTGCCCTCTGTGGACACCAACCAACATGTTGCTATTGAATAACTGCTTAGCCTGCTTGTTCATGGTAAAAAGGTCCAATGTTCCTGCTGACACAAGGCAGAGGAAGGGCTCAGAGAAGAGCTAACATCTCTTTTGTGCTTTTCTCCTCAGTCTTGTATTAACACTTTGTTTTACCTGCATGAGACTTTCATGTAGAGGTAAATCGAATGGATTGCCCTAGAATCTGCCTTGCATTAGCACACTAATGAGCAAGCGGATCCACGGAAACATATTAGCAAACAGTGTTTGCAAAGTGTAATTTACAGGCAGTGTTTACTTTTTTACCAAGCAGAGAGTAAAAGTAAAGAGGAAAGGCATGTTTTGCCTAGTTTTGCTCTTTACTTTTGTACTCTACCTTACAAAAGTAAAAAAAAATGAATGCAGGGGACCCAGCCGCATTTAAGTGCAAGCGGTGGTCACCTGCCTGCAATCTGCAATCACTTCATGACTCATTGAAGGTGCATACGTTGCAACGGTTGCATTTCTTTTCATTGTAATTGTATCAACTGGTGAAGCAGGTGGTTCACAACACGTCTCAACACAAGGAGACTCTAATATTACAACAATTTATAGCATGGAAATCTCACTTTCTTCTTTTGATATCAATGCAATTGATAATGGAAATACAATTTGGAATGTGTGGGGGTTCGACCCCCACATTAATTGCTCCTAGGGGACCCCATTTGCAGAAAGCTCCCCTTCGTGCAATTTTCCTCAGATCCACTACTGGAAAAATGAGGAGTAAAACATAGCCAAAATTGCTGTAATCTTTCACCAAGTTAGTGAACAAGTGCAAATGCTGTCTGCAAAGATTTCTATGGAAACAGCCCTCTTCTACAGGTGTTAATTTCCCTCGGATTCAATAGGAATGCTTTACATTTACGCTAGCATGAAAATCCAAGCTGCCATAAATAACTCGACATTTGAAAGTTAGAGTTGGAATTGCCGCTGACACGGCTACGATTTGCAGATCCGCAAAAATGACGAGACTCGCTAAAGGTTTTGGAAGTCGTGTTTTCTGACACTTGTATCAATTCTCCTCACCTGGAAAATGACCACCCGTCTATGTACGTAGTCCTTAATCAGAGTTCATTGCAAACATATTCTGTGTTGTGAAAATGCACTAAAGCATGAAGACATTTTAAAAAAAAGTTACTTTCCAACTGTCACATAGTGTGTGTCAGAGCAGGGCCATCTTAAGGAATCTTGGGACCCGGGGCACAGACTCCTTTGGGACCTCCTCTGAACCAAAGAAAGTACGGCATACAAAATCCCTGGTCACTGCCCCATATCGTGATCACAACCGACAGCTTGATATTTTGTCCTGTAGCAATGAAAACATGCATGGGGCTCCCTGCCAGTCCTGGAATCGGAAAATTAAACAAGCAGCATTTGAAAGGCAACATTTTCAGTCACGAGGGTAGTTGTGTTCAAGCATAGGTACAGGAAACATGTTACCAATAGCACCCACGCGAAATGCAGGGCACAGATAAGCAGCTGTATGAAAAAGGAGGCACACATACTGCAGCCTAGCAGTGTCATTAAAAGTAAACATGCTCAACCATGTAGACAGATTGCATAGATTGTGGATATAAATTAGACGCTCTAGTTTTCAAGTGGTTTTTCTATTAGTCAGCAAAGAACCACATGACTTTGTGGTGTGCAATATATCAATGGTGACAATTATTATATACAATTGTAGGCAGTAAAAAAATGTGAGACTTTTTTGAAGAGAATACATTTAGAACTAAATGACTCTTAGAGACCGAGGGCCTGATTCTCAGCTAGGTGTGCATTTTCTGAAAATGTGGGATTATGGTTCACCGATATGTTCAATAATTAGCACCTATTCTGATGATCTCAGATTTCACCAAGGGAGTTCAGGAAGCTGTATGCCTGTTGCCAGCATTGGTTTGAAACCAACCTGGCAATCACCAGCTCTACAAACAGGCTGTTTGCATGTGGATTCTTGTGTCACTGCTCAACATTAGTGGCAGTGTAAAAATGTCAGACACATAAACTACCTCCTTTGATGGTGGTCTGCTTATTGCACTTGCACTATTGTAGAGGAGTGTGACCAGAGAACAAAGGTAAGGTCGGCCACCTCCCTCTCAGTCACAACCTACCTTACACATTTACTTGTAATTTGTAATTGGTTATTTATAACACTCTTAATACCCAGAGGGTTCTAAGCACGGACCCGGGTACCAAACCTGTGTTGCGCAGCGTCATCTTGCTTCTAAGGTGAGCGCGTTGTCCCTGAGCTATCCTACTGAGACAAAAATGCATTAGTTCCCATTTACTTGTAATTGGTTATTCTAACTAGACATGTGCCTTTGCACTGAGAGAATGTGACAGAAAAATTATGTATGTCAGAAGTACGCCTGATCCTAATTGTGTTGGTTTAAGAACATATATTGCACATAATTAATAATAACTCTGCAACATTCCTATAATTACCTGATTATTGTTGGCGAGAGGGCTTGGTGCGGATTGTTCCACAGTGCTGCAGAAAGCTTAAAAATAAATGGAACGCAAAAGGGGTGTTTTTGTTCAATTGTGAATTATACAAAACTACTGCCGAAAACTTGCAGTCCCACCATTAATTAAAACAAACAGGCACCCATGACCCCCTTAGAATGAGGATCGTGCCTGGGCATCATGAAAAGTTGCAATGAAGCATGATGTTTACCACGCCCACTGTGCCTTGAATAGAATCGGGCACTGAGAGGTTTCATGCACCCGAAAGGCATAATTGAAGACTGTTATTTAGTATGTGCAGAAATATCTTTCAAATTGTATAACTAGGCAGACTTTTGTTTGCCAAATGAGCAGACTAGAAAATAGGATTGCCAGAGGTCTGTGACATTTGGCTGTCTCTCTTCCGTCTAGAAGATCTTCCACTCAAATGGCCTACATGAAAAGAAATATCAAGCACTAGGCTAAAAAACGCCACCTGAAAGCAAGAAGGTAATCCCTTTCACAGGAGAAAGCGCAGTACAACACAGTGGCATAAGATCATTTGTCCAGGATCATTATCTTCCACTGGAAAAGCCGGGATATGAGCCTCAATACTTCGGTCCAGTGTCTCGAATTTGGCAACCTAATCACCTCTCCCTACTACCACGTTATGCTCCTCATTGGGAAATGATTGCCAGTTTTAACAACCCTCATTTGGAGGAACAAAGCGCTAGACCTAAACCAGATGGATGCTATGTCACTTAGCTAGAGCTAACTGGCGCAATTAGGTTGCTGTGTAGCACACGTCAAGTGTTACTATCACAAAACAATATACACATGCAAGTGTATCAACCTGAGACATAGGAGAAGGGTGAGTTGGCCGTCCTGGAATTTTGTACTGTGATTTGGCATGTGAACACAAATCTCTATAATTAGTACCTAACAAACTGAGCTATCTTCTGAGAAATCATGGCACTCAAATTTATCAATATGCATTTCAACTTTAGGTATGGCATATGATCTATATTTAACGTACATAAGGGTAAGAATACTACAGGAGTGTGCTATCAGGACTAGACAAACTGTGTGTACTACAGTGAACACAACAAAGCATTGCAGGATTAATTGATCAGAGAAAAATGTACTGGTCAGCAACAGCCTGGCAACAGCCTGGCAGCTGGTTTGGCATCTCAGCAGCGCACCAGAAAACATTGTATGTGTATTTTAGTTTTGTAAAACAGATAGGCACTAACTGATTTCAATCAGGCAACCATGTGGATGCCCCTCCAGGGTGGCAGCCCGGGCCTTTTACCATCCCATAAAGATGTCTTGGTGCCAGAGAGCAAGTCAAACCAACTGTCTCTTGCTGCGTTACATATGCAGACACCACACCTACTTTCATCGCACATGAGAATGATGTTATTTTTTGCCCACTATCCTGCACACAGACTCTAGGACTGAAGTATGTTCATAAATGCCGTGCTACCGACTGTATATCACACATCTAGTAATAAAGGAGATGTACTGCTATTTAATGCATTTCGGTGGCGCTATGCTACTAAAGTCACCATTTTAAAAACCATTAAACACAATTGCGCCCCTTTTAGAGCCAACCTGCTGTATTTTCCAGTTGACTAATTTGGCAGGCTTTGTGCTATAATCCGAGAAATGCGCAGCCTGTCAATTGTTGGCTGGTGCAGGATTACGCTGGCCCTCTTGGGAATTTGGTTGTAAATGGAGCCTGGCTGAGTTATAAAACAAATATGAAGAAAGCAAGGCTGATAACCATTGCTCAACAGGTTCCCCGCCCTTCACAGCACACAGCTGTTGTGGCTTTCATTTTAGGAGGAGTGTTGTTTATCTTCTCAAGAGCTCTTGTGGGTCCTTAGCGGGCATTTCACTTATTCAATCACTCGAACACGGCATCCCCCATCTATCTATATTTTACAATATGTTCAAGTATTAGATGTTTTACAATTACAGCCGCTCACGGTCTCGGTAGGATAGCTCAGGTGAAACGTGTGCGTGTTAGTGGCAAGACGATGCTGAGCAACCCGTGTTCGATCCCTGGGTCGCGATTAGAACCCTCTGGGTTTTAAACGCGCTATGAATAACCCATTACAATTTTCTGCAAAATGCACTGGGCCTTCCCCACAAGCTTTAATGTGTTGCACACACCCATAGCAGGCATTGTATCAAAGTTTTTATTGCCCAGAAACAAGTCATGGCGAGGAGTGGGAAGCATACATTTCCAGCGAGGAATCATTAATGCTAAAAAACAGTTTAATATCGAACACTTGTTAAAGACCCCTCACACCCACCCCGCTAATCTCTCTTTGTGCCCTTCACCGCCATTTTGATGAGGTTTGTGTGGCAGGATGAAGGGATGTTGCCATGAAGCTGATCATTTGAAAGGTTTCATAGGTTGCGTTTGATAATAAAGGAATGTATGATATTTATAATGGGGGACGGGGGGGAACGCGAAGCGTTTCCCCCCTGGTGATTTTTGGCGCTGCACAGGCCAGCTGGCCCACACATTGAGCGCCCTATGGGGTGTTTAAGGGGGCAGGGAAGGTTCTGGAGCAGGCGACGGTTAGGACGTGCGTTTGTCCTGGTTGCCTGCTACGAGCCTTCCCAGCATCTGGGCCTAGTGTGGTGTCGGTGAAGGTGTGGTAGGGTTCCTAGTTAGTGCGGGCAGGTTAGGTTTAGTTTGGTTGACAATATATAATAAAAAATATATATGTATTTTTTGATACATAGTCAGGGGTACCGTATATAAGGTACCCCCTTACCCCAGTCCGCTGTGCGTTGTTATTAGCAGGTCCTCTGGTGTGTGGGAGGGTGCATTATCTTGTTCGGAAACTTTTGTGGCGTCGGGCGGGGAGCTGCTCGCAGATCCTCGAATTTGCATTTAGGCCCCCGCGGCTGGGAGGGCAGCGGGTCGTCCTGGGTAGTTTTTCTCGAGCGGTGGTGCCTCTTTCGTAGGGACATATTTTAGGCAGTTAGTATTTTCCGGTGCTGCCATTCCCACGTTAGAACTGTGTCATTCTGCCCAGTACAGCGCGGTTGCTGTGTGCGGCCTGAGGTGGCAGTGTGGTCTCCTTAAAGGGGCCGCACTGTTATTATTCCGGCTGGTAGAGGAGTTTTCTTTCCTTTGAGTTTGTTTTCCCACGCCAAATATGTAGCGTGGCTTTATCGGATTTGGGGAAATATATAAATATATACATATTAATTATCTTCAGTTAGGAATTTAGGGCCTGATTTCTGCACGCAGGGAATATTGCTTGCTTTAATGCTCCTGTGGTTACAGGCTAGCTGGTGTCAAGAAATCAATAATTAAACATATGATAAGCTTTATGTAGGCAGGCAATCCAGCATTTTATTGGTCCAGGCAGTTTTGTCAGTTGGCCATTTTTCAATTAGAAGCTGGATTGGTTTATTTCAGGGGTCATTCTGGCATTATTGGCACCAGGTTTTCTTGGTTGCTCAGCGCTTCAAAAGGGGGGAAGGCGCGGGGCTAGTCAGGTGGTTCAACCGGGCGTTGTGCAGGTGCATAGTACCACTGCTCAAGCAGGATGGTGGGTCAGGGATCTAAAAAGATGGACCTGGTGGATGCGAGGGTTGTGAGGGAAGCCTTGGAGATCATTAGCAGGGTTTACAAAGCCCAGCTGGAGGGGCCTGTGGGTGAGGTTACGGTTGAAGGGGAGGTAGGTGCAGGTAGACCACAGCGGAGAGCAGTGGCAGATGGGGCGCTCGCGGCAGTGGTAGCTTGCAGCCCCTCGGCGGACAGGGGGGAGGCCTGGGAGTCCAGGGGTAGGAAGATGCGCAGGGACATTGCCAAGGGAGTGTCCGGGGGGGGAGTGCAGTTGGGTGAGAGACCAGATATGGGTTTGGGGGATAATGACCAGGTGGTTGAAGGGGACATTAGGAGTGTACAAAAAGGTGTAGGTTGGGTCGGGCATGAAGGTGAAGGTGACGGGGCACAGAGAGGGGTGACAGGGTAGAGGGGCAAGGGAGGTAAATATGTGCAGAAGAGTGCGGGTGGAAGGAGGAGAGAGCGGTCCCCATCAATTAGTGAGGTTAGGGACGGGCGTGGAACAGCTCCCCCCCGGTTAGGAGGATTTCGGGCGGAGGGCACAGAGCAGCCCCTGCTATGGCAGAGGAGGAATATGGAGAGGGTTTAAGAACGGCCCCTCCACGAACTACGCGAAGACAGTCTAGAGGGTACAGCACAGCCCCTAGCGAGAAAGACCACAGGGTGGAGGAGAGGACCCCTCACCCGAGAGAAGAGGACCAGTAAGGGGTTTCTGCGGCCCTGCCGAGACGATGCCGACAGAGTGGTGGGGCAGAGGCCACAGACTCTCAAGAGGGGGATCTGCACGGCCCGAGCATGTGCTCGCAACAGCAATGGTATTTCATGGGGGATGATGAAGGGATGGAAGAATATGTGGGGCAGTGGGAGGATGATGGATATAGGGCAGTAAGGGGGAGGGGGAGAGTGAGAAGGGGCTTTAGATGGGATTGTGAAAGACAGGAGCAAGGGGGCTGGGGCGCTAGAGGTCAGGGGATAACTGGCTGGGTGAGACTGCTGACATATTTTGTCCCCGCAGCAGGAGCCCATTAAGGAAGGAGACGAGGAGCATCAGAGTGGAGGCCAGGCTGCAGACGGGCGATGTCAGGGCAGAAAGAGCTGAGCGGGAAGGGGACTGGTCAACTGCATGGCAGAGGGGGGACCCGAGAATGGGGGCAAGATGGGAAGGGTCAGGATTGCAAGGGGCGAGGAGAGAGATTGGTGTACAGGCTATTGGAGCCGTAGCTGGAGCAAGGGAGAATTGCTTGGTGGAGGTGCAGACACACAAGGTGATTGAGCCATTGGCGCTCGAGGTACAGGTTTCAAAAGAAAAAGAGGCAGAGGTGAAGGGCAAGGAGAAAAAGCTACCATACATGGGCATCACAAAACATTTTGGAGCACATTTGATGACAACAACAAAGGATAAGATACAGGCAGGGGAATTTGTGGATGTGTTTAAGTTGCTTCATAGGGATGTGAGAGCCAAAGAGGGTTCTAAGGAGGAAGAGAGGGAGCTGGCCTCGCGGCCAAGGGTACCAGTGACGATTGAGAATTGGATGTCAGCATTTATTATCTATGCGAGTGTCTACTGTGAGAAATTTCCAGAGAGATGTGTGGCGCTGTTGAAGTACATGGACATGATTAGAAAGGCATTCACGGGTTTTAAGGCCTTAGTGTGGGTGCGTTATGATGAAGAGTTTAGAGCAAGGTTGGCGGAGGACAGTAAATCGGTTTGGGGGGAGATATATATGATCTCTGGTTGCAATGGATGGCGCCAACGAGGCCAGCTCTAACGGTGCACACGGCATGCGGCTTACCCGTGCCTTATCGGGCCTTTAGTGGTGGCCCCGCCCCGGAAGGGGTGGGGGGAGGAGGCACGGGTCAGCCCTCAGCAGCATGTTGGGCTTTCAATAAAGAAGGCTGCACGAGGATAATGTGCATATTTAAATACAATTGCAGCAGGTATGCGGGTCAGCATTCGATTACACAGTGTTTTCAGACAGGGGAAAGGGGGAAAGGCTGAAGAGCGGGGCAAGGAGGTGGGGAGGAAAGACATTAGGGCAGTTAAGGTGGGGGGTTTCAGTGTGGGGCATCAGTTTATTGGAAAAGGAGGGGGGGCGCAATGTTTGGGGGGAGGTTTTGGGGGGCGATACCAAGGGTGTAGGAGAGGGGTGAGGAGGAAGACTCTTAGGTAGGGCGGCGGAGGGCTGCGGGGGGATGTAATTGTGAAAAATGTTAGGGGGTGGGGGCTGTCATTGGGAGGGCGTGGACGCAGGGGCGAAGCCCTCACGCTTGCTGCACGACAAGGTAACAAGCTTTGGGGGGACAGGAGAGTGTTATAGCGGCACAGAGTAGATTCAGAGAGAAGAACAGAGGTTAAGAGGATATTACAACTTCGAGCGTACGGTAGTAGCCACGGTTCTCAGGAGGGGCAGGATTGAGGGAACATGCTATGGTGGGAATTGAGTACGCACAGCACGTGAGGAACTGGGCTCGTTGTATGGACGGGGGTGCAGGAGTGCCCCTGCTGCAGCCCGGTGAAGTGAGGAGATATGACTGCATGGACGGGGGTGCACCAGGGCCCCTGGTGCAGGTGGGAAACATTGTTTAATGGATGCAAGGCACTGGAAGAGTAAATTATAGGGTTTTGACTGCATGGACAGGGGAGCAGGTTTGGCCCCTGGTGCAGTGGTGGAGAGGAGTAATGTGAAAAAGGGCCTGCATGGACGGGGGTGCACGTGGGACCCCAGAACAGGGTGGGCAACACGGGGCAATAGTGGAAAGGTGATGAAGGGTGGGTTGCAAGGGTGAACAGGAGAGTAAGAGGATAGAGGTGAAAGGTGGACTAAGTTGGGCTAGGTATATTGTTTAAACGATGGGTGTTAGGGTGCAATTTATAGGGGGACGGGTAGGAAAGGACCTGGGGGTGTTTCCATTCCATAGTGGGAATAAGGAGGTGGTCAGGTGACAATGGGTTGTCTGAGTAAGGTGTGGGTAGCGGTGGGGGAAAAGGAGTAGGAGTTTGAAACTCATTGGTTTAGGAGGGGTGCGGCATCTGAAGGTAGTGGGTTGGGCTTATCCGAAGAAGGTGAAAAGTTTGGGTCGGGGCAGGTCTGGGAGGTACAAAGGGGATATTACAAACTTGGTAAGGGGCAGTTTGAAATATGGTTGGGGGCTAGGGGAGGGCAGAATGTGGTGGGGTGGTCGTGACTGGAAAGTGACATTGTAATTTCTTTTTCAGATGCTGCGCAGAGGCCGGGGGAGATGCCACAGATTTGGTTTGTGGGACACTCTATGGTCCATTGGGTGTGAAGGAGGCGGAGAAAAGAGTTTTTGGCAGTCAATTGGGTTGCAGCTACAGAGTGGCATTTGTAAGGTGGCCCGGTTTAGGGGGGTTTTGCTGGGATCAGCTGCTGCCTATGTTGGCGTGGCTGAAGGAATGCTACGGGTCTCCAGAGGGGGTGATAATTATGCAGGTGAAAATGACCTAGTAAGAGACACAAGTGGGGCTCTTATTAGAAAAATGGAAAGGGAGTTGGTATGGGTCTGGGAAATGTGGTCCACAGCACATGTAGTTTGGACTAAGCGGTTGCAGCAGAGAGTTTGGAGGGCAGCGAGAAGTGAGGGAGCAATAGAGCAAGAAAGGAAGGGAATAAATAGAGAAATGTAAAATGTTGTGCCCTGGCGTCGGTGAAGGTTTTAGAGCACAAATAAATAGTTTATGAGGGCTTCAAGATTATCAGAGAGGAGGGCGTTCACCTGTCAATTTTCGGGAATAGTTATTACGTGACGGATTTTGACCTTGCAGGTGGAAGAGATAGTAAGGAGTAGGGAGTAGAAAAAGGTGGGTGGGGCAGAAAGAAGACCTCGATGGAGGGTTTTTCTGTTGCAAGGGGCCTGGCCCCTTTAGATGAGGGGGGAGTGAAGCACAATGGAGGAATAGCATGGGAAAGGATGGGGGTGGTGCTGTTTGCACAAACAGGCTACCCCAGGGGAACAGGTTTTGAAGATGGAGGGGCATGGCCCCGGGGAGAAAGCAGGATGCCTTGAGAAGATGGTAAGGAGACGGTAGGGACCAAGGGATAGGTAGGGAGGAAGTGGATCTAATTAATTATTTATTTGTTGGGGGAAATGAAAGTGCTGAATTATTAAATTGGCTGTTTAAACATTTTTATTAGTCTGTAAGGCCAAGGAGCCAGGTTAGTGGTTATTTGTGAGTTTTGACCTCTCACATTAAAGCAACCTTTTCTACTACAAGCGAGTCTGGGTGTTTTGTGTATTAAGCCAAAAGAGGGGCCTTGGGGGGAACGTGAAGCATTTCCCCCTGGTGTGATTTTTGGCACTGCACAGGCCAGCGAGCTGGCCCACGCATAGTGCGCCCTGGGGGGTATTGAAGGTGGCAGGGAAGGTTCTGGAGCAGACGACGGTTAGGACCTGCGTTTGTCCCTGCCCTCCCACTCCATTATTCTAGTAGGTGGATGGTTTTAAATTTCCAGTTAAGGGGGGGGGGGTTCTATTTTAATTAGGAAGTTTTTTGTCAGTTTTCCACCTCAATAGTTTCTTGAGTCTTAGTTGTTAAGGGTCGTAAAGGGTTTTTGGACAGTTTTGTTGTGAAAGGCTGGGGCATTAGTTGGGGAAGTTGTGATGTAAAGTTTTGTTGCTGATGTGGCAGGTCAGCCTGGCTGCAGGTCATAGGAAGAAGGAGTTTGGTATAAAGGGGAGTTCTATGGTATTGAGGTTGTTGGTTGCCGGGGGCCCCTTTAGATGAGGGGGGAGTGAAGCACAATGGAAGAATCATGCGGGAAAGGATGGGGGTGCTGCTTTTTGCACAAACGGGCTACCCCAGGGGAACAGGTTTTCAAGATGGAGGGGCATGGCTACAGGGAGAAAGGGGGACTCCTTGAGAAGATGATAAGGAGACAGATTATTTATTTGTCGGGGGAAATGAAAGTGTTGAATTATTAAATTGGTTGTTCAAACATTTTTGTTAGTCTGTAAGGCCAAGGAGCCAGGTTAGCGGTTATTTTTGAGCTTTGGCCTGTCACATTAAAGCAACCTTTTCCGCTACAAGCGGTGCACAAGCGAGACTGGGTGTTTTGTGCAGTAAGCCAAAAAGTTCACTAACGGAGAAATCATTCTCAAAAAATCATTCTCGGATAGCAGAAAAGTTGGAGGCGGCTTTATTATCTTTCATGACAATATTTGCTCCCCCGAAACCTCCCCCCAAACCCGCACCCACCTCTCGCAACAACCTGATCCTCCAATAGACATCCACTTTCGTAGGTCAATCCCATGTGTCCTATTCAAAACCAGAACATATGAGAATGAAAAGATACCTATTAGATCTGGAGAAGGTGGCCTCCCAGTAAAGCTCCTGTTGGCGGATAGCCAAAATTACCTTCTTCTGCTGCTACACGTGCAGGTGTCTTTCCATGATCTCGTTTCCAAGACTACATTCCCAGTTTCCCACATCAAGTGACCCCCTTAGGAGGCTGCCCATTTAAAACCCTTTACTCTACATTTCAAGTTCCATTGACATAATGTGAAATGACTTACTCTAGCGAAAAGTGAACACATACATTGAAAGGAAAGATTTACTTTTCGAAGTGAAGTCCATACAAATTGACCTAGCTACAAGGACAAGTTAATGTGGCATTCAGAATGAAACATTGGACTGCAAAGGGCTAAATAGTCACGTGACAGAGGAGCTACAAGTGAAAAACAACTATTCAGTCACACCTTCTAGGCACTGGGACATCTGTTAAAGCTTGGACATCAGTATGTTTCTGTTTGCCTACCTGTTCTTTTCATTTATTTATTTATATTTATGCTTTCACTCACCCCCACATTTTCTCACTTCTCTCTTCATGTTCTCTCTCTCTCACACACACACCTTGAACACATGAGACCACTTTGTTATGCTGTTTGTCATGTCATTTCTAGGTTCCTAGCAGGCACTGGTGCTTAATCCTCAGCCTTCTTCCACGTTTTTGTCATGGATAGTTGTTCAGTTGGATTGAAGCAAAGCAAGGGGTTTCACAAATATGGAGATGTTGGAGCAGTAGAAAAGCAGATAGAGCTGTCCCTTACAAATGAGTCACAGTGTCTGTAAATTTCAGACATTCGGCCTATTCTTCTGCTGCAGAAGTCCCAGACAATAACCGAAGCACCACTGCTTTGGCTGTTCCCAGGTCATTCTCCTCATTGCCTGAAATAGGAGGATCCAGAGCCGGGATGCACCGCACATGTGGTGTGGTTCTTGGAAAGAAGCTCTTCAAAGAGCTCCTCCATGGGAGTCACTGTATGTGTGCCGTTAATCACTATGTTCTCCGCTCTGCCGGAAATGCCTGGGGAATGCCCACAGTGGGTAGAATCCATGGCTCCCCAGCATCATGTACACCAACCCACAACCCAATGCCCTTAAATGATTGTCTGTGATGGATGTTTCTCAAGACCACACATATAGTCAATTCCGGTGATTAAACAAGGCACGAGGTGGCACAAAATACCTCCAGACATTTGATGAATAATTGTCATTTCAGCTCTCTGTGGAGCAGCGAGGCATCTGAGAGAGGAGGATCATCAGGCAGTGTTCCAACATGTCTGCCATAATGCTGGCGCAATTTGGATGTGGAGAACCATGGAGGAACGTCTTCTCTCCACTGTTTGCCTCTGCAATGCACCATCAAGATTGAGGGTGGGAATGTGCAGTCCAGGGTGATATGATTTGCTTTTTTTTTTAATTACTTGTGTGTAATCGCGTTGCGATTTTTACAAGAAAGATGCTACTTGTTGTGTTAAACCATAGAATGGTGATCAGTAAGGCAAAAGGCACGTCAGTCTTCTGGCCAGAGATGATCAGTTCAGTTCACTCAGTTTGCCTGTGAATTGATCTTTTGGAAGGCACTTTCTAAAATGTTTGCCATAGCAATAGTCCATTTAATATTTTCACCGGACATCAGCCTATTCCACCATACTGATTCTACTGATTCTTCAGCACCTGTGAAATCTGTGCACAAGCTGTTCAGGTAAGGCGCTCTTTCCTCTCTCAGGTCGGGGCATTGTAACAGGAGGTGCCTTAGGGTTTCAATTTGGTTTGGATGGGCGCATAGTCTGCATTCTTTATTGTTTGTCTGTAGCCTAATTGCTAGAATTTCACGGATTGGGAGCAGATTAAAACGTGCCCTCATGTACGTCTTCCTTAATTGTTTGTTTGGGAATTTGATGCAGTAGGCCAGCGGCATTTTCGATCTGTTAAAATTAGGAGGCAGGTGCTTTGCATGTTTGTTGGCTTGGGCTTTATCGATGGTGTCAATCCAATCTTGGCCTTACATTTTATATTTGACTCTCACTGGGTTAGTTATTAAGTCGTCTTCTGTACATGCAATCTCGGACAGCTTTGCCTTTAGCTTATCTACCCAGATGTTTAGAATGGTCAAATGCTGATTCGCTATTTCTGTCACAATGATCTTATATATTGGAAGGGTGCCCGGTAGAAGTGTGTTCCTAAATAACTACATTGAGCTTTGCTCTACTGTTGCTTCCAGGGATAACAGACCCAGGTCTCTCCTTATGGTCGCTATCTAACCGAGTTTGGCAGGCCCAAGACTGATTTCCATAAATTTATGCCAGATTGAGGCCGGCATATTCAGAGTCATGCCCATTCCGTAGGACAGAGTTGGCACAACTTTTCCTTTATAGAACTGAATCACTGGCACTAGTGAGAATTTGCCATATTTTCTGTCAATTGTCCTCATTTGTGCCGCAAGGTTCTTTGCTTTTTCCCAAAGTGTTTCTTGCATTTTTGATTCTTTCGCAGAGTGATCAATAAAAACTCCCAGATGTTTAAAATGCGGAACGACTTCGATGTTCACCTTGTCCAGAGACCATTTTTGGTTATGCTTGTTTTTTGAGTGACGCTTTCTGAGGATCATTATCTTTGTTTTTGATTTGTTTATTTTCAGGTTGTTTAGTTCCATGTTGTGAGCCAAGTTGGTAAATTGGCGCTGCAGGCCAATTTCGGTCTGATCCAGCAGGATCATATCGTCTGCACATAGTATACGTGACACGTTGACATTTCTCAGCTTGGAAGCAAAGGATCTGATAGATAATTCAGCTTCTTTGTCGTCACCCAAAAAAGCGATGAATAGCGCTGGCGCTAGTGGGCACCCCTGCTTTACCCCACGTTCAGATGGAATTTCTTTTGATAGCAAGCCTTGGCGGTTTAAACAGACTCTTAGTTTGGTGTTCGTATGGAGAGCCATCACTGGATCAAGCACTTCTCTCGGGCAATTCCATTTTTTCAGCTTAGTCCACAGGATTTTTCTGTCCACTTTATCGAAGGCCTGTGAAATGTCTACGAATGCCAGAAAGACTGTCGGAGCACCTTGCTTGATCTTAGATTTTATTAGATTTAACAGTAAGATATTGACTGTGGTACTTCCGTTTTTTAAGAATCCCATTTGAAACGGGTCGTTGGCCGGTTGAAGATTATTTGAGTATAGTCGGTATAGTTGTAGCATGTGAAGCCGTGTTTTTTGATGAGTTTGATTAGTAGGTACATGTAGATGTTGAATAGAAGCGGGGAGAAGGATGAACCTTGGGGTACTCAGCACGTGGTGGCTCTAGGTTTGGATTTAAAAGGTTTCATCCATACGGTTTCTGTTCTGTTTGTTAGGAAGGATTTGATCCATAGTAGGACGGTGTCTGTTATCCCTAGTCCTTCTAGTCTCTTTATGAGGATGTCGTGGTTGACAGTGTCGAAAGCTGCAGATAGATCAAGGAGAATCAGGGCGGGGCTGTTGTCCGAGTCTGCGTTAGTTTTTAGGTCGTACCATGTTGAGAGGAGAGCTGATTCTATGTCTTTGAGTAGCGGCTTAATGTAAGCTGATTTGAACGCCTGTGGTACTTTACCTGTTGCGATTGAGAGGTTGAGGAGATTCCTGTGGTATTCCATGGGGGTTCCTTGTTTGAGAATTTTTTTGTATATGTCTGGGGAGGTAGGGTCTTCACGAGAGCCTGATTTGTTGCTTTGGTTTACCAGTTTGACGAAAGCCTCAACTCATATTTCTGGGAAGCTTCGTAGCTTGTTTGGGTGTTCCTTGTCGGTGTCGGTGGGGTTTGAGCTGTGGTCGCTTAGTCTGTTTTGTATGGTGTGTTGAGTGGAGGTTATTTTGTTTTTGAAGTGGTCTCCTAGGTCATCGCAAAGTTTCATCAATGGGATTGGTGTGTTGTTGCAGCCCGGTGGGTTTTTTATTGCGTTTATGATTTTGAAGAGTTCTTTTTGGGCATTTGGTGCTCTGAAGATTCAGTTATCGTAATGTTTCCTCTTCGCTTTTTGTATTTCATTTTTATTTGAGCGTATCTGTTGCAGGAATTTCAATTTGTTTGCAGTGGTGTTGTTGGTCCTCCATTCAGATTCTAGTTTTCGGGTTTTTCTTTTCATGGCGTTGAGTAGTGGGGTGAACCATTTTGCTGTTGTTTTCTTACGTGATGGGGTGAACGGCTTTTCTTTGGCAATGTCATCTGGAGTTGTTGCCATCCAGGTATGGAGTAGGGCAACTTTTTTGTCTAGGTCTGCTTCTTCCATGGTTGATGCTTGTGGTTTGCTGAGTTCTAGAAGCTCGGTTAGGTTGGAGTTTTTCTATGGTTCTCCAATTTCTTTTCATCATGATCAGTGTTTTTTCTTGTTGCTTTTTTGTTGGAGCGGCTGTTGTGATTATGAATGGAATGATGAGGTGGTCGCTCCAGATTATTTGAATTGGGGGTGCCGTGGTGATGAGATCCTTTTTGACAAAGAGTGTGTGTGTCCTGCTGAGTGTGTTGTTCTTTTGACTAGTTGTTGTAGGTTCATGGCTGCTAGTTGGGTGGTTAAGGATTTTTGTGTGGTTGTGGTTTCTTCGTCGAACCAGATGTTGAAGTCTCCGAGGTTGATCAGATGATTGTACTTGATGGCTAGGATGGTGATTGCCTCCGTGAATGCATCTATGAAAGTTGCATCGTGGGTTGGTGGTCTGTATATCAGTATGAATTTCAGGTTAGTTTTGAGGTTTACTGATAGCCGTAGTATCAAGGATTCACATTTATCGATGTTTAGTGGATCTTCCATTTTGATAGCCAGTTGCTCCTTGTGGATGATCGCTAGTCCCCCCCCCCTCTTTTGGATTTACTGTTTGCTTGGATGCATTTGAAGTTTTCAGCCAGGCAGTTGTTGAGGGTGGTCTTGTAGTTGTCATCTAGCCATGTTTTGGTTACAAATAGGATGTCTATGCCTCCTTCTGATAGGAGGTCGTATATTTCAGTTGAATGCTTGGACATTGACCTTGCGTTTATTAAGTTACAGTGGATTCTCTGGGTGTGATTTTGTTTTGAGGTTATTCGTTGTTCAAGTTTGTAGTTGTCTGGTCGTGGTGTTTCCGCATTGATGTTGGTAGGATGAAGAAGGGCGACGGCTGCTTCTTCATTGAAGCGGTCCAATAGGTTGATGATAGGGCTGATAAGTCGTGGTGTTTCTGCTGCGATGCTGCTCGGATGAAGATCAGCAATGGCTTCTTCATTGAGTCCGATTGTTGGGTGGGAGGTAGCATTGTTGGTTGTCGGGGTTTCGCCGTATTGTGCGGGATGTAGTATAAATCGCTGGTGCCCCTCTGTTCTTGTGATGTAAGCGGTAATGGGGTTGGAACCCTCCCACTCTCTTGTTGAGTGCTCCCATCTTTTTCCCGGGTGTTTCGGGAAGATCTTTGCATGTCTCGAGGTTTCTGAATTGAGGTGTCGGTTTTCCGTGCTTGTTGACAGGTAAGGTGTGAGGTATAAGGATTTTTTCTCTTACAGATTTATTTCCGGTTATGGCTGCGTTCGGCGTGTTTCCTTCCAATGGGGCTGCTTCTTCTGGGTTCTGTCGGTGTTGTGTGTTCGCTTCTCTTGTTGCACAATCTTGTTCTCTTTCTCGACGGCCTTTTCTGGGTCGGGCCATTTTTCAGTTTAAGGTGCCGGCATAGTAGGGTAGTTGGTCCTCTATGCTGTGTTGTGCAGGTGCAGTGATCTTGGTTTTTCCTTCTCTGGATATGCTGGGGTGCTCTCTGTTTCAGTCTGTCATTTCTGTCAGTGGGTAGGGTGTGTTTCCTAAGGGTGCACTGTTCGGGAGGGTTAGGGTGTTAACGGTCTGGTGGAATGGGACTTAATTAAGGTAGGTGGTGATGGGTTTCTGGGATTAATAGAGTACTGAACTAAGCACACTTAGATTAGGGGCCCTGTATATTGGGAGAAAGGCTTACGCTTAGGAAGGCGGCAGAGTTCTGGACCTTACACAGCTAGATTTGAGGGTCAGTTGAAGCTGTGGAGCACAAAAACAAACACTGCTAGATCTGGGAGTCCTGCACAGTGGACGTCTCCCTGAACTTGGGTTCACTGCGGTGAGCTAGTCATGTAGGTTCAGGGGGGGATGTAATAGTTGAGGAGTGAGTTTGAGGGCGCAGCTAGGACTTACTCCCTTGATGCGATCCGGGCACACCAAGGTCCTGCTGGATTTGAGAGGCAGACCTCTTTATGCAGTCTGAGTGTCAAACAATGCAATCAGGACACAAGGCCCAAGTGGATTTGAGAAACCTGTGTAGCGGGAGAGAGCCCTATCAATGCATTCTAAACATCATACAATGCAGTTAGGAGACAGAACCCCTGCTGAACCAGCGAGACCTGTGTAGTGGGAGAGGGGCCTATCAATGCAATCTAAATATCATACAATGCAGTGTGGACACAAAAGCCCAACCAGACTTGCGAGACCCGTCTAGTGGGAGGGAGGCCTATTAATGCAGTCTAAACATCATACGATGCAATTTGGAGACAGAACCTCTGCTAAATTTGAGAGACCTGTATAGCGGGAGAGAGGCCCATCAATACAATCTAGCCATCACACAATGCAATCTCGATACAGAACCCCTGCTAAACTCGAGAGACCTGTATAGTGCAACTATACCACAGATACGCTTTTAAGGACACTTTCTAAATGCAGGTATACCATGGATATGCTGTTTAGGCACACTTTCCTAAATGTAATAATATGAGATATGCTGTTAGGCAAATTTTCTAAATGCAACTGTACCACAGATATGCTATTGGCAGGTTTTCTAAATGCAACTGTACCGCAGATATGCTATTAGGCAAACTTTCTAAATGGAACTGTACCATATTTATGCTATTAGGCAAACTTTCTATATGGAATTACACCACAGATATGCTATTAGGCAGACTTTCTATATGCTACTACACCACAGATATGCTATTAGGCAAACTTTCTAAATGCAACTGTACCATATTTATGCTATTAGGCAAACTTTCTATATGGAATTACACCACAGATATGCTATTAGGCAGACTTTCTAAATGCAACCGTACCACAGTTATGCTATTAGGCAAACTTTCTATATGGAATTACACCACAGATATGCTATTAGGCAGACTTTCTAAATGCAACCGTACCACAGTTATGCTATTAGGCAAACTTTCTATATGGCATTACACCACGGATATGCTATTAGACAGACTTTCTAAATGCTACTACACCACAGATATGTTATTAGGCAGATTTTCTAAATGCAACTGTAGCACAGATATGCTATTAGGCAAACTTTCTATATGGAATTACACCACGGATAAGCTATTAGGCAGTTTTCTAAATGCAACTGTACCACAGATATGTTATCAGGAGAACTTTCTATATGGAATTATACCACAGATATGCTATGAGGCAAACTTTCTATATGGAATTACAACCCAAATATGCTATTGGCAGGTTTTCTAAATGCAACTGTACCACAGATATGCTATTAGGTGAACTTTCTATATGGAATTATACCACAGATATGCTATGAGGCAAACTTTCTATATGGAATTACACCACGGATAAGCTATTGGCAGGTTTTCTAAATGCAACTGTACCACAGATATGCTATTAGGCCGACTTTCTAAATGCTTCTACACGAGAGATATGCTATTAGGCAAACTTTCTTTATGGAATTACACCACAGATATGCTATTGGCAGGTTTTCTAAATGCAACTGTACCACAGATATGCTATTAGGCGAACTTTCTATATGGAATTACACCTAGATATGCTATTGGCAGATTTTCTAAATGCAACTGTAGCACAGATATGCTATTAGGCAGACTTTCTATAGGGAATTAAACCACAGATATGCTATTGGCAGGTTTTCTAAATGCAACTGTACCACAGATATGTTATCAGGAGAACTTTCTATATGGAATTATACCACAGATATGCTATGAGGCAAACTTTCTATATGGAATTACAACCCAAATATGCTATTGGCAGGTTTTCTAAATGCAACTGTACCACAGATATGCTATTAGGTGAACTTTCTATATGGAATTATACCACAGATATGCTATGAGGCAAACTTTCTATATGGAATTACACCACGGATAAGCTATTGGCAGGTTTTCTAAATGCAACTGTACCACAGATATGCTATTAGGCCGACTTTCTAAATGCTTCTACACGAGAGATATGCTATTAGGCAAACTTTCTTTATGGAATTACACCACAGATATGCTATTGGCAGGTTTTCTAAATGCAACTGTACCACAGATATGCTATTAGGCGAACTTTCTATATGGAATTACACCTAGATATGCTATTGGCAGATTTTCTAAATGCAACTGTAGCACAGATATGCTATTAGGCAGACTTTCTATAGGGAATTAAACCACAGATATGCTATTGGCAGGTTTTCTAAATGCAACTGTACCACAGATATGTTATCAGGAGAACTTTCTATATGGAATTATACCACAGATATGCTATGAGGCAAACTTTCTATATGGAATTACAACCCAAATATGCTATTGGCAGGTTTTCTAAATGCAACTGTACCACAGATATGCTATTAGGTGAACTTTCTATATGGAATTATACCACAGATATGCTATGAGGCAAACTTTCTATATGGAATTACAACCCAAATATGCTATTGGCAGGTTTTCTAAATGCAACTGTACCACAGATATGCTATTAGGTGAACTTTCTATATGGAATTATACCACAGATATGCTATGAGGCAAACTTTCTATATGGAATTACACCACGGATAAGCTATTGGCAGGTTTTCTAAATGCAACTGTACCACAGATATGCTATTAGGCCGACTTTCTAAATGCTTCTACACGAGAGATATGCTATTAGGCAAACTTTCTTTATGGAATTACACCACAGATATGCTATTGGCAGGTTTTCTAAATGCAACTGTACCACAGATATGCTATTAGGCGAACTTTCTATATGGAATTACACCTAGATATGCTATTGGCAGATTTTCTAAATGCAACTGTAGCACAGATATGCTATTAGGCAGACTTTCTATAGGGAATTAAACCACAGATATGCTATTGGCAGGTTTTCTAAATGCAACTGTACCACAGATATGTTATCAGGAGAACTTTCTATATGGAATTATACCACAGATATGCTATGAGGCAAACTTTCTATATGGAATTACAACCCAAATATGCTATTGGCAGGTTTTCTAAATGCAACTGTACCACAGATATGCTATTAGGTGAACTTTCTATATGGAATTATACCACAGATATGCTATTAGGCCGACTTTCTAAATGCTTCTACACGAGAGATATGCTATTAGGCAAACTTTCTTTATGGAATTACACCACAGATATGCTATTGGCAGGTTTTCTAAATGCAACTGTACCACAGATATGCTATTAGGCGAACTTTCTATATGGAATTACACCTAGATATGCTATTGGCAGATTTTCTAAATGCAACTGTAGCACAGATATGCTATTAGGCAGACTTTCTATAGGGAATTAAACCACAGATATGCTATTGGCAGGTTTTCTAAATGCAACTGTACCACAGATATGCTATTGGCAGGTTTTCTAAATGCAACTGTACCACAGATATGCTATGAGGCAAACTTTCTATATGGAATTACACCACGGATAAGCTATTGGCAGGTTTTCTAAATGCAACTGTACCACAGATATGCTATTAGGTGAACTTTCTATATGGAATTACATCACAGATATGCTATTAGGCAGACTTTCTACATGGCATTACACCACAGATATGCTATTGGCAGGTTTTCTAAATGCAACTGTACCACAGATATGCTATTAGGCAGACTTTCTACATGGAATTACACCACAGATATGCTATTGGCAGGGTTTCTAAATGCAACTGTACCACAGATATGCTATTAGGCAGACTTTCTATATGGAATTACACCACAGATATGCTATTGGCAGGTTTTCTAAATGCAACTGTACCACAGGTATGCTATTAGGCAGACTTTTGAAATGGAAACTAGACCACAAAAGGAAGAGTTTATAACAGTTTAGCTTCCTGGGTTGAGTAATAAGGTAGTATGGTGTGAAGTAATTGCTTCTGTCCCCGCCCTTACCACACTTACTTATTGTTGGCTTATATGTGTCATAGGTTGTTCCACAGAGATGTCATCAATCACATCTGCTAGTTGTTTGCAGAAATTTGCTTTAGAGGTTTTTTGGGGGTTCCAGTATACGTTTATGATGGCTAGCTGTGACGTTAGGCCGCCTCTGTGACTAGGATCTTGTTGGGTCCATGAAGTTAGCACTGCTAGGATGCCATACGCCTCTGTTATTTTTTTAGTGATCTTAATTCCAGAACCCAGCCGTATTGCCACTAGGAGACCTGATGACGGCCGCCCAAACAGGCCTATTGACGCCAGAGAAAATTCAATCTCAAAGCCGTCCAAAGAAGGTTTTTTCATTAACCAGGTTTCCTGGAGGCATAATATGTCAAAAGCCCCCAGGTCCTGGTTATTTGGGTTAGTTAGGTGGCCATGGCCTCTCGTGTTCTACGAGGCCATTGTCAAACAAGTTGGCGCAGGGACTTCTTGCGAGCTGTTCGAGAGTGACCGTTCTGCGGTCGGATCGAATAGTGATTGCTATCTGGCCTGGTTAGGCTTTAGCGCCCCTTTCAGCCATTTCCATGGGCCTTTGGGGGTCTTTGTTTCAAGGTTGTCAGAAGATTTTACTCCCCCCTGAGAGGATTTTTTAAATTCTTTCTCCGATCTTGTTTGTTCCCCGTGGGTAGTCCTACTCCGAATGCGTTCTTGGGCCCTTGAGATGTGGCTCCGGTTGTAGGTTTTGTCAGACCTATGTGCAGTGAATCTTTTTTTTTCACTGCTGTATTTATCTATACTCCTTATGTTCTCCCTTCTTTCAGCCAGTTGGCCATGCGCTCCTTGCTGGTAATCATAGTCTTGGGAGGACTGTCTTGCACCTTGTCTTTTTCGATTGTAAAGGTCTTGGGTTTTTGATATGTAGTGGCATTTTTGATCCCCACTGGCAGTCAGTTGATGTGATTTGTTGTCTTTCTCCTTTCTGCTGGAAATGAACTGTTAGCCCAATGTCTACTTCTTTTAATGTACTCTTTAATGCCACGTTTCCTACGGAAATGATCTTTCAATGACAATATTTTGACACTTTCCGCAGTTGGATGCAAACTTTTTTTTTGTTTTCTTTTAAAATTCTAATACTCCAAGGTACAGCAAATAAAAGAAAGAAAAAAATGATTTTAAACCTCTTTCTGCTTTGACACGATTTTTCTGCCGCCTTTAGTTTGCTTTGAGGCTTCCCTTTACTTCGGTCAGAAAATATCATGAGTAAAGCAGAACAGTATGGGGTCCAATCGTAAAGGCGTTGACTTACTCCTGACTTAAACCTGGAGAGGGCTATTTGATTCAGAAACAATTTGCCATGAATAACTTTGATTCACTAGTTACAATGAGTAAGTCTCACTTACTCCTGATTGGCAGCCTCCCTTTGGTGCTCCTCCAAAAAGACATGGATTTTTAGCAACATTGATAACAACATGCAGAGATTAGCTCTCCATGTGTGCTGGACCCTCTTGGCATCTCAAAATAGACGTCTGCGCTGTATGTGTCCTCCTTCCATGCATGGAAATCAACAGCATCCCCCCCTGCAAGCGGGTTTGAGCTGGGTGGAGAGGCATCCATCCCTATGGGTTTCCACCTGTTTATTATTTATTTTTTACAAAATCAAAGAGAAGGCAGGATTCATAGAGATTCCATTCACTGCCCGAAGCGGGAAACAATACAAATATGTCAGATACTGAGGCAGTCTGACCTATGTGCAGGGTGCTCCTTCAGGCAGTTGCTGTGGATTATCATATTCAATCACACTGCTGCTCGGTGCAGCTCTTTATTTCCTCTGCCACCTTTCATTCCTTCCTTTGTTTGAGCCGCAGGAATCATTCATGTGACAACACCTCTTCTTATTAATGCTCCTCATTTCATCAGCTTCACTCAAATTGATCAATGCTTTTGCGCTACCTGCCCACACAAGTCATCACTCACTAATGTGCAAGACATGGTTTCTGTTTCATATAACATTTTTGCGGATATTTACAATATTTTTAAAGCCTGTTTATTCACACAACTTTTCATTTTTTAGGTTTAGTGATTTACATAATCCCTAGAAAAAATGGACAGTTTACATTTGCCTTGCTAGTTTTAGAGGAATGCATGCTAAGGGTTACAAGTTGATGGATTTCGATTCCTGAGTTGTGGGAAGACAAGCCTTAGCTTTAAACCCGCCACACCCACACCAGGGCATCAGCACCATTTTACCTCCACTCCATCCAACCACAGACAGCTCAAGTATGCACAAGCGATTTCAGAAGCACACACATTACAAGAAGAACAAAGCATGCCCGCAGCTGCAGGCTATACTGGCTGTTAAAGATTGGAAATGGTCGAATCACTTACCAGCAATCTTCATTACACTCAGTCCTACTCTTCCTCTTCGCAGCATTTATCTTTGAAGCCCCTGCCTCCACTCCAGGAACCCTCATTCACAAGCTCTTTTACTTTATTTTGCATCTTTATGACAGGTGTAAAGACTCCCCCTTTTTCCACAATCCCACAGTTTATTTCACAGCCGTATCATGGGACCCTCCCCATTACTGGCGATGTAAGGAGGGACGACAGTCCTGTGGCGAAGAAGAGTAGGACAAGGAGTAATGAAGCTTGCTGGTAAGAAATGTTCCCATTGCCTCCACGTGCCTCTTCCTCGTCCCAGTACACACCTTTGAGAATTTTTCAAGGTAATCTGAATGGGAAGGCTACTAATATAAGTAACTCAAACTCAGTTTGCTTGCAGTAGCCCCATGCCAACTTTATTTCATTTCAAGACTCTGAATTCACTGCCCTTTCAGTGAATCCCAGAGTGCAGCACGCCAGTCCAAAAAGAGGTGGTCTTAGGGTCTTTCACATTCAATGTGTAGTGTCTAATAAAAGTATTTGGACTTTCCCAAATGGCTGCCCTACAGATTTCCTCTCGGGATACACCCTGTGCACTAGCCTAGGGTCTGCCATACACCTTGTAGATTTACTCAGAATGGTGCCCAGTGGTTGCTGATCCTCCCTCTCAGATGCCATGAGAATAACAGCATATCCATCTGTTGATAGTCCCTATGGGTGCCTTCCTTCATGCACTCTAGGCTCCAAATGTCACAAATAGGGTGCCTGTCTACCTGAAGGGTTCTGTCCCGTGCAAATATTCCAGTACTGTCCTTGTTACATCTAGACTGTGCCGGGGCTCTTCCTCAGGAGACCTTGGGTCTAGAAAACAGGACACGGGCACTGTTTCCTGAGATCTGTGGACCTTGGACACCACCTTTGGGAAATATGATGGATCACACCTTTGAATGGGTCCATCTGACCAAATTATTTACGGACGAAAGTCTATACAATAGGGTGCATAATTTGCGTAGCTTCCAAGCTGAAGTGATCACAATTAGTAATGTGGTCTGCAGAGCAAGCCGCCCTATGTGGATCAAATGCTAAGGGCTCAAATGAAGCTTTCTGGAACGTTTCCAGTACTAGAGAATGTCCCAGGAGGACCCACTGACACCTCAGAACCAAACCAATAGGCTTTTAAGCATTCTTGGCACCAACTTGTCCGCTTCTACTGTGGAGTTCCAAAGTTTGTGGAAGGCTTTTATTGATGTCCACTGCACCTTGAAACACGATACTGCCTCAAAACCCCTTCTTGGAGAAATTGAAGAATATCGAACACTACACTCCAAAGCCGGAAGTTTTTTTTATTTCACACCATGCCACAAAATTGACCCAGTGATGGTCATAGGCCCTCAGAGCTGAGGACCTTCTGATTCTCTGGACCATTTCTGCCACCTGAACTGCTTTCTAATAACCTCCTCTGAACTTCCACACTGACCACTGAATCATTTGGACATGCATCCTCTTCAGAGTCGATGACCATTTGGGACTCAGCCACGTCGGTTTCAGCTGCAGTTTCAACAGTGTCAAAAAGCACCATTGAAATGGCCAGAATAGAACTGATAACATTCTTGAGGCCATATTCTCCCTCATCTTCCTCCCTCATCTTCCTCATCACTCTTGGAGTTATTAGACAGATTGGGGAAACACCCAAGCCAATGTCTGGGGTCAGTCTGACAGCACAGCATCCACCCTTCAAACCCACAGGGTCTGAAAAACCTGTGGACCTGCGCATTCTGAGGGGAAACAAAATTATCTGGGGCGTTCCAAATCTGCTACATATTTCCAGAAAAGTGTGAGAATGCAATGCATTGCCCCAGGATTGAGGAATCTCCTGCTGAGCTTGTCGGCCGTCACATTGTACATCCCCCTGATGTGGAAGGCTTCTAGTGAGGATCCGTGCTTTGCTGCCCAAAGACCAATTTTCATTGCTATTGACCCCGAGGTGCTATGTTGTTCCACTCTGCTAATTAAAAAAGAAATAAAATCGTTTTGTTATATTGCACCTCAGCATCTAAACAGCATCGAGAGCTGGGTAACGAAACCACGCTGCTCAGTGTAGTCTTGTTTACAAGACGAGAACATTGCCCCTATGTATGATAGTGCCATAGAATTGTTTGTCCTTACCACCACTGACAAACATTTCACTGACTCTTTGAAGACACTCTCTCCAATTGGATGACTGTGCCCACTCTCTCTGGAACCACCTTTCCTGATGACACTGTTTTCCCAACCATTCCCGCTACTGTCAGTAGTAAGAATGATCTTTCTGGATTGGACCAAATTCACGTATTGTGGTTCCTCTTCAGGGCTCTGTCTATTGGATTCTTTCAATCGAACTGTCGGGATGCTGGGTCACAAAACCTGTGAAGATCATTCAATAATGGCCTCAGGTGGAGTCTTGTCCCCTGGAAACACAATACGCATGAGGCCATGTGTCACTGGACTGTCAGCATCTCTCAGGCGGTTACTGTTTCCTTCTTGAGCATTCTGGCTAACAAACTCTGCAATCGGATAGCACTTTCCAGAGGAGGATGGTTCTTCCCCTCCTACCCTTCCTTCGCACAAAATTGTTACCCCTATGAATTGCAACAATGTTGCACCAATTGAGACTTTGCTGGAGTCACCACAAATCCTCACTGTTCTGGGCCCTGGCAAATCCTGTCCAGTTGTCAGACCATTGCAACTCTGCTTGTTGCCTGGACCTTCCAGTCATCTAGCTACAGGTATACCTGTACCCCCTCCCGATGGAGTACTGAAACTAGGGTAACCAGCAGCATTGGTGAACACCATGGGGACTGATTTCAGGCCAAATAGAAGGATCCGGAACAGGAAATGCTCCTCCCCCATCATAAATCTCAGGAACTGTTGGTGCTCCCCAAAAGATGGGCACGTCCCATTATGCATCCTGAAGATTCACTGACAACAACCAGTACCCTTTCGGAACACCCGAAATGATTTGCTGCAGGTCCTCCATCTTGAATGGTCTTGCTATCACAAGTCTGTACAGTGCTTTCAGTCCAGCATCAATCTCAATTTGTTCTTGGGTTCAGAACCAGAAACGCTATGCAATGAAATCTCGACACCTCAGCCCTTCACTGCTGACTATTGCCCATTTATCAGTAGTTCCTTCACGGCGTTAATCATGGCTTCTCTTTTTGCTCTGTTCTTTTGCATTGGTGTTCTGATTGGGTCCAACTCTTGGGGGAGAGATCTGAATTATATCTGATACTGCAGGCATATCATGCTTTTGGCTGGTACATCTGAGCCCAATCTGTCACACACCCTGAAAAACTCCCTTCTACAGGCCTTCTATGATTGTCAGGATTGCTGACATTTTGATGGTGATCTGGGCTTCCTCAAATTCAGCTGGAACATCTTTTTCTTCTGGGCACTTCTGGATTTTGCTGAGTATTTAAACATCCCCAGGCTTCTGCCCCTTAATGATATGACTTTCAGAGCTTCTTTTTGTCAACCTTTCTGCATGTTTGTCCACTTTGAAAACTTTGTGGACCTTGTCCTCCAGGGTGTCTCTGAAGAATCTGATTCCTACAAAGTGAGGTTTCAGAGCTATGGCCTTTTGACAGCCTTCAGACCACCAGTCTCTAATGTGAATATGTCATCTCCCAGAGATGGATGCACCCATATCCATGGCCGTTCCTCTAACTCTATCATACAAGAGGTCCAATATGACCTTCGCTTGTTTTTGCATATACGAAAGAGACTGGACGCAGTCAGAGTCCTTGTTCAGGTTATGTGCAACCTCTTAAATATCCTGACTGTACAGTCCATTTAAAATCCATCGGTGTTAATCTGTAATGCTAAGTGAGACCCTATATATGATCTTTTCAGGGAAGTATCTACATTTCTGTGCACAGAGTCTATGGGAGCTGCATGTAGCTTGGTGCTGACGAGGTTGCCAAGCCACCCTTTATCTTCACGTTTTTATTATGTACCGTTTTATTCTCTGCTCATGAGCACTGCTGAGCCCTCATCCAATATGGCCCCTGTGCTTTGAATTTCTGTGTGCGGTCAATCATTTGCCTGTCCCACAGACTCCGATAAGTGCAGCTCTTTCTCAATTAATTGCACTCTTCCCCCAGGGCCTATGCCGACAGCGAGAAGCCCTCCAGGGATGCACAGCCCCTACCTTACTGCCGGACATCGCACCCGGCCCAGGAGAAATTCCTTGGAGAGCAGCCTGCCCTGTTTGCCACCCGTGATGAGGTACCACCTCCTCTTCCTCCACTGGGCCCCTTGGCCCAGCAATGGAACTGGGAGCGTCCTTCATTCCTCCTGGCCCCCTGATCAGCATAAGGTCATCCCTGAGGAGGGACACTAACTGTTGCCCCTCTGTGCCCCACACAGGGGACATGCTTGAGGATTGTTCGGCGAGCTCCTTGCTCTCTAAGAGTCCTTGCAAAACAGGAAAATATCAATAAAACTGTGGGATTGTGGGAAAGGGAGGTGATATACCTCCGAAGGAGGGGTTGGGCCAAGTAAAAGAGCTTGGGAAGGAGTATTCCTGGAGTGGAGGCAATGGCCTCAAAAGTAAGTACTCTGGAGAGGAAGAGTGATGTTGATGTAACATGTGTTAAGAGTTGAGTGAAGACACAGCAGCTATGGCGGGCAAAGGGTTTTAACATGTAAGTTAGTCTTGCCCACACTCTTAGCTAAAAGACTATTAGCATGTGGGCAGATACAATAGGCTCTAAGTGGGCACGTGTCCCACAATGAAAATAAAATTAACAAGTGGTGTAATGTTTGCAAGCAAAGGTAGGGAACGCAGTGGAGCCCTTGCCACCTTATGCGAGCAAACAACTGCAGAGACTGAATTATTTACTGCAACTGTCAAGTTTATTAACAATAACATCAAGTGCAACCACATTCAGGAACAACCATGTGAGTAGGCAGGGAGAATGCACTGTTGACTGCCTATCTCCCTGCACTCTTTCTCTGCTCTCTCTATAATGTGCAAAATAAAAGCGTTGTTGGCTGTAAAGTCAAGAGTTAATTTTAACGTCTGGCATAGCTTTGGGCAATCCTCCAGACTATCACTCTTAAGCCTGCCAAGCTATCACAGCACTGGTCTTCATACTTTTTCATCCTATGCCCCCCTGAAAGTACACCTGTCGCCCAATGCCAAATTGCTATTAAGTCCCAATCACCATGAATTATCATGTGCCATCGCACAGTCCCTGGGCTCCCTCAACTTCGCTCAGACCCTGGGCTCCCCATCCCTTTCCCAGCACAGGCCCTGGGCTCCCCACCCCTCTCCCAGCACAGTCTCTGGGCTCCCCACCCTGCTATACCATCAGTCCCTGGCCTCCCCTAACCCTTCTCCCGGCACAGTTCATGGGATCCCCAGTACCCCTCCCCCAGCACAGTTCCTGGGCTCCACCCACTCCTCTGCCAGCACAATCCGTGTTTTTTTTGCACCCCTCTCCCAGTAGTCCCTGGGCTCCCCACACTGCTCTACCAGCAGTCCCTGGCTTTCCATGACCCCTATCCCAGCACAGTTCATGGTATCCCCACTACCGCTGCCCCAGCACAGTTTTCCCTTCATGAGAGACAATGCAGTTAATACAACAAAAGTCCTGCTGGACTCTTATTTATTTATTTATTTTTATTTATTTATATTTATATAGCGCGCAAGCAGCCCAGGGGCATTGAGGCGCTGTTACTTGCAATAACTTAGTTACAGGGTACAGGCATGATAGCGGTTGTTGACACATTGTGAATACTACAAAACTTCATACTGTTGTTACAGATATTGCATTTGGTCATATATTACAGCTTATATGATAAGTATTCGTGCTGGTGTGTCGGGCCTTATGTGAAGAGGGTAGTTTTCAGAGTTTTGCGGAAGGTGGTGAGGGAGGCCTCACCTCGGATAGTGGGAGGTAGGGCGTTCCAGTGAGTGGGTGTGAGATAAGGGAAGCTGGATCCGCCCGCTCTGACTCTTTTTACTAGTGGCACAGAGAGCATGTTGGTGTATGGTGATCTGGTTGGCCTGGTAGTGGAGACGGGGTGTATCCTTTGTGAGAGGTAGGCAGGAGCAGTGAGGTGAATGCACTTGTGGGTCAGTGTCAGGGCTTTGAATACGATCCTTTCCTTTATTGGGAGCCAGTGGGCTAGTTTTCTGGCCTTAGAAATGTGTTCTCTTTTAGCAATGCCTTGGGCTGCCCGGAGAGCGTTGTTCTGTATTACTTGTAGACTCTCTAAGTTTTTATTGGAGGTTCCTAGAAAGAGTACTTTGCAGTAGTCTAGCCTAGAGCCGGTGATGGCTCTGGCTATGTAAGTGCAGTTCTCTTTGGAGAAAAAGGGTCTGACAGCGTTGATAAGTTTGGCATGATATGCAGCTGCAGAGGCTATTGCGTTGACTTGTCTATCCATGGATAGGCTGGAATCCAGGTAGACTCCAAGAGTTTTGACAGAATCTGAGACAGGAATTTTAATGGAGTCAATGGTGAAGTGGCTGAATTGGGCATTTAGATTTTTTAGTGTGTCGCGGGAACCCACCAGGAGGAGTTCTGTCTTGTCAGAGTTGAGGAATAGTCCATTGTCTGCCATCCAGGCTTGGATGGTGTTGTAAAGGTTGTTCAGGATCAGGGAGTCTGTGTCATAGTTACCTGTGAGGGTAAGAAGGATCTGAGTGTCATCGGCGTAGTTAGTGTAGTAGATGCCCATAGCGTCGAGGATGAGGAAGAGGGGTCGTGTAAAGATGTTGTATAGGGTGGGGGAGAGGCAGGAGCCTTGGGGCACACCACAGAGTATGATGGTTGGTGATGCGGCGGCTAGGTCAGAGAATACTTGCATGGTTCTGTCTTGTAGGAAGGAGGTGATCCATGCTGTGGCCTCTGGGGAGAATTTGGCAGTGGAGGAAAGGTGGTGGCATAGGAAGCCATGATCAACGAGGTCAAAGGCCGCGGATAGGTCAAGGAGTAGGAGAAGTGCTGGTTTACCCATGTCTCTAGCATCGTCCATCTGGTTTTTCAGGTCAAGTAGGGCAGTTTCGGTCCCATGTTTGGGGCGGAAACCGGATTGGCGGAGTCCAAGGAGTTTGTTCTCTTCAATGAAGTGCTGAACCTGCAGGTAGGCTGCTTTGTCAAATATTTTGAGGAGGAAAGGGACAGTGGTGATGGGTCTGTAGTTGTTAGGGGCGGTGGGATCGAGAGTTGGCTTTTTTAGAAGAGGGCGTACCCAAGCTTCCTTGAGGGAGGCGGGGACTTTTCCTGTGTTAAAGGAGGCATTAACAAAGGCTGTTAGGAAGGGAGCTAGCGCTTCCGTGCAGTCTTTGATAATGGAGGCTGGGCATGCATCACCTTTGCAGTTAGAGGGTTTGATGTTCCTCATTATGTTGATGATGTCTTTTTCCTGAATGGGTTTGAAGGAGAAGGGTAAGGGTGGGTCCGGGGCAGGTGGTGGGACAGGGATATGCTTATTAGGTAGCGCTTGTTTAGTGGCTAGTAGTTTGTTTTTGAGGAGGCTTAATTTGGTTTGCATGGCCGTTTGTATTTCATCACACCAGTCTTTGTCTTTGGTGAAGTTCTGGGGGGCGGGAGTGGGTGTCTCGAGCTCCCTAAAGATTGCGAAGATTTCTTTTGTGCTAGATTGGGCTCTTCAATGAATGCATCCTCTCCTTCCAAATCTCTCACTTCTGCAATCCTGTCTGGTGTCCTCTGTGGGGTTTAATGACCACCAGAATGTTTGCCAGAATTACATAACTGAAAGGCCTCTGATTTGAAATACACTGTTCTAATGGGAAAAGACACACTGACATATACATGCCAGGCCAAACCTTAACACAGTGAAAGGGCCTTGTGTGTGAAAATATGTGTCTTGCTGAAGATGACACAAGGAACAGTGTATTAAGGAAAGTGTGTGTCTGTAGTAAATAAAAATGCATTTATGAGTGATCAATATGAACAGTCGCCCTTTTACTTTCAGTTTGCCACATTGATAAAAAGGGCTGCAGGAAAGAAGCAATGCACATATTAGTAAAAACGACATTGAACCATAACAGAAAGATGCAAACTGCTTAAATAAGTAAGATGCAACACTGAGAAAAGGAAGCCACAATTGAAAAGGCTGTTTTGTTTCAAATACACCAGGTGAAAGTCCTTAAACAAAGACACCACAGGCCTGGTCGGGCAGCAGAGCTCGGGGAAGCATTTCGAGAGAAATGAAACCTATATGGAGAAATGGGAGTTACAATTTGCATACAGGTTGAAGATGTCCCATTAGTTTAAATGGACTATCATAACTGGTGATTTACTCAGCAACAATAAGTCACACCAAGTTCATTCCAGTGATGCGCTGATGGCTTGTGAAATTAGGTATCTGGATATTGAATTTCCTATTCATAACTATTATATATTTTGAAGAAAGGGTGAAAGACCACAGCGCGCCCGTGCTATGTCATGCCGAAATGAAAGTGACCTCTTCCATTCCGTCATGGGGAGGGGAATATTCATATCTATATATTATATACTATATTATGGCATTCATCAGATAGTTACTAAAATGTTCCATGTAGGGACATTTTGAGGATGAAACTGTCATGTTAAAAAATACAATTGATAGGAGGTGTGTACTCTTAACATCTCTTCAATCGCAGAACTCCCCTAGCCTTTCCGCACAGAGGGGTTGTCCGTTGGGAGGAGGAAGAGAGAATGATCCTCCAATGGTAAAGTTAGCACCAATAATATGGCACCTTCTAATTGTAACAATTGGAGGTGTGGATTATACATTAAAAAGCACTTGTTCTATTCAAGAAGGGGAGACAAGGAGAAAAGCTGCCTAAAGAAAATGATCTTTTAGGGAGAGCTGCAAACATCTTCCAGGACTTGCCCATAATCCACCTGAGGGCATCCTGAGACAGCTGTCTGACATCTTTGGTGAAGAGGCCTTAACATTGAGAGGCCTTAAACATTGACTGGGAGAGAGAAGCTGGTGGAAGATAAAAGCTGACTAGGCCCTGATCCTTAAGAAGAGCCTGACCACAGAGGAAGGCTGGTGACAATGTCTGACTGAAATGACCAGACCCTGAATTCTCCAAAGAGTAGCCTGGCTGTCCTCCCCTAGTACCCTAAAACAGAGGCTCCATGTAAGTAGAACTGATCCATTTGAAACCAAGTGTTTGGGGAATCTGCCTGCCTTAATATTTTACCTTCATAGTGGGTGGGGTAACAAATTGTGTAGGTCCTTAGCATATTTGACTATACATTAATTTAATTAACTCCCAAATAGATTGACGCAGGGGGGAGCTGGGAAGAATTCAAAACGTTCACCCTCTCTCCTAACAGGAATAATGTTATAGCCACATAAAGTAATTGGGGTGTCCTGGCCACAATAATGAAATTTGTAATTGTCACCATTCCCATACCTTGCCTTTAAGACAAAAAGGTCCTAATCCCTAAAACAAATTACTAATTGATACCCCTTCCAAAACCTTGCCTTTAAAACAAAAAGGTCCTTGTCCCTAAAATGAAATTCCCAACTGATCCACCTTCCCAAAACGTGCTTGTAAATAAAAGGGATACTTATCCTAAAAGGAAAATCCCAATTGTCACCACTCATTAAACATTGTTTTTAAACAAAAGGGGTGCCTTTGGCCCCAAACGAAATTCCTAAACTGTCCCCACTCCCTAGACCTGGCCTTTAAACAGAGGAGTGCTGTATATCACTGATGTCTGTGTTGTTTGTACTGGGTGGAGAGGCGCTTTTCAAAGTGAAACTTGTCTAATTTACATTGACGACATACACTCTCTCTTGAGAGTGAGGAAGTGACCCTGCTAGCAGAACAAATTTAGATTGTTTTGGGGTGAAAAGGAGACGGTGTGAGATTTGCCACATGCATTTGTCTAAGTCTTTGTCTACAAAACTGCAATCATTTTAAAATGTGCAAGAAATTAAACAAAGGACTGCATGTCCCATGTGTAAAGTGTTCTCGTGTTAAACTGTGCTTTGTTCTCACTCTAAACCTTATCAAGTACGATTTACTTGTTTTGTAATTGAAGCTTTGTTGTCTGCCAATGAGAAGGTGGCATATGTATCATGTAAAGTCATTATTCATTGAGCTTATAATTTAAATAAATGTATTTTCTTTCTATAGCCTGGCCTGGTTCTTGGCTCACTGTTGGCACCGTCTAATCGATTTTAATGTGATCATTCCAGTTGTGGTGTGTTCTGTCACCTTGCAAGCGGGAACCGACTCTAGTACAATAGCCAATGCATTTGCCAATTAGTGTTTCGCCCAAGGGTGGCACTTCTTCATGAGATTGTTGCACCTCTCAACTTGTCCTTTCACTTTGGAAAGGTATAAGAAAGCTCTTTGATGTACTTTTCTGCACTGATATGATATGAGATGATATGATATGGCATTTATAATTCGCCTATACACAAGTGTTTCAAGGCGCGACGAGGCAAGAGAGGGGGAACAGGTGGTAGACAGACAATGATACTACTAGGCCAGGTGTCATTCAGATCGTGCAAGTGCATGGGAAGGTGGAGGGGGGAAAGTGTAGTACATGGGGTAAAGGATAATAAACAATATGTGAAGTACGGCCAGCTGGTGGCAAGTGCAAGGGTAAGTGCATACATCAGGTGTAAAATGCTGGTAGTGGAACTGTAGGGATACAGAAAACAGTCCCTAAGTGCAGGGGTTGCCAGGAAGGCAGTGCAGGTGTGCGACTATAGGGGGAGGGGACCTGGGCCCGTGATCAGAGGGTGGCCAGGTAACGAGTGCAGTTTCAGTTTCAGCCAGGAAGTCAGTAGGGGAGAGGAGGAGAAAAAGCAGAAGCAAAGAGAAAGGTTTTGAGGTGCTTCCGGAACAGGAGATGGTTCTCCTCAAGTTTCAGGGAGGCAGGGGGGCTGTTCCAGAGGGAGGCCCCAGCCGAGGAAAGAGATCTACCACCAACTCATTGCTTGGAGAAGCGACTGACCCTGAGGGAGTTGGAGGAGGATGAGCGAAGAGCTGGAGAAGGAAGATAGTTAGGAAGAGAGAGCTGAAGGTATTGAGGCCTCAGGCCCCAGAAGGTCTTGTGGACAATGCAAAGGGTTTTGAACTTAATCCTCGCAGCCATTGGGAGTCAGTGCAGAGATTTCAGTCCTGGAGAGATACGATCCCCCAGCTTGAGGCCAAGGACAAGTCTCACAGTCCTGTTCTGGATGAGTTGCAGAGGGCAGAGAGTAGAAGCCGTCAGATTTAGAAAGAGGCTGTTGCAATAGTCCAGCCTAGAGAGAGCCAGAGCTCTGGAGACAGTGAGCTTCTGGGGCAAGGAGAGGAAAGGAAGAATACCTCTGAGGAGGTGAAGATGGTAGTGTGACTTCTTAGAGACGTCAGAGATGTGAGGAGAGAAGGAGAGTGTGGAGTAGAAGATGACCCTGAGGTTTTTAGCCTCACAGGTGGGAGAGGGCCCAGGGAGGCCGGCCAGAGAGTGAAAGGTGCTTTAAGTATGTGATATGCTGTGTGGGGTAAACCCAACATAATTTTCAGAGACCAGGTATTTGGGCTAAGCCTCTGGCCCAAACAGTTCCTGCAATATGTGTGGGGGCAGTAGTGATTCCCTGCAAGAGGAAACTATCTAGCCACTTAGAGGAATAGTCTATTGCAACTAATGGATATTTGTGATTGGACTGGAGAATAATCCTTGCAAGGGGTCTGGTAAAGTCAACTCCACTATCTCCCATGGGATCCCAGAACAACTCAGACACATGACCAGGACACTCTGGTCTCCAGTCCCGTAGCACTCTCAATGCACATGGTGTACTTACCCAAATGAAATTCCACATCACAGTCACAGTCCCTTGCTGACTGCCAGGACCATTTGATTGGTAACAGTTATTACCATGTGGGCCAGTGTAATGAGAGAGTTCCAGGCAGACCTCTGCAGTACGAACACTTCATTCTCATGAGAATGTCCATTTCTACAGACAGTTCTGCTGTGATCTTCCTGTATGGCTAGAGAAGAATGTCTAATGTTTTCTCAGCCGGCTTCCTTTCCTTGCTGAACATGATAATTTTCTGCCTATATACCAATACATTGGGCCTCATTCTGAGTATGGCAGTCCAAAAATAAGGGTGCCTGTAGCAACATTTCCAGACCGGCATACTACGAGATTGCCAGGTTCTCAGGCCCCTACCAGCATGCCCCTCACTGAAGCACCAGCACCGTTAGCAATGGTGCTGGTGCTTCAGTGACGCCATTTCCATGGAGCCTTATTAGATTCCATGGAAATGGGGAGTAACCGTTACTACCTCCACTTGCGATATCCCGGTGTCACCGGGATATCAGGCGGCGGTAAGGGTGTTACAGGGTTGCCGGTCACCCACCGGTCACCCACCAGCAGGTTTTTACCGGCAACCCCGTAATGAACCCTATTATCTTGAAAGCATAATACTCTTTTGATGCCTCTCAGTAGGTGCATCAACATCCCTGAAATACCTAATTCACTGGAGAAAGGCCAACATACAACCTGGTGAATTGAAAAGTACTGTTATGGATCACAAATGCAGTAACCTGTTTCCATTCGGGGTACAGGTGAATTTTGGCAGTGAGCATTCCTGAGGACTCCTGAGGACTCATTTTCCAAAAAATGGTTGGTGTTCCCTAAGTGGAGGATCAAGTCTGCGAAATTTGGTAGTGGATAATTATCAAACACTTTGTTAGTATAAAGACTGCGCATAGATACATACAATCAGAGGATTTTCCATTCCATTTTATGTATATAAACTCTCTTGCATCTCATGGTGGAGATTGAGCACGTATCTGCCCTGGAAGTAACTAGAGCAGACAATCTTTGTTACAAACAGGAGAGAGCATCACATAACTGATTTTTTTTATAAATATCCCTTCAGCATTTCTTGTACAGGTTGAAACATGTTGGCATATTTTCTCAATAAGGTGGCATATGGGGGAAGCTGGATGTCTAATACTGACTCCTCGCTGCATGGTCTAGCCGTATGCTGAGAGACCCTTCATCCTACCGTTCGTTGATGGATGGAATTCCCATTACTCAGTAAGATTACTCATTGGCACTTTCTTTAATCTAAATTCTACACAACCTATTCCCAACCAAATGTATACTCTGTCTTTTATTTGTTGCAGGACTAACATCAGGTTCAGGTTTTATCAGAGGCGTGGCACCACTAACTCAAGGTTCTTTGCTCACTGCAAACAAAATGATGGTATCATCCAGTCTTAAATCCACAGTGAGGGTGGTGTGAGCACCATCTTCCATGTACAACATATTTTGTTTCTCTTCCTATTAGCAGTACTTTACATGTGAAGTATCAACTGGCTTGTGAATTCGACCAATTCATTTGAGTTAGAATAGCTTTCTGATGTGTTATGATCGGGGACGCACGACAATTGCTAACTTGTAAGTATAACTATCTTTATTCTATATGTTAGTTTGGTATCTCTGGTGTTCCAGGTTGATGGCCCAGGCTAAAAGGACCCGATTGCTAGTGAAAATTTTGGTTCTGAGAGCTAACTCTGGGAAACACCTGTACACTCCCAGGGATGAATCCCGAAAACTGTTTCTGGAATTCTTCTTAATAATATAAATATATATATATATATATATATATATATATATATATATATATATATATATATATATATATATATATATATCTCATATATATATTATTTTATGCATATATTTCTTTTTGCAAATAAATTATAATGTGTACAAAACAATTCACACACAATGGGTTATTCAATCATATTGTCCATTAAACAAAGATGGGCACATATATAATTCATGATAGAACAATTATTTTGAGTAGATATAAACTCTGCAATGATTTCACTGTGTTTGTTTCCAAAGATGAATATTTCAAGGAATGTTTTTGCTGACACACACTAAGCGTTTCATGATTTTGGCTTCTCCCTTCATCAGGTTTTTATTAGTGCAACGTAACCGTAATGTCCCCTTAACTAAGTTCTTTCCTTGAATATAGAGGAGTTATATACTGTGTAACCTCAGGGTATATAACTGTATCGATTTACTAGCACAGCTATATCCTGTGTGATTATACTAGAGGTACCTGTCACCAGGTATGTTGCAAATGAAATACCTCCTCACATGGTTAAATACGAGTCATATTCAAATTAATGTTCTTTTATCACCTATGGGTTCCAAATGACTTATTGATCTGTCTTCTGATTTACCATATTCATGTGTAGTGTATGTTTACGCACAGGATGCATAATATGACTAATCATGTGTCATGTGATGTAAGGAGTTCTATAAACCTCATTAAATTACACTAAGGTGTTCTCATAGTGTAAGTCAATGGTTATCAAAACAAATTCCCTAGAACTGTATATTCTTCTATCATGTACATGCTATCAGAGGTAGCAACTTAGGTCCCTCTCAGTGTTCATACCTTTGGGGGATAAACTCTCTACTCAGTCAATCCATAAAATTTCTTTCTGGAGTAAATTCTTTAGTAGACCCCCTCCCCGCACCTGGGTGCTTTCACTTGCTCAAAAATGATAATTTGCATCTGTGCCATGGTGTGTTGTGCTTGTGTAAAATGTTTGGCAAGCAGCCATTTTTCTGATTTAGTACCGATATTGGACTGCGCTCTGTTCAACAGGTTTTTGCTTTACGTGTGGTCATACCTTCATACATGATGCCACAAGGGCACCTAATTCCATATACCACATTGGCAGAGTCATAAATCGTGCAATGTTTTAACCACATTTTCTTTCCTGTGTATGAATGGTTAATGGAGTATACTTTAAACATTTTGTGACAGTGTTGACAGTTGTTACATGGTAATGTGCCTTTGTATTTGGTTTGGATGTGTTTAGAGGGAATTGATATCAGTCCTGATAATGCTGTCCTATATGCAATTGCTTATTTGGGTAGTCAAATGTGGGTACTTCTGGAAATATATGACTCAGTGTGGAATCCAATTGTAACACTTTCCAGCGTTCCTATAAAATCTTTTTAATTTTTTGGCTCTACTGAGAATCGATAGTGACTTATACAAGGTTAGATGTTGTGTCCCTTTTCTTAGGGGTGGGGGCCAGTTGTCTGGTCACTGGTCCCACTTTCTGTGCAGCTTGAGACATATTTTGTTGAGAGTATTCTCTCCTTAGGAATGTTTGTCGTAGTTCAATAGATTTTTCTGAGTGTTGATGTTCCTCCGAGACAATTCTCCTGTATGGTATGGCATGGTATGGTAATGTTTATTTGTAAAGCACCTATACACAGGCAAGTGTTTCAAAGTGCTCAAGGAGGGAGAGAATAGGGGAGAAAAAACCAACCGCCATTCAGATACAATTAACAGTGTAGAAAACAACAAATAGTTCTGATGATGATTCTGATGTTTTCCAAGAGCATAGAAGCACCACCATGCAGGAAGGGAGACAGGGAGGAAAGGGTAGACGATCTGCAAGGAATGGTACATTCAAGGCATGGTACATTCCCCTACAGCCAATCTTACAAATTGGCTGTCAGGGATGCTTTCAAGAGTTCTCCTTGGATGGAAGGAGGACAATAGCACACTGTTTTGTTTGTCAGTTTTGTGTACACTGTTGTCTGAAGACTGTTTGTTCACATAGATTAGGACATCTAGGAATTCTACTGAGCTGGTACTAGATTTAGTAGTGAACTTCATTCTTGGGGGCATGTTGTTCATGTGGTCAAAACATTCTCCAAGTGGTTCTGATGTTCTTGTCCAAGTTCCAGAGATATCATGTATGTACCTGTATAGGTATTTTAGATGGACAGTCCACTGTTCATTGTTGAGTACATGCTCTTCTTCAAGAAAATATAAGTGTTAGCATAGCTCAGAGCAAATGTGGCTCCCAATGATGTCCCAACTATTTGCCTAAATAATCTCTTCTCGAAAATGATGTTTTTGCTCAAAGCGATTTTTAATACCTTTCTGAATGTACCAACTCCCCTAGGACGAAGGATATAATTTCTCATGACAACCCATCCCCCCTTTTGATACAAACATTTTTGTACTCCGTGGAAGACAATGAACTAATATTAAAACTGTTACCTGACATGTCCTAAAGCAAGGGTCAGGCATGGTCAGGGAATTGACCAGAATCACACACACACATGACGGCCCTTTCCCGTCCCCACAGGGATAAAAGGTGGAGCACAAGAGCACAGGACGAGCAAGGCAGACCACACGACATGTGACCTAAATTAGCACGGGAATTCAGGAGGAGGAGAAAGACGGCACATACAGAGCGGGTGATAAGGAGAGAAGCAACCTTACCCTTTCCAACCAAGGCCCATGAAACCTCTGCAGAAGGAATCATAAGACCGTAAACAATAGCCAGCGTGTGTTGCAGCAGATGTCTACGGTACACAAGACCCTTCTCTGCTGATAACCACGCCAGGGAGAGACGCTGTTCTCTGTGGTACCAACCTTGACTCCGGAGAGGAAGAAAGCCAAGTGGTTCATCACAGCCGGTGAGTCGAGGGGAGAGCTGATAAGAAGCCGAACTGTGTTGAACGAAAAGTAGCATATGGCTAATTTGGACTTTGAAAGGTTTAAAGAAACTATTGATGAAAGAGGGGGAAAGCCACAGAAACAGAGGCGTCTGGCACCACGGGGATTCTCACGCGTGAAACTCTGGGCGATTACCCGATGGTAAAGACTACCATAACCAGAAGGCCTTGGGAAGCAGCAAAGAGAGGTCAAAGTGGTCATACAGGGGTCTTGTAAAATCCTCTCTACCGCCGGAAGTCTTTGACCAACAGATGATTGTGAAAGGAACGGCAATGAATCCTGCTTGGTGAATCTAGCACATGAACTGTGTGTCGCAAAAGTTGGCAAGAGTGAACCTGGCAGAGGTATGCTAACAAGAAGGGGCAAAGTCTTAAGTCCCATGAGCATTTTATTGACAGGAGTGAACCCAGCGGAGGGATCTCCACAGTGAATTGTTTGAAAAGACAGTGGGCCTCATTACACGGAAGGCAGTAACCATGGCGCTATTAGCGCCATGGTTGCCGCCGGTAATTTACCGATCCCGCCATGGTGAATGGCGGAATTACCGCCCCATTCCAAGGTTGGCAGGGCCGTAATTCCCCATTCACCATTGGCCCTTCCCCATTCCCATTTGAACCCCCATAGGGCTCAATGGGAATGGGGAAGGCGGCAATTATGGTACCGTAAATTGCCGTACCGTAATTGCCTCCAAGGTCCATTTGCGGGTCCCGTCCTTAAACCAGCCGTTAAGGTAGGGTCCAGCAAAGGGACCTCGTAGTAGGGCGGTAAGGGATTACTGGCACCGGTGCCCTTACCGGTGCCGGTAATCCCTTACCGCCATCCGTGTAATGAGGCCCAGTAAGACTTGTGAAGTAAGAAAAGCCATAGTGTACCCAAAGGAGCGTGGCTAACGTCTAAAAGGGGTCTGAGCCCGAAGGAGGGAGATCCAGAGGAGGAAAATCATCACTCAAAGTTAATTGAGAAAAGGACTGTTTAATTGAATTTGTTGAATACGACTTGTGAGGGGTCTGTGCCCGGAGAGGTGGACCCAGGGGTGAAGCCATCACCCAAAGCCATACGTGGATCAGTACTTTGTGTTTGTTGTAAATATCAGGCCCTTGAAGGCAAGAGGCTTTTGTTAAAAGAGACTTAACCATCGAAGAACCTGATAGCTGGAACGGAACTGTCGACTCGTACTGTGCTCAGAAGATACACCTTGTCCCATGCTCAAAACATGGGGACGGGAAATCCCTGGAAATCACATATTATTGTGAACAATAATATTAATGTGAACACTTTTTCTTTATTGAAAACCCTATCCCACACTCTTTCTGTAATTAGTTGTAAGGAATTGGAAATCGTTTTTTTTTTTAGTATAGGGCATCTTAGAGTATGGTTTAGGTCAGGCATTTTTCCATCCTGCATTTAGAGTTTAATAAACACCCTTGAACTGTGATCACTTGTGCCTGTCTTTACTGTTGCCACCATGAGTTCCTTGCAATTGTTATTTAAATACTACCTCAAACCACATTTAATTTACTAAATCAGTTTGACTTTTTACTTTACTCTCTATTAAAGTACATTTTTTTACTGCACCACAAACCTCAAAATATGTTTTGTCAATACCACTTAGTATTTTAGCCTCATAGACATCGGGAGGGGTCGCCTTGGATAATGACCCTTCCTCAAATTATGGCCCTAGGTCTATAAGGCTATATGAACAGAGCTACAAGGAGGACGTTGACTAAGGAAAGAAGGGAATGCCACAACTACAATGGTTACTGGAGACATTTAAGACAGTGGGTTTATAATAAACCAGGCAAACGAAGAAGTACTGAACATGTTTCAAGAGCCCTTAACTACTCTTAAGCTTAGAAAGCAGCTAAAGTGAAATGCCCAGCCAATCCTTTTCAATACTACTGGAGATCAGGTGAGGATAAGTCCCATTTTGCATCCAGCGAATGCATAAGGATGCAGCCTCAGATGCAGAAAGGAACAACATCCAAACAGGGTCAATCAGCACAATATAATTCCCACTGCACATCGAATGAACCCAGAAAGGGTCTGACTGGGGCATACAATTGTGTCGGGCACCAATGAAAAAGTGGCCCACCATTGTAAATGGCAATGTAGTCCTTTTGTGACAGACTGTTTGAGTAGTACCAAAGGGGGAGGTTTTGGATAAAATGTGATGCAAATTGTGCATTTTAAAGAATATTTATTCTGTAACACTGGTCAAAACTACTACCCGCAACTTATCAAACTGGCCGACATGGCCCAAAAAAGTGGCCGACTTTGACCAAACAAAGTGGCCCACACTAGCATTTTGTGTTTTTGGTTCGCCATTGCCCTATTGCCCTACAGGCCAGCCCAAACCTGAAACAGATAATAACAGACACCCATACATGTAGCACAGGTGACCATCAAACTTGATGCTGGTGGTTTGTCACAAAGAAAGATTCACATCTAAGATATAAACTTGGTGAATGTGAATTGCACCAACCAAGCCACCAACGCCATTGGGTATCGCCATTGGTTCAAGCTAGTGGAAAGTGCCCAATAAGAAACCTATGAGCACAGAAACAGCCTGAATCAACAAGCAAGAACAATGGTCAGTGGCCCCCTTTCTTCTTGAACAACAGGGCCAGGAGTGTAACTTTGCCGTATGGAGATTCTGCAACAAAAGTGAAAAAGAACATCTGCATTGGGTGCCATGCTATCCTAAATCAACGGTTGTGACTGGGCTTCCAGTTCCTCTCTTGCTGGGCAGGCACTTGGTGAAGTGTCAGCGTGCATCTTGCAAAGTTAGCAAGTGCTGCTCAATTTGAAGTGCGATGGACACCTCATCATCAGCTCAACGTTGAAATGGTTGCTGGGTAGACAGGCCAAATCTGCTTGCGGGCACAGGAGGAGTAGAGAATCCTAAGGCATAATGCTGCAAAGATAGGTCAGCAGGTTAGGCCACTGTTGCTGAGGTGTTATATATTTAACAATCTCGTGGGGAAGCGGGAATCTATTGAATCATTCCGTTAATGTATTAGGAGCACAACAGCCTGCCACAAATGCATACTGTGGCCAAATAACACATCTGAGAACCTTAGACCGGGGATAGCCTCCTGCAGTGCTGCCTGTTCCCTTGAAAGATTATTCCTGCTGTGTTAGTCATTAGTATTTCCTTCTTTACATTTAAACAATATAAGAAAGCTCGTACTGATTCACATAAAAAGAAAGATTTACCTAAAAATAACTATTCTACTGATTAAAACATTTTTTAGGTTATGCATTTAGATCTTCCGGTAAACCCTTTTATTTTCTTCAATTCCTGGCGTTAAATACTCTGTAAAATGAGTTGTTTCGACCTGGGTATGGGTTTGGCTTCACCGCATCGGTCGGTGTGGCAATTCCTGCCCCCATAACAACCCCCATAACAACAATCAAAATGTGGCTCTGTCCCGTAACGAAAAGAAAAAGTTGCCTCCCACACCTGGAAGCATGATCTGATGGCTGCCTTTCTCCCTGTACTATTTCTCTGCAATCTCTGTTCTCGGGCAGCTAGTCACTTCTCATTTCTCCTGCAATTACCTCTCTCGGCATGATATGATATGGCATTCATAACGCGCCTGTACACAAGTGTTTCTAAGCATGAACAAGTGTGAGAACACGTGCGCATCCTCTGACCACTAACACACGAGTGGAGAAGAGCTTCCATGCACTGCACAGCAGATCTAGGATGTGTCAGGACCAGGGGCTTTTTATTCAAGAGAGAGCCCCCTTTGTATTTCTGTGTTGTGGGGGGGGCCTGTATGGGAGGAGCAAAACAACAGAGGACCGACACTTCTGGAGCATCCACAGCAGCCCTCTGGCACATCCGGATTGGCTAAGCACGCCAGGCGGGTGCTCATTTAAAATGTTGCTGTTCAGAATATCCAGAGACTTTTTGTTGTCGTTCTCCACTTCCTTACCAATCTTAGGTGGCTCGGAAATAATACGCAGTGTCAGGAAGAGTTCCATCCAACCTCAGGAGATTCTCTCTTGATCAGTGAGGCACTGGGAGAACGTATAACAGAGCAACGCATTCTGGGAGAAATAGTCTTGGGAAACTTTGTTGAACAAACTCAACTCATGCACCTGATATTAATGAATTAATTTTAAAGTGAAAACCTGGCGCTCGTGAAAAGAAGTGCAAGTGTCATAGAGGCACCTGGTCACTCTAGACATGAAACCACATTTCGAGCTCCCCAAATCCCAATATTATGTGTTTTCGCGTTTCTTTAGTGCATAACATCAGGTCAACGAAAGGGGGCAGTAAGGAGCTAATTTTGCTTCAGGCATATTGTGATTGCAATGCACAAACATCAGGCGTAAGATTTTTATGCATTGTATTTATGTTACACCTAGTGTTCATTTGTATAATGAGGATTAGTGCAGATCATAGGTTAAGATGTTGCCTCCTTCCTCTCTGCCATACAAATACTCCAGCATTAGCCAGTGGCGTAACACAAAATGTGGGGGGCCCCCCTGCGAGCCATGCTGAGGCCCCCCCCAAACTCGGCAACAAATCACGGGTCGCGCCACACTCTGTGCTGGCCTAGATTGTCACGCTTGCAGAATATACAAAAACGTGCTGCTGAAGGGGTAGGCAGCACACTGCACTAGGAGAAAGATATAAATATGTATTTTAATGCAATATACAGCACACGTTCTGAGAAGAATTGGCTATAAAGCCACAGTGTTTGCAATTGTTTTGTAAGGTAACACCAATCCAATACATGTAAGTCACCAACAGTGCACAGGAACATTAATGCTTTGCTATTAAAAATGCCATGCCACAATGAAAATATGTCCAACTGGCTGCACAATGTAGACCAGTGTAGACACGTAATATCATGACAGTAAAGCATGCCAGGCCACATTTAGACAAATCTAGACTGGTTGCACCAAAATGCCAAAACGAAAAGGGAATAGAAGGAGCACACTCGCTGGTTAATAGAAAAGTCAATTTTTATGAAAGGTGAAAAAAGGATTAAGTGATCTAATGGGTGCGGGGGAGGATAAGTGGCCAAAATACACAAAAAGAGAGAAAGAGGATCCAAAATGGAACCCTCCCGTCCCCTGCACACCGTAGTTATGCATCACACTGACGCTTTAATATACATTCACAAACATGTCAGTTGAAATTCAAGTTAGATAGTTTCAAATGAAAAAGCAGTTTAAACCGAAATAGTAATGATGCAGACAGATATCAGCATATAAAAGTACATGAATCATTTATTTCCAAACGCAGAGGCCAAAGAAAGTTCAGTTCATTGGATACGGCTGACGCGTTTCGAGAACAAAGTGTTCTCTTCTTCAAGAGCCAAAGATTATGCACAAGAACTGGATACAAACAATGTAAAGAAAAGAGAAAAAAGGAGAGTTACAATCCATGTGATGTAGTCTAAAGTCCGTATCATATCAATACACATGAAACCTCATCATCAAAATTACAAAAAATGGTAATCACAGATATTCTGGAAATAAAGAAAATTATTTTCTAAAGTATCAAGTCTGTACAAAACAGAGTTCAATTATATCCAAAGCCACAAAATACTAAAATGGAGGAAGGCCAGTAAGTTAAAGAAAACTATTGTAACTGACTGAAAAAGGTGCATAGTAGTAAGAATGCTCACCCCCAATCGAGGTCCTGAGTGCCAATATGAAATGATAGGCCGTTAGGATTGAATGGTGGAAAATTCAAGTCAAAAGTAGACCTAGTAGCATGCTCCCACGGAATGGGGAAGCCCTCTGTACTGAAAGAAATGGCAACATAATCTAGGGTAAATTGAAAAATCCGGAAGAGAGGCTGCCGGGTAACATTAATGCAAATGTCTAGCACTTACCACCCTTCAGACGGGTGTAATGGAACTGCTAGTGGAAAATGGGTCCAGATGCAGCCACTGACGGTGTCCAGCCGAAAGGCGGAGATTCATGGGGACCAGTCGTCAGGATCTGAGGGAATAATCCAAGCGCGTGTGTCGTTAGCTGCTACAAAAGCGGCTCAACTAAAGCATAGGTAAATGGTGGCAAAGTACCCAAGTTGCACGGTAATGGCGATTCAACTTACATTCTCGCAGAAGTGCAATATCCAGCCACTGAAAAATGAGCCGGAGGGATGGGTGGAATCTGGGTCGCAATGCTCCACTGTCGGAGCGCGTGTGGTCCTATGTGGAGACAGTTACTAGGCGATGGACGCTTCTAGCCGAGGAAAAGACCCTCGAGCGAATCGTCAGCGGTGTGATGCGTCCGTCGTATCTGGGGAGAGAAGACGGACTAATGGGTGATCAAAAGATAGTAGAGAGTGGTATGTGTGGAAGGCGGCGGCCATCTTAGAATAGGTAGTGTCCGGATGTGAATGCATTACGAACGGTGTAAAAACACAGGAGATGCACGGTTCGAGTAAATTAAGAAAAAAGGAAGGCAAAACTATGCCATAAGGAAACTCTTCTCGTGACTCAAGGAGAATAACAAAAATAACTGGGGAAACGCACAGTTTTAATCAATTAAGTAAAACAGAATGCAAAACTCTGCCATATGGAGAATTTTCTCGTGGCTAAAGGAGAATAACAAAAAATACTGGGTAATTGTAGATAATTACAGAAGATATTAATCCAACCTCGGCCTTCTGGATTCTAGTATGGTGGCTTTGAATTTACATGGAGTTAAAAACAGAGATGATCGACAGATATCCCTCTACGTATATGCAAATCTCCAAAGAATAGAGTGAATTCTAGGCATTTAACATGAAAAAAGGTGACGGCATAGTATGTTACGTTCATCGTGTACAGCTCAAGGTAAATAACTGAGCTACATTTACGACCTGATTGTTTTGAGAGATGAGGCTAGGAATGTTAGTGCCATATCAGAGAAAACATTTTAGCCAGTCAAAGCAATAACACTCATCAAGAAGAGAGCACACATTAAAGCCTGCGTCTCCGCGGCCTCTACCAACACGGCCAAACTCTTTAAAAGCTACAAGGAGCTGGTCAATCCTGTTGCGGTCTCTACCTCTCCTGTTCCCTCCAAGGCCCTCTGTACGCTCTGGTCTCTCACTGCTCCGCTAAATCTCAGGACATCCTGTCCTCTATCTCCTCTTCATCTCCCTCTTCCTCTCTCGGCCCCCTTTGGCCATCTCTACCTCTCCCCCTCCCTTTTCCTCTTTCTCTCTGACAACACCTGACAAGGTTTCTAAACAAGTCTGATCTATGAAAGCATCATCCAAACACGTGCTCCCCTGCTCCTCCAGAAACATCAAGGACCATATTGACACCCTCGCTCCAGCCTTGGCCGATTTTTGTAATCACTCTTTAGCCACTGGAACGTTCCCCTCTCCCCTTAAGCACTCCCTTGTGCACCCACTCCTCAAGAAGCCATCTGCTGATCCTACCTGCCCAGCAAACTATTGCCCAATCTCCTTCACCCCTTTCTTGGGCAAACCCTTGGAAAAGCTTGCCATCTCCCAGCTTACTCTCCACACTGAATCTGTTGGTTGTCTCCATGACCATCACTCTGACTTCAGAGTTATGCCAGAGGCATGGAAACTGCTCTCCTGAACACCCATGAAGATCTGCTCTCTAACCTTGATTCCAGAATTCCTTCTGTCCTCACCATCCTTCATTCCTCTGCTTTCGACACAGCCAACAATGCCATCCTGATCAATCGACTCCGTGAGAACCTGGGCATCACGGATCAGGCCCTGGAGTGACTGACCTCCTTCCTTTTGGACCGCCCACCCCTCCTAGGTCCAACCTGGTCCCAATCTCTCTGCCACCTCTCTCTACCTGTGGCGTTCCGCAGGGCTCTATATTCTCACCCTGGTTTTTCAACCTCTACTTGGCCCCTTTGGCCCACATGATCTCTACCTTCTCCTCTAACTTTCAGTGTTATGCAGATGACTCAGCTTTCCTCAGGCTCCGCTCAGCCTCCTCTCCTCTCTCGCTCATTACTGACTGTCTATCCGCCATTCAGGATTGGTGCGCCTCCAACGATCTCTGCCTTAATGCCAGTAAGACAGAGATCCTTCTCATTGGGACCCTGGCAACAGCTTTCCCTCTCTCACTCTGGCGTCTGCCTTGGGCCCTCTTCCTTCACCTGCCTGCGAGGCAAAAAACCTTGGTTTCATCTTCTATGCCACTCTCGCTTTCTCTCCTCACATCTCGGATGTCACCAAGATGTTCCACTACCAGCTACTCCTCCTCAGGGACTCTTCCCTTTCTCAATTTCCACCAGAGGCTCACTGTCTCCAGAGCCCTGGTTCTCTCTAGGCTGTACTACTGCAACAGCCTCTTTCTCATTCTGCCTTCCTCTACTCTCCATCACCTGCAACTAATCCAGAACAGGACTGCAAGACTTATCCTTGGCCTCAAGCCCAGGGATCATATCTCTCCAGCCCTGAAATCTCTCCACTGGCTCCTGGTGGCTGCAAGGATCAAGTTTAAGACCCTTTCCATTGTCCACAAGGCTTTTTGGGGCCGGGGCCCGCACTACACCCAACGCTCTCTTCCAAAATACCTTCCCTCTCGAACCCTTCGCTCAGCTACCTCCAACTCTCTAAGGGTTAGACGCTTCTCCAGGCAGTGAGTGGGGGGTAGATCTCTCTCCTCTGCTGGTGCCTTCCTCTGGAATGGCCTCCGTGCCCCTTCAAACTTGAGCCGGACCATCTGAAGTTTCGGAAGCCGCTTAAAACCTTCCGTTTCTCCTCTGCTTTCTCTCTCTCCCTCCCCTGCTGACCTACCTGTCTGCTGTACCGACCGGTTGCTTGGATACCCTCAGAGTCTCTCTGAGTCCAGGCTCTTTCTTGATCGGTCACCCTTGCACTGACTCCCTGTCACCATGCACTTAGGGGCTGTAACTGTAACCCTGCAGCCCCTTGTTCACCTTGCACTACCCATAGCCGCACTACACTGGCTGCACTTACTCAGAGCTTTGCAGCCCTGTTTTCCCCTCCCCTCTACCTTGCACTTCCCCCTTCCCTTTCCTCTTGCACCTCTCGTTCTCACTATGACACAAGGCCTAGTGAGATTGCTTGTCTTGTCCTCCCTCTACCTTCCCTCGCTTGTCTTTTCGCGCATAGAAACTTTTGTGTACAGGTGCGTTATAAATGACTTTTATCATATCATTTTATCACAGTTGCCTAGAAAAATATACAATGCTGCAGTAAGAAATGGTTAGACTGGCAGCACCCAAATACTAATCTAGCCAGGTAATTACACTTAGCAGGACTGTTTTATCAGAAAATCCCAGTTAAAAGAAAGTCATACCAAACTGAGGAATGACTAGACTGGCTGCACCAAAATGCCTCTCTAGCCACTAATACCACATATCATGCCTGCTTAGCCTGGACATGGACAACTATTATGATTTATCGCACAATCTCAGCCCCCCACACATCCTCTCTCCCTCCCACCCCATACCCCAACCTCCAGAATCAGCTCCTTGGCCAAGAATTACCTCCACGTCCCTCTTCCTTGTGCCAGAGCTTACGTATGAGGCTCCTTGCCTCATAGGTAAGTACTGGGATGAGGAAGAGTGGGACTAGGAGTAATGAAGATTACAGGTAGCTAAGTCAGGCATTACCTCCATGTACCTCTGCCTCATCCCAGTACTTGTGTATGAGGCAGAGTACGCAAGTACTGCCTCATACATAAGTACTGGGACGAGGAAGAATAGGGCTAGGAGTAATCAAGGCATTAAACATAAGTAGTGGCGCAACACCATTGAGTTGACTGGGCTTCAGCACCCCCCCCCACCGACATTTTGGGCTATGCTGACTTGACCTGGTTGGCCTTCAGAGCAGTTGCCGGACAGAACATGACACAGATGTTAAACGGCACCTGGGTTTTGCTGTTAATAACGGCCCAGCAATTACCAACGTAATGCATTTCACTGCAAGTAGCTGCATTCAAATGCCACATTTTTTAGGCAATTGAAATTGCGATGTGGGTCTAGTACTTGCATGCCTGGGGAGTGATTGGAAGGGTAGAGAGGGAATAGGAGACTTAAAGGAGAGAGTTAACTGCTTGTAACATTGAAGCTGCACTAGAATAGTCTCATTAAAACGCGTAAAGAAGTTAGATGCCCCCACACAAATAAGTTTGCCCCTCCCCACCACCCGTGAAGTTAGTGCCTCTCCCAACATTTGAAGGGTTAGCCCCCCGAAATGTATGTTTTGTTGTGCACCTGTACACAAGCACACACACCATTCACCATATACACACCCAGCAATCCAACATTTAAGTGTGCACTCTTTCACCATACAGGCACACCCAGGCATCCATCCATACATTTAAGTGTGCACTCTTTCACCATACAGGCACACCCAGGCAGCCACCCATACATTTAAGTGTGCACCCTTTCACCGTACATGCACACACGCAAACCCAGCGACCCATACATTTGTGTGCACCCTTTCACTATACACTCACACAGGCAGCCACCTATACATTTAAGTGTGCACCCTTTCACCATAAACTCACACACGCACACTTCATGGGGTTGGGGGAAGCCGTATTACTTCAAAAAGAAATTGGGGCTCATTACGGGTCCGGCGGTAACCGTGCCGGTGCTACCAGCGGGTTGCCGCCAGATCCGTAAAACATTACTGGCGCCTGACTTCCCGGTGCCACCGGGCTCTTCCAAGTCCAGCGGCCGGGAAGTCAGGCGCGCGCTAATTTCGGTAATCCCCATTCCCGTGGAGTCCGATAGGACTCCATGGGATTGGGGACACGGAAGCACCGGCATCGTTGTTAACGGTGCCGGTGCTTCCATGACGGGTCTGTCTGCCTACCGTGGCCGCTGTGCCTGGCAGAATCAGACCTGTTGGGCACAGCGGCCCCAGCTATGCCAGTCCGGAAACAACGGTGCCGGTAAGATTACCAGCACCGTTGTTTCCGGGCCAGCATGGTCAGAATGAGCGCCATTGTTTCTTTTCGAAGGCACTCTAACTTCATTAAGAAATTATTCGGTTAAGGACCAAACCATAATGGAAATAATTTCTTTATGAAGGCAGAGTGACTTCAAAAATAAACTATTTATTTTTGAAGTCATAGGGCTTCCCCCACCCCATGACATGGAGCGCTCCAGCCTAGGGTCTTCCATGTCATGGGTTGGGGGGAGCCTTCAGCCTTCAAAAAGAAAGTTGATTTTTGTAGTCACTCTGCCATCATGAAGAAATGATTTCTGTTACAGAAATAATTTCTTTATTAATGCAGAGTGAATTTTTCTTTCAACTGGGGCCCCCTCCCAGGACATTTGCTGCCCCCCCCCCGTTACGCCAGTGGCATTAGCACCAGCCTCCCATATCCATGCTGTCGTGAATGCTGTGGAATGTGATTACTTTTTACACCAGCTAAAAGTAGGCAGATCCCACAGGAACTCATTGTAAACGCTGCCTACCATGCGTAAATGGCAGGCGGCATTGACTCCGTTAGCACAGCGGAGTTGAAAAGGGTGGCGTATGTGCGAGTGTGCCACAATTTTACACTCCCCTTTCGCACTCTGACGTGCAAATGTTGAAAATCGCAGAGGCGACCTTTGTATGCCAAACTATAAACGTAACAGGTCCCCTCCGCATAAAGAGCGAGGAACTCGAACATGAACCCCTAAATAATTCTAATTTAAAGAGGAATGTTCTGCTTGTTACGATTTCGGCATCCAAGACACGCAAATAGGTAATTTGGCTCTGATGATGCGGTCATCAACTGTAGAAAAATCCACATTTTCAGTCATTCAGTCACATTTTCAACCCAAGCAGTGAAATGCATTTCACTTTAGTTTTGCAAGCGGTCAGGAAATAAATATATTTTAAGGTACCTACCATCAAGCTCCAAAATACAAAAGCTTCAATGATTATGTTAAAAATAAAGCTAAAATAAAATAATTTGGCACAAAAAACAATCACTGGAAAAGTCAAGGCAACTGGCATAACAGCACAACAACACAATTAATAGCCCTGCTGATGATCGCAAAGGAATGCGGTTAGAATGTTATTTCCTAGATATACTTTAAAAAAAAATGCTGATTTTAAAGCTGAAGGTTCGAGAATGCTCTACTTCATACACATGTTTGCTCCTATTCCTGTTTTAAGTTTTGGGATATAATACTTTTGTTGAAAAAAATATCAACAGCTCTGCATCGCTGGTGTCCGTCAACTCCCCCGTCCCCCCGCCCCGCCCCCCCCCCCAACACTGAGAACAGAACACCACATGCGCTATTCCTGTCCGAGCACCGTTTATTCTGAAGCAAAATACCAGGCTATCAGCACTGAGCTAGCACCTTTGCACATCTATTGCTTTTCTTGAATCAGGTGCATTATAATCATGCGTAAATGACACTTATAAAGTAGGTGTCACTTCGTTTTGTGATTAGGCCAGTATTCCTGACTTATTAGGTGTAATTTAGGAGAAATGTGCGAATCGAATAGCCTTCTGCAGGCTTAAGCCAATAGCAAGCAAAGCAACTTCTTTGTGAATCGGCCCCATATGATTAGAGTTGTTTTTTATTATGGCTATCAATAGCTTGCGATTTCATGAGTGCCTTTATGAAGCCCCTTTACAGATGCCTACAATGCGACCAGGAATTAATACACAGCATAAGTTATGTTTGGGGTCATTTTGATGCAGGCAGGGGGTTAAATTATGGGAATCCGTAGATTTGATCGAGAAAAAAAAACTAATGGGAGATTAGATTGAATTTCATCTATCCGAAAATTCTGTATAGCCAAACATTTCCATGAAGTCTCCATTACAGTGAACAAGGTGAGCGGGGTTGTCCCCCGCACTCTTGTTCACTATAATGGCTTTCGGGAGTTGTGAGGGTGTCCCCCGTTTCCCGAAAAATAAAGTAAAAAAACAAAGGACCCTGCTGTGCCAGTTCCTGATCACAAAAGTGAAGGGAACAGGTGTCGCAGGGACAAAGCGAGTCGGCAGCACACAGTGAAGTGTGCCGCTGATGGGTAAGTAAGAGGGTGGGTGGGAGCAGGTTATCTGAAATGGACGCGGGAGGAAACAACGAAAGTTATTTTAAAAATAAATAACCTTTGTTTTTTTCTCCCTCTGTCATTTCAGATTCGAAAAAATTCAGGGTAATCCTAAATTATGAACCAAGCAATTGTCATGCTTTTTCTGCATGGAGCTATGGAGCGGGAACATAAAGTCTACATTCGCCTCTCTCTCCTACGCCTTTGTGCAGGAAATGCACGTACATGAGATTCATGTGAATGCTGTCAGCAATACACGGATGTTTCCAGTGGAATTCATGGGTGTCAGTTCTGACAGAAACCCTGGTGTGTCTGCTTGTCCATGTAGAATAAAGACACTTTAGTGAAAACAATCAAAATTGCACAGAGAGTACTGCTTGTACGGTGCCACTTACGTTCACATTTATTTATTTATGTATTTATTCATGCATTTGTAGAGCGCCTTAGGCGTGGCGGTACATAGGCGCTGTAAGTAAGCACACAAATAGAGACACCATAAAAAAAACAGACACAACCAACAGGTACCAAATGCAATAGAAACATGCAAGTAGAAAACCAAACGAGTTAAAAACAATAAAACACTAAAAAAATGCAATAAGACCGAAATAACATGATAAAAGAGTCAAAACAGATTAAGACCAACAATAAGAACAAGTGTCTAAGTCCAACAAGGAAAAGCAATTTATATAAAGACAAAGGTTTTCACCTTTTTCTTGAATCCTTCAATAGAGATCTCAGATCATAGAGTGTCAGGAAAACCATTCCAGAGCTCGGTGGCAAGACAGTCAAAGGAACGTTTACCTGCTGAATCAAGCTTCACACGTGGCACCATCAGCAGATTGCTGTTGCTTGATCGAAGAACCTCTCTATTCTGTTTGATACACAATCTTTCTTTCAAGTACACAGGGTTCTTGCCAAAAAGACACTGGTGTGTAATAGTCAGCAGCCTAAATGTATGGCGTTCCATAACAGGAAGCCAATGCAAAGACCGTCTGGCTGCCATCAGATGATCCCTACGCTTCAGGCCTACGACCACCCTGGCTGTATGATTTTGCGTTACTTGGAGCCTGGAAAGGTTGTAATCAGACATGCTGACCAAAAGGCTGCTGCAATAATCAATTCTAGCTCCTATTATGGCCCTTGCTAGAATGGCACCATTTTCTTCTAAAATAAGTGGCTGGATCCTACCAAGTAATCTTAAATAGTATGCCAAGGAGGAAACTCTAAAGTTAAAATGATCCTTCATAGATAAAGTAGAACCAAAGTAAACCCTGAGAGTTTTAACTTTGGATAGAACCTCTATTTCACAGCCTGCTGTATTAAACTTTTTGTATGACTTAAAAAGTTTATTCAGTCTGTATTGAGAGACAACCAATAACAATTCGATCCTGGATCATTAAGAGCAAGGCCATTATAGGCTGTCCATCTCTGGATTAAATCAAAGACAGTGCTAATCTTGGCCACATCATCATCATAATTGGCAGATAATCTAAATAGCATGTGTGTGTCATCAGCGTAATTTGTATACTGGACACCTTCTTTATCCAGTAAATCAAATAATGGCCTCAAATGAATATTAAAAAGGGTGGGGAGAGGCAGGACCCGTGAGGGTTACTGCAATAGAGAGGAATGGTATCTGCTGACACAACTTCATTACAAACGTTTGCCTCTCTATCAGATAAAAAAAACTAAAATCCGAGAGGCTGCAGACTCGGATAAAAGAGCATCGGAATGAATTCTATTAAAAAGTGCATTAAAATCCACCAGATCGTACGCAGCTGACAAATCTAACCGGAGCAACAGGGAAATATGTCCCTGATCGAAATTTAACAGAAGATTGTCTTTCTGGTCCAGAAGAGCAGACTCTGTAATATGAAAGGCCGAAAAGCCGGACTGCTTAGAGCCCAACAGGTTATGAGCTTCTAAATGAGCTTTTTTTTTTTATTTATTTGTATTTAATCATACATTTTTTTTTACAAGAGCGCATTGAAATCTGAATGAAGTCCTTTCATATTTTGTTTGATAAGTGATGCGAGCCTTGCAATTAGATTCATTGATGGTGCGATCAGACCCCAGCTTCCGGTGTCGCTTTTATTCTTTCCAAGGCCAGGTTCAGAAGTTTTGCAGCAGCCGTGTGCCATCGAGTCTTTTCTCCTGTTATCAGGCGCTTCCACCAGATATCTTCGTTAAATGAGCTTTAATTTGCAAGTACACTACCTGATGTAAAACATTTTTAAAGGAAATGGACATTAGTAATGGGTCTAAAATTCATGTGAATTTTGGGATTCAAGGATGTTTTTTTTCAGTAGAGGAGTAATCCATGCCTTTCTAATGGAGTCTGGCACCTGAGCAGTTAAAAAGGAAGAGTTAGCAAAGTCTGAAGTAGCCGGGTCAAGGCATGAGCCACATTTCTTTATTACTGTGGAGGGACACAGATCCTTAGGACAACTTGTAGGTTTAAGACTTTGGAGAATTCCAATAATTTCACCTTCTGTCACCCCTTCAAACTCAAAAGGAGGTAAGGTAGTCATAGGAAGAGAACAGATATAAATGATAGGTAACATAGATGCCTTTTGTGCTGCAAGCTTCAAGTTAGTCCCTTTCTCAAAAATAGCATGTTGCATCTTAGAACACTAACCTTTATCCTTAGCCACAACACCAGCTGGCGAAATGTCTGGCTTTTCCAATTCTATCATAATCTTGAAAGTTCCTTAGAATTGGTAGACGCATTACAAATATGACCATCAGGCTGATCCTATCTTAATCAATGACAAGATGAGATTTCTGCCAGTCTCTATACAATGTATTCATTTTGGCCCAAAGGTCTTTCATGTTTTGTGTAAACCAAGCCTGTTGTCTCAAGGATCCACTTGTGACATTACAGTTCTTGGATGGGGGCAATACCGTCAATTGTTGCAGTAGTACAGTTAGAGTAATGGGTAACTAATGCATCGGGTGCACAAAACGTGGGTACGGGCATTTAGTGGTTCAATATAGGGGACACTGTGGTTTTGGATGATTCATGCATATTGCATTTAACTATTGTAGCTCTTTCCCGATAAACACCTGGTGTGAATTTGGGAAGAGACAAATTAAAAATATTAAAAAGTGGTCTGACCATGGGCAAGCTGCAATCTTAGGTTGCTCCAATGTAATATTAGTGATGCACAGCCAGTCCAGCGTAGGGCCACCTTTATGCGTGAGATAGGTCAATAACTGAAGAAATCAGCAGTTAGTGAGCAGCTGGTCAATGGAAGCGGCTAAATGATTCTGCTGCTGATTATACCACAAATTAAAATCTCCCTGTAAAATAACTCTAGTGGAAGGTTTCAATAATGAGAGGGGCAAAGAGGATAGCTCTATTTCCAAATGTGGCATATCACGCAGAGGTCTATACATCAGAATAAAATTAGATGTGGTGTGATGATTAATAAGCAATTTAACCATCAGGGCCTTATCGCCATCAATATCCTCTAAATCAACGATATGAATACTCGGAGAAGGGCAAAACATAATAGCAACCCCCCCCCCCCCGACCCACATTCCCCTAGGGCCACTGAGCCTGAATCTATTTTTACAAAGAATATAACAACCATCTGGACCTGCCAGTGATAGATCGAGCCAGAGGCAGTGGTGGCTGGTGACTTTGAAAGGTGGTGGGTGGAAATATTTAGCGGGAAGAAATTGTAAGCGATCAAGCCTGGCCCACGTCAAGGGTGGCCCGCGGGTGTGGCTCCCCCGTGAACATTTTGGAAATATGGCTTCCAAAATGTCTAATTTACTCCCATCCAAAATCCACACAAATTTAGCCTAATAAGCATTAGGTTTAAGATATTAATGATGACACTTAATTCTTAGGGTTGCAAATGTGACGGTTTATTACACAGCAGCAGCAGCTTGTATTGAGAACAGATGGTACACTATGTATTTCTACATGTGTATGTACCTGTCTGTAGGTCCTATACAAGAGGAATGCTCAAGGACACAGTAGGACCAAAAGCCAGAACAAAAAAATAGACCTGGACTCCATAAATCAAAGAGGCCACATTTAGGCATTCTAATTAATGACTTCTCTCTGCACACTTAAATGGTACCACGGGGTGCATTTTAGGAACATGGTTCAAGTGGGCTATACTAAAGCACGTTGGGCCCATAGCAATAGCCAACATGATCAGGTACATGGCGCATTGGGTCATCAAAATGGGACAGAAACTTGTCCGAACCAGGCTTTCAGGCCACCCTTTGAACATTGCCCTATATTCCAGTCTGGGACTGCCAGAAGGATCCAAAGGGAGAGGGGTTTGGACGGCAAAGGATTGGCAGTCTGCAGGGGTGCCGAGGTGAAGATCATCAAAAACTGTAATGTTAAAGACATGCAGATTACACTCTTCAACAAGGGGCCTCCTTCGTAAAAAGTCTCGGTAAACAGATGGTAAATGATCAGGAGCAGGTGGGAAGGAACCGAAACACATGTGTTGTTAATTCCTGGATGATGAACTCAGGAAAGCGCAGTACAATGTAGCGGCCAATGAGCCTGAGTCCTCCTGTGTGAGTCTCAAGCCCATTGCTACAGCACTATGCATTGTGAAACTGCACGTTTGATTCTCATAAAAAGTACTGACATAATGGGAAAACAAATGTGCAGCTAGTTTCAGAATGCATAGTGCTGTAAGTGCGCAAATGTTCCAGGCCGGGCTGTGGAATCAGAAAAAATACAATATTATGGCTGTTACACCAAGCAAAGGAAAATACACCGACACAGGATTGAAAAGATTCCCAGAATCTTTATTACAAAACTGAACAGTATTCAACAAAGTACTCAAATAGCTATTTGGCCGTCAATACATCACAGAGACCACCAGCAGGGTTCAATGTGAGCAGTGAACAGAATTTCCTAGCTGGACATCGACGCATTTATACAATTTGTAAAATGATGTCCAGCCTCTTACAGGTTAATTATACACTGGGCTAGGGTCGCGCCAGGTTCACTTTGCTAATTTACATATCTCGTGCATGCGGTTTACTTTTGAATATATTTACTAACACACTCCATTATTCTTTAATTTAACATTTACACTTTTTACATACTGTTTTAATACAGACCAAACAAATGTTTCACATATTATATTCGGATAGCATTACTGTTCTTGTATACTTGTAGTTTAACATTGCTGATTCAAGTAATCCCCTGCTCCCGAGGTCAACAAAGGACAAGGTCTACATGACCCTAACATGTAGCCTGAAGGCAGGTTGGACATTAACTCTCCTACAGAGGTAGGAGAGGTTAAGGCAAGAACAAGGGCACACGAGATGGCCATTTTAGATTACAGGGTGACTTTGTACAAAAACCCCAAAATGGCGGTTCTAACCTAAAATGGAGGCTTGATTCAAGATGGCGGCTTACATCAATTTCCAAGGTCAAGATCTTGCCGTAGAGAGTTATTCGTGTACAATTTTTAAGCAACTTGGCGTAGGCCAATATACATACAAATCGTTATAATAGGAGGCATAATTTAATATCCAGTTCAACAAACCCTCCTTTTGGCCTATGCCAAGTGCCAACACTACTTCTGATCTCCTTGCAAGTAACTCCATACGTCATCGTCCGTACACCCTGAATCATTGTCTGACATATCTATTGCCATTAGATCTAACACCAGAGTTTCTTTTAACACATACTCTTTGGAAACCTTCTTTGGGGCGTATATTTTATGCCCTAATACACTTGTTGCTTGTGCGAAACATCCCCCTAATACTGAGCATATACCACGGGGAACTGTGTACAACAACAAAGAAACAGAAAACTTCCCAAGATTATAGGCAGGGCTGAAAACAACTTCCATCCCCATGACCGTAGGAGGTCCCAAAACCATATACCAAGTTCCCAGTTTCCCTCAGTAACATGTACTTCTGAACTAAGAACATGTAGATTTTGGATAGCCCTAAAGATCGTCGGAGAGGAGTCTGGTACGTAAACACAGCAAGTGGACCCCACTAATTTAGATACTCCTCCTCGCTCTGCCAGGATGACATCTAATGCCATCCGGTTCTGAAGAGCCACTAATCTTATCGCTCTCTGCTCTAAAGTCATATTATAGAGTATGTCAGTGGTCCGGTTGATGGTTCTCTCCAATACTCTCGCTAGTCCCCTGATATCTTCTGAATTCGTAATTGGCCCAAAGAATGGCACAAAGGATTTCATAATATCTCCTAGAGTTTGTGCTGGAGTATCCCCTTTCACTCCTCGTCGTGGACAAGTCTTCAAAATTTCTACAGTACTGGCAATAAATACCCCAGTTAAAAGAATCCCTAAATAACAGGTTCCTTGGCAATCCTTGGGCAACCATGGAAATACCACATTACCGCAAACAAAATAGACAGGTTCGCCTATGTACAGAGGTCCGTTTTCACTAGTCAAATTCGCAACATTGGCGCACTTTCTAAAATTACCCTTTGACCGTGTTCCATTCCTCTGTATGCAGAAGGATACTGAATCGGGGCTATGATTAACAGAATAAGATGGAGGCGTGGCATCCTTATTGCCTTTAGGAGCCATTTTGAAAGAGATTAAAGACTGAAAGGGACGAGACAATCTATCAGAGGGCCTAACAGAAGCAACGTTTGGCTTACTTCTATTTGCAAAAAGCGAGCATCCCAGCGGCATCAAAACATTCTTTTCAAAACGATTTAAATTTGTATCATCAAAGTTCCCTGAGATGCTGGCATTCCATCGACCAAAAAATAGTGCTCTAAGAGAAGCATAACAGGCAGTTTTCAAAGGTAAGGGATAAATATACCAACCTAACCCCTTATCCCCATGTTGCGGTAGATGTGTGCAGATCCAGCAATTGGTCTTATTAAAAATTGCATGAGTGGCATTCATTATTAACAAAAGGGTATTATTCTGATAGTTCCGTCTATGCAAAGAATCTCTAGGCGACAAAGTATGCAATTGCACAGAAGGAGTGGGAATAACAGATACATTTTCAATAGGTAAAAAGTCCTCTAACGGATATGCTTCCTCCAGATACCATAACCCAAACCCAACAGTTACTAAAAATCCAGTAATTATCACAAAAAGGCAACAGTACACTTTGGGGGTCCTTTTACATGCTTGATCATTGTCTCTGCTAGTCAAATGTTTATTTAAAAGTTTGGTACGAGCCGTAGTGGGTGCAGGCATTGTCGTCTTCAACCGAAAAAACACCAATTGTTCATTTTCTGGCGACTCCAGTCGCGCGTCTTCTTAATGTCTTTCCCACAACCCTTAGCCAACAGGATCTTCCCGCGCAGTCGGGCCAAAAGGCAAGCCCTCAAATGATTTTCTCAATCGCACAGTCAGACCATGCTATATATTTACTTCCTTGGGCACAAATTATATTTTGCAGTTTCAGGTGAGGACAAAGTGTCGTCACTTCCTCCTGGAAGTGGCGAATGGACGGAAATGGGATCATAAAAGGATTGATCCGGAAGTTCCACTGTTGGGGAGTGCGGAGACAAGATGGCCGTTTTGTCTGGCCTTGCGGATTCTGAAGCGGTCTCCGATTCTCCCTTGTTGGTTGTTGCTGTTTCAAGTACACTAGTTACAACAGTGGGAAGGGATTCTGTGTCTTCTGTATCGTACGGCACGGGCTGTGGGATCCGTTTGGTGTGCGTCGCATGGATCCAGTGTTTACGACCCGCTACCCGCACGGCAGTCTGGGTGACTAGCAGGACTTGGTAGGGACCCCTTCACCGAGGTGCAAGGCAAGACGACCTCTCAAAAACCTTCATGAGGATCCAGTCCCCCGGTCATAGACTGTGACCAGGACCCTCGTAGCGCACAGGTAATGCCTCTCGCACCTGGTGATAAAAAATGAAAACAGATTTTTAGTCAACTGGTTACAGTAATCTGAAAGAAGCACATTTTCTATATCCCACAATGAGCAACTTTTTGGCATACCCCAAATATTAGCAGGTCTCCCCATTACCACCTCAAAGGGAGAGAGCCCAGTCTTAGTTTGAGGGGTTGTTCTCATCGACAGTAACACGATCGGTAAGGCGTCCGGCCATTTTAGCTTGGTGCCAGCACACGTCTTAGCGAGTTTGTTCTTTATAATGCTGTTGTGCCTTTCCACTAATCCGGCACTTTGGGCATGTCTAGCTGAAGGCAATCGCTTGTCAATCTGTAATCCTTTGCAAATTTGTAGGATTACAGTGGCAATAAAGTGTGGCCCATTATCTGGCCAGATGACTCTCGGCAGCCCGAACCTAGGAAAAAACTCTTTCAACAGAGTTTTTGCCGTGGTTATGGCCGTTGCATCTCTAACCGGGAAGGCCTCAACCCACTTACTAAAGGCACAAATAACAACCAATACATATTTAAGATTGTTACACCGTTCCATTTCAATAAAATCAAAGTGAATAACCTCAAACGGGACAGAAGGTGGAGCGAAACTTCCTCTAGGAGTCGAGGTACCTTTTCCTACATTGTGCTGCAAGCAAACCACGCAGCTTTGGACAAAACGCTCCACAGTTTTGAAAATCTTATCATTGGTCCATACACTGTGTAACATTTTAGTCAATTTCTGCGCACAAACATGTGTCAGAGCATGAGCCATAATAACCATCATTGTAATGTAGGCGTCAGGGAGTAACCATTTCCCTTCAATATTGTCTACCCAACACCCATCGTCATCCAATCTCCCTGCACCCTCGACCCATCTCTTAGTTTCCTCTATGGTAGCATCTGCTTGAATATCTTTTACAGCATTGATACTTTCACCGAAAGTGCAAACATTTACAATTTCTTTTACAGTATACATTTCTGAACTGAAATCAGTGGCAGTTTGTTTAGCTATCTGATCGGCGAAAGCATTCCCTTTTCCTACATCATCTGTAACCTTTTGATGTGCTGAACATTTTATGATAGCTAACTGAACAGTGAGTGCGAGTGCTGAAAGTAATCGCACTATTAAAGTGCCGTGCTGGATTTTCGTTCCGTGCGAGGTCAAGAAACCTCGTTCTTTCCAAAGTCTACCGAAATTGTGGGCCACCCCAAAGGCATACTGACTATCAGTATATATATTCACTGTAAGCCCTTCAGAAAGTTCACAAGCTCGAGTTAACGCTATAATTTCTGCGGCCTGCGCAGAGTTATGCATAATTCTTTTAGTTTCCACAACCATGCTTAAAGCAGTAACAGCATAAGCAGCCGTGGATGTACCGTCTGGAAGTTTAAAACAAGAGCCGTCACAAAATAGCTCTCCTTGTGGGCTATTCAAAGGCGTGTCTTTCAGATCGATTCTGCCTTTAGTCTCTTGTTCTGTCATATAAAGGCAATCGTGTGACGTATCGTCACCATCAACAGTATCTTGTGAGACAGGTAAAAGTTCAGCCGGATTTAATACACAACACCCCTGAATTTGAATGTGGGGGGCGAACAAGATTAGTTCATATCTTGTCAATCGTGCAGAAGTGAGGTGTTGCGTTTGAGTTCTATTCAATAGAATATCTACAGAGTGAGGTACCATTAGGGTTAACGCATGACCCAGGACCATTCCCTCACTCTGTTTTACAGATGCAGCAGCAGCAGCAACAGCGCGCAAACATCTTGGCAAAGCGCATGCTACAGGATCAAGGGCAGAGGAATAGTAGCCGCACGGCCTATTCTTCCCACCATGTTCCTGCGTTAACACAGCCAAAGCACATCCATCACGTTCATGCACAAACAATACAAAGGCCTTGTCATAATTCGGAGTTCCTAAAACCGGCGCTGAACACAGCACGGATTTGAGCAAATCAAATGCTGTTTGGTGTTCCAAAGTCCATGGCAATGGCAAAGAAATGCCCTTCTTTGTCAAAGACAGCATTGGTTTATTCGTTAACGAAAAGTTAGGGATCCACAATCTACAATAAGAAGCCATACCTATCAAGGCTCTAACTTCCTTTTGCGTATTTGGGACAGACATGCCAGAAATGGTCTTTATTCGTTCAGGTGTCAACCGTCTTCCCTTGTTTGACAGGAGGTAGCCTAAATAGGCGTCCTCCTGACAACAATATTGGAATTTTTTAAGTGAAGCTTTGTGGCCATGTTTTGCTAGATGACAAAGCAACAACACAGTGCCTTCTTTACAGGCGCTCTCAGAATCAGCAGCCAAGAGGAGGTCATCTACATACTGCACTAATGTGCAAGTAGTAGGCAACTCGAGGGTATCGAGCTGCTCTTTCAATGCCCTACTATAAATACTTGGACTCTCAGTGTACCCTTGTGGTGCACGAGTGAATGTAAACGAGCGTCTACCTAGGGTAAACACAAACAAATACCTGCTATCCTTGTGTATGGGAATACTGAAAAATGCGTTTTTAAGATCAACAACGCTAAAATGAGTGGCAGAAGCCGGAATCATGGTTAGTATCGTTGTAACATCAGGTACAATAGGAAATTTAGGAGCCACAATTTTGTTAATAGCGCGTAAATCAATTTTAAAACAAAAGGGAATCGCATTATCACCTTTTTTGTATACTGGCAAAATGGGGCTGTTACATATGCTACCCGTAATCTCCTCAATTACTCCACGATGTACAAAATCAGAAACTATACATTTCAAAGCCTATTCGCCTTCAACTGAGATCTTATATTGCGGGATGCGAGGCAATTTTACTCCATGTTTCAAAATAATTTTAACAGGTTCAATTTGAAGAATGCCCACATCATTATCATCAATTGCCCATAAGCATTCTGGAACGTTACTAAATTCTGGCGGTAGAGATCGAGTCAAAAACTGAGAGGCTAGTGATTGCTGAGGTGAAATTGTTAGCCGAATTCCGTCCGGAGAACAATGTATTACTGCATGCAATGCCTTCAACAAATTTAGCCCCAGCAAGTTCTCCCCACAATTTGTGGTAAGTAAAAATGGACACTGTTCCGTGAAGGGACCCAGTGTTATCGGTACTGGCAAAGAAACCGGGCAAACTACAAGTGTGCCTGAAAACCCTACGGAAACGTTGGGCTGCCCTGAATATTTGGAACCTGTGAATGATCAATGGAACATTTCTGTGCTCCCGTATCTTCTAAAACTAGATGCTTCCTATTTCCCACCGCCATCTCAACGTAAGGGCCTTTCTGATGAACGGGAATAGGCGTAGGTTCCAAATCCTGCTTCGGGCAATCCTCGCGAAACAGAATATTATCAAAAGGAAGCTCTTCAGAGAGGTACGCGGCAGAAGGGTGATCAAAAATGTTTCTATTATCCACATTCAAAACTTGCTTATCTTGTGAAGGAGGTTGCTGTGATTCTGGTGCAAACTGACCTCTGCCAGGGCCCCCTGCACCTGGGCGACCTCTGGATCGTCTACCCATGTTCCCAAATGACCTTTGCTGCAAGGTCGGACATTGTGCGCGCCAGTGGCCTTCCTGCTGGCAATAGGCACACTGGTTAATGGTTACCGGAGCCAAGGGCGCACTTCCCTGTGGAATGTACTGACCTCTAAATTGATTACCCCCTCTAGGGCTTCTAACAATCTGCTGTAATAAAACTTTAGTTTTCAGGTCACCCTTTTTTTTCTCAAGTTTTTCCTTTTCAGTATTTACACGATTTTCATAGTACTGAGCCATATGCAGTACTTCTGATTGAGACTTTGCCTGCCAAGTGCTTTCAGAAGACATAATCTGTAACTGGATGTCAGGCAGCAATCCACGTACAAATTCGTCGACAAACAACCTTTTCCCTGACTCTGTGCCTAAGTCTTGTCCACTGAAATCTGAGAATACCTGCTCAAACCGATTGAAGAAATCGGTAGCACCCTCAGACTTTCCTTGGACACAGGCCGTAAGCTTGTCCCAAATGATTCTTTTTTCTGGAACCATAGTTTTCAATTTTATAATAATTCTATCAGGCAAGGTTAATATCACTTGAGGTGGTCGTTCGCCAGCTGGTCTTTCTCTGTCTAGCCTAACCATGCCATGTTATCCCATGTATCTCCCAACCCAGGTATGTCATCTATAGTCCCAATCTGTTTCCACAAATCAACTGGCAGGAGTACGGGAAATAATAAGTCAATATCACTTAAAGTGAATACCGACGACTGTAAGACCGACTCTATTTCTTTATAGAATCCGGTCGGATTCTTTCTTATATCAGGAATAGATTGCTTTATGGTGTTCACTACCTGTCTTGAAAACAGGACGTGAACAAACTGTGAATCGTAATGTGCAGGAATTTCTCTGGCGACTATTCTTCGTCCAGCATCGGCCGCAATCTCAACTTTCGGGACAAATGTCGGAGGAACCTCTCTCATAGGCAACTGAGAAGTAGGCAGCTCCGAACGCTTACTAACCAACAGAGCCAAATCAAGCGCTAAGGCAGTCGAAGAAGTATCAATCGAAAAGGCTCTCTTATAAACACTGAACAATTCTGCGGGACAACAAATCTTTCTTCTTACACACTCATTCTGCAGGTGCTCTACCATCACCTGTATCACTTTCTTTTGCATTTCTAACGTATACTGACTATGTGTGTCATATACTTCATCTGGAGTTATCGACATATCTGAAATCCATCTTATCGCATCCTTTATACAAATTTGACCTTCCTCTCCTTTTAATTCTCAACGAGTAAAAAAACGTTTCTGTAAGTACATAATACCTAAACTACCACCATCTGCTTCCTCATTCTGTCACTCTTCCAACTCCTTCCTATACTCAAAAATCCTCTCAACATGCTCATATACCTTCTCCGCAGTATCTCTGGACAACGCTAAGGCGTTCAAATCCCGTAACCCTTGTGGGAAATCTACATCATTTAGTCTATTCCACATTATACTCAAATGAGTCCCTAATCCTTCAATAAAAACATTTTTCTCAGGAATACCTTTTAAATTTTCGAGTGTGGAAAAAACATCAACTTGTTCACCCTTCTCCATACAATGTTTAGCCCAAGCAGTCAATTCACTCTTTTTGTCTGTGGACAGAGTATTACGAGTCACAACCCTTGGTCTCGCTCCCTGGTCTACTATAAGCGATGCAGAATCACTTGGAAGAGGAAGAGTAGGCACATTCTGAATAACAACAGTTGAAGGCAAGGGGGCAGGCAAAGGAGCGTCGGCTGGAAGAACAACAGGAAGAACAGCAGGGAGGACCGGAGGAACTATAGGAGGGGGAACAACAACATTAAGGGGCAAAGCGCCAGGAGGAGGGACGTACGGAGGTGGGGCAGAGGCATCAGGCCTTCGTTCATGCAAACGTTTATTAATCAATTCATCTGACGTATGAAAATCTTTTGAAGGGTAGATTTTCTGAATGCCTAATTGAAACGCCCTGTCCGTGTTCCTAACTGACTCCAATTGTTTATTTTGATCATATAACCGTGCCTTTTCGACACTTGTCATATGTCTACGCATGGGCTTCTCTCTACTCTTTTGTTGCTGCAAAGCTTCTGTTTTCCAACTGTGCAACGCGTCAAATGCTGCAGGTCTAGCCTTTTTCTTTACTAATACAGACTCTAAATATTCTATATGAGGGATTTCAAAACTACCATTGGTTGGCCACCGAAGATTAGAATTATGTCTGGTCTGTCTGTGCCAAATGTCATTAAATGCTATACTACCAAAGCCTTCTTACAGTACTTAGTACATGCCGGTGACCCCTCCTGTGTTGCGGGACGGCTATCTTCCAAAGATTGTCTGTCTCTGCGGAATAATGCCCTAAAGCAGGCAGACAATTACCCAGGCATATCAATGTTCTGGTGTTACCTGGTTAAATAATTGTGCTCGCGAGTACAATGCTCCAAATTCAAATTGTCAGGGTCAGATTAAGAATCGGGACACGATTCACCTGACCATAGGACTGGGAGGCCCGATCCGGTTACTAAGGACAATGCTAAGGACCCACGTGTCTGGTGATTTTCGGCAAATTTACCCACCTCAAATATATGGACCCTCGTTAAGACGTCGTCTCGGGCTACAGCTCACCGTCCAGGGATCGGATCGTGCAGTTTCATCGAGGAATTCGCTTCTCGTCTAGAGTGGCCATTTCTGTTGGCACCGTCCGATCCCGGTCCGATAGCCGAGCCAACCTTCAACGAGACAAAGTCAATCTTGAGGGTCCCTATTCGGGCGCCATCTGTGGAATCAGAAAAAATACAATATTACGGCTGTTACACCAAGCAAAGGAAAATACACTGACACGGGCTTGTAAAGATTCCCAGAATCTTTATTACAAAACTGAACAGTATTCAACAAAGTACACAAATAGCTATTTGGCCATCAATACATCACAGAGACCACCAGCAGGGTTCAATGTGAGCAGTGAACAGAATTTCCTAGCCGGACATCGACGCATTTATACAATTTGTAAAATGATGTCCAGCCTCTTACAGGTTAATTATAGACTCGGCTAGGGTCGCGCCAGGTTCACTTTCCTAATTTACATATCTTGTGCATGCGGTTTACTTTTGAATATATTTACTAACACACTCCATTATTCTTTAATTTAACATTTACACTCTTTACATACTGTTTTAATACAGACCAAACAAATGTTTCACATATTATATTCGGATAGCATTACTGTTCTTATATACTTATAGTTTAACATTGCTGATTCAAGTAATCCTCTGCTCCCAAGGTCAACAAAGGACAAGGTCTACATGACCCTAACATGTAGCCTGAAGGCAGGTTGGACATTAACTCTCCTACAGAGGTTGGAGAGGTTAAGGCAAGAACAAGGGCACACGAGACGGCCATTTTAGATTACAGGGTGACTTTGTACAAAAACCCCAAAATGGCGGTTCTAACCTAAAATGGAGGCTTGATTCAAGATGGCGGCTTACATCAATTTCTAAGGTCAAGACCTTGCCGTAGAGAGTTATTCGCGTACAATTTTTAAGCAACTTGGCGTAGGCCAATATACATACAAATCGTTATAATAGGAGGCATAATTTAATATCCAGTTCAACATGGCCAGATGCGTTAACTCTTGGCACGAGAGAGGATCATCCTCCTCTCAAGTGCATGGACACGACACTTCGCGGCTGCGCTTTCCGGTCATCAGAGGAAATATCCCAAGGAACAAATAGTGAGGCATTCTCACCTGCACAGCTACCTTGTACAAGGTCCACTATTGTAAACACGCTTGTTTCGACCAACACTGGGATAAACATTATACGTTCCAAATGATAAACTCAGTAGGAAACTCCTTTTGGTGAGGCTAGAAAGCCTCTCTCTATAAAAAAAAAGGTTCAGAAGGACCGGATATGTAAAAGCACACCATCGGATGCTTTGCAATACTCAATGAGGCTAGAGTGCAGCACGAACTACTCATACATTTGCATGAGAACCCAAAATACATGTCCCTTTACACGCCAACGAAGGTCCTTCCCATATGTAAATCATTCACACCATACCAGATGGAAATAAAGCAGAGGCTTGAATAATCACATCTTACTTGGAAGCATTTTTTCAACAACTGAGCACTAGAAAAGTATTGCGTTGCCTGCCCTCCCATGCGAACCCGCACTGAATGCAATATATCTTAGTCTCAAGCATGTCTCACCACCCCTCATCCTCGTGACACCCGAGAAATACACACAACCATCAAAACAAATATTGGCAATGTCAACAGCTTGGGCTTTTGTGTAGGAAAGGCACCTGCCAAGAAAACAGAGCAGTCGTAGTGCTATTAACTGAGCATTCATTGTAGCAGGATCAAAATGGTGCGAGTACCTGGACATCTAATATCAGTGCTTGGCAAACACCTACTATGTATACACAAGCCAAAACTGATGGCTTTGCCGATGCTTGCTTTTAATAGGATTTCAGTGAAGGGCATGCAGAGTGTATACAAATCGAGCGTCTGAAGGCAGTCCTGGTTAAGACATTTTCATTTCACCAGTGGTGGGTATATAGCTCCAACATTAACTCTTAGAAGACTACATTTTAAAAAAAACGGGGGTCACTTTAAGTGCTAAGTTTGATATTAAGGCGTGAGTAGAACAAGCTCAAAGAGTTCCCATGAGAAGGTGTTTTGGGCAGGGAGAGCCAGGAACTGATTGTGATTGGCCATAGAGATTAGGATGGCCATCATGGACAGGCAATGGTTGGGCAAATAACCAAACAGTACCTACACGCTTTGTTGTCCCTTTTTATAGGACATTTCTCCCTCGCTGAACTTGAATGCAATCGCTTCGACATATAGGTGCCCCAAGCAACACCTAACAGCCCAAACTAAAAAGACTTAACCTAACTCCTTGCCGATGAAAACGTCAACAGCAAAAGTTAATTCCTGCCCCACTGCACCTTAATTACAAAAGCGGCCTTCGAAATAAAGCAGTACGGTTAAAAATACGAAAATCCCTTTCCACTGAAAAATTGTAACAGAAAAATCTGTATTCATATCCACCCAACATGCCCAATATATGATCACAGCTACTGACCCATTCAGCTCTTGCCAATAACTATATACAAATCTCAAACCTTTCCTGAGCAAATAAAAGTCCCCAGCCCCAGAGCAACTACTGAGAAAAGGCTACAAACCTCACTAACTGTATTATGGTTATGCTTTCAAAGTTCATAAACCCTTCCATACCTTCTGAAGGAACCCTTCAGATAACACTTGGTGTGTTATATTGTACAGCACATCCTCCTCCACTGATACGCAGGGCTGCAGACCCCAAGTCTCAGGGACAAGGGCAGGACCGCAAACCTAGGGCAGGAGATTGCTCCCAAAAGCACAAGGGCCAGGAGATAAATTGTGATGGGGCTGCAGAACTCGCAATCCCGGGACCCAGTAAAATAGCATTGAAAGAGAGCGGGATGAAACAGGCCCGCCGGGCCAGATAAAGTGGCAATAGGAAGCCTGGCTAAATCAGGCGAACCTGCCTCCAATGACAGGCCAACGGGCTCCCCATAAATGGGTCTGCTGTAGCAGTAACAAAAGGCCTACTTGTGCAAACGTGGTTCTTCACAAAAGAAAGGCAGCGGCGTGCAACATAAATAACTAAGTACCAAACACGTGCACCATTTCAAGAACAAAGATGTCCACAACAAATGCATGCACTTTTAAAGTGGCCCTACCGCTTTTGCTACCCCTCCGTCTCGTGCCATGTGGGTGTCAGTGTTACTGCCTAACCGGAGCACCCTCATTCAAGTCCTCCTACTCTCTGTCCCGTCTGTGAGTGACTTTGTCTCAGTCCAGTACAGTCCTGGCTGACACAGTCAGTCACAGGGGCAGAACGGACTTGAATGGATGAGGGCCGGGCCGCCGGGCGGGGTCAAGACTTCAGTTCGCTGCTTTCCTCTCCAGTCCCTCCATGACCATCTTGTCACAGGAGGGACTAGGGAGACGGAGAGCAGCGAAAAGTTGCAGACAGGAAATGGAGGCCTGGGCCTACCATGGCTGGAGAAATGGGTCCATTGAATGTTATGGTCTGGGTCCAGACCATTAGTTCAGCCACCGTAGAGGTTTGTGTGGCCTGGGGGCACATTACTTACTGGTCCTTGCCGGTGACGAGTCCACGATGCCCTGCCTTGACTCTGCAACTCTCTAGCACAGGCAGCCAGGCTGACTGACCATGCCTTGGCTGACTTGCAGCAAGCAACAAGGGACTCCCGAGCTGAGAAGGCGGTAGCAAGCTCAGCTTTCTGGCTCTCTTGCGCCCCCTCTGGCCCCACCCAACTCAGCATAACAAAGACATTTCACTGGCTGACAAACAGCCAATGAAACAAATATTAACCTCAATGTTACCATGCAGATGCTCCTGTGTCTGACACTGCGCTGTTTACGCATGTCTCAATACTGGTGGGGCCACAGCTCTGGCGTCCCACCAGCCTCTAAAAAAAATATATTATGCCAACTGCGTGGAGCCCTATGAGCTCCATGCAGTGTAGTAATACGATAACTGCATGAAATTGGACGCGCCCCGGCCTCTGCTTGTGTGTCAATCACATTTAACCCCAGCCAGCTCGTGATTCTCCTGAAATCACGCAATAATTATTTATTTATTTAAACATTACGAAGCATGTTAGAGAGTGAGATTTTTCCTTTAAAATTAGGAATGCACAAAGACAGTACAATGTTTTCTCTGCACTCTGGGGGACCGTGGGAGGGGGATGGCACCCCTCCCACTCTGCCCTACATAAGCAGCCACCACTGGCCAGAGGTGTCAGTTGACCAAGTTTACGTGAGAAAAACTATATCAAGTTTATCATAAATAAGGATATTGGATACAACTATGGCATGTTTGGGCAGAGAACAAGTGTTCAAATATAAACAATTCAAATCTTGAAAATCAGCTTGGGCCTCATTACACGGAATGCGGTAAGGGTTTACCGGTACCGGTAAGGGCACCGGTACTGGTAAGGGCACCGGTACTGGTAAACCCTTACCGCCTTACTACGGGGTCCCTTTGCGGGACCCGACCTCAACGGCTGGTTTTACCAGCCGTTAAGGAACGGGCCCGCAAACCTTGGTGCTAATTACGGTACCGCAGTTTGCGGTACCGTAATTAGCTCCTTCCCCATTCCCATTGAGCCCTATGTGGGCAAAAATGGGAATGGGGAAGTGCCTTGGTGAATGGGGAATTACCGCCCCTGCTCACCTTGGAGTAGGGCGGTAATTCCGGCATCCACCAAGGCGGACACGGTAAAATACCGGCGGCAACCATGGCGCTAATAGCGCCATGGTTATCGCATACCGTGTAATGAGGCTCATATGTCTTGTGACCCTTACATTTTTTCTTGATTCAAGGTATTAGATAGAGAGCAGGTGGTCAGATTTATCATGGACAAATTGGCCTGGGACATTGGTCATTATCAACAGTTTCAAAGGTGGGTTGGAAGGGTAGATCTGTTTTTTAACAAGGGTTACTAGAACCCTCTTGCACAAGGTTGCTCAAAACCCCTGGAAGAGAATGCTTAGAGGTGGAAACGCAGAGGTGGACTGGTCTGTCCATAAAATCTGGAATGATTAAATCACCTGTAGCTTTATCCGACCAGTAATGAATACAGAAATGTTGAGGGTTGTTTGGGAAAGTCAGGTAAATATAGCAATAAACGCAAAGAGGTTGCTGTTCCCTAGTAATATTAGCTCACCTTGGTTCAATTCTACTTACATGTCTTACAGCATATTGAGCCGCTGACGATCTGTTTTGTGAATTGTACACAAAGACTTTTGGGTATATTCATGCTGAGTGATAGTTGAATGGGAGCTATGTGATCACTGCACCACCCGTAACTGCGCCAACGAAATTTTGACACCAATTACGGAGCAGCTCAGTGATCAGATAGATCACTTCTGCCCACCTGCACTGGCCCGTAATCCTGAAAACCTCACCCCCCACAACCTTACCTTTACTGCAAGGCACTCCTGTGTGCGCCCCCGACATCCTTGTACCCAAGCGGTACCAGCTCCTCCCACTAAGATGGGGCGGTGCTGACGCTGCAGGGTCCTTTTTTTTTATCTTATCCCCTGCTTACTGCAATGGTAAGCAGGGGACGCCCCGCAAACCCTGAACCAGGTTACTGTGCCCAAGAAGAGTGGGAGGACCCCCACAACCGCTGCTCTGCTTGGGTATAGTAATGGGGTCAGGATTTTCATACCACGCTCAGGCACAGTTTTAGTAATGTTGTGTAGGGAGGTATTGTATGAAATTACCGACTATAAAAGTCTGACCCCACCAAAAAACCTAAAACACACACCACAAAAAGTTCTAACTACCAAAAGTTCAAGCTTTTCGTGGTGTGTGTTTAGGTGTTTCGGTAGGGTCAGGCTTAGGGCTGGGGGGGTATCCCCCGCAACAACCCACTCACCACAGTGAGTGGGGGTTGCGGGGGACATCCCTCCAGTCCCCCGCCGAATGAAAAAAAAAATACTATACAGTACAGTGAGCTGGGTGTACACCCCTGCAGCTGCCTGAAAAAAAAAAAAGAAAAAAGAAAAGAAAAGGACGCTGCGGCGCCGGTTCCTGATCGCGAAAGTGAAAGGGAACTGGCGCTGCAGGGACTCAGCACTTCTTAAAAGGTAAGTAGGGTGGGGGTATGTTGGGGGTATGTTGGGGGTGTGGGTGGGTCTGTGTTGGGGGTGTGTTGTGGGTGGGGGTGTGTTGTGGGTGGGTTTGTGGGTTTGTAGGGGTTTTTAATGTAAGTTTGCATGGGAAATATACAAACCTTTTGTGGTTTGTACATTTCTCATGCAAACTTTTCCGTCGCGGTAAAAGCAGTCGCGGTCGGATCACGCAGATCCGTGTAGGGACACATACAGCATAGAGCCTAATAGCAGTTTCTTTCTTTTTTCTCTTTTTGTCATAGACACTTGACCAAATGTTAGCCCCGAGGAAGACACCGATAACTTAGAGAAATGTTACAGCGGCACTGCACCATTAGGTTTAGCAGCCAATAGGTGCTTTCAGGCCAAATCATGAACATTTCAATGGTTAATAATTGCCACTTATCGATTTTCCTCTACACTTCTGTACAATATAAGGTGCCGGCAAGAAGTGAGGAGAGCAAAAGCATCCTCACGGCTGAGGGGAACGTCTACTTCCTGCATTGATTGTTCCTGCTTGTATGAAAGTACACATGATGATTGTTGTTCAGAATTTGGTATCGTGCTATGTGCTTTTTAATAGGTTACGTAAGTTATTGCTGGCTTGCGATAAAAGGGTACATTTATGAATGCGATGTCTTAACGATCAATTTATGAATGGATTTTTTACATAATGTCAAAGCTTTGTTACATGGATTAAAACATGTTTCACGAATAACAGGCCCGTTTGCGTTTGAGCCCTCTTGAATTTAGTGCCATTGATAAACCATTTGGTACAATATTGCAATATTGAAACTATGTGTTTTACTTTAAGATATAAATCGATGACAATATTTAGATACATGAAGATTTTGCATTCTTTTTGGACTTGTTTTCCTCTGTTTTCACTGAGTTTCCAGAGAACCCTGGTGTATTTTCTACATATTTAATAAACCAGTATGGGTGTCATGTGCCAATCCTTGCTTTAAAACAGCAGGTGGTCAGAGGTACTGCCCAGCAGGCACGCAATGCCATTCAGCAAAACGGCCTTCAGCCCGCTCCCCCCCCTCCCAAAAAATGTGAGCTGATGGGCAGGGCTTCAGCACATAGCTTTTAGTTAGAGAGGGTAGAGAAGCCTTTTCGTAAGCTAGCAGGTGTCGCATGTTAGCTCATTATGTATGCATGCATGTGTGCAAGGAGTGCGTATATAATATATGTGTGAATGAGTGTGTGTGACTGTATGATGTATGGGGACTGGCTGCGCAAGTGAATGAGTGAGTGTATGTTGAATGGGATGTTTACATTAGTGAGAGGATGTGTAATTGGACCGCATTACAAGTGAGGCCGAATGGGTTAACGGGCTCCGCTAATGGTGGCGGGCCCGTTAACACCATTCCACCTCATTACGAGGTCCCCTCGTGGGACCCGGTAAGGACGCCTGGTAAAACCAGGCGTCGGTACCGGGTCACGCAGGGGGAAGAGGAATCTAACAACGGGCCGGTCGTAATCGGCCCGTTGTTAGCTCCCTCTCCTATTGAGCCCGATGGGGGCGCAGATGGGAATGGGGAAGGTCCGGGCCCGGGTTCCCAGAGGGAGGAATTACTGGGCCCTCCGAAATCGGAATGGCCCGGTAATTCCTCATTCTGGGAACCCGGTAAAGGAGCCCGGTTTGGCGGTAGCCATGGAGCTAATAGCTCCATGGCTACCGCCAAACCCGTAATGAGGCCCATTGTGTGTGTGTGCGCACGTGTGCGCTTAGGTATAATTCTGGGCTGCTAACATTTGATACTTGGGGACCCCATGCCATAAAACCCTTGGAGTAGAACAGAGGCAGGGGAGCCTTCAAGTTTGTCCCAACCACTTTCTGAAGTGGCCCCTCCAATCACCAGATCGCCCTGGCCCCCATAATGTCGGTTTTGTTGCGCCCCTGCTCCCCATTCATAAAACTGACATGCCATTAGACACACAGGGTTGGCTTACGGCGAATTCTGTCCAGGGTTACCAGTCGTTCAGAGCCTCAGGGCCAGCCTCAGGGCACGTGGGCCGGGCAACCGCCCACACCGCCACGCCCCCCAGGGCACCATAGCCCCCCACCACGCCAGCTCGGGGAGTCTTTCAAGGGCTCCCCCGAGCTGGAGTAGTGGTGGGAGAAGCCGCGGCAGGCATTAAATATGCCCGTGGCGGGGCACATTTAATAACAATAGGGTGCGGATGCTATTCAAAAGATTACCTCCCCTCTCCGACGCTGGTGCGAGGCGGATGGCATTGGAATAGAGCGCTCATGCATTCGCATGAGCGCCCTATTCCAGTGATTAACTCCCTCCAGGTGCCGGAGCGTGGAGCTGAAAAAAAAAATGGTGCTCCTACCCTCACCCCCGACCCAATGCCCTGTTAACCAGGGGCGCGCGGGGAAGGGAGGGTGCCAATTTGCCCATGGCGCTGCTGCCACTAAGGCCGGCCCTGCTAGGGATCCATCTATAGATCTCTCCCTGTAACCTCTGTCCCCTGGTCAAGTCATATCTACAGACAGCGTGGACACTGCGTATTCGCTGGAGCGTGCTGCTGTGCAGGCATCTGCGTGCACAAATGTACAGCTTCCGCCTTCCGCCATGTTCTTTGGAGTATGTGGGGCCTGCAGAATGTTCCGATTCCCTTCAAGCTGCCGCCCATTAATTGTGTTCGGAGCACATGTCTACATACGCAGAGTCATCCGGGTTGTCTAGTTCTGTTAGTTTAACAAGCCCCGGTATTAATGAGAGTGCTCTATAATTGAACCTTTTCACGAGTCCCTCGGTAATGAAATTATGCTAATCCAAATCTGCAAACACAAGGCATCCATCACACTTGATCAAACAGTAAACATCAACAGTAATATGCCAAGGGTGTAAATGTTCTGGTAATTATTACAGAGATGATATGAAGCGACCCTGGGTTTTTATTATCTCAATTTTGATATGACTTAATCATGGGTGAGCATATGTTAGGCTATACCGAAGCTCGCCACTGCGTGGCAGTATAGTCCAGCTAACGGGTTCATGCGGGCCGGGCCGTAATACAATAACAGCAGCAGGCTCGATGCCGCCCCAAAGCGCCAGACACTGTAGCAGCTTCCATTGGCTTACGTTTCACTCCATGCGACCCGAATGCTTTGCTAAAGGTGGGCCGCCATTGATCTGCTGCATAATACATTAATGAAATAAAAACACGCCATTCGGCATCGGTTACAACGCTTCAGCGAGAAGAGATGGGGATGCGTGGTTAGGGCAACTTTGAGAGGCATTCTGTGAGAAAACTGCACATTCCTCAGAAATACCTGTTTCTCGGGGGAGATGGGTCCACCTTACAAACCACAACAGAAAGGTCACAGGCTGCGTTGCGTTGGGTTACAACGGTTCCTTTTACACAACATAGTGCCGATTCAGCCCCCGCCCTTGCTGCTCCAGCCAACGCTACTGTGGTGCCTCTTAATGCGCACTTTAGAGTAGACAGAGTATCGAAACAACTGGGCACACGTCAAGAAATGTGTAGGATATGCATAACTGCGTTTGCACGATTATTATTATTTTTTTAAAAGAGTTGAGGATTTTCAAAAAGTTAGCTTTAAGAAGTGCCCACACGTTGAATTATCTGAAAAGTGTCTGCATTTTCACAAGGAGATATTTTTTTGGGGAAGCTGATGCGGCTTCCAATCTTGGCTTCGCCGCAAGACCAAAGTGTGTGATTATAGGCAAACACCCCTATCTCCCTGGTACTCTTTGTCAAAGCTGAGCCCATTTAGAAATTGGCCCACAAACTAGTATTAACTTTTGTAAACAAAAATAATTTCTGTTGCACGTCTGCTAAATGTATACCCATCATCGAGGCCAGAGTCAGCCAGTCATGGCATTTTAGCCACATCCTGGGTTTCGGACTCTAAGGGGTCTCATCAAGTGCCTGGTAGTCTCAGTATGCAAGGTGCAGATGGCTAAGAGCCAGGAGCGAATGCCTGTCACCCTCCTTACACGCAGGCAGTTGGCAGCTGTGCCAGTTCTGCCTGCTGGTGATTTGATTTGCAACGTATGCTCACTCAACAAAACAAAATGCTCCTCTCTGTTCCTACTAATCTCTGCCTTCTGTACTTAAAAAAAAAGAAGAACATATTACCCGATGCGCGGATCTGTGTACCGTAAGACTGATATGTGCATATCCAATGTTTAATATCAAAGCAGCAGTCCATGAAACTTTGTCAGCAGCAATTATCAGAGCAGGCAGCGCCAGGTGCGCGGCGATACCCCGTAATTATTCCATAATGATTTCCTTTGACCAGGCCACAGATGGCCACCCACCAAGCACGGGGAAAGCTCGATCAAATGGGCCTGTTTGTCACAATCAAGCGGGAGCGGCAGCCATTTTAGGACGCTACGCATTAAGTAAACGGTATGAGGCGGTAAAGCCAGTTACTTAACGCACCGGGTGACTATTCCCGTCATTTAAACCCTTTCCTCGATTAGTTAAAATGAGGACCATAGCACATGCAATAGCCACTCCTTTGTTTCACAGAATAAAATCAGCCGGGTTTAAACAAAAAGTGGCATCCTTGTTTTTACTCACATAGGCGGTTCTGCGCACAGTGCTGTCTTCATTTTATTTTTCGCACTGCTTTTTTATTATCTATCCATTTCAATCAATTGTGCTGTTTATCTATTTCTCTGGTCAGCTCGCGATGAGTAGAAGTGACTCTGCCTGCATTAGATGTTTTACAAATCGATATATGCAAAAAAACGAAGTGCCCGCATACAATCAATACAACTGTACCACAGTTTTCATCTAAAGCATAAATAGAACCTTTCCTTTTTTTTACACCCCACACTGATGATGAACCCATGTTGCAACTCCCGTCTGGGTTAAACAGGGAGTCGACGCGCTTTAGGATATTTTCAGCAAGTTGCATTTCACCAAAAATTACTTAGCACAGTGACCGAATAACCGAACTGTTCAACTGCCTTTAATTCTCCCTCTCTCCCCACCTCTCTCTCTTTCTCTCTCTCTCTCTCCCTCTCCCCCTCTCTCTCTGTCACAGTCACTCTCTCTCTCCGTACATTTTAAATAAAGGCAGTCACATTTCTACAGATCATTTTTGGGGGTGAGGAGGGAGAGATGGGGGAAAAGTAGTGGACACAAATTGAACTGGAGGTAGGGAGGGGGCACAAACAAATAAGTGCCAAGAGGCCAACCTGGTTTAAGTAAACATATATACATATATGTTACCATCCTGTTTATATTTACTAAAACATGTTATGTTATGCAAGCTCAGAGAAGGTTTAAGCTAATGAAAGTTTTGTATCAAGTTAATGGACACCCTGAAAACGTAACTGTGTTCAAAAGTTTCATGTAGGCTTTAAAAAAGCTTCCAAAGTCATTTGATCTCGCAAGTGTTTTACAGTGTGTTTTACTTTGAATGAAATGAATAGTCTGCAGTCTACCCTCACTCTGCCCCCTCATCAGGTGTCTCCAAAGTCCAACCTACAGTCCCCCTGAAGTGCCTCTAAGCCACACTTACATGTTGCAGCTCGAACTTGACAGTACTGCGGTCTTGCTTATGTTCAATCTAATACTTCTCAATTATTTCAAGTTTAACAATAATAATATCATGGCTGTATCTCGTGCTTCACGCTGCACACCCCCCTCATCTAAGAGTTGCTATAAGTGTTATTGGTAATGTAATGCAATGTAAAGCGGTCTTGTATTGCACATCTTTGACATTTGCTTTGCCACAACCTGGCCCTCCTTGAGGATGCTACGTCACTCAGCTATGAAACTGGACTGCCAAGACTCTCTTACCTCACTCACCATGGGTTAATTCTCTCCTTCTGATTGCCCTCTTTTCCATTCACCCCATTCTCTGCTTGTCCTCACAGGTTCTTCCAGTTATCTTCTCAATTGTACCCATTTCTGCACTCACCTCTAACTCCTGACTCATCTGCATTTCTATGCCTTAGCATTGTACTTTGCAAGTCACATTGAGGTGTGTTTTGCATTGTCCTTTATGGTATGATATGATATGATGGGTTATTTATAACACGCTTAATACCCAGAGGTTTCTAAGCGCAGACCCGGGGATCAAACCCATGTTGCTCTGTGTCGTCTTGTTTGCAAGGCGAGCACAATGCCCCCGAGCTATCCTCCTGAGACTTTGAAATTCCAAATTGCATATTGAAATTGCATAGGACTTTGAAAGTCTAATCTGGGTGTGTTTTGCATTGTACTTTGAAATTTCAAATTTTGGTTTGTTTTGCATTGAACTTTGAAAGTCAGATCTGGGTGTGTTTTGCATTGTACTTTGACATTTTCAAATTTGGGTGTGTTTTCCATTGAAGTTTGCAAGTCAAATCTGGGTGTTTTTTGCATAGGACTTTGAAAGTCAAATCTGGGTGGGTTTTGCTTAGGACTTTGATATTCAAATTTGGGTGTGTTTTGCATTGAACTTTGAAAGTCAGATCTGGGTGTGGTTTGCATTGTACTTTGACATTTTCAAATTTTGAATGCCTTGTCTGCAGGCTCGCTCTCTCTCCTAGCCACTCTCTTACTGTTGCTACTCTCTACAGGCCCCCTGGTCAAATCACCTAATTTCTCTCTGAGTGGGCAGACCTCTCCTCCTCCCTCCGGCCTTTGCCACTCAACTGCTCCTCCTTGGTGACTTAAATATCCATCTTGATTCTCCATGTTCCTCGTCTGTGCTCTTTCACAACCTCTGCAATTCCCTCTCCCTTTCTATCCTCCCTTCTGGCCTGACTCACTCTGCAGGACACACAATTGATGTCTTGATCTCCTCTGGCCTCCCGCTCTCTATTTCTCTGACCACTCCTCTCTCCTGGTGTGACCAATGCCTCCTCTTCTCTCATCTCTCCCTCTCTTCCCCCTAATCCTCCCCTCGGAAGCACTCCCTGGTGCAACCTGTTCTCAAGAAACCCACAGCTGATCCTCATTTCTGGCTAACTATCGCCCAATTTCCATTACTCCCTTTCTAGGTTAACTCCAGGAAAAGCTAGCCATCTCTCAGCTTAACCTTCATTCCGATTCTGTTGGCTCTCTCCATGACCACCAGTCTGTCTTCAGAGCTACCAGAAACACAGAAACTGCTCTCAGGAACATCCGTGAAGATCTGCTCTCCAACCTTGACTCTAACATTCCCTTTGTCTTCATCCTACTTGATCTATTTTCTGTCTTCGACACGGTCAACCAAATCACCCTGCTCAACCTTCTCCGTGATAACCTAGGTATCATTGATCAGGCTCTGTCCTGGCTGAGCTCTTTCCTCTCTGACCGACCCTCCCAGGTCCAACTTGGGTCCTTCCTTTCATCTATCTCCCTTTCTACCTGTGGTGTTCCCCTGGGGTCTAACCTCTCACCCTGGCTTTTCAACCAATACCTGGCAACTCTCGCCCACTGCATTGCAATTTTCCACTCAAATTTGCAGTGTTACTCTGATGGCACTCAACTAATTTTCAGGCTGCCCTCGGCCACGTCCTCTCCTCCTCTCATCTCTGATTGCCTAACTGCCATTCATGATTGGTGTGCCACCAATGATCTTTGTCTAAATGCCAACAAGACTAAGATCCTCCTCATCCTTCCACTTTCACCATCTTTGTTTATGTTTATGTTTATTCATTTATATTGCGCACCAGACCCGAGGGTATGAGGGCGCAGGAGCAGTAAGGTTATTCTCAGCTTAGTTACAGTGCTGTTCAGTAATTTACAGTGAATACATAGGTTAATACAGTTGCAACGGAAGAAGAGATATACAGTTTACAAACATACAGTGATATGCAGTTTACAACTATGCATGTTTACATGGGAGCATAGAATGCCGAGTCAAGTCAATTATTGGTAGCTATTCTTTAACCACTGAATGTAATTACGTCTAAAGAGGGGTAGGTTTGGGGTATCTTTAGGGTGAGAGGTAGGGAGTTCCAGTGTTGGGTTGCTTTCCCTTTCCCCTCACTCTCTGGCCAGCCTCCCTTGGCCTGCCTCTTACGCCTACCTGCACGGGTAATAACCTCGGGGTCATCTTTGACTGCACACTTTCCTTCTCCGACCACATCTCTGACATCTCTAAAAAGTGAAACTTCCTACTGCACATCATCAGAGGTACTCTGCCTTTGCTTTCCTTCCCCCAGAAGATCATTGTCTCCCAAGCTCTGGTTCTCTCTAGGTTGGACTACTGTATGAGCCTCTTTCTAAACCTACCTGCCTCTACTCTCCGTCCTCTACAACTAATCCAGACTAGAACTGCAAGAATTGTCCTTGGCCTCAAGCCATGGGATTGTATCTGTTCAGCTCTGAAACCCCTTCATTGGCTCCCTGAGGATGCAAGGATTACATTCAAAACCCTCTGCATTGTCCACAGGGTTTTCTGGGATCTGGGCTCAAAATGCCTTCAACTATCCCTCTGTAAATACTTCCCCTCTTGAAATCTTCACTCCTCTACCTCTAGCTCCCTCAGGGTCAGTCTTATTTCAAAGAAACAAGCTGGAGGTAGATCTCTTCTTCGACTGGGGCCTCCCTTTGGAACAGCCTCCCTGCCACTCTGAAACTCGAGGAGAACCATCTCCCGTTCCGGAAGCACCTCAAGACCTTCCTCTTTCCTTCTGCCTTCACCCCAACCTCTCCCCTGCTGATCTGTTTTGTCGCTCGGCTCCGTGTACCTGGCCACCCTCTGTCCTCCGGGCCCAGGTACCTGTTCACACTGCCACCCTCCTGCACTGCCTCCAGGCCACCCCTTGCACTGGGAATGTATTTGTACCAATACAGTCCCCCACCCCCGTTATTTCCTTTCGGCACTTATCAGACATACCCTGTCTGATGCCTGAAACCCAGCACTTGCCACTTGCTGGCTGCACTACCACTGTCTATTGCCTTTATTATTATTATTTATTTATTTTATTTATTTATTATTATTTATCTGTTTCCCCTCTGGTCCGCACTTCCCACTCCTCCCCCTTCCATGCACTTTTCCCCTTCCCTTTCCCATGCACTTGTGTGTTCTCAATGTCACTGTCCCTAGTAAGATTCTTGTTTTTTTCTCCCCTGTTTACCTCCCTTGCCTTGTTGTGCTCTGAAACACTATTGTACGAGCGCAATATAAATAATATATCATACCATATCATATCATGGTGGCATCCTGCTCTGCCAAAAAACAGGGTTGGGGGTGGTAATAAAGGAGAGGCAGAAGAGAAACATGTGGTGATTATGAGTGGAAGGCAGAAGTACCAGAGTCCTGACTTCCAGTATAGTTCTGTGTAGTGTGTGGCATTGAAACTTGGGTATGTGTTTTACCCAGAGGAAAAATGCAAGATCTACTGATAATAGCTCTGGGACACTGAGAGAGCCACAGGCAGTGTACAGTATGCATAATAGATAAATATATAGCCTACTGTGAGATGTCCTTAGAACTCCTTCCCTAAACGTCTTGTGGAGGAGGTGGTGCTTGAATCCGCTGTGTGTCTTTTGGTCCATGTGTGTAGTTTAATCGTGCTAGTAGAGTGAAAGGTAATTCAATCAGTTGAAAAGGTGGAGGTGGTTTAGAGCATCGAGGAGTTTTACTAACGAAATTAGCTGGCTAGATTGAAACTGTAGAGGTCAAGTCATGCTACTATCCATAGAGATGAGGTGTTCTTAATTCAGGTTTCATTGTAAGATGATTGTGGGCTGTTGTCAGTGTTTCACGTTTGATGGGGAGAAACATTTTTGGAGAGTGACCTGACTGGATTCCGATCTCCTTAATCTTCATTTAAGAGTTGCACACATACAAATTGTCCATGGTCAGCCTCTGTTTCATCATTATTATTATTATTATTATGGTATTTATTGAGCGAAGACCTAGCTCTGAGAAGCAGCTGAGCACTTTACAGAGGTATACAACAATACAGATTCACAACTGACGGCTTTACAGAGGTATATAATAGTACATATGCATAACAGGGTGCTTTTCAGAGGTAACAACAGAACAGATATACAGCTGTGGCTCGGATACAGATGGTTAGTGAGGAGTGGTTCATCTGTACAGGGCGGTGGGAAGGAGAGGGGGCAGACGGTGTTTAGCGAGTTAGGTAGTGCAGCGGTGACATGATGGCTTAGGAGTTGAGGAGGAGAGATTCCTTGAAGTGGTGGTTCTTGAGTTCTTTTCTGCATTGTAGGAGCATGAGGTTGACACTGATAATGATGGGGAGGAGGTGCCATAGCCTCGGGGCATAGGCAGAGAAAGCTTGTTTTCTGGTCCTTTCCTTTTTACAGCAACAGCTTTCAAGTCTGCATGTGTCCTGGCTTCTTGTGGGGCGCTGTCTGCTGGAGATGCTGAGTTTCTCCATGAGATAGCTGGGTGACTTGAGGGCGACTGCCTTCTAGATGATGCAGCAATATGTGAAGGTGATTTGTGCGTGCAGTGGGAGCCAGTGAAGGTTGATGAGGGTCGTGTAGCGGGTTTACGCAGTACTTGACCACTTTGAATACAGATCTGCTTTTGTTGTTGGCTTTTCCTATGGTGTTCTGATAGTAGGAGGCCTTGGCTGTGTTGATTAGTTGCCGGCCGGTTCCTCAGAGTTCCTTGAGGTGCTCCAGGTAGGATGCAGTCCTGGAGCGGGGCCAATTGTTCTCTTGTCTCCTGATGACTCTTTTGCTGAGGTTGAGTTCTTGCGTGTGCCCTTGTGTTGACAATTTTGGTTTGCAGGTGCGTTGTTTGAAAGGCATGTGTCAGTCGTTGGAGGCTGAGAGGGTATTTTTCAGTGCTTCCACTAGAGAGTCACAGTTTGGTTGTGGGTGTTCAGTCCATGTAAGGTGGGAGGTGGCTAGGTCTACCATGAAAGCTTCCACTGGGAAGTTCTTAAAGGACCTACCTGAAGGTTTGTCTGATGGGTTTCTGTTGGGAGTGCTTGACTTGGGTGGTGTGCGGGATGTTGAAAGGCATGACCATGGGGTCAGACTAGACAAGCGGGAGCGGAGAGGAAGGAAGGCAGTGCAGTGATTATTAAGTTGAGGATGTTACCTATCTTGTGTGTTGGGTTTTTCATTGCGCTTTGTGAGGCTGCGGATGTCGAGAAGATAGAGGATAGCTTCCTTCATTGGTTTGGTGGTCTTGTTGCTTCAGAGGTTGAAATCACGTACAAAGATGTTGTTAGTGTGCTTGAGGGACATGGCGGTGAGAAGGTCAGTGAAGTCTCTGATGAAGGCTGTGTTGGGTTTGGGTGGTCTGTAGATGAGATGAAGGTGACTCTGTCTGTCGTGAAGAGCGGGAAGTGGCGGGAGAGGTCTTCGAAGGAGCCACTGTTGTTGATGTTATGTCTGCTGTAGGGCCATGAGGTCTTGTGGATGATTGCAAGGCCTCCACCTGTCTTGTTCTGCTGGTCTCTGTGTTGGATGCTGTAGCCGTCGGGGACAAGGACGTGTAGGATTTGGGTGGAGGTGGGTATCAGCCAGGTCTCGATGATGAAGATGGCATCAAGGTTGTGTGGAGTGATCAGGTTGGTGATGTCTGCTGCATGATTGATAGCTGAGCGGACTTTGGTGAGCATTAACATCTGCGTTGTGGACAGTGATGGGGTGTTGATGGGCTCGAGGCTGATGTAGGTAAGGTTGCTGCATTTCAGAGTCCATGCCTATCGAAAGGGCGATGTCATTCACATTAGCGCTGCCTAGTGATGGTGGGGATGGCCTGTGGGTACGGAGGGAGAAAATACATGTTGGCGTTTGTTTATCTGTTGCCTGAGCTGGGGTTCGGGCCCTGGGTCTTCTGGGTCTGAACAAGTCCAAACAAGAATTTGAATTTTCTTTGTCTGCCCTTCACTTCGGACACCCGGCTGATAGACACCCTCGATCTAATAGTTAAGAGGAGAAAGGCAGAGGAATGGCTAAGAAGGTGGGTGGGGCTTAGGCCACATGACCTAGATCCACTTGCACCTGCTCACCAACTGCAAAGGAAAAGAGGCTAGAGGGCTGTTTAGGTAGGGAAAAAGGGCAATAGAACAGGAAGGCATCAACAGTCTAGCAGTGATTGACAGCTGGGTGAGGCATAGGCCACGTGACCTAGATTCACTTGCACCTGCTCACCAACTGCAAAGGAAAATAGGCTGGAAGGCTGCTTAAGTAAGGGAAAAAGGGTGACAAAATAGGAAGGCACCTACAATTTAGCAGTGATTAACAGATGAGCGGGTCTTAGGCCAACTGACCTAGGTCCACTTGCACCTGCTCACCCACTGCAAAGGAAAAGAGGCTGGAGGGCTGCTTAAGTAGGAAAAAAGAGCATTAAAACAGGAAGGCATCAACCGTCTAGCAGTGATCGACAGCTGGGTGAGGCATAGCCCGCATGGCCTAGATTCACTTGATTCACCTGAATCTGCCTCACGCCGCCATTGACAACAACACGGTCAATGGCCGCCACGTCTTTAGGAGCATTTCGCAAACTATTTGCCTGATCAGCCTCTCCCAGCTGCGGATTGCCTGTGGCTCTCCATTTCTGCCCCCTCTGCCACCGATAGGCGGAAGCCGGAGTGCAGAAGCACCATGTAGAAGGGCCGAACAAAAGGGCCTGTCCTGTGCCTGTCCTAAGCCGCCTACGCCGCTAGCCATAACCCCTGGCCGAATGCCTCCAGCCACTGACATACGTATCTAAGGTAACCATACACAGTTCTGTGCTCGTACTGTGCCTTCTGCCCTATTGCCAAACAGAACTGCTTATAAATATAAATAACGTATGCACCCGTTGCTATCAGCTCCCTGTGCATGAGCCTATCCCTGTGCCACGTGTACTACTATTACGTGTCCCAACCTACTTAACTTATGAGTCCGTTTGAATCTTCAATGCCTACACTGTATACACGCTATGCAAAATGATTGTTGCTATAAGTTAAAGCATATCACTGCATACCTGCTATTATTGTGACGTATCACGGCTGCACACTTTACTGAACTGCACCCTAAGGAGCATTGCCCCATGATCCGTGACCTCTGCTTGCCACTGATTTTAATGACTACTATCTAGCTACTCACCAAAACTGTGCACTATTGACCCCTGACCCATTGTACTAGTGTGATACCGAGTACTACTCTTTAATCTCTGTTCTATTACTGAAATTTTGCCGCTACTTTGTTTTCCGCCTTCCATTGTTCCTTGCCTCAATGAATATGTGTATTCATTGCATGTATGTACCCATGTTTGATATTACCATATATATGTTTACAGTATACTTGTATATATCTAAATCTAGTGCTGATTTTCACAATCATTGCATAGCATATCCAACGTTTATGTGAACATATGCCTATAGTATCTGGTACTTGCTTTGATAGCCTGCTCTGTCCTGCTTAGCCCTGCCTAGCCCTGGCTAGCATAACTAGCCTTGCCTTGCCCTGATTAGCATGATTAGCTTGCTTAGTCCTGTTTGCTTAGCCCTGATTAGTCGAATCAGTTTTGCCTAGCCCTGATTAGCATGATTAGCCCGCTTAGCCCTGATTGCTTAGCCTTGATCAGCCTGATTAGCCTGCCTAATCTTGACTAGCCTGCTCAGCCCTGATTGGTTAGCCCTGATTTGCCTGATTTGCCCTAAGGCATTACCGCATGTATCCTGCCTCTCTAATATTGACCAACTACGTGAATGCAACGCGATCAGGTGCCCCATTGCACTTCCTACCAATGCACGGTGATTCATGTCCAACCTTCTCAGCAAACTTTCCAATCCTGCGAACCTACCTGCACTCATAGTCACCCCAACCAGACGCCCTGATCATTCAAACCACTCATACGCACCTGCCTTCCCCACACACTATGTATCTGCCACTATTCTACACTGTTCTATTAAGAACTATCCTCTACATAATCACTCTACAAGACGCCAACATGCCCCAGCCCACAGCCCAACTACGCACACCTCCTAAGCACGTAGACATCCCCACCAAACTCTGCAGCCTCCATCAGAGAAACTTCAAACTTCGTGCTAGACTTCCAAGAATCTATGATCCCCTAACTAATGCCCACCTCACCACTAAACGTCCAAGGGACGCTCAGCCCACTTTCAATAACTCTTCATACAAAGTTACCAACGACCAACACCCACTTCAGCGTAACTGCCGACTCCTCAGAGATCCTACCACCCCTTTGAATTGTCAACACAAGGCCCACACATCAACTGTTCATCCCACTCAAATTGGCATAAAAGGCGCACTAATAAACGCCCGTTCTATGGTGGCCCACGCCACAGACATAGCTGACCTAATCCATAACGAAAACATTGATTTCCTGGCCATTACGGAATCATGGCTTCACTCAGCAGCAGGTCCCGCAATTATGCTAGCCGTCCCGGACAATTACACTCTTATAAAACTAGATCGCACCACCTTCAGAGGTGGAGGTCTTGCCATAATTGTTAAGAATAATCTAACTCTAAGACTCTCCACACCCTCTAATACAAACTCCTGTGAATCTCTCTCCGCCAAACTTACCATCTCCAATACTCAAACTATCACCATTACTTAATATACCAACCGCCAGGCCCTCTGGGCTCCTTTGAGGAAGACCTCACAAACATACTATCAGACAACCTCAAAAACTCATCTAAATGCCTCATCTTAGGAGATTTCAACCTCGGTTTCAGTGATCCATTAGATCCCAATGCCTCACAGATCAACAATGCCCTAGAAGAATTAGGATTCACCCAAAAGATCACAGAACCCTCTCACATTAAAGGAAGGACCCTCGACTGGATTGCTGAACACATTTGCCCAACCACTATCACTTCTATACTGCCTCAGCCTTGGTCCGACCGTTACCTGATATCCTTCACACTAGAGGCCACATCTCCTACAAATACCGGTAGTATAGCACCCGCTGTTCCTACCAGAAACAAAAGAAATATTACTGCTGAAAAACTTATCCCCCTTATCTTTCCCACACTGAACTCTATCCCAGACCAGACTGACCCTTCTACTATGGTAGAAATGTACAACAAAGTGATGCTGGCATCTCTAGATGTCATAGCACCACTGAAAATTAGAAAGAGTAAACCCTGCCAACACTTAAACTCATGGTTCATGCCCCATCTGAAAGCAATTAGACAAGAGAAACGTCTAAGTGAAAAAACCTGGAGACTAGACCCCTCAGATCTCAATAAGAACAACCTGAATAAACTAACCACGGTTTACAAAAATGAAACCATCCTAGCCAAACAAACATCTTACAACCTCTGAATCTCCCAAGCCAAATCAAATACCAAAGAACTGTTCGCTATCCTTAAAGAGGTACAATCACCAATTCAAGCTCCTGACTCCTGTCTCAAGGACAAAAACTGGTGTATGAGCATACAAAATGCCCTGGCCAACCAGATAACAACTCTTCAGGCGAATATCAACAACAAAAAAGATACTCTCATTGCCTCCAAGACTGACACCAATGCCACAGCCACCAAGACTGGTATCATTGCCACACCAGCACCTCAGACTACCCTGACCCCACCCTCACTACCGACTCCCTGTCTCACCACCTCCAAGACTGGCATTAATCCCACAGCCACCAAGACAAGCACCATTGCCACACCAGCACTTCAGACCACCTTGACCCCATCTACACTACCGACTCCCTGTTTCTACTTTCATAAAGTATCCATCAAAGAAGTCGAAAAAGTTATCCTCACCCTCAAACCGTCCAATTGTCATGGTGACCCATGCCCAGCTCAAATCATAAAAGATGCTGCCCACGAACCTTCCCCTTTCATCACTAAACTTATAAATGGCTGCTTCACATCAGGTACCATACCCAATAACCTGAAACACTCCTGGATCCTCCCCCTCTTTAAAAAACAAACCCTTGACCCATCTATCCCTACCAACTACCACCCTATAACCACAGTGCCATTCCTACTCAATATCCTGGATAAAATAGCGTACCTACAAATCAGCATCATCTGGAACAAAACCACCTTCTAGGAGTTCGACAGTCCCGCTTCAGACCCCAACACGGTACTGAGAATGCTCTCATAGACCTCAAGGCACAAATAGACACACTTAGAGATGAAGGCAAGATGGCATTCTTGCTACTCCTTGATCTCTCATTTGCATTCGATATGGTAGACCATTCAATTCTCTGCAACCACTTGAACTCCGCAGCTCATTTCTCTCAGGAGGCAGTCGCCTGGATTCATTCCTTCTTTAATAACAGGACAATGCAAGTTTTCTCGCCTCTATCAGCCGCTGACCCAGCCCCCATATCGTGTGATGTACCTCAGGGCTGTGTATCTCCTACTCTGTACAACATCTTCACAAAGCCCCTCTTCGATGATCTAGATGGTCTAGGTATCAACTACACGAATTACGCCGATGATACCCAGATCCTTATCCCGTTGACGGGGGATTACGACAAGGATTTGGCCTTTGTGAACAGAGTATACCTCATCATCCAGGCATGGATGGCATCTCACGGTCTATGCCTGAATGATGACAAAACAGAACTTCTCATTCTTGGTACCCCATCCAATATTAATAAACTAGGCCCGAACTACTCATCCTTCATAATTGACAACAACATCATCACTGTGGCTAAGGTGTTCAAAACTCTTGCCTTTTACATAGATTCTACGCTTACCTTCGGTAAACAAGCAAATGCCATGGTCTCTAAAATGTACAAAATCTGGTGGGAGCAGCTTCCCCATTAAAGCAGCACAATATTGGAACTCCCTCCCCCCTACTTTAAAGGAAGCTCTACCTTACCTACAATTCAGATCCAATCTCATCCATTGGATAAAGGAACACGACATCTGACCATACATCTCTTGTAACCTCCTAGCATTTATTGTATATATGTGTATTATATGTGTCTCATAGTAATTCTCTGCTTTTATTGTATATACGTGTCCTACAGCAGTGCATACCTACCTCTGCATAACCCTCACTCTGCCCTTTGTTCATGCATTCAGCACTGTAACCATAGCTGGACGCATTGCTGTGTACTAATGTAACATAAGCTTAACAACCCTGTTTATGCCTTTGCGCCCTAATACCCTTAGGTCTGGTGCACAATATAAATAAATAAAACAAACAAACAAACAAACCTGCTCACCAAATACAAAGGAATATAGGCTGGAAGACTGCTTAAGTAAAGGAAAAAGGGTGACAAAACAGGAAGGCACCTACAATTAAGCAGTGATTAACAGATGAGCGGGGTTTAGGCCAACTGACCTAGTTCCACTTGCACTTGCACCTGCTCACCCACTGCAAAGGAAAAGAGGCTGGAGGGCTGCTTAAGTAGGAAAATGGCAGCAAAACAGGAAGCCGCCAACAGTTTATCAGTGATTAAAAGGTTTCATGCTAGGTTAGGGCTCTGATCGTCATCGGTCTTTGTGTCCAGATTTGTGATGGCTATTTTGTTAAAATCCTGTAGTCTATTCTTCGGGTTTTGCAGGACATTGCTGGTTCATTTGAGTGGTTCTGGTGATTATTACAATCCCAGCCTGAGGTGGATAGTTGTTGAAAGTTGGGATTGGAGCCGTCATTGGAGGGTGTCATGCTAGTTTGTTTATTGTGGTATAATGATCAGCCACATTTTCTTCAGAGATTTTTCCAAACACTAGGTGATCACACTGTGTGCTGACATTTCTGGATATTCAGCTCCAAAGTGATGCTATAGGAAAGAGAAGGAGGATCTTCATGGTACTCAATGTATCAACATCTGAAGGATAAATGGCCATGTCAACTCAGCCAAAATTCAAATGTGTGATTGTAGTTTGCACAGAGATGTAAGAGGCAAGCCCTTAGAAATCATGAAGGCAGAAATACTTTGTTTGAAAAAAGCTGCTTACACTTCTCCTGAACTGCAATTCCATACTGGCTCCCAATCGACAGTGAAGGTTTAGCGTGTACTCTTTCAGTCTGACTTAATCAGAGAGAATACTGTAGTCAGGGCCCCACATTCTTGTAGAAACTACAACCTGTCTCAGAATTTGCCACACAAAATATCATTAAAATCTGTTCAGTTCTAACACTGTCTATGACTCATATAGAGTCACTGAGATCCCTCCCCATGTGCCACCAATCAACCAAGAAGCATGCTGTGGTACAGAAAGATCATATATTTGTTAATAACAGGTTCAATTAATATTTGCTTTGTCTCTTTAAACGCGAGCCGGAGAACCTGCAAACAAAGAAGTTGTATAACACGACGGTATAAACGGCGGTTACAGGACTGCTGTAGTGACTGCATATTGGGGAAAACATTATGGTTATCTGGACAAAATGATGTTGTCAGGCAAGTTGTAAGCCTGAACCTTAGCGAGGCATCTGGTGAATACTATAGCTTTACACTGATGTTGGCACCTGAAACAGATGAAAAACCTTTTACATTATCAGATTTATTTATTGAGTATTTGTTATTAATGAATTGTTTTAACTGATCTACATTTCCAGAAAATGTTGGCATGATTGCTTGCACACACCACTTTCCCCCTGAAGAAGTCTTATGACTATGCATCTTTACTAAATGTGGGATGAAACATGTTGGACATTTTCTACATTGTACTACAATCATGAGCTGACAAGAACTTTTGTGTCAAATCCAAACTGGGTAGTTGGGTTAAAAAAAGTGTTGTGAAACTAAAGACGCTAGCTGTACAATGCTTTGCAGTAATGGTATAATGCACTATTGTTACTTTGGGTGATGTTGATCATTTTATAGTTGCAATAAATAAATAAATATATATTTTAGATTTGTATGAACATAATAATGTATGGTATATTTTTGGTGTTTTTGTATCGTTGTACACTGTGCATAATTACTGACACTCAATCCATATAGGAATTAGTCGTAGAGGTCTTTTTTGTCTTAGATACAGTGTTTTCAGGGGTGACGTCTCTTCGAATATTCCCTGATTGTCTCTTGGTGTTTATATATGACAATGAATATTTCCACCAAATGATTACTCCCGCCACCTTCTCTGTGTCAGAAAATAAAGCTTCAATACAAAAACTCACTTTTTGGTGGTTTCACTTTTGGGTCTCATGTACAAGGAACACAGGCCAAATAATCAGTTCAAACCTCCTGTCCCACGAACCCTGTTATGTAAAAATTAACTAATATCTTGGAACATTACCAGATCATTAGCATTCCTTGATATGGTTCAGATTGAAATCACATGCAACATTTTTCGGTCCCTTTCCCACCCTCTGGAGAGAGTGTGAATGTTTCAGTTTGGAATGACACTTGGATTTGTTTAGCAAAGCACCTCCCTAACTAGCACCAACAACCTACACTTCATTTACATTCAGCAGCCCTTTCCTTAAAGACCAGGTCTGAGGAATGGTGACAGTTAGGAATTTCGCTTTTAGACAAGGACACCGATTTACTGTAGGGAAGTCTGGGGTTAACAAGAACAATAGGTGTACCCAATTACATTAACAGACAATAGTTTTTAATGTACAGAGGGAATGAAATGTGTTAATTTTGAATGTTAACAAAATAATATACTTCCATACCCCACCCAGTACCTAAAGGAGGGGTTTAAATCAGGCAAATCACCACACTTGGTTCTGTTGGACAAGCTACTTACATTGTAAATCTCTGGCGTGGTGCTCAGGAAAATACATCAGCATTTCAGGCCCCTCTCTTCGGGAAGCACATAGATCTGGTCAGGCACTTCAGTCAAGGATAGCCAACAGCATTAATTCCTCTGTTCTGGTCTCCTTTGCAAATATCCCAGCCTTTTTAGTCTTTCCCAATTGCTTTCACCCAGGCAATGTTAAATCTCCATCCAGCTTTCAATAGCGCACCCAGATAATGCTTAGACAGCTGTCCTGGCAAAGGTACATTCTGCCACCTTCTTTCAGTATGCACCAAGATGATATTTAGGCAGTTCGCCTGGCAGGGTTACATTCTGCAACCCTCTTTCAGTATTCACCTAGATGATATGATTTTTAGGCAGTTCTCCCCTTCTGGCTTATTCAACCACTTTTTAACCTCAAAGCCACCCCTCCGAAATATGGGAATCTGTTGATTTTAGCCTGCAATTATCCCATCAGCCTTTCTTCCCCCTTTCTTCCCCAAAGCTAATGACAATACCAGTTGCTTATCCCAGAGATCAGGCCCCAATAACATTCTCCTAGTTGCTTCAGCATTCTGAACATAAACTGGGTGCTTCTCAGGAAAACAAAACTTACAGTCATGCCTCTAGAATCAGACACTTATATTTGTGAAGGTTATTCTGTTTTTGCAAATATGTTTTCCATGTAGAATAAGCCTTTCATTTTTCTTTATCAACCACATGCAAGGCCCAAACAGTATGTGTTTCATAGGTGGGGTCTTGTAATATAAATTTAGAGTGCCCTGCGCCCAATTTCAAAGATGTGTCCCATGCCCGTGAAAGTACAGAGATTTTCCCCTTGCTCCGTTATAGTCAAAAAGATCCAGAAATCTTTCACACATTGGCAGCACTACTTTATAAAAAACCTTCTGTAGTAATTGTTTTTAGTAAGTGTTTGCTTTTAATATAACATGGTAGCCTTTAGTTGAGACACGTGTTTCGGCACGTACTGTGCCTTTTTCAATCAGGGAAGTAGTGGCTTACATTTCTGGTTAACTAGTATCACGTCGATCTAACTTCATTAGTTGTATGGTTGTCAAGGGTTAAATCCCTCCTGAAAAGTCCTTCTGCATTCTCTGCATATCGGCAACAGTGTGGCTTTCTCTTTATTTAAAACAGCATTATGATATGTAGCAGATGCAGATGAAATCCTGCCTTTTCAGTTTAGCATTCACAAAGTAATAAAGGGCAGGACATTGGTTTTTAGTTCTTTGTCATTCACAACATTGTTATGTGGTAGATGAATATCAAAGACTGTCTTCTTTCTAGTTGGGCAGTCACAATGTACCTTTCGAGTTCCCTCCTGCAGGTTGGCTTTATTTATCACATGTTCCTTGCTTGAATTGCAGAAGTACATACAGTTTGAATTCACTAGGCACATCAACAGTGTTGACATTTTTTTGATGCTGGCTTTTTCAGTCTGCTCGTGGGTCTTCCCATTCCAAAGTTATTTGTGCACATTGTGGGCCTAAAATGGCCTTTCAGTTCTATTTATCCTGTGGCTGCCATTAAACCACACAGATCGCCCCTCTCTGTTATCTTGATTACTCGTGAGAAAGAGCAGGGGAGAGTGTTATTTTTTTTTCAAATTTCAAAAAGTTCTGACGGCTCACATCCTGCTTGTTATTCCTTCCTCGGGGAGTGGGCGCCCTGGTCTCCACCTCCTTGTCTTTGTGCTCTGAAGTACAGTCACAGAATCCTTCCCTTTGTTTTCCCTTGGTTCCTTTACAGGTTGCCTGCAGATCCTCACCGGACTTCAGTTCTTGATATGATATGATAGTTTATTTATTTAGCACCTATACACAATAGGCCTCATTACGAGAAGTGCGATAAAAACGGGGTCATTACCGGCATGGAGGAACTAACGGGTCTGTGCTCATTTGACGCCGCTAATAGCAGCTGATTACGAGTGCACGAGCACGCACAAACCCCCATGCCGGTAAAGGCCATAGCGCCATGCCGCTAAAGGCCCTCCAACCCCCCGATAGCGCCATCACGGGACCCACCGATACCGCCTCCACCTAGGAGGCACCCCTTAATACCGACCCGGTAATAACATCATGCTAATACTGAGCTTGTAATACCGGACCCGGAAGTAACGTCATTGCGTCGGAACCGGAAATGCACCAGCGGCCATCTTTAAAAACACAATCCATTGCAATCCTCCCAAACCACCAGTGTTGCACAGGAGAGACCAGGGCCTCCCAAATCAACATGTCCAAGGCAATCAGAAAATCAAACCCCCGCCTGCGCAAGAAGCGTTTTAAGTTGAGGAACTCAACATGTTGGCGGACACCCTCGCTGCGCATGCTAAGGACATAAACACCCATAACCTCAAAAGGGAGGCGCAGCAAAGGAAAAAGGAGATTTGGGAGGAGGTAGCCCGCAAGGTATCTGCAGCCGGCACCACCCCACGGACAGTCAAAGACTGCAAGAAAAGGTGGGATGACCTCCCCCTTAGGGTACGCAACACCCTGGCCAGCAATTGGAGGGAGGTCATGGCCAGAGGCGGGGGTGCCCAGTCCCCGACAAAACTAATGGCTGGGAGGAGACGTGTAGTACTTTCATCCAGATGGAGTCTATCGAGGGCTTCGGGGAGATGGAGACGGGTGCCGCAACATCTGGAGATGGAGGTGAGTGACCCTGCAGACCCCAGTAGGGGAAACCATGACGTAGCACAAGTGATCTGGAATAGAGTCTAGGCAAGGCAATGCATGTCCCAACACACACACATCAACATATCCATGTCCAGATGGAAGCCCAAACCCTGCCACACTGAAATGCATGCTGAGTACCAATCCCAACAGACTACCAAAACACATGGACCATTCCCATGTCATACATCACACAAACCCCAATACAACAGCATGCCACCTGCCATGCAGCATTCCTGAATTGAGACGTCACGGCAAATGCCAATATGCTCCCCTTCAAACTACCCTGTGTGACAGACCTGTAAGATATCAATGCATGATAAATGAAAATCTCCACAGCACCATATAATGCATCTTGCATGTAACACCAACACTGATGCCCTGCATCTCTTCTACCTCCCCAGGCACCGATAGAGAAGATGCCAGTGAAGAACCACCCACAAGGGCATCCACGTCCATAGCCAAAACAACTGCCACAGGCAAAACCACCTCAGGGGCAGCCTCGCAGCCCACACCAAAACCCAGGGCGAGTGCCCAGGCCATGCCCGCACATGAGGGCCCCACAGCTACTCCTGAGACCAGAACCACAGAGCTGGCAACACCAGCAGAAGGCGAGGCCAGTGGCACCCATTCTGCAAAAACAAGTTTCGTGGGCGAGGCAGCAGCCACAGCCCCACTGAGCGACATTGAAATTGGAGCGGAGGAGTATGTGGACGGGCAAGGCCTAATCCATGTGGAATGTCCACACTCCCCAATCCCCCTGTCCACCCCACAACCCCACTCTCAGGCCACACCCACCAGCACCATTGCAGATCCTGCACTCCACAGTTCAGACCTCAGCACCACCCCTGAGGCCAGCCCTGCAAATGCACGCCCGGTCGCAGCACCCTCAACCACTGCTGCTCCCACCGACCTTGAGGCACGGCTAGCAAGGGTGGAGGCAAGACAGGACTCCATACTCCATGCTGGAACTTGTTCGACAGTATGTGGCGGAGGGAGAGGACACAAGGCGGGAGATAGCACAGGCCATTGTGGGGAACACTGCCGCCATGAAATGCTTCTGCAGTGATGATGCATGACAGTCTGGGGGCTGTCACACAGGTCCTGATCTCAATACTGCAGCACATGCAGCAGCAACAACCTGTGCCAGCCATGCCAATCACTACGGCATCCACCCCATCCACCAATCCCCCATCTTCCACACCCGCTTCCTCTGCACCCTCCAGCCCTGTGCGTCTGATAAGGCGGAGTGCGAGGCAGTCAGAAATGCTGCCCACGGACAACAAGAAAGCACGCAAATAGTGTGGGACAACAATGGGAGTGGGGGAGATGGTGTTGGTGGAGTATAAGGGGGTGTTCATTGGGGGTATGGGGAGTTCATTGGGGGTATGGGGAGTTTTTATGTTTCGGGGGGACGAAGGGGGTAGCACTTTTCTGTAGTTTACATTAATACACCTGTTGTGTAAAAAATCATTTAATGCCTGGACATTGTTCATTTCGTGTGTGTCCATTTTATTCATGTCAGTGCACAGTGCCCAACTCCCCACATACCCTGTGTGCATGTCCACATGGACCCAGTGCTCAGTGTAGCACTGACACATATCCATCAACGTCCCTGTGGTTCAGAAGTATTCGTAAATCAGTGATTGGCATACAGCACGGCCATCTTGTGCATCATGTACTGGCAGGGGTGCTGCTTCTCCTCCGTCTTCATCCTCCTCATCCTCACACGGTGCATGCATGTCAATGTCAGGTGGCAGTGGTACATTTCACCGGATGCACATGTTGTGCAGTATGACACAGGCCATGGTGATCTTTGCCATCTTCTCAGGCCTATAAAGGAGTACTCCACCAGATCTTCTTAGGCAGCGGAACCCCGCCTTCAACAGGCCAAAGGTCTGCTCAATCATGACATGGGTACGGGTATGAACCCGATTGTACTCCTCTTCATGGCTGTCACGCGGGTTCTGCGCAGGGGTAAGTAGCCACAGCTTCAAGGGATATCCTCCATCACCTGCATGCGAATACAAAGAGGTCTGTGTGGGTCACTCTGAGTTGCCACCTTCAGGATTCAAAGCCATGGCTGAAGCAATTTGCTGTTGACATGCACATGTCCCTGTACATATGCACAAATATTATTTATATGCATTGTATACTGCAATATGGTGTGCTAGTCTGGATGCGTTGAACGGATGATGCAGGGTGATTACTTGCACGCTGATGCAGATGTACTGTGGATGCAGGATGATGTCTTGCCTCCCATGTTTGCTGTGTATACTACTCTGTGCATGATCACACTAGCCACATTGGCACAGTTGGAATCATGTTTGGTCATGCATTGCTTGACATACCCATGGTGGCCAGGTTGTGTGTCTTACATGTTGTCATTGATATACGGCATTGGTCCAATGTGTGGCAGTGATGTGTCATGTTCGGGTTGGGAGGTTCAGGTCAGGAATGTATAGCTCTGCGTGCATTGTCCACTCACCACTCATTCTCACCCTGGTGGAGTATGCATCCCCCATCTCACAACCCTGATGCACTGCCATGGGCCAGTCAGGCAACTCACCAAGCAGCCAGGAACGTCGTCCAGCATGTCGCTCCATGTGATGGGGTAGCGTGGAGTTATGCAGCACCATGGCATCATGTGTAGATCCGGGATATCGGGCGCAACAATGTTTGATGATCTTGCTGGAGTCACATACCATCTGCACATTGATGGAGTGGTATTGCTTGTGATTGCGGTACACCGCCTATAGGGCATGGGGAACTACCAATTCGCCTTGGGTGCAGTCAAGGGGACCAACACAATTGGGCATGCCTGCCAGTGCATGGAAGCCTACTTTCGCGCAACAATCTCCTGGGCAGTCCGTGGTAGGGATATGTGGGTGCTAGCGTGCTTCAAGAGGGCATCCAGTACTTGGGTCAGCATGCGTGACAAGAGTGGTTGTCAAATGCCATGGAGCTGGCCCACTGTGTGCTGGAAGTGGAGCACAGACGCCCACCTATAGTAGCGGGGGGATGGCAGTGCGTATTTCAATGAGGCTGATGATGTCGTCATGTATCATGTCCACAATGATGGTGATGGTGTCACCAACCGGTACAGGGTGTGGATCTGCTCAGGGGTTAGATTTAATGGACTGGGTCTGATGTGAGGGATTGGTGTCTGCCTACGAGATACTACTGGCTGCACTGGTGGTAATTGTTGGGCCTGTCTCACCCTCCTTCTCCTCCTGCGTCTCCCCTGTGCTGCCTGTTGTTGTGGCTGTTGTTGTAGTTGGTGTTGTTGCTGTAGTTGTAGCAATATAGGCTTGTGCTCCAGCCCCATGATTGCAACAGCTAGTGGTATCATTTTGGTGTGGGAACAGGTGTGGTGTGTGGGTGTACTCCTTTTATACTGGGACAGCCTCCATTGACTCCACCTGTGGTGATTGTGTGCACCTGTGGCAGTTGCCTTGACTGCAGGTTGCTGTTCACGGGTGGTCCGCGATGCCTGTATGGCCGCCATCATGCATGCCCTAATTACCGCCTTCGGGATGCCGGTAATTGCATGCCCGCATGAGTTGTGATGTCCTCCTATTACCGGCATCCCCGTATTTACTCCGCGAAGGGGCGCGTGTACGTGCGCGAGCCGGTATGAAGGGGCACGGTACGGGCAGTGGCGGTATTGGCGGGTTTGTCGGGGCATAATGGCCCGGACCCGTTAACGATGCTGGTAATACCATTCCACCATCCTATTTTCATTGCCTCCATTCTCGTAATGAGGCCCAGTGTGTTTCAAAGTGCTTCAAGGCAAGGGAGGGAACAAGGGAAAAATACAGTGACATTGTTACAGGCCATCAGCAATAAGAATGTGAAATTAATTATTATACTCGGCCTGGCGACATTTCAGATAGTGCAAGAGCTAAAACACAAACAAGGGAGGGAGGGGGTGAATGGGAAGGAAATGGGAACAGGCAGGCGACTACCGTACTAGGCCTGATGGCATTTCTGGTAGAGACAGAGATTGACAAGAGGAAGGGGAGAAAGGGAGCAGAAAGGAGGGAGAGGTACAAAATAAGCAACAATCGTACTAGGCCTGACGACATTTCAGAAAGTGCTGGAGGGGAAGGGGGCAGGGGAAAAAAACAAGTAGGGGGAGGGGGAGGAGACAAGCATGGTTGCTACCATACGAGGTCCGAGGACAATTCTGATAGACTAAGTGCATAGAGAGAAGTAGGGGTGGAGGGAGGAGAAGGGAGGAAGGAGAGAAGAGAGCGAGAGAAGTTGCAGAAGTCAATAATAACACATGATATTGCAAGAGAACAACAATGTAAGCAAGGATTGAAGATGACGATGAGCATGGCATGGCCACCCTGCGTTCGAGATGCTGGGGCATCCAGCATGAGAATAGAAGTCCAGAAGGTAAGTACCCAGAGCCAAATGAGTCCATAAAAGACAAATTCCGTTCCTGAGGCTGGAATGAAGGAGATTAATCATTCTAAAGAGAGTAGTAAACATAATTGTTATGTACTTTTTGGTTTAAAACTGCATTCCATGGATAATATTACACAGAATCCGAGAGACAACATTGAATAGAAATTGAGACAAAATTGCTTATCAATTATGAGACATTTGTCACCTTTCATCTAGGCAATTTCAAGACGAAAGGCCTCATTACGAGGTGGGCGGAATGGGTTTAACAGCACCGGTAATGGTGCCGGTAAACCAATTCTGCCCTATTATGAGGTTCCCTTGCGGGACCCGCTCAGAACGTCTGGTCAGACCAGACGTCCTTTGCGGGTCCCGCAAGGGGAACAGCGAGCTAATAACATGCCCATTAACGGGCCCGTTATTAGCTCCCCCTCCCATTGAGCCCTATGGGGGCCCGAATGGGAATGGGGATGGGTATTTTGAATGAGGAATTACCGGGTCCTCCAAGGTTGGAATGACCCGGTAATTCCTCATTCAAAGAACCCGGACCCGAGTTTGGAGGCAGCCATGGCGCTAATAGCACCATGGCTCCCTCCAAACTCGTAATGAGGCCCTATATATATGTATATATATATATATATTACACGGCCATGGTAGTGGCCGTGTAGTTATGTTTAAGTTGGTAATCCCATAGAAAGAACACTTTTTGGGCACCTTATAACTTTGCTCTCACTGGACGAATCGTCAACAAACTTTGCAAAAAAAGTATGTGGCCCACTCTGCAAAGTTTGGTGAGGTTTGGTTCAGGGGGAGCAAAGTTATAAGGGGGTCCCAAAATGTCTTTTTTTCCCATAGACTGAATGGGAAAAAAACTTTGCTCACGCCTACAGCCCAAACCGCTGGACGGATTTTCACCAAATTTGTGGCAGGAGCAGTGGCTTGGTCCGGAAAGCATGCTTTTGTAAATTTGGTGAAAATCCATCCAGTAGTTTATTTTTAAAAAGACCAAAAAGTAGGTCACCAAAAATGTGTGAAATCTATGTCCGCTACGCAGACATGACACCGATTGGCTAATCGGCTTGCGTCATGTCCGCAGACATGCAACATGTTCACTGATTGGCTGGAATGAAGCGTGAGGTGCATCGTATTGTTTTGATGCGTCGCCATCTTGCATGCAAACATCCACGGACAGCGCGGCAATGAACAGGGGAGAGATACACCTTTGGCAAGTGTGTTGGTGTACAGGAGTGCTTGGGGAGTAAGAGACGGGTCAAATGTTGTATTTGTTTAGGTGGCAGGTGCTCCTGTTGTGTTTGTCATGTCCGCGGATAAGGCGGCTGTCTGCGAACATAAAAAAAAAAGCGCTTCTGGCTATTTTACTTTAGTATGATATTGGTTTTGGGTTGTTAATACAGTTTTGATTGTAATGAATATCCTGTATAAGTACCCCATATAGCAGAGTTAAAATGTTTGATTCTATATAAGTAGCCCATATAGCAGAGTTAAAATTATTGATTCTATGGGTGTGATCTATGGGTGTGATATGCTGCGGTGGCTGTGGCCAAGGCCTAACGTCTTGGGTGCATGGCCTAAGGCTGTAGGCCTTATATACTTACAGTTTGATTTTTTTGTGACTGGATATATTGTTTTTATGACGTGGATAATTGGAGCAGATATTCTTTTTGAATTTCTGTGATAAAAGAAAAGATCATGTTAGTGTAGGTACTTTATAAAGACTTATTACATTGCATAATAGAATGTCTGCTTTATTTTGACCCCCATATTTAGTAGTTTACAAACCAGTGTACTGTGCAATTTGCTCAGTTTCTGTGCTTAAATCATTGGGTCTGTGGGAAAAAAAATCCATGTTGGATTAAAAAAACCTTTTCTTGTTATGGTATAGCACATTTATTTCTTTGTTTTTAGTGTTTACTTCTTGTTTCTGGCTAATGTTCTATCTATTGGTTGTTGCAGATTGTTAGATACGTGATGTCGAATTGTAACTGATTATAGTTTTTTTATTTATATTATTAACTTTGCTAATATACCTGTTGGGTTGTTGCAGATTCTTGGGGCAGTTAGATACCTGTTGGCGTATTCTAACTGTTTATTTTTAGTTATATTTTAGTGGTATTGATTTATCTGTTCGTTTGTTGCAAAATCTTGGGGCAGTTAGATACCTGTTGCCGTATTCTAACTGTGTATTTCTTCTTAAAATTTAGTGGTGTTGATTTATCTGTTTGGTTGTCGCAGAATTTTGAGGCAGTTAGATTCCTGTTGGCGTATTGTAACTGTTTATAGTTTTCTAATTGAAGTTTTATTAATGTTTATGCACAGATTAGTTATTAAATTTTGGTTTTAAGAATATTAAATAAGCGTTTATAAGATTTGCTGGCTTTAGAGTAATGGTATTATCATTACATTCAAACCATCCACAATTCTTTTTTATATATGCAGTGTAGTGACCTGCATTGGATGCGGCTCCTGCATGGTAGATTATACCTATTGTTGTGAAGGGTTTTCTTACCAAGTGATACTTGACCATGTGTGAATCCAGTCAGCTTGCAGTTGATTTTGGTACCATGTGCATTGTAACGTAAAAGCATTAGTACTATGTATTTACTTGCATTTGTAAGGTGGAGCGATTATCTGAATTGCAGGTAGTACATAATCTGCCATGGTTTGCATTTTTCACAAGTTGCTGAAATGGAATGGATTCACAGTTAGGTATTGATACATACACGAAGCATTCATTAGGGATTTGTTCCTGTGCCACATTGTTGCAGAGAGTGCATGTATGTTTCCACATGTATGAAATCTGGAAGATTTCATTTATAGGTATATTTTTGTTTCCCAGTACTTGTAGTAAGTACATTAGAAATGCTTGTGGATCTTCTTGTGAGTATATAGTGAATTTCACCATTCCAGCACAGCAGTCCAATTCTTGTCTTAGTCCATGAACACTGTAAGTGTTGTCAGAATTGTTGGTTGCATTTCTATGAATGACTAACATCTGCAAACACAATTGTTCTGTATTGTGTAAGTAAATGTTGTCAATATTTGGTGGCAATTGAAATAGAATATTTATTGCTACATTTGCGTAGCAATTTACACCAGTTACATTTGAAAATTTGAATGGACCAGATAGTTATGTGTCCAAGTCATTTCTTCGGAGTGTGTGTGGCTTCTTTGAAGAAGTATCTGAGTTACTTTGAGTAGTACATTCTTCTTTGGTTTTAGTAATTGATGAAGTATTAGCTTATTTTGCTATCTTTGGAGGATTTGCAGTGAGGTCCTGTTGCATTTCTGTTTGAAGTAGTTTTGTTTTATAACGTTTTGCTTTTTGTGGAACAGGGTAGGTTTTTAGATGGGGGTTTACAGTGAACGTAGTCTATTGTATTGTAAAATGCAAGGAATATCAGCGTTTACTTTACTTGCATCAAAGTTGATTAGAAATAGACCATCAAGTGTACGTAAGCGTGATAGTGTTACGTAGCTCATGCCTTCTTTAAACACTGTGTTCCCAATATCTATCAATGCTTTATCTAAGGTAAGACCTTGTGATTTGTGAATGGTGACTTCGTATTCTAGAGTTAGAGAAAATTGCTCTCTGCATACATACATGTCTCTGAAAAGAAGGAAACGAGCTGTTGAGGGTCCTCTTCATTTTACTACTGATAGTTTGTCAAAGAGAATATTGACAAACTGAATGTTGTTGTCACGTGGGTATGTTTGAAAGCCAACAACTTTACCAAGTGCTCCATTAACTAGTCCTTGTTCCACGTCAAGGTTATGTTTAAGCATTACTCTACAGTTTAAAGATAATTTTAATATTTTCTCCAAACCAGCTGTGTTGGAGATAGAGTTTTCTAAGGCATTTAATCTTGTTGTGGCTTGTTGACACATGGGTAGTGTCATACCATGTACGTCCAGTTTGTCTGTGGAGCAAATTTCAATTATTGGTTGCATTTCTTTTTTCAACATTGTTTCATTGAACTTGGAACAGCTTGCAAGAATTGGATCAAGGACATACAAGTGACATTTCTGTGTGCTAATTGTTCCATGACATCAGTAGCACATGAGTTATGCCCATAAATTGCATGTATGTGCTGGGTTTTTAATATTGCTTGTGCTTCTTGAGATAGTACACCAACTCTAATACTTTTTAAAATGTTGGCGTACGTGAGGTCTGCAGACTGGCACATGTTTTCTGTTAATTCTCTGTATTAAAAATGTTGCCAAAGGTTAATATTTCCTATGCTGCCAACAGTTTTACGGCAGAGTTTGTTTCCTAAGGTTTTAAAAATAGGTTCACCTTTCCCTGGTGTCAATTGAAGAAGATCTCCGAAAACAATAATGTGTTTTCCTCCAAAGAGCTCTTTGTAATTTGTTTTGAGTACTTCTTGTAATCTGAGGTGAATCAAAGGCAACATTAGATTGGAGACCATGCTCACCTCATCTATTAGCAGCATTTTCATTTGTTTTAACACTCTGTGTAAGTCCATTGCAGCTTCTGTAGAACGTTTGTAATATTCTAATTTTTTTGGTGTTCTACTGGAAGGAGTAGTAATCGGTGTAAAGTGACACCGCCTATGTTGTACGCAGCTAAACCTGTGGGGTCAGTTACAACAGCTGACAGTTTGTTGTTTGTCAATTATTGAAGGAACTTGCTGATGATTTTGATTAAGAATGTTTTGCCTGAACCAGCTTCACCACTGACATATAGTAGTATAGGGTTGTCAGGTACATTCTTTATTTTCATGTTGGACACCATGTGCAATTTCTTTTGTTACTTCTTGAAAAATGGTATGCTGCTCTTTGTTTAGTTTTGATTGTAGTACAGTTAAGTCTCCTGTATCTTCTTCATAGTGACACATGGTGTTTTCTACTTCTGTCATAGCTAATCCTGCCTCATTTGCTATTAGTGGCTGTCCTAGGGAGTGGTTCTTGGCTTCCTGTTTCAGAAGGTTGACAACTGTCGGTAGTGTCTTTATCTAGTTGAGCCTGGAGTTCTTCTTTGTGTTGCTGTTCATTGTGCAACATTGTTTTGTATTGTGTAAAGTTTACATTGGCTATAGTGCTTTCATTTGCTTTAAAAGCGTCTTCATAAGAGTCATAGATACCTAGTATCTCTTCTTCTTTTCTCCATGGTTTAAAAAGTCATAGCAGGGACTTGTAATATAGTTAGTTATGTAGAGGAGTTTTTAATGACAATTTTATATGATTAATTAAGTTTCTTTTGGTAAGTTTCTCTAAGCTGCCTTCACAATTTGTCGCTCTGTATCTACCTTTGTTTTCATCGGGTTTTATATTATTTTTGTATGTTGAAGTTTTGAGCTATGTGGTATAGCAACATGGTTTCCAAAGTAGTACTTCTGTTTGGGTAGTACGTGTCTAGTAAATTCTTTTTCAAAATGTCTTGGCTATTGGGATCATTTTTGTTTATTGTTTCTATGTCGTCGTATGATTTGAGAACTCTTTTTCTAGATTTAGCAGGACCAAGACTTAGCCATAATATATTTTTCAGATTTTCCATATAAAGCAGTACCGGTTAAAAGATCTGCAGCTTCATAGCAGCCACATTCTCTCTGGGAGAGCATTTTTATGCCTAAGCTGTACTATTTCGGAGACAGTTTTTTGTCCAATGATAGGTCATTCCAAAGGTCTTGCAGCTCTGTTTTTTCTGCTTTGGTTAAGTAGGCTGTAACATACCGTGCAACTGCAGTGGAATTGTCTCCCAAGTACTGCACATCTATGTTTGCATTCCATAAGAGGGCAATGATTGCATTGTAATCATTGATATATTTAGCTTCTTCTGTTCTTTTTATGTAGTATGTGTTCTTAGGTGATTTACCTTTAACACTATGGGCCTCATTATAAGGCTGCCACTCCCGTAATGAAGGGGGCCGGTACGGGACCAGCCCCCTTCATTACGGGAGTGCCGATTACGAGCTTCCCATAGCGGGACCCGGATCGCACACCTGGTAAAACCAGGCATGCTTTCCGGGTCCCGCGAGGGGGAGAGGAAGGCAATAATGGCCCAGATGTAATCTGCCCATTATTACCTCCCTCCCCATTTTCCATTGAGCCCTATGGGGGCTCAAATGTGGATGGGTTCCTGCAAGGAGGAATTACCGGGTCCTCCTATGTTGGAGTAACCTGGTAAGTCTCCATTGCAAGAACCCGGTAATGGAGCCCGGAACGGAGGCAGCCATGGAGCTAATAGCTCCATAGCTACCTCCATTCTCGTAATGAGGCCACGGGCCTCATTAGGACCCAGGCGGTAAGGGGTTTACGGCGGCGTAAACAGCGCCGACCCTTACCGCCTGATTCCGAGGTCCCTTAGCGCCATGGAGGATTTAACACCTGCTTTTAGCAGGTGTTAAAATCCATGGCGCTAAGGGACCTTGTTGTTAATTACGCCACCGTAATTTACGGTGGCGTAATTAACGCCTTCCCCACTCCCATTATGCCCTATGGGGCAAAAATGGGAATGGGGAAGGGTAAATGGGTTAATGGGGATTTACCGCCCTGCCAACCTCGGAATGGGGCGGTAAGTCCGCCAACCACCATGGTGTAAACGTAGTTTACGCCATGGTGGTAAAGGTACGACCCAGGCGGTAACTTACCGCCTGGGTCGTAATGAGGCCCCACATGTCTAACTGAAGTCATGAAGTTGTTCACTTCACCTGTTTCTGTAACTGGTCTAGGGAAACCAAAGCAGCATTTGGTGTAGTATTTCCCTTTGTTTTTGTATTTGCGACAACAATATTTCCCACATTTGTGTCTTTGAAATTGTACAATTTGTGCATGAAGATCACTATTTGTTGCTTCTGTTGGAATTTCACAAGTGACATATTTTTCGATAAACTGTAAAACAGTGGAATCACTGTCTTGACCAAATTTAGGAGCATCTTTAATCCATAAAAGCATGTGGATATGTGGTGCTCCTCTGGCTTGGTATTCTTTTCTCCAAAAGAAGTGTTGCACTTCTCCGAGGGGAGGAACAGTTTTATTACAAATAAAGTGTAGCATAGCAATGAAGCGATGATGGAAATATCTTGAAACATGAACAGGATCTAGAGAGCAAAGTCCTCCAGGTGTTAGTATATCTATGTTTATTTTGTTTTTGTTTGCTATGCGTAGGAAATCATGTAAATCTTCCCATGCATATTCTGCACAACTTAATGTAACAAACCAAGTGGGCGGGCCAAGGTTTCTTATCATACAACGTACATCTCCGTGACGTCTGAACCAGTACTCTTTAGTACCACGCATGTTTGCTAACAGATTTGTTATGCTTGATTGTAGAACATCTTTTTCTTGCACTTTTTGTAGTAATTGCGTAGCTGACATATTTTGAAATTGGGTACCTGATTTTAATGTGTGTGCAACTCCATACCATAGAGTTGCTAGTTCACTTTCAAAGAGTAGCTGGAATATATATTCCACATTTTGTCTAAATCTGGAATCTTCAGAATACACACGTAACGAGCGGTATTCTGATGCTGTTATCTGAATGGGTCTATCATTGTACCTTCCTCCTTTTCCAGTAGGAAAGAGTAGAGGAAAAGCACGTGCTTCTATACTTTTTCCCATATCCTGATTGGTGATCCTTTGGTTTGTCCCTTTTGGTACATTTCTAGTGCATCATCTATGGCATCACTAGAGTGTAATGGATTAATTGTATAATGGTTTAAAATATTGGATAGCGTAGCAGGATCTAGAAGTTCAAATTGACCCGTTTTTGGTGACTCTTGAATTATTTTAGTTGTTTCCTTCAAGTTTTCATCAATATTAATTTCTTTGTAGTATCCATTATTGTCTTTTAGATATTGCAAGGCTTGTCTAACTTTATGTAAGTCCACAAGTTGTTGCCAATTTGTTTTGCTTTTGTAGGTACACCATTTACTAAGACAATTAAAGATTGCTCTATTGGACGTTGTACTCCCAGAGTGTTTACATTTTCTTTCAGATCTAATGGTAAATAAACAACTTTGCCACAAATGCCTTTCACTAATTCGGAGGGAGGTAATTTTGCTGTTTTTGGTTGAAGGCGTATTATTGCTTGAAATGGGTGCACTGTTTGAATTATGATGCTCTCATATAAATTGAGTATTTGCAAGGTTTTTGGTAGTGGGAATAATTCCAAGTTATTTGTGATAGCACGTGAAGGAGTTTGGTTGTTGTCAAGTTTTGTAGTGCAGTAAGTGCAAAGTGTTAAGGGGTCATTTGTTTTCTGCTATAAGGTACAGAGCTAATTCAAACCATTTGGAATCTTGATTGTCTTCTATTTTGAATGTTATGTTTACCGTTTTTATGTTACTTTTATAAAAAGTTCTGCGGCAACACACGCACACATGGTTTGGTATGTCAGCGGATGTACTTTTAAATTTTAGTATTTCTTTTTTGTGTAGTAGAAGGTTGCCATCTGTACAATTATTGCTAGTCCGTTGTAAAGGTATTGCATTTTGTAAGTGCCTTTCACTTCCAAAATATTTTCTCTGGATGTGCTCTATTTCTTCAATTATATCTTTGGCTGTACCATGTAGAAAATTGTTATTTAAATTGGCTAGTGCTAAAACATAGTACGGTTTATAGACTAGATTTCTTATACTTGAATGATGTGTTGATATCATTTTGATATGATGGAAGGTGCTTTTGCAAATAGGTCCTGAAATGCAGGCTAATGAATGTCCTTGTAGTCCTGTGTGTTTGCGCACTGGACAGGTATCAATTTTTTGCAGTAGTTTCATTTTTATTTTGTCTTTGCCTTTCACATACTGATTGAGGAACTGGCATAAACATTTGAAAGATTTTTTGGCAATGTTACACATTGACATGCATTGCCATTTGTATACTGGACGTTCTGGTTCAGTTGAATGGAGATGTTATACTGAATTTTCTGGGACATTTTTGTAAGCAGTATTTCTTGTTCCATAATGGTATTATTAAGTTTTTTATAGCCTCTTCCACTGCTATGTATGCCAATTATGTTTGTTTGCTTTTGTTTGTACGCTTCTTCATTGAAATATGTTTCTGTGCTGGTGGTGTGACTCCCTTCACCTCCACAGATATTTAAGAAGTTATTTTTGTTGACATTCCGTTTATTTAGAATTCTTTTTTGTAATTTAGTAGTTAGTATTGTTAGTGGTTTCATTCTGTTTAACACTAAAATAAATAACTTCCTTTTGAGAAGGGTTGCACTGTCTATCAAAACTTCTAAAATTAATTTTCTATGGTAGGTTTTAAGGGTTGTGCAAGATTTCTCTCCTGTTTTTATAAGATTTTGAAGGAATCTGAGGCAGAACATTTTTTCTAATATACTTTTTTTAGTATGGTTACTTGCCACTACATCAAGATTTATAGGAGAAGTCTTAGTAGTAGTGGTAGCTGAATTGTTCTTAATCACTTTTTGTTTCGTTTTACATTTCGAAAGAGGAGGGAAAGTTTTTGACTGGAAGTTTGTTTTGTTTCGGTTAATGATTCTATTAGATCTTTGGTTAGAACTTTCTTTACAAAGTCTGCTAGAGATGGATGCTTATTTCGGACAGTTTTATTTTCATTTGCTCTTCTTCTGCGTTACTTTCTACGGACTTGGTTCTTGGTAGGCATTCTTTGGGGTCTGTGGAAAAAAAAGAAGGTATGGGTTGGGCTGTTGTGCAATGTTTGTGTGCTGTGTGCATGAGTGTGTGAGTTTGATGGTAAGGATGCATATGGTGGTGTGTGATTGTGCATTGGGCAGCTACAACTACTTGGGAAGGCTTTTCTAGTATTTGTATGTTACTATACTTGGGTTGAGATGACAGTACAAAGTAAGCTAGTGGTGAGGAGAAGTACTAATACTAAATCTAATGGTATAGAATTAAAACAGTTCTTTTTTCTGTAATACTAACATTCTAGGGGCTGAGTAATGTCATGTGTGCATCTAAAAACGGGGATTTGTGTGCTATTCTGCCTGTTAATCCCTCTTTAACAAATGGGGATTTGAGGACAGAATGGTGGACAAATGTCTGTTTTTGGGCGCACAAATTCCATGAATCAACTGCACAGTGAGTTTGAGTAACAGTAAGAATATTATGGTAGTATTGTACTTACTTTTTTTATTTGGAATGAGCAGGTTTCTTCTGAGTTGTTGTTTGTACTTCAGATGTTGCTGCTTTTCAGGAGAGTGGTCTTCACTGCAATTGTAAAAGAAAGAAGTTAGTAATTTTGTGCGTTTATAGTACTGATGCTAATTTAGACGTTTATTTTTATGTTTTTGTAGTAGTATTCTTGTTTGATAAGTGAACATAGTGTGTAAATGCAGTTTCCTTTGGCTATGTATAGGCTTTATATTTTACTTACAATATGTTAGTTCAATATGCTTTGCAAATGAGTAGAATACTAAGTGTATGGAACTCACTTGGTTTTTTTAAGGCTGTGTTATTGAATGTTAGGAGATAGAAGAAATAATGATATACTTATTTTGCAATTTTCAAGGTAAATGGCAGACATTGTATAGAAAAGCATGGAATGTATGCATTTGTGAAGGTATGGGTAATACAGTAGAAGAATGTGATTTATAGGCAGTGGTGTTATTTCAGCTGGGAGCTTTTCAATGATACTGTCTATCTGTGTGAGTGTATGAAGATGCATAATCTTATCCTGACTGTGTGTAATTTTATAATACACTACTAAGTGTTTTTCTATAATTATACTGTTCTTTCTCCCATCTTTCAATATTATAATTTTTTAGATAGCTGTGTGTGTAAAAAAAAAAAGATAGTAAATAGGTTTGGAAGCGAGAGTTGATTATAGCAGATGTGAAAAATGACAGTAAGTTTCTTTTATAGGTTATATACGTTAAGTGGTAGTTACTCTGTTTATATGCATTCATATGAGTTGTTCATGTATTGTATAGAAGATATGCATACCTGTAGTTTGTATTCTTGCATGTGGATATGCCTGTAGCTGCAAGTAGAACACTTGGAGACTTGTACAGTAGTTTCTATAGTTGGTGCTTTCCAAAGATATGAGACTTGTACTCAGAGTGATCAACAGTACATTTGAAGTGTTGAACTCTGATGATGGAGTTAGATGTGAGGTCTTGGATGTGATTGGGGGTTGGTTGTGTGATTGCGTAGCTGTATCCAATGAGGGAATGGCACAGAGAGTGAAGTGGAAAGGGTATAAGGGCTGTCCAAGAGTTACGTGATCCGCGGACACTGCGGCTGTCCACGGACAGGGCGTGCCACATCCAGGGTGTTCCTGCAAATCCAGCATGGAAAGGGGACTGTAGGGATAAGCCAATCAGTTGTTGAGGTTGTGGATGTGTGTTGAAAGAGACTGTCGTTTCAACACAAGTCTGAGTATAGTTAAGATGACAGAGGTGGAGAAAGTCAGGGTTGATTCTTGGGCATATGTTTGTGCATGGTTTACAGCAGTATGCTCAATGTAGGCATGTGGCACACCATTTTGATGTTAAAGGAGTAGAGGTCTTGTGGAGAACTGCGCCTGATTGCAATGTACAGGGAATTGTACGAGTCTGTGAAGATATGAGCAGTATGAACAGTCCCCATGTGGTAGTTTTGCACTATGGTGCTTTCCATTTGGGCTATGTCAGTGCCCCTACTTTGTTGGCAGATTTGGAACACTTGGTTCAAGCAGTAATGAACATCCTTCCAAATGCCAAACTTATGTTTTCTTAGTTAGTACCTAGGGCAATAAAGGACAATAGTTCTGTTTGTTGTCCTCAGCAAAATATTACTAGGTGTGCAATCAACTGAGGCATGTGTGCTTTCATGCTTAGAGCTAGGTCGGCCTTCTTTAATAATGACAATATTGATTCCAGTAATGCTCTTTATTTTAAAGAAGATTGCATTTTTTTATCTTTTATGGGAAATGCCATGCTGTTCTGGAATGTAAGGGTTGCTTTGGAGAAGGTAATGTGAAGATTTTAGGAGTAAAGTAAGAAAAAAAGACAAAATAACAGGTGTCTGTCAAGCATCTGCAAAAACCACCCCAAAAAATGGCTCTTTTCAGAGCCAACCTCAAAGCGGAAATGGGGCACACTATTTAAATTTAAATACACCATGCTCAGATTTTTCGATATGTCCGCGGACATGGTGGTAGTCCGCGGACAGCGTGTATTACATACAGGGATTTTTGGGTGGAGAGGCATGCAAATGAGAATGAGAAAAGCAAGGGATTGGTCAGTAAATTTTACTGGGTGTGTTGTGTAAGAGGAGAGTTTGTCAGAAAGTCTTTTTTCTGAGAGAAGAACAGATAGCTATGGCTGTGTGTTTCAGAAAACAGATTATATGGATTTTGGGAGACTTATGGATGCATTGGTTGGAAGTGCATGCAGAACGCTGTGGAGTAGCTTCAGATCATGGATTCCCTCATGTGGAAGTGCACTGGCATGTAGTGCGTCGAATGAAGTGGGTGGACTTGGTACCTCTCTGGGCTAGTTTGGAGACAGATCATCATCCAGACATAATTATAATTAATTGTGGAAGGAACAGTTTAGGATATGTTTCTGGAATTTCTTTGCAATTTTCAATGAAAGAAGGACTTGAGAAGGTCATGGACATGTTTCCAAATTCCCAAGTAATTCTTTCTCGTATTGCGCAGAGACAAATGTAGCTGCGTTCTTCTTCATTTGGTCCACAAATGGAGAAAGCAAGGTGCAATGCAAATAAGGCTGTTTGTGCCTTTCTAGGAGATGTTGGCATGTCCTCTTTTCACAATGAAAATATTATGTTAGGTAGCACATACATTTTTCGCAGAGATGGACTTCATCCTTCTTATGCTGGCAATCAGATTTTTTTGAGAAATGTACAAAATGCATTGCAACCTTTTTTGGAATTACAGATATCCATTTTGCAGTAGGTGTTGACCATTTGAAGTTTTTGAAACACAAACACCACCAAACGGCTCTTTTCAGAGCCACCACTTCCTCCCAGAGAAAAGTACAATGGTTATGATAGGGCAGTACCCCAAACTTTTAGATGTCCGCGAACTGTCCGCGGACTTCTAAAAATACACAGGGCCCTGCACTATTTATTTTCACTTCTATTTTTGGACTGTGAAAGGCGGCTCTGAAAAGAGCCTTATTTTTTTGGGGATTTTAGTTGTTTTATTTTTTTGGTTTTTTACACACGACACACTAGGAGAGGAGGGGAAAGGAGGGTAAGGAAGGGACACCAACCACGGGGAGAAGTAAGGGGAGGTGGAACGAGGAAGATGTAGGGTGGGCCTTATTTAGGTAGTGGGCAGACCTTCTCATGCTCCTTGACCGTAGTCTCGAAAGCACTCTGAAGACTCTCCCCCTGCAGAGTACTGCGTCGCAGTACATACACAATATTGTGACCCTCGAAAGGTAAGGGTCAACATCATCGTGAATGGCCTTTGAGGCAGCTGGAGGGATGCACTGTTCCAAGAAGTGTCTCTTGTGGTGACAGGAGCGGAAACAGAGGATGTGGTAGAGGAACTCAACCTACTACGTTGATCACAAGGTACAACCTTGCGAACGGCCCCACCGTGGAACGACCTTAGGTGTTTTTTCATAGATGTCGTACCAAAGCTGTACAAATCAGGCCTCCCACAACTCAGCACCATGTGGCACTGATTGCAGGTGACCTTGTTCGCACGCGCTTTGGCACTCCACCCTGAATGGTAAACAACCGCCACACCCAAGACTCACAGCAAATGCTGGTAGTAGGGACTTCCACTACCTCATCCTCTTCATCCTCCTCTACATCCTCACGCCTGTTCCCCTCTTCAGGCCCTTGGGGAGGTGGTGGTGGTGGAGGGGCTGGGGGTGGTGCTGAGGCAGATGTAGCACCAGCTGGAGCAGCAAGCATAGATGTCATCAGGTCTGATGGAAAGCAGCAAGAGCAGCAAAATCTGGAAGATTAGCGGCCAAAGTAGACAAGGGAACCGGTGTCCGCAGGACACCAAATGCACAAGAACGGTTTTGCGCATGCGCACGGATGTGCTACGGACAGTCCTCGGGTCCTCAAACTAATTAAAAGTGTAACACAAGTAATACGGACAGATACAGACAGTTACGGACAGGCGCGATGTTCGTAGGACTTATGGGTGTGGTGCGCATGTGCGTAGATGTTCTATAGACAGTACGGACAGGTATAGTGTCCTTAGGGGACCTCCATTTTGGGTTAATTGCAAACATTTCGGTCACCCAATGTGTTCTAAGAACAGTTCCATGTTGCTTGTGGACTGTACGGACAGATACAGTGTCCTTAGGACACCTCCATTTTGGTTAATTACGGACATTCAGGAAACCAGCGCTGTCTGCGGACACCTTAACTGCCTTTTCAAAAATAATAAGACACAAAGGACTAAATCAAAACACACATATTATTTTTTTATTATATACAGATATAAAATTTATGAAAGACACGGGGAAGCAGAAACTGACACAAATACAGGGGGATTAGGGGTTTGGAGAGTATGGATAGGAGGGGATGAAGGGATGAATGGCTCATCAAAAAAAAATTCTTGGTGTTCAGGGTTTGGGGATAGTTGACTGGGACTTGGAGAGGGGGAACAGCAACATGTGGGACAATGATATTTATTTTTTTCTTTTATATGGTCCTCCATAAAATGTTTCAGAAGACTGAAATTTTCCATAAGCATGTCCATTTTTTGTTCCATGCGCTGCAATTTATTTTCTAATGTCTCTGGTGTATTATTTTCAATGTTTGTATGGTCTGTTAAAAGAAAATATATATCTTAAGTACACATAAAGTAATGGGTATTAATTTGCCTTTATAGAGACGTGTCCACTGTTAGGATCACTGTCTTCAGACATTTCCTCACGTGGGAAATGTTCCTCAAGCCATTCCAAAGTACTAGACATTTCTGTGTAAAAAAAAATATATTACTTTTAGTGTACCAAATACAGAAAGTGTAGAAATATATAAGAAAAATGAAGTTTACTTACTAGTTTCTGGTAAATTGTGTTCTTACTGTTTTGTAGGTCTGCTGCTGCTCTTAGCTGTGCACTTTCTGTCAGGTAATTATGTTGGAGGCATATCTTTTTTGTTGTGGTATATTCCATTTTAGTACATATGGTATTTAAATGGAGGGTTGATGTGTTACATACATAGGTTCCATTTCTTATTTATTATTACATATAATGTGTTCATGTGCTGCTTTTTGAACTTTTCCAGTGTTTATGTAGCATGATTGTTCAATCTAAGCTACCCCCTGAGTTTTTGGGTAGTGTTGATGTTGTCCGCGTCCGTCCGCGGACATTCGCACAGTCCGCGGACATCAACATCACTAGCAGGGGGTTCAGCATGTTATATGTATATAAAGTAAGAGAATACTAGTAAACATCTATCAAATTCACACTTTGGGCTTCATTCCGAGTTGGGTGGTAAGGGATACCGGGCACCGGTAAGGGTGCCGGTAATCCCTTACCGCCCAATTCCGAGGTCCCTTAGCGGGAACTGCAAGGGACATGTGGTTGGTCGGACCACACGTTCTTTACGGGTCCCGTTAAGGGACCAGTGCGCTAATAACAGGCTTGCTATTCGTGAGCCCGTTATTAGCGCCCTCCCCATTCCCATTGAGCCCTAAGGGGGCACAAATGGGAATGGGGAAAGGTTGGTTCAATGGGGATTTACCGGTCCCTCCAGGGTCAGAATGTACCGGTAAGTCCCCATTGAACCAGACCGGTGCCGGACCCGGTATTGGAGGCAGACGTGGCGCAAATAGCGCCATGGCTACCTCCAATCTCGGAATGAGGCCCTATGTATATGTGTATTCAGGAAAAAAATAGTTTGATAAAGGGACGTTATGGTTAAGTTGCGTTACTAAAAACCTATGAAATTCAGTAAAAAAATCTTTGTTAAAGGGACATTATGGTTAAGTTGCGCTGCTAACAACCTATGAAATTCAGTGAAAAAACTTTGTCAAAACCCCTGAAATTCGCCATTTATGGGAAGCTAAGCAACCATAACTTGCGCCACCACCGTGCACTTATAAGACTAACACCCAGGACATCAAAGATGACATCACAAATGTCATTGATGACTTCACATGTCTGGCTCACTCTTTTTTCCTTTACTGATATATCTAGGCCAGTAACAGTCAGAAACAAAAAATGTGCTATAGTATAGTACAAAGTACTATATTTGTAGACTTATACTTCAAATATGTTCTTACAGTAATTCAATTAGGGTCCACTCAAAGCATATGAAACATATACAAAGGGGAAAACACAGCCTTGGAAGACAGCAATGCTTTCGATGTATAAAGATGATTGGTAAGGTTATCAACACTGTCTTGTTTTTTTATTACTGTACTTTCCCTGGATATGGTCATATTTGTACACATTGCACTTTCACTACTTTCCTTAGGGTCTAGTTACAATATGTGATAGTTATAAATAGGGAAGTAGTAGCTTTGAAGCAGAACAATCATTTCTGTGCATGAAGATAATCAATTAGGTTATGAAGATTGTCGGGTAATACTGCTGTTTTTTTGTTTACTTCACTTTCCCTGTATATGCTCTATTTGTATGTGTTGTTGTCTGTTTGTGTTTTGTGTGCAGTAATACAATAACATAGTAAGTGGGTTTGATTAGGTACTTATTAAATGTTTCACAGTATGCAAGACTCTAATAAGAAAGCATTTATAATTTTAGTATTTAACATGGCAAGGTTATTAATATTGCATCTCCATCATGTCTGCTGCACACTATGCCTGTGCTACTACATGTGTACCTTAGTATATTGGAAAAAACTTCATAATACAATGCTATTTGGATTAATGCATTACTTAATGCACTACGTACCTCATGATATTTATTTCAATGATCCTTGACACTTTTTTATTAACATTACAATAAGAATCTCTTGTACAGACTTTTTCTGAAAGGTAAATGCACATGTGATGTCCTCAGTGACTTGGTTGCCGCCAGAATAAGATTGACAAGTGCAATCGCCTCGCCCATCACACCACAAGAAATTACCATAAGGTTAGCAATTTGGCTACTCTTGTGTCATATTACACCCAAACCACTGATACAAGGTTTTTTATCTGTATTGAGTAAATCTTATACTTGCTTCAATTTTTATCCATTCTGTAGGTTACCATACTGATACATAGGCGCCATGTTCACAGTGTAACCTGTTTCTTAACCTACTGCGTCCTGAAGACGGGTCCTGGGACACTACTGATGAGTTCTAGACTGCAACAGTGTTGTCCTCTGCCCCAGAAACACATCAGATTGTAGACGCCATTATACCATGTTTACGTATAATTGTAATGTGATCAAGTTACACCATTACTAACATCACGCAAACAATGAATGTTCATAAACTGCTAATACATTGGTGTTAACAACAGTCATAAATACGAAGTGGTATTTTCTCTCTGTTTCCACGGTTGTTTTCGCAAATGACGAACGCTGTTATTGGTTTTTTATGTGTTTTTTTACTGTTATATGTTGAGAAAATAATGATTAAAATATGTTAAATATATTACCTTGATCGTGGTGACAGACATATTCTCATGAAATTTCCACTGTGAGGATAATTTCTGATAAGTAGCCCCCTTTGGGTGTGTTAGAGGTGGGTAGCTAGTGGTTAATGGACTTGCTTTTTTGAAAATAGAATGACACATCTAAATCAGAAAGCAATCAAGGTAGCTCAGCAGGTTGAGTGAATATTGCCAAGATATTATATGTTTCAAACTTCATGTAAAACCTATTGCTTTATGATATTCATTTTTAAAAGAATGTGATGTAAAATGCACTCTTCAACAAGGGGCCAGATTGGCCAGATCAATATTTCATATTCAGGGAAGGGGTGAGGAAAAATCGCCCCCCATTTTAAAAATCATATGTTGGCACCCATGAACCAACAGATCAATTTCCTAATAACTGTTATCAGCGCAATAGACGCATTTAATTTCGACTTTCGCAAACCAGTAATATCTTAGGAAGTATATCCTGGGATGATACAATTAAATGAAAGGAAATAAGCATGGTAGTATTTTTGTGTGGGTATTCCCACAACAAAATAAACACTGATTAAAGAAACCAACCAGTGGCTTTAGGTTTAAGAAATGTCTTTCACGTTGAGAATGTCTTACTTGGTTCATATTACCTTGTACACAGTGCATTTGGAATACAAGTGTGTGCCCAGCGTGCCTGGAGCCCACTTTAAAATAGATGGCAGCCACCCCTTCTGAAATTCATGGCCTATCTATTCCGTGGTGTCTGCCTGATTCCTGAAGAAAGGAAAGGCAGGCAAACGAAAGGACTGCACGACCGTGATTGCAGGCTGGTCGATGGAACACCTTTAAGGCTGCAGAAAAAGTTCCTGCCTCTGGATACAACCCCACGTATAGTTGCAGGATAGGAGCAGTAGGATGCAGCTGGCATATCCTCTGCAGTGTGGGGTCCAACTACTTAGCGCCTAACACCTACTCAGTGGCGGCTGCTATCATAGGGCGGGGAGGTGCCGCCCCGCCAGAAAGCAGAGCAGAGAAGGCAGAGCAGAAGCAGTATAAAGATTCAGAAGAATCTCTTCTGAATCTGCTTGCATTTGCCAACAGCGCTGGGGCACTTTGGCAACAATGTATTGTTGTCCATATTAAAACACCTATGGGCGTCGGGCTGGCTGCCACAGTGGGGCACGTCCCAGTTTACTCTGCTTTTTCACTATAGTAGAGTGTGTGGAGCTCGTAGCTCCATGCACTCTACGTAAGCCCTTCAATTAGTAAGCTGGCGGGGCGCTTGAGGGGTGGCCCTGCCAGTATCAAATGTGCGCAAACAGCGCACTGTAGATTCCCTCCCTACAGTAATGTCATTGGCTGTTTGACAGCCAATGACAACCCTTGCATTGGCTGGCAAACAGCCAATGACATTAGTGTATCGGTTCACGCTGCTCTCCCTCTTCCCTTCCTCGTGGGATGGGCTCGGTACAGGGGCGAGGAGGCGGAGAGGATATGGGACCCCAAGGCGCCATTGCCCTGCCCCTTCGTCAAGGAGCTGTGGGATGATGAAGGCGACTAGGGTTCAGAGACCGCGCAGACTGGGCCCGTAGGCCGGGGGCAGTGAGACCTGGTGGCAGTGGCATAGGGGTGAAGGTGGGCTGCAGGAAGGGGGCTGTGGCAGCCTCTCAAGCTCTTTGCCTATTCGCAGATCATGTCACTGGTGCGGAGGGTGGCCGTGGCGCAGAACGACAACCACTGGAACTACGAAAAGGCGCACAGCTTCAAGGTAAGTGCCGGAGGTGGGTGCATGGGCTCCATGGCTGGCAAGGCATGTTGTGTTATGCTGTGCTGTGCTGCTTTACTGTGCTGCTGAGCTGCTCCTCTATGTTGTGGTGTTCTGCGACTCTCTGTGGTCTGCCGTCTTCAAACAGTCTAGTCTGTGTAATTTGAAAGTACTTTCCCAGGAGTGCTTAGAAGCTTCTGTGCTATATGAAGCCCACTTTTCAAGCACACGCATCTCTTCCTCCCCTGCACTTCTGCAACCTCAATGCCTGCCCCATCTAGCACCCCCGAGGCCACGGTCATCATGCTTGGCTGGTAACCCCTTCCTTGCCAGACATTCGTAATTCCCGGTGTTGGCAAGAATCTCATTTGCGCGCTCTTCTTTTTTCTGCATCCTTCTTACGATCGGCCTTCGCGCATTTCATTATTATTGTCTTTCTCTGTGACCATGTCTCTCTCTCCCCCGCATCACCACTTTTGTTCCTTGGCCCCCTGTGGGTTCTCCGTGCTCCTCGGACCACTCCTTTGAACTCTTCACCCTCGGCCTCTGGAACTACTTCCTGCATTACTTCTAAAATCAGTGTTCCTCTTTCTAACTTAATAATATGTGTATTTGTTGAGCGCATTTTCACCCTTAGAGGGGCTTCTTTTGTAATCTAGCTTTCGTTTAGCAAATAGCTTAACACGTGAAGAGTTCTGTTTAAGTGTCTGGGCAGCTGAGGAGTACTATGGGTGGGTTAAAAAACGTGGGGTGTCTCTAAAGCAATGGCTATGAAGTTGGGGGACATGGGCCAGATCCTCTTATAACTTGCGAGCATTTTGTCAAGCTATGTTACCTGTACTGGCGGCTGCTAATTTAAGGGGCGGGGGTGGGGAGGTGCGCAGGGCAGAGAAAACATTGTGCATTCATTGTAATGCCACTGAATTACATCCGCTTGGGGGGGGGAGTGTCTGTCAATTCATGTGTTTGGAATGTTGGGGGATCTTGCGGTCCCGGGCTGTTTTCGTGTTTCTAGGCACTGGCAAGGCTGCCCCAAAGACTGTAATGTAGGAGACAGCATACTTACATTGGGGTGGGGAGGGAGATTTGCCTTGTGAACGTTGACAGTTATTTAAATTGTAATGCATTCTTCGGTCCTTACAGATGTCAGAAAGGGTAACGTTGGGGTGCAAAGTGGAACGGGCGTTGAAGGATTTAGGGCTGCAGATTGTAATTCCAACAAAGATTGTTCTTGCTGGGGGTTAATGTCACAAAAATGGGGCAAAATATAGGCGTCATATAGGTAGCAATGGGGCAATTGTGGTAGAGAGCACCCTTCTCGCGCACTGTGTATGTACACCAGCTTCCTGTGTTCGCTTCTGTTGAGCAGCACCGAGAATCAAATAGGTAAGAAGCGCTTCCCATTGAATCTAGGGAGCAGGCATGCTAGTGAATGCTAGTGCTGGGCCCTCCGGAAGGCTTGTTTCCAATGGACTTTGCACACACGGGCTCCCTCGAGGCCGCCTTGTTTTATAGCCCAACTGCATTCTGGTATTTGTAGTCTTATTTTCTATTTGGTATGATTATTATGGCCTTCATGCTACCTGAAATGACCGTCAGGAGTGTTGTGTGTGACCAGCCTTCTAGGTTAACGTTAGTTCAAGTTCGAGAAAGAGCTTAAGGCCCCTTGCATTGCACGCTCTTCATATACAGTATTTATCAAGGCCTTTCAATAATCCAGTGAAGCAGGAACATAGTGTGAGTACCTGGGCATCTAATAGCAGTGCCTGGCAAAAGCTTAAAACGTATGCACAAGCCAAAAATGAGCAGGACCTCAGTGGCTTTGCCAATGCTGTTTTTAACAGGACTTCAGTGAAGGACACACAGAGTGCTTATAAATTGGGTGCCTGAAGGGCTGCAGCAAATGAATTTTGTAATGTGAGCTCCGCAAAGCGCACATTTAAAGCCCCCGAACGAGGTAGGAAAAATGTTGCATTAATTAAGTGGTCAAAAACTAAAGTAATATTTTAGCTTAGTTTCCACCTTAGTAAGAGGATGAACGCATATGAATGCAAGTAACAGAACTCAAACATATATGTTTCCATCATTACTGACTATACAATGAATTTCTTTATGCTTACACCATAGTACCACCTATTCTCAATACAAGCTGCTGTAAAATACACCATCACACTTGCACACGTAAGAATAATATACCATCATTATTATGTAAAACCTAATGCTTTTGTCATATTTCAGTGCACATTTTGGAGGCCATTTTCCCAAAAGTTTCACAGAGGGAGGACCCCCCTGCACCCACCTTGGGTGGTGTGGGCTTGCGCGCTCGCTCAAAAGTTTACCCTGGGAAATTTACGCCCCACCAGCTTTCAAACTCACCAGCCGCCACTCCACCTACTGAAGTTGAATATGGTACTGGCTTGTTAATGACAACTAGAACACAGCTTCCTGTCTGTTTGTAGGCTATGTTTATTTTCAAAACCAATACACCCTGAAGCTTAGAGTGACAAAACATTTATTTGTAAAGCGGAAAGTGAAATTCTGCGCAAGTTCACATAGAGCATCCCAATTGAAATGCACCACAACACCCTCACCCCGGAGAACAGACTTTGGTTTCCTCTTTCAAAAAATAAAATAAAGTCCCATTGAAAGTATAGGGACTCTTATGTCCTTTCTCTATTCACATGCATTACAAGATGTCCAATACTTACGACAGTCATTTTCCCTGTATCCCCTGGATACCTTTCTTTTAAGTCAAAACACTGCCTTCTCAGGCCCCCTAACCCCAAACCATGGGATTTTAAGAGGTTGTTCCACTCTGTAAACTTCCAGTTTTTTTTTTATGTTCTTAGGACAAGGACATAAAAAAGGTTGGGCCTGGCTTTGTCTTTTTCCCCTCAATTTCTGTTTGAAACAGTGCTATACTTGTACCACATGGTCCCATCAGTAATAGCTTCCTTTCAGATGTGGTGGCATGGCTGCCAGATTGTGCAAGAGTTCCTGTCTGCCAGGGTCAGTACAGGGTTCATGCACCATGGCAGTTCAACCATTATTGTCCCGCCTCACACGCATTGGGGCACGGTCTGATGCTCTTGTATCACAACCTGAGGTGGACGCATAGCAACCCCATTGCCATCTTCCAGCAGATGCGGCTGCCTCACTCTGCAGGTAGCCCAATCAGCAGGGGCAGCACCATTAAGGGCCCAACTGGCGCACACCCTTCGAGGAGATGTGGGTGCCGCTGCATTTCTACAAAGTGACTCACAGGAATGGCAGGTAAGGCTAGATGTGTGGGACCTGACTTTGAAAGCCACTCTTCATTCCTGAAATCAGCTGTCTGAGACCACACACATGTGGAGGCTAGGCCTCATATAAACAGCGGATGTGCAGTCTCTAAGATGTCGTGTCCAGTTAAAAGGTTGTGCTTGTGGGTACTTCTACAGGCCCCATTCTAAAGAATTACCTTCTCCTGCTGCTTTCTCACACATTATCTAATGCCTCTTCCTCTCCAAAATAGAAAGAGCAACAACGCATCCCAGAGGTCGTTCCCCAAGGAGGTGGTGTTTTGGGATTTGTCAACCATGTTGTGCTAAATATGGATGACCTGTCCTCAGCAGCCTTCTCCCCAATGGGTCTAACAACTGAACCCTTTTCAAGGAATATAAAGGCTGTCGCTCTGTGAGGGGATGTTTCCATTATGTCACTGTGCTGCTGGGTAAGTAACTTGCCTATAAGTAACCTGCCTCACAGTTCTCTCTTCAGCAGTAGCATCTGCTCCAGCAAATACGAATGCACTGGATTACTAGATGTGTCCTCTGAAAGGTCATGGCCACGCTTTTGACACTAATGTCTTTGAGCTCCATGACCCTCCTGTGGCATCTTTTGGGTACAATAGGACTCCACCCTATAGAAAGGGGCCTTGTTCTTCCACTTACCTTTGGGCTCATCCCGTGGTTCTCATCAGTGTCAGGGCGGTGTCCTGTGTTTGGGATTCACCTCTCTGCAGGGCTGATACCAGTCCTTTTTCCCATGTATTTTCCGAGAGACTCGCTACATTTCTTAATCAGTGTGTTGAACCTATGTATTGTAAGTTGCTTTTTTTGGGCATCAAGTGCTGCTTACGGCAGAGATGTTCCTTTTGTTGTTTTCTGGATAGTGAGGTCTGTTGTGTTAGGGGTCCTCCAAGGCTGGTAACGACAGGAACACCAAAGTAATCCAAAAAGAAGCGCGCACCAAGCAAGAAGTAACACAATTTAGTATAGGCCCAGACGCAGCTGGGAGAGGGCGGTTCAAAGAGAACGGTGGAAAATAACTTTGTGAAGAGAGCTGTCAACGGCGCCCACTGTGGGCAAACCTTTTATACATGATCAACATTAAAAAACATCCCTATGAAGCTGATTGGTGGGACTAGGTCAGTCCCCTATATCTAAGCATACATTTAGCACTTACGATTGGTGTAGGCCATCCTGAACCCTGCTGTCCAACACCACCACGCGTGATGTCACAAAACTTCCCACACTACAATGACGTTTAGTAGCATTGCGTGATTGTACTAACCACTGGAACTTTATTCATCTGTCAGTTGTCTGCTCTCATGAAACCCATGAGACAACCTGAGCTTGGCAAAGTGGAGACATTCACACGGCATTCAACCAATCATGTGCCCCACGGACATCAGCAAGGACACAAAACACAGTTGCACCCTAAGGATGCTGAAACTCTCCCGCTAATTGGTTCCCCTCCCAGCTCACCCCCTCGACCCACAGCCCTCTTCCCAGGTCCATCAGCCAAGCAGCGATTTGAAACTGCTTACCCCATCATGATTTTACTTTTATTTGCATGCATTTATTTGTACATATTCTACGTTTCCCAGCAAGCACACAGGTGCCTACCTCGCTATCCTCAAATGTATCTGTTGGTCCCATTCCCCTGCCGCCACGTTCTCATGGGAACAGTCAACTTGCAACATTTGTCCAGTACACTGCAACAGCTGAGCGCTCGAGAAATTAATGGTTTCTCAGGGCCCTGGGACTTCAAAAAGAAAAATGCTTTACTTACGTATAGCGTATGCTCCAATATGGTTGCTGTGTTGTTTATTTTATGCTGTGTGACCACTTCTATCCCTTACCCTTGCCCCTCATTTCTATCCCCGGCATGCCCCTTTGCCCCATGCCCTGCTTGGTGCCCCAACGCGCACCTCCCCACAGACTTCTCTAGATGCACCTGCACATACGGCACATAGGTCATACTGTTCAACTGTCAATGACGCCCACCTCTCGCAGTGCCCCCTCCTCATCGTCCACCAGTCATGTGATAGATCGGTGCACCTCCCCTTGGCAGCACAGAATTTGCAACTTTACTGCACTGTCTTAGACTTCGCAGACCATGACAAGTTTGCAGTCCTTTGAACTGTGTTACATGGTCCACCTGCATCAGGGATTTACACTCAGAAGCAAGCGGGTATTCACTGAACTCCAGATTCACATTCCCGCTGGACATCCTGAGCCTACCAATAAGCAGCTAAAGAGGAACAGGTGTCTCTTTAAGATTCCTTCCTTGCTCTCTGCACTACATTCCAGGGAGGGACCATGACACTAGTAAAGGCATGGGCCTACCTCAGTGGCATGTTGTCTCAATGATAATGATGATTATTTGTTATTTATGTAGTACTTTCACCAAAGTGTTGTACATAGAACATTTACATACAATGATTGTCACCCAACCAAAGTTGCTACTCATTTATCAATCCAGAAGGACGAACATCAGAATTGGGCTTCACACACAGATCTCAGAATGATGTGCTCAACCAGTAGAGCTATTATAGCAGCTAATTCTTAGGCCCTTCTTCTCCAGGGGACACATCGTATGCCAGCTTTGTGGGGTACTTCTGGCCACTATTGAACCAATACAAATATATCCATCATTCTTTAGGGGATCATCATCCTAGTTAACATTTGGTGACAAAGTAACCTTCTCAGGATGCTCCTGCTCTGATGCCATCTGTATGGACAGTTGTTCCTCAATCCATGACTCATCCAACTGTCTCTCCATCCCGGTACATCTTTCTGCATGTTTCTGTATCTCCAGATCCTGGTCAATCCCCAGACAATCAGGTTGCCATTTTGATGGCTAGGTGAAGGAGGCTTATCAGTTCCTTGTTTGGAAATGCTGCCTCCTGGGGTGCCTGAAGCTGGGCTATTGGGGGACATCAGGTGGGTGGGAACTTGTACCAATGAATCACTTATTTCCATTCCTGCATATGGTTACTCTATCCTTGGTGTTTGTGACTAAGGGTTTTCAAGGGGACTCCAGATCTCTGTCACTGGCTGTATGGCGTAGTACTGGCGCATTTGAGCAAATGGACTCTCCCTCTCGCTAAAAGACATCAGTAGAAGGAGGAGTTGGCCTTCCAATCTCATGAGCTTTCCTTCACCCAATCTGGTCTTTCCACCTGTTTTTCTGTTTTAGGGATTCAATCTGTGGGTCTCTACAGGCTACAAGTGTGCATTTGCTGCTAGTCATTGGTGGGTGGGGGTTGCCTCTTTGTGAGCTTAGCATAGTGTGCTGTGTACGCGTGGAGAGCTCAGAGCATGGCTGGATTTTTGTGTCTTGCTGGTGGCATGCAACTTAAAGGTTTGACCCTTGACCCACAGGTTTTCTGCATCTAGATTCTTGATCGCCTCGCTGGGACGAGAATGCGCCATATCGCCTGTTGGCTGGTGGATATTTTATTTCCTTTTCCTGACCAGGAGGTCATATCTTGATATTAGACCACTTCATCATGAAGGTCTCAGTTGGGCTTGATGTGACCAGTTTGCTGAAGCTTAATAGTGAGTTACTCCTCCGTCTCTCACCCTGCACACTGAATCTCTCTACCCTTGGATCAGAGCACGAACTGCACCTCTTCTTCAGGTTTGGTGGTTGAGGGGAGGGCTTTTTGGCAGGATAAGGAAACAGTGTTAACTCCCAGCTTATTACAAGTGTTACAGCACACAACTTACATGCCACACTTGGTATTTTGCTGATCCCATATGCAGCATTACAATGTGATCCCTTCTGTTTTTTGTTTGAGGCTCCTTTTCAAGTGGTTTCCGATGAGATTTAGGGGAGTTTTTTAAGTGGGCCACTTATGCAGGTAATATCTTGCACAATTTGGAGCTAGTCAGTCCACCCTCATGGTCCTTTCTTCATCCCTGGGTTATAGTGCTGGAGTTCATGGCTCATATTAGCCATGCCAGAGGAGGTCCTCTGTATGGGTTTTGAAGGATGGTGATGCTCCCCTTGGGGATCACATTTTCCTGTTATCTCTGTGACATGGGTAGTTCTGTCCTCTTTTTGCTCCCTGCCTCATAGATTTCGGCTGACTCTGTTTGGATTACACCTTCAGGTCATTTCGGTGAGACAGTGTTTTCCTGCTTTCCCACTTTTTCCTCCCTTTGATGACAGTGCCTTTGGACTCTCCACAGTGAGATTATCAGTTACATTGGGAGAATGGCCAAATTCAGCTTCAGCGATTCTTTGCTGGTAGTTGTGGGTACAGCCAGATAGTTGAATGGCCCAGTGGATAGCTTAATCCTAAAGGGATCTTCTCGGTGATGGAATGATGCCATGTGACCAGTGTGAATAACGTCAATCCGGGCTGATTCAGCCCTTCTTTCTTCCAAACATGACAGACCAAATACCACAAATGGAGAGTAATGCAGCACTTGAAGCAGGCTGCCTACATGAGCCGTATATGATTCACCAGAGTTTTTTTTGTTCTATTGTGCAATCTTCTTTGACACGTCATGGATAAATTGGCCATTAGGGAAGCTTGCTCATATCCCCTTGTCTCTCAGGGGTCAAGAGGATCCACCAAGAGGTTAGTAGTCCCAGTCTTTGGTCATGGGATGCTGTGGGCAAATGTTAGCGGAGCAGCGACTGAGCTCCCTTTGGCTTTCATTCTGTTTCATGATTAGGGTGAGGCCCACCCTTGGGAGCAGATCCTTCATCTGCAGCCCCGGTTTACATGGTCATTGTACAGATATGTGTTACTGAAATATATTTCAATGTTGTTGTGGTGTCCCTTTGACTTCCGGTTCAGCAGGTTGTGACTCAGTGTCACTGGGCTTTGGAATTCCTTCAAGAAGTAATGGATTTGACTAGAAAAGCCGACAATGGGTTAATGCCCTGATTACGTATGGAAATCTTCATTACTCTGAGTCTCTTTCTTCCTCGTCACATTCATGACATCCCGCAGCCAACCCCTTGTGGTAAGGTAGCCTGATTATGTACAGGAAGTGTACAGAGTGGGCCAGCATCTTAACATGCCAGGGGTTAGAGGGTGGGGCAAGATGAGGCTTTGTTTTGACTTAAAGGAAAAGCATCCAGTAGAAAGAGGAAGAATGTCTGCCATAAGGATAGGGCATCCTTCAAGAAGTAATGAATGTGATGAAAAAGAGTAGGATTTGGAGTAATGAAGATTACCATACATAATCTGGGATATTTCAACTGCGATTCTCTGTGTTGCTAGCTCATGCGTGTATTCTGTCTAACTGGGTGGAATACATGCATTGATCTGTGCAAAATAGAGTGTTGCAGGCATCATTGCTGTGTTTCTAATCAACTGTTCATAGAGTTTCACCTTCTGCTATGTCTGTATGCCTTCACTTTGCTCATATTGTCAGTGCGTCACTGTGGGTGTAAGAAGCTTGTATTATAGAGGACCACCTACTGTCCTTTGACCAACACGTGCAAGACTCTGGTCCCCACTCATAATTCAATTCTATCAGTTTGCAGATAATAAATGCAGTTTATGTTAAAAAAGGGAGAGTGGTAGAAAGCAAAGTGATAGGCAGGTGCATTACTTGAAATGCAAATAGAGTTCATCAAACAGAAACTATAACTCGAAAAATGGTGACCAGTTCTATAAAGATGGCAAGATTCTGGAAAAGAGGAAATGGATTAGTTGTGCGGAGACTATCACAGTGTTTCTAGATGTGGAGCTACTGTTGTTACAATTGTGGGTGTCTTGTTGGTCTAAGAAGGCAGGAAGGTTACATTTCAGGCATATGTACTTTAAGTTTCCACTACAGGCATGGCATTTCTAGAGATCATATTTGGCGGTGTGGCCATGATTGGTCAGGGTCTGCTACACGCATAGGATGAGCCAGCCATGTTTCTGAAAATAAAGAAGCCTCAAATCCGGAGCCATATTGCACAGAAACATTTATACAAGTATTTATGGGTGTGATTGTCTAATATCTAGTCTTGAGCAATAGGAATAGGTTTAATCTGGTAATGAAACAAAATGCTGGCATATTAGTGGTTTTCATTAGTTCACAGGAGAAGTGAGTAGATGTTTGAAAATGGGTTATTGATGTTGCTTGACTACTCGTATCACACTCCTCTGTGCAAAGTCCAAAGCAAATTGTTTTCTTTTATAAAAACACTTATCTTTCTTTTCTCCAAGAAGGAAAACGAGTGCTGGGATCCAACAGTAAATTTTTGGCTTAAAACCCTTTTATTTATTTCTTGAGGGAACTCTCTAGGCCTCTGATTCTATGGGCCTCATTACGGGTCCGGCGGTAACCGTGCCGGTGATACCGGTGGGTTTCAGCCACACCTGTAATGATTTACCGGCACCTGACTTCCTGATAACACTGAGGATTACAACCACAGCGGACCGCAAAGTCAGGCACCAGTAAATAGTAAGTCCCCATTCCCATAGAGTACAATGGGACTCTATAGGGGTGGGGACCATGGAAGCACCGGCACCGTTAATAACGGTGGCGGTGAATCCATGAAAACTCTGAGGGTGGACGGCACCCGCCTGCAGTGTTGTAGTATGCCGGCTCAGCAAAAACAGTGCCGGTAAGCTTACCAGCACCGCTGTTCCGGGACCAGTAGGCTCAGAATGAGCCGCTATGTCTTCCACTCCCAAGCAGTAGCCACAATTCATGGCTTATTCTCAGCCATCTATTGGCCCCTGTAGTCAGATGACCTTTATCATTGGACTTTATAGCCATCCTGTAAAGGACAGTCTTGGCAAGCTAGCCGGAGAAGGGCAGTGGCTAAAGATACCTCAGATTTGTCTCCAGTTAATTCACTGCATAGCTTGATTAGTTAATGGTTCCATTCACTGTTTTACTAATAAATCTATTGCATAGCTAGTTTAATCAAAAGAGCAACCCATTGGTTTGTACAAGGGATGTCGCTTATTAAGTGTACCTCTAGAATGATCTCACTGCGCAACTTCAAAGCTAGAGTATTAATTAAACTGTTTATAGGCCTGGTCCCCTATAACTTAACAAGAAGTTAAACATTAACTCTTCTACTACCTCCCGTTTTGCTCCTCCCTCTTCCTCCTACCCACCTACAATTTCACCATTGAATCTCGCAGTCCACTAAGATGTGCAACAACATGCCAAGAAACCATAAATACTGCAGAATCAGGACAGAAGAAAGGAGAAGGAAAGTGATCAAAGTCACCCTAGCAATGCATTTAGACCCCTAACGTAGCAACACTAAACTGGAATCCCACTTCCACATCTCAGAAGACCCCTAATGACTTTCATATCCAGATCCCTGCAGAAGCATCCACCCAAATCTAGCTACTATGAGCAACCAACCAGAATAGATATTGAAACAGTAAATGGAGAAAAAAGATACACCTATAACCCACCAACCAACCTATTGTAATTCCACAGCTGCAAGAACCATTGCATAGTACACCCCTCATCAATACACAACTTGCAACAACCAAAATCATCCATCTAGGATACCAGCACAATGATCCTGACTCCAGAAGAACCTACTTCGCATCTTCAAATGTGAAACCTGGATACCTGTCAAGCCAATAAAACAACAATGAACAAACCACTGACCCTACTACCACTACCAATGTCCACCATAGAATGGTGGACACCAGATGCCTCTTGGGCAAGGTAATCACCAAACACACCTCAGGCCTATTAAACCCTTCTCTCCCAGGAAAAATACATATACTTTTCACCAGGGAAACCTTGCTCTATGATAATCAATTGCCAGTCATATGCTAAAGTTTTCCACCAGGCTACAAGATCAAATGTGTGCATCGTGCGTGCTAATAGGAGAGGTGAAGGGATAGCTCTGGTCCACAGAGACTCTATCACAGTCTCAACACCCTCTGTCAACAGCATCCCGGGTTGTGAACAACATGAACATTTGTGTCCCATCCCTGACACCTCACCTCTAACCCCTTGAAAGAACACTTTCCAACCTTATCCGACAGACTTGCAGCTGTAGCTGCCAACTGCTCCAGGGATCACCAATCCCTGAGAATACTCACTCAAAAATGTCAACAACTAACTCTAGAAAATGACCATTCATTTGTGAGATCCCCTGCAGCTAATCTCACTGAACTACATGTGAAACACTTGTTTAAGGGTGCCACCCACATAGCTGGTCACAGGATAGATGGAATCTTCTGCAATGAGAATTAAGTTATGGACTATTCATCAGTCCAGCTTCCCTGTGGTGACCCCCTATGCATCCCATTCACAATATTCAAAGAGATAACACCATTCGCAGACCCATCCATAGGACCTCTGACCTTGGCGTGACCTTGGTGGTATCCTGGAAAGAAGTATGACTCAACAGTAACGCACTAATGGAAAGACATCAAGCAACACCAACCTAATCATTACACTAGACACAGCAACAAATGCACAACTTTCATGAATGTATTAATTCTGCTGTGGAGCACATTACAGTGAAAATACTCAAAAAAGAAGAAACCTGCTAAATGTCTCACAGCCAAACTAAACTACATGCATCAGGAAAGTCAAAAACTGAAGATAATCTGGAGTAAAAACCACTTGCATTCAGACAAACCTGCTTGCCATCAATTGATTTGTTTCGAGGGGCCACTAATTCCCAAAGCCAAGAAAACATGATATACCCTACGCATAGAATCAGCACAACAGAACCAAAGGAAATTGTTTAAGATCATTGAAGAATTTCAAAGACCAAGCAACCTACAACACAACCCCAATTCCAACTTAACAACTTTGCGACCAAAATTCTATAAATCAAGTATACCTGGAAATAAAGGACCAGCACCGTCCTTTCCTACAAAGGAACATTACCCCTGGAACCAACCATTCATTTTCTACAGCATCCCACCTCTTCTCTCTACACAACCAAATTGCTACCATCAACTCTAGCAGTCCAGCAGGATCTCTGAAAGATCAGCCCCTAGCCCCCCAACAACCTATGCAAAACAATGAAAAAGCATCCCGAACTGACACCTATGTTCTTATCCTTCCTTAATGACTCACCCACTCACTCTACTTTTGAAATGAGGTTACATCAGGCCACTCCTCAAAAATACTGATGTTGGACCCACAACACCATGCAAGATACCATCCCATCTCAAACATTCTGGTCATTGGAAATATGCTGAAAAATTCAAATACAGTAGACTCCGGAATTGCATTGAGACAAACAACCTTCTTAATGAGGCACCATTTTAGACTCACAAGGGGTACAGAATCATCTCTGTGTTCAAACCGGGATTAAAGTCTGAGAGCACATTCATCCTGCTGGACATATCTGCAACTTTTAAAACCACTAACCACAAGATTCTTTCAAAAAGACTAGGAGTCATTGGAATAAATGGAACGCTCTATGCAGGATCATCTCTTTTCTCACTGGCAGAACCAAAACCACCATTATGACCCTCTCTTGATCCCAACCATGCCCTCTGACCTATGGACTACCCTAAGGATCTACACTGTTTCTTCTCCTTTTCAAAATTTACATGCCACCCCGACTGGACCACCTGAGTCTGTCTGGCCTCACCTGCTACAACTACGCTGATTACACAAAGATAATCTTCAAACTTAAGGAATAGCTTTTATGGAACGCACCAGACATAAAAAGCAAAACTTGCACTTGTGGACACACGAATGACTGCAAGCAGACTACCCCTACCAAAACAAGGGGGGCCGCCCCTTGTGCACAACACAACAGAAGCCATTTATGGGATACACAACACTGCGGGGAGACTTGCAGTTGGACAACAGCAACACTGGCGTTAATATAACGTCTCAAGGCGAATTCTTTTTTTAGAGAAACCCTATATTTAGATTTTTTACACCACACGCTTGTACACACACACACTCAAATCTGGCCTATAGGGCAACGTGGAAAGGACCACTACAAAAGGTCAGTGTTGGACAGTTGGAACAGCAAATGCACTGCAACACTGGCAGTTTGGACCAATTTAGTTGAAAATGCACAATATTGCATTACTGGCATTTATATTGTGCACTGCTATAATTTTTTCAGGGTTCAGATGCCAACACTTCTAAAAAAAGCAGAGGTGCCGGGATTTATATTAGAAAATAAGTCCATGATACAGATGACCATTAGCCTATGATTATTCATAATGTAATGACTGATAGAGCTTCATACCAGTTTCTAAGCACTGCAATTACCAGTTAGCATTGCTCATTGTACTCAATTTATCATTCATAGGAGGAAGAAGATTTGGCAATAGCCAAACAAGGGGGAACTGATTTTGTGCAGTATCATCTTCACAAAGTGAGCTCATTCCGCTTGGGCCATCAGCCCAGTCATTTAAGAATATAAAGGATTGTGGGAGCTGTAGTCTTGGCTAACGTCCATTGAACACTCTGGGCCTAACCATGATACATCCATGTGTAAAATTAAAGATCTCACTGAAAAAATTAGTATCCCTGTGATACACAGTCACCAAAAGCACTCATAACTCCACTTTCCTCTCTTAATAGCCATCAATTAAACCTTGTCTTGCTACGCATTGCAAGCACAAAGAAGTTGACACACTCATTTGTTTCTCCATCTCATTTTGCTTGGGCTAGAGTCTAGATTGGGTGGTGTGGGGGAGGTGGATGTTTTTTTTTACTATTGTTTTGGTCTCCTCTTTTCCTGTGATAACCCGCCCCAATCAATACTACATTTAATTAATCTTTTTAAAGCATGCCTAATACCAGGGACAAGTCTCTAACACAGGACCAGGATTCAAACCTGTGTTGTCTTGCTTCGAAGTCAAACACCTTGTCCCTGAGCTATCCTCCCAGCCCTTGGTCATCCCCTCTTACCTAGATTCAGAAGAGAACCAGTGATTAATAAATGTGGCTGACGTCAGTGCTTGCCCTTGCTTCTACATTCCCTTTCAAGCGTGTGTCTTTGATGTCATAATATGCAACTTTTATTGCACTCCTAGTTAAGACTGCAGGCGATACGTGTCGTGTTTCACACATAGCACCCCACCAACTCCCTCAAACTAAGGTGTGAGAAGAGTACCATTTGAAGTCCAACTAAAGGGGTCTTACAGATAGCCAACAAATGAATCTGTTTCCCTATTTAAACTGTCCACTTGGAATAACACTGTGATATTTCACACAGTAAGATCATAGCAGCACCAGACTTTTGATGAACCCAGAAAAAAAAGTAATTACCTTTTTTTCTTCAGAAAATCAAAGAAAATTAATAGAACATTTCACAATCTTTAAAATACATAAGACAGCTTCAGCACAGACTCATGGCTGCACACGCTTAGTTACAGCTATGATCTATTTATAAGCACTATGCATGTCCTTCACTGAAGTCCTGTTACAACAAGCATCGGCAAAGCCAACAGTTTTGGCTTGTTATGATTATTTTGACCCATTCCCAGTAGTAATCTACTATTCGGTCACTTAGGTCAACTATTTGGTATTTGGCCGAATAGTAAATGTACTATTTGGTGCACCCCTGCTTATGGCAGGCACTCATGCATGATCTGCACACTATCAATCATGCTACGTGCACACTCCCCCATGTGCATACCAGTTCTGGGCACCTGAACCAACCGAACACGGTTGGCCAGGCTCTACACTCCTTCATCCATAGGCACAAAGTGTGTTTTCCCAGCCATTTCTGAAGGGACTGGGTCAGGTCAGCTCTAGCTAGCCCCCATTATTGCCCAAAACTTTTACCATCCTACACTCCCCCAAGCCCTGTCACCCACAAAAGAGTAGGCAGAGCATCCCTACGCTTTGAAGACCACTTCAGTGTAGGGATTCAGTGCCAGTCTCTGCCAACCCCAGTGAGTGAAAGAGCAGCACAGCAAGCAGTGCCGGCAGCGCCCAGAGACCATGCAAACTCAGGACTAATTAATTACTTCTACAGGGGCTATTACTGCGGGACAACCAATAGAGGAGGGACAGGATCCTAGTAGTTCATCTACCAGATGTTTCTGGATGCTCATTGTGCAAAATCAAGGAAGAGACAGCAATGACTACATCTGGTCCAGCCCCCGAGAGAGAGAGGTAGGAGTAGGCAGAGATGGTAGGGTAATATAAATCATTGGTACGCTGTACTAGTTCTTTTAATTTTTACAGAATGTAACTTTAGTTCAAAGACTCAAGAAACACATCCTTGACCCTTTTCTTTCTCCTGAGTCAAATATAGAATCGGCTCAGGCTGGCTTCTGCCAGTTTCCCAAGTCACAGCTAGGCAGACACACACACACACATCTGTGGCTTTGCAGCTCATTAAGGTGCTCAGGTTGCAAACTGCATTTCTTTTATTAGTGGCACTGGCATAGCCTTTCATATGCATGAACATTTAGAACTCAAAGAGCTCACAAAACACCAGTTACCTTGCAGCTCTGTACTAGTTAAAGTGAGCAACACAAAGCATCCATTTAAAGATTTGTTATATCCATGATGTCTATCATCTTGATATGCAAAACAATAAAATTGCTAATCACATTTTTTCAACATCATGAATAACAACAAGCTGGACGTTTGGGACAAATAATTTGCACATCTATGTTTGTTATTACACAACTTCATTTATTGCATGTCTTGAATCACTGAAAGCACAGTGAAGTTAACTAGATTTTTCAGGTCGCCATTATCGTGCATACTGGGACTTATAGTTTACCATTCAGGATGTGAAAATAAATGCCACAATAATATTATTTTGGCTTAACATGTGGCAATAAGTATTTACATGTTGTCATGTGGCTTTGTATGCAATTTGTGTTTTTTGTAACTTATAGGTACGTTCTAAGACATTATTACCAAGCTAACAAGTGTTAAAAAACACACCAGTTAAAAACTGAGGGTAGACAAATCTTATTTGTCAGCTGGCATCATTATCATATAGTCTGCCAAATGCTAAGGAGGCCTATCTGAACTTCTAAAATTGAAACAGCCATAGCTGCTAGCCTAAGCTAAGCATGCACAAAAATGCCGAGAAGGAAAGTGTACATTCAGTTTCTCCGTTATTTGAGTGGCAATGGGAAGCCTAATTTAGCAAACTGGCCCCAGAAAGAGTATGTGTTCAGAAACAGGATTAATTACCACAAGTAGCACTGTAAAAACAAGAGCAAAGTTCTCCAAATTTAGCTAAACTTTAATGGTTAAAGCAGCAGATCAAAAAATTATAACTCATCATTGCCATGCATGCATCTCAATGGTGGTCAGTCAAGCAGACTGAAGACGTCACTGTTTTGTAGCAAAGAGCCATACATGTTTTTGTGATTGTAGGGGATGCTTTCAAATAAGAAAAAGGGCCCCTGCTGGCACCATACCTGTATTTTATCGGGCTTGTGTGATTAGGGCTCTGTTATTTTGGAAACATTGGCAGCCTCTAAGGAACGCGTCACATGTTGAAGGGAGAAATACTAGGAATGCTGTCCCATCAAGGCTTCTGTGGTGCTATGGGCACAAAGAAAAGGAGAGTACGTTAAGTACACATGTTAAGCACATGCAACGAGATGGAATCAGGTCAGCCTTGCCTCAGGGTGAAACTTACAGAGTGACACTTTGAATGCCCGTTCTACGGACGTCGGTCGGGCCCGCAGTCGACAGTGGACACTCCCTCAACCTGCAACCCAGAAGGCAGTGGAAGGAAGAGCCGACTGCTGTGCTACTAGCCTAGAAACCTGCATTTCTCAACAGATCAGTTCTCATTGTACATTCCCTTGTCTTCTACAAATGTTTGAGATGTTTTGCACCCCTTCTTAAACTGGAGTATCCTATCTATCAGAATGTTTTATATAAGCATTTAGATTTCTCTTTTTCTGTCTAGATGCTTCTTGTGCTTCGAAATAACTGGCTGTGTTACAGCCCCACAGTTCCATGTAATAATGTCCCCTCAAAAATAACGCCATGCAAAAGAATCACCAAAAATGTGCTGTTTTTTTGTGGGGACATTATTAGATGGAACATGCAGGGGACACCCCTGCAACCCCCAAACCATTTTTTTTTCAAGGGGAGTGGGGGACACCCCCGCGACCCCCACTGCCTCTGTCCCTATATATATGGTCACCTATATAATGTTGCCACTACCTTTTCCCGGAGACATTACATATGGCGACCATATATAGGGATATTTTTACCTGATACCAGCTTGACAGGCTCCAAATTAAATGAAAACTAAAATTAAAAGGTATTGGAGCCTCCAATTTCTTTTCATTTTAGATTTCGTTTGATTCCAAGCAGCCGCAGTTGAAAATACATGTTTCCTGCACGTTGGCAAAGCATGCATGTGTATATTGATTTCCCAGGTATTGATTCACAATCCCTCCCTCTTTCCTTCGGTCTATCCTTCCTTGCTTCCTCCCTTTCTTCCTCCCTCTCTCCCTTCCTTCGTTACTCCCTGCCTTCCCTGCTTCCATGCCACCTCTCTCCCAATTCCATCTCACTCCTCCCTTGGTCAATCTTTCTCTTCTCCCTCTTCTTATGCTAGAAATAGGGTATGACAGTGGAGAAGGGTCCAAAGAACAGAATTGCAGAGGGGTTAGTTACCAAAGCATATGATAAGTAAGACCTACAGAAACACAGGTACGTTTCGGTATAAGTTGCTTTTTTCAAGTACGTGTTTAGTTATCTTAAATCGGTATATAATATAAGGAGCAGGACCCACCACCAGTGCCACCACACATGCTAATATTTTTCTAATCCTTGTGCGGAACACTAGGAACATAATGTATTCCGCACACACATTCCTGATGACCCTTATAGATCAATATGTGAATCATAATTATACGGGTTGATTGACTATGCAACGTTCTTTTAATTTGCGGTAGAACACTCATGCTCTCTCTGAGGATGACCTATGATTGACTCCCCAATGATTATTAGCCCAACAATCTGCCGCCACCAACATGGGAAAATAAAAGGGGAGTGGCACTAACTGTAACGCTCACCTGACTCCCACGGGGGCGCTGGCATGGTTCGCGCTGCTGTGACCTCGTCTAAGGCGATGCGCAGGGTTCGAAAGACGGACTGGACCGGGCCCCAGATCTGGCTTGTCTGACTCGCAGAAGTATCCTTCTGTAGGTGAGAATAGGGGGTTAACTGTCTGCGGGGTAATGCAATCGGCCTCCCACTTCCCCCTCTCACCCTCCTCAAACCCTTCTGTGCTTCCCCGTAGCGTCTCACCTTAGGGTCTGGAAGGACAAGCTCTCCATCCTGCTTCTGATGCAGGGGCACGTTGGTATCCAGTTACGTCACTGGATTTTCGGATGGGTGAGAACCAAACTTGCTTGGCTTCCAGGTAAGTTTTTCTATAAGTGGTTCCCCTTGTGTCCATGCATTAATGTTCTAATGCTAGTGTCTTTTGCCCCATAGGGGCCGGGGTACGGAATGCCGGGAAACAGGCACCGACCCGAGGTGAGCGGTGAAATCCTTGAGGAAATCAGGTAAGTCTTTAATGAGTGTTTTGGTAATGTCTTTTCATTCATTCATTAACGCTGATGTCTTTTTCCCCTTAGGGGCTGGGGTCCGAAAATGCCTGGATGCGGCGCGGACCCGAAATGAAAAGGGAATGGCCCAACAGGTAAGTCTTGACATGGAGTTTTAGCTTCCCTTTTCCCTTCTTTCTCTCACCTTTGTTCTTGTCTTTTTCTCCCTAGGTGCAGGGGCGCGACTGCGAATCTGGATGGTTGCTGCTGAACATGGAGGCGCCCTGTAAAGGTGAGTAGAATGCGGCGCTGCAGCGATCGATGCAATGTGCTTTTAAAAATAAATGTCTTCCTTTTCAGGGTTGTCGGCGAAATGTCTCTGGGATGCAGATTTAGCAGGTGAGGCCTTTTCATTCTTCTGTTCTCTTGTTCCCTTCCTTTGCAGGTGATTCAGGATGCTGGCAGGTGTGGCAGAAGTCAAGATGCAGGAGCAGACATGGTGAGCGTCCAGCTGCTAGATGCAGAACAACGCGAAGCACGTGTGGCTGATCGGGTGTGATTTAAATAGCCTTGGAAGAAGTTCCTAGAATGTGTCCTTCCTCCAATCAGGTATGTATCCTTCCCCGACCACGCCCGGGTGGTAAATGAGTCCCACAGGTAAAGTAGTTCCTTTCAGGCCTCAAGGAGGCCGGGGTTCTGCAGCATGGTCTGCATCAGGTAAGTGCACCCAAACACTTTCATAATGAGCCTGGCACCTATGGCGCCAGGACTGACGTTTTCTATGAGCCTGGCACCATAGGCGCCAGGACGCTGTCCAAAGGGCCCCTATAAGGGGTTGCTGGGACCTTCCCCGGGGACTTGATGTCCGCTTTCGGGGACGCAGGGCCTGAGCCGGCTCCCCGGGAGCGGGCATCGTGACACTAACTCTTTAAAAAAGTAAAAGGCAGGCACTGGCGGTGGCCGGCCCTTTCTATTTGCATTGCGGCAGGGAAAGTGCGCGTGTGTGATGATGACTGACTTCACTGAGCATGCCCTGTCCACCACCACTAGTGCTCTCCTTGGCTGGCCCTGGGCCTTGGCCAGGCAGGCTGCACTAGCAGCACTGTCTGCAGCAGGCATCAGCTCCCAGTCCCAGTGGGCCCTCACAAATAATAGGCCTCCGGGCCTCATCATTGCATGGCGTAGCACCTCACGTGCTTTTCCTTTGGCCAGACCAGGCCAGCCAGTCAACCTTCTTCATTCTCGGTCCCATCCAGTGAGTGACATAATCTGCTCCTGAGTCACCACTACTCGTCTCCTCCTGCCTTGTGCTGGGTGGGTTGTGACTTCAAGTGGCCGAATCCCTGGCCCCAGGCTCATCCCACACAATGTGCAGGATGGGACATGTGATGCTGCATCAAGGCCGGCTAGGCGCATGACTGGCTGCCGCAGCAGCCTGCCTGAATATAGCAGCCTAGCACCAGCAGGCAAGACGCAGGCCCTGGGCCCCTGCCCCAACCCCCAAAGGTCAGCCTCAGGAGAACCCCCCCAAACCAAACTTACTTGATCAACACACAAGCAGAGAGAGTGAGAGGCACAAGCTCAGCCTCTCTGAGCTCAGGACCGGCCCACCCCACCCCCTGGCCAGAACAATTTGTTGCAAATGCACTGTGAAATGATTTGAAATCCAATAGGAGCCGCTCCGTTAGCCTACTGGTTGGTGCCACATCAGTGCGGCGGATGGCTGGGGCACTGCCAGTACCAGCACAACCTAGCTATGATGCATTCATCAAAGGTAACACTTAGGTGTTAACATTCTTTGATGAATGGCATCCGCTGTGCAAGCTGGCTGCTTGAGGGTCGCATCCGGGAGCCAGACAAGCAGCATGCGTAAACCTCAAAACCGGCCCCAGGTGGCTTATGAAACCAGCTCCAGGGCCTCCAAGTGGTTTGGCCCGTGGCCGAACAGCTGATACCCCAGCCCACCCCTGCTTACTGCAGTTCGATCCGATGACACAGAGGTTATGCAAAGATTTCAACGGGTGCCTGGTCCAAGTTGCCATCTCTGGATGCTTTCTATTCAGTCCAACTTAATTGCTGAGACAGACCACCAGAGTTAATCTATCCTTTTCAGAATGCTCTCATACTGTGCAACTTCACTGTTTCCTTCCTCATTGAGTGTTTTAACAATGGCCTCCCCAGTTCAGTGTTCTTTGCCTTCAGTAAGAGCCGCCAAACCATGTTACACCCCTTTCAAAGTTGCACGAATGTCAGGATTTTAGCATATCACTTAACAATTAATGGGATCGATGGCTTAGAACACTAAGGCAAGATTAATTAATAACATAAATAAGCAACGCAATATGCCTACATAAGGCCACACATGAATGGAACCATGTAAAAATATAGCTGTCTATCTGGCAGCAAAATGGTAAACGTGATTAAGATATGCATTAGTATTGAATTATAAGGGGCAATTTAAATCATCAATTCCTTAGTCTACCTTGGTATTTCCTCAACATCAGATGGTTTGCACTTATATGGAGACCAATTATAGGAATGAGTAAGTCATTTCTAGAATAGTGCCAAAATAGAAAGGGAAACACTTGGTAAGTACTGGAAGTCTTACAAGTGTTGATATCATCAGTTTTTAAAATATCCATCTCAGTCTCTCCTCAGTTGGTGGCCTCTCTCCAGTGTTGGGGTAAGCCCAGCCAGTCTTCTCAAGGGATTTATTATGGACCTGCTGTGCAGAATTGCCATCTGGCAAGGGTGCAAAGCCCTGGCTTTTTTGATTTTTGATACATAAAATGATGCGGGTGATTCCTTCTCCAAAGGGGTAATCTGCTAACCAAATCCTCCTTCCTCACAACTCCATGCCAAAAGCATAGTGCACTTGTGCCCTGCTGCATCAGTACCCTGATTGAAGCACCTGCACTGCTTATGGTGCAGAGCAGGTTCAAAGGTCACAAGATGCCCATTTGACCACTGGGGTGACAGCAATGTCATTGCAGCAAAGGGGTGACATGTAAGATATACCCCTTGTATCCAAACTGTGAGTACCCCATGCTGGTGGCAGGGTAATCTCTAAGAATAAACTATGCCTGAGTTTAGGCATAGTGTATGGTGATACCTATGATCATGGCTGCCAATCCCAATTGATATTGAACATGTGTCAGCTCCTGTGAGTCAGCTCTGCTGTGGAAGCAAATGTGTATTCGGGTCAGATGGACTGATACTGCTACACGGCAGGACAGAAACAAAGAGGACCCATCCACCCTTTGATTTTCTTTGGGATGGCCGGTATCCCCCTCCCCCAGAAACAACCACACATCAGGCAGCTGTCCTGGGCCCAGCTATCAAAAGCACACACCCATTCAGGGGGAGTAACCTCACACCAGCTAGAAGCTGGGATTTCTCCTCTAAAGCAGGCCAGCTTTAGACCAATAACCTGAGGAATGGTGACCTTAAAAGAAGGAGCCTTGCACCCCATCAACAGAATTCCCTCAGTTCCTGAAGGATCCTTTAAGGCTGAAGAGATGTTTGAACATTCTCACCTGGACTTCCTTTGGGAGAGTTGCATTGTTCAAAGTCCTCCACCAGAGGTGAAGAAGGAGCTGTCCAAGACAGAAGGAAGATCTGTCCCCTAACCACTCCCAGGGAACATCAGGAGTGACCAGTGCTGTGGACCATGACCAACCATTCTGCACTGGATCTTCTGTGCCAGATTAGCATACCCTGAACTGGAGCATCCTGTCCTTGGCTCCTTTGTGAAGGCCTCACAACAACCAGAGGCACTTCCCTTCCTGGAAATATGGCTGTTAGGTCTACAATAAGTGTGGACACATCATGGGCCTATGGACATTTGCAGGGTGATCACTTGGGCTTCCCCAAAAAATGTTTTTTCTTCGCCACCATTTTTCTATCTTGGGGAGTTCAGATCATAGCTTTGCCTCTGTGGTCCTGCAGTTAGCTCTTCCTCAAGAATATCCTGCTTGTTACTTTACTGGGCACTAAAGAAGCACTGAGATTTGCAGTATTCCTGTGTCTGCCTTTCTTAAAGGCCAATCATTGTCTTTGGAATTAGTACTAGGGACAAGGGAGAAGAGATTTGGGGATAATGCTCAGATTACTAACTGTTAGTATTCATAACACCTAGACTTGCTCTTCCTCATCACAGTACTTAAATAAACCCTGCCTCTCCCTCCCTTGGCATTTGATCACTATGTTTGATTTGGCATTGGAACAGGACTGCCTGAGTGGTAGTGGACTTTTTGAACCCCCTAATGGCTGGAAGGGATCTACAAAAAAGGATTTTTAGAGGCTTTTTGAGAAAAAGGTCTGGGAAAAGAAGGTGGGCAGCCTTCATTAGTTGGAATTGTGAAAAGGAGGAAACATATTAGGTGTAATGAGGATTAACTGTAAGTAATCTGAGCATCACATGGTGCTTAAAGTAGTTGAATAAAATATGCTATCTACATTTCATGGGTTTGTCCTAAGAAACACTTCTACGCATTTCAAACCTTCGTATATGTTGTGTATTTGATTGCCTCAGGGGGCCAAACATTTACTAACAACTCCATAAGGTGTGACTCAGGATCCACTCTCCTGGGATTACCACAGCTCTGGTACTTTATGGTAAATATACCTATCGTGTTCTTGCTAACTCATGCACAGAGCTCTATTACACCCAAGCTATGCTTGCACTCTATACAACATAAATACAAATGAGTTAATGAAACAAAACAGGAAACGCATCAGGAGAGCAGCCTGTTGGATGATCAATAGTTGGAACCAATCCTATGCTTGATGATCTTAAAATCAATGTGCTCAAATGTAATTACAGGACAGAAAAGCAAGGGCAATTTATGGACACACATGGATGCAGGTGTTCAATACTCTGACAGGTGGTTTGAGCAGACAGCACAGTTTCACGAGTCACTATCCCAATGAAAACTCTTTCAATCTTTCCATAAATAAAGAAGCAGGGTTTCTTCAATAGGGGTAAGACGGATTTGAAGGAGGCAGGAAAGAGTCCAGAGGAGAGAGGTTAAAGAGGTCTGAGCGATAAGGGCAAGGGATTGAGACTAAGACCATTTGGCGAGAGAAAGGGTGAAGCACTAGATGGGTTGGCACTGCCAAGCATGGGTACTAATTCAATAAGAGAGGTGGGGAGAAGTAGTTGAGCTTAGAAGAGATAGGGGTGAGGTGGTCGACAGAAGGAGGGTTGGGTTAGAAGAAAAAGGAGGGCTGCCAGAGTGTCACACATTCAAGAGATTTTAGAGGAAAAGCAGTGAGCGACGTCATTAGCAGAAAGGGCAGAGGCGATGGATATTGGCTTGGGAGCTGTGAGCAAAGATTATAGGGTAGATGAAAGTTTGCAGGGTTCATTGCAACAGGAGGAGATTTGGTTTGTGTAGTAGGAGGATTTGGCAGAGTCCAGTGCAGGGGTTAGGAAAGTAAGCAAATATTTGTAGGCTAGGAGTAGGGAATGTGTCTGTATGATATGATAGGTTATTTATAACACGCTTAGTACCCAGAAGTTTCTAAGTGCAGACCCGGGGATCGAATCTGTCTTGCTCCGTGCCGTCTTGCTTCCAAGGCGAGCACGTTGCCCCTGAGCTATCCTCATGAGACTGTAATTTGCGCAAGCGTCGTAGGTCATGGCACTTGTTTGTTTTTAGGGTATGAATTTCAGAAGTGAATCGAGGCTGAGAACGGGGATGGGAAGGTGTGTGTGTGTGTGTTGGATAGTGTTTGTCCAATGGAGTCATAAGTACCTAGTGAAAGTCAGAGAAAGCACGGTCAATGGAAGAGGCATGTAGAGGGGAAAGAGACAGGAGAGAGGTCCTCACATTATCAAGGTAAGGTAAAATAATTCAGGGTAAGGTAAACTAACGCTGCTTCCTATGTCTAGTTTATACATAGATGGGACCGGTAGACAGCAGACTGAGTCAAGATAGAGCGGCTCTGCCTCTGAACTACCAACCTTCTACAGGACTGCTCCTACTGTGACTGACAATATCCTATGTCTTTATGTCTTCCTGAGAGCAGTCTAACAGAGTTCATTTCCCCCCACTTTATCCATTTAGATCACTGTGTTAGTCAAACATTTTCAACGCACAGGGTTAACCTCTGAAGTGCACACCTCTTTGTGAAGAAACTACACGTCAGGTACACAGACAGGAATACATAAGAAATTCCAGCAGGGGCTGTTTAAGGTGTCTTGCTTTATGACACTTCCTCCTTGCATTCTATGAAAAGCTGGACATTTACTGTGAAAGTGAAAGAAATACCAAGCACATCTGGATGTAGACCTCTGCATAGGTGCTATTGTAAGCACCTTTGTGTTTACTTGCAGGCTACCCTTATGTATGGGAATGCTGCTAAACCATCTCTCAGGCACCTCTCAATTACTTAAAGCAAAGATTGAGGTGTCCTGCCTGAAAAGATAGGCAGATCATGGGGACAAGAATTGTACCAGAGTCCGCAAATATCATTATACATCCATTCATACTTTCTAGGTATCGCGTTATCAGCATCAACAACTTCCTGGAACACACGTTTTATGGTCAACCTTGTGATTTCGTTTTGCATTTTCATGTGAGAATAGCAAGTTAAAGCAGGCAGGGGTGTAAAGCCGGTTACATAGAAGTGTCCTTCTGTTTGTTTAACAAGATCTGCCTGTAATCTTCATACCTCAGCCCTACATGCAATTGTGTTAATCACTCCATCACGATAAACCGGATATCTCGGCCTAAGTGCAGTTGTGCTAATCATTCTGCTGCTCCCATGGGAGTTCCCCGCCACTCTGCATTTGGAATTGTTATAGGTTAATGCCCAACCTGACTGTCGCAAACTGTGACGTCCAAGCTTTAAAAAAATAAGATAAAAACAATTGCAGAATTGTCTGGAGAGTGGGATAAAAACATAGGTGATGGAGCAAGGGTGTAACTAATGCAGGGGGCACAGAAGGGAGCCATGAGAGAGTTACTGGAGTAGGGAAGCTTCTGAGAAGAATGGGTGAGGAAGGGGGCAATCTCCCATCTCAAAATAGAATAGGGCCTTTTGTTGATTTAGTCCTCTAAGAGAGGTCATCAGATGTAATTTAATGTTGTCAGAGAGCAACTCTCTGTAAAAGCAGTCAAGATGGAGCCTTTCAAGCCTAGAAGTCCACGCTATCACATTAACCTTCAGGATAAGCATCCATGTGTTGTGTAAGGCTGGTGTCTCGTCTATCAGAGCTGTCAATGGGTTGTTATCCCACATGTTGTTTTACAGTTTCCAGGCTCCCTCCGTCTACCCAAATAAATAGCATGTACCCTTAAAGGAGTGCCTCAGCTTTATGGGAACAGGTGACAAGCCCTTAAATGCATCACAATGAAATCTTCCCACTGCTTACATGGACAGGTCTGGCAAAAGGTGACTAGAATTGCTCCACTTCCAGATTCTCCCTTTCTTTCTTGTGGCTTCCAACACTCTTGGGGTCTTTTAATCTCAGCAATAGGATCAGATCTCGGCAGGGGTTTCTGGGAGCCTCTCACTGGATTGCCAGGTTGTATAATTGAAGTATGTCAATAGGTCGTGACTTCCGGGTATGTCCATTATCTTCCATATTTGAATGGCGTTCTTTTCTCATGCAGACAACTAGACCCCCCTCCCCCTTCTTCAGACAAAACTTCCTCTCTCTTGTATGTTCCTTCTGCTCGGTGCAACCAGGAGTCGCCCTCTCAAGGTTTGTAATTTGGATCCTTTCATTGTACAAGCCAGCCTTCTTTGAGTATGTTCCTCCCCCGCCCCCCAGGAGCAAACCACATGTCCTGCAGGGATATGATGCTCTCAACACTTTGTTGAATTCTGTGGACACTGCTCTTCGACTCGACCCCGGCTCAGTGCCAAAAATGCCCAAACTCCTGGTTTGAAATTGAAATTCCTACATGAAAAAAGAAACAAGGTATACACGGTAGTTCTGTCCCTCTGGCCTTATCCTGAGAAATGTTCACATCCCACTCCATGTCTGTTTAAAGCACATCCTTGAACTTGAACATTAACATCTGCAGAATCTATTGCTTGTTCATCCCTTTCTTGAGACCCAAAGTGCCCCCTTTCATCACAATATGTGCATATACTTTGTTTCATTTACTGGGTGTGTTATTAGTGTTTTCAATAGGGTGTTTGTATTTATAGTATAATTGCATTCTCCTATTTGTATAGAACCTTGATTGTATATTTCTTTAATTTACCACTGAACTATTGTTGCATGTACGATTGTTTGCCAACTCAAATTCCTCCATAAAGGTATATCTGTCTCGGGAGGATAGCCCAGCGGCAACGTGCTCACCTTGGAAGCAAGACAACACAGAGCACCACAGGTTCGATCCCCGGGTCCGCGCTTAGAAAGATCTGGGTATTAAGAGCTTTATAAATAACCTATCATATCATATAGCCTGCCGTAGGCCCACGTTCCTGCATCAGTCGAAGGAGGATACCTGTTGGGTTGTGCCCATTTCTCCTCCTTGACTGGGGTCATGGATCATTTACTAGTAGGGTGGGACTCAGTTGCATTTATTCCACTACCCATCCCTGTACTCTTGCAGAGCATTAATCATTCCATCACAGGAATTCATCCCTTCATGTGGTAAAGACTCGTTAGAGTGGGATTACATAAGCAATCCTATTCAACATGAGCCGGTGGAACATGGGCCAAGGGACCCATTTTCCACCCACCCTGTCATTTTTCAGTCCCGTATGGGAAACAACTGGCAGTAAGACAGATGTGCTGCTGCAGGTTTAAACAGAGATGGTCTTTGTGCTTTGTCCCACTTCCCTCAGATAGGGTTAGACCAGAGTTAATAACATCAGGACCCTGCTTGTGAGACATTATATTGCCATTTCTCTGCTTTGTTTCCCAGTCAAAGATGCAGGTACAGCCTCCTTCAGAAAGAGGAGACCATGTGGATCCCCCTTGCCAGGGATGGACACGTTATGGCTCCTCTCCAGCAGGATGCAGTTTAGGTCCATGGTCCTCCCGTGTGTTGTAGATCTCAGAAAGACATTCAGAAGCCTTCCTTGAAGTCACCCCAATAATCTCAGCTATTATCTGATCTCCAGTTAGGTTTATTTCCTCACTATACTACTGTCTTCGTAATATTAATTGGACACTTGGAGCTGCTGGTGAAAGTGCAGACCACATTAGCATGGAGTATGCACCCATGCTGAAATAGTCCCACTGGCCCGAATCCTGCTGGCAATGCTTAGTAAAGGCTTTGCCTGCGGGCATTTTCCAACAGGGCGGGGCCTCGGTTTCTTACTGCCAGGTTAACGTGTTGGCCGGTAGTGGACTGCACAGGAAGTCGCCCGGTTCCTACAAGGTGGTCTGCCACCACTTGTTACGTAATAGGGACTGTCATTGTAAAGTATAAACCTAAATGATGAATAATTGACTGTGAATATTTTTCTTGTGCCCTGATTACTTCAGAGTGCCGTTTGCACCAGCTGATAAAATCTGTGTGTGAAGCTCTCTATGGCTGTCTCCTCAAAGCAAAGTTGTAGGCAACACCTTCACCAAAATGACAATAGTTTCATGATACTTCAATGCCATGGAGTGGAAGTCTGTGTCCCTCTTCCTAGTGGGAGGCTAGTTCTCCTAAACTTTCAAATGGCACGGGCCACAGATAGTAGCCAGCAGCCTCCATGAGCTCTGAGGTGCTCTCCAATTGTGCAGATTCCTTCACTGCCCCAGAAGCTTTGCAATGTCAATTTCACATGTAAAGCTGGTAATGAAGGGGAAGGGGAACCATTAGCATGGAAATTGCACCCATGCTTAGCTGGCCCCCAACTACTGTGAGAAACCTGAGGGTATCCTCACTCCTACTCCCCATGGATCCTCTTCTCAGGTGGCAAGGGAAAGGCCATCGCTTTTGGATGCTGACCCTGGGGATGGAAAAGTGAGGGAGGATCACCTGGGTGGAGGGTCCTTGGGGATTAGGAAGAGGCTACCCACAGGAGAGATATGGTACTCCCCCCCCCTTTCCCTTATGAAAACCAATCTAACCCTCCCCGGGCCTTTATGGGCTATTGTAAAACTGCTCCCCTAAGTTTCCCTCATTTAACCTATTACAGTACTGAGACGGGAAACAGGCAACTAGATATGATATGATATTTTATACATTTTGAGTTCATTCACACGTGTTTCAGAGCACGACCAAGCAAAGGGAGGGGAACGGGGGAGAACAAAAACAACGATCATACTAGGGCCAGTGACATGGAGAACGCGCAAGTGCATGGGAGAGGGAAAAGGGGAAAGTGCATAGAAGAGGAGCAGTACACACTGACATGTAATTTCACCACTCTAGCACTGAGACGAAGAAGAGGGCTGTGAAACATTAATATACAAGCAGGCAAGTCCCACTAATTGGGGTTAGGCAAAGGACTTAAACCAGAAGCCAATTGCCAGGCCACAGGTGTATATAAGGAGAAAGAAATCAGAAGGATGAAGAATCGAGCTGGGAGCGAGAACCCAGTTTGCCGGAGCCTAGCTGGGGGAGAGAGCCCAGCATGCAGCATATGGTTTCCCGTCTAGAGAAAGGAGTCTACTCAGTGAAAGGGCGCTGAGGATTGCAGGACAAGCAGAGAGACGCCACAGCCCAACCGGGCTCTGAGAGGGGCAGTAGTCCTTCAAGTTACGAGGCTGCGTGCCCCTCGCTGGAGCTGGGGGACACTGAAGACTCCAGGCAGCTGCAGTGCACAGCAGGAAGGTTCGGAAGAGGTAAACTGAGCTCGCTGAGTCTCCCGTTGCTGGGGAGCGAACAAATGCCAAAGAGAGAACTGAAGGCACCCGGAGGAGTTGCCGGATACCAGTGAGTGATGGTGAGGGAAAGTCACACAGGGGGCACTCCAGGGGCTTGGTTTTGTGCCCTAGAGGATGCCGACCAGAGAAAGGCGAATGTTTGTTGGGTCATGAGACCAAAGGAGAGTTTTGAAACCCAAACAAGCTGCTGGATATTACCTGCAATTTTTGAATACCTAACTGGAGTAAAGTTATGTGAAACACATGAAATTAATCATATCTCTAATTTTGAATACCGAACAGAAGTAAAGTTGTGTGAAGCATGTGAAAGCTATTGTGTGAATGAAAGGAAAGTGAAGTACACATCTGACAAAAGTCGAATCAAGAGGTCAATGAACTTTGAGAGAATAAGAATTAAAGAAGAGCCAGAAACCAGGGCTTTTGGAAACCACGTGAAAATGTGGAGGCAGAGCCCAGGAGGCTCCAAAGAGGAAAGTGCTGCAAGCAGCTAAATGGTGCATGTTTAAAGAGGAGACTGTGCCGGCAAGGAACTTTAAAGTGAACAAGCGACTATAACGAAGTGCCATGGGTTTTCTGTTGCAGGACCTGTGATGGGTGGACCGTGTGGTCTGACAACTGCGCCTAGGCCAGAAAGCCGTATTTGAATTGTAAAGTGGGTGTGGAAAACTCACTGGAAAACAAGAGAACTGAATATCATTTTGGAGTCTTGTTAAACTTGAGAAAGGGAAACCCGAGGCCTTATTTTGGAATTCTGTTAAACTTGGGGATGCCCATTGGTAGCGCTGCCATTGAGTTTTCTGCTGCCATCCATTATGTAATTAGGCCACAGGTGGTAACAGCGTTAAGGAAGGACCGCCTTTATAAAGTATACGTCTAAAGGATGGACAATACTGGGGTTCTGCTTCAGGGTCACTAGAGACAGAGGTTAAATTGGGCGGGAACTAAAGATTTTGACTTTCCCTTACTTACGTGATCCAAAGCGCTGTTTCAGATTTCTTCACTCCTACAGATAATTTAAATGTGGGCCCTAGCTCGCATCACACCAGTGTCCCACCACACAATGCTATCTCTGATGGGCTGGACTGCTTTTGTTTATTTATTTAGGCTGCTTGGGACTTAATGCCTATTGTTGAGCCGCCAGCAGTAATCTGCGTTTGTCTTCTGCAATTAAGCATGGATTGCTGTAGGCACAATGTCTGTACAGGTAATGGGTAGGGCGGGGTGAAGGAGATGGGATGTGTGCTTAGACTATAGTCCTGGGAATGTCCCTTAACAGGCGCAAATGGTGGGTGAAAGGAAGAGGGAAGCTGCTTAAAGCTACATGTTTTGGGGGACAGAGGCAAACTAATGGTGGTCACTTAAAAGCATTTTTCTTCATTGTGTGTTAGTCTGTCTTGATAGTACTGTTGTAAAACACAGTGGTGTCTGGTGGCGTGGAGGAAAGGGAGGACCCAGCAGGTATGGGTTTTGAATTAGAGGGGTTAGTATGGGGTGGGAGGGAGATGGTGGGGCAGGGGAGCGCAGTTCCACCACTTTTTCGACCCCTGGCTGGGGATGGGGCCATCCTTTTCCCATTGGCCTGATTCCCTCAGACCGCCTTCTACCACAGGTGATAAAGTTAGGAATCTGTGCCCAAAACTTAATATTGATCTCTCCTTTATTACTCGAAGCAAAGCAGCAGCGAATGCATCCCATTGCTACCGCAATTGTATACCAAAATATCTTCCACTAATGTAACCTGAGCCCATGAAGTGGTGCACATTAAGAATTCCCTAATATCATGGCCCACACCGTCTTGAAATGCCGAATATAGACTTTATCAACAGATATTAAACGAGCATGCTCCTTTTTATAATGCAAAGTTTAACAATCAGCAACGCAACGCTGATAGGTTTATTTTACTAATCATTTGATTTGGAATGGTTTTTCAAGGGGCTATATTTAGTAGTTTTAAAAAATGCAATGCTGTCAAGTTATTACTATTCAAGCTCTGCTGTATTCAGTAGAAAGGTTCGCAGAAAAAGGTTTAACACTGCACTCATCAAAAAGATTGACAGCAGTAAGATTAATTGAATACAATTCTGGCAATGCAAATTAGTCTTGAGTGGCTTTCTTAATTATAGGTGGTTGTGGATAAGACTTATCTTAAACGACAATGTACAGTTTACAGCTACACGTTTTCCTAGTGTTAACCTGGGGCCCCTTGTTTTTGTATTGTAGGATACATGGTTCTTGATAGTGAATTAATTTACTCTTCTAGGATACGCCTGAATGTAATGCTTAATTTAATGGGACATGTGACCTGCAAATGTGCTTTTTGCGATTAATCTGGTTGTCTTCTTTTGCACATCTTGCAATTGTTTTGCAATTTTCAGAGGTGATATCGTGCACACATCATTGCAATACACGAGACATGGTGGTGACACAATCACACACAATAAATTTTTTAAGATGGCTTGCACAACGAAATAGGGCTTTATGTAAGCATAAAATGAAATACCTTATTTCTATGCATTTTTGAATTCCTGCAGTAAGAGGTAACATTGAATTACGTCACCATTACCTCCATGTCCCTCTTCCTCGTCCCAGTACATATCTGAGGTGTCCGACCCCACGCCCGAAACCCATCTTCTATTTCTTTTTGCTCTTCCACTCTTGACCCCTTGTGCCCCAATCCTCCCTTGGTGATATAACCGTGCCTGGCCTGACTAGCTACAGTAAAAAAATGTCCTGCTTCGGGCAGTAACTTACCTTCTCACAGGATTCGCATCTTCCTCTTCTGGTAGAAAAGGCACCATCAATTCCGTGACCGTGGGTCTGCTGGGCTGAAGCTCCATGGGTTGATGCTCCTGGGACTGCTGCAGAGTAAGAGGATCCCAGTTAAGGGGATTGTAGGGCTGAACCTCTGCCAAGCTCTGGGCGTGGTCTCCTGACGCAAGACATAGACGTTGGGTCATGAGGTGTCCTAGAGCAGAAGTTCAGAGGAGCTGTGGTGGCCATTCTGGGCACATGATACCCCCAGAGGGAACCCTGCAAAGTGGTTGAATTTCTCTGGAGGTGATTGGGCTCATGTTACACCGGACGCATGGATGTAGCTGGGATAGGGCTCTGGGCTCTGCTTAACATAGATATGCTTTTTTGATATTGCCATGGTGATGGAATGCACGTTGCTTACACCGGCTGGTTGCCATGATTACCAGGCCGCTTTCAGACAGGCTGTTGGCATACTCGTGGAGGTATATTTAAATGGTCTAGATCTTTGGCTTCTGTGTTATTACTCCAGAGATGATGACCATTGGGAAAAACATAGAGAAAACGAGACACGTGGATTCTTGCTCCTCTATTTCCACATTGCCTGGAAGACCCAGAAAAAAATGATCTTGTTTCTGTGAGAGGTGATTACTATATATCTGTAAGAAAGCCATCCAGGAGGATAGTGGTAGAGGAGGAAGAAACACAGAACCTCTCCTCCCTCTCCAGAGTCTTCCTCCTAATCTTCTTGTATGTCATCTTCCTCAGAATCCCTTGGTTACGGGGGTGGAGGGGTAATAAGAGGGGAAAATACCTGGACAAGGACTCTGTAGACTCTGTTTTGATCCAGGTGAGATATTATATGACGTTTGCGCATACAGACCCTCCCACTTAGGAAACTACTTCTAGGATTCCTCCTCAGTTTATAAAGGCGCTGAATTCTGGGCTCCTGCTTTTAATGGAAATCAAGGAGGAGATCCTGTATGAATGGAGAGAACCTGACAGGGTTTTGACTAACCTATACCCTCTTAAGGGTGAAGAAAAGCTCATGCCCCAGACAATACAAGCAGACATGATCCACCTGAGTCTTGGGGGGGGGTGTCGTTGCTCTACGGCACCAGATAAAGCCATTCAAGATGCCACAGACTAGAAGGTGGGTGGCGCCTTCGGAAAGGCTGATGAAGGAGCGCATCTTTCCATGCAGGCAGCAGCATATTTTTCTTGCACTGCTGAAAGAGCACTTGGAGGACTTTGTTAGGTTTCAAGGGTGTTACAGGAGGGGACAGGTCCTGCACCACTCCACTAGTTAGTCAAGACCCAAATTGCATTTCTGTCTGATTTACTATATAATGGAATACATGTTTTCAGCACAGTCATATGATCCATTGTAGCAGGGTGCGGTCATCTGCATATTAAAGATTGGGACACAGGCTCTCATTCCGAAAACAAAACTGGCCATGAAGATCCCTTTTGTGGACGAGACCTTATTTGAAGAATACCTGGAGGAAAAGGTCCACACGTTTTTCTGTGCGCACAAGCATGCTGGTAAACTCAGGAAGAAGACTGATGCTAAACAGAAGCCTCAGTCCTCCTCCAAGGAGAAGCATCAGTCCTTAGGTTATGTATCCAGCAGGCAGTGTAGGTGGGTGCCAAGGAACCAGTGGCCATTCCCTCCTCTGAAGCAGCAGAAGATCTTACACAAGGCTTTTTGGTGAAAATTAAAGTGTTTTTGTGAGTATGGCCCTGTCAGTCCAAAGACACCTGAGCCAATCGGACAATGAGATCAGGCTTCCATATTCAAGACAGCACTGACCACTTAGGTACTGTCAGGAACTCTCAACCCAGAAACAGGATCAAGGAAAGAGCAACACACCTAGCCATATAGGACCAAGTTATAAAGAAAGCCCTCTGGCCTGTTCCTTTGAAGAAAAGCAGTTGGGAAACCTATTCAATACTATTCTTAGTTTCTTAGTATTCTTGGTTCCAAACCAGAGAGAACATTCTGGCTAATTATAAATCTAAGGACCCTAAACCTCTCCATCGTGGCTCATCATTTCAAGATGGAATGCTGCCAGAGGGTGATTCTGCTGATGCAAGAAGGGGATTTCCTGCCATCCTTCAGGATGCCTATTTATATGTGCCTATCTGAAAAAGTCATGAACAGTTTCTCAGGTTCCTGTTATGGGGGAAGCACAACCAGTTCAGATCCCTCCTGTGTGTACTGAAAACAGCTCCCAGAGTTTGTACAAAGGTCATGGTCCTGGTAGTGGAATTTCTACATCTTCAAGGCATTCAGATGTCTTCGCTATCTTTACAAATGGCTACTCAACATGAAGGCTTATCCAGGAAGATGTTGAGCCTTCGTGTTCAACTGACTTGCAGGACTCTGGAGGAGATGGGGTTCCTCATCAAATGAGGCAAGTCAAATCTAGCCCCATCTCATGATCTCCAATTTATTGGTGCCTGATTCTGGACTGTGCAAGGGATGGTGCTTCTTCCAATGGCAAGGGCATTCAATCTACACAAGTCCCGTCGGTCTCTGTTGTCATCATCCAAGGGGACAGTGAAAGAGTTGCTCAGAACTATGGGGCATATGGCCTCCTGCGTCTTTCTGGTACCTTGGTCTAGGTATTAGAAGGTAATAGATCAGGCATTCAAACAATGGATTCCAATAACCTTCTGCTTGAGGAAGAAATTACAGTGGTGGTCACAACTGGACACCTAATAGAGGGGTTCCAGCTGACCCAGCCCTGACCGACCATTGTTACCACCAATGCCAGCATGAGGCTTGGGGTGCTGTGCGTGGGAAGCTGTCACTTTAAGAGGAGTGGTGAGTCAGGGAAGCATCCCATTCTTCCAACTGGAGTGAGCTGGCAGTGCTCTTTTGGTCTCTACGAGCATTTACCCCGGCCTTAAGGGAGGGCTGTGCTTATACAATCGGACAACACCACAGCAGTCTCCTTTATCAAAAGGCACAGGGGTTCCCAATCCAGATATCTTGGGCAGAGAAGAACATTCTGTCCCTCACGGCCGTTCATATCAGAGGCCTGGACAACACAATGGCAGACAGACTGAGCAGGGTCTTCCCATACAAAGAGTGGCAGCTTCGGGAATAGATGTTTGCAAAAGGTTTGGGACCTCTTAGCTCAATCTGTTCAACCTTCCCCCAGAAGAGAAAGACCCTCATGTTCTGTTCCCAGGCCCCATGTCAGGAAGCATGGGGGACATATGCAATGGATATTCTTTGGCTGAAGGGCCACCTGTACACATGTCTCCTTATCCCTTTATCCCGAGGATGTTAAAGAAAATCAGGGAGACCGAGGTAGTTGTCATTCTGGTAGCTCCATGTTGGCCATGCAGGAAATGATTCCCTTCCTCCTGGAATTGGCTGTCTCCTCAGTGTTTCTCCTTCTTAGACATCCAGTCCAAGTACCTCAAGCTCAGAGGTTGGTCCAGTCCTGGTGGTTTGGAAATTGAATGGGAGAGGCTTAAGAGAATTGAGCTATCCCAACGATTAGTGGAACCTATTCAGATGAACAAATGACTGTCAACGTTCAAGTCAAATTCTAGGCTTAAGACATTAGTTAATCACTTCCTGTTGTTCTGCTCAGAGTATTCTCGATTTCTTATGAGAAGGTTTTGATCTGGGGTTAGCTGTTTCTACATTAATGGTCCAGTGGGTGACTATTAGAGCATTCTGGGGATCCACAGGGTTAGGAGCAGTGGATTGTTCTTTGGCATCCAGGTTGCTGAAAAGAGGTTTCTCTCTAGCCAGACCTGTAGCTGTTTCTGGGTTACCCCCATGGGATCTCCCTCTTGTTCTGAAGGCCCTTCAATCAGCTCCCTTTGAACCATTAGAGGGGTTTCCCTAAAGATTGTGTCCATCAAGACATCCATTTTGGAGGCAATCACTTCAGCCAGAAGATTGGGGGAAATATGTGTCTTAACTTGTAGACCTCCATATTTAATCATTCGTAACGGATGCCTTATTTATTTGCTGCTACTCTTCTTTCCTCAACAAAGTTATTTGCAAATTCCACATATCACACCATGTGGTTCTCCCTGCCTTTTTCCCCAATCCTGCACCTCAGGAGGAGGTGGGTTGGAGCCATCTTGATGTTCAAACGGTGGCACTGATGTATTTGGAATGCACCAGACCCTTCAGGGACGCGATCCATGGCCTAATAGTCCACCCGTACCCCACCCCTCACGGGAGTCCAGGGCAGATCCACAAGGGCAATGGCTGAATCCTGGGTGGAGACTCAGGGCATGTCAATTGATGATATTGGAAGGGCTGCAACTTGGGCCAACCTAATACATTTGTACAACACTACCACTTAAATCTTCACAGTGTGGGTGCATGTGCTTTTGGTGCTGGGGTTGTGGTGGTTGGTACCCAGTGGAACCAGAGTATTCCTATTGTTGCAGTTAATAAATTGTGTGCATAACTTTGTGGCTTGTGTGTTCATTTACTCCCATTCAGCAGATTCTAGATGGCATAGCTTCTAGATATGTTCTGGGTTGAGGAATTGGTATGTGGAATTAATGTGGGGTTTGCTTATTGTACTCTTCATTACTCCTAGTCCAACTCTTCTGTGTCCTAGTAATTGTGTCCCGTCTCTCCCTCTAGACATGGCTGAATGGAGCTATGTTTTGATTATGCTTAACTGGGGACGGTCGGACTAGGGGGGAGTTACATCCCCAAAGGAGGGTAGGGGCACAAGGGGTGAAGGGTGAAAGCGAAAGAAATAGGGGCACTAGGAGTAATGAAGATTACTGGTATGTAATAACCACATTACTCAATATGCTGGCAGTCGAGAGTATTATTTAAACCCTAAACTGCATTGCATCGAAAATAGGATGAAATGTACATTTCCTAATCATAAGAGGGACAATTGGACCAGTGGACTGCAGAATTCAGCATCTACTGTACATACCATCGAGTGCACACTGCTTCGTGCAATCAGCTTATCAGGCTCATTCCCTGATTCTCAAAGGAGACCCATATGATGTGGGAGTGCTGGCCAGCAAGTGCTGTTTAACTGTGCCCTCCTGCATTAACCCAATGTTTCCTGGTGGGCTGAGGATAATTGTATTTGTATTGTATTATATCTATAAAGTGCCTTCCGCCAAAGGCACTGTACAATAAAATAATCCAAAAAACAGTACAATCAAAATGATTAAGATGAATATAAACGTGCATCAACAGAGAAAGATAGAACATTTTTTATTTACTTTTAAAGAACTAGAGACGCAAGAAGGTGGAGTTTCAAGATTAGTTTTGAAAATAAGAAGAGTGAGAGAGGGAGGGTGTTCCAGTGCTTAGGAGTTAAAAGAGAAAAGGAGTGGAAACGAGACGAAGCACAAGGTGCGTTATGAACAGTCAAAAGAAATAAATGCTGAGATCGCAAGGGGCATGAAGGGACATAGAACGAAAGTAGAGAAGATAGATAAGGTGGGCCAAACCGTGGGTACACTTAAAAATAATCGAGAGAAAGTAATCAAAAGACGGGATTCCAAGGGAAGTAGCAAAATGGAAAGTAAAGAAGAAGTAATAGGGGAACAAGGGGGTAGAGAAAAAAGGACGTGGACGGAAGAGTTATAAATAGAACGAAGAGGAAAAAGATGACAAGCAGGGAGACCAAGTAATAACGATGAACATTAGTCGATCCGAGGAAAGACAAGAGAAAAATGAAGAAGTTCAGTGGTGTGAAAAGAGAGATAAACACAAGCACGACAATGGTTAAACAGAGAATAGCGGCAAGACCGAGCGGTAGAAGCAATATGGAGAGAAAAAGAAAGAGAAGGATCAAAAATAACACCCAGGTTGCGCACTGAGGGAGAAAAGGAAAGAGTGGATGGAGGAAAGGCAAGAGAGGGAGCAGAAGAGATGGGAGAAATAGTGGAAGAGAGAAAGAACAAAACCTCGGTTTTTCAGGTATTAAGATTAAGTGAGAAGACATCCAGTTCTGAAAAGCAGAGAGACAGTTTGAAATAGGAAAATGTAGGACAGAATCACAAGAAGAAAAAGAGAAACAAATCTGGGTGTCATCAGCATAAAGATGAAAGAAAAGGTTGATATTGGAAATACGAGCAGAAAGAGGAGCGGTGTAAAGAGAGAAAAGAAGAGGGCCTGGTACTGAACCTTGGGGGACACCATAAAGAACAGGAAGTGATCAAGAAGATTGCCCAGCCCAAGTAACAGAATAAGTGTTTTGCAAAAGATAAGAGCGGAACCATTTGAGAACAGACCTCCAAAATACCCAAAGTGGAAAGATAGGATATAAGAAGGGAGTGATTCACAGTATCAAATGGGTTTGCTGACACTACCAGTCCTCCTTTCCATTGCCTCCTTGCATTCCTGAAGGTCTTAAAGAACCATCACCTGAAATTATTTTTTGGCATTTCAACTCCTAATGTATTTGTGGAAATACAAACAGTACAGAAGTGCTTAACCTTTGCATGAGTATTTGTGTAGACGCTTTTCAAGGCATGCAGGGGTCGAGCACAACACATATCTAACTGCCACATTCACCTACACCTGTCCTGTTCCTTGCCAGGATCATGGCAAGCCTCTGACAGTTGAAGAGAATTTCTATGTGCATCCTGTTGTGGTTAAGAAATGCATTGTAGCCACCATGTTACCCTGGGACAAGGGTAATATGGTGGCTATTTAAGTGGCATATCCAGGAGACGGTACTATGGTCTCTGCAATTCCTGGTGCTGCCATGAAATTAACACATGTAAGAGTTTTTAAATAAACAATGTCGCCCCATTCTGGCATGGTTTGCCATTACCTTTGGCACCATTTATAGTTTGCAATAAAACGCTGCCGAGGCAAGTCTGCAGATAGCACATAAAGCGAGTTTGGTGGCCTCACAGCTTGATGAGCTGGGAAGCATACTAACAGCAGGAGCTTGCAATGACGGTATGGAAGAAGTATAGAATGAAAAAGATCATTGGATGGTTGTTCCTTCAATATCCGCCTGCCTCTGATTCTACCTTCGCCAAGCTATCCAGTGTACAAGGTGCCAATGGGTTCATCTTTTCCCCAAACATCTGTCCACAGAATGATGTTTGCATCCTCTGGCATTTTTCATGGAAAAAATAAAAAGTTAAACTTCTGGTCGGAGTTGGTGTGTGAGTGGTATGTCTGGTGGACATTTTTATAAAGAGTCTGGTGGATTTCGTCATCAGCAGTGCCAGGGTAAGTTGATTATAGTCAGTGGCCAGAGGTCACTTTACTATGGCACTGACAATCTAGTTGTTGCATTGTAAAGAGGTTGGTCCTGGCCTGGCTTCCACTTTATCCTGGCTCTGATGATGCAGTTGGTGTAGTGTGGTTAAGAGGTAGCGTCAGGTGAGAGTTGTTGGCTGAGTAGTAAGTCTGATGGTAGTTCTGTAAAGAGGATAGCAGGTTTTGTCATCATCAGTGGCAGGACCCCTGGCCACTCTACTCTGGCACTAATGATGCAGTTGTTCTAGTGTTGGAAAGAGGTCATGTCTGCGGTATGTTTTTGGTGAGCAGGGACAATTTTTGGTACAATGAAGGGTAAAGTTCTCTCACACTGACATGCTGCCTATTTATTTATTTATTTATATTTATATAGCGCACAAACAGCTCAGGGGCATTGAAGCGCTGTTACTTGCAAGAGCTTAGTTACAAAGGTACAGGAATGGTAGCAGTCGTTGACACATTATGGATACTACAAAACATAATACTGTTGTTACAGATGTTGCACTTGGTCATTAAATTACATCTTATGCAGTGGGTCATATGTTACGTATTCATGCTGATGCAAAGGACCTTATGTGAAGAGGATGGTTTTCATGGCTTTGCGGAAGGCGATGAGGGAGGCCTCACCTCGGATTGTGGGAGGTAGGGTATTCCAGTGAGTGGGTGCGAGAGATGGGAAGCTGGATCCGCCTGCTCTGGCTGTTTTTACTAGTGGCACGAGAGCATGTTGGTATACAGTGATCTGGTTGGCCTTGTAGAGGAGACGGGTGGATCCTTTGTGAGAGGTAGGCAGGAGCAGTAAGGTGAATGCACTTGTGGGTCAATGTCAGAGCTTTGAAGACGATCCTTTCCTTTATTGGGAGCCAGTGGGCTAGTTTTCTGGCCTCCAAAATGTGTTCTCTTTTAGCAATGCTTTGGTTTTTATGGGAGGTTTCTAGAAAGAGTACACTGCAATAGTCTAGCCTGGAGCCAGTGATGGCTCTGGCTATGTTTGTGCAGTTCTCTTTGGAGAGAAAGGGCCTGACTGCGTTGATTAGTTTAGCATGATATGCAGCTGCGGAGGCTATTGCATTGACTTGTCTATCCATAGATAGGCTGGAATCTAGGTAGACTCCAAGAGTTTTGACTGATTCTGAGACAGGTATTTTGATGGTGTCGATGGTGAAGTGACTGAATAGGGAGTCTAGATTTTTTAGCGTGTCGGGGGAACCTACCAGGAGGAGCTCAGTCTTGTCGGAGTTGAGGCATAGTCCATTGTCTGCCATCCAGGCTTGGATGGTGTTGTAAAGGTTGTTGAGGGTCAAGGCGTCAGTGTCATTTTTACCAGTGTGGGTGAGGAGGATCTGGGTGTCGTCAGCGTAGTTGGTGTAGGAGATGCCCATAGCGTCGAGGATAAGGAAGAGGGGTCATGCGAAGATGTTGTAGAGGGTGGGGGAGAGGCAGGAGACTTGGGGCACACCACAGAGTATGATGGTTGGTGAGGCGGAGGCTATGTCAGAGAATACGTGCATGGTTCTGTCTTGTAAGAAGGAGGTGATCCATGCTGTGGCGTCCGGGGAGAATTTGGCAGTGGAGGAGAGGTGGTGGCATAGGACATCATGATCTACGAGGTCGAAGGCTGCGGATAGGTCAAGAAGTAAGAGAAGTGCTGGTTTGCAATTGTCTCTGGCATCGTCCATCTGGTTTTTCAGGTCAAGTAGGGCGGTTTCAGTCCCGTGTCTGGGGCGGAAACCAGATTGGCGGAGTACCAGGAGTTTGTTCTCTTCAATGAAGTGTTGAACCTGCAGGTAGGCTGCGTTGTCCAGTATTTTGAGCAGGAAAGGGACAGTGGTGATAGGTCTATAGTTGTTGGGGGAGGTGGGATCGAGAGTAGGTTTTTTTAAGAGAGGGCGGACTCAAGCTTCCTTGAGAGAGGCGGGGACTTTCCTTGTGGCAAAGGAGGCATTTACAAAGGCTGTCAGTAAGGGAGCTAGCGCTTCAGTGCAGTCTTTGATAATGGAGGCTGGGCATGCATCACCTTTGCAGTTAGAGGGTTTGATATTCCTCATTATATTGATGATGTCTTTTTCCTTAATGGATTTGAAGGAAAAAGGTTGGGGGAGTTCCGGGGCTTGTGGCGGGACAGGGATGTGTGTATTAGGTAGGGCTTGTTTAGTGGCTAGTATTTTGTTTTTGAGAAGGCTCAATTTGGTTTGCATGGCTGTTTGTATTTCATCACACCAGGCTTTGGCTTTAGACTGGTTTTTGAGGTTGTCAGAGAGGAGGTGTATGAGAGAGGCTTGAAAGTCTCCTGTTGGGCCTGGAGGGTGGTAGACAGTGTGCACAGTAATGGTACAATGGGGAGAGAGGTTTATTTAGACTTGGAGGTAGTCGCTGTTGTTGTGCAAGGACTTCTCTACCTTTCTGATAGAGAGGCAGTTTCTGCCAATAATTTCTACACCTCCACCTTTAGAGAGGCGATCTTGTCTAGTGATGGAATAGCCAGGGGGTAGTGCGAGGGAGAGCGCAGGGTCGGAGGCCTCATGTAGCCAGGTTTCTGAGATCATGAGCAAATCGAGGTCATGGGTGGTTAGGAGGTCGTGGATGTCTAGAGCGTGGGCATTGATGAATCTAGCGTTAATCATGGCGCATTTAAGATAGGGTTCAGTAACGGCTGGGTGGGGAGTTCATGAGGAGAGTGGGTGAGGTGGTGGACATGGTTGCGCTGTGGGAGTTGGAGGAGTTGCACATCACAGATTTTACACTGGGGGCTCATTTTCAGTGGTGGTAGACACATATGGAATAACATTTGGCACAGCGGCATTCAAAATGGGGGTAGAAGAATTGCCCATCACAGATTTTACACTGGGGGCTCATTTTCAGTGGTGGTAGACACATGTGGAATAGCATTTGGCACAGTGGCATTCAAAATAGGGGGTAGAAGAATTGCACATCACATATTTTACACTGGGGGCTCATTTTCAGTGGTGGTAGACACATGTGGAATAGCATTTGGCACAGTGGAATTCAAAATGGGGGTAGAAGAATTGCACATCACACATTTTACACTGGGGGTCTCATTTTCAGTCGTGGTAGATACACGTGGAATAGCATTTAGCAGAGTGGCATTCAAAATGACGGTAGAAGAAATGCACATCACAGATTTTACACTGGGGGCCTCATTTTCAGTGGTGGTAGACACATGTGGAATCACATTTAATATGGAGGCAGTACAATTGTAGGAGGGGTGAAGTACTTTGTTGGCCGCTATATTGGTGGTGATTGTAGTGGCTCTAGGCTTTGAGGTAGGGCGGAAGAGTCTGGCCTTGTTAGCAAGTAGAGAGGGTGGTATGGTGCGTGAGCATAGCCGGGCATTGCGTGTGCTCGTGGGGAGGGGTTGTGAGCTGACGGCGGTTTGCAGAGTGCGGGCGAGTAATCTGAAGCACCTTGTGGCAGAGCATGGGTTTGAGAGAAGCTTGCAGTAGTTATGCTTATTACCTTCGGGGTGCGGCATAGATTTGGGGCAAATGGCAGACGAGCAGCAAAGAGCTGCAAAGAGCACAGGAGGCCTTTTCTCCTGGCCTTCCCTCGTTGGCTTCGCCTCTTGGTCCTCTCACCCTCCATTTAAAGCAGGAGGGGCTGGGTGGGCAGGCGGACACGACGAATAGTAACCTGGGCCTGCGGCGGTTAAATGCACGACACCAGTTGTTGTTGTGGATGCTTCCATGGCAACGACATCCATTTTAGGGCTTCTCAGGACGGCACACGCGGTGGGGATTTCCATGGAACACACGGTTGTTCCAAATGAGAACAAAACAGCTGATCCAGCATCCAGCTGGCGTGGTTGAAGACATGCTCGCAGCGGAGCTGCAAAGAGCACAGGAGGCCTTTTCTCCTGGCCTTCTCTCGTCGGCTTCCTAAACACATAAAGACAAATGGGAGCTTTTATAGAGGATTCACAAATCTATCCACTTTAGGACCCGCGTCTCTCCTGCACTTCTCCTGGGGCCATGGCATTGAAGCTTCATTTTGCTCAATTGCTAGATTGGGCTATTGGGTGTTGGCAGTGTTGGCCGGTCTTGTGTTCCCGGCCCCAACCCCTATGTTACGGGTCCTGGTGTCAGCATGAGCATTGATTTCTGCATGAGTGACGCGTGTGATCAGCCCTCTTGGCTTCTTCCATCTTGGAGTCCCAAACAGCCTCTGTGTGTCCAGTCTAGGTCCTTCTTTCTGCAGCCTGGATGTGCATGTGGCTGACAAACTGGGGGTGCAGCTTGGCCCTTGTGATAGCCTCACCATCAGAAGGGATATCATCATGTCCATGGACATCACTTTGTGCTGATCGGTGAGTTTCGATTTTGTAGTTCATATCTTAGCTTTTATTTTTACATGGGGCTGCTTCTCCGACTTGTGTTCCTACCTTATGTTGGACTTCTTTTTTAAGTCGTGGCTCACATAATGTTATTTCCTTTGGGTTAGGGGATGGCCTGGTTTTTGGCTTGCAATATTCAATTCATTTTCTAGCTTGTCTGGTATTCTTTGGTCTTTTATCTTCTGTTGTATTCCGATTTCACTTGTTATCATATCATGCTATTGTACCAATTAATTAATAGTTTTTAAAGTGCCTCTGAGCAAGGCTCCATAGAAGTGAATAAAACAAACAAACAAATATAGAGACAGTAGCCTTCCTATCAATATATTGACTATATAGAGTCATACGCCAGTTCATATCCCCTGGCTCCTAGCACGTTTATACTGAGGCTCTGGTGGCTGGAGATTTTCTGGAAATGTTCTTCACTATTTCTTGCAGTGGGATCCCCAATGACTGTTTTGGAGGGCTCACTTGCAGTAGTAGTTAGTGATGAAGTGTCCATGGGCATATTGGATGGTGCAGGAATTGCACCTCGAATGGTGAGATACCCTCAGTGTGGGAACCGACAATTCGGTCTCTCTGACAACATTCTAGGATTGATTCCCTAATATTTCTGATTTATCGCTAGGATTGAACACTGTGAGAGAGGGTTATTTCCCTCCCTGCATTGTGTGCAGAGGCTACAGTTTCTATGGAATACACAGAAGCTGTGGAGGTTCCAAAATGGGGGCTGCACATGACAAGCCACTCCAGGATGAATGGAAACCCAAAGAGACATATTCAGCTCTGTGTGGCACACAAACCATCTCCAGACTGACCAAAAACTGCTGCATGCTGACCTCTTTCTCCCCACGCTAGTGTATACAAGCCTTGCACTAACACAAGCAATGTAAGCTTAATTTGTAATTATAATATGTATCTACTGGAGCTGTCATTTGTTTTGGGGGGTGCAGAGACATCCATATGCCAAACCATAAGCTGCAAGATTCTGGCCATCATGGTAGCAGTCAAAATGTCACAAATAAAATACAAGAACTAGAAACCTTCCAGGATGTATTGCCTTCTGCATACATCCTTTTTTCTAAAGAAAAGATGAACACTATGGGTAAAGAAGTAAGAGAAGCTATGGAAGATGTGTGATCTTATAACATCTGTACTTTACAAACTGACCTCTCAACCATCCACCCAGCCATTTTTCTGATATTGGCTGCTATTTTTCTGATATTCGAGGCTAATAAGGAATACAGATAGCCAAGGGTATGTTTAGTTCCTTAAACACGGTTAGAGTTTTGTTTGTTGTTTTAAAAAAATATACATTTTTACAGCTATAGTGACTACAGGGGAAAAAAAAGCACTGGTCATGGCCAAAAGCCATGATCAGTGACATGATCACCATCCAAGTCTCCCATCTATGCAGTAACCAGGGCAGATGTTACTTATCTTCAAAGTGAGGAAGGGGGCCAGCCCCCTCAGGACATGTTTCATGATCAATGACCCAACATTCCAAGACCACCTAGAGAAGTGGGCCGGCCCTTTCCTTGCTTTGAAGCTAAGCAGGGTCAGTACTGCTTTGAAGCTAAGCAAGGCCAGTCCTGGTTACTTCATGAAGGGGCGACCAAATGGGCATCAGAATATTTGGGAGTTTTTAAACTGTGCTACTGTCAGTCCTTGAAAGAATTGCACTCATAGACAATTTGTGTTGCCTTTTGCTGAATTGCATTCTCGTATTTGTAGTCTCCCTTTCAATAATAAACAAATATATATATTTACAGCTACAGTGGGTTTCCCATGCATGCAGTAAATGGCACCAACCCTGCTTAGCTTCAAAGCGATGAACGGGTCAGCCCCCTAAGACCAATTAAACTACTTAGAGCAACTTGGCGTAAGGGGGCTGGATACTTGCTTTCTTTAAAGCTAAGCAGGGTTGCTACATGTTACTGCATGGATGGGAGACAGTCCACAGTCCCGAATTCTGTCTGTTTTGTTACTTTAAAAATCTACTGTCAGTCCTTGAACATTTTGCACTCAGAGACAATTTCATTGCCTTTTGCTGAATTTCATTCTGGTATTTGTAACCTCCCTGTCAAGTTTGGGGGAATAATGCCACAATTGTGGCATTGGTCCACATACTACCCTTAACCAATCTGTGCCAACCAGCAGGCGCAAGCCGGCCCACAGTCAAGGCACATGAATAAGGCACCCCCTGACTGAGCCTGACCGAGACGCTGTGCGCCTTGGCCAGGACCCCTACACCAACCGCCCTCGGTGCACCTGTGGAACCTACCAGATGAATGAACTGCCTCTATCTCCATCGGCCCGGTAAGCACCTCGACCCTCAACGAGCCTCTGATCCCTGCATGCAACATACTCTGTACCGTAAACACCTCCTCGTTCACCCCTCTCAGCTTCCACTAAGCCGCCCGACCATTAACTTTGTAACAGGGCAACAGACAACTGCCCTCGAACAACTATTATTGCCAATGCAACCCGCAGCTCGGCCGGCATCCCTAACAGGACTGTGCCCAGCGTATCCTGCTCGGGCTCACTCACTGCACTGCACCTGCTGCTACCCTCATTTACCTAATGTTGCAATAGGTTTTTATTGTACTTCCCACCCAAACTATTACTGCATCATTTCTAATCGCTCCCTTCCGCAAATGTTTTGTGTGCAATGCCTGTAATGTTCTTTGCACCACCTCTAACTGCCTGCTGCATGTAATCTGCATCTGCCCTAGCTACCGTGTATCTGTCAGCCCCATTACGGTTAATGTGCTAACTTTACTCCTCTGGCTCAGATCCATACGATACTGCACCAGCTGGCTCTGTTCTTCTAACTGCATTAGTAGCATGTGCCTTTAGTAAATTGCTGTGTAGAAGCACCAATTGTTTTGTTTGCTCCCAACTTTTGTAACATCCAGTGAAATTGTATTGCATATTCGCCAACTGTTTTGCTTTATTCACAAAAACATTATTAACACGTGTCCTATCCAACTCCATATTGCATATGCCTAAACTAGTCTACTCCATGCTATCCACACCCTGCCCAGACCATAGCACACCAGCCTGTCCCACTTCTAGTGTCCTTCTCACACTGCTCTATACCTGCTGTAACCAGTTTCAAGCCTGACATTACACCTAACTAACAGTATCCTAGCTATGATGGTTACCTCGTGAAGAGTAACACTCTCTATGGCAGACATCCTACCTCCAGGCCTCACTATAACACCTACCAAATTCCTTCCTGCCTAACAGTCCAAACCACCTCTAGAGACTCGACACCCAGCCACTGCCATTACAGCACATCCTATATCCCCTGCTGAATGGATCACCCATTTTGCCCCCCTCTACTCCTCTGGTCCCATGCCCTCTGAATCTAAGAAATGCTTGACTGGGCTCTTGCATCCTCAGTACTATGACGTCTCAAACAACCTGTGTCCAACAGAAGGCTAACAGAACTCGCAACACCATCAACCTTAGCTATCCAATCAGCAAAAAGCAAAACAAGGAATACTGCGGCACCTACCAACCTTCAATGCGTGCTCTTCAATGCCAGTTCCCTCCCAGCACACGCCACCGAAATCCATTACCTCATCACCAATCTAGACCTCGACATCCTAGCAATCATAGATACCTGGCTCCATGAAGCTGCTGGTCCTGCCATTCGCTAGCCATCCACAGGGACATGCCATCTATAGGCAAGATAGACACACAGCTAAAGGTGGGGGAGTAGCCCTCATAGTCAAAGATTGTCTAGAGGTAAGACAACCCTCTTCTAACCTCAGTAGGAACATTGACTCCATCACAGTCAAAATCTCCATTTCCCCCAACACTACATCACTATCCACTTAGCCTACTGACCACCAGGTCCAATAGCGGACTTCCATGATAACCTCATCCATCTCCTAGGTGAAAACCTTAAAAACTCTACCAAAACAGTTATTTTAGGAGATTTCAATCTAGGACTTAATGACCAAAAAGATAGACCGTCCAAAGCCCTGGCCCAAGCGCTACAGGAGCTCGGCTTCCTCCAGAAAATCCTCACACCTACTCACTGCAAAGGGCGTACCCTTGATTTGGTGGTAGGCCACAACTTTGACATAGACGTCAGCTCCAACACCCCTACTCCATGGTCTGACCATAATCTTATACACTTCTTTATACCGACCAGCGCCAACTCTCCTAAAAATCTCAGCATTATCACACCAGCATTAGCTAGAAGTGCACAGAACCTTACCAAGGATAGGATCCTCCCCCACCTAGAATCTCTAAGGCTCAACCTTCATACTTCCTCAGACCCATTGGTACTGGTGGACATTTATAACACAACCCCGACTACAGCGGTTGATACCTTTGCACCATTACTAAGTAAGAAAACCACACAAAAAACACTCTAATACAAGGTTCTCCATAGAACTGAAAGAACTACACACCCAAAAACTCAAAGCCCTGAGCAAATGGCTAAGCTCACCACAGGATTCCACGTTATCCTCTTACAAGACCCTAGCCACTCAATACAAGAAAGCTATAATGAAAGCCAAATCCTCGCCCAATGACGAGCGAATCACCAATGCCACCTCTGAGTCTAAAGAACTCTTTGCCATCTTTAAAGAACTATCCACTCCTGCCACCATATCCCAAGAGATCATCATAGACAAAGCTTGGTGTACCAGTTTACAAACAGCTCTACTAAATAAAATGTAGTTACTGCAAAATAAAATCAATGAGAATCACAAAAACCTCTCTAAACAGACCAACTTAGCTTTCCTCCTGGAAATTAAAGACATCTCATACAATATAAAACCCTTCTCCTTCAGGAAAGTAACTGAGCCTGAAGTCATAGACATAGTCAACAAATTCAGGCCATCTAACTGCAAAGGTGATGCCTGCCCAGCCAAACTAATCAAGGACTGCACAGAAACCCTTGCCCTCTTTCTAACCACTTTCATCAATGCCTCATTCAAAACCAACACAGTTCCTGACAGCCTAAAAGAAGCGTGGGTTCGCCCACTTCTAAAACACCCATCTCTTGACCTTGAAATAGCCAATAACTACAGGCCTATCACTACCGTTCCGTTCCTGCTCAAAATCTTGGATAAGGTGGCATACACTAAAATCCAGAAATTCCTTGAAATAAACAAGATTCTAGGCAAAAGGCAATCCAGCTTCCGTCCAGGCAATCGGACAGAATGAGCCCTACTCGATCTCAAAATCCAACTGGGCGATATCATGGACAAAGGCAAACCAGCACTTCTCCTCCTGCTCGATCTGTCGACTGCCTTTGATCTTGTCAACCACGATATCCTCGGCAAGCAACTAATAAACGCGGCCCACTTCTTCCCGCAAAGCCACAGCCTGGATTGTGTCCTTCCTCAAAGGTAGACTCATGCGAGCATTCTCTGACACCGTGTGATTTTCTCCCACCACCTTACACTGTGGAGTCCCTGTGGAGTCCCTCAGGGTTCCTGTACTGCACCGACCTTGTATAACATCTTCACACTACCTCTTTTCAACGATTTGGATCAGCGTGATATAGCCTCCATAAATTATGGTGATGACACACAAGTCTTACTCTCTCTAACTGGTGACTACGAAAAAGATGCTGCAGCCCTAACAAATATCTATACAGCCATCCAAACTTGTATGGCAGCTAATGGCCTCTGTCTCAATGGAGATAAAACAGAGATCCTTGTGGTAGGCACTAAAGAAACGCTCACAAAACTCTCCCCTCAATATAGCACCTTCAATATCGAGAATACTACTATCACTGCGTCCTCAGCAGTAAAAACCCTAGGTGTATACCTTGATTCCTCCTCGACCATGCCTCCTTGACCATGACTCTCCAGGTCAGTACCATAACCTCCCCCGCGGCCCTCGTCACCAAGATCATCAATGCGGTCAAGCCTTTCCTTTCAACAAAAAACTCCCTATCAATTGCCAGAGCCACAGTCGGCACCAAGCTTGACTACTGTAACGCACTCTTCCTTGGAACATCTGCCAACAACCTTACCAAGCTGAAAGTGACACAACATAATGCCCTTAGGGCAGCACTGAGTATTCCTAAAATGGAACACATCTCCCAGGCTAGGAAAGACACACACTGGCTACCGATTTGAGAACGCATTCTCTTTAAAACCATGGCCATCACACACAAGTGCCTGTCTGTTAACCCCCCGCCCTAGCTTTCTGACAGGATCACCCCCAACCCCTCATTCAGATCCACTAGAACACACTTCTCTAACCAAGTCTATGCCCCTTCCTTCAAAAGGGCAAAAGCAAGAGGCTCCAGCTTTCAACACCTTGCCCCCAAAAACTGGAATGCCCTACCCACTGCACTTAGGAATTAAACATCTTATTTATTTGAGTGAGATTCCAGTATGTTTACTTTTCAAGTTATCTTTATGAAGCAGAGTATTGTTGAAAGCCAGACATGAGGGTGAGGAGGGGAAATGATGAGAGGGCAAGTAAGCCATGGATATTTGCCAACGTTGTTGCAAGAGAGTTTGCAATCCTGGACACTGGTGCATTCATTTTCCCCTGATTGTTGCTGCTTTTCAAGGCACAAGTAAAGGACACATGTGGATGAACAGCATAACTTTTTTTCAGAGGGCTGATGCAACACCTTGGCTTCTATTGAGATTGGCCAGCATGCTCAAGCATTTGGCTACCCGGATTTTACTCAGGTTGTTATGTTCCCAGTGCAGATGCTTACCCACAAGACCACAAGCACTTGTTTTGTATTGGGATTTTGTTTTCCAGGGAATATTTCCTGGCAGATTGCTGGGTTTAAAAGGTGAGTAGGAGAAGGTCAACTGAACTAAATTTGAATATTTCACTTTACAATATATGTTCACTTACTGTGCACATATTCATGGCTTTTGATTTTGACTATTTGGCAAAAGTACCTGGGCATATGTTATTCTTGCAGCTGGTCATTGTTTTCCCTTTTCCGTGCTGCTTACATGCGGTTAGTTGGGGTTGTGCGATGTATCACAACAGTCACCAAGAGACCAGCCATAAAACAAGGGGTTTGTAGCACGCTGCTTAACCAAAGTGTGGGATCCTCAGGAAATAATTTAATCTCACTGTGCATTGACTAAAAACATCGTGAGTTCTCAAAACCTGCACTCTTTTATACATGACAATACCACTGTCAAAACCTGTCAAAATCAGATTGGGATCAGTTTGGGTAGTATACCGAAAATCATTTTGAGTAGTATAGCTCAGTGGCAACACGCTAGTCTTGGAAGCAAGATGACGCAGATCAATAAAGTTGTGAATCCTGGGACCATGCTTAGAAACCTCTTCGGTATTAAGCTTGTTGTAAAAAAATATATAATTGATGAACGTCTTTCAGTGATGGGCTGCAAGTGTTTTAATATATAGAGTGGCCGCGGGTCATGTCTGAAGGCCATGGCTAGTGGTCTGATAATGTTCTAAAATATACAGTGGGCATGGCCACTGGCTATGTGCCGAAAAAATGTATGGAATAACAAAATCACTGTGGTCATAGGCTGTGCATCAGGGGGCGTGTAGTTAAGTTGGCAATAGCTGTATTCAGGGGTTTTGCTGCATTAAGTGCTCATCTTAACGTCCCTGCAACTAAAATGTTTTCCTTGAATTTCAAATGTTTTGTTACAATGAAATGGTCACCTTAACGCCCCTGCAACTAAAGTTTGTTCCTTGAATTTCAAGTGTTTTGTTATTCCATAGATTTTTTCCATACATGGTCAGTGGCCACGGCCTATGGCTGTGCCCACTTTATATTTTAGAACACAAACCAGACCCCTTGCCATGGGCTTTGGCCATGGCCAGTGGGCACGGCCTTCGGCCATGCCCACTTTGAAACACTACCAGACCATTAGCCATGGCCTTTGGCCATGGCCGTGCCCGCTGTCCAATTTTAGAACACACCAAACCACTAGCCAGGGCCTTTGTCCATGACTGGGTGGCATGTCATTGGTATGTATAAAAGATGGCAGCCTTTGAGAACTCAGTGTTTTTGTGCAATACACAGTGAGATTAAATGATTTGCCATGGATCACATACTTTGGTTAAGCAGCATGCTACAAACCCCTTTTTTATGCTGGTCTCTTGGTGACTGTTGTGATACATCGCACAAGCCCAATTAACAGCAATTAAGCAGCACTGAAAACAGAAATAAATGACCAGCTGCAAGAATAACATTTGCCCAGGTACTTTTGCTACCATAGCGAAAATCCAAAGCTGGCACCCATGAATATACACACCCGCGGGAGGAAAGGGGTGCAGGAGTTTGTGCCGCACAGAGTCTAGTCTCCTGACTTGCCATTGCTGCTGCTGGCTCGAGTGCTAAGCCCCGCTGACTGTACTACTGAGGACTTTGCAATCCCCACGAGGGTGAAGCCTGTGGGAGAAAAAGGGCGCTTGAGTTTGTGCCTCAGGCAGCTGCGTTTCCTGGTTTGAGTGCTAAGCCCCGCCCAACTTACTATAGAGGACTTTTAAACCTCACAATCACCCGCAAGGGCGAAGCCCGCTGGAAGAAAAGGGCACAGGAGTTTGTGCCGCAGGGGGCCATGTCTCCTAACTTGCAATTGCCGTTGCTGACTCAAGTGCTAAGCCCCGTCCACATTAATACTGAGGACTTTTAAACCCTGCAGTCCCTGCAAGGGCAAAGCACGTAGGAGTTATAGGGTGCAGGCATTTGTGCCGCAGGAGCCATATTTTCTGACTTGCAATTGCTGCTGCTGACTCGAGTGCTAAGACCCGCCTATTTTACTACCGAGGACATTTAAACGCAATCCCCCGAGAGGGCAAAGCCCGTTGGAAGAAAATTGCATGGGAGTTTGTGCCGCAGGGAATTAGTGTCCTGCAAGCAGTGAGGACAGGCATTGTTCTTCATTCCCCTCTCTCCCTACCCCTCTCTGCCTTGAAGCTATTGTACAAAATTACTAATTCTCCCAGGGGCAGACCACCCTATTGGAGATTCTGCTCCCGGCAGAATGCAATTTGGACTTGGGATGTCCCGGGGCTGGTTTTACAAGCCACCCTGGGGCCGTTTTGGAATATAACATTATTTTTGTGATTAAGTAACTTAAGTTACTTTAGGTAACATAATGTTACTTCTTGCTCTGAGTTTCTCACCACCGCACAGCAGATGGGATGCAGCAGGCATTCTTCAAAGTTAACACTTATTAAGTGTTAACTTTGATGAATGCACACAATAGCTGAGGCTGTGCTGGGCATTGTGTGTCCCCAGCCACCTGCCGGTGTGGTGCAAGGAGGCAGCCACACTATGATTTTGAAATCTTGAACATTGTGCTTGAAGAATTAAGTATAGGAAATAGCCCATTAACAAACCTGATACATTATTAGTATCAAAGTATTGACTGTCTTTACAGACAGTACTATAGGTGTCCAGGGATGGGAGTGTCCAACACCAGAGGAATTATTTTTAGTTTTTTACATTCTGTATGGTTGTCTGAGGGCATATTGTCTCTCGTGCACTCAATGCAGTATAGGACAATGCAGGGGTCCCATTTATAGCTCTTCTTCTGCTTTTCCAATATGACTCCGGGGAGAGGGTGTGAGTTAGGGAAAACACCTCCACCTGCTCCTCTACAATATAGGTCACATTAAAATCAGCTGGATTGGCTGAGCACCCCAACCATAATGCTAATGAGGCTTCTAACCCAGATAGGCTGAACCACTTGGCTAGTTTGTGCTAGGCTCTGAAAAAGTTGGCCTTCAATTATGTATATGATGAATGGGTATAAAGTGTAGGATAGATTGATGATCTTAATATGGATGTTCTGAGGGTAAAGCAGATCTAGACGATGATCAGCTTCAGGTGAAGGTTGTTCAATCAGATGAGTAGAAGCCGATGCAATCTAAATCAGCAATCAGTCCATGTGCTGGTTAATCAGTGAGGTCTTAGTCCCAAACTAGAATGCATGAATGTTTGGAGATGGTGCGCCTATGCTGAGCTACATCAGTCAATTTAGATACGAGCACGCACAGTCACTTAGGAGGATGATACATAATGATGATTAGAAATGAAGAGGAACACTTCACTGATGGGTATACATATAAAGTGAAGCTTTGCCCTCCTACAGCTTTGAATATTGAGTATAAGTGCCAGTCATCCACCTCACCTGTACCTACGTTCTTAAACAGAACATTGTACTTTGGGTAGATCTGGACAATTGTTGCCAAAAGTCTTGGAAAATCCTGCACCTATGATAGCCAATATATGGTGGATAGATTATATTACAATATCATGGATCTAATTAGTTTCATTAACAGTAGAAAAACTGTTAAGGAAGGCAGGGGATGACATGCAATCCTATCATAGATCCTAGGTGGCAATGACGATAACCAAGGAGGAAGCTGTGAAGGGCTAACATTCTGAGATTTTGGTATCACGAGATTGGGTGAATTGCTATTGGCGGAAGGATGATCAGCCAGAGGAATACGCCTTGTCTGGACATGGGATAAATCACAAAAATGATCTGAGGCTGGTCCAGAGACAGATGAGAAAGGGAGACAAAAGAGAACCTGGGATGACATAAGGTGTGATTTTGTGCTGTCTTGGAGATCTTTGTGTGGTTAGAGGGCAGGTTGACTCTGCTGCGCCCTTGCTTTGATGCTGCAAATTTGAACGCATCCAGTTTTTAATCTAAGAGTGACAGATTGTGCAAGTTGCCCTAAATAATCGCCTTTCCTTTTTGATAGATGTTAAAGAGGAGAGTTGGCTGGTTAACGATCAAAGGTTGCCCAGTCTGAATATATCCGGCAGTAATACCTGAGAGTACAGCGAACAGAAGTGCTAAACACAAAACCCCCCGCTTAGCCGCAGTGATAGAAGCAAAGAAGAAAAGGTCCATTTTCAGCCAATTAGGATGAGACAAGTGATAGTGGTCAACAAAGAGGGTGTCTAAGATGTTTTGTGAATGATCTGTACACACATTCGGAGAAGTAAATTAACTTGGGTAATGTGTAGCATAAGAGGACATGCCTGATAGTGGCAGGTGGGTAAATAGGACTAACATGTGATCCGGCAACAGGGCTGGCATTGATATGCTTAGGATTTGGAAGTTAATGGGGGTAAAAGATGTTTGCATTAATCACATGGACTTTGATAGAAAAGAGGGGTCAGCTAATTAGGCGATGGACCGCGGGTGTTATGAACGTTTAAAGATGCGTGAATCATTTATCATATACCCCAGTATGAGACTGAAAAACTATGGTAAAGTTGCTGTTGTCCAGGACAAAAAGGCCATTATGCTCTTAAATATACAGAAGTGCTTTGGGAAAGAAAAGGTTTACACTAATGGGAAGTTGCAATGGCCGACAGAGCCTCCTTCAATGATGACCGCTGGATATCATCAATTATGGAGTACATTTAGGAGTTTGTGTTTAACAAGGACATTGGAATGCATTTCTTGTTCAAGCACCCAGCTATTTATTTCCCAGCCTCAGTGTTAATTTGATTGTCCCTCGTGGGCCTCTGTACTTGCCTGTGACCGATATTGGCACTGGAATAGCAAGCAGAATATCATTTGTTTCGTACTCTGCGTAACTCCCATCTGCGCCTGTTCCCTTGGTATTATACATGTCTTTGATACGTTGTTTCCCAAAGAAATCGTATCAAAAACACAGGTCTAAAAACTATCAAAATATGCCACTTTTCTAGAGGAGTATATTTTGTATCAGTTCATGAATGCTGCATGACCTGATAAAAGTGCAACTCCTGTTTGACTGATGCCACCTGTGCCGCATTGCAGACATTGCATACGTGGTGGGATCTTTTGCAGTAACGTGTTGACCAATCGGAGTACAAAAGTTACATTTGCACCACCTCCGCAGTGCACACTGCAAAACAAATGGAGCATTTGGTCAGTGTGAACGTTCATGTAAATTGCCCAACACTGATGCAAAGTTGCCATGCAACATTGGGGGTCATTACGACCCTGGCGCTAAGGGGTTAACGGCGCTGTAAAAGGCTGCGGTGCCGTTAACCCCTTAGTGCCTAATTACGAGGTCCCTTTGCGGGACCCGACCTGAACGGCTGGTCTGGACCAGCCGTTAAAGTAGGGACCCGCAAAGGGACCTTCGAGGTAATTACGGAACCACAATTTGCGGTAACGTAATTACCGCCTTCCCCAGTCCCATTGAGCCCTATGGGGCAAAAATGGGAATGGGGAAGGGCCAATGTTCAATGGGGAATTACCGCCCCGCCAACCTTGGAATGGGGTGGTAATTCCCCATTGAACATTAGTGGACTCCTTACAACACCGGCAGCAACCATGGTGCTAATAGCGCCATGGGTTACCGCCAGTGTTGTAATGAGGGCCTGACTGCACAGTGTATGTGCTCATGGTCAGTGTCTTTAAGAGTAATCACTATCAACAGATAATAATATGGTGCTGTAGGATTAATGTTAGCAACAGAATATCAGCGACTGAACCATTATTTATTTAAGTTGGAGATGAACACCAAGACTACCCGAGAATACTTTATTTTGCAATCACCGGTATTTAGCTCTACCGTCCCATGAGTTATTTTTTGTGAGAAAGGCTGCTCAGCTACACTGTAGCACCCTTACTTTCGGGTGAAAACCTGTTCTTAGCCAACAGGTAAGAAAAAAAAAAGTACACAACCTACACCATTAGAGCAATAGATTGGCGCACATGCGCACAGCTACTGTGAGCAAGCTATACACTGCACGGCGGGTATACTTGTATGCACGTGCGAGTACTAGACACTGGTTTTCTGATTAAAATCTCTAGCTGATTACCAGTTCAATCCCGGGCAGACGCAATGCAATATGACGTACAACCTAGAAATCTGCCACTCATTGGCTGCCGCCACCACCCCTGTTTGTGGACTGGAGGAGTCCTGTTGGAGCCTACACATTTGTTGCTTAATTATTAGAATTCTGTTAGGACAGACCCAACTTTTGTAAACAGATTTTAAATGTACATTTTTCTTACTTGTGTGAACTCGATATTGAATGTGGCTTGTGACTTCCAATCAACCAGATCAGCACTTCCACTGTGCCTGTTCTATAGGGTCATGTGGATGGAGTTCTATTGCCGTCATAATCCTAAAACCTAGTTGGTAGGCCTCATTTAATAATTGCAGAACGTTTCATGGGAAATATGATGGTGGCCATTGCCCCTGGACAGTGTTATCTACACCCAGTCATTCCTATGAGCTCCCTTTGTGCAAATGCCTCATTAGATACATTCTATTGAGAACTTCATTCATCGCATAATCTGAGTGAGTCTGTAAATGAGTTTGCCTTCCTTTGTGGAGTGGACATTCACTCAGGTATTATGCAGCATTTGTATATTTTCCTATGAGATTCTCTGGCTTGTACAAAGTCTTCTCTTTCTTTCATGGCTGCTTCTTCTGCCACTGTGAAAGCGTCCAACAATCTTTTCTATTCCACTGAAGCAACCAGAGCCACTGGGCCCGGCTCCGATTGCTCACCTTTATTCAGATCTGCTCTAGGAGCAGGTTATGTGGTTCTCTCACTGAAGAGTGTACTCCACAAATCAAGACAGCTAGAAGGGGTCAGCAGTGGTTTTAGGAAGGGCAGATCAAGATAACTGAGTGTGCTACACAAGTCAAGTCAGCTAGAGGTCAGCAGTGGTCTAGGGAAGGGCAGATCAGGAGAACTGAGTGTATGACACAAATCAAGTCAGCTAGAAGAGTTCAGCAGTGGTCTAGGGAAAGGCAGATCAGTATAACTGAGTGTACGCCACAAATCAAGTCAGCTAGGAGAGGTCAGCAGCCGTTTTAGGAAGGGCAGATCAAGATAACTGAGAGTGCTACACAAATCAAGTCAGCTAGAAGAGGTCAGCAGTGGTCTTGGGAAGGGCACATCAGGATAACTGAGTGTGCTACACAAGTCAGGTCAGCTAGAAGAGGTCAGCAGTGTGTCGTAATGCGTATTACGCGTTACGAGTGTTGTGCACGTGAAGGTGTTGCTGAGCTTGTGGAATGAGAACGTGCAGTGTGCAAATGCGGTGCTACATTCCATGTTTGACAGTTGGGGTGAACGGTTTTGCCGGGTGGGATGTTGCCGGTGTCTCTCATGCGATCTCATGGTAATACCACACAGTAACCAACAATAAACGTTATTAATATAGACTTACCCATCTGGCGGACATTTGTTGCACACGAGCCCATGTCACTGGCGACGAGGATGGGATCTGCTGCAGAGGGGGCAGCCGAGACAGTGTGACATCGCCCTCCAGTGTTGACATCCCACCCGGCGGGGTGCTGACCAGAGAGGAGGACTGCCAGTGGTTAGCTAATATTCCGGTGCGGCGGCGCTGTCCTGTTCGTGGGTTGTTCCTCATTGGTGCTGGTCCTGCTGCGTTCCGTGTTTTGGGAGTGAAGACGGAGAGTGTTGGCCACTATAGGATTCTGGTGTCCACAGCGGGGTGTCCAGTGCCCCTGGTCCAGAGAGGGTGAAGCTGGGCTGGCGTTGTGCTCAGAGTGTTTAGTGCCCTGGGTCCTCGTAGGCTGTCTGGTGAGGCAGCAGCCGGGTGTGTTCAGTCCTGGATCAGGGGTTTAGGAGCGCCCCCCTTCTGTTTGGCTGGGGGTGTTGGGGGCGGTTTGGGTGGTGTTTCGCGGCCATTGACTGGGCATCACAGGTTTAAAGTACTTTGCCTAGCCCTCAACCTCAATACCAGAAAAGGGTAAAAACAAGTCGGAAAATTTATATGGAACTGAGGATAATTATCCTTTTATGGCCGAAGAGAATTATACCCTTGGCACACATGCCACAGGTAGAGATATATTAATATTTTCCTACTTGTTTTTACCCTTTTCTGGTATTGAGGGTGAGGGCTAGGCGAAGTACTTTAAACCTGTGATGCCCACATATTGATATGTTTTATGTATGTTTATTTTACCTGCAGATTTTGGAGTACCATTACTGAATTTAAGAATTAGAATCTTAAGTGGAAAAAGAACGCCATGTCAAAGCACAAGATACATGATTGCCCCTGAGGAATGTCCAGTTATTACATAACATTCAGGACAGAAACCTATATAAGTCGGGCTATGATGGGTACAGTGTTGAGCAACAACAATTGATTTGGCTCTGTGCCTCTGCCGGTTGTAATTAGTGTTTCTTGGTTTTTTAACACCAATTTTATATGTGTTTTGTATATTGTATTGTAACATGTGCATATGATTTTTATGTATTTTAGAGATTTATGTGGATTTTGTTGCTTTGAGTATTGAATATTAAAATATGTCATGTTATATTGTCTGAGGACATACACCCTATATTGTCTTGTTGATATGGTGATGTCTAGGTACAGACCGTTTTTGTAGGTATAGATATAGATCCATACCCTTCCCTTTTTTTGAGATTTAATAATATTATATCCCCACTGAGTAGGAGGGGTCAATACCTTATGTGTGGGGTACCACCCCTGTAGAAATGTATGCTTTAAGAGGCAACGTTTGTCTCGTTGTAGGGTTTTTTTGTGCACTGGTCTGAAATAATTGTGTTCACATTGTGCACAGGGTCGTGAATGTACATCTCTCTAGTGTGATCTAAATATTAGTATTGGGTCTCTATCCTAACCTCCAAATTGTCTTCCTTTAATATGGCGTCTAATGCAGATAAGAGCTTGGGATATACAGAAGATTATATATTGAAACTATTGAATTCTATCCCTGATTTAGGCTTAGATAGCGAACTCTGTGAAATGAGTAAAGATGATCAATGGGACGAACTAACGCAAGTACATAAATGTTTAGTCCGCACAGAATTACACGCTATAATTATGCTGGAATACTTGAAAAATCAGGCACTCCCACAGGGCTTAACAGTTCGTAATGAACCCAGACTTTTTTTGGACAATGCAGATTTCAAATTGAAATGGAGTTATATAGCCAATAAGTGTGGGAGGGATTGGTTAGTTCTTATTATTGAAACAGCAGAGGAAACAAGTAAGAAGATAATGATTGAGTTAACCACGCTGGAGGAAGAAATGAAGAAAAAGTTTTATATAGAGGTTTTCAAGACTAAACTAGATGCACATCTGAAAGAAATGCAAACTTTTAAAATAGACACTAGTTCAGAAAGAATTAAGAGATTTAAGAAAGATCTCACAAGTTTTTCACATGACAAAACATTTCCATGTACCACAAAAGATTACGTGTTTGGTGCTCAGAGTGGACTACAAAAAAACAATCGTAGGGTGAGGTTTAGGAACACTTCCTATAGTTCGAGTGAAGAAGGCAATGTAGTGAGCAATGAGGATGACACCAATCCGGGCCAAAGAGGCAGGGGTGGCCGTAGGGGCAGGAATCAGGGCAATAATCGAGGCTCCCGGAACGGACCAAGACGCCAACCTTTTTTAGGCAGAGGCATTGGTGGGCAGGAATGGGATATGGACCGGATGCAGACACGCAGCTACCGGGGTTGGTAGTTAACTTATCTACCTATGTGTTGTCAGTGGAAGAAGAGAAAACTCTGAATAAGGGTTTGAATTTTGTAGTTTCTAAATTTCATAATCCTTTTGAATTCAGGCTTGAATTCAATGCATTTATGAGCAAAGTCCATTTTAAGGAGTTTTCTGGCGATCAACCTTCCAACACACAGACCAACTTTAGTGGGTTGAGAAATCCTTCGACGTTTTGTCCTCCTGCCCACACTCATTCACCTGAGTCATTAGTGTTTGAGAAAAAAGTTCTGAAGGAAATAGAACTACTGGAACAAAAAGGTATCCCTAGGAATTCCAACCTTAGCCAAAAGGAAACCCGATTACTACGGGATTTGGGTAATAACAATAACATCGTGATCCGTCATGCAGATAAAGGTGGGGCTATAGTCATTCTGAATAAGAAGGATTATATTGAGGAATGTGAAAGCCTCCTTTCTGACAATATCAGTTATTGCAAAGTGGATCGGGATCCCACTGCCAGACTTCAGAGAATGATTAAAGATAAGGTAGGTAAAGCGGTTGAGTTAGGCTTGATCTGCAAACAGGAAGGAGAGTATTTGGCTAGGGAGACAGCTAGAATCCCTATTTTTTTATATCCTCCCCAAGATTCACAAAAGTGTAGAGAAACCTCCTGGTAGACCAATAGTTTCCGGGGTTAATTCCATTTTGGAACCCCTGTCCAAATTTGTGGATATATACTTGAGACCTTTTGTGATGAAAATGCAGAGTTATGTTCAAGATACCAGAGATGCTATTTCCAAAATAGAAGGCGTGTCCTTTAGTCCATCTACAGATGTGTTGATGTGCCTTGATATCCAATCTCTGTACACGAATATTCCGCAGCGTGCTACCTTGGAAGTCATTGAAGAAACATTACTTTTAAGAGAAGACAACCATCCTGTGAGTAATGCGTTCATTTTGTGGTGTGCGGAAACAGCCCTTGTCAATAATTTCTTCCAATTTTGTGGTCAATTCTATGTGCAAGTTCAAGGCACTGCAATGGGGGCCGCTATGGCTCCTAATTTAGCTAACTTGTATGTGGATATGGTAGAACAGACAGTTGTATACTCTAACTTGAACCCTTTCAAAAATCAGATAACCAAATGGTTGAGGTATATCGATGATGTCTTTGTGGTATGGCATGGCTCAGTAGAAGAGGCTAAAAACTTCCTAACATGGTTGAACACTCAAAATAGATATCTCAAATTTACGGCTACTTTTAGCGTGAGGGAAGTCAATTATCTGGATCTCACAATTTATCATAACAATTCGGAATTGTGTGTGAAACCGTATGTGAAGGCAACAGATAAAAATGCTTTGCTTCATTATAAAAGCCATCATGCAAAACATGTTCGTGACAATTTACCTTTTGGTCAATTTTTGCGGATCAAACGCAACAGCAGCACTAAAGAGAATTATGAAGAAGGTGCTAATGTTTTGATTGAGAAACTGAATAATAGAGAATACCCTTCGAGAGTGGTGAAACAAGCTGCTAAACAAGCCTTCAATAATGATCGAGGCTCTTTGTTTGAGAAAAAGAGCAAAGACACAGATAACCCTCCTTTGGTTCTGGTCAACACCTTTAGCAACTTATCTTACAAAGTTAAGGGGATTGTTGTTAAGAATTGGAAGAAATGTATGGGTACTGCCCCTCCAGTGGTAGCTTTTAAGAAAAGCACAAACATTAGGAATCTGGTTATGAAAAATGATGTACAACGTATGGTAGCCCGTCCACGGCTACAGAATACTCTTTGGGACCTTCCTCAAGTTTTGAGCCATCACCCTTCTGGTAATTGTGTAATGTGTCCTTTAACAAAGAAAGTGTCTGTGGTGAACTTAGGTCTTAAACATGACTGGCTGTTGAAGGAACATACAAGTTGCAATACGACCAATGTAATCTATATGATTAAATGTCCGTGTGCGCTAATATACATCGGCAAGACCAATAGGAAATGCAAGACACGCATGATTGAACACAGGAGTTGCCTGCGGAATAATATTGAAACAGCTCCTTTGGTCACTCATTTTAGATCCATGGGACATTTGGAAAATGAGTTTGAGTGGTGCATTTTGAAAAAGATTACAGGCAATTGCCAAACACTGATTAACAAAAAATTGGTCAACCTAGAACAAAAACTAATCTTTATGACCAAAAGTCATCTTACAGGTCTCAGTGAAAATATTGAGTGGCACAATGTGAGATGATTCTGATCCGATTGAAGATCACATGTAAGGTTTTTTGCATTTCCTTCAGGTAACGCCGTTGTAATGTGGCGTAATATCGATGGTTAATTAGGCATTAATGTGACTTTATGGTGGGACTGTGATTCTTCTTGTAAATACTCATACCTGTAGTTCCAAGAATGGGGCCTATTGGTGTGCCTTGGCTTTGATCGTGCCCGCTGGGCTTCACTCTACCCATACCAGGTCGGGCGTCACGAGTTGTGCTCGCCTTTCTTGGAAAACCCCTTTGTCTCTCCCTCCTCCCCGCCTCCCTGTCGACCAGCTGCACGTAGTATCGAGCGGGCTGGGTTTATTTACAATGCGAGGAGTCGGAGTGATCACGTGATCGCGTTTTGTTGTTGTTGCGCGTTTGGTTGTTGATTACGTGGTTGCCCAGCAACATACACTCTCCTGCTTTCACGTCTAGTGATCACATGATGTGGCAGTGTTTTTTAAGCCGAGCAGGTCAGGTGAGCGAGGTCGCTTCGGTTTGCTGTGTAGACTGAAGTTTGTTTGGCTATACCCGCATTAGGCATACACAAGTTAAGCCAGCATCCACAGGGCACGCATTATGTACAGATCATTTGAGTGTTTGTAAGAAATGGAGGTTATACTTATAACCATCAGTAAGCTGTTGACACTGGGTTTTGGTTTGTAGGTCCTGGCTACTGACTATAACTGGGAGATTACTTCTGTCTGGTTGACTGGCCATGCAATTTGGATACGTTGGAAGACCTTTCTGAACGTATTGTTTACTCTTGGAACACATTGGAAGTGCTCTAAGACCTACCCTCCGTTACTAGAGTTGGACTGCTAAGGTGAGGTTACACATTGGTGGTGGTTGGTGTTTTACTTAGGTGCTGACATAGATGCTTGTGACGGTATAACAGTACCTGATTTTAATATGTTGTTGGGGGGCAATTGCAGCATTTATTTCGGCACAGTCTGACCAGGTGGACCTTGTTGGATGTGAAGACCTTTGTATATGGAACTGAGGATAATTATCCTTTTATGGCCGAAGAGAATTATACCCTTGTGACACATGTCACAGGTAGAGATATATTAATATTTTCCTACTTGTTTTTACCCTTTTCTGGTATTGAGGGTGTGGGCTAGGCAAAGTACTTTAAACCTGTGATGCCCACATATTGATATGTTTTATGTATGTTTATTGTACCTGCAGATTTTGGAGTACCATTATTGAATTTAAGAATTAGAATCTTGAGTGGAAAAAGAACGCCACGTCAAAGCACAAGATACATGATTGCCCCTGAGGAATGTCCAGTTATTACATAACATTCAGGACAGAAACTTATATAAGTCGGGCTATGATGGGTAAAGTGTTGAGCAACAATAATTGATTTGGCTCTGTGCCTCTGCCGGTTCTAATTATTATTTCTTGGTTTTTTAACACCAATTGTTTATGTGTTTTGTATATTGTATTGTAACATGTGCATATGCTTTTTATGTATTTTAGAGATTTATGTGTCAGGATTTTGTTGCTTTGATTATTGAATATTAAAATATGTCATGTTGTATTGTCTGAGGACATACACCCTATATTGTATTGTTGATATGGTGATGTCTAGGTACAGACCGTGTTTGTAGGCATAGATATAGATCCATACCCTTCCCTTTTTTTAGATTTAATAACATTTTCCTTTACAGCATGGACTTTTGGGGATATGTTTTCAGGACTTGTTTTACATGCAATTTCGTTTTTGTACAGGTTGGACTTTGGGGGTGGGTTGTCTATTCATAATGACATATTACCTTTTACTATGGGCATGACAGAGTGGTTTTTTTCATTGGGAACATTTCTAATATGCGCACGCTTGTGGAAGAATGGTGAGTGTATCACCTGTGATATACCTCCTTTATGTGTGGTAGGTTGTTAGCATCAATTGTCCTAAGAGTTTAGGAGTGACTGTGATTTGGGGGCCTAATAGAGTGGTGTCCTTATTAGCTGCTCGAGGAGGTTGACAGTGGCTGAGGTTGCCATTGACAGTGGCTGAGGTTGCCATTTGTGGTGTGCTCGTGGAAGTATGGAGTGTTAGTGTGTTCATTTTGGTATGTTATGGGTGTGGCAGGCCCATGTCCCAAGGGGCAGCTTGGGACCGGTGGATGTTCTGTTTTGTTATTTTTAGCTCTCGCGGGTTGGGCAGATCAGGATAACTGAGTGTATTCCACAAATCAAGTCAGCTAGAAGAGGTCAGCAGTGGTTTTAGGAAGGGCAGATCAGGATAACTGAGTGTGCTACACAAATCAAGTCAGCTAGAAGAGGTTAGCAGTGGTCTTGGGAAGGGCAGATCAGGATAACTGAGTGTACGCCACAAATCAAGTCAGCTAGAAGAGGTCAGCAGTTTGCTAGGGAAGAGCAGATCAGGATAACTGAGTGTATTCCACAAATCAAGTCAGCTAGAAGAGGTCAGCAGTGGTTTTAGGAAGGGCAGATCAGGATAACTGAGTGTGCTACACAAATCAAGTCAGCTAGAAGAGGTTAGCAGTGGTCCTGGGGAGGGCAGATCAGGATAACTGAGTGTATGCCACAAATTAAGTGAGCTAGAAGACCTCAGCAGTGGTCTAGGGAAAGGCAGATCAGGATAACTGAGTGTACGCCACAAATCAAGTCAGCTAGAAGAGGTCAGCAGTGGCCTAGGGAAGGGCAGATCAAGATAACTGAGTGTACGCCACAAATCAAGTCAGCTAGAAGAGGTCAGCAGTGGTCTAGGAAAGGGCAGATCAGGATAACTGAGTATACGCCACAAATCAAGTCAGCTAGGAGAGGGCAGCAGTGGTCTAGGGAAGGGCAGATCAGGATAACTGAGTGTACGCCACAAATCAAGTCAGCTAGAAGAGGTCAGCCGTGGTCTTGGGAAGGGCAGATCAGGATAACTGTTGAAAGTTGCAAGCTCCTTTGTCAGGTCAGTACTTTTGCCATTCCCTCTCTCAATATCTCTGTGGGGTTCTCCGGATGAAACTGGTTTAGGCAAATATATCGGCAGAGTCAGCCGAATCAGTACAGGTCGCACCATTAGTCCTATTCTTTTCCTTGGGTTCCTTAGTAGCATGCAGCTGTGCATCTATTCTGTGCGCTCCTTGCAGTTTAAGAACTCACACAGGTGCATGGCCAAGTGGGTTGCGTAACTTTCAGAGTGTCTTAATAGGGTCTACACTTATGGGGCTTATCATAAGTCTTTTTTCAACTTGCTACTTCCCCTGCAAATCAGATGATGCACATGACAGTGTGGCCATTGTGGTGGGTATGGAAAGGATCCACCCCTCTTGCAGGTGGCCTAGAAGCCAGGGAGCGGCGTAGTAGTTGTTCACCTACTTATATAGATGGGTAAACGCATACTGATTTCCGCTCTCTCATCCTTCGAGTGGATGACAGTCGTTGCCCAGCGGTGAAGCATCATGCATTATTTACTTCCAATAGTGCTAGTGTGCCCAATCACCAAGGCAAACCACAGTGCTCACACCCAAGTTAAAATTCTAAAGCATTTTGTGCGGTCAACTGAGAACCACTCCACTGTTGTAGCTTCACGTGCTGATTGAACAGAGTTGTAACACACTGGACATTTCGGCACTTTTATAGTTGAGGAGTGATGAAAGTGTGTGTTCGCAGCTCAGTAAAAAGCTCATTTCATTGCTGCGCATGTGCAGGCTGCCCCTATGAAGATTGACTGGGAGTTGTTATTCATGCAGTTGTTTTCTTTATATGTAGCAGTCTGCGCGGGATAGACTGATGCAACCATGTGAACTGTCATGTCGGTCCAGTATTGGAAATTTGCAGGCCAAGAATGTTTTGTTAAATCTTATGGAGTAGCTTACTTTCAAGCACGGAGAATGTAGTGGAATTGTCTAGAAATGTCACGGATTGATTTTCGTCACTTGATTGTATAAAACAGTGCACTTCAGACATGCACGGGGAAAGACTCCTGGCTGGAGCAGTGCATGTTTGTGATATGATATGATAGGTTATTCATAACGCGCTTAATACCCATAGGTTTCTAAGCACGGGCATGTGGATCGAACCTGTGTTGCTCCATGTCGCCTTGCTTCCAAGGTGAGCACGTTGCCCCTGAGCTATCCTCCCCTGCTCGTTTGGGCCTTGCAGTGCTGTTTGCCCGAGCTGTGTGTGTTATCATTTTTGGGGTTCCCAAGGCAAGAAAGGATACAAAAGGGAATGAAGCTCAACTTCCACATCTTTCATCAATTTTTCTCTTTTTGTCAATACCTTCAACTCTCTTCTCCTAAGTACCTTCCTTCTCGAGCTCTTCACTCATCTCCCTCCAATTCCCTCATGGCCAGTCGCTTCTCCAAGCAACAAGTTGGTGGTAGTTCTCTTTCTTCGGCCCGTGGCCTCCCTCTGGAACATCCTCCCTGCTTGCCTGAAACTTGAGGAGAATCATCTTCGGTTCCGGAAGCACCTCAAAACCTTTCTCTTTGCGTCTGCTTTTTCTCTTCCTCTCCCTTGCTGATTTCCTGGCTGACACTGAAACTGCACTGGTTACCTGGCCACCCTCTGATCTCGGGCCCAGGTCCCCTCCCCCGCCAGTCACACTCCTGCACTGCCTTCCTGGCAACCCCCACACTGGGTGACTGTTTTCTGTATCCCTACGGTCCCATTTCCAGCACTCGACACCGGACGTCTGCACTTACCCATTCACTTGCCACCTACTGCCGTATTTTTACTTATTGTTTATTTATTTTCTTATCCCATGTACTGCACTGTCCTCTCCCTTTTCCCCCCGCACTTCTCCTCCTTCCCCTTGTCATGCACTTGTACGATCTGAATGACACCTGGATCGTTGTCTGGCTTCCCTCTGTTCCCCATCCCTTGCCTAGTCGCGCCTTGAAATACTTGTGTATAGGTGCATTATAAATGCCATATCATATCATATCATATCATATCATTCATTCTTATGATAAAATAGCATAATGATCATGGAGGAGTGTAAGTGTCTGTTCAGGGTTTCATCACACTGAGTTATCAAACTAAAACAACAGCACTGGCTCTCCCCCGACGGTTTCACTATCTTAGAAATCTTCGTAATTGCAATTCTGCTAGACATGCAAAACATAAAGGAGCTAATATTTGAGTCTCCCGTACCTCGGCGACGGGAACCTGCTACGTTGACACTTTAGAGTAGACAAGTCCCAGCCGTTGAACTTTCCCCATTTACATGGCAAAAGGGGTGTGGAAAAAGGCAGCCTACCCGCTTGTAGGCTGCCCCTTTGCAGTCTGCCGTGCAAATGAAGTAAACTCAGCCTGAAATGTACAAATAGCAGGCAGAGTTTGCAGTGGATACCTATGGAATCTGCCTGATTTTTGCTGATGCAGGAAGCAGGTGGAAGCATTAGGAATCAAAACAGCATGTACACCAGCATGAAAATCCATGCCGGCATAAATGCTGTAGTATTTATTTGGCGAAGAGGAAGAGGGTGGCAGACTCTGTAACGGTTTATTGAGAAGCCACCCTCAACACGGGGAGTTACTTCCCTCCCCACTCAAGTGGTTATGTAACAAACTATTTAACAGATTCTTTTTTTTTTAGCCCTATCTCAGACACATATCATGCCCCTTGGATCCCTCTCCCCTGAGCTAACAATGAGCCAAGAACCAGGCCGGTGTATGGGAAATATATTGCTATTTATTTAAATTAACAGTAATCGAAATTAGCGCGAAAATATCAAAAACACCACTTTATCCATGGCACAACACAATCAACTTCTCTCAGCATAAATAAATCACAAAAGTGAGCTAAAAAGAACACAGACATAATTCTTACTTTCTGCAAATTGCACTTCACAAAATAATTACACTGATAAATAACCAAGGCACTTATGTAATGTTGTGCAATTTTGATTTTCCGACAGGCTTAAAAGGGTAGCAGTAGGATTTCAAGATTGGTAAAATACATATGGCAATTATAATTTCGCAGACACTTTTGGTTGAAAATGAACACAGGGTGATTTATCGCTTTGTTTTTCAGGCCCCCTCTTGCTTTGGTCTAGGATGGGAAGTCCGACAGAAAAATTTGAATGCTTTGGGGAATTTTGGATTTCAGACCCCCCCTTACTGAAAGGCCTGTGTTGGGGAAGCTGGATAAAAAGGTTGGACGGATTTAAGAACATAAACACCCCTCTTCCTTAAGTAGTCGGGGTCAGCAGGACAACAAGGATTACCCAATTAATTGATAGGCTATAGTTTTCAGCACACACAGGGAAGCTTTGTTAATTTTGAATTTTAACAAAATTCACCTGGTAGTGTTCTTCCAAATGGGCAATTGATTTAATTAATATTTTTGGTTAAAAAGGCTGAGGATCTACATAGTTTTTCCCTCCTGCCCACTATAAAGGGAAGGGATTAAAGGCAAGCATACTTTGCCACCTTTTGGTTTCCCAGGGCTCTTTTCTACTTACATAGCAAGCCTCTGTCTAAAGTTCTGGAAAGCCAGCTGCATCCCAGGACACTCTGGAAAGATAGGGCAGGGGTCTGGTCCCTCCACTCTCAAAGATGGCTTCCCATTCTCTACCATAGAACCCAGTCAGCTTTGAGGTGTGCCTCGAAAATAGACAGCTCCACCCAGATGCAATCTCAGCAATCTCCTCTGGTGTCTCCTTACAGCTGTTAGATGGTATGTTTCAGCAGCCCTCCTGATGGTCTGTCTCTTTTCTGTCTGTTCCTCTCCTTCTCCTTTTTCTGTGTGTCTGTCCTAGTGCAGTCCTCCTTATATAGCAGCAATGACACCACCAATTTTACAATCTTGGGCAAGTACCCTGCAATAATCCTTGCCACTAGGTTTGGACAGTTACCCTCTCTCTCCTCCCAAACCAAGCCGCCAAGTCAAGATTGGTTTAGTGATCTGGAGCGACATATGGCAATTCCCATTTGTCATCATCCTTTGTTCTCCTTTCAACTTTTTGGCAAAAACTAGTAATGTATCACAACTTCATAATTTTACTACCAACTGCCAGACTAAACATATTTTCTATTTCAGCTTATCATGGGGAATTAGATATGATGACCACCAAATCTGTATCATGTAGCACGGCGATGTGGCACCTTTCTGCCGTTTCCATAAAAAGCACAACAGTTATGAACATGTAAGTTATTAAGCATATCCCCAATTTCAATTTTCGCCCGCTCACCAACTCAAAGATTTTGTTACGCTCACCTGGTATCCACGAGGATGCTACTCAGCCCTGGTTGATTGATTTGTGCCTGCAACCCTCTCCCCGATCCCTGGTGGTGCCTTCAATTGAAGTCGGGCCTGAAAGCATAGGAGGACTGGATTCAAGATCAGGTAAGGTCTTCTCCCACCTCCCCTGGGTTCAACCCTATGGCCCTCTCCTCACCTTATTGTAATATTTGGCGTGCTCTCCGTCCTGCCTTTTTTGCAGTAGTGCATAGTCTTCAGTGGGCTTGGGCGACCGATTTACTTCACTGGTGCAAGAGTTTTTAAGGTAGGTCTTATTGCAGCAGTCTTTGTATGTTACTGTCCTTGCCTTCCTTTCTTTGTGGTTAATGTCTTTTCTTTACCCCCTAGGTGAGCGGGAGATTCGGCGTGTCGTGCTGGTTGGATTGAGCACCTGCCGGTATAGTAGAGCAATTAAACTGAAGGGGAGAAGGAGAATAGTGCAGTAGAAGTGAGAGAGAGGGAGGGGTGGGGAAGAGGAGGAGGGAAACACATGGGGTTAAGGGTGAGAATAGGGGGGAGGGGCAAGTGGAGGGAGATGATTAAGGAGATAAGGCAAAGGGGAAGGGGGCAAGAAGGTGGGAAGGGTTTCATGGTGGGGAATGGAGAAGGAGAGATTTGAGGTAAGTGCAGAATGAGGAAAAGGTAGAAATAGAGCGGAGTGAGAGAGGTAAGGAGTTCCAGTGCAGGGGGGCTAGGAGATGGAAGGAGCGGAAACGGGATGTGGCACAAGGGGAAGGAGGAACAGTGAGAAGAAAGTGGTTAGGAGAGTGAAGGGAGTGGGAAGTAGCTTAGAAAGAGAGGAGAGAGGAGAGATAAGCGGGAGCAAGATTGTGGAGAGATTTAAAGACTAGGCAGAGAAACTAAGGTGTACTTACTCTTGGTTTGTGGAATGAGCAGATTTCTTTGTAGTTGGTGTTTGTAGTTCAGATGTTGCTGTTTTCCAGGAGAGTGGTCTTCACTGCAATTGTAAAAGAAAGAAGTTAGTCATTTTGTGTGTTTATAGCAGTGAAGTTAATTGAGAGATTCATTTTTATGTCTTTGTAGTAGTATTCTTGTTTGATTTCTGAACATAGTCTATGCATGCAGTTTCATTTGACTATGTGCAGCCTTTATATTTCATTTATATTATGTTAGCTCAACATGCTTTGTAAATGAGTAGAATATTAAGTGTATGAAATTCACTTGGGTTTTTAAAGCTGTGTTATAGAATGTTAGGAGAAAGAAGAAATAATGTTACATTTATTTTGCTATTTTTATTAGCTAAAGGGCAGAAACTGTATAGAAAAGCATGGAATATATGTATTCGTGAAGCTGTGGGTAATAAAGTAGAAGGATGTGATTTACAGGTGGTGGTGTTATTGCAGCTGGGAGCATTTCAATGAAAGTGTCTATGTGTGTGAGTGTATGAAGATGCATGCCATTTTACTGGCTGTGTGTAATTTTATGATACACTACTAAGTGTTTTATCACAATTATATTGTTATTTCTTCCATCTTCTAATATTATAATTTTTTAGATAGTTGTTTGTGTAAAAAAAAAATATATAGCAGACAGTTTTGGTAGTGACAGTTGATTATAGCAGATGGAAAAAATGACAATAAGTTCATTTTATAGGCTATACAGATTAAGTGGCAGTTACTCTGTTTATATGCATTTATAAGAGTTGTGCATGTAATGTGCAGAAAATATGCATACCTGTAGTTTGTATTCATGCATATGGCTATGCATGCAGCGGCAAGTAGAAATCTTGGAGACTTGTAGAGTAGTTTTTGTAGTAGGTGCTTTCCAATGGTATGAGACGTGTACTCAGACTGATCAACAGTACATTTGAAGTGCTGAACTCTGATGATGGAGTTAGATGTAGAGGTCTTGGATGTGATTGGTGAATGGTTGGGTGACTGGTTAGCTGTATCCAATGAGGGAATGGCACAGAGAGTGAAGTGGAAATGGTAGAAGGGCTGTCCAAGTTACGATATGTCCATGGACATGGCAGTAGTCTGCGGACATCGCGTATTACATACAGGGATTTTGGGGTGGAGAGGCATGCAAATGAGAATGAGCAGAGCAACCGATTGGTCAGTAAAGTTTAGTGGGTGTGTTGTGTAAGGAGAGAGTTTGTCAGAAAGTCTTTTTCCTGAGAGAAGAACAGTTAGCTATGGCTGTGTGTTTCAGAAAACAGATTGTCTGGATTTTGGGAGATTCATGGATACATTGGTTGGAGGTGCATGCAGAATGCTGTGGAGTAGCTGCAGATCTTGGATTCCCTCATATGGAAGTGCACTGGCATGGAGTGTGTGGAATGAAGTGGCTGGACTTGGTACCTCTCTGTGCTAGTTTGGAGAAAGAGCTTCATCCAGACATAATTATAATTTATTGTGGAGGGAACAGTTTAGGACATGTGTCAGGAATTTCTTTGCAATTTGCGATGAAAGAAGGACTTGGGAAGGTCATGGACATATTTCCAAATTCCCAAGTAATATTTTCTCGTATTGCGCAGAGACAAATGTGGCTGTGTTCTTCTTCATTTGGTCCACAAATGGAGAAAGCAAGTCAAAATGTTAATAAGGCTGTTTGTGCCTATCTAAGAAATCTTGGCATGTCCTCTTTCCACAATGAAAATATTATGTTTCGTAGCACATATATTTTTCGCAGAGATTAGATCTTCCTTAGGTAATCAGATTTTTCTGAGAAATGTACAAAATGCATTGTGACCTTTTGTGGAATTACAGCTATCCATTTTGCAGTAGGTGTTGACTATTTCAAGTTTTTGAAACACAAAAAACTGCCACCAAAAGGCTCTTTTCAGAGCCACCACTTCCTCCCAGAGAAAAGTGCAATGGTTTTGATAGGGCAGCACCCCAACATTTTAGAAGTCCGCGGACTGTCCGCGGACTTCTAAAAAATGCACAGGGCCCTGCTATATTTATTTACCACTTCTATTTTTAGACTGTGAAAGGCGGCTCTGAAAAGAGCCTTTTTTTTGGGATTTTTGCTTTATATTTTGTTTGGTTTTTTACACACGACACACTAGGAGAGGAGGGGAAAGGAGTGTAAGGGGGACACCAACCACGGGGATAAGAAAGGGCAGGTGGAGAGAGGAAGATGTAAGGTGGGCCTTACTTAGGTAGTGGGCAGGTTTTCTCGTGCTCTGAGACCGTAGTCTCGAAAGCCCTTCAAAGTCTCTCCCCCTGCAGAGTACTGCGTCGCAGTACATACACAAAACTGTGACCCTCGAAAGGTAAGGGTCATCAGCATTATGAATGGCCTGTCAGGCAGCTGGAGGGATGCACTCTCCCACAGGAGTGTCTCTTGTGGTGAGAGGAGCGGAAACAGAGGATGTAGTAGAGGAACTCAACCTACTATGTTCCTCACAAGGTACAACCTTGCGAACGGCCCCACCATGGAACGACCTTAGGTGTCACTTCATAGTTGTCGTACCAAAGCTGTACGAAGCAGGCCTCCCGCGACTCAGCACCATTTTGCACTGGTTGCAGGTGACCTTGTTTGCACGTGCCTTGGGCATGTTACCATGAATGGTAAATAACCGCCACACACAAGACTCACTGCGAGGGCTGGTAGTAGAGACTTCCACTACCTCATCCTCGTCATCCTCTTCATCCTCCTCCTCTACATCCTACACCTGTTCCCTTCTTCAGGCCCTTTGGTAGGTGGTGGTGGTGGAGGGGGTTGGGGTGGTGCTGAGACATATGTAGCACCATCTGGAGCAGCAAGCATTGATAACATCAGGTCTGTTGGAAAGCAGCAGCAAGAGCAGAAAAATACGAGCCAAAGTAGACAATGCTTTGTCAAATAGCCAAAAGCACAATGAGGATGAGCTCTGGGGTGTGGCCTTTTATAGGGGTGCGTGTGTGCCCTTCATGGACACCCACGCTGTCCGCGGACAGATTGAACACCCAAAAAAGGCTCAAAAAGTTCCAAAAAGTATGTAGAAAGTCAGGGACATTGTCTGGGACATGTGCTATGGTGAATTTTTACTATAAAATACTGTGGATTGCCTGAAAAGGTACTTTCAAAATGTTCAGGGACCCGGAGGGTGTCAGCAATTCAGGACACATGCTCAGCGTGGGTGCGGTCACTTGATGGCGTCACAAACATGTCCGCGAAGGGAACGGGTGTCCGCAGGACACCAAATTCACGGGAATGGTCATGCGCATGCGCGCGGTGTTCTACGGACAGTGTTCGGGTCCTGAAACTAATTAAAAGTGCGACACAAGTGAGACGAACAGTTGCGGACAGGCGCGATGTTCGTAGAATTTGTGGGTGTAGTGCGCATGTGCGTAGATGTTCTTCAGGCAGTACGGACAGGTATAGTGTCCTCAGAACACCCCCATTTTCTTTAATTAAGGACATCCCCGGACACCGCGTGTGTTCTTAGAACAGATTTAACTTAACTGCGGACAACACAGACAGGTATAGTGTCCTCAGGACACCCCCATTTTGTTTATTTACGGACATCCCGGACACCAAGTGTGTTCTTAGAACAGTTTCAACTTGACTGCAGACATTACGGACAGGCATAGTGTCCTCAGGACACCTCCATTTTGTTTATTTACGGACATCCCAGACACCGCGTGTATTCTTAGAACAGTTTCAACTTGACTGCGGACATTACGGCAGGTATAGTGTCCTTAGGACACCCCCTTTTTGTTTATTTACGGACATCCCGGACACCGCGTGTGTTCTTAGAACAGTTTCAACTTTACTACGGACATTACGGACAGGTATAGTGTCCTTAGGACACCCCCATTTTGTTTATTTACGGACATCTCGGACATCACGTGTGTTCTTAGAACAGTTTCAACTTGACTGCGGACATTACGGACAGGTATAGTGTCCTTAGGACACCCCCATTTTGTTTATTTACGGACATCTCGGACACCACGTGTGTTCTTAGAACAGTTTCAACTTGACTGCGGACATTACGGACAGGTATGTGTCCTTAGGACACCCCCATTTTGTTTATTCACAGACATCCCAGACACCGCGTGTGTTCTTAGAACAGTTCCAACTTGACTTCGGACATTACGGACAGGTATAGTGTCCTTAGGACACCCCCATTTTGTTTACTTACGGACATCCCGCACCCGCGCTGTCCGCGGACACCCCAACTGCCTTTGAAAAAAAAAAGGACTGAATTCAAACACACATAATATTTTTTTTAAATTATATATAGATGTACAATTTATGAAAGAGAAGGGGAAGCAGAAACTGACACAAACACAGGGAAATTGGGGGTTTCAAGAGGATGGATAGGGGGAGATGAAGGGATGGAAGTCTCATCAAAACGTTTTTCTTTGTGGAGAGGGTTTGGGGATAAATGACTGGGATATGGAGAGGGGGGACAGGTACATGTGGGACAATGGTATTTAATTTTTTCTTTTATGTGGTCCTCCACAAAATCTTTCAAATGGTTGAAATTTGCCATGAGCATGTCCATTTTGTCTTCCATGCACTGGAGAGTCTTTTCCAATGTATCTTTTGGTCTACTATTTTCAAGGTTTTTATGGTCTGTTAAAAATATATATATATATATATATGTTAAGTGTACATAAAGTAATGCTTATTAATTTGGTTATATAGAGAAGTGTCTACCATTAGTATCACTATCTTCAGACATTTCCTCACGTGGGAAATTCTCCTCAAGCCTTCTAAAGTACTGGACATTTCTGTGAAAAAAAATATATATATTACTTTTATTGTATCTAATATAGAAATTTTAGAAATATATAAGAAAAATGAAGTTTACTTACTAGCTTCTGGTAAATTGTGTTCTTACTGGTCTGTAGATCTGCTGTTGCTCCTAGTTGTGCAGTTTCTGTGAGGTAATTATGTCGGAAGCATTTCTTTGTTGTTTTGGTATATTCCATTTTAGTACATATGGTATTTAAATGGATGGTTGATGTGTTAGATATATAGGTTCCACTTCTTATTTATTACTGCATATAATGTGTTTGTGTGCTGGGTTTTGAACTTGTGCAGTGTTCATATGGCAATATATAACAATTTAAGATACCCCCTGAGCTTTTGGGTATTGTTGCCGTTGTCCGCGTCCGTCCACGGACATACGCACAGTCTGCGGAGATCAAAAATCACTAGCTGGGGGTTCAGTATGTTCTATGTTACATGTATATAAAGTCAGGGACATTATGGTTAAGTTGCGCTACTAAAAACCTATGAAATTCAGTAAAAAACATTGTTAAAAGGACGTTATGGTTAAGTTGTGCTACTAAAAACCTTTGAAATTCAGTAAAAAAACATTAAAGGGACGAATGGTTCCAAGTAAAACTGAAAAACCCCTGAAATTCGCTAGTTATGGTAAGCTAAGCAACATGTGATGTCATCAGTGATGTCATCTTTGATGTCCTGGGTGTTAGTCTTAGCAGTGCAGGGTGGTGGCGCGAGTTATGGTTGCTTAGCTTACCATAACTAGCGGATTTCAGGGTTTTTTTGGTTTTACTTGGAACCATAACGTCCCTTTAACAAAGTTTTTTTACTGAATATATATATATATATATATATATATATATATATATATATATATATATATATATATATATATATATATATATATATATATATATATTACAAAGCCACAGTAGTGGCTGTGTAGTTATGGTAAAGTTGCTGTTTCCATAGGAAGAACACCTTTTGGGCGGCCTATAACTCCGCTCCTCCTGGACTAATCCTCACCAAACTTTGCAAAACAAGTATGTGGGCCACAATTTTTGGTGAGGATTCGTCTAGGGGGGGAGTTATAGGGGGGGTCCCAAAACATCTTTTTTTCCCATAGACTGAATGGGGAAAAACCTTGCGCACGGCTACAGACCAAACCGCTGGACAGATTTTCACCAAATTTGCAGCATGGGCTTGGTCCCGAAAGTGTGCTTTTGTTAATTTGGTGACAATCTGTCCAGTGGTTTCCTTAAAAACGATCAAAAAGTATGTGTTTACAAATTAGTGATATCTATGTCTGCTCCGCGGTGACACTTCCCTGTTCGCTCCGTGGAGAAGATTGTAATTGGCTGTTCCGTGGCGTGCTGCCCGTGACCATGTTGCGCTTTCACCGATTGGTTGTGGCACAGCGTGAAGTACGTCTTAATCTTTTGATACGTCCGCCATGTTTACTTTGTTTTCTGTTGAACGCGGACATCGCCGCTAATATACCTAAACGAAGAAGACACTAATGCACTGTTACACTTATGGAACACTGTTTTGAAGGGTGAGCGTTAATGAGACTTGGTAGTAGAAAGTGAACCATTGAAGTATTCTTGTTAGCACTATCATACAGTACAGTGAAACTTGCTACTCATTGTAGGAAATTAACTTACTGCGTCCATATTACAATACATAAACAACATTACTGCGGTCAGACTGGTGGGAATCTGAGGCAGCCACCTGCTATATTTCCTACACACAGCAGTTCCGCCCGTGTACGGGAGTAGCGGTTCTTATGATTAGCCGCTGATATGTTGTTGCAAAATGAGAATGTATTTGCATTTGCAGTGAAAGCCACTTCAATTTCTGTTTGAAATACAAGCTCGGTATGGCCGCTAATTTTTCGACAGCCATAAGGGGCAGTTGTTTTTTTACCTTGAGGTCCAGGGAAAGAGCAGAAAGAATGTAGGGAGTAGCAGTTACAAAACCATTTTGTTTGATAAGGTTATGCTTCAAAAACGTTTGCACCAACCATGAAGTATTAGTTACACTACTGTCTGACTGCAGCTAATGCAATGGAGCCGGTCCACATCATGTAAGTGTATTTTTCCCACCTATATACGAAATTGGCAGTACATTTTTAATTTGGGGGGACAAAATATTTTTTCCTACTGCATTACAAGGTTTAAGTGCCGTTGAATTTTTTTCCCAATTATGGACATTGCACATTGTCGCCGTTTGCAGGGTGCCAGTACATATACCCAAATTAAATTATTATTTAGTTGTAAAAGTATGTGTTACAACTTTGTTTTGTGCAGAGGTTGCGTATTGATATACATTTCATTTACGCTTCTCCCCTGAGATACTTCCTTTCCTATTGTGATTGTCACAGATTACAGCTGGCGAGTGACGCCTTTTTTAACCATCAAATGCAACTGCTAATTACTGCTTGTCTGTGCGTTATATTGCTCATTGTCGCCGTTTGTAGGGTGCCAGTACATTTCTCCCTATTTAAATCATTCTTTACTAATAAAAGTATGTGTTACAACTTTGTTTTGTGCAGAGGTTGCGTATTGATATACCTTTTATTTACGCTTTTCCCTTAGATACTTCATTCCCTATTGTGATTGTCATGGATTACAGCTGCCAAGTGACACCTTTTTTAACCATTAAATGCAACTGTTCATTACTGGTTATCTGTGCTTTATAATTGAGTGGGATGATCGTGTTGGACCTCTCCGTCCGTACGCTGCTGTCGCAAAAAGAAGTAACATTTCATCCTTTCTGGTGGTGTAGATCACAGCGGTTGACGTCGTTGTCATGATGCCTACCCCCGGAGCACCAGGACAGGCCCAGCACCCCCGGGAGCAGGCATCATGCCCTCGGGTAAAAGCCCAGCAGCCCCTAATAGGGGCTCTTTGGACTTTGTCCTGGCGCCTTTGGCGCCAGGCTCATGTCGGACATCAGTCCTGGCGCCACAGGCGCCAGGCTCATAAAAGAGGGTGTTTGGTGCACTTACCTGACGCAGACCATGCTGCATGAAGCCTCAAGCCAAATGAGGCTTAGGAGGGACTATTTTCTCAAAGGAACTATTTTACTTGGGTGGGGACCGTGGAAGAATACTTACCTGGAACTTCTTCCAAGGCTATTTAAACCACGCCCGGACTGCCACACGTGCTTCGCGTTGCTCTGCATCTAGCAGCTGAACGCTCACCGTGCCTGCTCCTGCATCTTGCCTCCAGCCACGCCCGCCTCGATCTTGGGATACCTGAAAGGAAGGAAGGGAAAAGAAAAGGTGAAAACCAAGAACTTAATCTAATTTCTTACCTGTCTCCGGAATCATCACGCCAGCGATCCTGAAGATAGACATTCTTTAAAAGCATTGCGCTACTTGTAGCAGCGCCGCGTATCACTCACCTGCCTCGTGGGCTCTTCACTATCCACCGCGACCTTCTGGGCATTCCGCCACATCTCTGCACCTGCAGGGTAGAAGAAGAGACAAAAGGTGAGCAGGAGGAACAAATGAGGAAAGCCTGATTTTCCGTCACAAGACTTACCTGGCCATATTTGACAGAACCACTCCTCATTTCGGGTCGGCGCCACTTCTTGGCCTGGTACCGCACCCCGGCCCCTAAGGGGAAAAAGGAAAGACATTACTAGAGGGATTCAAAGACATTTAAAGGGATCATTTTATCACAAACTCACCTGAGTTTATCTTCGGCAATATCCCTCGAAGCATCACTTCCACTCTGCACCTGAAAATAAGGACAGATCGCAGGTTAAGAAAAGCAAACAAAGAGAAGACTCTACTCTGGAACTTTTTAAACTGCATGCTTACAGCATTTCGCCTTCCTAAACCAGTGAAGTAACTGGTCAAATACGCGACCCTGCACCAGAAGCAGGATGGAGAGCTCATCCATTCAAACATTAAGGTGAGCTTTGATTGGGGATTTCGGAGGTGGTCAGAGAAGAGCAAAGGGGAGGTGGGAAGCAATCACAATACTCTGCAGTCAGTTAATCCCCTTTCTCCACCTACAGAAAGATTTTTCTACGGGCCAGACAAGCCAGATTTGGGGGTCCAGTTCAGTCGGTGTTTCGAATCCTGCGGATCACGCTTGAAGAGGTCACAGCAATCCAGACCAGGTCAGCGCCTCCGTGGGAGCCAGGTGAGCGTTACAGAACGCGAAGCCGCCCTACAAATTCCCACCCAGGCGCTATGGAAACTTCTGAGACTGATATGTTGGCCCAATTACTGGGGGAATCACGGGCCGAAGTACATGCCGCTCATCAAGAGACTAATGCCCTCAGGAGGGAACTAATCATATCTAAGGAACGAACTGATGACCTGGCTAGGCAGGTATTGCAAGGTCAAGCTGGGCAAACCCCTCTACATGGTTCCGGGGGGAATTCTGTTCCAGTGGCTTAAAGTAACTCTGTGCAAATCAATCTACCTGGAAATATGCCGCTGGCCCCACCTGAACGCTTTGCTGGGGACCCCAAACGGTTCACCGTATTCATGAATCAATGTCGTTTGCATTTCCTATGCAGACCTGGGGCCTTCCCTAATGACCAGACCAAGGTAGCTTTTGTGTTGTCATACCTTAGCGGCTGTGCTGCCGATTGGTCAGTACCACTGGTTACTCAAGATGACCCAATCCTCCGGGATTTCCAAGGATTTCAAGCAAGCATGGAGAGATTATTTGCTCGACATTCTCAGGGACAAGCTCTGGATGATGAACTTCTATCCCTGCGACAGGGCAACCAAGACCTCCTCTCCTATATAGCAACCTTTAACAGACTAATCGTGGAAACTGGATGGCCAGAAGATAAAAGAATCACATTATTCTATCGGGGTCTACGCGGAGAACTTAAAGATGTCTTGGCCCAAGTCATAAATCCGCCCCAAGAATGCACAGAATATATAGACTTACTGCTCCAATTGGATCACAGGCTCCAAAACCGAAAAGCGGATCGGTCCAAGTTTGAAACCCGGGTGTTGGTCAAGACCCACGTCACTCCCAAGGGTGCCGATGTCTCCGAGCCTATGCAAATTGGAGGGGTTAGAGGACCTTTAACCCAAAAGGAACGTGAAAGGAGGCGGCAGTTAAAATGATGTCTTTATTGTGGGACCTCTGGACACTTTCTACGAGATTGCCCGGCAAAACCGCCCAAGAAGGTGGTAGGAGCTGCTGATAAAAACCATGAAGACTCTGTTTCGGGAAACGACTCCGCCCGACAAGCGTAGGGGTCCGCTTGCCGAGCTTGAAAACTAACTCTCAGACCTCGCATTTCATTGTGCCAATGGTTCTCGTAGATCCGGAACAGCCTAAGCGGTTGCATGCAATAAAGGCATACATCGATAGTGGGGCTATAGGAAACTATGTGGATCGTGAATTGGTCTCTAGGATTAACCTCCCTCTGCGTCCAAAAACCAGCAAAGATGTCATCACCACAGTCGATGGAACTGAAATTACCTCAGGACCGGTAACACATTCCACTACTGAGGTGACTCTTATTGGTCCGGACGGCCATCGGGAGGCAGTTGTGTTTGACGTAATCAAGGCCCCACAGTTTCAGGTTATTCTTGGAATTCCTTGGTTAGAGACACATAATCCTAGAATTGATTGGCGAGCAAAGAGAATAACCTTCCCGGATTGTGCACAAACCTGCTACCCAGAAAATCTGAAGATTAGTCTAGCATCTGTAACCTCTGTCTCCATGCAACTACCTCCGGAATACCAAGACTTTCAGGACGTCTTCCAAAAGGAACAGGCCAACACGTTACCCCCCCACAGATCGTACGATTGCCAAATCGATCTGGTGCCTGGTGCACAACCCTCTTGTAGCAGGATTTATGCCCTTACTGAACCTGAGAACCGGCATTTGAGACAATATTTAGATCAATACCTAGCCAATGGTTTCATTCGCCCGTCAAAGTCCCCGGCATCCTCGGCTTTGTTCTTCGTGCCCAAAAAAGAAGGCGACCTTAGAACTTGTACCGACTACCGCGCATTGAACCAGATAACGGTTAAAAACCGTTACCCTCTGCCTTTGATCCCTGAACTCCTTGACTAGGTGAAGGACGCTTGCGTATACACCAAGTTAGATCTCCGGGGGGCTTATCATCTGGTGCGAATAAAAGACGGCGACGAATGGAAAACGGCCTTCCGTACAAAATATGGTTTATTCGAATACCAGGTGATGCCTTTTGGGTTGTGCAACGCGCTTGCTGCCTTCCAATTCTTCATGAACGATGTTCTTCGGGAACTTATCGATGTTTGTGTTGTCGTATATATCGATGACATTCTTGTGTACTCCTCTTCGGAATCTGATCACAGAAAGCATGTCCGGGCCGTCCTTGAGAAATTGCGCCAGCACAAACTGTTTGCTAAGCTGGAAAAGTGTGTTTTCCATACCACCGAGATGGAATTTCTTGGATTCATCCTGACACCTAATGGGGTCCGAATGGACTCACGGAAAGTGGAGGCAATCCTCAAATGGCCATCTCCTAGCTCGGTAAAAGGGGTCCAAAGCATGCTTGGTTTTGCCTATTTTTATCGCAGATTTATTCCGGAATTTTCACGTGTAGTACAACCCATCATTGCACTTTTGCGGAAAAATAAACGTTTCGAATGGACCAAGGAAGCCGAACAGGCCTTTCAGGAATTGAAAGCTAAATACACGTCTGCACCTATTTTGAAGCACCCGCGTCCCGATCTCCCATACATAGTCAAAACTGACGTGTCCAGTTTAGCCATGGGAGCTGTCCTGTCTCAGAGAGACCCTGAACCAACCAACTGCATCCTGTAGCATTTTGGTCCAGAAAGTTCTCACCCCCTGAGGTAAATTATGCAATTACTGATAAGGAATTATTAGCCATTAAGTCCGCCTTTAAGGCTTGGCGGCATTATCTTCTTGCCGTCAGGCACACCATCACCGTGATCACTGATCACCGAAATGTACAATATTTAAAGACTGCCAAGGCTCAATCATCACGTCAGCTCCGATGGGCTTTGTTCTTTGCTGAGTTTGATTTCGTAATCACTTACCGTCCCGGCTGTAAGAATGGCAAAGCAGACGCACTATCTAGAATAGGAATGGGAGAAATAGACACTAATTCAGAACCTGTGCCGATCATTCCCGAACAAAGAATTTTGGGATTAACCTCCTTACAAACCTTTGAAGACATTCAAGCACGAGTAAAACAACTCCTGGACTCTACCGCCTTGCAGGATTGGATCCAAAGGGGGTCTTACTTTTCGGTCAACGATGGCCTACCTTACTTCCAAGGACGCTTATTTCTGCCAGAAAAGGAATTACAACAACTGGTTATTTCCCGTCATCATGATACCCTGATGTTAGGACATCCTGGCATTGCCAAAACTGAGGAAAAAATTAAACGACAATTCTGGTGGCCTTCCTGGCGAAAGGATATTAAATCCTTCGTGATGTCCTGTGGAGTTTGCGCCCAAAACAAAGGCCAAAAGACAAAACCCACCAGTCTTCTTCAGCCTTTAGACATTCCACCAGCGCCTTGGCACACCTTGTCACTAGATTTTATCACGGACCTGTCCCCTTGTAATGGATACAATACTATTCTGGTTGTGGTGGATCTATTTTCTAAAATGGCTCATTTTATTCCGTTGAAAGTATTACCTCCAGCTTCTGTCCTTGCTAAGGAATTCCTCGAAAATATCATCCGCTTGCATGGATTCCCGTCCATATTAGTCTCCGACCGGGAAAACCAGCTTATTTCACATTTTTGGAAAAGGTGTTGTCAACTGGTACAAATCGACGTAAAACTCTCAATCAGCCATCACTCACAGACCGATGGTCAGACGGAGAGAACGAACCAGACCATTGAACAATACCTACGGTGTATGTTGCACCAATCGGAGGGTAATTGGAAAGATTTGTTATGGGTGGCGGAATATGCATACAATAACTCGGTGCACTCTGGAACTGGACAAAGCCCCTTTTACACCGTATATGGACATCACCCTCGTACTTCAGACCTGGACTCTCCTCTGAGCCTTGAAATGAACGCAGTAGACCATTTCCATTACACTATAACTCAAGCATTCAAGAATGCAACCGCCCATTTGCAACAAGCGAAAGAAAAATACAAGAAAAATGCAGATCTGCATCGGAAGGAGGCGCCTTCATACCAAACAGAAGACCAAGTATGGTTGGCTACCAAACATTTATTACTCAAGGGACCTAGAACTTTTAATCCAAGGTATTTGGGCCCTTATTCGATCAAAGCTATCATTAATCCAGTGGCAGTCAAGCTCGATCTGCCAGCTCACATGCAGATTCATCCCGTTTTTCATGTGTCACTTTTGAAACCAGTGCAACCAGGAACCAGATTAATAAAGCCACCAGAACCAATTCAGATAGATGGGGAGCCTGAATTCGAGGTGAAGAACATTTTGGATTCTAAAATTTCAAAATCAAAACTTTTCTATCTAATTGATTGGAAAGGGTACGGACCTCAGGAAAGGTCTTGGGAACCCAGCGACCACGTACATGCACCTCGGCAGGTAAAAAGTTCCATCGGGATTTCCCAAACAAACCGAAACCTCCAGAGGGAAGGACCTTGGGAGGGGCCTTGGGGGGGAGTGCTGTCATGATGCCTACCCCCGGAGCACTAGGACAGGCCCAGCACACCCGGGAGCAGGCATCATGCCCTCGGGTAAAAGCCCAGCGGCCCCTAATAGGGGCTCTTTGGACTTTGTCCTGGCGCCTTTGGCGCTAGGCTCATGTCGGACATCAGTCCTGGCGCCATAGGCGCCAGGCTCATAAAAGAGGGTGTTTGGTGCACTTACCTGACGCAGACCATGCTGCATGAAGCCTCAAGCCAAATGAGGCTTAGGAGGGACTATTTTCTCAAAGGAACTATTTTACTTGGGTGGGGACTGTGGAAGAATACTTACCTGGAACTTCTTCCAAGGCTATTTAAACCACGCCCGGACTGCCACACGTGCTTCGCGTTGCTCTGCATCTAGCAGCTGAACGCTTACCTGCCTGCTCCTGCATCTTGCCTCCAGCCACGCCCGCCTCGATCTTGGGATACCTGAAAGGAAGGAAGGGAAGAGAAAAGGTGAAAACCAAGAACTTAATCTAATTTCTTACCTGTCTCCGGAATCATCACGCCAGCGATCCTGAAGATAGACATTCTTTAAAAGCATTGCGCTACTTGTAGCAGCGCCGCGCATCACTCACCTGCCTCGTGGGGTCTTCACTATCCACCGCGACCTTGTGGGCATTCCGACACATCTCTGCACCTGCAGGGGAGAAGAAGAGACAAAAGGTGAGCAGGAGGAACAAATGAGGAAAGCCTGATTTTCCGTCACAGTTTAGTTTAGTTTAGTTTATTCATTTGTATTGCGCACCAGACCCGAGGGTATGAGGGCGCATGAGCAGCAAGGTGATTCAAAGCTTGGTTACAGGATGCTTATACTTTACATTACATAATTATACTTTACATTACATAGTTACAGTGTGACGATGAAGGAACATGTGTACAGTTTGGCAGGAGAGAATGCAGTAGATGTATTTAAAGAATTACAAATATATACAAGTTTAGTATTACAAATTTACAGATTCTCTTAAAGCATGCAACGCGGAGAGCAGCTGTGTGGTGTTAGAGGTGTTAGTGGTTCGTGTTCTTTAACCAATGGATGTAGTTGCGTCTAAAAAGTGAGTAAGGTTGAGGAGTTCTGAGCGATGGTGGTAGGGAGTTCCAGAGTTGAGGTGCTTTCACCTGGAAGCTGTTGCCACCCATTTTAGTGCGTTTAAACCTGGGGACGGTGAGCAGATTAGCATTGGAGGTTCTGGTGGGTCTGATGGGGCTGTGTTTGCATATTCTGTCTGCCAGATAGCGTGGGGCAGCATTATTCACGCATTTGTGGGTGAGCGATGCTACTTTAAGCAGGATTTTGTCTGTTGTGCTGAGCCAGTTATGGGATTTCCTGATATTGGAAATGTGTTCCCTCCTGGGAATATTGAGTGCTGCCCTAAGGGCGTTGTTTTGTAGCGTCTGAATTTTGTTGGTGATTTCTTTGGTGGCTCCTATGTAGAGGGCGTTACAATAGTCCAGTTTGGATAATACCAATGCTCTGGCTAGTGTAGTGCAGCTGTGGGTGGAGAGGAAGGGTTTGGCTGCTCTTATGAGCTTACATGTGTAGGCCGTAGAGGATGCCATCGAGCTAACCTGTTTGTGGAAGGTTAGGGAGGAGTCGAGGTATATTCCTAGGGTTTTTACTTCTTTCGAAACCTTGATTAGGTTCCCATCTATGATGAAGTTGGCATAATTGTGGTCGAGTTTGGTTAGGTTGGACGTAGAACCAAGGATGATGAGTTCAGTTTTGTCATCATTCAGGCATAGACTGTGCAAAGCCATCCATGCCTGGATGATGAGATACACCCTGTTCACCAAGGCCAAATCCTGGTTGTAATCTCCCGTCAACGGGATGAGGATCTGTGTATCATCGGCGTAGTTAGTGTAGGTGATACCCAGGCCATCTAGATCATCAAACAGGGGCTTTGTGAACACGTTGTACAGAGTGGGGGAGACGCACGAGCCCTGTGGGACTCCACATGTAATGGGGATGGGTTCGGCGGCGGCAGAGGAGGAGAAGACTCGCATGGATCTGTTGTTGAGGAATGACTCAATCCAACTGATGGCTTCTTGTGAAAAGTGGGCAGCTGAGTCTAAATGATTACATAGAATTTTATGGTCAACTAGGTCAAACGCTGCAGAGAGGTCTAGCAGGAGTAGTAATGCAGTTTTCCCGTTATCTCTAAGGACGTCTATTTGGGCTTTCAGATCTATCAGGGCTGTTTCAGTTCCATGTTGGGGTCTGAAGCCGGATTGTCTTATTTCTAGAAGGTGGTTTGTTTCAAGATACTTTTGAATTTGTTGGTATGCTGTCTTGTCTAGTATCTTGAGCAGGAATGGGACGGTGGTAATCGGTCTGTAGTTGGTTGGGATGGACGGGTCAAGGGAGGGTTTTTTGAGGAGAGGGAGGACCCAGGACTCTTTAAGGTTACTGGGGACTGTTCCTGAGGAGAAAGAGGCATTGATGAGTCTGGTGATGAATGGCGAGAGGTCTCGTGCCGCGTCTTTAATGATTTGTGGGGGGCAGAGGTCACCTTTGCAGTTGGAGGGTTTAAGAATTATTTTTTCTACTTCGAGGGAAGAGACTTTGGAAAAGCTGAAGCGAGCAGAGTTAGGTGTGTGGTGTGAGGGTGGAGGGCTCGAGTGGGCGTTGATGGGGTTGGTAAGATTGGTGAGGGAGTCTTTCTTATTTTTAATTTTTGTTTGAAGGCCAGTGACTTTGTTGTTTAGTGCATTTTGGATACTGGTGCACCATTGTTTGTTTTTAACGCAAGTATCTGGGATTGTTACCGGGGTTTCCAATTCTTTCAGGATAGTAAATAATTCTCTGGAGCTGGAGTTGGATTGGGAGATTCTCTGGTTATAGGATTCTTGTTTGGCCGCTATGATTTCTTTTTTATAGTTGGCCGTTATTTTGTTAAGCAATAGTTTGTTGTGGTCAGTCGGAGATTGTCTCCAGACTTGTTCCAGTTTACTCTTTTCCAATCTAAGGGTTTTAAGATGGCTGGAGAACCATTGGTTATGGTGCTTTTTTGGTTTGGATTTTCTAAGTTTCAATGGTGCAATGGCGTCTAAGGCTATGCGCATGGTGTTGTTACAGCCTTCTACGAGGTCATAGGGATTAGAGTCTTGGAGTTGGCTTAGTGTAGGAAGAATGAGTGGGATCAGTTTTTCTACTGTAATATTTTTTTTGCTTCTCGTGTGGATGGCTGGGGCTAGTGCCATGTTGGTTGTAGGGCTTGAGGCCTCAAGTGAGAAGGAGAGGAGGTGGTGGTCGGTCCAGGATTGGGGAGTGTTGTTAGTGATCGATACGGCACAGTTATAGTCTGCTATCCAATCAAGGGTTCTCCCTTTGTTATGGGTGGGGCTGGTTACTTTTTGTGTGAAGCCTAGTTCAGACAGGGTGTTACTGATGAGAGTGGCTTGATTGTCTTTGGGGTCTTTGTAGCCTAAATTGAAGTCTCCTAAGAGAAGGCATTGTGAGGAGTTTTTTAGGTTGTCGGTAAGGATGGCATTGAGGTCTTCCTCGAAAGATCCCGGGGGTCCGGGCGGTCTGTATATTAAGTGAATGGATATTGTTTGGGAGTTAGCGATGGGTAGTTTGGCTGTAAGTGATTCACATGATGGGAGGTGTGTGGCGGAGTTGAGTCTGATGTTAAGGTGGGTCTTGGCAATGATGGCCAAACCACCGCCTTTAGCTTCAGTTCTGTCCGCTCGGATGATGGTGTAGTCAGTGGAGATGGCTAGCGAAAGGGCTGGGCCTGCGGCTGCATGAAGCCAGGACTCTGTTATGGCTAGGAAGTCTAGATCTTCAGCTAAAATGAGATCAGCGATGTCCGTGGCATGGGCAATCATGGAGCGTGCGTTGATGAGGGCACCTTTTATAGGTAGGGTTTTGGCTTTGGCAGGGGTGGGGGTGGTAGCTGTGCTGAGCGCTCTATTGTTGATTGTAGTGGAGTTGACGGGTTTAGGTTCGGGTTTTTTTAGCATAAGGTTAGCGCAGGAGCTAATGGATGTTCGGTGTGTGAGTATGGATTGTGTGGAGTCCCTGGCTCTAGGCTCGTGTATTTTGGGAAGTCTGGATCGTAATCTGGTCAGCCTGTCCGAAAGGCATGGGGGAGCGAGTAGGGTAAGCATGATTGTGGTGCTTGGCTCTGTGAGGGTGGGTGATGCGGTGCCTAGGCTGGTCAAGTTAAGGGGTGAGCTGGGCAGGCATGCGGAATTGGTGATGTGGAGAATGGTTCTCAGTAGTATAGAGTAAAGGCCCGGGAGGAACATTGTGTGAGGGGGGTAAGGTGCAGTGTGTGTCCTGTCTAGGGTCGAAATCTAGCAGTGGACAGTGCGGCCTGCTTGGAGTAGCCGAATACTACCTAATCCATGTAGTGCAAGGTTGCAGATTGGCATCTGACTCAGGTACAGGTAAGCAAAGTGGTCATAGTAAGCGTTTGTCAATTAGCACAGCATTAGGTTTAGAATTGCGCCAGTGTACCAATTAACATCTTGGATCAGAGTAGCATGTATTCAGAATAGCGCCTGGAATGGGAATAGCACCTAGGTTCAGAGTAACACTTAGTTCAAGATAACACCTAGAATCAGAATAACCCCTAACTACAGAATAGCACTTAGAGCAGATTAAGCACAACATTGAGTTTAGTGGCTATAAAAGTATGTTGAGCGGGGACACATTGGGCTGCAGGTCAACAGATCTAGAGGCAATTGGTGAGCAGATCAGCAGAACAGAGCAGATGGTCACAATGCGGTTAAAAATGGCAACTAGAATTGCATAGGGTAGCCGAGCAGCAGTGAGGCACAGTGCAGTTATAGTTACAGGGATGACTAGCGACACAATAGTCTAAATACGACTGAGCACCTATGTACTGGAAATGGCAGCAACTTTGGGCACAGATACAGCATGCAATAAGGCCTGAGTGCACGAGAGTGGCAATAAGTAGCTTGTGGTAACAAAGCCTTTTCCAGAGTCTAGGCAGTTCAATTTAAAAGCGAAGTGGCGTTTACCGTTGAGGTTGGTCTGGAATCCAGCAGGGGGTCCGGGAGAACGGCGAGGAAGGCTGAGGACAGGTGAAGACAGGTATTGGCCTTATTATCCTGGGCCTTGCTGGGAGTGGGCCGGCTTCGCCTACCGGCTGGCGATAGGCTGCTTAAGGTGGCTCAATGGCCAATCGGATGCGAGGACAGTCGGATGTGCTCATTTAGGCACTGGGGTTCCTTGAGACATGGCGGGCGGCCACAGGATTTACCTGGCCATATTTGACGGAACCACTCCTCATTTCGGGTCGGTGCCACTTCTTGGCCTGGTACCGCACCCCGCGCCCCTAAGGGGAAAAAAGAAAGACATTACTAGAGGAATTCAAAGACATTTAAAGGGATCATTTTATCACGAACTCACCTGAGTTTATCTCCGGCAATATCCCTCGAAGCATCACTTCCACTCTGCACCCGAAAATAAGGACAGATCGCAGGTTAAGAAAAGCAAACAAAGAGAAGACTCTACTCTGGAACTTTTTAAACTGCATACTTACGGCATTTCGCCTTCCGAAACCAGTGAAGTAACTAGTCAAATACGCGCCCCTGCACCAGAAGCAGGATGGAGAGCTCATCCATTCAAACATTAAGGTGAGCCTTGATTGGGGATTTCGGAGGTGGTCAGAGAAGAACAAAGGGGGGGTGGGAAGCAATCACAATACTCTGCAGTCAGTTAATCCCCTTTCTCCACCTACAGAAAGATTTTTCTACGGGCCAGACAAGCCAGATTTGGGGGTCCAGTTCAGTCAGTGTTTCGAATCCTGCGCATCATGCTTGAAGAGGTCACAGCAATCCAGACCAGGTCAGCGCCTCCGTGGGAGCCAGGTGAGCGTTACAGTCGTCTTGCACATGAATGTGGGAGGAAAACGACTATTGTGGCGGCAACGCTCACTTTCTGTGTGTGAAAGAAACCAATGTGCCCACTACCATTTTTATTGTCGACGAAAGACAGAAATGTACTACTTGCATGGAAATGTGCATAGGGCAATCATTTTGCACATTTCATTGTGAAACACAACTACTTTACTAATTGCTTAGGGCAATGATTTCGCTTCGTTTATTGTGAAATAAAATTACTGTACTAATTATGAAATGTCAGTGTTTTTTTTACAAATTTACTCTCTGCTTTCACATTGTGGCATGCTACGTTGCATGTTGTAATGTATTCTTTTGTAGGTGCTACATCACGGCACGTACATCAATATGGACGCATTTGTTGAAGCTGCCAAGGAACGTTATGGAGAAAGGTACTGCATACCCCATCTGCTTTGGCTACGGGAGGGTCAGGCCCATATCATATGCTTTAGTGCCATCAGGCCAATTTCTGTCATCGTCAGACCAATTTTTGTCACCCAGATGCGCTATTAACCAACATTAGTTCAGAATACTTGCTATCTTCTTAAAAGCGGGAAAATGAGGTAAGGTGCACTGAAAGTGTTTGGTGCACAGAAATGTTTTTAAAATAATACATGGTTACACCCTCCCAATACACATATCTTCACACCTTTCGACCTGTGCCACTTATGAAATTATGTGTCGAACGGTGAGTGGTAATAGTGTTGCTTCCACTACTTCTAACGTCATTGCGCTTCTCATCACAGAGTTTGTTTCAGATTTTATGTAACCGTAAGTAGAGTACTCCTTTGTGTTTTGTAGGCACATTATTACAGAAAAAAATGTGTACAGTTACAACACATGTAAGTAAAGGTCATTGCCAACATCCGAAAAGGTTTATGTTGTGTATGTGATAGTGTTTTGATGTTTAACAAGTGTACTCATGTACATAACAAATCAACGGTACAGCTTCTGTCTCTGAGGGGTAACATATATGTATCGTTAGTGGCCACAATTTCGGGGATGTGGCTACTGGCTATTATTGGAAGGGACAAAACATTGCATTGAGGTCGCCATGTCCACCAGGGACTGCCTTTCTGGTAAAGGTGTTGCTTATAACCATACATTTCTCAAGGAACACAAATGTGGTGCTGCCTTTACTGTCACACAGTTTCATTTTTGCTTTCTGTAGCCTGCAATGGAAAGCGAAGAAGGTTTTCTATCCAACACCCCTATTCCCTTTCTATGGTGGCCATCTTAAAAAAGGATTTGTTTTCTTCAGCTGGGAATGCCAGAGGCGTTCCGGTTGAAGACAAAAAATCCTCTTTCTTGGTAGCACGGGTTACTGCTGTAAAATATCGATTGCTTTTGGCATTAATCCCCCACTCTTTGGGGAGGAATGGGGGTTAATGATCCAGATACATCGGTATGCACTCTTACTTATATTGTGTTGCATGCTTGCCTTGTGGAGTTCTGTGCCGGAAATTTTCCATTTTCAAGTTCGTACAAGAATATACAATGTACTTCTCCACTATCACCCAGTTACACATGTCATTGTGAAGTGCGTATGACTTTTCAAACATGTCCCCATGCTGTGCGCCAGCATATGATAATGTGGAATTCTCTGAAAGGTGGGCAGTTACTTCAAATGTTCCTTTACAGTAGTATGCTTATGTGTTACTATTACCTGATAAATGTAGTACAACATATTTGTTAACGTACTGTTATGATGTATTTACACTACTAAAAACCTATGGTATTCAGTTAAAAAAACTTTGTTAAAGGAACGTTACGCTTACGTTGCTCTCCCAAAAACCTGCACAATTCACTACAAAAAAAATGTTTGCCCTCCCCATTATGGTTCAAATTAAAAACGAAAAACCCCTGAAATTCGTTAGTTATGGCAGACTGAGCTCCCATACTTGCCATCACCACTGTGCACTGCTAACAGTCACACCCAGAACATGAAAGATGTATCTCAAATGTAACTGATGACATCACTGACCACATCACATGTTTAGCCCCTTTGTTTTCGTTCCCTGCTATATATATATATATATATATATATATATATATATATATATATATATATATATATATATATATATGTACATTCGGTAAAAAAAACCTTTGTTAAAGGGATGTTACACTTCACAGTGAAACCAAAAAACACTGCACATTCCCCCATTATGGTAATCTCAGCAACCATAACTCGCAGCATCTACATGCATTGCTAAGACTAACACCCAGGACATCAAAGATGACATCACAAATATCATTGATGACATCAATTTGGTTTTGAAGGTGAGGTCACTGTTAGAACATGGTAAAGCTTTTCATGTGTGATTGGAGATGGTGTAGTGAAAAGTCGTGCTGTGTGGGCACTGGGTGCAGTGTTTGCGTACTGTCAGTATGGAGGAGGGTATGGTTGAAGTGCAGTTTATATGTGCTTGGATAGTGTGCTGTGTGCAGATTGCTTGGCGTAGGGGCAATGCTGTGAACATTTTGTGGTTAGGTTGGCAGTAGCACAATACTTTCTGTGTGGAAGTGGGTACGACCATAGTATGTGAATGAAAGGGTGTAGGGGTGCCAGAGACAATGTGCGTATGTGCATAGTGGTGGTTGGTGACATGCTGACATGCATGGTTGCATTACAGTGCGGGGAATGTGTGCAAGGAGAACACCCACTGCAGAAATGCAGATTTGACAGTGCATCAGGCACAGGACAGGGATCTTTGGAGAATGGGTGTGGAGCACATTGTAGACATGCTACAGCAGCACAAGTGAGTTGAGAAGCGTGTCTTGTGCGTTCCATGGTTGTGGTGATAGTTGCAACATGCTACAGTATTTGGTCGATGGCAGGAGATGGTGCAGTGAGAAGTTGTGCAGTGTGGCCACAGGTTGCAGTGTTTATATAATGTAAGTATGGAAGAAGGTGTGATTGAAGTGCAGCTCATAGGAGCAGGGTGGTAATCATTGGAGAATGGGTGTGGAGCACATTGTAGATGTGCTGCAGCAGCACAAGTGTGTTGGAAAGCATGTATTGTACATTCCATGGTTGTGGCGATAGTTGCAACATGCTACAGTATTTGGTGTACGGCAGGAGATGGTGCAGTGAGAAGTTGTGCAGTGTGGCCACAGGGTGAAGTGTTTATATAATGTGAATATGGAAGAGGGTATGGTTGAAGTGCAGTTTATATGTGTTTGGTCACTCTGCTGTGTGCAGATTTATTGAAGTAGGCCCAATGTTGTGAAGATGTTGTGCTTAGGTTGCCAGTGACACAATACTTTGTGAATGGCAATGGGTAGGGGTGCTGCAGGCTGTGGTATGTTTGTGGATTCTGCTAATTGTGACACGTTTTCATGAATGGGTGTTTTATGGTGTGGGGGAGTTGGGTAGAAGTGCCGCTACGTATGTTACATTTTTGCATAATGTTAGCTGCCCACATGGTCGCATGCATGGATCCATAGTGTTGTGGGGGGTGTGAGCAAGGGCTGCACTGTTTTGTACATGGCCAAAGGTGTGGTGGGTGCGCCTCAGGATCTTTGTGGCTGCTGCAATCATTCATTCTTTACTAGAAGTTTCTGGTGGAGGGGCTTTGGAATCAAATGGAAGGTGCACTGAGAGTGTGTAATGGTAAATATGGAGTGGTGTACAGAAATTATAGTGTGCAATGCAGAGGTTTTGTATGTGATTTCTGCATGCGTGTTTGAATATTTGACAGCACCCAATGAGGGAGTGCTGCAAAAATGCCAGTGCAAAGGGAAGAAGTATTGTGTCTGCTTTACTGGGCCGTGGCCCTCACTGTAGATGGAAAAGCGCACATACCACATCCTGCCATTATGAGCATGGTGGCCATGGAAATGGAATTGTGGGAAGTAGGCAATCAGGTGTTTAGGATGTGGTTGACCGGAAGGGGCGGAACCATTTTTTCCCAATACTGTGTCATGAGGTTGTTCGAGATGGAGAGACGCACAGTGCTTATCGTCGGTGATACCTTTGTACGCCATCTGCGCAGGTGTTGTGTGCAAACAGGCGTTGCTGCTAATTTCGGTTTGGAAGGAGTGGACACTTTCTGGGGCTGTTAGGGTGATTGCAGTTTTGGCGGTATGGTTCGCCTTTGCAGGTGGCTTGGGATCCAGTATACACCAGAGCTGATAATTCACACTAACCCTGCACCTTAACCGGTGCATAACATCAGCCTTCTTTCTCCTCCAAGGTGCAAAGAACGTGTGAGTTATTTGACAGACCGGTGGTCATTTTCTTAATATTGAACTCCGAGACTGTGTGATCTTGGGCAGTTTTCTGTGTTGGAGTTTGTTAATCTGTAAAAAATTATTGCAACTCGCAATGAGAGTTGTTGGCGAATACTCCTTTTCCCCAGCTCCTTGGCTGTCCCCTTTTACCTGCCAACAGTTCTCAGAACCTGTTTGGAGAAAGGACACCCCCTCCGTTTCACTTCTGTTTGGCTCACATGTTTTGGGGTTGAATAATTTCTGGGTTTGGGTCGGTCTCCATTCTTACCCTGTCCCACTCAGGGTCTTTTGGGACCTATTTTTCTTTGGGAGGGATGCCCCCATTTTTGAAGGAGAAGGTCTGCTTATCTGAATCCTCCAGACCATAATCCGGAGTTCCTCACAAAGTGAGTTCTTCCTTGGCCTCTCTCACTTACCCTTTGCTCTTTCGGTTCTAATGTTTTTGTGGCAGAAGAGACTATCACAGGCTGAGAGGTTTTTAGGGGCTCTGTTTGGGTGAGAAAGGAAGCTTCCTCCAAGTCTTAGCATCTCCCCTCCAACCGGGACCCCTTCTCCGGAACCTGTGGTTTGTTGGAGTTTTCCTCCCATCATTTCCCCCCGTGATGCATCAGACCTGGATGATGGGGAATTCTGGGAAGCAGTGTTAGGTTGAGAGTTGGACTGAGCCCTCAGCATGCTCCCCAGATCATTGGTCAGTTTCTGGACCTGTCACTCCAGTTGCAAGACCTTGTATGGGCTGTAGGGAGGTCTCAAGTCGTTGCTCTTCTGCTCCCGACAGGGGTAACTGTCCCTTCTCTCGGAGTAGCTCAGGTACTGCAAATTCCCCCCATCGTTTTCCATCCTGAATCTCCCTTCTCCTGGGTTCAGGGATCTATTGTCCTGGAACCGGGGAGAGAGAGGAGGATTGTTTTGGAAGTTCTGGTTTGTGGGATATCTGGGGGGAAAGTTCAAATTGGGAGGTGGAGTGATGTTTCTCTCCTGACAGAAGTTTGGAGGGAAGTTTCCCAGGGCAGTACTTACCTGATTTGTTCCCCCTCGGGCCGGGGGAGTATATACATACCCCAGGATTGGTTTAATACCCTTGTACCTAGGACCTATATAGGTGGCAATGTCAGAAGGATCATTGTTCTGGGCCCCCCCTGACTACCATTCGATTGGGCAGGGTTGGGGGGGTCCCTTCTGCTTTCCATTTTGCTTTTTTAGCTCCCCCATCTTCAGATCCAACGGAGGGGTGGTTTTTACCTCTGTCACCTTTGCAGCAGCAGAGGTGTTAGATGGTTTGGGGGTTTGGAAAGTATTTATACTCTCAGCAGGCTTTTTGACCTCAGAAATCCTGGTGGCTTGTTCAATCACCCAATCCAGGGTCCTATGATCGTGAAAGTCACGCACCAACTGAGTCATTATATATTTGTGGAGAGCATGGAAATATGTAGTTATGAACGCCCTACTATTTGTGTTCACCCACCTGGAGGTCTGAGCAATTCCGGGCTTTAGCTCTTGCACAAACTCCCTAGGTGCCTGATCTTCCCCACAACGCAAGTTATATGCAGCCTTACGGGCCTCTTGTGTGTTTCTATGGGTGGAACATTTTTCCATTATGGCCACCTCATAGGTGGACCATTTATGATGATCCTTGTCCTCCAGGTCTGCACAGAAACGAGTACTCAGTTGAGAACGTCCATTTAGCAAATGCTATACAATTCACATAATTCCTGATCTGGAATGATGCCATCATCTGCTCATAAAGTTCCAGGTGCTCCCATACCAGATACTTGCCATTCTTGTGGTATTTGGTCACAAAGCTCTTTATGGCCATGATTTGTCTTATTGGGTCTTTCACAAAACCTTTGCTCTGCTTCACTGTCTTTTTCTTCCTATTCACCCAAGACCATTCATCTTCTGACTCAGAACTGCTACCGGTGTTCCCTTCCCTGTCTTCTAGGCACTCCCTGTTTCTATGAGACTGGGAATATCTCCCAGAACCACAGTGTCTGGACTCATCTTGCCTGGACCAAAGTGCACTCTCAGGGTCACTCTCCCGGAGTTCCTTTCAGGCCCACGATGGAACCCAGTTTCCTCATCCCTCCTACCAGGGGATTTCCCCCCTTCACCTAAATATACAGAGGTTTTTAGAATGCCCTTCCTAGGCTGAGGGGCTGGCTTTTCTGCTTCAGCGAAGCAGGCAAGGTGGTCGCTTTGTTGTCACATCTTCAACCAATATAACTCTGTGACTTTCTCCTCACTTAACGTATTATTCCTTACTTCCCAGGACACATGTGTCCGGCCACTTTCCTTGCTGTGTGGTAGAGGTGAATACTCACCAATATCAGACAGGATCTGGCCTTCTTGATCAGCTGAGCTATGCCTGGATAACTCTAACTGCCTCATGTCACCGTGCTCTTGATAGGTCGCATGCATGCAGTCAGTTCCCATACGGCATGAGAGGTTGTAAACGACTGGCAAGAGGCCCCTGTTGGGAAGGGGGCCTCACCTCTATCAGTGGGCCTTGTCTCATGTTTTCATTTGTTATGGTGCCTCTGCTCCTGTTTATAATTTTTATTTCCTTGGTGAGGCTCACACACCCGTGCCTCTCTTTATTTGATATTGGTAATCAGAGAGCTAGCTTTTTAATTCTGACACTAAGACCTGATTAATCTCACGCACCCTGCTCAGAGCGACCAACTGACCCTTTGCTTACTGCACCTCCTGCTGAAGTGATTTATTTTGCCTCTGTGAGCCTTGTATTCTGCGTGCATATTCAAGATGCTTTTCCTTCAGGAGACTAGTTTAGTTTAGTTTAGTTTATTATTTGTATAGCGCCGCCTGGCCCTGGGGCATCAAGGCACTTAGCAAGTGTTAAATAGTACAAAACAGGCATTGCAGGTAATAAGGACATTATACAATCAATTTCTCGTGGTATAGACATCAAAAATATATACAGGCGGTTGCACAAAGTTGAATATATATATTTGTGAGGTTAAAGCATTAGTAATAAGTTGGCGTTTTAGGCTTCTTTGGCAAATAGCCATGTTTTGGCTCCGCGTCTGAAGCTGTGAAAGGAAGGTTTGGCTCTGAGATCGTTTGGAAGGGAGTTCCAGAGTTTTGAGGCGAACACAGTGAAGCTTGTGCAGCCTGCTTTTTGGAGCTTAAATCTGGGGATATTTAAGCACTGTGTTTGGGCTGATCTGGTTAGGCGACATGGCGTGTGAAACGTGAATTTGTCTGAGAGGTATCGAGGTGCTTGGTTAGATAGACATTTGTGTGTGTGAGAGAGTGTTTTGTATTCGATTCTCTGAGGTATGGATAGCCATTGAGTGGAGCGTCTAGCGTTAGAGATGTGCTCGCATTTGGGTATGTTCAATGCTGATCTTAGTGCGTTATTTTGGATAACTTGGAGCTTGTTGATGTTCTTTTGGCTGGTGCACAAATAGAGAGCATTACAATAGTCGACTTTTGAGAGTACTAGTGCTCTGGCTAGCGTAGTACAGTTAGAGGTCGAGAGGTAAATTCTGCTGGCATTGATGATCTTACATGTGTAAGCGGTGGCGGATGAGATGGCATTGATTTGTCTAGTCAATGTGAGGGAGGAATCAAGATAAATCCCCCGAGTTTTAACACTGTTGGAGACAGGGCTATTGTTACCGTCAATGGTGAATGTCTGGTAAAGTTTGTTGAGGTTGTTGAGTCTGGATTGGGAGCCTAGTAGAAGAAGCTCGGTCTTGTCGTCATTGAGACAAAGTATGTGTTTGGCCATCCATTCTTGGATAATAGAGTAAATGTTGTTGAGTGCGGTGTTGTCAGTGGAATAGTCGCCTGTTAGTGGGATGAGTATTTGAGTGTCATCTGGGTAATTCGTGTAGATGACACCCAAATGGTCCAGTATGTCGAAGAGAGGTTTCATAAACACATTGTATAATGTGGGTGAAACACAGGAGCCTTGGGGTCGCTGCAAGTGATCGGGGCCAGTTCAGCGGCTGCTGTGGGAGCAAAGACCCTCATGGATCTATTATTCAGCAAGGACTGGATCCAGGCATTGGCCTTGTCAGAGAATTTGGCTGCTGAGGTTAGATGTTTGCAGAGAATATCGTGGTTTACCAAATCAAAAATGAAAGGTCAAGGAGGAGAAGAAGGGCTAGTTTGCCATTGTCTTTGAGATTGTCAATTTGTGTCTTGAGATAGATCAATGCTGTCTCTGTGCCGTGTTTGGGTCGGAAGCCTGATTGTCTTAGTCCTAGCAAGTTATTTTTCTCTAGGTGGTTCTGAATCTGCAGGTAGGCAGCTCTGTTGAGGATTTTTAGCAGGAAGGGCACAGTAGTAATTGGTCTGTAATTGGTGGGTACGTTGGGGTCTAGAGTGGGTTTCTTGAGTAGAGGTAAAACCCAAGAGACCTTTAAGTTATTGGGTACTATACTGGATGTGAAGGATGAGTTAATAGGAGAGGTGATGAAAGGGGCAAGGTGTTTGGCAGCGTCTTTGATAACTGGGGCTGGGCAGATGTCTCCTTGACATTTGGAGGGTTTAAGAGAGTTTATCTAATCTCTTTCTCTTGTTCATCCCTACATTTTGTTGCCTCTAATAGCTCCGTTTTTATTTGCATTACTCTCTCTAGAAGCTCATTAATTTCTTCTCGAATTCAGGTCAGTTCCTGAAAACCTGACTGTTCCTTTTCTACGTCCATTTCCAACAGATTTTTCCTCTGTAATAGGATTCTGTTATCCTGATTCAAGAGGTCTTTTTCTTTCCTCTGTTGTTTCAGAGTACTTACCTGCTGATGTATATGATCAAAGTAATTTTGGGAATCAACCCCTTTAATAATTAATTGACTATTTTCAGTTTTCAATTGTTTTATTTTTGGAATGCGATATTGAAAGACTCTATTAAGAGCAGCCTAGTCATTTAGATTGTGTTGCATTGTGCTCAGATTTTCTACACACTCTTCTTGTGAATTTTTCAGTGTAAACAACTGGGATTCACGCTATGCACTGTCTTGCTGCAGTGTTTTCTAACTCAGCTTTGAGTTGTTGAACAAGATCCTGGGCCAGTGACAGGTGTCCAGCCTGATTCATCCTACAAGCTTCACTATTTTCTACTAACAGCAAATGAAAATATAACTGAGCAGTTAGCTGAGCCATTTGTATCTGTTCATCACTAGCAGTTGTGGTCATATAAAATGCTTCAAGTACTTTGTGCAATATTCTGGCTTCAAGCCAAATATTTCTAACTAAAGTAACCTCCTGCACAATTCTGGTTTGCCAGTTTCCTGCATCATCCTCAACCCCTTATCCTTTGAGAAATAATTTAGTTAGGAGATGCTCCCTGGCTTCTCCAATTTGTACAGTAGTCATTTTCACAATAGGCTTTATACATTTTAATAAAACTTTCTTTATTCATGGGCAAAATCACCACGTTCCTGCTTGATTTCCTCACTTAAATAAATTCCTACACTCTTAATTTTGTACCTATACACCTCCCTGGAACTCAGGAGTCAAGTCCTAGCGGCACTTTAACAAAACAAATATGACTTTCCCTCAACCTTAATGTAATTGCATCAAAATGCATAGACTGTCACAATGTACTTGTCATGGGTCAGGAATAGTAGCTATATCCCAGACGAACCCTCACTTTGTAACCGTTTATGTTTATTGAGAAGCCACCCTCAACACGGGGAGTTCCATCCCTCCCCACTCAAGTGGTTATGCAACAAACTATTTAACAGATTATTTTTTTTTTTAGCTCTAACTCAGACGCATATCATGCCCATTAGATCCCTCTCCCCTGAGCTAACAATGAACCAGGCCGGTGTGCAGGAAATATATTGGTATTTATTTAAATTAACAGTAATAGAAATTAGCACAGAAATGTCAAAAACACCACTTTATCCGTGGCACAGCACAATCAACTTCTGTCAGCATAAATAAATCACAAAAGTGAGTTAAAAAGAACACAGGCACAATCCTTTCTGCAAATTTCACTTCCCAAAATAATTACACTGATCAATAACCAAGGCACTTACATAATGTGCGATTTTGATTTTCCTGCAGGCTTAAAAGGGTAGCAGTAGGATTTCAAGACTGGTAAAAATACATATGGCAATTATAATTTCTCTGACACTTTTGGTTTAAAATAAACACAGGGTGATGTATTGCTTTGTTTTTTAGACCCCTCCCCTTGCTTTGGTTTAGGTTGGGAAGCCAGACAGAAAAAGTGGAATGCTTTGGGGAATTTTGGATTTCAGACCCCCCTTACTGAAAGGCCTGTGTTGGGAAACCTGGATAAAAAGGTTGCATGGATTTAAGAACAAAGACACCCCTCTTCCTTAGGAAGTCAGGGTCAGCTGGACAACAAGGATTACCCATTCAATTGATAGGCTCTAGTTTTCAGCACATACTGGGAAATGAGCTTTGTTAATTTAGAATTTTAACAAAATTCACCCCATAGTGTTCTGCCAAATGGAAAATTAATTAAATTAATATTTTTGGTTAAATAGCCTAAGGATCTGCACAGTTTTGATGCCCTGCTGACTATAAAGGAAGGGATTCAAGCAAGCAGACCCCCCACCTTTTGATTTCCCAGGGCTCAGTTCTACTTACATATCAAGCCTGTTTTTAAGGTTTAGGAAAGCCAGCTGCATCCCAGGACACTCTGGAAAGATAGGGCAGGAATCTGGCAACTCCACTCTCATTGATGGCCTCTCACTTACCACCATAGGACCCAGTCTGCTTCGAGGCCTTCCTAGAAATAGTCCTCACCACCCAGATGCACTTTCAGCAATCTCCTCTGGTGTCTCCTTTTAGCTGTTAGATGGTAAGTTTCAGCAGCATTCCTAATGGTCTGCCTCTTTTCTGTTTGTTCCTCTCCTTCCCCTTTTTCTGTGTGTCGATCCTAGTGCAGTCCCCCTCATATAGCAGTGATGACACCACCAAGTTTACAATCTTGGGGAAGTACCCTTTAATAATCCCTACCACTGGGATTAGACAGTTACCCTTCTCTCTCATCCCAAACCCAGCCTCCAAGTCAGGATTGCTTTAGTGGTCTGGAGCAACATATGGCAATTCCCATTTGTCCTCATCCTTTGTTCTACTTTCAACTTTTTGGCCAAAACTACTCATGTATCGCAACTTCAGAATTTCACTAGCAACTGCCAGACTAAACATATTTTCTGTTTCAGCTAATCATGATGAATTAGATAAGCCAACCACCAAATCTGTATTATGTAGCATGGCCATGAGGCACCTTTCTGCCATTTCCATAAAAAGCACAACAGTTATGAATAAGCTATTAAGCATATCCCTAATTTCAATTTCAACCCGCTTATCAACTCTCACATTTGGAACAAGTTCAGATCAGCCAGAAACCTAGTTTAACTGACCCTTCAGTTCCCAGAGTCACATGAAGTTGAATTTTATATCCCTCGAATTGCCTGGAAATAACATAAAAAATGGTACATAGATGAAATTCATCAGCCTTATGATGGCTGAAATAATAATAGTTCTTTTAAATAAATTGTGAATCTTAATGTGAGACTAACGGCCCTGCTCCTGCTTCCGGCCATTTGTTTTCACTGGGTCAGCCTGTACCTTTATCAGTCTCCTTTGTGTTGGGAGCTTGCTCTTTGAAGTGGGTGCCCCCATTTTCACACATATTAGTCGTGCTCCAGCCAAGGGTGACTTTTCTTGAAGTTCATGCTTTCAGAGCAAGCAGGTCTCGAGAACACTGAATTTTGACGACTTTAGCAGGACATTTTTTATTGCGGTTGGTCATTAGATGGGAGATGTGACATCCAGGCTGGAAGTGGGAGATGTCCTTGTAAAGTTTTGCCCTTAGTCAGCAAAAGGTTCTGCGTTGGACTAACATTTTTCCATGAAGAAAAAGTGGCTCTTCAAATGTGACTGGAGATTTGTGGGTGAAAGATAATATACATTGCTCTTTGTCAACCCACACATCATGTTTTGTTTTCCTGACATTTTTCTGTAAGCAGTGATTTTTTTCACTTTTACTTTTTCAAAAACCGTTTTTATTTGCACACACATGTGCAGGCCATTTTTATTTTCAATGTTTAAAAATACTTTTTTCCACGTGACAGTGATCTTTGATTCCTCCTTCTTTTGTAAATTAAAATGCTGCTTATCCATTTGTAATGACAGGTGGGCCCCTTTCCACATGGTTCTTTAATTTTACTTGAAAAACAAAAACAAATGCCAGCCCATTTTTGCTTCAGTGTTTAAAATCTTGTTATTCATGTGAAAGGGACTTCTGTTTGCAGCCTTTAAATGCACCCGACAAATCATACGTTGTGAGCCGCCCCTCCTGTCTGCCATACAAATGAATTAAAAAGAGCCATGACAGGAATCTAGTCCATAAAAGCATTATGCCTTTACACATTAGATTACTATAACGGCTCATTGAAAATGCGCTCCAAAATCTTTTAGACACCTACCGGTACATTCACAGAAGCAATTTGTACAAGTGGTGACGTTTCACTGTGTGGCTCTGTTTTCTCAAAACCTGCATCAAAAACACAGCAAGTAATGTAACTGTTGCAAGCACAAGCTACAGGAAACTTGCTGTCACCTAACTACACCATCAATACACTGCTATATTATTGTAATGGTTTCCTCTTTTCAGTCTTTATTTTTTTACCTTCTGGAGAGTTTTTGCTAGTGTTTAAAACAATCTTCAGAATCTGCATTCATCAGTGTTTTCCAATTTGTTCCTTCAAAAAGGCATGGATAACGGTTTTTTCCAGTATAAACACAAATATTATTTTATTGTTTCATTCCATGCATAAGTAGGGTAATATCTCTTTAGAGCAAGATGTTATGTAGCCTATCGGAACAAGCACAAAAGAAGAGCACTTAACTTAAACTTAGTAAAATCATTGCACTTCCTTTGTCCTCCATTCAGTCCCAGTACCCTTCCCTGCAACATCTGGTCTTCAAGTCACATATTCTTCCCCCATTGTCACGGTCCTATGTCCGCCACTCTGTTATCTACATTTTGTAAGCAATTTTGTGCCAAAAATGCATTCCTTTCCCTGTGAGTTCTATACAAAAAAAATAATAACATTTGAAAAAACATCTGTCAAACTTACCTTGTGTGAATTCAGATGTCTCGTGTTGGTCCTCTTCTGTCCAGTGACTACTATTCTCATTGCTTGATGGCTACCCTCTCAACACGAGTTGGAAATCTGACTGGTTAACTGCAACAGAAAAATGACATTAAGATAACATCACTGGCTGGTAGCAGTGTCCAAGTCTATGAAACAGTCTACCCGTCTGACTCCAAACTTTCCCGTGCTGGTAAAGCATTAAACTCCAGCTACATATTTCACTTTCATAAATGGGCGAGGAAGGGCAGTCATGAGCACCATACAAAAGTGTTCTTTGCCACATGCGCCAATCTTTCGCACATTGTGTGCCCTGTTTCTGGCCTGTCTCTGTTTCTCCGTATTTTCCTTTCTGTTGCTCTCGTTTTGGGTGCCATCCAGGTTATTGCGCTATTTCTGTTTTCTCTCTGACTGCATCAGTGTGGTCTGTTATTCTCACTATGCACGCTTGCACTTAAGTTATAGTCTCACACCCTCTTTAACTCTCTTTGGAGTCTGCCTTGGGAGCATGCTTTTCTGAAAGATCTTTGTTTCCAACCCAAATGTCAATATAATGCTTTGTTGCTAAGTCAATACTTTTAAATTTGAATCTGTTAGCCTGATGCAAATATCGCTCAAAATTGTTCATCAATTACAGACTGATTTGACCTGTTTTGACACTGTTATTGTTATGTATTAAGTATAGCAGGCTTTGAGAACTCACAGTTTTTTTAGGCAAAGCACAGTGAGATTACATTATTTGTTAAGGATCACACACTTTGGTTTAATGTAGAAAAACACTGACATAACCTGACGGTCAGACACATGTGTAGCGTTCCTGTATAGGCACTTAATGAACAGTACAGGAAAGAGCAAAATGAGAGAAGTCCTGAAAGTGTTCCATGGTCAAACAGCAAGTCAAAAGAAACAGCAAGTGAGAGAAATACCTGGCAATCTCACTGTGGAGCTCTGATCAGGGTGTTCTTCCAGGTATTATAGAGTGTTCAGAGATGGCAGGAGTGTGTTAGGGAAAGCACCTGCAGGGGTGGCAGGACACCTCCCTAAATGCCACATACACATTTTGAGTGGAGGTGCTGAAAAGCCTCCGTATTATGCCTGTTTTTAACACCTGAGAAAAAAACAGGCTGAATCCATAGGGATTCATGTTGATACCAGCCACCATGGATGTACTTGGCAGCTTGCATTAACGATTGTTTGGTGGAGTGGGTGCAAAGCAGCACATAACCCAGGGTCATCTGGAGACCCATGCCTGCCCTCCTGCCACCAGGTCCCTTTTTGTACTGTTCCTTTAGGGGATTGAAATATTGGTAAAGTGTCTTAGCTACGTCCACTTGCTTGCGGGAGCAACATGTGCTGCACCCACCAACAGATGTGAAGTTGGTTCATCTCGTTATGCATGTGTGACAAGAGCTGGGCCTGGGCAGCAGGTGATGTTGGAATGTTGTGCACCCATTTCCCAGGACTGCTACAAAATCCAACATGCCTAATTGAATTGCTAGCACATAGGAGCAGGTGCACAACGAAAGTCTGAAAGTACACACTTAAGGAATGCTGTAAGAATGAGAGGTCTCCTGTCCCCTATCTAACCTTCCAATCATTCCTCTGATATGCAAGTACTAACCCCACATCATGATTTCTATTGCCTAAAAATGTATACATATGAATGCGGGTGCTAACAATAAAATGCATTACGTTAGTAATGGCAGAGCCTTTGTTAACAGCGAAACCCAGGTGCCATGTAATGTCTGTGTCCTATTCTGTCTGGCCACAACTGTGTAGGTCAGCCAGGTTGTGCCAACATAACCTAAAATCTTTGGGGGGTGGCTGAAGCCGGCCAGCTCAATGGTATTGCACCACTGCATAGGAGTATTGGGTAGTGGACAAAAGTCACGTGGAGAATCTGTGGACATTGGCGAGGAAGTGGACTGGGATCGACCACTACCATGCAGTCTTTACCCTGTCCACATTGCAGAGGTTCTGCAGGTCTGACTGATGGCAGCTGTTGCAGGCAGCCCCTTTCCTGAATTGTCCACCTTAAGTACAGAGTATCACAGCCATCAACCTGCCAACAGTGAGCATTAGAGAAGGGCAAATAGGTTCACGCAGGATCAGATGAATGGGTTTATGATGGTGATCTTGCAATCTCTGGGGATGGGCGAGGAAGTGGACTGGGATCTACAACACCACCATGCAGTCCTTACCCTATCTACATTGCAGAGGTTCTGCAGGTCTGACTGATGGCAGCTGTCACAGGCAGCCCCCTGCCACGTTGTCTGACTTAAGTACAGAGCATTGCAGCAATCAACCTTCCAACAGTGATCGTTGGAGAGGGAAAAATACAATCAATCAACTATGTAAATGTCGAGGACACAATGTCAGACATGCCTGCTGGCAGGGCGCCAATCTGCATTAGGGCTTGGCAACAGCATTCAACCTGAGTGATTGGAAAACTGATAACATGAGTTTATCAGCATAAAGTCCAATCTTCCATTGGACTAGAGGCAAAACAATGAGTTCACCATTTTCACTAAACGAAAAATGAATGTATTTTCACAAACACACAGAGTGAAACTGCTTGCAAGTGAACACATACAACATAGGTATTGCATTAAAAATGTGAAAGGATATCAGGCGTAGAAGTGTTTGTGGGCAGAGCGGGACTTTGCAGTTCCTGGTTGGAGGGAGGTGCGTCAGTGCCCCTCTCTCCAGAGAGACATACAGACAGCCAATAAGACAATGCCCCCTGCTGGCCTTCTAATGTTCAGATGGCCTTCTGATCTGTGCACCGCTCCAGACACATGCTTTACTCTGCGAAGGACAATGGAACTGCTCAGCACACAGAGCTTCACTAGAACCTGTGTTTTCTGTATTCCCCAGAGGGAAAAAAATACATCTCAGGGGACATTTGGCGGCTTATTTAGGATTTTACCAAAAACAAGAAAACTCAGATTGTTGTCTATATGCAGGCATTTATACCGTACAATATAATTCTCAGGAGCCTCAATCTGACACAGATTATATAATACTGATATAGTATTGTCCTCCAGTGAGAACTGTTCAGCACCTGCCATAGATGGTTAGGATTACTTGTATGCTTTCCGAGCAGTGATGCTTTCTTTAAGCACATTATGAACACCGTGGGCACTTTCCCCTCTGCTACCACCGTCCTATGAACCACTGGATATTTTCTGACTTCTGAAAACCTTGAAATCATAGAAAATCATATGCATCCCCATTTGCCAGTTGCAATACATTTGAGTCCACATCCCACTCTGGCCATGTTTGTATTGACCTCCCTTAGCTAGAGTTCTGTTTATAATGATATTTCTTTTGAGACTGGATTGTTAGAGGTGGCCTGCAGGTTCTGACGTTGGTGCGGCTTGACCTTAGACACTGCTGCAGGGTTCAGGTTTCTAGTATCCTCCTGCGTTGGTTCCCTAATCTGTGGTGTAAGCATGGACCTAGGAGTAAGCATAGGATACTGCGCCATCGGGCTGAAGTGAGCCATAAACCGGAGTGTTGGCGTGAGCTGTAAATTGTCTTGGGATCTATAGTGCCTGTGGAGTGCCATATCACAATGTAACTAAGTCCTTTATTAAACATTCCACTGCACTATTCTGGAGGTGTAGTGCATCTGCCAATGATGATAATGTGGAAGTGCAGTGCAGTTTAGAGATATTATATGTTCTTAGCTGCATCATTCATAAACCAGCATTGAAATGGTTTTCCATGAACACTACAGTCACTCAAGTTATTAATACTGTTCATTCTATAGATTGCTAGTGTAGGCTGATGACATTTACACATGTTGCCTTGGAAATAATTAACTCACTTTTGTAAGGAAAAGTTTGGCAGTTATTGTTTTGATGTTTCAGGGCCACACTGTAAAACAACAGTCTGGGTTATGAATTATGGGGAGTTTTGCATCCCCAAGTCTTTCTATCTGTTTATGGAACTTTCAGCCGTACTCCCCAAATTTGACACCCAGAAGATTAGTTCAGATCAGACCAGACCATACCTTCGTAGCACAAGTAATGAAACCCATAAAACCTTTAAAGAAAACGCACACATGCCTTTAAGTATCATACAATATACTTTATGGATTGGCTAGATACATCTGTACTAATACCAACAATGCACATGCAATTTTCTGATATTACAGTAAACCAAATGAGTGATGTTCATTTGGCATTACAGTGTATCTTATTAAAATATGATAGTATGAGGAGAAAAAAGAGACAAGACAACAACAACATCCAATTTATCGTTCTACACAGCAAAATGGCATGACATGCTTTACTCTGTTTGAATTAAACAATAGTGCCAAGAATTTGGCTTGCAACATTTGCAATGATAATGATGTGAGGACGAACTCAGTTAAAACCAGACTATTTGTGAAGAACTTTGCAATTCTCTAAGACACTGTTTAAGAATAAAACAGAGGGATTTTATGTTTACTCACTCTAGATTTAAAGAAATATATTGCAATAAATCTATAGCCTTCGATGTCAGCAAAAAACACCAGATATTGTATTCCCAGTTGTTTTTCCATACCTTTTATTTTCATTTATAATGTATTATTTTAGGCTGACAGAACACATTTGTGCCATTTGTACCTTCTGATGAAAACCTAATCTCGTCTGTAGTCAAAACATCATCTACGCCAATCAAATTAAAATTGATTCTATTTCTTTAATATTTGTGAGATGTGATACTTACCATTCATTGTGAGTGATTGATGACAGTGAGCAATCAGCTGGCTGGGGAACTGTGGGCAGGGAGACATGGATTCTTTCTCCAGAAAGCCTGTATACTGGCATGCTTGCCAATGGGTCTAGTCAGCAGAATCCTTTTCCATGAACAGCCCTTTCACCACATCCACGCTGAAAGCTAATGGCCAGATACCTCACTCCAAACCATCCACAACAACATAAAAAGCTCCTATTTCTTTTATGGCATCAAATGTAATACCTCCTCTCTGGCCCCCCTAATCATTTCCTATATCATTGCCAACCCCCTTTGGCTTATGCTCATCACATCAGACCACCCCTTGTCCTAACCATGTGACTGCTCCCAGTGTTTTCCACTTGTCATTGATGCACAATTTCTCTGGCAAATGAATGGCCACAAAAAAACATTGTCACATCTCTTTTTCCACTAACCCCTTTGCAGGCTACAAAATCCTGTTGTGCCTTGTCATTGGTATTTGTCAGTTCAATGTAGCCTGTCCTGTCCCCAAATATCTCTATCTCCAAGATTTCTTTCTCTCAAGTTGTAATCCTACAACCACATGGTTGTATTAGAACATAACATCAGACTTCCATCTGGAGGCTCATAACGTTTTCTTTATCTAAAGAAAGGCCTACTGTCTCTATGCATCTTCAGGCAATTAAGCAGCTGCCTTTTTTGAGAGCACCCTCCTTCTAGAATGGCATGCAAATTGACCATACAGTTTTGCATTCAGCACTACTGGGCACTATAGTGATGCGCCCTGGTACCAGATTCATGGGGCACTGCAGCAGTAATATGCAAGTCTCATGTCCATGAACTACAGTGACAATGAAGTGCCTTCAACTACACTTTCATGTGCTATGTAATCTGCATGTACACGGATGCAGTTTTAAATACTATCTACCATTGTAGGGGAGAATAGAAGAAAACTGAAGCCTTGCTAAATCTGAAGATATAGGCACCAGAATGGTGTCTTGTTTAATTTGTGTGTGTTGTGCTGTTTCTTTTATCACAAAAAGGGTGCACCTGCGGGGTACAGGTAGTTACTGCTTAACTAAGAGTCAACATCCAATCTGTAACGTGGCTTTAGCTGTACACCAGAAACATCACTGAACTAAAAGGCAAAAGTGTGAGAAAGCCCCACTTAAAAAAAGAAACTCTCTGCCCTCATGAAAAACAGTACCTGAAATGACACTCGATCAATGTATGTAACAGAATACTACAAATAAGAAATGTCCGCGAAATGCAAGAAAGACAACCATCAAAACAATGCATCACTTAATTTCCTCAAAACGTGGAACTGCATTTTTAAAAATGCAAGAAGGCCAAAGTGTGTTAGAAATCTGACCAAGCGAGAGTGACATCCTGGCCTGTACAACACAAATACAATTAAAGTTATACAACCCAAGTGAATTATCCCTCGATTTTACAGGATGTCACCATGTGTTTTTCAAAGAAAGCATCATATTATATAAAGTTTTCCTGTAATGCAACATTGTACTTCAGGGAAAGCAGTTAAAATATTGAAATCAATGTATGTATTTTTCATTCTTCCAACAGCTGTTGGATTTACCCAAAATACCACTATTTCAAGAATATGTTGGTCAGAAAAAATGTTGTGATGTACCTCTAAATACTATTAGAAATGTATTATAAATATATTGAGTATTATAGCCAGATGTTAAATCATTTACAGGGAATATAGTACTGTTTTTAGTGTATAGGGCAAATTGGTTGTCTGAGTTGGCATGGCCAATGCTGTTTGCTGGCAGACTTTGCCACCAGTTTAACTCCACTTCAGCCCTGCATGCTTGGGCAAATGGGAGGAAGTTTACGTGTCCCAGGAGACTTACCTTGGCCATCTGGAGTAATTAAGGGTCGTTTACCTTTTATCATGAAACCCCATCAAGTTCATAGAACACATGGCCATTGGCATTAGGCCTCTGACTTAATGATGTCCCCACACCTGTGACCTCCTTTCAAGAGAATACTCTTTATAAATACATTTTAAAATGTCACCAACGCTTAATCTACGGGGTCCTAAACTGATAAGAATCAGAACTACTCATATGACTGCCTAGGCTGGTCTCCTACTGCTGAACTTCAAATAAATGTTATTGCACTTATAGTCACAACTTTGACCATGAAACTGACCAGATGTCCACTAATGGAAGAACAAATAAAGAGACATGTTATTTACTCAAATCAATCGTTGAAAGAAGGCTTTACAAATAGTTTCTCACATCATTCGTTATGCTGAACATGAGGTTTCACGTCTGAGTTCAAATAAAGCGTGTTATTTAAAATCTAGAATTATTTCAGGCAATAGGAAACTTACTTTTGCTTATAAATCCACAACTGCATGACCTAGAAACAAACTGGAAAGTGTGTTACCATTGTGACATGTTCATCTATCATAGGCGTTCAAATCTGAATTGCCTACATTTTTAATTTGTTTTTAAAATGATGAAAATTAATAATTTCATGAAAAGGTATCACGCATGTTTATGTTCCTACATTCATCTATAGGTCTTGGGATCCCAGAAATCCATATTTCATCCATGTGCCATGTTGCTGGAACAAATGGAATAACAATTATTCTGTATTCAAAAGTTTGAGAGCAGGCAACCCCACCTTTTTCACACAACTGAAAATATGATCAACCTATGAAGATTGGGGGTGTATATTTTCGAGGTGTGTCTAATTATTAAGCAAGTCAATGGAATGATTTGACCAATTGAAAAGTATGATACCATCATGATAAAGCATGGGAATATCACCTAATATAAAGGCAGAAACACACAGGGAATAGGGATCTCACTTTGGAATTAAAAACTGCTGAGAAAGAGAGCACCCACCAGCTGACTCAGAATTCCATGGGGACACTTGAGGGTCTCTGCTGACTCTGGGCCTTTAGAGGTATTTAGAACTGAGTATGAAAACCCTCTCAGATGTAATAACAACACTCCCCTAGAATCATTCCCCTGCTAAGTACCTGGATTGGCAGGGAACTTGGAATTGGTTTCTATTAGCGGGAGTTAATTCCTTGATATTTTAGTGTGAAATGCTACAATGCCTTCTCACTATATTTAAAGGCAAGTGAGATTTCACTTCCTATACAAAACATTGCATTTTCTGCGCATAGAGGATGTTGTAGTTTATTAAAATGATTTATATCCTATTTCCACTGTACTTTAAACTATGTTAGATATCATTTCAATGAAAACCAATGCCATGTTTCTGATCTGTGCACCCAGTGAAGAGCTGGTATCACACCTGCACAGATATACTGTAAATCTTTGAAAATACATTTAAATAAATTGTACCCAGTGTGTTTACACAGGTATAGACAACCAGTTTAGCAGTGTCTTGAATTTGCATGGTTGATAGTTTAATGGAGAATGTGTGGCCTGTGAAACACACAGATATTTAAAAATGTAATGAGGATGCCAAAGGGACTTTAGATATGCCATTTCCATTCCCGTAAAAATGTTGCGGATGAAAATGATATACTCTCCTTTCTTGCCATTGGCCAGTGGGGGGAGGGATTTGCACCTGTGGGACCCGATTTGCTATGTGAAGTGGGAGGGGTATACATTGATAGCACTGCTTTCCTAACCTAAACCTGCATAATCATATGCACCTCAATATAGCCTGCATTCAAATTGTATGCACATACTAACACTCCAAATCACCATATTTACAATGGGGGATTGGAGTGATTTCTATTGAATGATAATAATGGTGAGATTGATGCACCCTTTGTCTGGTACCAATACTTGTTTTTGATACTGGAGAAAATAAAATGTTTTAAAATTGCTGATTGAAGTATAAGTATTGCAAAGTATATGGATTTCAACACACTGGCCAGTAAGAAGCAAAGCCATTGTTGACATTTTTGTATGGTGTAGATCTTATTCTGTAATGTTAAAGGGTAATATTATGAAATAGTAATTGATATAGAGCAGCTTTGTGTGTTTATTGGATCTTAGTGAAAATGTCATAGGCAGATTGGTTTCCTTCTCTAGACAACCTTCCAATCTTTATTTACAGTTGATATAGTATGGTGACTTCCACTTCATAATGTAAGGGGACAACCTTTGGTTTTCTTTTATTTAAATGAATTCAAGTTTTAACTATAAACAAAGCCTGTTTCCTGCCCCAGAATTGTCCGGTGGGAGTGAGTACCAGGGTAGGATTGCCACTTGATGAAAAGTGCAATTTAGCAAGAAATATCTTAACAGTTTGCATCAGTCATTCTGGTGATAAATGCAGTTTTACTCTCTACCCTTTTAATAATGTAGTCATCCTAATTCTCATGCATAATTTCATTCATGCACAATTCCATTTGTTTAGCAATGTCAGTTCATCATTGGTTAACATGGGTGCAGCTAATGTTAGTACCCTAACCATCTTGCACATTCTTTTCATTTACAATTCTAACACACTGGAGGCTAATATGCATTTTCAATGTTACACTTTCCAACAGAATGTCGATTGTCCATGTTTTCTATTTGACGAAATCTTAATTTAGCAATTTAATACATAATTTGCTAGTACTTGTTTTGTAGGTTATTTTGTAATTTTGTATCTACTAATATTCATCTAAAATAGCTCAACAAAGTATGCACTCACATCAGATATTTCAAATCTATTTAAGGCTCACTTCATCCTTCCAAGGTTGACACAATAATGTCCTCATTGCGATTGGTCAGATTTTCGTCCAGATGTGGATTTTGCCCTTTAAAACAATAGTGCAGGAATGGCAATTACGCATATAGCGGTCCTCTTCTACTGCATCAAAGTTTCCTCCAATAGCTCCATGTATAATTGTTCACATGCTGTATCCAATGAAAGCATTAGTTCTATTTTTAATAATGCACAGAAGGGTCACAACCGACTTTTCTGTGCATTACATTGTAAAAGTGGTGATAGGCAGTGTTACAAATCGAAATCAACCATGAGGTAGCTCGTGCGTTGATCTACTTTTAACTTTTATTCATGTTCACAAGATAACACGACATATGACTTTTTGGTGGATGACAAAATTAGAGACAATTTGTGTGGGTATTAAACATTTTAAATGGATGGCCAGTGAAAAACAATGTTTATTTTCTCTAATAATCCAAACTCTTCCTAATAAAGTTCTATGTACCATTAAAGTAGACATTTCAGCACTTAGACGTAAGATGATATATACTTCTTTACCACACAGTTTGTGAGTAACTGTCATCAATGCCAGAAAACAATTTGTCATACGTTCTTTTTATTCCCCTTACTTGATATGGCTGAAAAAATAATCAACCTTTCAAAATAAATAAAATATTAATCCTTTTACAACAATACAATTTTAAACCATGATGCAACCATATATTTATAATAAAAATATAAAATTTATTCATCATAGCGCCATTTAATGTTTTAACGTTGAACTACAGTTTAAAAAAATATTTCTGTAAATCATGTAGAATATGAATCACATCTAGATATCTAATTGTTGCGTTAATCAAGGATACATAACTGCTGCTAAAAATCATCACCCATACATTGTCTTCAGTTAACAATCTATAGTGGTTAAAACATTTTTCAAAATATTGATTTCCGTCAGTTTTGGACAGCAGAGTTACATATGTTTCATTGTTTCAACTTCCTCCAGATTAAGCCAGAAGCAACAGCTTCAATCTTCCTTTGGCCAATTCAATATTGTCCATTTATAACATCCTAGTAGGCCATAAGTTCAAACGTAGTCTTAAAAATGTTATAACAGATAATTCAATCAGATATCTTGGCAAAGTGCTAAGTGCCTTTAATTCATATCTAAAATATATACTTGTATGTATCTTGTACTTGTTGCATTGTTCCAAAGTTTGAGACCAATCATTTCTCCACAATTTGGTTTTGGCTTTATCCACCTTCAATAACAAGGTCTCTGTTGATATGTCAGCAGCTAATAAATATTCCAAGCAGTCCATCTTCCACTTAAACTGTTCTTTAACTGTTTTTAATTCTAAAAAATCTCTAATGAAAGTTAAAATGGAGTTTGGTTCCGCTAACAAACATTTCCTCAATAAGGACAATGCCGTCCAATTCATCACCGCCGAAAGATACAACAATCCCAATTCGTAAAGAACAACCTGAATTAGAACCCAACCGGGGAGGCTAAGAACCCTCTTCCAAAACATCCTCTCAAAAAGGTTTCAATTCAGGCTACTAGGCAATCATTTTGTCTAGGCTCCATAAACAAGGGTTGGAACCACCTTTTGTTTGTAAAATGTGACCAAAGGTTCACAGAAGTATTTACCAAATCTACGATGAATAAAAATAATCACCTGAAAAGCAGCCGTTTTAACCTTTTTATTTCAGACCTAATAAGTAAGGAGCTTCAGATCATCTGTCATTGGCATCCCCCCAAATATCTATGATCTTTAACGCTAAATAATGGTCAGTTATGCAGGTTCCATTTAAAGGTGTTTTTCTTCCCCCTCGCTTTAGGGTCCGGACACATGACATTTGATTTGTTCATGTTTATTTGGAAACCATTGTATTTGGCATACATATTCAATCTCGATAACTGTCTTTGAAGCTCCACAGGTGTCTGGTCCATCAGGATCAGATCGGCAGCATATTACAGCCTAGAGATTGGTGATGTGCCCAGATTTTGGGGAAACAAGCAAACTCCATCCATAACTAATCCTAAATTGGTTATGAAGAGATTAAATAAAGCAGGGGCCAAATGCACCCCTGCTTTAGTTCTCTATAAGTGCGGATAGAATTTGTCAACTCTCCTTGACAATTTAATCTCACTTGAATAGAGGTTCTGGATTACAGAACTTTTATTATCTCCAGCAAACCCTGTGGGCAGCCCCATTCCTCCATTTTGGTCCAAAAGGTTGTTCTATCTACACAGTCAAAGGTTTTATTTGAAATCAATAAGGGCCAGATATATTGGCTGTCCCATAAAATACACATTCCTTTTTAAGATCACCAAGGTGAATAGGTTAAAAGAGGTCCCCAGTCCTGCAATGAACCCTGATTGATAGATATCAAGATGCCTTGAATTCCTTACCCACTTCATAAAATGCCTCAGCACCAGCCTTGCAAAGACTTTACACGGGGCATCTAGGAGAGCTATTGGGCAGTAGTTCTGTGGATCTAAGCGGTCTCCATTTTTGAATATCGGAATAATTACTAATTTCTTCCATGAGGCGGGAACTCCTTTAGTCTCCAAGATTCTCACGAACAAAGTTTCCAGAATTCGAGCCCATTCATATGGATGGGTCTTAAACATTATGTTGGATAGGCCCTCAGGACCCGGTGCTCGCGAGTTACTTGTTTTACCTATTCTATCCAAAATATTTTTCCAGTCAAAGGAGAGTACCCACTCCTGATTTGGAACCCTTTCCCTGACCTGGTAATTGTTCCCTCAGAGATAGGGTTATCTTGCAAAACCACCTGCTGATTTTTTTTTATATATAATTTAACAAGGTCCAGATCTCAGCACTATTTTTGCTGGAAATTGCTTCCAACATCTGTTCTACATCTCTTTGTGCTTCGATACTCTTATACCCCCTCCTCCAGTTCCTGAATTTTTGTTTTAGGAGTTTGATCTTCCTAAACCATTCAACTGGGTGAAGGGACCTGAACCATCTCAGTTCTGATCAAAAAGATTGTGTCTGCTCTTGGATTTGAAGGTCTAAAACATGCTTATGTGAAAAGAGACTACGCTTTGAGGCAGTGAATTTAACCATGAAAATATTTAACACTCTCGTATAGTCAAACTTGTGATAGGTTGTCCCCAAGGAGTTCCTGTTTGGGCCTTTCACCAATTGATATGATATGATATTTTATTTATATCGCGCTCGTACACGTGTTTCAGAGCGCGCCCAAGCAAAGGGAATGGAACAAGGGAGAACAGAAAATAAAAACAACAATCTTACTAGGCTCAGTGAAATTAACAATGCGCAAGTGCATGGAGAAGGGAAAAAGGGGGAAGTGCATGGAAGAGGGAGAAGTGGAACGTGCAGAACAGAGTAGAGAAAAGAATAAAGAATAAGTTAAATTAATAAATAAATACAGGCAATGAAAAGGTTGTCATGCAGCCAGCAAGTGGCAGGTGCAAGATTAGTCAGATAGGGTATATCTGATAAGTGCAGAAGAAGAATGGGGGACTGTATGGGTACAGACACAGAACCCAGTGCAATGGGAGGCCCGGAGGCAGGGCAGGAGGTAGGCAGGGTGAGCAGGCACCTGGGCCCAAAGGACAGAGGGTGTTCAGGTGCACAGTGCCAAGAGAGGAAACAGGTCAGCAGGGGAGAAGAGGGGCAAAGGCGGAAGCGAAGAGGAAGGTCTTGAGGTGCTTCCGGAACCGGAGATGGTTCAAATTCTGGATTCAAATTGGTTCATTCAAAGCGGCCAAGGAACGCTTGTTCCACTTAAACCGATTTTTCCCAGAGCCAATTTCCAAACTAGGTGAATAGACTTAATTTTATTCTTGATTCATGGCAGGCTGATCCAATTGGTCAGCACCAAATCATGATCACTGCTTTTTTGTCAGAGCACCTTAAGATTTTTAATCCACATAAAAACGTTGGTTGAGCCAAACAAGTAACCCAAAATGGTCATTTGATTATCTCTGCACCAGGTGGATTGTGGAGGATCGTCACCTTTTACACTCCTGTTTACCTCTGGAATCCTCTCCCTTCCATTAGATCCAACCAACTTTGAGCTCTTTGCTGTAATGGGACACCATTCTGACTGAAGCAGGATATGTTCAGGTCTCCCACAATTATCACCACAAGAACCATTGGAACGAGTGCATTGGTGTGTAAGAGCTTCTCAACCCCATCTAAGAAGGATTCTGAGCTAATCCCTGCCGGGTTCCAGTAGAGAATGATTAAACCCAGGATCCAGACTCCAGACCTTGCCCCGTTGTGGTTTTCCCCATGACAATTTAGTGAGTTGAGCAAATGGATTTGGGGAAACCCAGGGAACCAAGCTGATGCCTAAACCATTTAGACAGCCTGTTAACAGGCCAGATCTAGGTTGTCCTTGTGTGCCTCTAGTCGCTGGTGATAGGTTGAGGAAATACCCATCCAAGACTGGGTGGACCATGAGACAGGTCTCCTGCAAAACTATTATATCCAGGAGGCCCAATGGGCTGTTTTTGTTTGATAGGAGATGTTTATATCCTCTGGTATTCCATGACCCTTTTTTTAAGTGCCCCCCCAGTATTCAAATTACTTAGCTAATGGGAGGAGGATCTATTAATCAAGGCTTCTAAAAGAAGTCCAATCCTCCTTGCCTGTATCCCCCAGTGATGACTTGAGAAACTCAATCTGTCTAGTTCCCACGGAATTTGTCTCGGAACCTGTCACCCTCATAGGTAAAAAATGTATGGGTTTGCGAATATTGTCACGGTTAGTCTCTGAAATATTCAAAACCTCTATATTAGTTAATGGGAAACTCGCCTCTTGTTGAACGGACAGCGGTAAGAGGTCCATGTCAATAATTGACATCTGTGTCTGGGATGTTCGATTTGCCATTAAATCTATATTTAGAACTTCGGCCAAGAGTGAGTTTGGTAATGACATGTACCAAGGAGAAGAAAAGCTTTGAAATTCAAAATATTCAAGAGGGATACTTGATCCGAGATCTTCAAGTTCAAGTAGTTATAAAGGTTCACCAGGGGTTGCATGGTAGTATTCATTACAGATAAAGTTAGTTCTAGGGAGGGGAGAGGCGGTACCATTAACCCAAAAGATCTTCTAGGTGTAGGGTGTACAAAAGTTACTGATGAGACGGAGGAGGATTCTAAAGAGTCAGGATACAATATTGGGGAAGCTGATAGATCTACTGCTCCAGTTTGCATCACATTTCTTGGACTCAGTGTTTGCATCAAAAGGTCACTCCTCTTTTCCCTTCCAGCAAGGTCCTCCTCTTGAATGATAGGCAGAGCGGTCTCCAGAATGTCGGAAGGATAGCGGTCTAATTTCCATATTTCTCTGCTGGAAGGAAGGGTGCCTGTGTCTTAGGTTCTTTCTTTGGCCAGGTTAGGTTGACTGTGGAGGGTATCATTCTTGTTTGGACAAGTAACCTGTGCCACAATCAATGACTGTTCCGTGGGTGCAGGAGATACTACACCCCCCTCCCCTCAAAACAAATGACATTTGTATATCTAGACCCCTTGTGGCATCATTTCCCTCATGACTGGGATGTGTTTATTTCGCATAAATGGCAGTCCCTGGCCAGTGTCGGTATTATAGCTTCTACTACAAGAGGCAAATCTAGAATGACCAAGAATGAAATTAGATGCTCAGTTGTTGTAATTTATGATGATCTTGGCAGCCTACCATTGTATTGACCGAGTTGACTCAACATGTGGCTGGATCCTCCCTGTTTTTTGGACGTAATTACGGATATCAGATGCTGTTGCTGAGCTGTAATGAGCGAATGAGAATAAAGTTGTTGCAGCGGCGGCCTGAATGCAGGTCTTGTTTTAGAACCATCTGCAAGACTTTCAAGAAGAACAGCTCTTGGTGAATTGGCCACATTGTTCTAAGGCATCTGCATAAGACATGTTCCCAACTCGATTGCCTTGCATCGAATTTAGCACACAGTTCCGTTCCGGTGCTTCCACGACAGCTGGGTAAGCTCAGGTGGTTAGGCTGCATTGATGTAATAGGCCTTTGGGGGCACACCGCTCACTCGCCTCCCAACCTAACAGCCAGACAGCACTCTGAGTGCACTCTGCAAGTGCGTGCGTGTGCACATGACCCACACCCTTTAAGCAGTCACTAGGTGCCTGTAGGTGGCACTTGCAGCAATTTGTGGAAAAACTCAAGAAATCCTTTAATAAAGCTAAGTACGGGACTTCCAGCTGCCGGTTGCTGAAAACATCCTTTGATAAGCTTGATGTTAAAGCGATGTAGAAAATGCAATGTTTTACACGTCGGGGAGAGAAACAACTTTTCACAGCCTCTGATAGTGTTTGGGATACTTCTTTTAATGTGTGTAATGTATGGAATTGTGTATGACTCCTTTATAAGGTGAATCGAGCAGGGGCTCTCCAGTGTTTACCTGAGCAAACGAAGCCTGGGACTCTATCTCCCAGAATTACTTGCTCTGTGCGCACTCTAATTACATCATTCAGATGCGCCAAAGGCCTTAACTGATGTGAAGCCTGTTTAGGCATGTTTGTGACCTGGTGCGATGGTTGGCATGAAGCGCTGCATGCCTTCTGTTCTGTCTCCCACTTTGGAACCCCGATGGGGAGGCTGATGGACTTGGTCTGTGCATCTAGGAGCAACTCACCACTTGGGAATATGACAGTACAGAAATAAGATAAAGCTATCTTATTGGGACTAAATAATAATTGTGGTCAGCTTACGATCCAGGCACTCAAATAGATACAGGATTTAGGGGTTCAAAATAGTACGCATATAAATTACAGTCAAGTGTTATCTCCGGCAATGCATACATTGAAAGCTGCTTTGCAGAATGGTAGATCTGCAGTTGCTCATGTTGCTTATGCAGCATTATTGAGGTGCATCAACTTGATGTGTTTCTATGATGGAAACATGGTTTACGGACACCTCACATGTGTCCTTCCATGACTTAGTGCCTTAGTCAGTTAACCATGTTGATAAGTGGGGAGGAGGTATAGCATTAATTTATCGATGTACATTAAACATTTCTCATCTTGAGCCATTAAAGTGGGATGAGTGGTCACACGTTGGCCAGATGATGGTTTGGATGTCGCCTTCCTCCGCTATAAAAATACTGTTTGGGTACAGACCTCCCGGATCAGCCAAGGTATTTCTGGAACACCTGGATTAATTTTTGACAATGACATGCAGCAAACATGAAAACTTCTGTTTAGGAGATTTTAATAACTGGTTAGACAATCATGCCATTCCAGATTCCAAGGAGCTTTGGGAGATTGCAGGAAACCACAATCTGACACCATTGTCTATCTCTTCATCCTATAATAAAGGCCACTGCCCAAATGTACTCTTATCAAAAGGGGCTAGTATATTGTTGATTAATACTTTTCCACTCATCTGGTCCAACCACTCAGCTCGGATGTTTTCATTTAATCATTATACCAAAAATAAACCTTTGTCTATTAGTAAGCCTACACTGCTATTTCGGAAAGCAAATGAACTATCCGAATATCAAGAATGGAAGTAAAACAAGTTCTAGATGCTATAGACTCTTCTCTGAAATGTGATTCGTTTTTTTGTTCCGGGGGCAATTACTCTTGTTCTTGAACAGCACCGCTTAAGCAAAAAAAAAGGCCAACAATATCAAATCTCTTGTTCTCTCAAAGCTTGATTACCCTATGTAAACATCTCAGGACCATGTAATGGAAATGGAGGGAATACAGAACCACAGATTGGGCTATTAACGTTACATTTGCTCTGGAGGAATACAATGTAGTGATTTTTAAATCAAAGTCAGTATTTTACATGATAAAATTGATAGAGCAAAAAATCAACCAAGAGAATTGTTTTGAGTCATTTCTAAATGTTGTCCCCCAAGCTGTGCTCTCATTCCTGCTGAATCTTCTTTAGAGCAAGCAAATTCATTTAGTATTTTATTCAGGAAATATTGAAACATATTCAGGAACATATTCAGGAACATATTCTCTTAAATCCTCAGCATACGTTAAATACTGCTTTTTCATCCACTGATTCTCCTTCAAAGGTGCAATTAAAGAATTCCCAGAATGGTGTCCCTTGATATTCAAACCAGTATAAGAGATCCTTATTAAGTCCTTGTTAGAAGAACTTAAACCTACCAATGACCTACTTTTCCCCATGCCTACATGTACTGCAAGACGTCTGGCATTGGAGATTTCTCTATTTATGATAGAATTTGTCTATAAATCTCTTCACCAGGGCCTAGTACCTAACAACCTGAAGAAGTTGATTGTTACATCCTTGTTGAAGAAATCTAACTTAGATCCTGCAAATCTTCAAAATTATCAGCCGGTGGCTAGTCAGCCTTGGGCTGCAAAAATTCTTGAAAAGGTGGGCACCCTAAACTTCAGGCACAAGTGGAGAGGGACCCACTACTGAACCCTCTTCAATCCAGATTCTGGCTGAAATTCAGAAATGAGGCGGCACTGCTGGCTGTCTGGGATGAGCTGCTAAAGGTCGCAGATGAAGGAGATATGTCTTTGCTGCAATGCTGGACTTGTCGGTGTCCTTTGACACAGTGGATCATCATATCCTGCTTAATCGACTGAGCGGAATAGGAAATGTCTCTGATCAGGCACTTAATTGGTTTAAATCTTTTCTCTCAGACTGTCAGCAGCAGGTGAGATCTGGAGGGTTTATCACTGATGCATTGCCTCAGGGATGTGCAGTCCTGCAGTGCTCATCATTGGCAACTATGTTATTTAACCTTTACTTATGTCAGTTAATGGATATCCTAAGTAATCATGAGGTAAATTTCCACTCTTATGCTGATGACACCCAGGTTAAGATAGGCAATGCAGAGGAAACTTTCATGACAGTCTCACAGTACTTAGGTGCAGTCAGGAACTGGATGTTGGTAAACTGGCTTCAACTCAATACAGTAAGAACGAGGTAGCATTTTTTGGACTAAAACATCTGCTGGGGCAGAGAGGTGTCCCTATGTGCCATACGTTTTCGGGGCAGAATTGAACTTTGCAGCCAAGATTAAAAATATCTGTTGGATTTGGAAGGACAACCTAGGCAGGGAAGACCAAGTCAGTGCAAAGGTACAAACAGTTCTTTATTTGCTGCAACCTCTGCGACAAGCTTTGCCTTTTGTTCCTGCTGACGATCATTCAGTTGTAGTGGGAGAATTGGAGAACTCACCGTTGGATTACTGCAATAGCCTTTGGGCCAGTATCCCGGCTAAACAATGACAAAGGCTGCAGAGAGCTCAGAATGCAGCTGTTAGATTGGTCTATGGAGTGGGAAAGTCCTCCCCTATCTCTGCATATCGCTAGTCTCTTCATTGGCTGACTGTGGGGGACAGAATTGTTTTTAAGGCCATTTGCTTGATATACTAGTGCCTGAACGGTCTCTCCTCTCCATACTTGGTGGATACAATAATTATACATCAACCTACAAGGACTCTCTGCTCAGGGGACCAGTTGTTGCTGGTAATTCCTCCCTCCTCCTGTGTCTCCTTCAGTCAGTTTCACAAAGCCCTTAAAAAATACCTTTGTAAGTAGAAAGTGAAGGGATCCAGGTTTTTGTATAGGTGACTGGTGTCTGTAATAGTTAATCACCAGGCCTTTATATATACTGCGCTATATCATCTGCACCTGTATACGGTTAAGTCTGTCATATTTGCGCAATAGAAATCCTCAAATCAAATCAAAAGCACTACATACATTCCCGTTAGTGTACTCTAAGCCCTGGAATTAAAGGGCAATTTAAGGGCACAGTACTATTAATCAACAACAACAATTTGATGTTAGGGGCATTCTAATGTATTACTCATACTTATATTTTCTGTCTCCAAAAAATGATTGCCTTTCCCGAAATTACAGCAATTAAACGCACAGTGCTATCTAAAATACTGAAAATGTAAAAACAAACTATATCAACAGCACTTTATGTTTGTGCACTCTTTAAAGAGCAGGGATGCCTAAAACATTCACATTTGCAGTCCTACCTTACTTTGTTTTATTCATACATGTATTGAAAAAAATATGACTTCAGAGACATGTCCATTGAAGCCAGAAAAAGCAGGCCAAGTGAAAAGAAGGTGAAATATTATCCACCTTTAAGATGATGGAAATGTTTGTTTGATCTTTTCTGCTCATCCACTCCTCGTTTACACTCATCGTTTCTTTATTACTCAAAATCTATATTGTTTCTCAAAAGAGTGAAAGATGTGCCTTTACTATTCTGTATGTGCAAAGTATTTTGAAGAAAAAAAACATACTTATATAATGTCATTATAAAATCATATATATATATTACAGGGCCTGCGGTAGTGGCCCTGTAGTTATGGTTAAGTTGCATAACCTATTGGAAGAACACTTTTTGGGTGTCTTATAACTTCACCCCCCCAGACGAAGCCTCATGAAACTTTGCAAAAAAAGTGCATTGCCCCGTCAGATTGATTCTGCGAAGTCTGGTGACGTTTCGTCCGTTATAGTGGAAGTCCCAAAATGTGTGTTTTTTCCCATAGAGGCTATGGAAAAAAATAATTGGTCATGCCTACAGCCCAAACTGCTGCAAAGCGTTTCACCAAATGTGTGGCAGGAATGGCGGCTTAGTCCCAAAAGTGTGCTTTTGTAAATTTGCTGTAAATCCGTTCAGTCGTTTTTTTTTAAAACAGCCAAAAAGTAGGTGAAACATAAATTAGTGATATTGATATCTGGGTTGGGTGCGCAGACTTACTTCCCTGTTAGCTCTGTGGACGTGTCTCTGATTGGTCCTGAAGTCCACAGACATCGGAAGAGACTGCTGATTGGATAGTAAAAAGTGTGAGGTACGTCATATTTTCTGAAACCCCTGACATTTTGTATCTGCAGACAGTCGGCCAAGATCGTGGACATTGCGGTGGGGAAAAAGTCTGGAAACCACATTTTGGGTTATTTGGTGGTAGAAAAAGGGGCTGGGAAGAGTGGGGGAGTGGAACAAAGATGATATAGGGCTATTTTTATAGGTGGGAAAAGGTTGGACAGGTGTCTTAGCGGTCCAAAGACACTGCAGTAGTTTGCGGACAGCACCGTGAACAGATGGCTTGGGAAACACATTTAAAGTTATTTGGTGGATGAAAAAGGGTTTGGAAATGGTAGGGGAGTGGAATACAGATGATATGGAGCAGTTCCTTTAGGTGGAAAAAAGGGTTTGCAGATGCTGCCGAGTCTGCAGTCAATTTTGATATCCATGGACATCATTTGGATTGCAGGGGGTTCAGGGTGAGTTTTATTAGTTGATGGTGTATGGTACGTACTTGTTATATGGTTAATTGTATTGTGGTGGATGTTACCACAGTAGAAATATGTGTATAGCAATTATAGGTAATGTAGTGGGAGTATGGCCAAAATCACCACTGTGGTAATATTTGTACAGTAATTATAGGTAATGTAGTGGGAGTATAATGTGTTTGTAATATGGTGGAATGATATAATTGAACTGTATATGGTACTTATGATTGTAGTACAATTGAGGATAGAATATGTATTTTATTATACTTAGTTTCATAGCGTTATGAAGCAGGAATCTCTGGTTCATTTTCTGTTGAAAAAAACAGTATAATTTGTTAAGCAGGATAGTTTCAAAGCTTTGATTGCTTTAATTGTATAACATTTTACATATACATTTACTTTGTTAGACCCTCATAAACAGTACATTCTAAGCACTATGTTTGGTAAAACATTAGTGTTTGACACACTGCTGTTGTATTGACATTAAATAATCATTGAGTCATTTGGAAAAGAAATCCATACTGATTTAAAGAAACCTCATTACAATTATGTGAGTGTACGTGTGATCTATTGTTTGTTTGAAGTATGTTGTGGTTAAGGGAAAGCTTAAAATAGGTAGATACCTGTTGGTGTATTCTAACTACATTAAAGTTTAGAAGATGTTTTGTTGTATAAGAATTGTGATGGCGTATTTGGAGTGTTTGGCAATGGAGGGTATTTTTAAGTAGTTAGATACCTGTTGGTGTATTATAACTATATTGACTTTTAAAAGCACTATTGTAGTATTATGGATGTAGTTAGATACCTGTTGGCACATTCTAACTGTTAATTGTGATACAGTTTAGTGGCTGCATTTGGGTTAAAGGAATATTAATTAGGCATTTGTTAGATTTGCTGGTAACCTATGTTTTGGAGCAAAGGAGGTGTTTTTACATTCAAACCAAACCACTTCTTTTTTGACATATGCAGTATAGTATCCTGAAGTGGTTGTGGCACCAGTGTGGTATATTAGACCTACTGTTGTGAAGGTTTTCTTTCCAAGTGATACTTGGCTGTGTGTGAAGCCTGTAAGATTACAGTTATTTTTGGTACCATCTTCATTGTACCTTAGAGCATTAGTATGACTTATTGGCTATGTGAGTTCACTTGTATGGTGGAATGATTGTCTGACTTTCAAAAAGGGCATAATATGCCATGATTTGTAGTCTGCAGAAGTTGGTGAAATGCAATGGGATTCAGAATTTTGTATAGATACATATACAAATCATTCATTAAGGATGTGCTCTTGTGAAACATGGTTGCAGAGAGTGCATGAATGTTTCCACGTGTATGAAATCTGGAAGATTTCATTCATAGGGTTGTTTTTGGTTTCCAGTACTTTTAGTGATCCAGCGGTAATCCAGTAATCCAGCTGTTTTGGAGATATATTTTTCCAAGCTATTTAGTCGTGCAGTTGCTTGTTGACACATAGGAAGTGTCATGCTGTGCACTTCTAGTTTGTCTGTGGAGCTAATATGTAGTATGGGTTGCATTTCTTTTTTCAACATTGTCTCGTTGAATTGACTACAGCTTGCAAGGATTGGCATTAAGGGCATGCATTTTAGATTTTGTTGAGTTAATTGTTCCATTACATCAGGAGCAGATGTGTTTCGTCCATATAGCTCATGGATTAGTTTACTATTTAAGATGGATTTTGCATCTTTAGTAAGCAGACCAGTTCTAAGGTTTTTTAAAATGTTAGCATAGGTGAGGTCTGCAGACTGAGGCATGTTTTGAGTTGTTCTTTTGTAGTGAAAATGTTGCCAGAGGTTTACCTTTCCAATGCTGCCGAGCATTTTGCGGCAATGCTTGTGCCCTAATGTTTTGAAAATAGGTTGAGCTTTTACTTGTGTTAACTGTTGGAGGTCTCCAAAAACAATAAAATGTTTTCCCACAAACAGTTCTTCTTAGTTGTTTTTTAGGACTTCATGCATTCTGAGATGAATTAAAGCCAACATGAGGTTGGAAACCATGCTTACTTCATCTATCAGGAGCACATTTATTTGTTTCAGAATTCTGCGTACTTCAGAAGCAACTTCTGCTAATAAATTGTAGTATTCTAATTTGTTTTGGTGTTCTAGAGGGAGGAGCAGTAGTCAGTGTAAAGTTACACCACCTATGTTGTAGACAGCAAAACCTGTGGGGGCTGTTACTAGAGCTGAAAGGTTGTTGTTTGTTAAGTTTTGTTGAAATGTGCTGATTATTTTAATTAAGAATGTTTTACCAGAACCAGCTTCACCACAATCATGCATGAGCAGAGGTTTATACTTTTTACAGCTGCTGGTTTTATTTTCATGTTTAAAACCATGTTCAATTTCTTGAGTGACTTCTAGATAAATGGTGAGTTTTTCCTCATTTAGCTTTGATGTGATCACTGATAAGTCTTCTTCAGATTGTATATAATGATACATGGTATTTTCTTCCTCAGTCGTGGCTATTTCTGCTTTATTTAGAATGAGTGGTTCTCTAAGGTTCCCTAAGTGGTTCTTGGCTTCCTGTAAGGGAAGGTTGACTGCCCTCAGGAGCGTCTTTATCTAGTTGAGCTTCAATTTCTTCCTCTTGTTGGTGTTCATTGTCCAACATTTCTTTGTATTGTTTGAAATTGTCATTTGTTACACTGCTTTCATTTGCTTTAAATGCAGCTTCAAATGAGTCAGTCACCTAATAATTCTTCTTCTTTTCTCCAAGGTTTAAAATGTGAGAGTAGGGCCATGTAATACAGTTCTCTATGCTGTGTACATTTAAATGATAACTTTATATGATTAATTAGACTGGGTTTCGAGTTTCACTAGGCTTCCTTCACAAGTTGAGGCTGAATATTTGCCAGTTGTCTCATTTGGTGTAACATTGTTTTTGTAGGTGTTTTTTGGGCAATGTTGTACAGACATATGTTTTCCAAAGCAGTACTTCTGTTTGGGTAGTATGTGTCAATTAAATCATTTTTTTAAATGTGGTGGCTGTTGCGATCATTTGTGCCAATATTTTCTATCTCTTTGTAGGATTGTAGTGCTCTTTTTCGGGATGAAGCTGGACAAAGGTTCAACCAGACAATGTGTTCAGATTTGCCATATTAGGTTGTACCTGTTAAACGGTCTGAAGCTTCATAACACCAGCATTCACTATCGGAGAGCATTTTTATACTGAAGCTGTACAATTTTTGTGATAGTGTTTTGTCAGATGATATGTCTTCCCAAAGGTCTTTTAGCTCTGTTTTCTCAGCTTTGGTGAGATGGGCTGTGACAGCCTTGGAAGCAAGACGACATGGAGCCACACAGGTTTTGAACCCTGGGTCAGCACTTAGAAACCTCTGAGTATTAAGCATGTTATAAATAACCTATAATATCATATCATATTATATCTTGCAACTGCAGTGTAATCATTGATGTACTTGGATGCTTTGTTCTTTTTAATCGTGTATGTGTTTTTAGGGTATTTTCCTTTTACGCTGTCTCTAACAGAAGACGTCAAGCTATTTTCTTTTCCTTTTGTGAAAACCGGTTTAGGGAAGCCAAAGCGACATTTGGTATAGTATTTGCCTTTGTTTTTATATCTACATGGCAGTATTTGCCACACTTATGTTTTTGAAAATTTAAGATTTGTGTATGTTGGTCACTATCTGTGGTTTCTGAAGGGATGTTGCAAGTAATGTATTTTTCAAGAAACTGTAAAACAGTGACGTCATTATCATGGCCAAATTTAGGAGCATTTTTTATCCACACAAGCATGTGGATTTGTGGTGCTCCTCTAGATTGATATTCTTTTCTCCAAAAGAAGTGTTGTACTTCTCAAAGCAGAGGGGTAGTTTTATTGCAGATAAAGATCAGCATGGCAATGAAGTGATGGTGAAAGTATCTTGATACATTGACAGGGTGAAGAGAATAGAGTTCTCCTGGTGTTTTTATATCTATTCCAACTTTACCTTGGTTTGCATAAGAAGTCATCCAAGTCATCCCAGGCATACTCTGCACAACTTAAAGTAACAAACCATGCGAGTGGGCCTAGGTTCCTTAGCATACAATGTACATCAACTTGACATCGGTATCAGTATTATTTCGTACCATGCATGTTTGCCAAGAGATTTGTGATATTTGACTGCAAAACTTCATCTTTGTCTTTGATTTTTTTAAGTTGTTGGGTAGCGAACATGTTTAAAATGTTAGAGCCTGTTTTCAATGTGTATGCAACTCATCACATAGAGTTGCTTGTTCACTTTCAAAGAGGCATTGGAAAATGTATTTGACATTTTGTCTGAATCTGAGGTCTTCAGAATACATTCTTAAAGAGTGATTTTCTGATGCACTACTGTGTGTGGACATTTCATCATATCTTACTCATTTTCCTGTTAATGAGGTTTTCGGTAATGTTTTCTGGAGTTACATAATTGACTAAGTCAGTGGTCGAAGTGTAAGAAAAGAAGTAGTGGAGCTATGTTCCCTACAGGCCTGCCCCGCTCCTCACAAACCCCATTGCCCTGCCCCCTCCCACACACAATACAAACCCCCAAGCACATTTGCCTGCTGTTTAAGGGAATGTTCAGTGCAGTGCACTTAAAGTGCAAGTTTCAACTTCTTCCTACACTGTTATTATAAAACGAAACCGTTCCGGAACGGTTTCTTTTTAGAATAAAAGTATAGGAGCTGTAAAACTTAATTTAAAAAAGTACAGGAGCACTGCTCCCAACCGCTCCCGCTCACTTCGACCACTGGACTAAGTTGACTTCAGTTCCAAAGTACTTACTTTGGATGTGTTCTATTTCTTGATGCAGTTATTTGGCTGTTCCATGTAGGAGAATGTTATTTACATTTTGCAGTTTTAAAGCAGGCCTTTTTGCATAGTATAGTCTATGCACAGCATTCCTTTTAGCAGAATGTTGTGTTGCTAACATGTTGATGTGGTGGAAAGTGCTTTTGCGAGAGGTTCACAAAATGCAGGCTAATCAATGTCTTCACAGACCAGTGTGGCTGTGTACTGGACAGGAGTCCATGTTTTGTAAAGTTTTCCTTCTGCCTTTGTCTTTTAGTTCCACATAGCAATTGAGGAATTGTCATAAAGATTTAAAGGAGGGTTGGTGCATGTTACACATTGAGCTGCATGTCCATCTGTACACTGGATGGATTGTTTGGGTGTAAGGAGAATTTGGCTTAAATTTGTTGGGGATGTTTTTTCTATAAGGGTTTCTTTTGCTATAATGGTGTCTTCTACCATTTCATACCCTCCACCATTCTTTTGTATGGCTATTATTTTTGTTGTTCTTGTTTATACGATTTGAAATATGGTTCTGTGCTGCTTTTGTGAATCCATTGACCATCACAGAAGTTTAAAAAGGTCTCATATTGACACTGCACATGTTTACTTTTTGTTATTTATTGATTCATTTAGTCAGTGGTTTTATTTTGTTTAAAATTAATATAAACAGTTTTCTCTTAGTAGTAAAAGTGCTGTCAATAAGAGCTTTGAGGATTAGTCGCCTGAGTTCGTTTTTAAGCATAGATTTTGATTTTTCAGCTGTTTTAATAAAGTTTGTGAAGAACTCTATGGTGGAAAATATTTTGTAACATACATTTCTTGGATTGCTTTACCGTACTACATTAACACTGGTAGATACAGTGTTAGGTTTATTAATAGGTCTACTTTTCTTTGTAGATATTTTTTTACTTTTCATTTTGCGAGAGGGGCCTTACCTTTTTTAGTCATGGCTGGTTTTGTTTTGTTGATTGAGGTTATTAGCCCTTTTGTTTTAATGTTTTCTATAAATTGTTTTAGAGGTTGATGACTATATGGTTTGGTTCTAGTCTTATCTGCTCTATTGTTCCTTTCTTTTCTACAGAGTGACTTTTTAGTAGGCTGTTTGTTGTGTCTGTTGAGAAAAGAGAAAGTTTGGGTTTGAAAATTGTGCACAACTAGAAGCAGGTAGGCATCATGCAAATAAAGGTGTATGTGCTTTTTTGAATGGTGTAGGCATGAAATCTTTTGAAAATGAAAACTTCAAGTTGGATGCTGCAAATAATTTTTAGAGTAATAGAGTGAATTTTACTGATTTTTGGAATCAGATGTTTCTTGTAAATATTCAAAATTCACTGAGAAGGTTTATGTGAAAAAGATGTACACTGCATATGAAAACATTTAAATGTAGTACTAGGAAATAAAAATCAGAAAAGCAAAACAAAAAAAAACAAGAAAACAGCTATTTTAAGAGCCACAATTGTACAATAAATTGTTTAAATTAAGTGTAAACCTCCCCACCCCCTTCAATTGGATGTTCTGTCTGCAGACATTGCAGTAGTCAGCGAATTGCACGTGTCAGATCTGGGTCTTTTGGGGATGCCTGGCATGTAAAGGGGACTGCGGAGACAGTGGACAGTCGTGGATGCCTGCGGACCTCGGGGGATCAGTCAATCAGGTTTCTTGGGTGTGGTGTACAGGAAGAGAGGGTGGCAGCAGTTCTGTTTGGTTAGAGCACTGAAGATGGCTATGTCTATGTCTTTCAGGAGGCAGAGTGTATGTATTTTTGGGGACTCTTGGATTCATTGGCTGAAGGTCTACTCTGAGCACTGTGGATTGGTGGATAATCTTGGATTCCATGAATGTGAAGTTTCATGGCATGGAGTGCACGGGATGAAGTGGGTGGACTTGCTCCCATTTTGTCTATATATGGTTCAATTGAAACATCCGGGCATTATTATGCTTCATTGTGGAGGAAACAGTTTCGGTCATGTGACTGTAGTTTTCAATGAAGGAGACATTGGGAAAATTGAAGGAAATGTTCCCAATTTGAAAATAATTATATATTACATATAGACAGATGTGGATGCGTTCAAGTTTATTTGGTCTGCAAATGGAAAAATAGGGGCGCACCGTCAATAGAGCTGTGTGTGCTTTTCTGTGAGAGGTTGGCATGACGTCTTTAATAATGAGAACATTACATTTGATATTGCCAACATTTTCTGGAGAGATGGTGTCCATTTAACTGATTTGTGTGATCAGATTTTTCTGGAACTGCTTCAAAAATCTTTGAAGCAGTTTTTGTGAAAGTGAGAAGAAATAATTAAATTCAGTAAAATGTTTCTTAGTTCAGTTTATTAGAACAAAAAATAAAAAAGAAATATATAAAAGCCAAAAACACGAAAAAGGGGTCTTCTAAGTGCCACAATTTTTTTACGCAAAACAATTAAAATGATTGCAAGGGAGGGAAGGTGCACCAACCACAGAGATGGAGGGGCAGGTGGACAGGGGAAGATATTGAGCCGCCCCTGCAGAGCGGTGTGTCGCAGTACATGCAGAACACTGCAACCCTTGAAAGGTAAGGATCTACAGCATCCCGTATGGCCGGAGAGGTGGCCAGTGGGATCATCTGCCCCAACGGAGTACCCTGTGTGCTGGCAGGAGCGGTTGAGGAAGATGGCACCATGGAAGATAGCCTGCTCCTCCCTGAGAAAGGAACAGCCTAACCAGGTGGTTCGAAAGGACATGGTGGCGCAATGATCTGATCCCAAAGGAGTAGTGCCCCTGTTGCGTGCGAGTATCACCCCACTCTCAATGCATTCAACATGAGCAGCCTTTGCCTTTGGGACACCGCCTGTGGTCTTAAAGAACCGCCACACCCAAGACTCACTCCAGGTGCTGGAGGTAGGCACTTACACTATCTCACCTTCGTTTTCCCATTGATCCTCCTCTACTTCATTGCGCCTGTTCTATGTCCAGGCCCTCTAGATGGTGAGGGCGGTGTTGGTGGGGGTGGTTGGGAAGCAGAAGTGGCCATAGAAGAGCTATGAGGCTGTCCACAAAGACAGCTCTTCAAAGCAGGTGCTGCAAGATGCTCTCCCCTGGATATCCAGATTGAGAATGAGGAAAAGTAATGGGTGGGTTCCCTCAGCGGAACCGTCCACAGACAGTCATGCTGACCATGGACAACCCAGTCGCAAAAAAGCCCTTGAAAAGTTGTAAAGAGTTGCCAGATCAAGCAAGAATGGGTCTCGGAGCTGTGGAAGGGTAACGTTTCTGTTTGAAACACCTTAGATTGGCTGAAAATGCACTTTTAAACTGTCCACGGAGCACGGACACCATTCACGAACAGGCCGCCATGCTGCATCGGGGCGGTCACATGATAATTTCTGGGGACGTCCGCAGCCATGACGGCTGTCTGCGGACACCCATCAGGTGGGAGACATAGGGCGCATGCGCTTGGAGTTCTTAGAACAGGTGCAGTGTCCCTGGAGTAATTAAAACGGCATCATGAGAAACCGGACATGTCCGGACATCGCACCTGTCCCCGGGGTCACCTTCATTTTGAGTGCAGACACCCCAGACAACATGTCCGGATATCGCATCTGTCCCCGGGGTCACCTTCATTTTGAGTGCAGACACCGCAGACAGTAGTAGTGTCAGACAGACTCATAATGGGTTTTAAAAAAAATAAAATAAAAATATTACACAATGATATAGAACACATCTATATTTTAAATATTTTAAACAAATACATTTATTCATGAATGGGATATCGGAATGGAGACATAAATTGGAGAATTAGGAATGTCTGCACAATAATGATGAGGGGAGGAAGGGAGTGAGGTTTCATCAACACATCTTTGATTTAAAAAATGAATTTGATGGGGATGATTGCTGGGTACAAGGGGGGCAGATGCAAGAAAGACAGTGATAGGGAATGTTATTAATGCCATGATTATTCACATATTGTAAACTTTCTTTAAAATCATTACTTAGTTCATCCAATTTTGTAGACAAGTTCATGATTGGATTATTTACAGTTGGGGATAGGGCTTCTTTTTGTGATTCTAGTGATTGTGTATTATTAAACTGGGGCAATGGTTTTTTCATAAACTATGTACTGTAAGAAAAACTAATTATTATTTTAGTAAGGAGTGTGCAAATTACAATATTTGTTTACATTTAAATCTGTATTGTGTACCATTAGAGATGTTATCGTCACTCATTTCTTCTTTTGGGAAGTTCTCCTATAACCACTCAAGTGTGTTTGCCATTTCTGTGAGAAAGAAGTGCTTCTGTCTTATCACACATGTTTATATAATGAAAGCTAAGAATAGAGAAACAAATACAACGCGCTTACTATTTAATGAGAATTTGTTCCCCAATAAGTACCTGAGGTTTGTCAATCTGTATGCAGAGTTCTATTGAGCAGTGTATATTAAGTGTACAGTTATAGTTTGTAATTGGTGCATTCCTTTGTAAGGTATGCTAAATTAATTATTAGTGTTTTTTAAAGTAAGTGTGTGTACAAAAAGTTATATTTGCGTGTCACAAACATTTGTAATGATTTTATGTAAATATGTTTATTGGTTGATGTAACAATGATGGACCGCCAGTACATCAGGTAAGTTCTAGGGTTCTTTATTGTCCATGTCCTGAACTCCTCCACAAGACACAGGGATGGTAGGGGACGCAAGATGACACGGGAAACACCGGGCTCACCCCCACACCCATCTTCTCAGCTCACTGCTTCACTCTCCTCTCCAACCGTCACCAGCAGAACACCTCCACACTAACATTCCACACAAACATTCCACTGCAGATGACCTCACACTCACAGCTAATCTGTAGGCCAGATTACTACACTTCTCCTCCCCATAGAAACACAAAGCCAGTTACTACACCACTCCCTCCATGGGAAAACAAAAGAATGACAAGGTAATGTGACCAGCACAAGACCTTAACAACCAACACAACACACTACCAGAATTCCGCAACACAGCGGCCGCCTATGTGCAGAAACCCTGGTAGCACCAATAATGGGAACCACACGAAAGGACAACATTTGCAGGACACCCTCGGACCAAGTAGAAAGTGCCAACGGCATGCAACCTAAAGACAACTCACCACTCCCTCGGTCCACACCGCGAGGCCACAAAATAACAAATAGAGCACTTGCGCCTGACCCGAGCTGCCCCTCAGGACCTAGGGCTGCCACCCCTAGCCAAATTATTGTTAGCCAACACTAACATAACTCCCCTAACTAACTTACCCACCTTAGCACAAAACACCTTTCACTTCAGTATGCCACCCCGAAGTCTCAGAGCTGCCCCTCCGAGCACTAACCAACCACCCTCAAAGGAAGCAACAACACAAGCCTGACAATGACCGAGGAACCACACGAAGAACCACAAACCGCAGTATAAGGAAGAACCACAACCCAATACTGCTCCTCTGCACAAACCGTTAGTTATTCCATCCACCTAAAAAACACAGTTATTGAACACACCAGGAAACAACCTGACTTACCACACTCGGAATCAGGAAACACACTTGTAAAGCTAAATTCCAAACCATAGTAACCCATCTCAGCCAAATGGGCCGGAAACCATGAATGATCTAATATTCGACACAACCCACGCCAAGAGCGACCAACCCTGACAACACAGGCACTAATGATGGAACAAGAACGCCAAAGGTGACCAACCCTGCAACCTAAGACACCAGAACAAAACAACCGCTCGGGCCGATAGCGACCTACCCTGACCCATCAGGCACTAAAGACCTTAACACAACACCACTGCCACCTAACCTGGAACACACCAGTTAGAAGGAAACTCAAGATAACGAGATCAACACCCCTGAGTGCCAAAACATAGCGACCAACCCCGGCTTAAACCAGGCACTACACAAGGACTCATGCACTCCTGACCATGCACTCAAGACACAAAGCACACGGGCAAAACAACTCAACCCATGACAGCACACAGCAACCACAATGCCACTCATACAAGGCGCAAACATTCCAATGCTGTAATAACACGTGACTACAGTAGCGCCAAACCACAGCATGCACCCGCACACACATTCACACCCCAACACTGACGGCATCAAGCATGCATAAATGCCATTTGGTAACATTGCACAACAAGGATGGAATTTGAATGCAAAATCGTGAAAACACATCACATGTTCAAAGGTGAACAAAACATCACATGTGAAAACATTGGATGATGAAGACCCCCAGCCCATCCCTCAATGCCACCAGCTTGGGCTCCTGGGCACCACACAATAACCACTTGCATGAAAGTCAGTGTTCGGTGAAAAGTGACATTACTGTATTTTCCCGCATAAGTAATAGTTCACGGTGCACGAGTAAGTTCACAATGCATTTCCTGCATAAGTAAGTTCACGATGCATTTCTTGCATAAGTAAGTTCACCCCCAATCCACACTCCTTGGGGTTACATTGCCCGGACCAACGCCCCATCCCCCAGATGAAACAAAGCAAAGAGATAGACATTTCAATTGCATATTCAATTACATAGCAGATTCCATTGCATTTCAAACCCCCACCCCCTCGCCTCAGAGTTGCATAGGATAACCTGAACCCACACACAGAGGTCTATATCCCATGAAAGGCCATGACACAAGGACAACACAGGGGACTGACAACGTCCTTCAGTAACACCTAACTCAGGACACCCCCCCGGGATTTAATTAAGGGCGCTAGATACCTCTAGGACAAATGGGCTACAACACGTACTATGCACCCATCCACATGCACACAGCCCGATACACTAACCTGACCGGACAAGGTCCCATGTCCTCGCCATACACCAGGCAAATTCACACTAAATCTTGCCCAGTCGGAGTAAAAGAACACTGCAAACAATTGCTCCGACTGCTGCAGTTCCGAAAATAATGACAGGCATGAACTCGCCGCTCAACAAAATCACTCCAAACTCAGGGGTTGACTCTAGATGCGTGCTCTGATCACATCGTAAGCTCCATTCGGCAATTCCTGCTGCTTTCCGAAACACTGGAAATGAGGCTAGGAATGCATGAAACAGAAAGCCCCTGTCTCATGACAATATTCATATACAAACAATCCAAAAAGTTCCATCGTAACATCCGGACAACTGTGAGCAGTAACACGCAGTAAAAACAAAGGCCACCGCTCACGTGACTCTCAGGGAATGCCTATCCGAACTGTGACGTTACCAGTCCATGTCAGGATCCCGAACAGGCAACATCCATAAGCCGTTCAGGACACATCCACGCAGCTTCCTGCGACACACGCTGCAGCGGAACACAAAAAGAACGGGCAGAAACACCTGAGTCCACAGAATGTGCCCCTTCATGCGACAGCGCGACTCAAACTTCTCAGAAGCCACTGCGCACACACCGCCCAATCTGACAGCGCGGACACACCTCCCAGATGCCAATGCGCAAGGACTCCTACTGGCCCCTGAAAAGGGTGGAGCTGGTCTGCACGATGACAGGCTCAACAGTGGTACACTGGAGACACAGGAACGTCTCCTCCTGATGAATGGCACAGCGGATCATTCCAATTTCTTCTCCACTGCAAGCCGCGCTCAGACCTTCACCTGACAGAACTTGTGCGGTGCAGCTATTCCTCCTGATAGCGGCTCACCATCCTGCAGCAAAAACGGCGCCCAGCTCACTCCAGGGCAAGAAAGCGCCAGCCCGGTTGACGGCTCCTATCCCGTGCCGCTATCCTTGCCACAGAACAGCTGTCCTCGCTGAAACTCAACACAGCAACCGTTGCCCCTCGCACCATGTAGGGAAGTCCAGTAACTGACCTCCAGGAGAACCCAAAAAGGGGCACGAACTGCACGCGGTGGGCCAATTTGACACGGACCCGCCTGGGTGTGGGGGGACATCACAGGGGCGGTGTTCCAGTAGTGCTGCACCCCCCCCAGCAGCGCCATAGAAGAGGCTGTCCACCTACCATCCCATCCTCGTCACCAGGTGTGGGGGTGAGCCTGGTGTTTCCCGTGTCATCTTGTGTCCCCTACCATACCTGTGTCTTGTGAAGGAGTTCAGGACATGGACAATAAAGAACCCTAGAACTTACCTGATGTACTGGCGGTCCATCATTGTTACAGTTGATGAGTACAACTTTTTTGGGTCTACGCTATGATTCTGGTCTTGTGAACGATGTCCACGGACTTCCATACTGTCCGCAGACTACATATCTGCCACATTGGGGGTGAGTATGGTATAAGGAATGTGTAGCAGATTAAGGCTGTACTAGTAAAAACCTATGAAATTCACTGAAACAACTTTATTAATGGGACCTTATGGTTAAATTGCACTGAATAAACCCTATGAAATTGCATCCATAACTTGCGCCACCTATGTGCACTGCTAAGACTAACACCGAGGACATCAAAGATGAAATCACAAATGACATTGATGACATCACTGATGACATCACATGTGAAATTAATTTTAATGAAAAGTCCCTACAAGGGTCTGTGCTTATAATGTTGGGGTGATCAGATCATCTATCAAGTGCTACTTAGTGTGTTAAAGAATGTACTCATCTAAACAAAACATATTGGAGTGTTGTTGTCAATACACGTACCTAATCGTACATACACATAGGCAATGGCTGCAGCATGCACCATAGAAGTACACTATTTTTTATCTGGTAATTTTGCATAGTAAAATAGTCAATGCTACCTTATCAGAGTTCTGAGTAATGGTAAATATGGAATAAATAGCTAATAATTCAAGACTTACCACACACTTGTGTTAGTACACACAAAATATATGATGACCCACAATGCATACAAATCAGAGGCACATACAGGGAAACTAATGTAAGGAAGAAAGAAACAACATCACCAGAAAATGTCAATAACATTAAAGTTCATCTTCATGTATACAAACAAATTGAGTGTTTGAGGCCTTCTTATTGCCCTGTGTATGTGCACAATGAGCTGAGACCAAACCCTAAGGAAAGTACTTTAAGAACATACGACAAGGTTAACGTCTATATATTTAGCACCTTTTGAATTTTCATATTCTGACTGTCAGTGAACAAAAACACCTGGCCTAGATATGTCAGTGAATAAAACAAGTGGCCTAGATGTGTGATGTCAACAGTGATGTCATCTTTCATGTCCTGGATGTTAGTCTTAGCAGTGCATGGAGGGAGCATGAGTTGTGGTTGCTTAGCGTACCATAACTGGCGAATTTCAGAGGTTTTTCGGTTTTATTGTAACCATAATGTCCCTTTAACAAAGTTTTTTTCACTGAATTTCATAGGTTTATGTTAGTGCAGCTTAACCATAGTATCCCTTTAACAATGTTTCTTCAATGAATATATATATATATATATATATATATATATATATATATATATATATATATATATATGAAAAAAGGAAAGGCATTTGGTCTCTCCCGAAGAGAATGGCACACACAAAAGTCGAACGCCAGTAAGATAAATTCTTCAAGCCCAATCACTAAAGAAAGGGTCGTAAAGTTCTTCAAGTATCCAGTTTATTGTGACATAAGCTTTCAGAGAAAAGCTTGGTTCAATGTGTTTCGCAGCGCTCTCGCTGCTTGTTCACGTACAAGTAAAGTTAATTAGACAATACCTACACATAATCAAACAATTGCAGTCTCTATGGTTCTCTTAGCTTATTGTCCCTTTTCTCTTTTGATGCTTAAACAGGTCCCAACACATTAGCTCGAAAGCTGTTGGATTACGGTGGCCATTTTATAATAGATTTCATTCCAGCATACATGCTTTCTGTGGTGCAAACAGACTCAGGCAGATAGTACTTAAGCAACACTAATGTTAAAAAGTATTGACTCCAAATGTTGCAACTATAACATTAAGTACTTACTTTGCACTTGCTCTTATATTGAGGTGAAAAAACATTGTATAAGCAAAGGTGAGGGTTACTAGATTTAATCAGTCGGGCCGTTAAGCAAATTACTGACTCGCCGAAAGCCACAATTTGTTTCACCTACAATGCTTATTAGGTGTAATCAGAAACCTGCCATTGGCGATCGTAAATCCTAATGAGTTACAATATAGCAGAGGTTTCCCTCTGTTAAAGTGCTGTGTGCAAATGTTTTAAAACAAATTGCAGTATGGCAACGGTTTGCCCTCAATAAAGTGCTTAGTGCATAAAAAATCTTATCTGTCAAATGCAGATCACAGATTATTTCATATTTTTGATATCACAGACAAAATCCCTATCGCTTAAGCTAAGGCCTATGGATTTTCTATTGCGTAACTAGTGATTACCCTTTATATTAAAGGGAACCCCTGTGTCTTGGGCAACTATTTAGTATGTCAGATTAATCTGTGTCTAAGAAATGCCTAAGGTGCATTGTGCTTAAAAAAATAACCACATTTGTTTCTGATCATAAAATGACATGCAAGAACGTCATTTAAAAAAACTTGATGAAGAGTATAGTGCATTATGTTTTGTAAACAATTAAGTAATGGAAAGACTATCCATAAAGTACATAGTCCATGAATATTTCTACCTCATCTAATATACCAATGGCTTTTTTTTCATGACCTGATCAATCCAATATATTTTTGAAATACTAAAGCGCACAATGCATCAACACATGATAACATAGCAGCAACATATGTAGTAAATACATATAATTTGGAACACATATTAAATAACAACAATCACAAAAACCTGTACATTTAAGAAAACAATCTGGTCTGCTGACTTCCATCGCTAATCATACAAGGTAGAAGCACGAGTGGAGACTTAACAATAAAAATTTCAAGACAATAAGCAAGATGAAAATAAAAAATAAAGCCAGTGTAGTAACTTAAAAATCTAAGGAGACAACATTCCACAAGCTGTCATCAGTATATCACCAATTCATAAAGATTTCTAAATCAAAATACTTGACAGAAACATAAACATTATTTCTGAAGTTAAGTTTAGATTGGGAAAAGGAAAGCAGGAAACAGTTTTTTTAGCTAATTAATTAAATCTGGACTTGTTAGGTCCCTAGGAATGTATATAACACTTCATCAAGATTATGTCCCTTAGGATTTTTGGTTTTAAAGTCTAAAATAAACTTTGTCTCCATCTGGCGCAGTTCAGGTTAACGATTGCCCCCTCGAGGGTACCACTGAAAAATCTCAAACTTTCAAGTTTGCCCTGATGTACATCTCTAAAGTGAATGGCCATTGGGTAGGAAGGATCAACATTCTTTATTGCTCTCATGTGTTGTAAGATTCTTCTCAGTTTCAGCTTTCCGATAATACTTCCAATATAGCAAAGGTTGCATGAACACAAGAGAGCATATACGACAAACTCAGTGTTGCACGTAATCCTAGTTCTTAATTCTACTATATGGCCTAGTATAGGATGTACATAGTTAGTTCTGTTAAGGGCATGTTTAGATGATTTGCACTTCATGCATTTGAAGAAACCAGTATTCTTCCCATCTAACCAAGAAATACTGTTTGAGATTTTAGTTATGGGGGGCATGAAGCTGCTTACCAATGAATCTTTAATGGAGACTGATTTTCTAAAGGTTAATTTAACTCTCTCTTCAAGAAATGGCGATAAGACTTCATCTGAGTGTAATACATGCCAATGGCGGTGTAGTATTTTCCGTATGGTGTTTGCATGGGTGCCATATGTGAGAATTAACCTGATTTTGTCATTTTTTACTGTTTCTTGGGATATCCTGTTGATTGAGAGCAAAGTAGTTTGATTTAAATGATGGGATTTCAAATAAGCTCTCTCCAGAATTACTTTAGGATATTTTTGTTTGACAAAATTCATGGCTGTATATTTACATTCTTTATCGAAACATTCTATTTTGCTACATTTACGTTGAATTCTCACAAATTCTCCATACGGTATACTCCACTTCAACAATGTAGGGTGATTACTGCTGGCAAAAAGGGCCATGTTTGAACTTGTCGGTTTTCGATACAATTTAATGATGATTTCATTTTGGTCTGTTTTGACCAAAACGCCTAATAAAATTATTGACTCTCGACTCTGTGTTTCAGTAAATTTCAAATTCAAATCGTTCACATTTAGAATTTTCACAAAGTTGAGCCAATCTTTTTCTTCACCATTCCAGAGGATAAATAAATCATTGATAAATCTTAACCATAAAACCACATGGTTGGTGTACTGGCTGTTGCCTTCTGTCCACACTACAAACTTTTCCCACCACCCCATTGTGAAAATTGCATAAGAAGGGGCGAAGCTTGTGCACATAGCAGTTCCTTGTAATTGGTTGTAATAGTCGTTATCAAACAAAAAATATTGTTTGTTAAGCACATATCTACCATCTCCATGATCATCTGCCCATGAGCGTGGTAATTTAGTGAACTACTGTCCACAAAGTATTTGCAAGCTTTCTTACCATCGCTGTGCTGGATGGAGGTGTAGAGCGAGACTGCATCCAATGGAGCAAACATGAATCTCTTTTCCCATGCAACTCCTTCAATCTTACTCAAATATCTTTAGTATCCCGCAAATATGAGGGTACAGTAAATACTTGAGGCAGTAAGGTTTGATCTACAGATTTGGACATGTTCTCCAAGGAGGCTCAATTCAAAGTGGCAATGGGTCTGCCAGGGAGACGAGTTGCGTTTTTGTGGACTTTAGGGAGGAAATAAATGGTGGGTATAGTAGGAAATTGGTTAAAAAGGAACTTGCAATCATCGTCATTAAGGATGCCTAATCGAGCCATTTCTTCAGAAAACACTCCACTTTGTTCTTGATTGACTCTGTCTGGTTACTTTCCAGTTTCTCATAGCAGCTAGTATCCAAGAGCTGCCTATGTGCCTCCCTGACATAGTCTTCTCTATTTTGGATAACTATGTTAGTGCCCTTGTCCAAGGCTTTTATGATGATATTATTGAGTTCTGCAAATCTTTCAAAAGTTTTCTTTCTTTAGACAAAAAATTAGACTTGATTTTATTCTTCTGAGATCTTATTTTCTTAAGGTCATGGATAACTAAATCCCGAAAAGCCTCTATCTGTCCACCTGTTTGGAATGCAGGATTAAACCTGGACTTGGCCTTCAATATGCTTGTTATAGGCCAATCAGTATCTATATTTAACATTTCTAAGGTGATAGCAGTAGTAGTTTCTTCAGATTGTTCAATGGATTCTAATTAGGCCAAATCCAGTCAAACATCCAGGTCTTCAATAGTTACTGCTGTTTTACCTTAGACAGATTTGGCTTTTCTTTCGGAGGATTCGTGATGAAGAATTTTTTTATATATATCAAACAAAATGCTGCCAGAGGCAGTAAGGACCGCACACCAGTGTCAAGATATACCACAAAAATACAATGACTTCACGTCTGATGACAGGGAGGTTTATTTGGTAATACACACATCAGAGGCAGGACAGTACAAGGTCCTGTATGACGTGTTTTCTGCTCACAGAGCGCTTATTCACACTGTATATATATTATGGCTATTTTTTCACAGATGGATCCAGAAGCTCTTCATCTTTAGTCCTAGGGGCCACATTAAATAAACTTTGCATCGGAGCAAGCACAGCTAGCACTAGGGTAAATATTGCTAAAGTGAAAAATTGATGTTCTTTCTATATGTATTTCTGCACTTTGCACCATTGCTAGGGCTAGTGAAAACATTGTCCTTGTGCATTGAGTGTTTTTGGCATTTGGGAATTTTTTGCCCTGTCGCTAATTACATTTGCACTGGTAATACCCTAATCTCTTATTGAGAAAGACCGTACCAGATCTTTCCTACTATAATATCCAGTCCTCAATCTGGAAGAAATATTTTTATTATTTATTTTATTTGATCGTTTATAGCAGCGCACCTAACACTTGGACATCAAAGCGCTAGTTGCATGGGTACAGGTACATAGGTGGGAGCAATTCATCCGCTAATTAAACAAGTGGGTCTTTAGTCTATTTATCCAGAGTTGGTAAGATGGCTCAGACCGTAAATGGGGCGGGAGATTGTTCCAGAGGTTGGCCATAACAGTGGGGAAGCTTGAGCCACCTGCACGTTTCCTTCTGAAGCTGGCAGTGAGTAGTTGCTTGCTGTTGGAAGATCTGAGTGGCCTGGGTGGTGACTATTTTTTGATCCTCTGGTCAAGGTAGGTCGGGGCTTTGTTTGCTAAGCAGCAGTGTGCAATCATGAGGATTTTAAATTGTATTCTTTCTCGGATGGGGAGCAAGTGGAGCACCTTAACTCAGAGAGATGATCAGATTTGTTCAAGTCCAGGGCGGCTCTGAGGGCATTATTTTGAATGACTTGCATGCTGTTTAGGTTTTTGGCTGACGTCCCACAAAGTAGGGCGTTGCAGTAGTTTAACTTGGACATCAAAAGAGAGCTGGCAACTGAGAGGCAGTTGCTGGTGGATAAGAAAGGTCTGCTTGATTGTATCAGTTTTGTCACGTAGGGTGTTGCAGAAGCAATGTTGCTGATTCGGCAGGTCATGTTGAGAGAGGGTTCAAGGTAGATACCCAATGTTTCGACTGATGTGGAGACTGGGGTATTGTGGCCATCTATGGAGAAGAGCTGGTGAGCCCGGTCAAGGTTTGAGAGACGGGATGAGTGGTGAACTAGGAGCAGCTCGGTCTTCTCGTCATTAAGACATAGGCTGTGTTGGGCCATCCAAGTTTGGCATTTACAGTGGTACAGTCCTGGTTGTAAGAGCCTGTCAGGGGGGATGAGTATTTGAGCATCATCCGAATAATTAGTGAAGAAGATACCCAAGGAGTCTAGGTAGTCGAATAAAGTTTTTGTATAAATATTATAGAGGGTAGGGGAGATGCATGAGCCTTGTGGGACACTGCATGGCATTGGAGTAGGTGGGGCCGAGGCTTCGCAAACAAAGACTTCTGTTTTCAAGAAAGGAGGCTTCCACGCTGGTTGCTTCTGGGGATAAGTATGCAGCTGACAGGTGATGGCAGAGGGTCTCGTGATCTACCAGGTCGAATACAGCAGAGAGATCAAGCAACATCAGGAGGGAGAGTTTTCCTGCATCATTGGCATCGTCTAGTTGATTCTTGAGGTGAAGGAGGGCCGTTTCGGTTCCGTGACCAGGTGAAAGCCAGATTGGCGGGGGCTGAGGATGCAGTGATCTTACAGAAAGGCTTTTATTTGGGTGTAATAGATTCTATCTAGGATCTTCAGAAGGAATGGGATGGTGGTGATGAGTACATAATTGGTGTGTATGGCAGGATCCAGTGAAGGTGTTTTCAACAAAGGGGTGATCCAAGATTCTTTAATACAGGAGGGGCGATGATGGAGGCAAAAGAGGCTCTCACAATGGCTGTGATGAGGGGGGAAAGTGGTGCCAGGCATTCTTTGACTATGGTGGCAGGACAGATGTCTCCATTGCACCGTGAGGACTTTAAGGCCCTTCACCAGGTTGGCCAGATTAAGTTTGGTGATGTGAGAGAACTGGAAGAGCTGTAAGTGTGCAGGGGGTACATTGGCTGGGGTTTGCAGAGGGCTGATGGGCAAGTTATGAGCTTTGGATTTAATTTTGCTTCCTAATTGTGAGATCTTCCCAGTAAGGGCAGGTTAATTACCATGGTGGTAATTAACCTGCCTTCTAGGTTGTGATGCTGGCCTTTTGCTTTGTTGACAGTGGTAGTGGTTTATATCACTAGTGGCAAAAACACCACCGGTAAAGCTCATATGTTTCTGCATTTTCTGCAGTGCTATCAAAACAGCTGACCACGACATATGCACATTTTAGAGGCAAGTATTGGCCCAATGTAGAAACAACCCTTGGCAATGTCAACCGTTTAGGCTTTTCTGTAGGCATGGGAAAGGCATTTGCTAGGTACTGCCATAGTGCTATTAACTGGTCACTCATGATAGCAGGTAAGAAAGCAGGTAAGAGAATGGTGTAAGTGCCTGGGCATCTAATGCCAGTGCCTAGCAAATGCTTGTTTCTAACAGTACTTTAGTGAAGGACATGCACAGTGTTTAAAAATTGAGTGGCTGAAGGCACACCTAGTTAAGACATTGTTTTCACACGCTTAGCACCCAGCCAATCTGGAGGCTCAGAACGTGGGCTGGTACAAGCCAGCGCTCTGAGCTGCCTGGGCAGCCGGCACCCCCTTTCCTTCCCCGCTCCTCCTGCAACTTTTTGTCTTAGCACCAGCGTAGTTTCCTATGCCGGTGCTAAGAGTGTTTTAAAAAAAAATTAAAATAAATTGACCATAAGCGAGGCCCGACTCTGTGCAGTCCTGTTGATCAGGAAGCCCGTTTCTAATGTTGATGATGTCCAACGTCATCAACATAGAAAACTGACTTCCTGTCAAACAGGACTAAACGGCATCGGGCCGCGCTTCTAAGGTAAGTTGATTTTTTATTTCAAATATACACCATTAGCACCCTTGTAGAGACCTACACGGGTGCTAATGGCGATATGCCCCTCGGTGGCTGGGCCCACCACCTCGGGGCATATCGCCTCAGTAGCTTGTTTACAGCTTCAATTCAGTCTTTGAGTGCAAAGAGTTCCAATGAGACAGTGTTTTGGGTGGGGAGGAGCAGGAACCGGGTGGGAATGACCATAAGGATTAGCTTTGCTATGGGCAGGCAATGGATGGGCAAGTAACCGAACAACACCTACAAGCTTTGTGTTCCTCTTGTCCCGGGAGGATAACTCAGGGGCAATGCGCTGGCCTTGGAAGCAAAATGACACAGAGTAACACAGGTTCGATCCCTGGGTCCTTGCGTAGAAACCTCTGGTTATTAAGTGCGTTATAAATAACCTATCATATATCATATCATATGCCATTCCTCCCTATCTGTACTCCAATGCAGTAGTTTCAGCTTAAAGATGATGCAAGCACCACCTAATAGCCCAACTAAAAAGAACTTCCTGCATTTTATTTGAGTGCTTTGTGATAACACAAAAGAGGCGCTTCACATTGCTGCAACAATTTGGTATGACGTTTTATAAGATCAGGTCAGAGTTATTCAAATTTCTGTAGTAATTGCCTCTATGTTAAGTCATATTTTATTGTGATGGGCGTTGATAGAGCTAATACAATGTCCACTCGTGTGGTGCATGTAGCACAGACCGTAATATTGACATCATATGTAAACTGGTGGACAGGATTACACATTTAAGGGCCTCTGTGAGCTTCTGTAAATGGCAGACTTTGTGTTTTTTTTAACTTCCAGTTGAACTGTTGCTAGCAAGACTGCCTTTTCTGGAATGAGACCCCAACTAGACGTTATGTTGGATCAAAGGCACCGTTGCATTTGCAAATTAAATCTAAAAAAAAAAAGAAAATCACAGTCGTGGCTCGTGTCAAGGTACAGGCCTTTTGTAAAGTCTGAAATTACGTAGCAAGAGCGGAGGATACAGGAAGCGCCTTTGTCGGGAATGCACGTCTTGCTGGCGATCAAGGGGCTGCATTGCGTGGGCTGCTGATGGGTGGAGGAAGGAAGTGACATTCAATTAGATTTTTTTGTTTTAAGTCTAGATGCAGCAATTATGAGTTCTGAATACAAGTGGTTGTTATTTAGCAGGGTAGCCTAAGCAATGCACATAATTATTATAATTATTGTGTACCTAATGATATCTAATAGGATGCAACATCACAGATAAATGCTGAAAACGTTCAGCAGGGTGGCCTGCTCATTTCAGAACAAATACACAACAAAAGTTTAATGAATACACACATATATGTGCAAGGGGACATTTTGCAGGGACAATGTGCAACATTATTTTGCGGTTCAACCGCGTTCTGCCTCAACAGACTAGACCTAAAATAAAAATTGCAATTTTTGTCCAGGCCGCGGCTAAAAGAACCTTTTTTTGTGTTGGAACTCGACAAAAGCAAATCCTTCAGACATACTTTTTGAGTTTTGAAGGCAGGGGAGTTGCTAGGTCTGGAAAAGACCCGGGGCTACGCTGATGTCGGAACTGTTGGGACTGGGGGCTACTAGTTTTTTTGCTGTAGCTCCTGAGATTATATCCGGGGCTACAACCAAAAGATCAGGGGCTATAGCCCTCTTAGCCCCCCCCTAGCAACGCCCCGGTTTGAAGGGCTGAAATGGAATACAGTTAGCACATGTTGAAAGTGAATGTGTGTAAATTCATACGCTCCAGTCCCAATTTAGGTGTTGGCGTTTCATGGACTTTGACATGTTTTTTATACTTTTGCCTGTTTTTTTTTTTTTTTTTATGAATTCGCGATTCATTGACGCATTTTCAGATTTTGTCTTCATGTCTGTTTTATGATAGGTTTTTAATTTGACAGCAGATAAGACTTCCTTTGTTTCGAGTACATTAGTGCTTTTTCCACAGTTGCACCGACACTTAGCTTTTTGTACATGCTTTCGCACCGGTAAATACATCATAGCTGAGCAGCGCGTAGTTGGTGTTGTAAAGAGTTGGAAGATGTTCAAGGCAGTCATCTTGTTGCCACTTAATTCTTGGCCAACTCCACACCAAACAGCATCTGCGATTAGCCTGCTGGTCTGGATTACCTTTTACTGAGGTTTTTTAGCAGGAGACAGGCCCCAGCAAATTAAAGCTAATTTCTTCGATCATTAAATGTGAACATTGCACCATTTTTAAGAGAGTCAGTTTACAATGTTACTACAATTAAATCATTTCCTGTTTTTAGTAGCTCTTGTGTCTTCTATGAACACAAAGTCAAGCTCGATTCATGGAAAAGGGCGCATTGATCCCACAGATCCTGAATGCCGAAACCGACTCATGGAATTGTTCATGCAAAGTAACCGTAATACGCAAGTCGCAGCCGGAACACCCACAGCACGCCCCCATGCAAACCACACAACAACCTTTTCAGTTTACCCAAGTTACGATCAGCATCACTCATTTTACGATCAGCATCACTCAGCTTGTGTGAACCCAAGTTACTAGGTGCTTGATTCTAACTTACAGAGGGAATGCAAGTTATGAGTGGTCGTATCTTGCATGCATCCCTGTCATTGTACGTAACGTCACCCGTATGATCAGTGTTTTGCACGCTCATTGTTTCCTATGGGCCTTTGTCCTGCTATCATGTGGTGTATGTGTCCTGGGATTTGTGTGTGATTTTTTGGGAGGCAACGTTCTGAGTTCAAATCCATTTAAACGGTAATATTTGCATTGGTATGGGCATGCAATTCCTTGACCGTGTACCATCCTTCAACACGCCCACATTTGTGTGTGTGCTTCCTCATTCTGCATGTTCCGCCACCTATTTGGCTTGCTGCATAGGCCCGGCCCACACTCTGCTTTGAGTCTCACGCAAGGCGTTTGTCCTCTCGCAGAACCATGCCGGGCCTGCGTGTAATCCACGCAAGTCCCTGAAAAGTCCAGTGCATTCGGTTCCATTAATCACTGAATGAGGATTTGGTCACAGATTAACACGCAAATCCCCTATTTTCCACACAAATATTTTCATGAATCAGGGCTAATTTAGCATGCTGGCCATACGTTGGTTGGTACCACACATTAGGGACACTGAGAACATACCCGATAACACTGAAAGAGAGAGAGAACAGAGAGAGCACAGCAGACAACATGACTGTCACATACAGTGAGGCAGATAAACAGAGTGAGACAAAGAAAATCAGAAGGGGATAAGGATGGAGAAGGTAAGAGGGAGACAGACATAGAGAATTAACGTGAGCGAGGCAGAGGTAGAGTGAGTCAGAAGAGGGAGAGAGAGAGAGAAAGAGAGAGAGAGAGAGAGAGCGAGAGTGAGAGAGAGAGAGAGAGAGAGAGAGAGAGAGAGAGAGAGAGAAATAGCTCAATAGTTTGGCATAGGACATGCCCAGTACAGCTACATAGAATAACTAGTGTTATGGTCATGGGTGCTTTTATTGCAGCCAAACGCTCTCCTATGAACCAATGCTCACACACAACATGACAACGTGTCTGGGTATAACCCAGAATCACAGATGTATGTGGCGCTCATTGGCAAGAAAGTCTTGTTTGCTATCACTGCAAAAGAAATGATGCACATAAAGGATGGCCATGGGTAAACAAATGCAAATCTGGTAACCCAACAATTTTCTAGAAGATCTTAGGAATTGGCTTGTATTTTAAGGAAAGGATGGCCCACTACCAGTAACCTCATTCCTACACTTCCAGGCGTAGATTGAAGATGTCAGTATGCACCCAAGGCCCTTTCTAGAACCTCAATGATCACATGTTTTATTTATGTTTAATATATTTATTTGAGACAAAAGCAATACACGGCCATTAATACGTACAGTGGATGTAGTAAAACCAAATTATGATGCAAAATTTAAAATAATGGCAATATTATACAGAATAAAGTTATGAAGGCCAAGTATACTTATAAACTTGTAGGGAAATAGCAAACAGATTTAAGTATGAGAAGTTTTGCGAGACAAACAATAACAAATAACATACAAACTAAGACCAACACCTACGAAAGGGGAGGAGGCAGGGGGAAAAGAACATGAAATTGTAACTAATTCTATACATGTTAGTGCAATGAGTGGGGAGAAGGGGATGGGATCGCCATACAGACCCATTGTCTCACAGCCATTGCGTGGGTAACCAGCAGGTTGCTAAGGACGTCTGTGATCTTTCTTCTCCCACTTTGAGACCTTTGCTCACCCTTTTTGCTCTTGTTAATCTTAGGGTCAGCGAAAATACAAAGATTTTATTTGTTTCATCAAAAATATACTGTGACTGGTCCATCTGCGACACAACATATTGAAGAGCAAAAGCAAATAAACTGACCTCTTCATTAGCACCACGTGTTCTGGTAAGGTCACTCGAGGGAACATTATCCAGCCACTTTTCCTTTTGGCAATGTGGATGCTGATTTTGCCACACCTTACACCTGGACTTGTCTGGCTACTTTTGCTACTAGTGCACCCTTTCTCTACTATGTTGGGTCTTTACACTGTTGGTGTTTACTCTCCCTCATACATAGCAAAGGTGTGCAACTTCCAGCTAAGATATTTCTGGCTTATTACCTATTTTTACCTTTGGACTCTCTTCCAGTGAGATGACCATTGCTAATGTCAGTATCCACCCTTCTCAGGGCTTCAATGATGCTTGTGTGAATTGTGATGTGCAGGTCATGCCATACAGCGTGGTGCTCGGGAACCCTCTCCTTGGCAAGTGATCCCCATTCTGCTTCCTCGTGTGCTGGAAACCATGTTCACCTTTCAGGATGGTCTTGAAAATGACAGTGCATCCATGTGTTCTTCCAACGCTCCAATGTAAGAGTGGTCTGGAATCCTTGGTGCTCTGAGTGTCGCAGGGAAGTGGTGCTGGTCGGCAGGCCTGCCTATTACAATGTAATGGGGATTGTAGAATACTGCTTCTAGAGGCACAAATAAATAACAGAAATGTTCCTACTAAAAGATTTTTTTTAAAACAAAGAGAATTCCAAAACAGGATTTCACAAAAGACAATTCATATAGTTTCATTCATGTTCATTAATCCTCTCTAAATTAAACTTTTAAGGAGCCTAAGAATCGCCACTTAATATTAAATATAACAATTTCATTCTAAATATTTATAAAAATCCATTGTTATTTGTCGAACATAGTAAATAAATAGTTTTCAGAAATTCACAAAGTACATCTAAAAAGATACAAACAGTACAGAAAATAGAGAGGAAACAAAAGCCAAATTGTATAATAGTTAACTCTCCAAGTAGCATTTTTAATTATTTTAGACATAATTTTTTTAGGTCGACGTGAAGTGTCTTGAATTATAATATGAAAACACATAGTGACTTTTTGGCATATTATGATTCAAATGCTTTTATCAGGACCACTATGTAATTCAAAAAAGACCCCCATAGCGGCAGCCAAGCTCATCCCACGTGACACTATGTTTCGGCATATTATAGTTCAAACGCCTTCATCAAGACCACAACGCCATTCCAAGAAGATCTCCATGTGCGGAAAATAAGGAAATGTGTGCCATGTGAAATTATCTGTATCAACCTATAGATGAAGGACAAGTAGCGTGCCAGAGGTTTACTTTCAAGAGGTAGCCAGGCTCATCCTTCAGACGTGTGTTTGTGATGATGATAATTTAAATGAGTTCAGCTGTAGCCATCCTAATTTAAAGGAATGGGAAGAGATGAAAAATGAAATCCAAAGGGTGCAGCTAACTAAATAATTAAACAAAATTGAAAGAGATGTTAAGGACATACCTTACATTAAAGCATGATCCTATAAGTTACTGGTTACCTTTAGTTAATCTAGAGGGATACATGACATTAAAACCTGGGAGACTATACAATGCTGATATGGGGCCTTAACTTTAGGTGTTTGAGAGCTGCATAACAATGGTGGATGGGGGCGCTCTATTTTTAGAGGTGAATTTGGGTGCCCAAAAATAATACATCTGGATGGGATATGAATTGGGGCTTTGAAGGTATTCAGGTCTTCAGAAATGTCATCCAGGTGGGTGCTGTGGGGAAAATGTCCACTGGCAATACTTGTTGAGTGGGATTCCCATGTAATAACGTTTAATGCAGGGACTGTCAAAGAGAAACCCAATTGAGTCCAGTCATTTTTCATGGTATGCATTTCTGTCAGGCCTCAAGTGACACACGACATGTAGTTTCAGTAGTTAAATGAGAAGTGCTTGTGTGCCATAGTCAGTGGTTGAAGTGTACGAAAAGAAGTAGTGGAACTATGTTCCCTGCTGGCCTGCCCCTGCTCCCCACAAACCCCATTGCCAAAACCCCTCCCACACACAATACACCCCACCAAACACTTGCACCTGCTGTTTAAGGGACGTTTAGTGGAGTGCACTGAAAGTGAAGGTTTCAACTTCTTCCAACACCTTTATTTTAAAACAAAAACATTCCGGAATGCTTTAAAAAAAAAAAAAAGTATAGGAGCTGCAAAAGGTAATTAAAAAAAGTATAGGAGCACCTCTCCCGACCGCTCCCGCTCACTTCGACCACTGGCCATAGTGTTACTGCACGTGCATGTTTTTCATTGGAAAATGGGGATCCAGACAAGAGCTAGCTTTATCGTTGTAAGTGACTCTCATAGTCCTACTACATATATGATTTTTGCACACACAGACGCACACATACTTGTTTTGATATACACATATCAATGCAAAATGGGATGATTCAGTCGTGGCCAGGCAGGCACAGCATGGCAATGTAATGTGTGAAACATCATGGTACAATGCTCAGGAATTCATTTTATTGTAGAAAAGATTACAATTCGCTGTCACCCACAGCTTAAACATTGTTAAAATATAAATCAGCAAAGTTATGGTGGGTAAGACTTGGGAAAATAACATTATACCTGAAATGTGAAAGCAGAATTAGTCATTGTAGCCACGTCACGCACTTCAGTGCGCAACCCAGTAGCCATTACTCTGGAACGTCACCTTCAGTTCAAAGCCAAATGAGCAATGCATTGTGGGTATGCAATTAGGCTCATCTGTCGAATCCTTGCTCCACTATGTCTTTGTTTATCTGGCAGTACTATTTTATACATAGCATTTCTCAACCCATGCCAGACTGCTCTTAAGGATGTAGACAACTGGAAACATATTTCACCCTTACTAGGGATCATCAGTACAGTATAGCCTGAGCCCTTGTGTTTGGAGCATTGGGTCATGTTGAGCACATTCATATATATGTATTACACTTGCATTAGGGCACTAAAGTATTTTCTAATGTAGTACATGTTCTACCTCCTTTTGAGTATACCCGCTGTTTTTCTAATTCATGATATTCAAATCGGTGACTGAATGGTATAAACATTCCTGTTTGGCAGATTGATTGTTCAAATAGTGAAATATGATGCACCATGAGAAATAACTCCTATAAAGAAGTTTGACTTAGATCACATGATTAGTTCTGTGCTCTCCAGGAACTAGAATAATCTTCAAAGAAGACTGGGCAAATTGGCATTTAGAAAGAAAAAGGTATGATGGCTGGCGGAAACAACCAAGAGCAGCACAATATCAACAGGATGCAGAAGACATGATGAAAAGACTGGCAACCAACAAATCAATTGAATTCTGGTCGCTGATTAAAAGTTCAAACAATGCACCAAGCACGATGCCGAGCAATGCAGTGTCGGAAGCTAAATGGATAAAGTACTTCACGATAGAATTCGACGAGCCAAATGAAACCCCACGTGCGATAGAGTGCAACGTTAATCCGACCTGGGTGGTCGTGTCTAACCCTGAAGACATAGAAATTAAAATCAGGAACCTAAAAACATCCAGGGCTCCAGGGCCTGATGGCCTGACAAATGTCAATCTCAAACAGTTCCCGAAAGAGTGGTCGGAAGTGATCGGCAAGATCTTTGGGGAATGCGAAAGAAAACAACAAATCCCAGAGTCATGGCAGAAAGCTGTCATTGTCCCGATATATAAGAAGGGCAGTCGGGGATTCCGGAATGCGGGCAGCAGAGGCAGCAGCTTAAACCAGCAGCTCCTGGCCCTCTCCTTTATATGGATTATTGAAGATATGAACTCCAAAAAGAAAATTGAAATAGCTGACAACCCTATCCCGAAGAAAACCAAATCAGCTGCAGACATGGCAGAAATCCCTAGTCCACAGGATATTTACTCTCTACTGATGAAAGTGGCACAAGACTTGGGTAAGGTTGCTCAGGATGTGACTGATGTTAAAGCATCAATGGAGGATTTGTCTATGAAGGTGGCCCAGGTGGACAGCCGTGTCTCAGTTTTGGAAAGCAGCAGTGCCTCTATGTCATCGGAGATTTCGGGAAGCTTCAGAGCCTATAAGAACTTGAAAGATGACTTCTATAAAGGGAGAGCTAAGACATTGGAACTGGATTTGAGGATTAGGTGCAGGAACATAAGGATCATTGGACTGGAGGAAGAAGAAAATGAGGACTTGGCCTTAAAAGTGCAGGAGGTTTTGAAGAGTTCAATCAAATATGGACAGATAACACTTATGGACATTGATAATGCATTTAGGATTGGCAAGAAAATGGGCCTTCAGGGTAAAGCCAGGCAAGTCCTAGTTTCCTTCGTGTGCACCAGGATCAAGGAAGAAGTTTTGAAAGTAGCAAGACAGCTTGAAAATATTTACTATAAGAAAAAGCGGATTTTTATTTACCCAGACTACCCAAAGGAGGTTGTGGAGATTAGAAAATCCTTTAAAGAGCCCAAGGACCTGGCAAGGTCTTTGGGGGTGAAAGCCTTTCTCAACAGGGCTAACTGGCTAACTTTGGTGTTTCCAGAGGGGGAGAAAATCACTAGAGATCCTAACGAGGCTCTTAAATGGTTAAAGGCTCGGGAGACTGGATTGATGGAAAATTAATTTTTACAGATGTTTTTTTTTTTTTTTTTACCAAATGTAGGTGTGTTGGTTTGAACGAAATAATTTATATCATTTCAATTTTTACTTTTGGCATTGAAAAACATTGAGAAGAAATGGCGTCGGTTCAATAATTCAGTTAAACGTTTTTTTTTTTCGATTGATGCATCCCTTGCCGCTCTCAACGTTCTTACCGTCATGTTCAGGCCAGGTTGTGATGTCCGGAAGGGGTTAGAAGAAAGGACCATGCATTGCCGGCTCGGTCATGTGCTCCAGTCAGCTGACCGGTGGCAGGATCATTGGGGAGTGGAGTTGGTCACGTATCATCGATACGGAGCTGGGAGTTGCACTCGGTTACGGCAGGTGAGAGGGTGCCCCGATCTCTGCTCTGTCCCTATTAAGTGCTCGCAACATGTGTAGCTGGCGGGTTGCTTTCTCCCCGGCTTCCGTGGGGATCGCTTTCAAACTGCTCCTCCTCCGCAGTTTCATACTTGCTGGCGCCGTCTTCGCATCGCAACTACCCGATGTAAGAGAGGAGGATTGTTAAACACCCGTGGGACGCCCAATGAACTAATCAACTGGCGGCGGGAGACTGCGGGGCTAGTCCCTTTGATCCCGTACGCTTCTATTCGTAAGATACTGCCTGTTTACACTGGGGACATTAAAAGTAATTGCTTTAAAGGAGCATCAGAGTGCCTCATATAACGTTCTGAAGGGGAGCCAGCAGTTGTTTAACTGCCTCTGAGGAACGCTCATATTCCTGAGCACAGCTGATGAACTGGAGTGCCCCCCTTTTTAACAGTAACATTTCTGCATACATGACACGGGATAGCTTTAGTGGTTGTTCACTGCCTGGCTTTCTTTTGTAGTGCCGGGCAGAGTGTGCTGGTGGATGTCAGCCTATCATTTCTTTGCAGGTATTACATGTGTTGTGGTTCAGTCCTCTCCCAAAGGTCAAATATATATGCGCACAGTATGCTTGGAGAACTGAACTTCCCTCATGTTTTGGCAGGATTAAAATGTGCAGTGTTTCATGAGATGATTTTACACTGCTGAGATCTGCAGCTTTCTTCCTTCCTGTTAGTTCACTAACGCATAATTGGGTTGTGAGATGACATATATGTACTCGATATGTTTAAAGACTCATTATTTGCCACTAACCAATAGACGGTTTTACATGTTATAATCACGAAATACTACAGCTGGTACGTGGAAGAAAAAAGGATTATACAATGGTTTTTCAATTCAATGTAACAGTGTGATCCTGCTTCAAGGGTTCACCTTTCTATAGTGTTTTACAGTTGGATTTGATATGCTGTTTTCGGGAATGGCGAGTTATATACAGGCTGGATGCTTGTGCAGGTGGGGTTGTGTGCATTTTGATATCTCTGCAGGATCTCGACATATGGGGTTTGCACGTGTGGAGTGGCGGAGTGGGCGGTGTTGGGCGTCTTGACAGTACTACGAAGGGCTCAGGGACTGCCCTATTAGGGTGTGATGTTATTGGGGACATTGCATTTTCTCCTGGGCAGCGTCCTTGACTCTACTTCCTCCCTAGATGGTCCTCTGTGCTTTACGGGGGGACAGCTTGTCATGGCCTTCACAGAACAAATGGCAGGAGATGCGAGGTTTAGTGGTGCCGGTGGGGGGCTGCTGGGGGGGATGCTATTATGGAATGGGGTGGCTTAATGGGAGTTCAAGTTATTTGGAGAGGTGTCCAGGAGGTTGGACTACTTGGTATGTGTATAGGAGTTTTTTCTGGTTTGCTGTTCTTGGTGTTTTGCATCTGTTTTTGGGGGGTTGGGTTGGGGTTCAGGGTCAATATCATAAATCAGGATCTGTTGTCAAGATTGGATAGTGTGGGGGTGGATTTTCTGGTCTGGAGGATGGGGGATCAATTAAGAGTTATTTCATGGAATGTGAACGGACTGAATAATGTGCAGAAGAGACGGAAAGTGATGTCCTATTTGAATGATATGAATGGGGACATTTATTTACTTCAGGAGACTCACCTTCTTAAGGAAGATTTGGATGGTTTGAGGAAGGGCTGGGTAGGGAGAGTATACGGTTCTTCTTTTGATTCAAGGTCCAGGGGTGTGGTGATTTTAATAAGGAAAAATGCCCCGATTAAGGTACTAAGAGTAATAGGTGACAAGGGTGGTAGGATGATTGCCATTCTGACGAACATTCAGGGCAAGGTGGTTTCATTCTGCAACATTTATGCGCCAACCGTGGATGATGGTTCTTTCTTCAGGGAGGTTGCACAAACAGTTCAGGATCTAGGGACTAGTAACGTAATCCTGGGCGGGGATTTCAATACGGTTGTTGACAATACCTTGGACAGGAGCAATAACAGATTCTGCAGGAGAACTGATGTACAAACTAAGGCACTATTGGATTTAATGGTGGAGCATGATCTGAAGGACAGCTGGAGGATGAACAATCCGTTGGTAAGGGAATACAGTTTCTACTCAGGAGCGCATGCGACTTATTCAAGGATTGACATGGTTTTGATGTCAGGAGGTATGCTACAGAGTTATAAGTCGAGTAGTATTGGTAATATTGTGTTGACGGATCACGCACATGTGGTTCTTGATTTGAGATGGGATTTTTCAATGGACAGACAATTTACGTGGAGATTGAATCCTATGTTGTTGGATAATGCTGATGAGATGGACAAACTTTCAACAGAAATAGATTATTTTGTGGAGGAAAATTGCAATGGTGAGGTGGAGCTGGGCACAGTTTGGGAGGCCTTCAAATGCACTGTACGGGGTATGTTTATTAATTTGGCGAGAGGCTTGAAAAAGAAATGGGACAATTCGCAGATGGAATTAGAGAATAAAATAAATGATTTATCACGGAAATTGATGGTGGATCCTTCACAGTTGTTTATACTTCCGGAGTTGAATCGTTTGAAAAGGGAATTGACTGTGTTGATTTCTGATAGAGTAGAGAAAAGGTATTTTCAACAAAAGTGCACTTATTTTGAACGGGGGGAGAGGTGTGATCGTTGGCTAGCTTACAGAATGAGGTTGAGAGAGTCGGAGCGCTCAATCACATCGATTACGGACTCTGGTGGAATGACTACTTTTGATCCGTTGAGAATAAATGAGGTGTTCATGAAGTTTTATGAGAATTTGTATAGAAATAAGACATACACTGATGCAACCAATGTAGATTTTTTGGGGGCAATACCAGTCCCAGAAATTTCTGTAGAGGAGTCAACTTTGTTGGAAGAACCGGTAACTGTGGATGAGGTCAGGAATGCAATTTCTAAGTTAAATGTAGGCAGGTCTCCGGGCCCTGATGGACTGCCGGTGGAGTTTTATAGATGGTTGCCTAATTCTGCATTGGAACTGTTAAAGGATATGTATGTGACTTCTAAGGCTCGGGGACTGCTTCCAGATACGACTAGACATGCAACGATTTCGGTATTTCTAAAGAAGGGCAAAGACGAAACTTTGGCGTCCAGTTACAGACCTATAAGTTTAATTAATGTGGACAACAAAATCCTAGCCAAGGTTCTGGCATTAAGGCTGGAAAATCTTCTACCGAAATTGATAGATCAGAATCAGTCGGGTTTTATTAAGGGTAGGACGACGTCCAGCAATATGAGGACTTTACTGTGTACCATCGCTAGAGCGTCAGAACTTTCAGAAGACTCGGCGGTTCTCTCATTGGATGCCGAAAAAGCATTCGATAGGGTCAATTGGCAATTTATGTTTAGTGTTCTGGAAAAAATGGGTTTTGGTCATCATTTTTGTTCTTGGGTCAGACTATTATATACCAAGCCCACGGCGGATGTCAAAACTAATGGTTGGAGGTCCCAATTTTTTGATTTGGAACGTGGAACGAGACAAGGATGTCCGTTGTCTCCTCTTTTGTTTGTACTCAGTGTTGAACCTTTGGCCATTAAGCTGAGGACGGAGGAGGGCCTGCAGGGTATTGATGGTGGGGGGTTGAAACAAAAAGCTTGGCTATATGCTGATGACTTGCTATTGGTCCTTAGGAATCTTGCTGAATCATTGCCTGTGCTTATGGATATTCTGGGGGTCTTTCATCGGTGCTCTGGGTACAAGATTAATTGGGCGAAATCGGAAGTTCTACCCCTTGTCCCACTATGTGACAAACAGTTGGTTACTGGGTTGGGCTTCAAGTGGTGTGCTGAGAGGTTAATGTACCTGGGTGTTTGGATTTTGCCAACAATTGCAGATTTTGTGAGAGTGAATATGAATGTGGTCTGTGCTGCTTTCAAATCAGATCTAGATAGATGGTCCTTGCTTCATCTTTCCCTTTGGGGGAAGGTGAATGCTTTAAAGATGGTGTCAACTCCCAGAGTGAACTATGTTTTAAGTATGGTTCCATTGGAAATTGAGAAAAGGTATTGGCGGGAACTGGATAGACTTATGCAGGGTTTCTTGTGGGATCATAAACCTCCGCGCCTGAGGATAAGTAAACTACAATTGCCCTTGTCGAAAGGCGGGCTAGGGGTGCCGGACTTCAGGGCATATCATCTGGCCTTCATGGCCCGTACCTTATTTGCATGTATTAAATCGGATGGTACGGATTGGTTTGGTGCGGAATCTAGCCAGGTGAGTCCGTTGTCACCCCGGGCTTTATTAACGAGTCAGCCATGCAGACGGAGGTTGGAGAATCCGTTGACTAAGAGTCTACGGACTTCGTGGTTGACTTTGAATGAGTGTTTGGGTTTCGATGCATTGAGAGACCCGAATGCTTCACTTTGGCTGAATCCAAGTGTTACATATGAAGGGAAAGTTATATTCTGGCATGAATGGTTCCTTGCTGGGGTTCAGTGGATTGGGGACCTTTTTAATGGTATGACATGGATGACTGCCAGAGAAGTCAAGTTGAAGTTTGATATCCCTACCTTTTGTATGGCGGACTATCGGAAGATCCGGAGAGCAGTAGGAGATGTAGATATGGAGAAAGGAGTCAATTTGGATTTGCTTGGTTGGATACCTGGGGTGAGTGGTTGTGGCTTGGTCAGCTATGTGTATAAACAAATTATGTCCAACTACAAGATAAATGATGCTGTGAGACAAGATTGGAACCAAAGGATTGGTGAGGACATTGCGGAAGAGCATTGGTCTCGAATCTGTGAGAATGTGAAACTGTGTTCTTTGAGTCTGGTTGAAAGATCGCGGCAGATTAAGATTCTACATAGAACTTATTGGACACCAGAGCGTTTGATGGAAAGAGGAATGAGTGATAACTCTGATTGTTGGGCGTGTGTTCAGGAGAGGGGCACCTTTGAACATATGTTGTGGGAATGTCCAAGAGTGAGGGGTATGTGGTTCGAATTTGATCAGATTTGTGAGAGAGTTCTCGAAGAGAGAATCCACTTAGATTTTAAGACCATTGTGCTGGGCAGCACTGATGTGCTGGAAGATTTGAGCACCTCCCAGAGAAAGTGGATCTTTCGGGGAGCAATGGTGGGAAAGAAATTGATATTGAGAAACTGGAAAACATCTACTCCTGTTACAATTGAAATGTGGATTGCAGAGATGCATATTTTGGCTGATATCGAAAGAGTGCTATACCTGAGGGAGAAAAAGAGTGCATTGTTCAATAAGATATGGAATAAATTTCTCTTATTGTATTAGGCCTGATTTTAGATCTGATTTGACTCTGGGGGGTTTGTATATAGTGGAATATGTAGATTAGTGAATGTAGGTTTTTGTTGTAATCATCTAATATGTTTTTGTTCATCTTATTGTAATTTTGAAAATTAAAATAAAAATTTCAAAAAAAAAAAAAAAAGAAGGGCAGTCGGGAAGACCCAGAAAGCTACAGGCCAATACCACTCCTTGATACCATAGGGAAACGTTTTGCTTCAAGCCTGCTGGACCATTTCAGAACCTGGGAAAAAATCAGCCCATGCAAAGATAATCTGCAAACAGGTTTTCAAAAAAATGGCTCTACATCAATTAACATCATGATAATCAATATTCTGAAAGCAAAAGTGAAGGAAGGGGCACCCAAGGTCTACCTAGCTTTCGTTGATTTGTCGAAAGTGGTCGAAACTACACACCTGGAACTGCCCCCAAGCGATACTCGACCCACTCAAAGCGCTTCACTCGCAAACCATCATAAGAGTGAAGCTAAACCAACAAGGAACACTGTCAGAGGAAATCAAGGTCAATAGAGGGGTTAAACAGGGCTGTTCCCTGGCACCAGCCCTATTTGTCGTGTTCCTGGGAGATTTCCAACACTCTGAAGCAAAAATCAGGACCTTTCCCCTGAAAATAGGAAAAACCAGCATCCCCCGACTTTCGTATGCAGACGACGTGATCCTGATTGATCAGACGAAAATTGGATTGCAGCGTAAATTAAATAACTTGGCAAGATACATTGAGGAAAACCATCTGGAAATTAACAAAAAAACCCAAAAGTGCTGACAATCAAGAAAGTACCAAAGAATCAATCCAAACAGCAGTCCTGGTTCCTAGATAACATCAAGACTGAAATGGTAAAAAACATCAGATACCTTGGAGTCCTAATCGACAGTTCTACAACGGACATGGCGATGCAAGAGATGCTCTGGGAGAAAGCTAAAAGATTAACATCACAAATGAGAACTGTGGACAAGAAGTTCGTGAAGTTTTCTTTAATTCCGGCAATCGTCTTTTATAAGACAAAAATGGTACCAGCACTGGTGTACGGAATGGAAGCTTCACTGTTTAGTCCTCAGTCGATCTGGAACAAGTTGGAGGGTCTTGTCTGGAAGGCGGTCCTGGCCGTTCCAAAGTCAACTTCAATGGCGGCCATCCGAAAAGAAGAGAACTGGGGCTAGTGTCACTCGCTTCTATGGTCGATCAAAGTGCCATGAGATTCTACAGAAAAGTTATCCTGGCGGACATGTTACCTGCATATAACATCATCAAAGAAGAACTGGAAGGCGGCAAATGTAAAGCACTTAATAAGTGGGTTGAAAACAGAAAAGAGAAGCTTTCCGAAATAGTATACAAAGAAAATCTGAATCGAATTAAACAAAAAATTGAAGAAATGGACTGGATTCATACGATCGAGAAAGCAGTAGAGAACAAACTCTTAACCCATCTTCCCCCTACGTTCAACAAATTGAAAAAGCCGCTAAATTACTGCACCAAATTTCCGGAAAAAAGGAAAAGAATTCTTTTTATGAAAGCGAGATTAAATTTACTGCTAAAACAGGAAATTCTAACAATCCGGGGAGTTACGGGCAAAAAGGGGTGCCGTCTATGCAAAAAGACGGTGGTGGTGGAAACCCTAAAACACCTGGTAATAGACTGCCCCAACACCAAATCCAATAGATCTACCTACCTCTTACCTCTGATCTCGAATCCGTGGATGATGCAAGAAGAAGATGTATGGAACAGATTTATATTTGGAGAAACTACCAGATGGACGGTGGCCATGGTGAACATAATCGAACTAACATTCCGGCAGATCAGTGACGCAACATCCTTCTCATCGCCTACTTATAAAATTGTAATTGACTGGTTTGTCACGATAATCATGGTTATTATCTGTCCAGCTCAGAGGTATCGGTAGATCTGGAGGAAGACCTATGCGAAATCTGAGATGCGGACTGCTCAACAGTAATAGGATCATTGATAAAATTCAGGTATTCCTTGAGTATATGTCAAAAAAAATAATAATAATAATCTTTAAAAAATTGAGTCCATTGGTATTTGATTACATTTGCCTGATGAAGTTGTGTTAGAGGGGATGGAACGTGTGGCAGTAAAACCTTCCTTAGGTTTTCATTGACATTGTGGACAATGTTACTTGTATGTAATGTAATTGCACTTTTACATATTAAGAGGACGTGCTCCCAGGTACTTTTTGACTAACAGGCTTTGAAAATATTGATTTCTAAACACCTTTATTAAGTCTGTTGTTGTTTTGGGAGCGTTTCAACCATGACCCGGATGCACTCGCTACATTTATGAGGCAGAGCATTTTGGAAGCAATGAGCAGGGACGTCTTTTCTCCAAAATGCCAGGGGTAGCAGAAGTGACATCACATGACCCTTGACCATTGATGACATCACAGAAAGTGATGTCATTTGACCCCACCCCGAAGTGACATCACAGGAAGCGATGGGACACGGCTTTTCACCCCTTGACAAAACAGAAAGTGGCATCACATAGCATTATTTCTAAGTACACTTCAAAAATATGGTTACAATATCACTGTAAAGTGATATGGTAATCCATTCTTGTATAAATGTATATGTATCATTAATATCAACGTGTATAGGCCCATATTACCAAATTATTGTGAATGCAAGCAGGTGTCCAAGACCAAACGATAATGATGTGTTATCATGTAGCACTTACGCTTAAGTCCTTCATATAGAACAAATATACATACAATATCATCCAACCTGTGTTGGTACTCATTTATTAACGTCAGCAGGATGAAAGGCTGAGTTGACCTTGCTGGGATTCCAACCTGCAGATTACACACACACATTGCAGCAGTGAGCGCTCAACCCACTGAGCTATCTTACCAGTTATAGCTATCAGAAAAATAGCCACTCCAGAAACAAAGAGCCAAATGCTGCTGGCCACAAGTACATTTGCAATTATTTTGTATTATTTCAGGGGTAGCAAGGAAGACCACAAGGGTAGTAGCAAGGGAGACCTCAGTGGCAACAGGTACAATGCTGGCGAACCCTAAATTATGTCTCTGGCAACGAGTAGATGCAATTGCTGTGTTTGTAGCTTGAACCTCTAGTTTTACCTGTACAAAGTATAGTCTTGACTTTTGGAATCTTTGCAACGCTTTATTTTAACTTGTTTCTTTCCCACAACTCAACACAATCTCTAGATTCCAACCTTATCCTTTGAAACGGTTGCTGCCTTCTCATACTCTAGTGCTCCATTTCAAGGTGTATAACGTTTGAGGCTCTCTGTATTTCCCCTAGGTCTTACCCCCAAGATGGACCACCTTCCCATGATGGCAGCGTCCGTGTAGCATTGGCCTTCAGGAAGGTTATGAGCAAATCCAGGGCCTTATAGCCACTGGCATGATCCATCAGGCACTGCACTTCTCCATTCTATGTATCAAAGACCACTCTGCGCTCAAAGATATCCCCATGGTGGTTTCCCTTTAAGTACTCAGGCACACTCACAAAACTGCCTGTCTCCTTTGCGTCTTTGTGCCAAGAGGCCATTATGATGGGAACTGGTGCTCTATGCGAACCCTATGGATAACCACTTTCATCGTAATGCTGCCTAATTTCTGTAAATGCTGCTTGCCTCACTGTAGTGGGAAAAAAGCAAACAAAGACGACGTTGATGTATGTGCAAAGGAGGATGATTGGTTCTAATGTGGAAAAACACCCACACACGCGTAATGTTAGTCTTGAGACGTCAAATGCATAGATGTTTTTGAACAATGCATGCACATTCTCAATAAAATGTTGGGATTGGCCTCACAAGCCTTGACTGCAAATGAATGGTTGTGAACATGAGGACTGGTTAAACGACATGAGGAATATGATTTAGTTGCTTAAAAGCACCCCGAATCCCTAGGCTTTGTCAGATATGACGATTTCGCACGATTCCGAAGCAGTCATTATTGGCAGGTCTGCATACATATAGCCTACACACGAAACTTCAAAGAGAATTATTTAGCGGGCAGTGACATTAGGCAGACACGAGTTATTAAGAGGAGGAAACCAGCATTGCTTTTTGTCTACACTACTTCAGATTGATTTTTTCCACTGTCGGACTCGGCCATTGGCTATTGTTGCACAATAATCGTTCTATTTATATCATTGCATAGATTTAAACATAGCTTTTTCTGAAATCTCAAAAATATATATATCACAGAAACATAATCAGGATTCCTTCCCAACTCTAAATTCCAATATAATCATAAAACCAATGGATTTTTTTATGATGAGCTTGGGTTATGGGGGATTACTTCATGTTTTCCTTTTGTAAATATGACCTACATTTTCAAATTCAGCCCTCTTTAAGAGGTTTGTATCAATTGAATTCTTTAATACACTGATTAAAATATGAAAACAATGTTGCTTCTTCAGAAAAATGTGCGATACTTTCACAGCATCCCATGTTGGTCTTCTAGGCCATACATGTCAAAGCTGGAGGGACCGTCTGCTACAGTGTTTGGGTGGGAGGCTATTGAAAGCGTGCTTCACATGAGAGCTTGTGGATCTGCATCGACCACGGTAAATTAATTGATTCTATGCTAGAAAACATATTCTTCTGTGGGTAATTAGAATGAAACAATTTTACATTTTAAATGTATGTGCCTCTGTGAGGGATCTGTTATTTAGTTGCATAAGTGTTTGCAAAAGGTGGTAGGGAAATCATCAGACTTTAAACAGACACTAGTTTAGGTATGAGTAGCGACTGGCCACAGTTGTAACCACAGTTGTACCCTAAAATGATTGGGATATATAACAGGTAGTGGTCCATTCCACATATATGTGATCACGTACGCCCAGCAATATGTTCTTGGCATATCATGAGAAGTTTAATAATCACTCAAAAACAGACTACCCTAAATTTAGGCAAAATCTGGGGCATGGGTCCACAATACCTTCAACTCTCCCTCCCTAAATACATTCCTACTCAAGCTCTTTGCTCCTTCACCGCCAACTCCATGAGGGTCAGTTGCTTCTCCAAGCAACGAGTTGGGGTAGATCCCTATCCTCGGCTGGGTCCTCCCTCTGGAACAGCCTCCCTGCCTCTCTGAAACTTGAGGAGAACCATCTTCGGTTCCGGAAGCACCCCAAGACCTTCCTCTTTGCTTCTGCCTTCGCTCTTCCTCTCCCCTGATAATCTGTCTGATTTGGCACCGGGCACCTGGTTACCGTCTGATTTCAGGCCAAAATCCCTGCCCTCCCAGCCACATAACGTCCTCCCTTGTTTCCCCTCCCGTGCCTCGTCACGCTCTGAAACACGTGTGTAAGAGTGCGATACAAATACAATATCATATCATACCATAAGGGAAGTTCTTGTCCCAGTTTGCATTTGCAATATGTTACAATATCACGAGGCCCAGGCAGTGCTAGGACTCCCTTGATTACAGACCACATGTTTACACAATGCGTGAAACCATCTGTCCTTAGCTCGGGTCTGGCTCTCTTTAGCTCGTCCGTTTGATGTTTGCCCACCCATATACAAACATCCTTCTAGATGTGATTAGTCCCCTAGCAATGGCTCATATCGATCAATACCATGTAAGATAGGTTCAGGATGGAACTCCTTAGGCTGCCAACTTTCACACACCCAGCATCTCAATAAGCTGTCATATGGATCAGGTTGGACAGTGTGCAGGGGTGGACCAGGAACCAAAAGAGGCATTGGAAATAATGCTCAAAGTCGCCCTACATTACACATTTTCAGCAGGCCCAAAATTTGGAAATAAAAAAGGTTACCGCACAGAATCCCAGGGTGCAGAGGGCTACCGGGAAATCTCCAGAGTTGCCTGTACGCCAGTCCACCGCTGACAGTGTGGGCTCTTGTTTTCACTGCGCTGGAGGGAGGGAGGGGTAGCAGCTTGGAGTGCACCATCACTTTGGTTACTCTTGACACTCCTGAAACTTAGCTCCCTCTCTAGAGAAGAGTACCCTCTTCCCACATAGTTAGCTCCACCCCCCTGTCTGAGAGGCCTCTGATGTGATCCCATGGGCAGACATAGGAAGTGCGTCTCGTATTTGAGGTGCTCTTGCTTGCATCCAATTCGTTTTGCCATTTGATTACCTAGATATGACGGGATGACGATTCTGATAAATTGATGCGTGAACCTTTAAGAATTTGGCTTGAAATTGCGGTTAATTATTTTCCGTTAAGAAAAGATATGTTTGTAATTGTAATTTTTTGGCACTGTGGAACTAGTTAAGATGATTTTGTATCAGTAGCACGGCAGGGCGCTGATACTTTACTAAAGAAATACGCTGAAAATGTTTGTTTCTTGCAAGAAACAAAAAATTTCAGCAGATGGGATTTACCCCAGTACTATCTCAACATCTGTACCAACATGCATATATGAATAACGCTGAAGGATATCCCCTGATTTGAAAAAGGCATAGTCAATGCCGAAACACATGTAATCAGAAAGGGTCAATAAACAAAACTAATTGGATCACCAACACATGTGATTGTGGAACTTTGTTCATACATAATTGTGGCGCAGCAAGAAGGTGTGCGGAAAATACACATTTCCTTACAAACAAACGGAGTTGGGGATCTCTTAGTCTCCATTGTAAGCGGATTCAATTCAACACTACAGCTAAGTCAATGCCTAGTCTGGGATACTGAATGGAAATCCCTATTGATATATCTTTATGTCCAGTTCATGAGTTCTGGATGACTACCCCTATATAACACCCCTCTCTTAGAATCCCCCTGACCCCACTGAGCCAAGACGTAGTTCTGTTTTGCAAGTTTAAAAGGTTTATTTGAGAAATAAAACAAAATATATATATCACACTTTTATAATAAATTAATATCTGATAGTACACCTAGACATATGATGTTGATCAACAATGGGTAATCTGGCACTGGCACACTTCTTTACAATCAATGAGGAGTTAGTATAGGATGGATAGAGTAGCAAAAATACTTTTATGGTTTCAAGGGAAAAGCAATGAGGAATAAAATGCACTACAGAAATACTTGATATGATTTTAGCACAAGATAAGATAATCACTTTTTCTCTGGTAATTCACCCCTCCCCCCCTATGCAATGTAAGAAATGGAAGGAGATGGTAAGAGGAGCACACAGTTCTCAGGAATGCAACCAAATACAATACGAAATTCAGTTCCCCCCCAGCAAGCTTAGAGAAAACCGGTATGAGTTTCAAAACACAGGCCCAAGTGCTTTGAATGTGGTGGCAATGAAGTGAGAAATATGCTGAAAATGCTTTTAATTCCCTTTAGGAGGTTCAGGGTGAGTGAGAGATACTTGGGATGAGCTCAGGCTCACTTTAGCAATGATTCAGGGATGGTTATTAAGAGGCAAACCCATTTTTAGCAGAGGAAAGCAAAAAGCTGCTATCTTTTTACAGGTAAAGAAATCAGGCCAAATTTGTAAAGGTCGTTTTTCGGATTTAAAGTAAACTCAAAATTACAGGTGACAGCTTGCAGCTGCAGAATTGACAGGTGACAGTTGTGCAGCTTTAAAAATGACAGATGATACGATTTCTAGGAGGCAGTGCTACTTATGTTAAAATAGTTTGGATTAGATTATTTTAACTAAGAGATTGGTTCTGCACAGTTCTGCTAGGTACTTACAATATAAATTTGAAATAGGCCTCGCCACGGATCTGGTCAGGTTTTGGACTGGACTCCGGTTCTGGTCTCGGCACTTCACAGTGATCTGGGTCAGCTCTCTGGTTCTGCTCACAGCGGTCTGGGTCAGTCTGGATCTCTGGTCTGGTCTCTGGCAATTGTTCTTGGCAAAAGAATTCAAACAGCTCGCCCGGCTGTGGAATAGTTCGCAAATGATTTTAAGGTGGGTGAGGCCTGCTGAGAAGAGTTCTCAGTTTGTGGGTTTAGGCCCTTGCTTTAAGTTCTGAAGTAAAGTTCTGGTCTTTGGAGATTGATGGATTTGAAGTCTGGATCTCTGGATGTGAAGTCGTAGGTCAGCATGCTCCGCAGCAAATGGAATTGAATGTCTCTACCTGTCCCAGCAGTCTCTTTTTATGTGTTTTGAAAATGGGTGTGTGCCTGGGCCTAGCTAAGCCTGCCCCTCTCTACTTGTCATTGGCCCAATTCTCCCCTCTCCCATGATTGGGGGAAGGAAATGGATTGTCAGCATGATGAAGTCTGTTTATGGGTCAGAGGATCCTACCCTGGTCAGTTTGCGCATCATTTTCAAAACATTAGCCATCACCCACAAATGCCTATCTAATTCCGCCGCTGCTGACCTGTCTCAAAAACTCAAAAAGCACAATCTTCAAGACCTACCCGCTCCTTTCACGCTCATCATCTCACCACACAGAGATACAAACTAACAAGAGCTGGAGGGTCAAGCTTTCCGGTCATCGCTTCCAAGTACTGGAATTCACTACCTCTAGCAGTAAGAACAGAACAATTGTACTGGACTTTTAGGAAACACCTCAAAACACTGCTCTTTTCTCAAGGCTCCTTCATGGCATGAGATACTGACCTGCCTATAGTTCTGCTCTGATGTTGTAATCCTGTAACCAGCGCCTTCATACACACAGGCTTAGTGCCCGCTATACATGTAAACATAAATAAAAAAATAAGATGGGAAGCGGGCCCATCAGGGAAGAATTGTCCGGTGGTCTGAGTTTCGAAGCCTCAGTGAATGGTATGCATCTGGATGCATTACGCTGCCTAATGGACTTTTTTAGGGTCACTTGTGTTTGTTGCATTTTCACTTCCCTGTCCCCAGCATCTATTCAACGTTTCATCTAACACTTGCCACAGTGCTGGAATTGGGCAGGGTTAAGTGTGGCATTCTATTGACTCCTACAAAGACTCACGGTGTACAGGCCAGAGAAAAGAACTGCTTCAACCTCCCTTTTAAAATGCAGCGTTTTGCGGACCAATGATGCCAGAATAAAATTCTGCCACTCCAACAAGCTCTTCCAAGAGCCCATGTCAGTCCCCCTTAATCACCATTGGAGCAACACAGTATCTGGTGCCACCTGTGTTTGTCCACAGACTTAGGCCAGCAACTAAAATGGTAATCCAGACCTTGGGATGTCGCCTAAGACAGTGAAAAAGAAAGCTTAGTAGCTTTTATCGCGTGGTTAGTTTAGGCCTTCACAACACCTAGCAGTGTCTTCTTTTCCCTGCTCTGCGGAGCAGCGAACAATACATGTTCAATGGTGGCTGGTCAATTTTTCAGTTGGAGGGGCATAAATGTTTCCCCAAATATGGCAGAGCAAGCGAGATATCGAGCAAATCCGAACCAACCAAGTGGAGTTTGTAGGGAACTAATGCACGAGAAATTCTTTCAATATTGGGTTTAAAATGGTGCATTTTACAGCACACTATAAGTGACAAATTGGGTAAAACGCCGGACCGTTTTGACTTGGTTTTGGAGGGTAACTTATAAAAAAAATCCAGTAGATGCAAGTCACCAATAGTGCACAGGAACATTTCACAATGCATTTTTGTGATGCCTTTGCCAACAATATATGTCAGTATAAAAACATTTTTGCGCTTACTGTGCCCATACTTTACAATGCTGATTGCACCTGATTCAACTGCTATTTTATTTTGTCTACCTAATCACTATACCTAGTGATACCCCTGGATTCCACTGTTTATTTTATTTGTACCTCTATGTGTATCTTTATTTCTATCATCTTCGCACATGTAAATATCACTGTAATTCTTCTTCTTTTCTTGCTACACTGTACCTATACTATGTTGTAACTAAGCTGAAAGTATTCTTTTCTTGCTGCGCCCAGTTACCTACGGGTTTGGTGCGCCCTACTAAATAAATAAACAAACAAACAAATCAATATATACCATTATTCCCATATAAGGACATACTCATGTTTGCATTGCATATAATGCCAGTAATGATACTATAAGTAAATGATGTCCATATTGGTTCTGCCAACATATGTCAGTACACCCACATAAGAAAATATGGCCTTTGCCTTTAAACATATTATGCCACAATATGAAAACATCCCCAAACTCACTGCACCAACATGCCACTCTAGCTACATAATAACACATCATGCTTGCTTTATCATCGATGCCCAGTAAAACATGCCATACCAAAGAAATAACCAGAATGGCTGCACCAACATGCCAGTCTAGCTGTGTAATTATACTTATCATGCTTGCTTTATTATAGATGCTGAATAAAAAATACTATGCCAAAGAAAGCCCTAAACTGGACGAACCAAAATGCCAGGCTAGCCAGTTAACAACGCGTACAATGCTTGCTTTATCAAAGATGTGCAAAAGAAAATGCCATGACAAGGTAAGAAATGGCTAGACTGGCTGCACCAAATTGCCAGTCTAGCCACATATTAGCAATTATCATGCCTGCTTTATCAAAGATGTCCAGTAAACAATGTCATATCAACTAAGAAAAGCTGAACTGGCTGCAGAAAAAATGCCAGTCTAGCCTCATATTAACACGTAATCTGTCTGCGTTATCAACGATGCCCAGTAAAACATGTCATGTGACACCAAGAAAAGGCTAGACTGGCTGCACTAAAATACCTGTGCAGGCATGTAATAACACTTACCATTCCTGCTTTAACAAATACGCCTAGTAAAGAATGTCATGACACTGAAAGAAATGGCTAAACGGTCTGCACCTAAAAGGCCAGTTTAGCCACATAATAACACTTGTCATGCCTGCTTTACCAAAGATGCCCAGTAAAAAATGGTCCTGCCACAACAAGAAATGGCTAGACATGCTGCACTAAATGGCAGCCTAGCCACCTAATAACACAATACTTGCTTTATCAAAAATGCCCAGTAAAAATAATGCTGTCACTGCACCATATTGTACTGCCCATCTCTGATTTTACTGCCCCCTCCAAATAAGCAGCTTGGCACAAATACGCAAGCGCGCACCACCACACATATCCACACAACATTCACCTGCTCATTCACTTGCTCATTCGCACAGCATTCACATAGCATTCACTTGTGCACACACACATCATGCACTTTCTCATTTATATTCACACCCAGCACCCACCTATGCATCATGCCCTCACTCATTCATACACGCACGCATGCATACATAATAAAGATTCATACCTTCAGCCGTGGTTCAGACTCGGCTCCTCTACACGTGCCGGCTGCCCTCTAAACATGGCAATCCTTCGACTCCAGCGCCACATGAACAGGAACCAGGAATCAAAGATCACTTCCTGGTTCCTGCATCTGCTTGGGAACCCGAGCCCTACCATGTCATGGCCCGAAACACTTTGAAAGTGTGGGGAGGTGCTGGTAGCAACCCAAGCACATTCAGAGGTGCAATTCCTCAGCCTGTATTCCCAATGGGCCATACAAGGCTGGGGAAGCAACACATCCCTGGTCTTGCATGGTCCATTGGGACAGAAACTGTTAAAGGGACGCCATGTTTCCTTTTGATAGTTTCACCATTTGAGACATGGTCCCTGAGCTGCAAAAAGCTGGTGGTGGAGCGCTGAGTGTTTACAGTTGGTTGGCTTGGATTCTCCATAATGGGCAAGGGTACTGCTGGGTCAGTGCCCTCTCACCCATTATGGATGAGCCAACACTGAATAACTCTCTTGATAATCTGCACCTTCATGTCATTGCTCCTGAATTGTGTTGGGAAGGGGGCAGCACTTTCCCACCCCCCTAGGCACATTAGAGTGAGGCGAGATGCATTCGAAGCACTGTGATCGGCCAGGGGGCAGGGGGAATGGGGAAATCGATATATTCAAATGTAATTAATCCACATAGTGTAGTGTGGGGCGCGAGCAACATTATTACTTTGTGTAGATATTAGTAAACCTACGTAGAAGGTAAGGACGGTGCAGCAAATGCACCATTGCATGCATTGGGCCCAAATTGCAAGACAAGGGAAATGTCCAGTCATGCCCGAACTCCCATGAGGACAGCTCACACCACCAACCACCACAACGCCTATTCATTGTTCTAACAGTGTTGCAAAGATGTGTTTTTACTCAAGAGGAATGTGCCCTACAATGTTTGATCACAGACGGGTGCCTGGTGTGCATCTTATCTCACACTGGCCAAAGCTTGACACGGCACATCCCCAGGCGACCATGAGTTGTAGCCCATATAACTGACTATACCCTAAGATCCCTGAATTCCATGGCCCCAGGTGCCCTTTGACCACCAAGCCCAAAGTAACAAGTCCTGCAATGTTCAAAGAGGATGGACAGGGCACATATTTGAAGCAACAATTGTGTGATTTGTATTGTGAGGTGCTGGCGGAGATACATTGTAGTACAAAATGAGGGTGGAGACCTTGGAGCCAGATGGTGTGGAAGGGAGTGAGTGAAATGTGTGTGTGAGGGTTAAATTGTCTCAGAACCTCCTTTGTGCTAGTATTGAGGCCTGTTAGGCACACATTATAGTGATAAAACAGCATTATGTCAGAAGTGTTGTTAATTTGTTCTTTGACCTTCAACGTGAGAAGAAGATGATCACCGCAGCACTCATGTGATGGAAGACGGACGGACTGGGATGAAACCAATGGCCTGGCATCTCCCATGGAGCAGGCGAATCATGTATAGACACCCACCAACCAGCTGCGCAGGATTTTACTATATGTATTGCGTCATGTATAACATTGTTTTTCTTTATAAGATTCTGCTTGTACTACCTTTCGGCAGAATGTTCTTAGCAGGTATAATTCTTTGCTGTTGCTCTCATCTGTGTGTGAGATTAAAACTTGTTTTCCTTACAAGATCGACTTGGGCATTTCTTCCCTAGCGGGTTGTATTCTCTCTGGTGTGAGCGTTCGGGGACTTGTCTTCAATTGCTTTAACTTGGATTTTACAAGAGAGTACAAAACACAAGCTGAGCTGGTCCAATGCACACATTCACTAAGAAAACAGTACTCTTTAGCTTTGGTGTTTTGAGACAAGAGCAGAAGGTTCTGTAACCTAAAGGCTGAGTCACTTGAAATGTTCATTTGCTAGCCAAAGGCTGACATGTGCAAAATGTGTTCAATAATCTCAGATGTGTTTCACACTGCTTTCAGTTCTTTGATGTTGTGCTCTAAATATAGTTGGAGACTGAAGCATTTTAAGTTTTGGCTAATGTTATGCAACCTCAATGATAAAACAAGGAGAATCATCAATTGCAATTTGCATTAGGTGCATTAGGAGTCGCACATTTTCCATTACAATCTGTCTAACACACAGCAACCACACCTCCAAAGTCCTTTTCCTATTGTCGGAATGTTAACCAGGATTCAAGGCACACGCAGGCCTCAAGCTGCCCCTTCCCCGGTGTAAATACCACCCCACGTATTTACTATGGATTCGGGTGCTTGCAGTCTGGGATTAAATGAGGAACAATTACAAACACAGATTTCAGATAGCAAAGACGTAATACAGAACTGGATGAAATATTATCACTTTCCATGGGTCAACTTCTCTGCAAACAGAGGCTCTAGGTTTACACATGTGTAAATGGGAATAGTTTTGTCTAGCTTTAAGGATAAAAAGCAAAAGCTAAAACTTATTTTACTTACATAGGGCCTCATTACCACCCAGGCGTTAAGGGTTTAACGGCGCCGTCAGCGCCGTTAACCCTCAACGCCTGATTACCATTTTAACGCCTGCTTTTAGCAGGCGTTAAAATGCAAGGCGCTAACCCTATGGGGCAAAAATGGGAATGGGGAAGGGTAAATGGGGAATGGGGATTTACCGCCCCAATCACCTTGGAATGGGGCGGTAAATCCGCCATCCACCATGGTGTAAACAGAGTTTACACCATGGTGGTAAAGTAGGGAACTTACCGCCTGGGTTGTAATGAGACCCATAGAGTCAGTGTCACATAAAACATGACTTTTTCAACCAGTCAGCAGGGTGTCAGAGACTACTATCCTCAGATTAGGGTGGGTTGATAGTCTCAGATATCAGACATGTACATTTGAGTGTCAGCACGACTTGGATGAGGTGAGATTCCAAGTCTGAGCCTCTCAGGCAGTGGGAGCCTCAGAATCCTCTTGACTAACATGGAGAGGGTCTTTTTGGCCAAGCTCATTGAGTCTAAAGGTTTTCTGAGTCACAGACACTTTGATTAGAGAGTGCCAGAGAGTTCAGACTAGGCATAAATCAAAGTCAGACACTTCAGGCAAAGCTGGTCTCCATGAGTCAGTAACCCTAACTTGCATTGAGGGGTTTCAAAACCAAAGGCTTTCAGAGCAAGAGTTCAAATGCAGACTGGCTTGACCTGGGTGTCAACACCTTTCAGACAAAAAGAGGCAGGACTCAAAGCTGACCAGAGCAGGGGGTTGTGAAAATTAGAGCCCCTCCATGTAAGGGGTGTCCCAATCAAAGTCCCCTCAAACTAGGGATGCCATTGAGTAAAACCCCCCAAACAATGAAGGTCGCAGAGTCTGAATGCCTCACACTATGAAGTTCTACAAATCAAAGCCTTTTCGAAACAGAGGGTCCCAGCCCCCGCTCCCTCACCCCAGGCTAGGTACTTACTTTGGCCGGCATCATAGCCTATAAACCCAGAGGGTATACGTGCCAAAGACTACAGGTAGGGAGAGTTGGAAGTTCCCTCAGACCAGGTGGACATCTGTGTTAGAACCACAAAGACAAGGGCCTCATCACGAGTTCGGCTGTAATACTGCCGACTGTAATAGCCCTAACACCGACCGGTCCGGTGGTATTACCACCGGTTCACAAGGTGGGACTTAACGGTAAATCCCCATTCCTGATTGGGTCCATTGGATCCAATGGGGTATTTTCAGCGCTAATTATGCGGGCTAATACAGCCGGCGGTAATACAGCCGAAAACAGGGGATTTTCACCTCCAGAGAAAGGTAAAACAGCCCATTTAGCGCCCAACTCGTGATAGGGCCAGCCCTTAAATGCGGCTGTAATACCGTTACCACCGCATTTAAGGGCTACAGCCCAACTCGTGATGAGGCCCTAAGACAGATCGAGATGGGAATGGCGAAACACCCCAGTGAGAAAAGCAATATTTCATAGGTAGAGATTTGGGGCCGGATTCATGGATTTTTTGGTACAGTTCAGAGTGATTTTGCACTGCCGAAAAGTGACTGTTGGGAAATGTGTTTTGATTGGTGTTTCGAATTTAAGGATTTTATGAGGGGAATGGGATTTTATCCATATTGTGTTTTTGTATTTTATATGTGTTTGATGAATTTTTTAATGTGAATAAACATATTGACTGACTGACTGTCTACACAAACCCTGATTCACGGAACTGTTTAATGTGTATTTTTGCAGTGCGAAGTCACTTTGTACTGCAAAAATGACATACAAAATGACTTTGCACTGCAAAAATACACTTTGCACAGTTCCATGAATCAGGGTTTGTGTCGGCAGTGCAAAGTCACTTTTCAGCAGTGCAAAGCCACTTTGAACCGTGCAACAAATGTCTATCAATCGCGGCCCAGGATAACTAGTACCAACGGACTTGAACCCTTGACCAGAAATGACCCAGGTGACCCAAGAGAAGAATAATCAACCTTACCAAGACACTACGAAAGGTTAGGAGCCAGACCAAGTGGATCTTGATGGCCTGAAAGGCAAGTTCAAGAGCCAGCCAGCAGAAAATGGTCCCACAATGGGAGTAAAGTGGAGGCAAACCAAGATGACGGAGACAAAGGGCAGCAGTGAGGTGGTGGTGTCTCATCACCCCTCTTGGCTGAGGTGGGTTCCTATCACATGGTACTAGATCCATTAGAACAAGGGGAGATGATGGTAAAACAGCACAGAGACAGTTCCAGCATGCGACAGCCAATCCTGCAAGTGAGGAGGAGCCAGGGAAGGGTGAGAAATAGCCCTGGAAGGACAGCCAGAAGCAAAAAAAGTGAAACCACAGAAAGCGGGCAAGGACCCAGAGTTCATACAGTATGGACAAACCTGATCCTACAATCCAGCAGCACATTTTTGTGGCAAATGCTCCAGTGATATAGATACAAATCCTGGAGAAAGGAGGAATGCAATAGGTACCTCATAGATATGTATATTCTCCCATGTGCTGGATTAAGCCATCCCTACAATAACATAAAAGACAAACATGCAAAGGTTTTCCTGGCCAGCCAAACAGTTGGCCCTAGAAACCGCCAAACACTCAGGTTCACCAAAACCATTGGCGTAATTTTAGGGGGGAGGTTGTTTTTTCCCCCTACCTTTTGTGACAAACCATTTTGTCCTACTCATTTGGCTGGGGTCCCTTACATTTAGATGTCATGCCCCGCACAACATTTTTAGCAAAGTTACTCCACTGACCAAAACAGATTGTGCATTGGGCTTGTGGGGAAAGGAACCAGTATAAACCTGTGCATTTCAGAGGGTACCGGACCGGGCTTAAGGTAGCCCATGTGTGCAAAACAGCCATTTTAGGCCTGCCTTGTGGTTTTACAAATAAATGGATGGCCCAAAATAAAAAGACCCTGATTAGGCCTTGAACAAATGCATTCTTACCTCAATAGCTACCATATTGTTATATTGGGCTAATAATTAGGTAAAACTGTCTGCACCCATGCTGAAGCCAAAAATGAAACACAGCTGCCACCGGCCTATTTCAGCACACAAGTGTAGGATAATGTAATCACCATGGTGTCAAAAGGAGGTGACTGAAAAAAGCCCTGTCCTATGATGTAGTATACGACAGCATAGGAAGACATGTTTCAGGAGGACTTCAGTAGAAGTCCTTTTGACCATAAAAATAAAGCACAAGATCCCGGAAACTTTGATGATTTGGAATTAAAGGCTCTCCTGGCTATAGATCAATAAATTAGGTTTCACCATAAATAGCCTGGCAGACTTTCCATAACCTTTTATGAATGAGTGACTAATTGAAGTTGCACAGGAAGAGAGAATGAAAAAATAGAGACCATTGTGCCTTAAAAATAGTCCATTGGTGGCTTCCCAGAATAATATGAAAAAACTGTGAGAAATATATTCCTATTGTTTCTTATTCTATCCACTTTTAGAGAGGCGGCACACCAGCACAGAGTAGGATTAGTCCTCCACTAGGTAGGATTAGTTAGACAATCCCTCTATCCTGTGTGTCCAGCGTTGCCCTTGCTAATAGGGCAGGGATGACATCAGTAGGACATTTCTGTCACCTCTTCTCCAACTCTGTATGAATGTGGAGTGTGTTGCATTGCATTCTCATCAGGCGTGCTTGCCCTCTTTTGCTATAACATGATCCAAGAAAAACAACAGAAATAAATTAAGCTATCAGGGATCCCATAAAACGGGACAACGGTACCCCCCAAGAATGGAATTCTGCCCTAACAATAGACAGCAAGACCTACTTTCTACAGTTGATATAGGGAAATGTTTTGGGCCATTAGAGTGATTAAAGTGGCTGGCATGAGTGTCGCCCATCTAATTAGAGAATCCTATTACACAATGCTACCCAGGTATGTTGTAACCCGCAAGGACAGAATAAAAACTGGGTAACTGCAACAGCGATGGGGAAGGGGCTTGATCTACTGCCATCTGGATTACAGAATGGCAAATGCTTCCACTCTCAGTGAGCTCTCTATTTCAGTTCACTTCATTTGAATTCAATTACAGCTTTATTTAAGGAAAAGATCATTTCCATAGCAAAGCAACAGTAAATACAGTCTTTAAATCAAATGATAAAGAAAAAGTACAATATCATTATAAGTAAGGGTATTTGCTCAGTTAAAAAAAGAAACCAACTCAGTCATTTGTTCTTATTCTAAAAAACATTTGTTAAACACATCACCACAGCATGACAAGGTCATTGAGCATGGCTACGAACATCATAGCAGTTCGCCCTTGAACAAAATGCATTTTTTTCAAGTACAGGATAGAGTTCTGTGCCGAAGGGCACCATGCCTTGTGCTCAACTGCATGCAATGCTGTACCTTTTTGGGGACATTGGGCTTACATAAACCTAATTTCCTAAACCCGGCCACCCGACCTACAGATTACTGCGATTAGAGGGAAACATTTTAAAGCTAAATGTAGGTACTAACAATCGAGAATATGTGTTCTTTACCAAGGCATAACAATGCTTGGGACCATATGTAGTTTTAAGCATACATATAGCGGAAACAACAGGTTTCTGTAGTTCAGATTCTTCACTTTGAGAATCATAGAACTCAAAATAGCAAGTATTTAGAACATTTTCAGAATTAAGACCCACGCTATGCGGGCTTGAGAACCAAGGCTCCAATCCAAACTTTCCTAGTTGTTCTCGTGTGTGCTTTAGCCAATAGTTTTGGTGGGCAAGTTCAAATTTCAACAAGTCACAGATTAGGCCCTGAGACAGTTCAGCTGCGTTTTTTACTTACCTAATAATGTTTATGAAGCACCCCTAATTCAGCATGTGGAGCAAAGGTGTGAATGTATTGCGGGCCTTAATGGCCCTCTTAAGAAGTCAATCTCTGTGACAGGCATTGGTTGTGCCTTGCCCTAATCCCAACTAGGCACTCCAGAAGCAGCATTCACTACCTTTTTTTCATGATAGGCCACCAACATTGCTTTTACAGGAAGGATACCAGTGATGTGAGTGGCTCATGTGTGGCCCCAGGCTGTGTTCCAGGCTCCTGACCGCTCCTTCTCAATACCGCCGAAAGAAAACAGCTAAGCAATGGGGACCATGGCTTTCTGCAGCCTGCAGGAGTGTGTCAATGCATTGCGGGGAACCCGTTACACCTGGAGATTTGTGTTGTTCAGAAATCCGACACAAAATACTCCTTGGGGCATTGCAATGACTGGCATAGACCGCTGTGGAACATACATGTTTGTTAACAGACTTACAGCCAATGAGAGTATATTGTTAAAAATTCTAATGAACACCCAAACCTTTGTGAGGAACCGGCTTCTTGTAACAATAGGCAATGCTGTTTACGGTAAGCGTGTTATAAGTACAAATAAGTATTGGATTTTTTTTTTTAAACTGACATTTAATGCCTACTGAAGTTGCATTATAAGTTTGCCACATGGCGAGTATGTGTCACTTTTTGCCATGAAAAAAATCTATCATTTCAAACACTTAACTGAATCTGCTAAGCAACATTGAAAGCGGATACCAACAAGGTATTCTAGCAATGGTTTCACTTTGTTGCACCCCAAATACTAAATACCGCCAAAGTAGATTGTCTGGGACTAACCATCCGACTTCAGCAGCCATGACTTCCGGAGAGCATGGCTCAATCGCGAATCCGTATCCCGGAGAGCATGGCTCAATCACAAGTCTGTATCCTGGAGAGCATGGCTCAATCACGAGTCCATATCACGGGGAGCATGGCTCAATCACGAGTCTGTATCCTGGAGAGCTTGGCTCAATCACGAGTCCGTAATCCTGGAGAGCATGACTCAATCACAAGTCTGTATCCTGAAGAGCATGGCTCAATCACGAGTTTGTATCCCGGAGAGCATGGCTCAATCACGAGTCTGTATCCTGGAGAGCATGGTTCTATCACAAGTCTATATCCCGGAGAGCATGGCTCAATCACGAATCCGTATCCTGGAGAGCTATCCCAGAGAACATGGCTCAATCAAGAGTCCGTATCACTTATGTGTCAGAAACCAGGACTTTCAGAGAATGAGCCCCTCTACTGCTTATCAGGGGGGTGCGGCAAGAAATGCATGACAGAAAAGTATTTTGGAGCAGACTCTACCAAGGGGTTTGTTCAGTTGGTATTTACTCATTTTCAAAAGTGGCAGGTCTCTTCATAGACACTTTTTTTTATACATGTTTCTACTTTGCATGGGTCTGTCAATCATTTTTTATTTCTCTTTGCCACTGATCCTCAAACTCACCTGCACAAAAATCTTCTGCACTGCTATCTTATTTGGTGAAATAATCCCTAAGCAACGAGATATGAAACGTAGGCTTCATCTGTAATCCAAACCTTAGCAAGAAAAGATCATTAGGAATCGTGGTCAAATCAGCAGTCTTTCCAATGAAACACCTGAAACCAAGTCATACTACACATACGAACAGAAAACCGCCCATAGATGCTATAAGCACATCTGTAGACAAATGCTTGGAAGGCTCCATTATTTCATGATTTCTTGACAACGAGCCAACAGAACCCTGTGCCCCACACAGGTCAATGGTCTGCTAGCCCGAAAAATGTCGTGAAAGACCCGAGGGAACAGATGATTCACTGCAATTGCTTCATAGCGCTAGAATAACCTCCTAGAGGACATACGACTTGCCCCCTTCCTAATGGCTTTCAAGGCAGAGCTCAGGATCCATCTGTTCTTTGGCAGGAACTAGTGCTACAATTCGGTAAAACATCAAGAAGATAATAGGTTATGCCGTGAGAGCTCTACAAATAAACAGACACAGTGTTTTCTATAAAGATTCTGGTACACAGCCTTCCCCCACAAAGTCAGAGCTTCAAAATGTTAAGAAGCCACCGATCCTACGGTCAAGAGACTTACTGAGCCTTCAATGTGCCTACATTTTAGCTGTGGATGAAAAGTGAGTGGGGGGGCATGGGGCATAATGGCGGCCAGCTACATTGCATGTTGGAATATATGGTTTAAGGAAAACCATGAAAGAGATTGATACTGTCCCTATAAACTGGCAAAGCCACATCTAAGAGAACAGGGTCATAGAACCAGCCAGGTCATACAGTCAGCAGCCCCAGCAGAGAATGCAGCCAAGGATGACACATTCCCTAATACAAGTCTAATGGGAAATGCGATGGAAGTCCACCAGCAGGGATCTTCTAACACGGACCATGACCATGAGTATCAGGAACCACCACCAACCCAGGACCTAGAGGTAAGTACTAACACTGCTGGTTACTGGAAACATCGTTCCACGTAGACAGAACAACCGAGTAAGTACACATTTGTTTTTACATGGTGAAATGATAAAGAAAGATTGATTGCATCAATGAACAGTATACTACTGACACCTGTTCAACGCTATGTGAATAGTGGGTGTGCAGCTTGCAAGGAGGAAATGCTGTTTAATTCCCTTCTCAGTGCTTCAGGCATCTTGAATATTGATGGTTCATTAACGCCAACAGGCAGTGGATGATCAGCTACTCAGGTGCGTGATGCCTGTCTACTGAATACTTGATGATGACACAGCACAGTGTTGGTACAGCAAGCAGTCCATCTGGCCAACGGAACTCGTGTGAGTTATTGAACCGGTAAACTGCCTCTTCCACCAAAACGTTTTTTGTGCAGCCATGGTTACTGACTTTTATCAAAGGCAAAGCCTTGCAGTGTTGCATGTTGAACAATTGACATGTATAAAAAATAACACTGTTTTAGTTGTGGAAGACTATATGACATCTGCACATGGCCATTACAGCACAGTAAATGATGACGATGATCACCAAAAATAGAGCAGGCTTGTTTTGTGGTGCATGTGTTTGGGAAACAGATAGCTGTAGCAGTGACTGCGAGGCTGCGACCAGTTGCTGACTAATGGTGACAGCTGTTGATTACTACTATTGATTTTCATGATCAAAACTGCTACTTCTCAGATGCTCTCCCAAAAAGCACAGCCACCCCTTAATGATAACAGGCTCTCCCACAGACTGCTTCCACCCCCTAAAGTCCCCTTGATCATGCCCAGAGTGCAGCCCACCCCTAAAGACCATGGGCTCCCCCACAGAGAGTTTCCACCTTCTAATGTTCTCTCAATCTCCTGCAGAGTGCTGCCTTCCAAAAGTTCTCAGGCTTTCCAACAAAGCCAAACCTCCTTCTAAAGATCATGGTCTTACCCACAGAGCTTGCAATCCCTAAGGTTGTTCAGATCGTCCCCCAAGTGTGCAACCATATTTTAAGGTTCACAGGCCATCCCTGGGTGTGCAGCCACTCTCACAGGTGTGAAGTCTCCCTGAGAGGAACGTCACAACCTCATTCCTTTCTGCTCAGCTACCTACAAGAGCGAAGGATGATGCTGCAGCATACTCCTCTCCAAGACAGCCACAAATGCCATGCTGTGCTACGTCCCCCGGCTGAGAAACACCAGACAATGTAAGCAGCAAGTTTTATGCCTTGCTAATCAGCTGGACCCATGGATTTTCCCAAATGCAGATGCTTCTAGTGGCATGCTGTGTTCAGCCACTTGTTAGAGCCGCGCCAACAACTCTGGCCCGCTATTTCTCACAGTTGCCATTGCTACTGGCACCAATTGGGCAGGCTTGCTGGGTGAGATTGCTACATGTTGGTTAGAACAGCATGCCCGATTGTGTGCTACTCCCTGGCCCAGGAAAATGCTAGCACCCACATCATCAGCGGTGTAGCAGTGACACTGATGGAATCAGTGGTGGCGAGGGACTCGTTTACCCTGTAAATCACGTTGTGCCAATGGTGAATCAGATTATGCATGACACTCATCACCACAATTCTGCCCTTGCTTCTCTGCCAGTGCTCTACCATCATCCACCTTGTAGGTAACCACACACACCTCACCCATGAATGTTTTTCCTGATAGCAGGTCAAATAAGGGCCACACCAAGAAACAATAGGGCTGTGTGAAGAGGGGAAAAGCCTTTACTCCCTGTGACTGTTTTGACTATTGTGCTAACTCTAAAATACCAGGGTCGGGGCAAGTCTCCTCTTCCACCACCTCCTTACCCTTTACCTCCACCCCCTACCTCACAGGTATGTCAACTGCTGCTGGTGCACCACCACAGGCTGGTCCTTCCACTGAGGATACTTCCCAACATGATTCTACTGACCTTCCCCACCTTTTCACCCTCTTCCTGCTGGGTGAAGGCCACTTCTTCCTCTGCAATGGCTCCCATCCAAATAGACACCATCTCAGATTGATTAGATGTGTTTATTTATATAACACAACTATAACCCATCCTGTATCACCGTGCTTTGGAATTAAAAAAAACACAGACAGGCAAATAATTTCTGTAGAGGATGGATTTTAACCTCTTTTCGAGAGCGTGGAGATGTTTGATACTGAAGACATCGTTTGGGAACACATTCCAGAGCTTCACAACCAGTACCTGGAAAGAGTGACCCAGTGCCTTACTCCATTGACTGCAAGCTATGTCATATCTGTAGAGCGAAGGTAAATGCCTACACACAGCTTTGGGACCCAAGGTAAGGACTTTGAAAGTAATACTTGATTTTATGGGAAGCCAGCGTAGATTTGTTTTAACTAGAGATATGAATGTATTGGTAACTAATCTACTGGTTGTGTTTTGCAAAACCTGTAAGTAAAGTAAAAATAGGACATTATGTTAGTTCATTTTTGCACGAACAATAGCTTGCGCTATGGTAGAACAGTTGGATTCCGAGAGGAAGGATCACATTTGGCTTTAGGAACATAAGATGGAAGTTAGGTGAATTGACAATGACATTGTCCTCTCCAGATGTAGACAAGGATGAGGCAGAGGTTACCCCAAGAGATTTTACAATGTCCTGAGGACTTATCAATGTGCCAGAAATGGGGATGCAAGGTCCTTGCCTTTTACTTCAGATGTTCCTGCATAGTAAATAGGAGGCATTTTATCTTGCATCTGTGCAAATGAGCCAGCTATCTTTAATATAACCTTTGAAGAAGTCGGAGTTATTAAATACATATCAGATTGTTCGCTTGGCATGTCATCTGCATAGTGTGGAATGTCACTCCCTCTCTGACCAGTAGACCATGAAAGGCTTCATATATATATTAAATAGTATTGGTGATAGGCACAACCTCTAAAGGATGCTGCATTCAGCAGTGGAAGGAAAGGAATCATAGAGGTCCAGTTTGATTCATAAAGTTCCTCCATTTACAAAGGACCTGGGCCATTTTCCTGTTGAGACATTTAGATCCACTACCTACTTTAGTCTGTCCATACGTTTCAGGTGGTCAAACGTATTAAAATTGCCCAACAGATCCAGAAGCATTAGCATGCTGGACTCATCCACATCTATTGTGTATAGTAGTTTCTCCCTGACATCTAGCAGAGTGGTCCGCATACCTCTGTTGAGCCTAAAACCTGAGCCCCAAGGGGATGGTGACTTTCAATGTGGGATTGCTGCTGTAGCACATAAACCGTATCCAGGATTTTCACCAGGAAGGATATGCTGGAGATAGGTCTATAGTTGGAACTGATCAGACGGAGCAAAGATTGTATTTAAGCAGGGAGTCAACCAAGCATTTCTTATTTTGTCGGCCATGCACCCTTCCTCAGAGGAATTGATAATATGAGCAATCAATGGAACAATAGCTTGAAGACATTCCTGGATGATCATTGATGGTCATGAGTCTCCTGATCAGTCACGTAGTAGGATTAAGCTTGTTATTCAACACAGTGATGTAACTAGGGCTCCCTGAAAGGAAGCAAAACCTATTCCTAAAAGTATGGAGACCCTGAAAAATTGCAGGCCTGCCTTGAAGATAAGATGTGCTAAACAGTTGACCCTGCCTATTTGACTGATTTTATCCAAGAAGGACTGACGTTCATAACACCAGTGCTCAGATGGAACCAGGGCCTCTACAATCATGGACCGTTAGGTTAATAAATTTAGGATTTTTAATAGAGTCCAGTAGAGCAATCAGATGAGTCTTTTGGGGTTACAAAAAGCATTTTTGGTTTCTAAATATTTTTTTGTATTTTTGGGGAAATGAACAGGGACAATAATGTTTTTGCTTCTAGTTTATTGCTTTTTTTATCAGAGTAAAACTAGCAAGATACTGAACAAACACTAAGTAGATAAAGGGGTGGAAGAACACCACAAAAACAACAAACTCTACATCCAGTGCTTGCATCTGTTTCAGCCAATAGAGTGGACCGGCAGGCGGAAGCCGGCACCCTCCCCTAAGGCACCTCACACAAGGCGACTGTCCTGACCTGGCCTCACTGTACATCGTCGTGTACCTCTAGAGGGGTCCCTGCATCAGGTGCGCTTCAGGGGCAGCACACCCAGACCATCAGGAGCTGTAAACCGAATGGCCGAATTAAGGTAAACCCATCAGGGCTGTTGCGTCTTGGAATCCCATCAGCATTGTCCCGCTATGCTTGGGTGCATTCCCGTGTTTCATTCATCATAAAGCAACGTGATATTGAAATTCACATTGCTCACTGCATTATAGTGCATTTCCCCCACCGTGCTCAGGAGAGGTACCATGAAGTATTCCGCAGCCACAATCTTCTAAGATGGCTGCTGCCAACCTCTTTGTGATCATGGCCCTGCTTCCCTTTACCGTCTGACCCAATCCAGTGCTTGCATCTATTTCACCCAATAGGGTGGACCGGCAGGCGGAAGCCGGCACCCTCCCTTAAAGCACCTCACACAAGGCGCCTGTCCTGGGCCTGTTCAGGCACAGCCAGACGCCAATGCCATAACCCCTTGCCTTCTCCCCCCTGCAGAACACCATTACTCAATCCCTCACGACTTGGCCTCTAACATTGTGGACACATGGTATGCTGAACATTACATAGATCCGATCCTTGGATATCACTACCGCGGTGCAGTAAGGCCTTTAAACAAATCTGATCAGCGCTTATCGTTCCTCTTGACTGTAATGTATGCTGTGATCAAAGAGCTGCATAACTCAGCTTGCTGAATAAGATATGTAGGTTACTCAGGACAATCCTGTCTTTCATGTTTGACTGTATCCAATGCTTTCATGCCTATTGTTAAGTGATACTGCCCAAAACTGTTAGACTGCATTTTAGTTACTGCTTTTTTTACCGAACCGAAATATGATCACCGTATCCATAGCCACTGAACTAATGTACACTCCACTCCATTAGCAAGCGCTATATTGTTAAACACTAGGTAATCCTAAACGCCTCATTAATACACCATATATTTGTGTCCAGCGTGCTGCCATCTACATATCCTTCCAGCCTTCTGAAGCCCCCATTACGCTTCATATTGCACAAGACTCTACCGATAGGGATGACAGAGGGTAACATTGCGTCGACCCTTACTATATTTTAGATTATACTCTCTTCCCTATCACGGTCTGAGATAGACCTGACCTCCACAACATACTAAACTAACTCTTTCTGCATCGCACCAAACTATTTCTTATCCATAAGACTGCTCCAAAAATACTGCACCGTACCTGGGGCAAATATTATATTCCTATAAGTCTAATGGTAAACCATTACTACATTATAACGCCTGTTTATCTAAGCAAACCATCTAACTAGATTCAAATGGTTGTAACAAATGTAATGTAATTTATTACTGGTGAACAATGTTTGATTGCATGCGTTATGGTAATCGCTTACTAAAATTCCTTGTCTACACATCTAATGGTACCTCAATTGACAGTTAGGAACACTGTGCACTGCGCTCCTCCGCTTACTACATATTTTTAGTAGTTAAGATTTTACAGACACATTAAGAGTATTACTAGCCATCATGTATCCATTCTGCATTGTAGCACAGTCTGCTCCTTGCACAGAAAACTACTTTCTCCCACTGGGCAATGGCCTAGCTAGGATGGGCTGCATTAGACACCACCCCATCCCCTGCCCCACCCCATTCCTTCCCTCTACCCCTCCCTTCCCACTTTTTCAAGGACATAACACTCTCAGCACAACTATGATTACCAACAATAGGGAGACCAATACTAAAACACCTACAACCAATGCAACACATACGCCCATCACTCAGGATATTATTGCTTCGCATCCTATCACTGGCATCACCAGATTAAAGCGCTTAAGATTCAAACTATTGGACAAGATATCATACATTAAATAAGTACAGCCAACATATAGCTCTGCACATTTTGGAAAACCCCATAAGACACAACCTTTAATTGCAACAGAACCATGCCAAAGTTCCCAAGGAATACAGGCACCACCCATCAATATAGTACCCCAATCGAAGCACCAGCCAAAATCATAGGAGCTCTCATCAATGCCCGCTCACTTGGAGCCCATGCCATTGAGATCCATGACACTATCCTGGAACAACACCTGGACCTACTAGTTGTCACAGAAACATGGTTACACCCATCATCTGGACCACTACTAGCTTTAGCGATCCCGCCAGATTATGACATCTTCAGGTCAGATAGAGCCAATGGACAAGGAGGTGGTGTGGGCATAATAGCCAAGACCACTTTCCAAATTAGAACCTGCCCCCTAGAAGAACTAGTAGGCTATGAATTCCTCTTAGCCAAATTTGCACCCAATCCCAAAACAACTATGAACCTTCTGATTATCTACAGATCTCCTAACAGCAATTCCCACCCAGACCTAGACATCCTGCTTTTACTAGCACCCCATATCAAACCCAACATCAGATGCATCATCTTAGGTGATATCAATTTAAGGTTTAATGACAAACAGGATCATAAAGCGTAAGCCCTCATTACTACCCTACAAGATATGAATTTTAAAGGAAGAACACTTGACTGGCTATTTACACTCAATACCCAAGTTACTATTGAGTCTATCACACCCCTTGTCTTGACAGATCACTCCTGCATTAACTTCTCTATTCATACCAAGGAGCCCAGCATCCCCAAGAACAGGAAAATGGAAACGATTGAAACAAGAAACACGCGTAAACTCACAGCAGAGACCTGTCATCGCTAATCAAAGACGCACTCGTCTCCTACCAGGCCATTATGGACAACCCTCATAATATCGCAGACATCTATATCAACTGTCTCACTAACACTATCGATTCAGTAGCTCCCATAATAACCAAAACTCAACGTGCTCAAAAACGCAAATGTTTTTGGTTCAGTGAAGAACTAGTGGCACTCAGGCGGACAAAAACAGCCCTGGAACACATCCACCAAAAATCCCACATGGGAGACTCAGAGAATGCTTTCAAGGAAGCTAATAAACTATACAAAGCAGCTATCATCACACATAAAGCCAATGCCTACAACACACACATCAATAATGCCTCCTCCAACTCTAAGGAGCTCTTCTCTATCAGTAGAGAACACAAAAATCCCACCCCAGTCACCACACCGATCAACACAAGCAAAGATTGGTGCAACACCATCCAAACTGCCTTATCAGCCAAAATAGAACTACTACAAAAGAAAATCTCCACGAAAAGAAAAATCCTAGCCCGAAAAAAACATGACAGCACCCACTCTAAACAGCATGAACCACACACAAACACCCTGTTCCAATTCTCACCAGTTACCCAAGACCTAGGGGGTCATTACGAATTAGGAGGTAACCATGCCGCTATTAGCGGCATGGCTACCCCCTTACCGGGTACCAGGTCCGGTTCCTTGAATGTGGATTTACTGGGCCATTCCAACCTTGGAGAGCCCGGTAATTCCTCATTCAAGGATCCCATCCCCATTCCCATTTGAGCCCCCATAAGGCTCAATTGGAATGGGGAGGGTGCTAACAACGGTCCCGTTAATAACAGGCCCGTTGTTAGCACCCTGGTCTGCTCGTGGGACCCGCTAAGGACGCCTGGTTTTACCAGGCGGCCTTAGCGGGTCCCACGAGCAGAACTCGTAATGAGGCTGTAAGGGTTTGAAGGCTCCGGCACCTTTACCGGTGCCGTTAACCCCTTACCACCTAACTCGTAATGACCCCCCTATTATTAAACACAATCTCTAAACTTAAAGCTTCTAACTGCAAAGGGGACAACTTTCCAGCACACCTAGTCAAACTATACACCCCTACACTCACGCCTATTATCACCAACTTCATGAATGCTTCATTCAAAACTAACACAGTACCAGCTAGTATAAAAGCAGCCTGGGTGACCCCTCTACTAAAAAAACCCTTGCTTGACCCCACAATACCCACAAACTATCGACCAATAACTACGGTCCCATTCCAGCTCAAGATCATAGATAAAATAGCATGCACCCAAATCCAAAACCATCTGGAGCAAAACCAACTCTTAGGTGCACGACAATCTGGCTTTAGGCCCAATCATAGCACTGAAACAGCACTCCTGGATCTGAAAATCCAGATGGACACCATCAGGGACACTGGCAAACTATGCATTCTGCTATTGTTAGATCTCTCCGCAGCTTTCGATTTGGTGGACCATTATAAACTCTGCGCAACATTAGCCAATGACTTCAGCTTCTCTAAGGATGCCACTCTGTGGGTGAAATCCTTTCTAGCCGATTGCACATCCAGAGTGTCCATTGGTAAAGAGGCAGCTGATCCCATCCCAGTCCCAATCGGGGTTCCCCAAGGATCATGCCTCTGACCCTCTCTGTACAACGCATACACTAAGCTACTTTTTTCTGCCTTGGATGCTCTGTGTATCATGTACACCAATTTTGCAGATGACACTCAGATCCTCATCCAGACACTATGATAATAAATAAAATATACAGAATTATTCAAAACTGGATGGCTCTAAAAAGCCTATGTCAACCATGAGAAAACTGAAATTCTCATCATGGGCTCTCAATCTAAAATCAATTCCCTACACGTAGACTACACAGCCTTAACATTGATGGTTCCTTGATTCCTACTTCTAAACAAGTAAAAACCTTAGGAGTATTATTAGATGCCATCTCATCATGACGAAACATGTGAATGACTTATCTTCATCTACCTCTTTTATACATCTAAGTTAATTGCCCTCAGTCGGCAGTTTCTCTCACCTACCAACTGTATCACCCTAGCTAGGGCTCTGATACTTTCTAAGTTGGACTACTGTAATGTACTCCTACTAGGGACATCCAAGGCCAATTTAAACAAACTGCAACTCATGAAAAATAAAGCCCTATGAGCTGCTCTAGGAATAGGAAAATCAGACCATATCTCAAATATCAGAAGAGATAACCACTGGCTACCTATCAAATCTAGAATCTTTTTCAAATCTCTGTGCATCACACACAGAGGTTGGCCATAAAAGCCCCTAGCTACATCAACAATTCAATAATGAAAAAGAATCCAACAGAATGCTAAGATCAAACAAAAACTCGCAACTAGCTGTCCCCCGCTTCACAAGATCCAGAGCTGGCGGAAGCAGTTTTTCAGTCATGGCCCCCAAATATTGGAATGCCCTACCTTTAAGTATCAAAAATGTTGAATCATTCCAGTGCTTCAAAAAACACCTAAAAACCTGGCTGTTTAATCAAAGCTAGACAAGCAACTCCTTAGACAAGAAACTGTTCCTTTAGCCTGAATATTTTGTAAATTGTGAATTACTTATGCTTGCATTTAGCAGAGTAGAGTCTGCAATTTAGTAGAGTAGTACTGAAGTACTGTTAGCATTGTAATTATTGTGCTGTGCATGAACCTTTTGAATAATGTCCAAAATCATATTGAAGATGTCTGTAACTACGCCGTGATACCAGTGGGTCTTGGCGTATAATTTGATATATGATAGTTTATTTATATAGCGCCTAGACACAATGGACCTCATTATGAGGTAGGAGGTAGCCATGGTGCTATCAGCACAATCCTACCCCCTTACTGCATTCCGGGTCCGGGTTCCCGAAATAGGGACTTACCGGGTCATTCCAACCTTGGAGGACCCGGTAAATCCCCATTCTGGGTACCATTCCCCATTCCCATTCGAGTTCCCATAGGGCTCAATGGGAATGGTGATGAAGCTAATAACGGTACCACAATTTGCGGTACCGTTATTAGCGCTGAAGTCCCTTAACGGGTCCCTTCCATAACGCCTGGTAAAACCAGGGGTTAAGGAAGGCACCCACAAAGGGACCTCGGAATAGGGTGGTAAGGGATTACCGGCACCGGTGTCCTTACCGGTGCCGGTAATCCCTTACCACCTACCTCGTAATGAGGCCCAATATGTTTCAAAGCGCTTGCTTTATAACAAATGTAATAAACTAAATAAATAAATAAAATACATACAACACCAAACTACTCAAGAACAAATCCCAAAGCTCTAATGCTAGTCTAAGTGATTCTAAAACCTTTCAGTTGTGAGCCTGACCTACATCACACTTCTCACAAAGTCTGGCAAAAGTCACACAGGCAGCACAGGAAGTGAGTGGGGCCTTTTGCAGATCCTCGCGTCCTTTAGTAGATTCACCAACTTGTATTGGCTGAACACACTAGATGACTACCCCCAAGATTGTATCTGAGTTCTCAGGCACCTGAATGGTGTTCTGAATCAACGTTATTTTGGAAACTGCAGCGAGGTCGACCTAGGATTCCACCTCTCCAAAAACCTTTTGTACCTTCTGAGACAGGTCGACTCTACCAAAATAGATTTCGAGCATCCGACAAGTCCTATTTTAGGAAGTGTGTTGAGGTATACTTAAGACTCCAGGCAGATGACATAAACGTGTCTTTTTATTGAGATCCCTGATGGAAGGGGTGACGGGCAATCTGAGCAGAGCAGATTCTTCACCAGTGGGAGATTTTCCTGCATCGGGTTCACAGAAGAAACAGGCGAACAAAAGATTTTACCATTTCAAACAATCAGGAAGGATACGTACATGCAATACTGCATGCAGTCTCTTCGATCTGATTGGCACACTGGGTCAAAAGATGAATTCCAATCGGAGCATCTTCAAGTTGCATTTTGGTGATGTGAATAGTCGTATCATTCTGCCTTCTCTTTCTTCTAAAAAAAAAAGCCTGGGTTCAAATGAGCGCCAAGCGACCTCGTTTGACACACACAGCACCCATCCACATCTGAGAGAAAGCTATGAGCTAATAGCTCGATTGCAGACACACCAGGGTTGTTAAGGTGCGTTCTGGAGACCCAGGTGTTCATACAACCAAGCAAAGAAAGAAAATGGATAAAATATTGCAAGCTATGAACACCTCTGCCGCGCTGCGCCTCACTGGTTTCCAACACTGGCCCATTGTCGAGGCAACAAGAGGAGGAAAAAGATGCAATTTCTTCCCCTGGAGTGGACTCTTGTCTCTATAGAAAGGACAATAGAGACAAGATATTGCTTTCCGGGGTCAGCGGCCTGGTCCCTTGTATAATTATAGTATTTCATGTATATCCATCCAGGCTGTCAGGAGCAGTCGTCAGTGAGCGCCACGCTTAAGATGAAGCAATTCTTTTAAGCCATAACTAGTGCACGTGCATCTGTATTCCGTGCGCGTGGTGAAAGAAAAGGAGCACCAACCTAAAACTGTGATTTATTTAGAATGTTGCCATCCAGAAACAGGAAAGACTGGCCAATAGTCTACTTTGTAACTAGGTAAAATGCATTGAGTAAATAAGACATTCACATCACCTGCATTTAAACGCTTATGGTCCTGGCGCAGGAGGGATTTGAGTGCACACTCTAACCAACATCGATATCAGTGGTGCTCAAAAATGAGAATTTCTTATATTTGATCATTGCAAATACCGACACCACAACCATCCTGTTGCTGTCTTCTATTCTATTATTTTATTTTCGGCATCATGTCTCACTCTTCCCGTTTCATCATGCTAATCGTTATTTTTTTTTCTCGCTTTTCCTGTCGCTCTTAGCTGCTATACGCTTTAACGTCTGCAACCTTACGAGTTTTAGGTTTCATTAAGAGTCTTGTGGTTTAGCAGCAAGGGATTGTGGGATATGGATATGCACGCGTCAGCCGCCTGTAGAGAATTAGCTGAGAAGAAATTCTTGTTTGCTTGTGAATAAGCTCACCTGAGGGACAGACGGGTATCTGCCATGTCTATAAACTGTGGTTAGCCATAGTTTCAAGATGCACAGCAAACATGACGTAGTTTCAATTTTCGGCACGGTTAATGAATTATATATAGATTCCCCTCTGCATCCCATATGAAGCTTTTTGGAGGGAGAGGCAGAGTTACCAGACATCATTTCATAGCCAGGATGACCAAGGTGGAAAGGGGAATTACCGCCCTATTCCAAGGTTGGCAGGGTGGTAATTCCCCCTTCCCCCATTGCCCTTCCCCATTCCCATTTTTGCCCCATAGGGCATAATGGGAATGGGGAAGGTGCTAATTACGGTACCGCAATTTGCGGTACCGTAATTAGCACCCTGGTCCCTTTGCGGGTTGGTTTTTAACGCCTGCTAAACAGCAGGCGTTAAAGTACCTACCCGCAAAGGGACCTCGTAGTAAGGCGTTAAGGGTTAACGTCACCGGTACCATTACCAGTGACCGTTAACCCTTACCGCCTTCCGTGTAATGAGGCCCTTAGTGAGGCAAATGGCAACGGATTCTCTAAACAGACCGGTAATGCCACACACCCTATTTCCCTCAATGGTTTGCCGCTTCCAGTTTATGTAGATTGCATATGCTCTACCTATTGAACTTGAAGCAGTGCGTACACGCGAAAGGGAGCCACACAAAGCGATGGGAAACGTATTTCAGGCAATTTCTAAGAGAATGTTATCAAGCTTTCAGGGCAGTTTCTAGACAACTTGGTGCCCAGGGTGAAATACTAGAATGACCCCCCTAGTCCTCCCGCGTCCGACTAGTACACATCACTCCCAAACTACACCTCTGTGTCACGCGACAAGACCCCTCCTCAATATCAATAAATCAATGCTATATAAATGAAGCTGGTTTAATTACATTGTAATTCAAGTACTTTACAGAAGCCATCTAATGTGAAAACACAGCTGTTGCTGCCCAAGTAGATGGTTCTTCTGTCACCTGCTCTTAGGGAAGGCCTTGCCTGAATGCAGTTTCAAACTGTCCGTACTGGCAAAGTGCAGTGTGACCAGCCTGTAATGGGCCTGTATTGCAGGCGTTCTGTTCATGCCACATCACTTGTATTTTGCAAGGGGCAATGCTAGACTAACCATATGAAAATATTTTCTGATAAGTTATCATTCCAAGATGGACAGTCTGGTACGCTCCTATTGTACTCTTTCAAAATACCTGTATGAGAGTGGGAAAGGGGACAAATAGCACCAATGAGTGTTCCTGTCTGATTTGCATTAAATCACAGAGCATTTCAGAAATATAACAGGGATCAGAGATTTCTATATTTCATAAACAAGTCTGTGATAACAGGGTTGTATGTGTGAATCTCTAACTACATAACAGACACATGGCTTGGAGCTCTCATCACTGTTCACAACACTCACCCTAAAATTAAAATGTTTGTAACCATGAACCATACATACTCATTCAAACAGCTTACATTTTTGTATGCGAGTATACAATGGATGCAACATAAGCCACTCAAATGGGGTTCAAGGGCTATTTTGCTTCTTGTTTCTGGAGAATTTCAGATGATGAGGGGCTGGGTCTCAGTGTGAGCATGCCCATCCCCAATACAGAAACATATTTAGGGAATGATATCTATAGACAGGAAAGGATGCCCTACAAGAGACACCCAATAAACAATGCACAAAACGGATACACAGAAAGGATTGTTTCTCTTACAAACTTTAGCCTGACCAGTAATAAGCTGATGAAGCGTTGTAAACAAAACTGGCTTCAAATGCATGGTAAAGGTTCCGCAGTTCCTCAGCCACTACCTCCTCACGATTATGCTGACCTCATGGGTTATTTCTTCAAAAAAGAGCGGGCACATGCTTTATCTAACAGAGCTTGCATTAGCACATCTTATTAGTGCTGGCCTGCAGCTAGTCAAAATCATGGGGGGCAGTGTAGAAATGGTGTTTGGCCTAGTGGATGTACAATTTGAGGCAACTTCTTCTAATGATTTTTGTGTTTAAGCGTGGGAACAGTATGGCATACTCATCAGAGCCACATACACAAAACGTTCTAGTGTGCTATTTTAAGGACATGGGACACATCAGTCAAAAACAGACATATTTGCTGTTGCATAGAGGAGCAGTACATCAACACCATTAACCAACAGGGTGGTGACTTGTGCAGCACACAAATAATTGCTGCACACATATGGCTGCACTGATTTGCCATGGACTGCTGTCTACATGATGACACACAATGAACCCTGCTTTCCTAATCAAGATGCCAAGTCAAATTGAGAAGCCATCTGGTGTGCGCTAGGTAGTGGTTGACTTGTAAAGAAAATGAAAAGACCTTTGATTCTGAGCGGAGGCATTTAGTCCATGTCCCAAAGCAGCCACTGGAAAACTTAAGCACAAAAATGACAGTTAACCTTCCCAGGCATGCGCCATATGTGACAAAAAAATACCCCAAAACTTTTGGTGTGTCAAAGAAAAAGATATGAAAATAAAGAACATAATTTAAAACTTTTTCGGTGTGGCACGTTTATTCTCTTGGAAGAATGCATAGATTTGGTCAGCTAACTGATCCTTTGTGCTGGCCTTCAGAAAAAAAAAGCGCCATGTTCAGTTCTTAACACTGAAATGTTAAGCTAATACTGTGTAAAAACAATGGCTTGTTAAATGTGCCATCACTTATAAATTGCTGCCACTTGAAAGGCTGTCACCTCAAAGAGTGAGGGGCACAGGCTGTGTGTGTCCAGAGCATCTCAGAGGGTGGTTCGGAATATGCATTCCTTCATTTTATGCAAAGGAATGCTTAACTGTTTCTTCTCTGGGGAGCTCAGAGGCAGCTGTCTGGGTGGGCCGCTTCCTGCACTCCCCACCCAAGCTATTCAGCTCTGCTCCCCTGGCAGTCACCCCTTTCGCTGACCCCAAGAAATGGGTCTGCATATTTTATGTACTATTTTGCAAACAGTTGTTTAGTTAATTCAGAAATCTATTTAAAAAAGCTTCTCCCTTCCTGTACCATTGCGTTCATTGCTGCCCTGTCCTTTTCTTCTATTATGCTATTGAATTACATTTTTGTAAGGCCTACATGATTTGTAACACATTCCATAGCATTGGAGCCTGTATAGACAATGGATCATGAAGAATCAAGAAACAACACGAAAAGTTATGTTTGAAGCGGCAGAGTTCGAGGCTTTTGAGTGTCAGTGGGCCTCATTACGAGGCTGGCGGTGGTATATTTTTTTTCTGGCTCCCAAGAATGGGCAATTACCGGGTCATTACGGCCTTGTCAGACCCAGTAATTGCCCATACCTGGGAGTTGCAAAATGTTCTTCCCCATTCCCATTGAGCCAGATAGGTCGCATTGTCGGACCTGGTGGCCGCAATCGCACCCACAAGCAGAACTTGTAGTTTGCCAGTCTGGGAACTACGGTACAGGCATGCTTACTAGTACCGTAGTTCTCGGACCGGCTAACTTATGATGAGGCCCTTTTAAATAGGAAGCCAGTTACAGCCCCATATGGCTGATTATACATCGGTTGCTGTTTCTAAACATGTATACAGATCATCTGCCTTCTCCTTTTTACAATTTGCAGGCAGTGAATCTATATTATGCACACCGCCATTATTCTATTAGTGACTCGATAGAACAAGTGTATAGATTAGCTGATTACAGCACAGAGTATTGGGATCTGCGTGATTTTTCCGTCGCAGAAAATTCTGCGACGGAAAAGAGAAATGTACGCACCACAAAAGGTTCATAAATTTCCCATGCGAACATACATTTAAAACCCCTACAAACCCACACCCCCACCAACACCCACAACACACCCCACCCACACCCACAACATACCCCCACGCACACCCTACTTACCCTTCAAGACACGCTGTGTCCCTGCGGCGCCGGTTCTGCAGGGTCCTTTTTTTTCCCCTGGGTGTGCTGCGGGGGTGTCCCCTGCAACCCCCGCTCACTATACTGTACAGTGTAGTGAGCGGGGTGTTGCAGGGGACACCCCTGCAGCCCCCGTTTCTTTTTTCTCGTATGTGCTACGGGTGTGTCCCCCGCAATCCCCATTCACTTTACTGTATAGTATGGTGAGCGGGGTGTTGCGGGGGACACCCCCGCAACCCCGGCAGTCTTTTTTTGTTTTTGTTTACCTATCTAAAATGCATGCCACCAAAGGTTTGAACTTTTTCGTATAGGTCGGAACTTTCGGTGCGGTCATTTTGGCCTATACCGAGTATTGCGATTCAGTGTTATTCTCCATGCTGGTGTTAGCTGGTATGGATCTGTTTAGCAACTGATTTGGTTGAAATTTGGAATGGGGTGACTGAGGTATGGATTTTTGCATTGCTGGTGGCACAGACTGTATTGCTTTAGAAACCATAACTAGCATATTTTGTAGGTTTTGGGTGCAGCCCGAGAATCTTTATTAGAAAGGGTTATCACTGATTACATATCCCTCACCCAATTCATATCTTTTGGAACAAATAGGACCTGAACATTGTGGGTCATTGGCCATTGTGTCTTAGTACAAGATACCCTCTTCCCATATGGGATCCACTATGAAAAGGCACTTTTAAGATGACAACATACTTGCAGCACTGGCCCTTGAACACAGTACCGACCCACAATGAAAAACTGCATTCCGCTTTGGAAATACGCATGCACTTACAATAACTCTACTAATAGTGGGCACTGCACTCAATAGCACTGCCTCCTACACAAACAGAGAAACTATGCCATGCCTATACGTTTTTTAGGTGGGGGAGTCCCAAAACAAACAATCTGGGCCACTAACTTAGAAACAATACCCCAAGGGGCCAATACCCTAAAAAGACATGAGTACCTGTGTTCTCTTGATATTAGCAAGAGACTAGCCTCAATCCGGTTTTGGATCTGCATTGATCCTCCACGCTGATACACTGCAAACTTCATCCAATTCCGAACATGGGATAAGGTAGCTTCATTTAGCTGTTGCACATGTAAAGAATCCTCCGAGACCTTTAGCTAGCAAAGAGCTATAGACTCCACACTCAATATTGCAGTCTTATTGGGACTTCCATCTCATCCCCCAAATCCCTGTCTGCAACTGCCAACGCACTTCACTACACCATCCTCCAGCCGTCACCCCTCCCCATCCCCCTTTTTTATGCCACAGTGCTGAACATTTTTTGAGGAAGCCACACTCCACTTTTCCTCTCTCTTGCTTCTTGTGCTACATGAAAAACCTGGTGAGTTGTGGCCGTTGGTGGCAGGAGACAGGGGTTTTAATTCTGAACTGTGTGAGAAGAGTTTGCGGCTTGTGGGAGACAGCAGGGTAGACATGTGAGCAAAATGCACAGGGATTCTGCTACCTGCCCTGAAAAATGCCTGACCAATGCCAGACATGCACCTGCCTTGCCTCAACGGGTCTTGCCCTCAATGGACAAATGTACCAGCAGACCACAAAGCATAGCACCTGAGCATGTTAGAGTAAGGGTTGAGGCATATTACTGCCCGCCAACCAACATACCTAGGAAGGTGATATGATGATCATGGTCCTCAAATTTTAACGTGCCCTTCCACTGAACCTTAGGTGCTTTCCTCCTATAAGTCTTAGCAGGTTATGATAATGTCTGGGTTTCCCCACTGCCCTTTCCCCTCATCTGCCAAACAGCAGATGCGTGTTTTGTTCCTCCTGGGGTACAATACATCTATATGAGAAAGAGACAAAGTGTGAGCAAATCAGGAGCTATAGAAAAAATGGGACTTGCCTACAAATGGCCAGGATTAGTAATACAGGGTTGCAGGTTGTTTTGCCTTGTAAGGCCTACACCCACCTTCCCCTGAATAACTGATTCTACCCTCTAAGATATTATACCACTTTAGACTACACACACACAAACACCCCCACATATGGCCACCACAGGCCTAGACGGTAGCACATCAAAACTAATTGAGCCACAACTAAGTTCTCCTCTTTAGCCCTATCACATTCTCCCATATTAGCAGCTAACCATACCCAATGTGCAGCAGTCTATCAGATCCTGGACTCTCCCCTATGGATAACATGCTCCCAAGTGTCTCTGCTAAACCTCTAGAAAACAGATTAGCACACAGGAAACAGGTACTTCTGACCTGCACTCATCAACACCACAGGTTTTGCATTTGCCTTTCCCACTGTACCACTGAAAAACCCCACCCTCCTTTTTTCATATATAGCCACTCACAGTGAGGCCACCATTAGTGGCAGATGAGTGCTATTCAAGACCACTTACATTACATTACATAATACTATACAAAATCCAAAATCTTTGCAAGAAACATATGCAAGAGCACACATCTGTCTCATTTTAATTACATCAGGAACTCATTCACATGCACAATTAAATCATTAATCCTGTAAGTCTGCTGAAAAATAACAGTGGCAGACCCTACACAATAGAAGTAGCTAGAAATCAAGGAATAGATATTTCCCAATCACTCCCCTAATGGACCTGGTCATAGGAATGTTCCTCCACCCGCTCCTCCCACTAACAACCCAACCCCTCTCTTATTTTCAGATTAACCAGAGTGCCTACAGATCATGCAAATGGCAGCGGTGCACAGCATAAATCCCTCTAATATAACATAGCATAGATAATGGCCCCATTTTCATTACACAATATATATATCCTTATTATAACTGGTAACATAATGTTCACCCCCTGTGGTGCATTTACTTGAATTTGTATTGTGTGATTAATCCTTATGATGTGTGCTGAAATTCTATTATTGTGCTGTGCTTTACATTGATGGACACTTCACTCATATATCCGCACTTACATGTTAGATTTTGAATTGTAAGGACGGTTTGTATACAATTTATTTCAAGATACTTTTACGTTGCCATTCCCGCTGATATATTGCCATTTATACACATAGTCACATGAAACTGTGATTTGCATTCCTGGGTATACCTGAGGGTGCGTCGGACATGTGGATGTGCTTTGCAATGTCTTGCTGATGTGTCTGATAAGTGTGCATGTTGATTCTGTGATGCTATTGTGCTGGTGTTTTAGCGCAAGGCTTGTGGTGGTGCACAGGGGATTGCAGGGTCCCAATAGGAGCAGCACACCCAACTAGGAAGCGCCAGAGATAAGCTCCAGGCATAATTTGAAATTGCCTTGTAGCCCCTCAGTGCCCCACCGATCCACGCTCTGCACAGCTGATGCCCGCTTCGAATTCTCCGCAGATCAACACTCTGATGTGCTCTTCCATTACTGAATAGCATTTCATGCTAATTCATTGAATATTAGCTTTAGCTACTGAAAACCCCAGGAGGCATCCTGCCTTAAGATGGCTGCCACCCCGAAACCTACTGCTGCCTGACTGTGTCTTGTAGTGCGCCTGTCCCTCTTTGCATCAGATTGGGTGCTTGCCAATACTTACACCGTCCTCAAATCGCCGGCAGGCGTTAGCCGGCCAATGAAGTAAGGCCTAGGAAAGAAGGCCACATCCTGACTGAGCTGACCTAGCGTGCCGCGCTGTGAGCTGCTCCAGGTCCCTGTGCTCTCCGACACCTCAACCTGCTCACTATCGGTGCTCTCGCTTCACCAGGTCGGTCCTCCTTACTACTTCTGATGAGACTCTGCCCACGCCACCATAACTGGCTGCAACCGACAATTGTACTTTGTTCACCTCTCCATGTCAGCACTAACACTATGATTACCTTGCTCCAAAGTGTATTTGTCTAGCATGTCCAATCGCTATGATTTGTTGTCGCCTAATCTCTGCAGTCCTGGAAACCCCCTCACTGCACTTGCCATTGCTGTAAAATAATGTCTGCCCCAGGTGTAACCCTCTCCTTGCCTGCTAATGTGCCTTCACTTATTGCCACCCCTATTGTATACCTTCTAAGGCTCTCCACGAGCTCCACCCTCCTGTGCCACACCTATGCTGCAGGTACCGCCTCTCATTAATCGCCTCTTAGAGCACGACAACAGGCTATATACCCACGTATTATACGACTCCCCTGACCATAGGCGACCCTAGATAAATCATCCAGTGCTCAAAAAATCACTGAAGCGCTACTGCCTGATTTCCTACTACTGTCATTGCCTTGCATATGTATATCTGACACCTAACCTGTTGCTAGGAATATTTTCCTGCTGGCATTATGCACAAATATCTGCTTCTAACCTGCTGCTAGTAAAATTCTATTGTTAGCATTATGCACATGTATTCTTGCACTGCTAGTTTTAATGTCAGCTACTTGCACTGCCTCATTCCTGAGCACCACACGCAGTGATTGAACTGAATTGTGCCTTTGGTTTGAAGCACTACCGTATTGCCTATTCTGTGTACTGCCCACTCTGTGTCCCACTCAATCTATACCTTGACTGCACTCAGCGCAACACACTACTAGTGCCACTCCATATATATTGCAGCGACTTCTTGAGCCCGACCTGCCGACTTGTCCGCTAAATGCAACTACCTCTATTGATTGCTCCACCCCCACAAATGCATCACCCATCGACATGCTATCAGCTCTCCCCTACCAACACCTAATACCAAACACTACTACCACTCCTCCTCGCCTCATCGCACAAACTCTCATCCTAACCACACTCTGGCTCACCTACACTATGCCCCCCGTTCACTCACACACCACTTCTCTAAATCCTCAGCCCCATCTATGGACAACCCCAATGCTAGCCTTGATCCGCAACCACTTTTCAGCAAAACCCACTGATCACCTCTTCCTCACCACCAGACTCTCTAGGCTTAGGGCTCGCTCAGACCCCAGCACGCATACACACATCCACCTCACCACACTCCAGACTCAGCTCTCGCGCCCCATCACACCAGCCTTCACCCATTTCACCCAAGTGTTAATGTGTACCTGGCGAATCGAGCAACATGGCTAAACGTTTCAAAATCTCCAGGGAACTAGCCAACCCTTCCACAGTATCCTCCTCCCCTACTCCTTCTCGGGCCCTCTGCAATACGCTCGCCACTCACTTCACCACCAAAACCCAGGACATCCTGAAAGCCTTGTTACATACTCTCCCATCCCATCCCTCACCCCTTTGCCTCCCTCGGCCTCTCCCCTCTCCCTCCTGCTTTGCCCTTGTCTCACCTGATGAAGTCACCATAGTTGTCCACTCCATGAAGGTCTCTTCCAAACAGGTTTATCTTTGCTCTTCAAGAACCATCAAGGACAGCATTGGCTCTCTTGGCCCTGCACTTGCTGATCTCTATAACCACTCCTTTGCTACTGGTTCTTTCCCCTCCTCCCTCAAGCACTCCCCTATGCACCCCATCCTTAAAAAAAAACCATCAGCAGACCCTACCGGTACAGTCAACTATTGCTACGTCTCCATCATCCCCTTCCTGGGGAAACTGCTGGAGAAGTCGGGCCTGTCCCAACTCAACTCTCACATTGAACTTTTTGGTAGTCTCCATGACCATCAATCTGTATTCTGAGCATCCAGAGGCATGGAAACTGCTCTTCTGAACTCCCGTGAAGAACAGCTCACATCCCTGGATTCAAACTCCCCAGCTGTCCTCATCCTTCTGGATCTCTCCTCTGAATTTGACACAGTCAACCACTCCATCCTCACACAAAGGCTCCATGACAACCTTGGTATCTCAGAGCGGGCACTGGAGTGGCTGACCTCCTTCCTTACTGACCGCTCTACTCAAGTCATCCTGGGCACCTTTTCCTCTCCTACTTGCTTCTCTTCTTGTGGGGTCCCCCAAGGCTCTATCCTCTCGCCCTGGCTCTTTAAAATCTACCTTTCTCAGCTGGCACTCCTCATCTCCTAATTTTCCCCCTACTTCCAGTGTTATGCAGACGACACACAACTCTGCTTCAAACTTCCTGCTTACCCTCTTGTACCTTCCATGGTCCATGACTGCCTTTCTGCCATCCATGCCTGGTGCATTTCCAATGATCTCTGCCTCAAGGCCAGCAAAACAGAGATCCTTCAAATTGGGAGCCCTGGTCCTGATTTCTTCCCTTCACTCTGGCCTTCCTCCATGGGCTCTCTTTCTGCTCCTCCTCTGAAGCTAGAAACTTTGGAGTTATCTTTGACTCACCTCTCTCCTTCCTCCCTCACACTCATGACATTGCCAAGAAGTCCCACTTTCAGCTCTTCCTTCTAAAAGGAATGCCACCTATTCTCACCTTCCTCCAGGAGCTCAATGTCAACCCAACCCTGGTTCTCCCTAGACTTCACTATTGCCAATAGCCTCCTCCTCAATCTTCCTTCTTCCACTGTGCGGTCGCTCCAGCTAATCCAAAGTAGGGCAGCAAGATGTATCCTTCGTCTCAAGCCTAGGGACCGCATCTCTCCTGTCCTAAAAAGTTGTCACACTGCGCGCTCGCTCGCGGGCGCCACTTACCTGTCCTAGGGTCCCGGGTCCACGGCCGCAGCGGTCTCCTCCTTCATGGAGGCTGTACCCGCGGTGGTGTCTTTCCCCATGCCGACCCGCGGTCCGGATAGGCTCCGTGGACGCCGCCATCTTGCGAGGATCTGCGCATGCGCGGATCGTCAGTATCCAACGTCCCGTGCATGCGCAGTGTCGGAACATGCGTTCCAAGCCTCGCTTTGATGCCGGGCTTTAAAAGAGCACCGCACACACAGGGACAACGCGTCTCAACACGGTTGTTACTGTGTATGCGCTGCTGGAGCCCTGGCGTCCGTGCCTCAGCCTCCCCAGTTCCTTGCTCTGCCTTATCCTGCCTTGTCCAGCCTCTCCTCCTTGTCCTCTCCCTGCTCCTTAGTCCTCCTACCCTTTGCTTCCCAGTTCTACTTGGTCCTTGCCTGCCTCCTGATTAAGGGTAAGGGGAGGTCCTGTCTGGGTTCCTGGATTGCTTCCCTTCTGCTAGGATAGTAGGATTCCCCTGTCTGTTCTGCTTGTCCTTGCAGACCTTCCTCCTTTACTTGTCTTGTGCCCTGCCGGTACCTGTGCCTTGCTGCCTTCTTGGATGTTCCGGAGTTCAGCTTCCACTATTATCGGTGTCTTCATCAAGCCTTCTCTGCCAGTGGAAACACTGTCCCGACGTCACGTAAATACAGAGAAGTGCCACCCGTGGCGTTGGGAGTTGGTTCAGTGCCATCCTGTCATATATCGTCAGGAGGGTATTGGGCTAATTTCTCGCGCTACCCATTCATCGGCAATAGATACTCCGACAGACTGGCAACCTCAACTCCACGGCCTCCAGGAAGAAAAGGTAACCAGCGATCTCGTGAAGACTTGTTTAACAGATTGAGACGCCTTTCCTTCAGTCCCGACATGGACGACATGCAGGAACTACGCGAAGAAATGCGTGCCATGCGTCTTGAAATGTCCACCCTCCGCCAGGAGAACGACACCCTTCGACAAGCGATGGGCCGGAGTTTGGCTAACCCCTCACAACCAGCTACACCACCTGAGAACTCCATGGCTTACAGTACTCCGATGAAGTATGATGGTGACCTGCGTCGAGTGGCAGAGTTCTGTACACACTGTCGGATCCATTTCCAGTTCAGGTCAAGTCATTTTGGTCAAGACAAGGCTAAGATCGGGTATATCCTTGGAAACCTAACCGGCAATGCACTTGCTTGGGCCGCACCTTTGATCTCTACCAACAGTCCCCTGTTGGGTGATTTCGCTGCTTTCGAGAAAGCCTTTTTGGATGTCTTTAAACCGCCCAATTTGGCAGCCATGGCCCAGAATCAATTAATGGAGATCAAACAAGGATCAGGTGACATAATCCACTACATCAGTCGGTTTCGACAATTAGCAACCGATTCACAATGGCCCGAAATCACTCAGAAAACCTTGTTTCGTCGGGGACTACGAGAAGAGTACAAAGACGAATTGCTGCACATCCCGGAGCCAGAAACGTTGCCTGCATTGGTGGAACAAGTCTTACGCATTGACCACAGGTTAGCTGAACGACGGAGTGAACGTCGCAGATCTGACAGGTATCACCCGGTCCTTCCGGTACAGAATCCCGGACCAGCTGTCTCTACCGATGTGGGCCCAGAACCCATGCAGTTGGGTGCCATCCGAGGCCCGTTGTCCGAGGCCGAAAAGAAAAGAAGACGACAACAAAACCTGTGCTTGTATTACAGTGGTTCTGGCCATTTTCTAGGCACCTGTCCGCTACGCCCTCTGAAGAAACAGGAAAACTAACAGGCCCGTTGTTTGAGGCGAAGGCAGCAGCGGGCCGCCTCTCTGAATCTGACCTTCCTCCTATGAACCCGGTGCCCTTGTTGATCCTGAAAGTCGGTGTTGCCTGGCTAGGGAAGTGTATGAAAACCTGGGCCCTTCTGGATTGTGGAGCATCCGGCAACTACATCGATGCCTCGTTCGCGATTGCCAATGGGATCCGTTTACATTACAAAGAACGACCAACAGTGGTCGAGGTGATCGATGGTTCTGCTTTGTCTTCTGGTCCAGTCTGCCAACAGTCCGATCCCTTGTGGCTCTCTGTGGAAGGGCATCTCAAACAGATTTCGTTGGATGTCATCAAGTCTCCCTCTTTTCCGGTGGTGCTGGGCTTACCTTGGCTGTTATATCACAATCCTCAGGTCGACTCGACAGCTCGTTCCCTGGTGTTATCTTTGACGCGTTGTCCTCGGGACTGTGGACTTCACGAAACCTTTCTTGCAATTTTGGAGTCCCTCAATCCTGCTGACGTATCTGCCCATTTATGTGCCACTCAGTTGGTACCTCAGGAATATGCCGGATACCACAAGGCGTTCTCCAAGCCTGAGGACATACCATTACCGCCCCACCAGCACTTTGATTGTTCCATTGACATCCTGCCCGATGTGGTCATTCCCCACGGCAAGATCTATTCGTTGACTCAACTCGAGAAAGGCGTCCTACAGGAGTACATTAAGGATTGCCTCAACAAGGGCTACATAGTGCCGTCCAAGTCCCCCGCAGGATTCCCGTTATTCTTCGTCAAGAAGAAAGAGGGCACTTTGTGCCCTTGTATCGACTATCGTCAACTAAATGAGATCACGAGGAAAGACAGGTACCCATTACCACTCATCCAGGACATCATCGAATCCCTGAAATCCGCACAAATCTTCACCAAGCTGGATCTAAGAGGGGCCTATCACCTGGTGCGGATTAGGAAGGGAGATGAGTGGAAGACGGCCTTCAAAACACCTATTGGTCACTACGAGTACAGGGTGATGCCGTTTGGACTCTGCAACGCCCCGGCCGTCTTCCAGCGGTTCATGGACGATGTCTTTTCGGACCTTATTGGAATATCTGTATGGGTATACCTTGATGACATCCTGGTTTTTTCTGACACTCGTACTGCACACGTTGCGCATGTTCAGGAAGTTCTCCGTAGACTAACGGCTAACGGCCTGTATGCCAAGGTGGAAAAATGTCAATTTCATATGGAAAGCATGGAATTTCTGGGCTATGTGATCAGCAGCACGGGAGTGCAGATGGATCCCGCGAAACTGCAAGCTATACGAGAATGGAAACCGCCACATGGCGTGAAGTCACTTCAAAGGTTCTTGGGCTTCGCCAACTTTTATCGACGCTTCATTCCACGCTTTTCGCAACTTGCCGTTTCTCTGGGACACGCAGGCCGAGGAGGCATTTCTGGAATTGAAAAAATCCTTCATGTCGGCTCCTGTTCTTAGACATCCAGATGATGAAAAGCCGTTTGTGGTTGAAACAGACGCTTCGGACTACGCAATTGGTGCGGTCTTACTACAGCAAGATTCAGTCACGGGAACAGAGCACCCGGTGGTTTACTACTCACGGAAATTGTTAGCGAGCGAGAGAAACTATGCGGTTATGAAAAGGAATTACTTGCTATGAAAGCAGCTCTCGAGTAGTGGCAACATCACTTGCTGGGTGGGAGGTACCCGGTGGTGCTTCGCACAGATCACCGTAATCTACAGTTCCTGCGCTCTTTGCAATGCAGAACCTCCCGTCATGCTCGTTGGGCCTTTTTCTTTTCGCAGTTTGATTTCACCGTCACGTTCATTCCTTGTTCCCAGAATACGAAGGCTGATGCCCTGTCTCGGTCTCTGGAAAACAACGTTGAAGGTGCCAAGGAACCGGAGCCTCTGATAGCGTCAAAGCATTTTCTATCGATGGTGACTCCCCAGCTCCAACAGTTGATAGAAGCCACACGAACGGATCCCTCAAGATCACAGATACTACAACGCTCTGACATCAGAGAACGTGACGGCTTGTTGTTCTTTAAGGATCGTCTGTACGTTCCCACCTTGGAGCTCCAGAAGATCGTTCTACAGAATTGCCATGATTCCGTCGTTTGTGGTCACCGTGGAGTCCGCACAACACAAGAACTGGTTGCACGGCAGTACTGGTGGCCTGGATGGGCCACGCTGGTAAAGCACTACGTGGATTCCTGCCCTGTATGTGCCCAGACCAAGATTCCTCGCAAATGGCCCATTGGTCTCCTGAAACCCACGCCTACGCCTCCGTACCCTTGGCATACCATCGCCACGGATTTCATTGTTGACCTGCCCCTGTCTGGTGGTTTCACGTGTATAATGGTGGTGGTGGACTGCTTCACCAAGACTGCTCATTTCTTGCCCTTTCCTAAACTGCCCACTGCCTCCCAGATGGCACAACGTTTTCTACACGAGGTGTATCGTCTTCATGGTCTTCCGGAGAAGATCCTATCGGACCGGGGATCTCAATACATCTCATCTTTTTGGGACCAACTGTGTCGGCATTTGGACATTCAGCGAGCCCTGAGTTCCGGCTATCATCCACAGACCAATGGGCAGACGGAGCGCACCAATCAAACCCTTGAGCAATACCTACGTTGTTATGCCAATGCCACTCAAGACAACTGGTCAGAATGGTTGGACACCGCGGAAGCGGCTTACAACAATGCTGTTCATTCTGCTACCAGACTCAGCCCCTTTTTCTGCTCTACCGGTCTTCACCCCAGACTGCTGCCAGTTCGTCCTACATCTTCCAGTGCCGTATCATCTGCAGATGCCCTGGTATCCCTGATCCGCAATCAACATCGCCTGGCGGCCGGTACCTTGGCAGTGGCACAAGCACGTATGAAGGAACAGGCTGACAAGAGATGGAGCCCTGAGCCTGTCCTTCATGTTGGGGACAGGGTATGGCTGTCCTCCAAGAATCTACCGGTACGCAATTTACCAGTGAAACTGGCTCCCCGCTTTTTTGGTCCCTTTCGCATCATTGGGCGTGTTTCTTCTGTTGCCTTTCGTTTGTCTCTGCCTCGTTCTTGGAGGGTCTATCCTGTCTTTCATGTCCCTCTTTTGAAGCCCTATGTGCCCGATGTTATGGGTCGCACCTGTTCCCGTCCTGCCCCGGTTTTGGTTCGGGGGGTCCCTGAGTTTGAGGTGCAGGAGATATGTGATTCAAGGATTTGGCGGGGTGCTCTGCAGCTCCTGGTCAGCTGGAAAGGTTATCCTGCTTGTGACCGCACTTGGGAACCGCGCTCCTTCGTGCATGCACCGCGCCTGGTTCGGGACTTCTATCTCCGCTACCCTTGGAAACCCGGTGCTCCGGGGTTGTCCGGGAGGGGATATGGTGTCACACCGCGCGCTCGCTCGCGGGCGCCACTTACCTGTCCTAGGGTCCCGGGTCCACGGCCGCAGCGGTCTCCTCCTTCATGGAGGCTGTACCCGCGGTGGCGTCTTTCCCCACGCCGACCCGCTGTCCGGATAGGCTCCGTGGACGCCGCCATCTTGCGAGGATCTGCGCATGCGCGGATCGTCAGTATCCGACGTCCCGCGCATGCGCAGTGTCGGAACATGCGCTCCAAGCCTCGCTTTGATGCCGGGCTTTAAAAGAGCACCGCATACACAGGGACAACGCGTCTCAACACGGTTGTTACTGTGTATGCGCTGCTGGAGCCCTGGCGTCCGTGCCTCAGCCTCCCCAGTTCCTTGCTCTGCCTTATCCTTCCTTGTCCAGCCTCTCCTCCTTGTCCTCTCCCTGCTCCTTAGTCCTCCTACCCCTTGCTTCCCAGTTCTACTTGGTCCTTGCCTGCCTCCTGATTAAGGGTAAGGGGAGGTCCTGTCTGGGTTCCTGGATTGCTTCCCTTCTGCTAGGATAGTAGGATTCCCCTGTCTGTTCTGCTTGTCCTTGCAGACCTTCCTCCTTTACTTGTCTTGTGCCCTGCCGGTACCTGTGCCTTGCTGCCTTCTTGGATGTTCTGGAGTTCAGCTTCCACTATTTTTGGTGTCTTCATCAAGCCTTCTCTGCCAGTGGAAACACTGTCCCGACGTCACGTAAATACAGAGAAGTGCCACCCGTGGCGTTGGGAGTTGGTTCAGTGCCATCCTGTCATATATCGTCAGGAGGGTATTGGGCTAATTTCTCGCGCTACCCATTCATCGGCAATAGATAATCCGACAGACTGGCAACCTCAACTCCACGGCCTCCAGGATGAAAAGGTAACCAGCGATCTCGTGAAGACTCGTTTAACAAAAGTCTTCACTGGTTTCCGGTTGCTTCACCGATTACATTTGAATCCCTCTGTGTCATCCACAAGGCTTTCTGGGGTCAGGGACCACCCTATCTGCAACCATCTCTTACTAAATATTCCCCCTCTAGATCCCTGTGCTCCTCTGTCACCAACTCTTTATGTGTAAAGAGGTTCGCTAAACAGAGGGCAGGAGGTTGATCTCTTTCCTCAGCTAGCTCCCTTGTTTGAAACAGCCTCCCCCTCCCTCTTTGTCTTGAGCAGGACTTTTTTAAATTCCAGAAGCTCTTCAAGACCTTCCACTTTACCTCCGTCTTACACCCCACTCTCCTCTGCTAATCTCGTGGTTGCTTGGTTGGTGTTCAGGACCCTTATTCATCCCCGGGGCCCTGACCTCTCCACACTGAATCCCCCCAGCTTCTGTCTATCCTCAGCACTTGCCACGGCTAACCCGCCACCCTCGAGGCTTGCACTTACCTTACATTGCACTTCCTTTGTTGCTCACCCAGGAGCACAACAGGACCTATCCCATCCCCCCTCCCTTCCCTCCCTTCTGTACTTGCACATTCTGAAAACTCACAAGACATAGTAGATTTGTCTCCCCCTACCCCTCCCACTGCATTAGTATTTGTATGTATTTCGATCATTTTTACATCCCCTTGTCCCCTCCCTGTTGCCTTGTGGATGCTTTGAAACAGTATTTACTTCCTGTATAAGCGCATTACAAGCAAGCAATAAATACAATAAAATAAAAAGTGGCTGGAATGCATTCCGGCACCTGATTGCAGTGTGCAAGCAGCAGCCACATTTTTATTCAACCATATGTTCTCTAGGTTTGGTTTGCCCCAAAGGACAGAATCAGACCGTGGATTTCATTTTTACCACTGCAGTGATGACAAGGATGTGGCACATCTTTGGAGTGAATAGGGAACTGCACATTTCATATCAGTTCTCTTCTTCTGGAGGTGTGGAACATTGCAACAGATCAATCATTAATATTTTGAAAATGTGTGTGGCTGAGGCAGGACCCAGCTGGGATATGTGTCTCCCTCTGATGCTGATGGCTATTAGGTCAACACCATCCAGATCCACAAACCCCAGTCCACACGAGATTCTAACAAGCAGGAAGATGGTTTTGCCACAACATTTGCTATACCAGAAAAACAAACAAGTTCTGGTAAATGTACTAATGAGTTAAGGATATGTTGAATAGCTGAGAAAGCACTTGCAGCATGCATTCGAGTTCACATAGCAGAATTTGGAAAAAGCCGCTCACAGTGCAAAGTCAAACTATGATAATAAGACATCTGTGAGGGAGTATGAAGTAGTGGATCAGATGTTTAAATTGGATTTTGGGAAAGGTAATCACAAGAATGCATAATTTCTCGCATCTGGCATGGAGATGTGGCTGTGGAACAATGTCTTCATGTTAACCAAATCAAGCCATTTAACCCAGAGCACCAGGTGAAAAGGCTGGAAAAAAACGACGAAACCAATAGGGGATGAAGGATGTATTTCATATGTTGAAGTCAAAGCAGGAAAACAGATGGTGTCAGCTCTGGAGGGATTTGTTGTAGCAGTTAAGTAGGTGTGAATGTAACTATCATAATTAGTGTGGGAAAAGGGGTGATAAAACACATGAGTATAAGTGTGTGGAAATATGAGAGCAAGGTGTGTGAATAGGAAACCAAACAAAGAGTCAAATTAGACCCAGATTGATGGGTGTTCCAAAATGAGGTTAAATTTACCTTATCATGCACAATGTCATAAAAGATGATGCTATGATTGTATGTTTATATGTTTAACCCACACATTAATTTCCAGCCAGTTATAAGAGGAAATGCTATTCTTATTTTTTCATGCTTTTAATGCAGGTGGTGTTATTTCCAGGTTGTTCTAAAATCTACATGAACAGTACAAGTGTGATGAGAATATTGTATAGCTATTTTGCATAATGCAGATTTTTATTTTAGGTAAACTCCAAAAAGAAATGAATAAGTTTGATGTACTTGATACTTAATCTGTCTATTTCTCTTTTTATCTAGAGACAAACTACTGGGCTCAACAGCGTCCCTGGAGCTGGATACTGCCGGAGGAGACCACTGGATGAACTGGAGTCCCCTGGAACAAAACGCCCTGGACCAAAGGAGGAGGAAAAGATGAGTGAGGGTGTTAACATCTTATCCATCTTATCTTGTCTTTGCCACAATTTAAGTGGAGCGAGACATTTACAACACAAACATTGGTGTCAGCATAGTTAACTCTAGGTTTGGACTATTGCTGCGGTCAATCAGTCCTAAAACATACAGCAATTGTTAATAACGTGGACAAGCATTACAAGATTTTAATATTTTGATTTTCTTTTCAGTAAAAGGACCTGATATATTTGTGTTTTAATCATTTATTTCATAAAAACTAATGAAAAAAATTAATTCAAAACCAAATCATACATGTAACAAAAAGCATGATATCTAATGACATGAAGATTTGTGAATGATACATTTGTGAACAATAATTGATGATTTCACAAATGCGCACATGCATGCGGACAAGATCAAATGGTTTGCTGGAATGTGTACCCCGTGATTTTGTTTTTGTTTTGTTTCCGCCAAGGTCCTTAGAGGTTCTAAAGAAATAAAAAGGGGAGGAACTATGTAGGAGATTTGGGTGGTGCACATGTTTAGATGGTGCACATTTCAATAGGCCAGGAATCATAACTTAGAGGGTGTATTGGAGACAGTGGTGTGAGATAGCACTGAGAATTCAGACAAACCAGAGTGGAGGGGTAACTTGGTATTTTTACCCTGTCAGGGCGGTGCAATTTTTCAGGTAGTGTAGGGACTAATTACTGACTTTAAAATGACTAAATACTTATTTTTACCTTTAACACATTAATACAACTAGTGTTTATATTGGGACAGCTCGGTCCATAGCAAATCAGTGGCACAAACTTAGGGTGTAAACTGAGATGTAGTTGGGACTGCAGACACAGGCACTGAAATAGGTAGGTTTTGTGGATTAAGTTCAGTCACCAAGATTGATGCATCTTGGTAACACGGTGCTTGTGAGCACTTTGGTGTGGTCGGTGTAGTCTGCCGTTCAAGCTTAATCCTGTGCCACATGCCCCACCTGAATCACGATGCAAGAGACACCCTAATCCAAGCCTTAATAAAGACCCTCTGTTGGTCAAAACACATGGTGGTAACTATGGTGATCAAATCAATAATTAAAAATAAAAATCGACAATGCTTTCAGAAATAAACATGTGGACCTTATACCATATTATGTTGAATAGTGAATGACAACAAATCCTTATAACCATGTGTATAAGCGCCATTTAGGTAGGAAACCAACCAAAACCTACCTAATCCAGACTTGGGGCGCTAGAGCATGGGCCCTTTGGTTCCTACTACCGCTGCTTGTGCAATCAAACCCGGTATCTCACTAGAAGTTAAGCGCAGTAACCAACAGTTCCAAGTGCTCTCACCATTCCCTTGACAGGCACTGAAATGCTGCTTAGAAAATAAATGTAAGAATTAAAACTACATTTGCAATGGGAGACGTGAGTGTTAGAAAACATAGAATGTGCAAAATCATGATGCTCAAAGTAGGCCCATCGTCCATGTTCTAGTGCAGGAAGAAATGTAACTCATCGATTCTGGCGTTCATTGAACTAAAACTCTGCTCGAAGGTGGGGTGGAAACGAATAGGGGCTTCTAGAAGTTTCCAGGATGTTTGGCTATCCAGAGGAGGTGCCTGATTGACATATGACATCACAGTCAAGTGCAGGCAGATCTTGCACTTTGTTTGGGGGAATATACATGAAGTGGGCAGGTGGAAAGGACACTTTAAAAAGAAGACACCGAGGAAAAGCAGGGGCTTTTTGCTTTTGCCTGCCGAAAGAGGGAGAAGGAAAATTACAGAAAGAGGATGTGATTTGGGAACGATCGGTGGAAGACAGATCAGGGTTGGCCATGGTAAAGAGGTCTTTCCTGCAGAAGAGAAAAAGAGGGGGCCAGAGGGCGAATGCAAAGCTGTGCTGAGACCAAAGGCACAGAGGCTGTCCTTCGCTGGCTCTGCAAGCCCACATCCTTCAGGCACCTGGGTAAGCATATAAGTAACCAAGTGAGGACAGTACATTGTGTTTGTGTTTGATAGAATATTGGCGAGGTGAGTGATGTGTGTCGGTAGTTGCAAGCTGGTGAAAGCACTGAAAGTAGGTCAAAGTTCCACAGATAATTCTGTGTTTGCCTGCAAACCTCCTGGTGGGAGGCTTTGTAAAAGAAAAAAGGTTTCAGAATAGTTTCGCCTTCATTGAGCTATGTGGAATGCATGATGACAACGTGTGGAAAATGAATTGACTTTGTTTCCTGCTAAATGTGCTTTCTCTCTGTATTTCTAATGACACTGATAACTTGCATTCATGCATTGTCTATATTTTGAGAATATATAGATAAATGCCAAAGGGCATGGTTTTAAAAAAAGAGACATGTGTGACTGTTCATTGTGAGTATATTTCCATGATAAAGATGTTACATGTCCAGGCTGTGTCAGAACCTGTGTCTCTATCCAAGAGGCTCCGGATAAAGTGAAGGTAATTGAAAACTGATTCCCAGTGTTATGAATACATCCATTTACAAGTGACTTGGTAATACTACGCAGGGTAATTACGTGGAAATCCAATATAAAAAAGATGGAGAAATTGTTTACCTGGTGCAGCACTAAATCCTACTTTCGGTTTCAGCAAATGATCCCAATGTATGTCTAGCCCTGTGTTTTGTGACAAGCTAGGAATCCTCACAAAATACCCAACAACTACTGTTCCCAAATAATAAAGAGGGATTTTCATCCCCTTTACATTTTGTACAATTGCGCCAGCACACCCCACCTTATGTAGAGTGCTGGGGGGATACATTGTATCCCCTTTCTTACTTACCTTATAACATTTTGTTACAATTGCAAGTTTACTCAAATGGCTGATGGCAGTGTAACTACTTTTATGATGTTTAGTCACTTTTACTCGCAGGCTGTTAATTCAGCCTCTGTAATGCACAGAAGGACCACCATTTTGATAAAATGGTGGGCTCCTCCTTTTTTTGCCATTTCTTGTATGCTTGCTCTTTCTGAGGTCTTCCCCTGCCATTCTAGGCAGGAAAACCTCAATGGAAGTTTTGTCTTCAGTGGGAATCCTTTGTATTACCCGCCTGGGCTCCAGAGTGTCTGAGAAGGAAGGAAGCGAGGGAGGAGTCCAAACCTCTACAGCCCTTTGTCTTCCACCTTGCCTGAAAGGAACCAACTCGCAGTGGGGGGCTGGCTTTCCTGATTAGACAGCCGGGCTGTCCCTTTCTGTAAAATACAGGGGGAGATTGAAGAAGTTGTGCTGTAGTTCCTGTTTACTATTCCGAACCTGGGAGCTGCTGACAAGTCGACCACTGGAGCTTACACCAAAGAGGAAGATCAAGAAACAGCAGCCGTAGCGATTTCCATTGTTCAGAGAGCGTGCTGTTTAATCGAGCCTGCTGTCACCCTTGCTTCCAATGGACATGGGGGTCCCGAATTCAATGACTGCAACCCAGAAGTAGTGACATCCCCTAGCCTCAAGAAGACCTGCTTTTTGAGCCATCCGACGGCATGCTGTGACCTTGTTGGGCTGCAATACCACAATACCCTGGGACCTCGAGCCATTGCGCGGTGCACAGTCTTCTGAATTCCAAAATGTGCTAAAAAATTGGTGCCATTCTACTAAAACTTCCAGAGGAGACTAGATGTGAATCATTGAAGCACTCTCACTAGAGTGCTGGACCAGATTAGCGCTGGGAATCCGACCAGTAATATTCAATCTTCTCCTAGCTCCTGAAAGGTCAACACGACCACAGAGCCATGACCAGCATTTAAGAAACTCTTGCCTGGAGCATTACCCATTGATCCCTGCTGCAAATTCCCTTCCAGTGTCCTTTCTTCAGTCACCACAACAAGGAATTCAACCACCAGGGTTTTGGCTGCAGATCCTGAAGACGTCCTGCTGTAAACTCCTCTTCTCCGCTGATGTACTGTGTTGGCTTGGGTATCACTTACCTTAAGCGTTGTGTGATTCTTCTCAAGCTTTGGGGTTATTCATGTGATTGGGTGTCCTCTCATCCAGTTTGCCTTCTGCCCACCACGGGAATCCCATTAGGGTGTCGTCTCTGAAGTCCCTGGAGCCTTTCTCCACTTTAAAGTGGAATACTTATTTGTTTTGAAGAGCTTTCCACAGGAACTCTGATTTTTCCCACATCTTTTCCTATCCTGACCTGTTGGACACTAGAGGCCTTTTGATCCCATTCTGCCACCAAGACCACTCATGCTTCAAGAATAGGGAAAGACATATAAGGTCTGGGCCATTTGCCTTGAAATATAACACGTGTTGAAAAGTTTCTTACTTGTGAAAGAGTTGGTTGGTAACTGTGCCTCTGAAATATGAATATGTTCTGGCATTCTTAAAAGTATATATAGGGCTATTTTACTTGCGTGTGAATTGGTTCCCCCACTTCCCAAAGGTAATGCTGTTGGCTGCACCCAACTATTTCTTTCAGAATATAAGTGTATATGTTTACCAACTGGATCTTGTTTCCCCTGACCCGATGTATAGCCTGTCTAGAATAAGTCTGCCTTGGGTTTTATCTACCTGGAATAGCTGTGTGCAATTCTTAATTAGTGTATTGTGTGTTTTACTAACCTTGGTCTGCCTTGTGCTATCCTAAATTAGTGTAAAGAGTTATTGCTTGCCTTAGTCTGTGTTCCCTTGATCTGAAATGTAACTGTAATAGTTTATTCCAACATTAGGTCTTACACCCCTACTATAACTAAGTGTTATTCTGAATGTAGTTATAGGTTTATACTGTCCATGAATTTGTTCCCACTGTTTAGAAAGGTTTCCTGGTCACAGGGTTGGTTTACTAAGTGATTTCTTAGCTGAGTGTCACTGCATGACTGACAGAGTCTACTATCCTTGAATTACTGCAAGTAATCTAAAGTAAATTGTGGCTGTACTCCCCCTGAATAGGTGTGTTCTATTCTAAATGTGTATGGCTTGGTCTGACTTGCCTAGAAATACTGTTAGTCTGAGCAAGGTCTATGCTTTGGTCTGTGTACCTTGAGCATTGTGTTGTGTTTATATATTTGTGTTTATGATTCTATGACAAACTACTTACCCATCAACTTTTACCTTGGCCTATTTGTATTTAAAATACACCTTTATTTTGTATAATACCTCTGGGTGTTAGTGTTTCTTTTGAACCATTTGTATGCTACAGGTTCTTTGCACCTTCATTCCTACAGTCCTCTCTCCGTCCTAAGGTAAGCCTGGCTGCTCTGCCCATGCTACCACATTCCCAGGTGGTACAGCCTTATACTAAGAATGGAGCTTATGTACTGCCTCAGATGTATCATTTTATGAAGCCCTTCATTGGACTTTAGGAAAAAATGGCCTAATAATCAGGTATCCAACTAAATTCAATGATTATATGCAGTTGTACCTCAATATACACCTGGGTACGCTTTAATGTGCATTTAGGTTCAATACACTGGCTATGTTCGAGTAATGCAGCTAATTTCAGTGGTGTGTGCTGTGTGTGTGTGGTGGGATGTAGACCAATGTAAACACAGGGACACTAGTCAGGTAGGCATTAGTGGAAAGTCAGCTCGATGTAGAAGCTTTGAGTACTCTAGTTTTGTTGAGGATGCAGTCGAATTTTAAAAGTTGTATGCCATAGATTAGCTATTATTGATTGACTTGTTTTATGAATACAGCATACTTTGAGTAACTGGGTGGATGTCTCTTACCCAAGCGTTACTGCAGATATTTTGGGGCTTGGCTGTTGCGCCCAGAGTGAACAGGCACAAACAGGCAAGTGGAGCTACCAAATATGAAGCACAGGAACTGGTAAAAACATTACCGGAAGTGGAAACACTGCAATTATGGAAGCAAACAGCTTGCATGGGAGCTATTAAAGGAGTATAATCCATTGGTGATCACAACCATAGGAAGCCACCTGCTAGAAATGACGAGCAACCAGCAGAAGATGCCCCTCGTGGCCCTAACTGTAATAGGTCAGAAAGTGACTAAGGAGGCACCCAAGCTTCAGAGCCACTTGATGGCTAAAACTGCTCCAGCCAACTGTGCCAGATATGGCACCAGGTGCAGGACAAAGTTATGGCTGTCTCTGCGTATCCCTGCAAAAAGAGTGACATATAGAAGCAGTGGGATGATCTAAAGAGGCAGGTCCACAAAATCATATCTGACACAAGGAGGAGTGAATGGTGACTCAGGGGGCACCTTTCCAGTCCCTGCGATGTCTCCATAGGAGATAAAAACAGCCTCAGTCATTGACACCACTAGTGCAACTGGAGTTAGCGATGTTCAGGTCGGCGCCAACACCCAGGTTGCAGACAGTGAGCACACCATCCATATATAGAGTTATCAACGACATGGTCAGGCATGTACAGAGCCAAGGAAGGTTGAGGGAGGGGGGTGAAATCCCCATGTAGAGTAAAGTCAAAGTACACCCTGCCAACATGAAGATAGCCTGGTAGGGCTACCACAAACCTTAAACCAAAAAGTTCTTATGAAGATGTGTACTATAGCAAATAGCCCCTCAAAACACTCTTCACGTGACTTCACATAACAATTATACAGTCAGCCAGACTCCCACAGAGCGAAAAGCATGGTGACCACTTTAAAACGGCACATATAGCACCAGCAGACACCTCAAGACATTGCACATAACTTGGTTAATGTAGACAACACCATATATCACACACATGGATGTCATTTCCACACAACATACCTGGCCTCTAATGCAGGGTAGTAGAAATGGTACCTGCCAACAGTCAAGCATGCTGTTGAAAAATCTATAGACACCATGGCAACCCATTCCCGCACAATAACTAACCACATGTCACTCATGTGTATCCACAGAGGACACTTACAGTGATGAGGAACAAACATCCTACCCAAGACCAAGTGGTAAGGCAGCTCCAGCAGCAAGCATCAGTGCTGCAAGTACACCAAGAATAACAACCACTGGACCAATGGGAGGATGGTGAAGACATAGACGCCTGGCTAGCCAGCACAGGCTACTCCACCTGCAAAGTCATCACAGGCCTTTCCACCAGCACAGCCGCAACAGGTAACACCGCCAGCCCAGCCAGCGTAGGACTCAAAGCCCACTTGTCCTTATCAGGCAGCCTTGGCTGAAGAGCCAGCCAGGTCAACTCATCCAGTGGAGGCACCCCATATGTGCCCGTGAACATTGGTCAGGATGTCCTTCAGCACATTCCACCATCCAAACTGATTACACTGGTTCCAGGTGATGACATGATGGCGGATGACATTGCCACTCCACATGTAACACCTTCTGATGCTCGGTTAGCTGACTTAAATGGATACATAGTTAAAATAGTTGTGGGGTCTCCAAATACCTGGCCCCATAGGGACATCCTACCTCCTGCACATAATACACAGCAGGCTGCAGGAAGCAGGGAACCACATATTATATTCATTATGAGAAAGCCAGGTGTACTGGATGACGTCAGTGAGGCACAACACAAGGCCATTATCAATTACCTTCCAGGAGATTGAGATATGGCTCCAACATCAGAAGGACGCATCAAACCAATAAGTGGTAGTACAGCGAGACATATTTCATGCCAGAAGAAGTAGTGGCTGAAGGGATGCATTTGGGAATTGTTAGGGAGGGGAATGTGGTGGAGGGTTATGTGTCGAGATTGTTGTGGGGGAGAGAAAGTGGAGAGGTGTGTGTCAGGGTCTGTTGTGGAGGTTCAGTGGTTGGAGTGGACACACACAAATGCTCATGGCTTTGTCCAAGTAGGAATAAAGGTGTTTCAACAAAATGTTGCTTATGTGCCATTATATGTAACTGAACTCCTATTTATTGATGTTGGGAATTGACTCTACTGCGGGCAAAGTGTATGTGCACGGTTATTTGCACATACAATGGTCTACCAGGCTGATGTGGACAATATTACATGTGTGCTTTCACATGTACATCCACATGCATGATTGATGGATGTTTGATGATAGTTTTCACTTGTGTAACTCATGGTGGGAAGAGTCTGACAGATGCATGCAACAGACATGTCCATCCAGTCACTGCTTGTGCTGCTAGGCAGTTGCATCCTGGAGTATTCTACCTCATAGGTTTCAGTGCGCATTTCATCTGAGGACAGGCCTTCGGGACAAATGTACAACCCATACATCCTCAGGGAGACTGCGGTCCAATGTGTACACTACACCCACGATGTCCAAGTAGTTTTGAGAGGACATCACACCAACAGTCAGAGGTATGTGCTCATCAAATGATATGATATGATATGATATGATATGGCATTTGTAACGCGCCTCTACACAAGTGTTTCAAGGCGCGACGAGGCAGGGAGGGGGGACAAAGGGAAGACAGACAACGATCTTACTAGGCCAGGTGTCATTCAGATCGCACAAGTGCATGGGAAGAGGGGAAGGGAAAGTGCAAGGGCAAAGGGAGAGGGGAATGTGCAGTACAGGGGTAGTAGAATAACAAGATAAATAATAAGGGCCAGCTGGTGGCAAGTGCAAGGTAAGTGCAGACAAGTGCTGGGATGGGGGCTGTAGGGATACAGAGACAGTCCCGCAGTGCAGGGGTTGCCAGGGAGGCAGTGCAGGGGGAGACTGGCTGGGCCAGGGACTGAGATCGGTGAGAGTGGCCCAGTTGCAGATTCAGTGCAGTTTCAGTCAGGGATTTAGCAGGGGAGAGGGGGAGAAAAAGCAGAAGCAAAGAGGAAGGTTTTCAGGTGCTTCCGGAACCGGAGATGGTTTTCATCAAGTTTCAGGGAGGCAGGCAGGCTGTTCCAGAGGGAAGCCCCTGCCGCGGAGAGAGATCTACCCCCAACTCGTTGCTTGGAGAAGCGGCTGACCCTGAGGGAGTTGGAGGCGGATGAGCAAAGAGCTTGAGAAGGAAGATATTTAGGAAGAAAGAGTTTAAGGTATTTTGGCCCCAGGCCCCAGAGGGCCTTGTGGACAATGCAGAGGGTTTTGAACTTAATCCTCGCAGCCACTGGGAGCCAGTGCAGAGATTTCAGTCCTAGAGAGATACGGTCTCTGGGCTTGAGGCCAAGGACAAGTCTCGCAGTCCAGTTCTGAATGAGTTGCAGAGGGCGGAGAGTAGAGGCAGGCAGATTTAGATAGAGGCTGTTACAGTAGTCCAGCTTGGAGAGAACCAGGGCTCTGGAGACAGTGAACTTCTGGGGGAAGGAGAGGAATGGAAAAATACCTCTGAGGAGGTGCAGCTGGTAGTGTGACTTCTTAGAGACGTCAGATATGTGAGGAGAGAAGGAGAGTGTGGAATCGAAGATGACCTGAGGTTTTTTGCCTTGCAGGTAGGAGCAGGAAGAGGGCCAAGAGAGGCCGGCCAGAGAGCTGCAGGGAAGGAAGGAGTGGGTGTGCCGATGAGTAGAATCTCAGTCTTACTGGCATTAAGGCAGAGGTCATTGGCGTCACACCATTCCTGGATAGCAAACAGACAGTTCGAGATGAGGGAAGGAGTGGAGGAGGCCGAGGGTAGCCTGAAAAAGAGCTGGGTATCATCCGCATAGCAGTGAAAGATGGGGCAGAGAGCGGCGATGCCGTGGGCAAGGAGTTCCATATATTGGTTGAACAGCCAGGGAGAGAGGTTAGATCCCTGGGGGACACCATAGGTAGAGAAAAAGATGTCAGAGAGGAAGGACCCCAGTTGGACCTGGGAGGGTCGATTGGAGAGGAAAGAGGTCAGCCACGCCAGAGCCTGACCAGTGATACCCAGGTTATCATGGAGACGGTTGAACAGGATGGCATGGTTGACACTATCAAAGGCAGAAGAGAGATCAAGCAAAATGAGAACACACAGAGTGTTAGAGTTAAGGTTGGAGAGCAGGTCTTCACGGATGTTCAGGAGAGCAGTTTCCGTGCTTCTGGCAGCTCTGAAGCCAGACTGATGGTCATGAAAACAACCAACAGATTCAGCATGGAGATTAAGCTGGGAGATGGCCAATTTCTCCAGGAGCTTGCCCAGGAAGGGAGTGACGGAGATAGGGAGATAGTTAGCCGGGCAGGAGTGGTCGGAAGATGGTTTCTAAAGAAGAGGGTGCACAAGGGAGTGCTTAGGGGGATGGGAAGACTCCAGAGGCGAAGGAGTGATTGCAGAAGTGAGCCAGGGCAGGAGCCAGGGAATCGATGTGTTCCTTGATAGTTTTGTAGGAACAGGGTGAACCTGTTTTGACAAGACTTTCATAGATTGGACTTGTCTGGAAACCTCGTCAGCAGAGAAAAGGGGAAAGGCAGAGAAGGAGGGAGGAGGGGTGGCTGCAGAAGGGCCAGAGGAAGAGCAGGGAATCAAGGGAGGGAGGTGATAGGAGGAGAGTGAGGACAGGATGTCCTGAGCTTTTGAAATGAAGTGAGAAGCCAGTGCCGTGCAGAGGGCCTGGGAGGGGACAGGAGAGGTAGAGATTGCAGCAGGGTTGGCAAGTTCCTTGCAGATTTTAAAGAGTTCAGCCGAGTTGTTAGATGCCGCAGAGATGCAGCCTTTGGTCTTCACGCACATGCCTTTGGCGATGCATAGTTGTGTCATCATCATCATCATCACTGTCATATGGGATTGTTGCATTGAGAGTCATTGACACACTGTGTCGTATGCACAGATTGTGTGGCATGTAGCAAGCAATGATCACTTGCCTTTCAGCAACCACAATGTCAACTCAATGGTGCCGCATGTTCTAATATGGACAACATTCTAATTTTGCTCTTCTGGAGTCAGTGGGTTTTACTATGGTGGCATGTAAAATGGCAGGAGAGGATGTCCAACATCACCTGTAAGGATGTGGGTAGGAGTTGAGTCAGTTCTTAATAGCAATTGCGGTGTAGAGGCACAATGCGAGGGAGGTGGGTTGCAGCTTAGGATGTTTGATATCACAGGAGTCTTAATGGATCATTTACTATTTATTTTTTGTCTCTTGCCAACCCTCTCCTAATCCCCTCTCTAGGCACTCCCTCCTCCGAATCCCTAAATCACACCCCTGGTTCAGATTACCTAGGAGACCCAGCTATTGTCCTCCGTGTGTGACCATGTATGCAGGTATGGTATGTAAGTGATTTCAATCCAGAACTCCAACTAAGTCAATGTCTAGTATGGGATGCCCAATGGAAACCCTTATTTATATATTTTATGTCAAAAGTTCTTTTAATTCTGGATGATGTACCCTTATATAACGCCCCTCTCTTTGAATCCCCCCGGCCTCACTGAGCCAAGAAGTAGGTTTGTTTTGCAAATTAAAAGATTTATTTGAAGAATTGAACAATACATAGATTACACTTTTATGAATATGAATAATATCTGAATATCACACTTATGAATATGAACAATGATCAGCAATGGGTAATATGACAATATCAACAATCTCTTTAATCAATTAGGAGTAGGAATTTGAAGAAGAATGTAGCAGAGAATACTTTGTATGGGTTCAAGAAATTGCAATGATAGGAAGGAATGCAACACAGAAATAAAACTTGATATGACTTCAATCAAAAGACAATACGATCACTCTTTCCCCCTGTTATTACTCACTCCCCCAATATGCAATATGAAGAGATGGAATGAGGGCACACAGGTATCAGGAATAACAATCAACAATTGCAGTTTCAATCCCGATTCCCTCCAGCAAGCTTAGAGAGAAAAGTAATGATTTTAATCATGTCAATGGCTTTTAAATGTGGTTTGAAATGAATGGGAAAATGCTAAAAATGATTTTTAATGTGCTAAATGAGATTCAGAACTAGTGAGAGTGGCTTTGGATTGGTTCAGGTCAACACTAGCAATGATTGTTGAATGGCTAGCAGATGGCAAACGAAATTCAGAAGTTGAAATCAAGAAATAGCTATTTTATATGGAGTGAAATTGAGCCAAATACAAAATTTTCCGCGTGTGAGAAGCGCGAATACAGAAAAACTATAAGGAATTGGAAAGTTTGAAAGCTGAGGATGTTAGCTTACAAATTATGTTTAAATTTCGTTCCTAGCAGGTATGGTTCAAGAGTTACAGAGGTTTTAGTGAAGGTAGATTTTTCTCAAAAAGGTCAAGATTTCAAATTGAAAGATGCGCTGTTGAAGATTTAGAACAAAGATTTCTTAACACTAGGGAGTCTATGGAGCCGCAAACTACACGGACAGCACAGCTACCTATCCAGAGGTGCCTCCGGATTGTTTCTATCTGCCTGAGACGATTGTCTTTCTCCAGAAATTATATATTAGCGCCAAGATGCTTATCACTACAATCATCACATGATTATGTGGAGGAGAAAAAGATTTAGGATAGACAAAAGAGAATCAATAATGCAGTTGTGGATATATTAGAATGAGTTGGATGGGATTACTTAATACAAAGAGATGACTATGGACAGTTCTATGCTAAATACTTACAACTATGGCTTTGGAATGGAATGGGCCCGTCAAAGATCTGGTCAAAGGTTTGGACTGGACTTCGCTCGCCACCGGACAGGATCAGGGCATCAGGACTCTGCTCTTAGCAAGGCACTCTGGTCTGCACGGCCTCTTGGACTGGATCTGATGGGTCGGTTCTGGGTACAGCTCTGCTCTGTGGGTCTGGATATTGGTTCTAGCATGGGGTTCTTAGCTAGAAGCAGCAAACACCTCAGCCAGGCTGTTGAATGGTTTAGGCCCCGTGGAAGTTTAGGGGTTAAAATCAGGTTGCTAGATTTTAAAGGCCTGCTGAAAAAGGTTCAGCTTTTTGAGTTAGGCCTCTGCTTCAGGGTTCTGGAGTCTGGTTCTGGAGTCTGGTTCTAGGTTCTGGAGTCTGGATCTTTGTGTAGAGCACTTCGCCGGTAGATCAGTGATGAGTGAAAGGGTGTGTGTTTTTTCCTGTCCTCAGCAGTCCCTATTTATCCATTTTCCAAAGTGGGTGGGGAGGCTGATTGTCTATGCCCAACCCTCTAAGGATCTGATAGGCCAGAGAATTCCCTGTCCCCTGATTTGAGAAAGGAACAGTGTGTCATGATGTGTCATGATGTGTCAGAGTGATGCTGCCATTTACAATCTAGGGAAGAACCTCCCCTTTGATTTTACCCAGAAAATCTATTTTTCCCAAAAAACATATTTTCAATATGCACAACTTGTTAATAATACATAATTACATGACAGATTGACTAAGGTACGTTTCTGTCAAAATCTTATCTTCCTACAAGTTTTGGTTCATAAATGACAATTTTTTGCGCTTTTGGTTGGTTACACATTTTCGGATCTGTACAATTTTTTATACATACATGCACATACCCTCTGGGCATATTCCTATAATGTTTCATGTTCCTAGCATAATCACAATAGCTACAATATTAAAAATGTTGTGGTTCAGTCTCTGAATGTCGCACAGATTCCAGATTAGCAAAGCGATGTGAGAATCACTCTGGCATCGCATGCAGATAACAGTCCTGCCGTAATGGCCGTGGCAAATATATTACTCGTACAATCGAGCGGTCAAATATGGCCGTGGCAAATATATTACTCGTACAATCGAGCGGTCAAATAGCAAGGATATCCCCGAAAGCTTTCGGAGATATCCTTGATATTTGACCGCTCGATTGTACGAGTAATATATTTGCCACGGCCATTACGGCAGGGACTGTTATTTGCATGCGATGCCAGAGTGATTCTCACATCACTTTGCTTTTTGTGGGATTACCCCTCCACGACTTATCAACATATATGTTTTGCATACACCTTGAGAACGACCTGTGTGTCGAAACACGTGTCGGCTGCTCCTGCTACAATAAAAGCATCAACTGTATTATTCGTGTGCCTTATTGCTGTAGTGTCTAGCGCATCTCCACCTCACCCTTTCTTTTACCAGTTTTCAGTACCAGCCAGGGTGGACTGGCTGGCGTGGGTGGTAATGCTGCTGACACCTAAAATTTCTGATAGAATCCTCAACATAATCAGTGATTACTAGCGCACAGACTTTCACTTGCGAACCCACAGCCTTTTCTAAGCAGATTCCAGATTAGTTTTAAACTTTGAGTGAATTTCTTATTTTTGTCAGTTCGGCAAAATATTTTATAAGTCTTTACCTAAACATACAGTTACTTTAGTATCCAATCCACATTTCCAGTCTGGCCCGCCTCCAAGCTTGGCTGAGTCAGAGAGTCACCTGAGCTTCTTCCTGCCAGGGCAGTTGATGTCAGTCACACCCGAATTAGCATTTTCATTCAGCTCAAGGGAGTCCTTTGTCTACACTCAGAGACACCTGCCAGAGTGCCTCTCCCAGTTCCTTTCACACCAGCCTGCCAGTTTCTTAGCAGAGAGCAGGGGGAAGATGCCTTTCTTTGTGAGAAGGTGTGGAATGTCTTTGAAGCTCAGTGTGGCTAACTTTAACTTTGGAACACAATGTCTGAAATTGTCTTGTCTTAAAATATAACTTACATTTTTCACAAATACATCAACTAATTTCTTGATTCAAGTCTTTTTAAAATATAGTTTTGAATTGTCTCCACCTCTTAGGCTTCTGATAGCAAGTCTTTCTTTGGCATACTTTGAGTTCAATGTCCAACTTTACACATGACACGTTTTAGAAATCGCCAGCTTCTGACAGAGTTGAGTAACGGTATTGCACTCATTTTTGGCATATTTCTCCAAGCAAGCAATCTTCAATGTGGATTTTCTTCTGATAAGTGTACTTCTGTGGACATTGTATTTATGTGGATTCTTGAAGTAGAATGATGTTTAACACCCAACAAGGAGGTTGTGTCTTTTGGGTGGTTTGTTAGCCATGATTTTTGCAAATTTGACAACCCAGAAAAACGGATTTTCACACAGCTCTGTGTTTCTTTAGCAATCAGCCTTGCTTTGTAGGCAGCCAAATGATGGGTTTTGGCAGTGGTCTCCTGTGTTAACACTGAGATATGCTAAAGTGGATGGCGGCCTATTTTTCGGATTTTTACTGCGCACTTTTGGGTGATTTTTAGCGAGCAGCATGCTTTCCGGCGGCCATTCTGATGTTCCTGATGCAAGCAATGCACAGGAATGTTGCAGGGCCTGGACTAGTGGGTTGAAACATCCCACAGGTACTGTTGTTCGGTATCATGGAGTCATGTGTCGACCCAGGGAACCTAGAAAAGCAGTGTGTGATGGTCTTGTTGGCATCACGTCATCTGTACATTCAGCATGTGCTACTGTTTCTGACCGCACAAATCCGGCTCTCTCGCATGGGGTGCACATATGGAACATGCGTGCAGTCACTGGAACCAAAGGTGTTTGGGAATTATACAATGTTGTCAAAGCAAAGGGGTTGTAGGTATTCAATGTATGCTGATGCATGATGTCAGAGAGCTGATAACACCCTTGCCAGTATACGTTAATGTGACAAAATGCCATCCGCACTGATGTGTAAGCCCAGACTTTTTATTTTATTTTTACTATGTAAAATAATGCTGTTCTTTTCTCTTTCAGAAAGTGGACTGTGCTACTCAGACGTCACTTTCTAAATGCTCCAGGCCAAAAGAGTGTAGTACATGTGCTCTGTAGCCTGGGCCCTGTGTACTCACTGATGTATTTGGGCACAATTGCAGCTATAAGTAACATGTGCATTCCTGACAACACCCTGCTGGAATTCAAATTAATTCCAAGTGCAGCAATCTTCGTTTAACAGAAGGCACACATGTATTCAACTATCTATAACTGTGGAGCCTCAAGGCCTGGTGGCATTTTTTGGTACATATAAATTTAAATCTATCTTTGTTGAGACAGTGGCCTATGAGGAAATACAGTAGTACATTGCCAAAGTCCTCTGATGTAATTTTACTATTAGCCAGCATGCTGTGGAACTTCTACAGTTGGCACAGCTTTTGTGTGTTGCTCTCTGGGACTGGGGGTTAACCCATACGAGGGACTCCCCACCACTTAAATGTTATCCTCTTTGGTCTAAAAAAGAACGATTTCACAGGTCTGCCCAATGTCACCTGCAGTTGCTGTGAGGATAAGGATATGCAAGAAAGGTACAAGACACCCGCACCCCACCCACTTCAGGTGAATAATTGGAGTGACCTGCTGCTGAAAATCCTGCCTGCTGTTAAAATTATGATGCCTATGACACTGTCTAATGGAATTGCCAAACTGCCATGGGTGTTCTGGCAACCTTTCTGTCTGGAAAGGGCAGAGGAAGTACTTACCTTTCCTCTGAGGACCTGGCCAGTGTTCTACAGCAATCAAGAGAAGGATTGGGCTCAGTTTCCCGATTTGAACCCCTTTTGACCCAACTTGACCACTCTCAAGGCATGTTTGAGATGCTACAAGACCTACAGAGAAGCCTTTGACATTCTATGCGTTTTAAACCACTTTAACCATTGACTCAATATTACCTTCCAGTTTCCAGTCCCACCAATCTGATTGCTGCTGTTTAAAGTCATTGGACCCAATCGAACAAGCTCACTGGTACAGCTGAGTCAATGCATTGAGATACCTTTGAGCCAGAAAACCACAGGGGTCTATGCATCACCTGCTTCCAGGTTTGCCTTGAAACTCCAACTGTTTGCCACTTGTCAACAAACACTCGACCCCACAGAAAGCACCCAGTAGCCCACCTTGATGTTGGTGAGCCAGGCATACCACAGTTGTTCTGCCCCCCTACCCTAGTATTAGAGGAGCTAATGCCAATTAATTAACACCCCCCATACCTTTTAGAAAACATACATTTGAATGTCAACTTTGATAGTAAGACGATTGTTTCTATACCCCTGTCTTCATACCCATATCCAAATGTCTGGATATACTTTATGCAGACTAAACATTGCACTCAGGAATGTGTGGTCTGTATGCAACAACATTTCCTTTATCACTGTCTACTTTCATGTCAGCTGTCCTCCCCTAAACCTTTACTATCACTGAAGCCTGGGTTTCTCCATCAGACACTGACACTAGCGGACCTTCAAAACTTCAAACTATCCTTCATTCACTATCCTTGTCTGACTGGTAGAGGCATCAGACACCTACTCTCTTCCCACCTCAATGCCTCACAAATCTCCAATGCCACGTCCTCTCCTACCTCGTTTGAATTCACCGCCTCACTCGGTTCACATCATCCCTATTTATCACCCTCCTGCTCCCACTGGACCATTCTTTGATGAACTTGAGCAACTCTTTGATTCTCTTTCTGATAAATATTACCTCATTCTCTTAGGTGACTGTAACCTTCCATCTAGAACCACTTCTCAGAAATCTGAACGTCAGCCTTTTCTTAGTGACCACACTCTCTACTCTATCCATAACCTATCTACCGATACATGGGCTAACTCTTTGGGTCTATATTCATCTCAATCTCTATTTTTGCCACTTATACTACTGTCACATCATCGCTATCTGATCACTCCATTGTTTCCACCACCATCTCCTTTCCAACCTCTCCTTACCACTTGCCTCACCTATTACTAAAAGGAAATGTAAACCTTTTCCGCCCTTTCTCTTGGGTAGACAGTTCTCACTTTACACCTTCACACCTGATGCCTTGTCCACTAACACTGCCTTCTCCAGCTTCCAATCCCTACTATATGATTAATTATCCACCCACTTCCAGCTGCTAACTTTCATCCCTAAGTCTCAGGGTCCTCAACCAGTGGTCACATTATTCATATACTGTCTCTGCACAGGCATGCATTGGCTGTTGCACAAATGGGAGCATACCCGCTCAGAGGACGACCTGCATCTCTACCTCTCTGCCCTGAACGCTCTCAAGTCATATGTTGATAAAGTGACAAGGGATTTCTATCTCACCCTGATTGACTCTCACTCCAACCATCATTGTTGGCTACAGGGCACCCTAAACTCACTCCTCCTAAACCTATGACTACCAACTCAACTCTCACAGCTAAAGTCCTTGCTGAATACTTCTGTGCAAACATTTCCAAAATTCAGGGACTCTCTCCTGACCTTCCTCACAGTCCCTCCTCCTACATTTTACACTACATCATACTCTGACTCTATGTCTCACTTTAGTCACACTAATGATGTCCTATCTCTGCTGATGTAGGCTAACCCGTCTTCTGCCCCATCAGACCCTCCTCCTCAGCTAGTCAAGTCTGTTGCCCCTTTAGTGGCCTCTCACCTAACTGAACTCTTCAACCTGTCCTTCGACTCTGCTTCCTTTCCCTCTATTTTCAAAATGTCCATGCTCATCCCTCACCTAAAAAAGCCTGGGTCTGACCCAAACCTACTGGATACCTTTTGCCCTGTGTCTCTCCTTCTGCCTACCTCCTCACCTCAGACTTACCCTCTTAACCTATCTTGCATCTGCCTTGTAGCTAAAATGTTTCCCTTGCCTCTAACCTTCCTCTGTTCCTCACTTTCTGTGGCTCCACTCTAGCACTTCATCCATCATAGTCACATCTCTAATGCAGCTGGATTTACTGCCTACCCTCACTAAAAAATGTCTAATCTTGATTGTCCTTAATCTTTGTAAGTCCACCGATGTATTTTCCCCAGTTACTGTTCCATTTACTCCCCTCCACAACCTGGTCAGAATGCCCTTCAAACAAACCCATTGTAAGAAGCTCACTGCTTCCCGTCAAGTTTGATTTCTTATCTATTGTACGTTCTTTTGTAATCAACAGAACTCTGTTCCTTCCTTTTATAAATAATACATGAATAAATCAATAAATACATAAAGAAATGGTTCTTTTCAGGAGTGGGTTGTTATTGTTTTTAATAGTGTGTTTGCATTTCTAGTTAGTTAAAGATCTCTACTTGTTATAGAACCTTCGTTGAACATTTCCTTTATTTTATCACCACTTTTCCTATTGTAGTTTGGATGCTTCCTTACTGTCTCAAACCAGCCTGCCCTCGGCCTAAGCTACCTTAAAGAGGCAAAGGAGGTGTAACATTCCTGTTGTGTCTGTTTCACCTTTATGATTGAGTTCACTGCTGGTTTAGTAGTGTGGGGCTGAGTAGACATTTAGAAACCATTACTCATTCCTGTACTGCTTCAGATATCATCACAGTGAAAAGGTTGACTGTGCCACAACATACCCCATGCCAAAAGTGGGTTGCAAGGTGTTTGTTTCGAAACAATGTTTTACAGCCACCCACCTCAATAGAGGTGGTACAGCAGTGAGTAAAGTTATATGGCTTTCAAGGCCCCCCTCAATGAGAGCGATGGCAGGTCTGTCCAGCTGATACATTCTCAGGATTTGGAACTCAGGCCCCATGGGGACAATCTGACCATGGGTATGGGTGCCCTGTTGATTCTCCTCCTTTCTTGCATGGACACCTGTCGCATCAGTGTTTCAGTTCTCCTGCACGCAAACAGTAGGTACATCCTGTCACACTGGACATTTCACTGCATTTTACCACTGTATTTTTATGGGGGCCAGCGTTTCATATCCCCCAAACCCCGTACTTTCTCCCACACCCATATACTACCTGTTATAGTACTTCCTAATGCTTTAGCCTTCATTAAAAATGACGCAGTAAAAGGCAGTTAAATGTCCCTTTTCAGAATTGTGGTGAAATGGATGTGGGGAAATGTGGGGATACTGGTTCAGCTCTTCAAGGTACAGCCACAGGGTTCCGCCAGTCACCATGATAGTCTGCCTCTGTGTTTCATTTGATATCACCTGGCACATATTTCTGCCTCTTTTGTGATAGTCATTTTTGGCAGTACCAGTAGTCAGAATCATGTGGTATTTACTGCATGCTTTGTACAAGGTTTTCCACGTTTGGTATTGCATGCATCGTTAGCTTTAGCCACATCATGTCTGTGTTTCCAGATGCAGTGTGGGTATCAGAATTTGGCAGAGTGCTAAAACATACTGTATTCGAAAATACTATATATTTGACCACTACCCCCAAGCTCCTAATCAAGCCCCATGTCTCAATTTTTTTAAGTTACTGCTATACTACAAGGGAAGTCATAAAAGTACAGCATTAACGGTCTGCGTGAGAGGTTAGAAACATTTAGCCTGTCCGATGTGATGGATTACAACTCCCGTCAGCCCCAGCAAGCATAGTCAAAGGTGAAGGATCGTGGGAGTCGTAGTCCAAAACATCTTGAGGGCCTCGGTCACAGACCCAAAGGTTTACACAAGGTCATTCCTGATCTAAGTTATAGGTAGCCAATTGCAATGCAAGACTAATTTGGAATTGTGTGTTGGTCCATGGGTGAACTGGTCATGCCTATGACCTATCCACTGGGGCATTCACAAATGCATTTTCTTGTCCCCCAAGTAGAATCTTGACCACTGACTTCTGGGTCCCATTCGCAATATGGCCTCATTGATTTTGGACACACATTTGCAAGTGTTGTGAACGGTAACGGGGACTTTTTACTTTGGGGGTGAAAATGTGCCATGTGAATTGGCACTTCTATTTGGATCCTTTAGGCCTGAGCACACCAAGGTGTCAGATTAAATAGTTTGCGGCAACCGATGCAAGTGTATCTGCCAATTGCGTATTACACATAGAGTTAATGCCCTAAGTGAAGGCTGCGCATGTGTGCTGGAGGGGCCTCATTTACCTGATCCCCACATTGCATACAGAGCTAAAGGCAGACTGCATGCCCATATACAAAATACTGAGGGCCCGATTCATGGAATTTTTTGCACGGTTCAAAGTGACTTTGCACTGCTGAAAAGTGACTTTGTACTGCCGACAAAAACCCTGATTCAAGGAACAGTGCAAAGTGTTTTTTTGCAGTGCAAAGTCATTTTGTAATGCAAAAATGACTTTGCACTGAAAAAGTACACTTTGCACAGTTCCATGAATCGGGGTTTGTGTCGGCAGTGCAAAGTCACTTTTCAGCAGTGTAAAGTCACTTTGAACCGTACAAATAATTTCATGCATTGGGCCCTAAAAGTCACTAATCCAATATCAAGCAATGTGTCATAAGTTTTTATTTTGAAATGGTTCGTGTGGCAGACCATGTTCTACCAGGAGAGGGGTCTCCGCTCATCCCATGGACGTCTATAAATGAAATGTCTTTCACACGAAACGCGCACATGTTGATCCATAAAATACCCGAAGTTCTGTGAGGTGCAGGTACACACTATCTGGGCACCTATTGCTCAAGGGGTAATTACGAATGGGATCCAATTTCAGTCACTTAAACCAACACGGAATGCACTGCCATTCAATATGGCAACCTTTTTTTTTATTTTTAAATACAATGATTAATTGATGTTTTTTCAGGAAATACGTGACACGCTGAAATATTTCTTTTGCATGGCACCGAACATTATAGGCACTATATTGTTCACATAAATAAATGACATGCTGTTAAGATGGCAGTTACGAGATCCCGCTAGGACAGAGTCCGTTCACCGGCGGGCGATAGGCTATGGCGTGCGTTTTAACTGGATACTGCCTTTCCCATGCCTGCTGCTTCTAAGGCTTTCGAAAGGTTTCATTTTACCGTGTGCCGGGTCTACGGTTTCCCTTAAGAGGCTGTCGACGATTCTTAGAATGTCTAACAAAACAGCAAAGTAAGGGGGATGAACCCGTCATGATTTGGTCCATTAATCAAACTCGACCACATAACATCTACTGAGATTCCAAAATGAAAGGAAAGCCTTGGTAATGCTAATGTCGAATATTTACATAGCATTTTAGTGCCTGCCGGAGCTAAACAAGGAAGGGTTATGTGCGACTCTCGAGGAGATTTGACACGACTTCCGGTTCTGAATTTCCTGCGGTGAATTCTCTATTATTGATATCTTTTGCAATTTAATAATGAGTCTGCAGTGCCACTTCCCGCAAAAGGGGCACACAGAGACTGCTTAATATTTGAACACGCAAGGGCAAGGTAACATGACGGAGGCACTTTGGGATTTAATTAGCTGAATTAACAATGCGTTGTTGGCAGTGACAGGTGTCATGTTTTCGGAACAATTGGCAACGAGAAGTTTGTTGACACGTGTCTGGACACAGCGTTTTCCTTCCATTGTCTGAGGATGGCTGCAGAGTAGACACATCCACGTGCACCACGCGGTCAGTCACCTGCCAGGCTGGTTCTACAACAGGGCAATTTTAAACAGCTGTGTCTGATGCCGCCAGCAAGGGTATTGGCCCTAAATACATCATATTTAACCCCACTGCAAGGGTGGCAGTATATGTCTGTGCATCAGCCAGGGACGTCAATTCACCAAAATGCCAAGGGTGGAGGAAGTGACATCACAATGCCATGCCGTCAAGTGTGATCTCACAGGAAGTGAGCATTTGACCACGCCCGTGTGACATAACAGGAAGTGATGTCTTTGACCACTCCCTGCGTGAGATCACAGGAAATGACACCATAGAGCATTATCCCTCAGTACACTAAGAAAAAATATGGTTATTGTCGGAATAGAAAGTATATCGTGCCTCCTATTGTGGAAAATATATTTAATATTGGCCTACGGCAAGCTGCTCGAAAGTCGCGAGAAAATCTGCATTGCTAGGTCCTGACCTTTAATCCATGTTGGTCGCCATTTTAGGTCAAACCGCCATTTTAGGATTTGTGTGGAAAAGTCACCCTGTGAGCTAAAATGGTGGACGATGTCATTGCAAAATACAACATGGCCGTCTTGACCTCTGTACATCGCTAATGTGTAATCTGCCTGCAGGCTACTTGTTGAGGTCATGAACTGAGACCTCGTCCTACGTTGACCTATGTATAAAAGGATTACTCGTGCAATGAAACCAATCCACAAGTATATATTATGATAATGTATTTACATATTGAACAAAGAACATCTGTTTTACTACATTGTATTTATGTTTAAGAAGACCTGCAATGCAAAACTTTAGAATACACAGTTAATGCATACGCTTATTGTTACATGTAATAAAAACAAACCAGTTGGATGCGGTTATTTGGGATTCGGCAACAAACCCCAGAATTGGTGATGTATAAAGTGGAACATTAACCCGAAGTAGGGCTGGACATAGTGCCCACAAAATGTATAAAAGGCGAATGCATTCTAATGTACAGCGTCTCTCACTGAACACACTGAACCATGCTGGAGTTTGTTGTGTTGTACTGAGGGCCGATAGCTATCTGACTTTGCATTGTTTTTGTAATTGAATTCAGTAGAGAATAAAGTACTTTGTATGTTCCTTTGTAACCCGTGTTCGGTGTATTTCCTTTTGGGGTACTCAGCCTCAATATTTTGTTTCTGTTTTCACAGTTGGCGCCCGAATAGGGACCCTCAAGATTGATGCCAGATTGTTGAAGGTTGACACACGCTATCGGACCGGGATCGGACGGTGTGACAAAAAGTAATGGGCCCCTGGATGAGACGCGACACCTCAGCAGCGCTGCACAATCCGATCCCTGGATGACTAGCCTGTGATCTGAGACGGCATTTTAATTAGGGTCCACTTATCGAGGCGGGTAGACTTGCCGAAATCACCATACATGAGGTAAGATTAGTTAGGTAAGATTCTTAGAAGTACCGATCTGTCCTCCTTAGGTTTGGCCAGGTGAGTCGTGACCCGACCCTTAATTTAACCCTGGCAATTTGAATTTTTGCACATTGTATCTGCAGACACAATTATTGACCAGGTAACACCAAGAATTTGAGATATGCCTGGGAAATTGTCTAGCTGCTTTAGGGCATTATTCCGCAGTGATAGACAAATTTCTGAAATGTAGCCGTCCCGCACCACAGGAGGGGTCGCCGGCATGTACTATGTACTGTAAGCATGGCATTGAAAGTATAGTATTTAATGATATTTGGCACAGACAAACTAGACATGCCTCCGAACTTCAATGGTAGTTTTGAGATCCCTCGCATTGAATATTTGTAGTCAGTTTTGTTAAAGAAAAAGTCTAGACCTGCAGCATTTGATGTTTTGCAGAATTGGAAAAAAGGAGCGTTACAACAACTTAAGAGTAGAGAGAAACATGCGCGCCGTCATAAAACGATTGCCGAAAAAGCGTTATTATATGACCAGGATAAACAGTCTGAATCAGCTAAAAATATGGAAAGGGCTTTCTCACTTGGTATTCAGAAAATCTACCCTTCCAAAGATCTTCATGATTCTGATGAGTTTTTTGAGAAAATATTAAATGAACGAAGGCCTGGTGCCTCTGCGCCACCTCCATATGTTCCTCTTCCCGCTGCTGTACCTTTTCCTGTTGTTTTTCCTGCTCTTCCTGCTCAACCTGTTGTTCCTACTCCTCCGGCTTTTGTCCCTCCACCTGCTCCTCTGCCTCTTTTTATCACACCAGTTATAGCTCCTCAATCAAATTTGCCTGCTCCCCCTCTTCCAAGTGGTCTTGGGCCGCTTGTAATCGATCATGGTGCAGGTTCGAAGGTTGTCACTCGCAGTACTGTACCACCGTAGAAGAAACGTGAGTTAATTGCATGGGCTAAGCATTGTATGGAGAAGGATGATCAAGCTAGTGTTTTTTCCACACTTTTTAATACAGATAATTTTCCTGAGAAAAATGTTTTTATTGAAGGTTTGGGGATAGAGTTATGTATAATGTGGGGAAGATTGAATAATGTGGATGTTCCGCAAGGGTTAAGGGATCTAAATAATTTAGCACTTCTCAGAGACACTGTGGCGAAGGTAAATGAGCATGTCGAGAGGTTATTTGAGTATAGAAAGGAGTTAGAAAGGATACGGAATGAGGATGATGAAAAGGAAAGTATGTATGTACAGAAACGGTACCTTCCGTGTCGTAAACCGATATCGTAGGAAATGCAAATTTGTAAGAAAGATGCGATTAGATGGATTTCAGACATATCGATAACTCCAGTTGAGGTATATGACACATATAGTCAATATACGTTGAAATGCAGAGGAAAGTGATACAGGTAATGGTAGAGTACCTGCAGGATGAATGTGTAAAGAGGAAGATTAGTTGTCCCACAGAGTTATTAAATATTTATAAAAGAGCTTTTTCACTTGACACTTCTTCGACTGCTTTAGCGCTCGACTTGGCTCTGTTACTTAGTAAGTGTTCGGAGTTGCCTACATCTCAGTTGCCTATGAGAGAGGTCCCTCCGACATTTGTCACAAAGGTTGAGGTTGCGGCCAATGTTGCTCAAGGTATAGTCGCTGTGGACATTCCCACACATTATCTATCACAGTTTGTTCATGTCCGTTTTCACGACAGGAAGTGAAAACCATTAGACAGTCTATTCCTGATATTAGGAAAAATCCGACAGGGTTCTATAAAGAGATGGAATCTGTTTTGCAATCCTCAGTGTTCACCTTAGGTGACATTGATTTATTGTTTCCAGTACTCCTGCCCGTAGATTTATGGAAACAAGTTAGAACTATTGACGATGTACCCGGGTTGGGAGATACATGGGCGAATTTAACTAGGCTCAATGGGGAAAGGCCAGCTGGCGAAAGACCACAACAGGTGATATTAACTCTGCCTGATAGAATTATTGCACAATTAAAAACCATAATTCCCGAAAAAAAAAAATTTGGGACAAGCTTACGGCCTGTGTCCAAGGAAAGTCTGAGGGTGCTACCGAGTTCTTTAATCGTTTCGAACAGGTATTTTCAGATTTCAGTGGACAAGACTTAGGCACAGAGTCTGGGAAAAGATTATTTGTGGACAAATTTGTACGTGGATTGCTGCCTGACATCCAGTCACAGATTATGTCCTCTGAGAGCGCTTGGCAGGCGAAATCGCAATCAGAAGTACTGCATATGGCTCAGTACTATGAGAATCGTGTCAATAATGAAAAAGATAGGATTGAAAAACGGAAGGGTGATTTAAAAACAAAGGTGCTATTGCAGCAAATTGTTAGAGGCCCCAGAGGGGGTAACTCTCAGGTTAGAGGTCAGTATGTGTCATGAGCGCTACTCCCGAGGAGCCAAGACTGGCCCAGCGTCCCCGGAAGCAGGCTCATCATCCACACCCCCGGTTCCAGCAGACCCCTACAGGGGCCCTTTGGACCATGTCCTGGCACCTCTGGCGCCAGGCTCATAAGGAACCACAGTCCCGGCGCCATGGGCGCCGGGCTCATATTCTTAAAGTGAGCTGTAGTGATTGGGTGGACTTACCTGTGGCAGACCATGCTGCATACTGACCTAGAACAATCCAAGCTGGGTGAAGTCCCAGCCACTGGCTGGGAGGGACCAATCCTCTGTTACAGGAACTCTTTTCTTACCTGGGTGGGGCTGATGCTAATCCTCTGACACTGGAACTCTTTTCTTACCTGGGTGAGGCTGGAGGAAGAATACGCACCAAAGCACTTCTCCATTATTTAAACCACGCCCGATAGAATTCACCTGCTTCGCGTTATTCTGCAACAGCAGCAGGACGCTCACCGAGTCGGCTCCTGCATTCCAGGTCCAGACACACCCTCAGCTCTCGAGCAGCAACCTGTGGATGAAGAAAAGGCACAGGAACATCTACTCACTAGAATTCAGCCACAAGAGTCCAGTCTCCGACAACCTGCAAATAAAGACATAAGGTTAGAAAACGGGCAACACGCTCGCAGCTGCGCTCGCTTACCTTATCCATCCGTGATCACACCGGAGTTCACCGCGGCCTTCGCTTCGGCAGCATCCCAGTACCTGGAAGACAAAAGACATTGTTAGTGGTGTCCGAGCCGAAGGGTTCGCAACTCAGTTATACTTACGCGCTTCTTCACGCGCAGCAGCGGCAGCATCGCCCTCAGCATTTCGGCATCTGAAAGAAAGGAAAAGACATTATTAGAGGTGCCCATTTTGAAGTGGCCACAATTCAGTAATACTTACGCGCTTCTTCATGCGCAGCAGCGGCAGCATCGCCCTCAGCATTTCGGCACCTGAAAGGAAGGAAAAGACATTATCAGAAGCGCCCATTTGGAAACGGCCACAATTCAGTTATACTGTTGTGCCACCGCACGTGCAACAGCGGCAGCATCACCCACAGCATCTCGGCACCTGAAAGACAGAAAAGGACATTATAAAAGGGTGCTCCTTCAGAAGCGGCCTCAGATCTTCTATACTCACCTTCCTGCACAGCAGTGGTGGTGTCGCCAACAGCTCCTCGGCACCTGAAGGACTATTACAAGCCACAAAAGGACACTGAGCCTAAACACTGAAATCATCCAGTGACGTAACTGGATTCCACGCGCCCCTGCACCAGAAGCAGGATGGAGAGCTCGGCTTTACTAAACCAAAGGTGAGAGTTCGTGGAGACCAGTCGAGAACCAAGAAGTGGGAAAAGCAGAAGATTGGTGGGAGAACTTATCCAACCAGCTTGTAATTACCCCTTTTTCTTCCACCTGCAGAAAACTCACCTTACAAGCCAGACAGTCAATATTCGGAGGTCCTGCCCAGAGCGTCTTCCGAGTTCTATGCCTCATCATAGTCATAGAAGCAACTGTAGCAGTCCAGTTTGGGTCAGCGCCTCCGTGGGAATCAGGTGAGCGTTACAGTATGTCCCACAGGGGAATGTGCCCTTGGGTCCTGTGAACATTAATTAATGTGCTTATTGTCGTTGAGAGGGTCATTGGTGAGCACAATGCCCCGTCCTTCAACAGAGGTCGAATAATACATTTGGTAATATGGGTAGGCGATCCAGAGGTCGCCTGGGCACAGGGGGCCCTGGTAGAGGTCAGTTTACACAGGACCCTCAACAACCTTTTTCACAGGACAATCAGACTCTGAGTCGGATACTAGGAACATATTCGATCATCCTTCCGCTGCATATTTATCTGAAGAGCTTCCTTTTGATAATATTCTGTTTCGTTAAGATTGCCCGAAGCAGGGTTTGGAACCTACCTACACCTATTCCCGTCAATCAGAAAGGTCCCTACATTGAAATGATGGTGGGAAATAAGAAACATCAGTTCCTGATAGACACTGCAGCACAGAAGTGTTCCATTGATCGTTCGCGGGTTCCAAACATTCCACTGTCAGGGCAAACCAATGTTTCTGTAGGGTTTTCCGGTACACCAGTTGTGTGTCCGGTGTCTATGCCGGTACCTATTTCTTTGGGTCCCTTTACGGACCAGTGTCCTTTTCTATTGACCTCGGATTGTGGGGAAAACTTACTGGGGTTGAATTTGTTAAAAGAATTGAATGCAGTGATTTATTGTTCTTCCGATGGAGTGCGCTTGATGATTTCACCACAGCAATCCTCTGCCTCGCAATTTCTGACTAGACCTTTGCCTCCAGAATTCATTGATGTACCAGAGAACTTGTGGGCTATTGACGACAATGATGTCAGTGTTTTGCAGATTGAGCCTGTTAAGATAGTTTTGAAACATGGAATTGAGCTGCCACGCATTCCCAGTATAAGATTTCGGCTGAGGGTGAGCGAGCTTTGAAATGTATTGTTTCTGATTTTGTGCACTGCGGTGTGATTGAAGAAATTTCCGGAAGTTTGTGTAATAGTCCGATTTTACCCGTGTACAAGAAAGGCGATAATGTAATTCCATTCCGTTTTATAATTGATTTACGTGCCATTAATAAAGTTGTGGCACCGCAATTTCCAATTGTGCCTGATTTGACGACAATCCTAACCATAATTCCAACTACTGCTACTTATTTTAGCATTGTGGACCTAAAGAATGCGTTCTTTAGTATTCCTATACACAAGGATAGTAGATATTTGTTTGCATTCACCTTAGGGGGACGCTCGTTTACATTTACTCGTGCACCTCCAGGGTACACATAGAGTCCTAGTATTTATAGTAGGGCTTTGAAAGAACAACTTGATACCCTTGAATTGCCCTCTACCTGTACTTTGCTTCAATACGTTGACAATTTGCTTCTGGCTGCTGACTCTGAGAGTGCCTGTAAGGAGGGCACTGTGTTACTTCTTATTCATCTAGCTAAGCTTAAGAAATTTCAATATTGTTGTCAGGGGGTCGCCTATTTAGGCTATCTCCTGTCAAAGGAGTGAAGAAGATTGACACCTGAAAGAATAAAACACATTTCTTGCATGTATGTCCCAAATACGCAGAAGGAAGTTAGGGCCTTGATAGGTATTAGTTTAGTTTAGTTTATTCATTTGTATTGCGCACCAGATCCGAGGGTATGAGGGCGCATGAGCAGCATGGGGTTATTCAAAGCTTGGTTACAGGTTGCTTATACATTGCAGTACTTAATTACAGTGTGACAATGGAGGACATGTGTACAATTTGGCAGGAAGGAGATAATGCAGTACATATATTTAAAGATTTACATATATTTTACAAATTTACATATAGGCATACAATGCGGAAAGCAGCTGTGTGGTGTTAGAGGTGTTAATGGTTCGTGTTCTTTATCCAGTGGATGTAGTTGCGTCTGAAGTGTGAGTAGGATTGGGGTGTTCTGATAGATGGTGGTAAGGAGTTCCAGTGTTGAGGTGCTTTCACCTGGAAGCTGTTGCCGGCCATTTTGGTGCGTTTAAACCTGGGGACAGTGAGCAGGTTAGCGTTGGATGTTCTGGTGGGTCTGTTGGGGGAGTGTTTGCATATTCTGTCTGCCAGGTAGCGTGGGGCAGCGTTGTTCAGGCATTTGTGGGTGAGCGATGCTACTTTGAGCAGGATTTTGTCTGTTGTGCTGAGCCAGTTGTGGGATTTCCTGATATTGGAAATGTGTTCCCTCCTGGGAATGTTGAGCGCTGCCCTAAGAGCGTTGTTTTGTAGCGTCTGAATTTTGTTGGTGATTTGCTTGCTGGCTCCTAGGTAGAGGGAAATACAATAGTCCAATTTGGATAATACCAGGGCTCTGGCTAGTGTAATGCAACTCTGGGTGGAAAGGAAAGGTTTGGCTGCTCTTATAAGCTTACATGTGTAGGCCGTGGCGGATGCCATCGAGCTAACCTGTTTGTGGAACGATAGGGAGGAGTCGAGGTATATTCCTAGAGTTTTCACTTCTTTGGAAACCTTGATTAGGTTCCCGTCTATGATGAAGTTGGCGTAGTTGTGGTCGAGTTTGGTTGGGTTGGGGGTGGAACCAAGGATGATGAGTTCAGTTTTGTCATCATTCAGGCATAGACTGTGTGAAGCCATCCAATTCTGGATGATGAGATACACCTTGTTCATCAAGGCTAAATCCTGGTTGTAATCTCCCGTCAACGGGATGAGGATCTGTGTATCATCGGCGTAATTGGTGTAGGTGATACCCAGGCCATCTAGATCGTCAAACAGGGGCTTCGTGAACACGTTGTACAGGTATGGCTTCTTACTGTAGGTTGTGGATCCCAAATGTTTCACTAGTGATGAAACCGATGTTGGCCTTGATGAAGAAGGGCATTTCTTAGTCGTTGCCATGGACCTCGGAACACCAGCAATCGTTTGACTTGCTTAAGACTGCATTATGCTCTGCACCAGTTTTGGGCACACCAAACTATGAAAAGGCCTTCGTATTGTTTGTGCATGAATGTGAGGGATGTGCTTTGGCTGTATTAACGCAGGAGCATGGAGGGAAGAATAGGCTGTGCGGTTACTATTTCTCCGCCCTTGATCCTGTAGCATGCGCTTTGCCAAGATGTTTGCGCGCTGTCGCTGCTGCTGCTGCGTCTGTAAAGCAGAGTGAGGGAATGGTCCTAGGCCATGATTTGACCCTGATGGTGCCTCACTCTGTAGATGTTGTATTGAACCGAACTCAAACGCAACACCTCACTTCCGCACGGTTGACGAGATATGAATTGATCTTGTTTGCCCTCACATTCAAATTAAGAAGTGTTGTGTTCTTAATCCGGCTGAACTCCTACATTTCCCGCAAGGTATTACTTGCAGTGATGAAGACTCACATGATTGTTTTTATACGACCGAACAAGAAACAAAGGGCAGGATTGATTTGAAAGATACTCTTTTGGATAATCCGCAAGGAGAGCTGTTTTGTTACGGCTCCAGCTTTAAACCTCCGGATGGTACATCCACAGCCGCTTATGCAATCACTACCTTGAGCACGGTTGTGGAAACTAAGAGAATTATGCATAATTCTGCGCAGGCCGCAGAGATTATAGCATTAACCCGATCTTGTGAACTTTCCGAAGGGCTTGTAATAAATATATATACTGATAGTCAGTATGCCTTTGGGGTGGTTCACAACTTTGGGAGACTTTGGTCGGAAAGAGGATTCCTAACCTCGCATGGCACCAAGATCCAACATGGCACCCTAATAGTGCAACTACTCTCAGCACTTGCGCTCCCTACTCAGTTAGCAGTTGTAAAATGTGCAGCACATTGCAAGATTGTAGATAACATTGGAAAAGGGAATGCTTTCGCTGATCAAATAGCTAGACAAACTGCCACTTATCTCTTTACAGAGATATATGTTTCCAGGGAGACTGAAAATGCTAATGTGATGGATGAGGGTGTGGGGTCTGTACGGGATATTCAAGCTGATGCCACAGTAGAAGAAGCTTAGAGGTGGGCTGAGGGCTTGGGAAAACTTGATGATGATGGGTGTTGGGTGGACACAGTGGATGGAAAATGGTTATTTCCCGATGCTTACGGTCCTACGCATGTGTGTGCCCAACAGATGATGAAAATGTTAGAAAAAGTTTGGGTAAACGACAAAATTTCAAACATTGCTCAGCACTACGTCCAAAATTGTATAATTTGCTTACAACATAATGCGGGAAAGGGGACAGCAACCCCAAGGGGATGTTTTGGGCCACCCTCTGTCCCATTTGAAGTAATTCACTTTGATTTCATTGAAATGGAGCAATGCAACAATTTAAAATATGTATTGGTAGTCATTTGTGCCTTTAGTAAGTGGGTTGAGGCTTTCCCTGTTAAAGATGCTACAGCCATGACCACTGCGAAAACCATGTTAAAGTAGTTTTTTCCCCCGGTTCGGTTTGCCGAGAGGTATCTGGTCGGACAATGGTCCACACTTTGTCGCCGCTGTAATCCTACAGCGTTACGAATTGACAAACAGTTCCATTCGGCCAGACATCCTCAGAGCGCCTGACTAGTAGAAAGACACAACGGTATCATCAAGAACAAGCTCGCTAAGATGTGTGCCGGCACCAATCTAAAATGGCCGGACGCCTTACCGATCGTGTTACTAGCTATGCGTACAACCCTTCAAACTAAGACTGGGCTCTCTCCATTTGAGGTGGTAATGGGGAGACCTGCCAATATCTGGAATTTACCAAAATGTCGAAATTTGAGAAATATTGAAAATGTACTACTTTCAGATTATTGTAGCCAATTGACTAAAACCTGTATTTGATTTACCACCAGGTACGAGAGGCCTTACCTGTGCGGTACGAAGTCCCGGGCCACGGCATATGACCGGGGAGCTGGGTGCTCATTAAATCATTTGAGTGCACCTCCTGCCTCGCGCCTCGCTGGTGTGGGCCATTCCAGGTCCTGTTGGTCACCCAAACAGCGGTGCGGGTAGCTGGCCGAAAGAATTGGATCCACGCGTCACACATCAAGAAACTTCCTCACCCTGTGCCACACTTTACAGAAGAAGCAGAACCCCTCGCTGATACTGCAACTGATGATCCCAAAGCAATAAGCAGCATTGAGAGTGTGTCGGAGAATATCTCTAAGCCCAAGAGGCTTGGGGAAGCTGCCATTTTGTTTCCACACTCTCCACAAACTTTGCACCCGGAAACGGCTGTTTCAAATTCAGCCTCTTTATCTGTCCCTGATACGTTGCTTCCAACGGGAAGTGACGACACATTGTTTCCAGATCAATCAGTACCAGGAACAGCAAGATATCACTTGCGTTCGGGAAAATAGACAAATGGTACGGTTCTGCTGTGCATCTGATAGACATACGGCACGGTTCAGCTGTGCATTCAAGGAAGGAAAAGAGTCATTGAGGGCTTGCTTTTGCCCAAATTTGAGAAAGGGGATTCTGTTGGCTAGGGTTTTGGAAGGACACAGAAATTGCGCGACTGTGGGGTCGCCAGCAACGAACATTGGGGTTTCCGTTTGAAGACTGCAATGCCTGCTACCGCCGCCGCTCGTATTGGATTTGTAAATAAGGGGGTGACCAACCGGGATAATGGACAAAATGCCTGGGCCCCGAAAACGTATTGCTGTATTTTTGTAATAATATTTGGTTTTATAATAGGCACTGTTGTAGGCCTCTGGTATTTAGAAGAAGCTTATTATTTAGAGTTTTTGCTACCGACTAAAAATGTACCCACTGTTCATACTCCTTTTGTGCATTTGCATACTTTGTCCCCTAGAGATTCCCAGCACAGACAAAGGTATCATAATAATACACTGTTACTTATCATGAATGCTACACATGCCATTTTTAATAGGTCCAATTGCTGGGTCTGTGTCATGATGCCTACCTCCAAGGAGCCAGGTCCAACCCAGCAACCCCAGAGGCAGGCATCAATCCCCCCAGGGAAGTGCCAGCGGGCCCAAGCTGGGGCCCTTTGGACACAGTCCTGGCGCCTTAGGCGCCAGGCTCATGTTGGACCACTGTCCTGGCGCCTTAGGCGCCAGGCTCATAAAGCTAGACATGTGTTCAAGTGTTTTAATGTGCACTTACCTGATGCAGACCATGCTGCTACATCCAGGCCCTCTTGAGGCCTGAATGGAACTACTTTACCTGTGGGACTACTTCCACCTGGGTGTGGTCGGGGAAGGATACATACCTGATCGGTGGAAGGATACATACCTGGAACTTCTTCCAAAGCTATTTAAACCACGCCCAATCAGCAACTCATGCTTCGCGTTGATCTGCTCCTCGCAGCTGGACGCTCACCGTGTCAGCTCCTGCATCTGGACTTCAGCCACGCCTGTCAGCATCCTGGGTCACCTGCAAAGGGAGATAAGAGAGAATTGGAGAGAAAGAAGACCTTACCTGCTAAAGCTGTATCACGGAGACATCACACCGACGATCCTGAAAGGGAAGACATCATTTTTAAAAGCATTTCGCTTCGATCGCTGCAGCGCAGCATTTCACTCACCTTTCCTGGCACCTCCATCTTCAGCAGCGATCATCCGGATCCGCAGCCACTTCCCAGAGCCTGGAGAGAGAAAGACAAGAACACAAGGTGAGAGAAGGAAGGGAATAGGAAAAGCTCAGTTTCCTTCTAAGACTTACCTGTTGGGTCATTCCCATTTCATTTCGGGTCCTGCCGCTTCCTGGCATTCCGGACCCCGGCCCCTATGGGGAAAAAAGACAAAGACATTGAATGAGCGAATGCAAAGACATTACCCGAACGCTCATCCAGAACTTACCTGTCATTTATTGGAACTGCACGTTTCACTTCGGGTCGGCGCCATATCTCCGGCATTCCGAACCCCGACCCCTAAGGGGAAAAAGACATAAGCGTTAGCGCTTGCTGCAATAAGACAATGAACATTATTATTAAGCTTGAACTTTTGAACTTGCAACAGAACTCTTACAGCGCCTTACCTGAATAGTCAAGCTTATTTGAACTTCCATTAAACCTCAATCCAGTGAAGTAACTGGGTTTCAACGCGCCCCTGCATCAGAAGCAGGATGGAGAACTCATCCTTCCAGACCCTAAGGTGAGACTTCACGGGGAATCGTGGAAGGGTATCGTGGAGGGTTGGAAGGGAGTGGAAGGCTTGAGCATTATTCGGTCAGTAGGTAATACTCCCTTTTCACGCACAGGGGAATATTCCTGCGAGCCAGAGAAGCCAGAGTAGAGGGGCCCTACCTGTCCATCTTCAGAGTCCTGCGCTTCACCATTGAAGAAGCATCAGCACTCGAAGCCAGACCTGCGCCTCCGTGGGAATCAGGTGAGCGTGACAGAACGCGAAGCCTACCCACAATTTCCCACCCGGGCGCTATGGAGACTTCCGAGACAGATCAGCTGGCCCAGCTTTTGGGGGAATTACGGGCAGAAGTGCACTCAGCCCGCCAGGAGACTAACGCTCTCAAAAGAGAACTGATCCTATCCAAGGAAAGAACAGATGACCTGGCCAAAAGGTTATTGCAGGCCCAGGCAGGGCACACTCCTTTACCTAATTCCGGAGGTACTTCCACATAAATGGGTTTGAATAACCCGGTACAAATCAATCTACCTGGACACATGCCTTTGGCCCCGCCTGAACGTTTTGCGGGGGATCCCAAGAAATATGCCGTCTCTATGAACCAATGTCATTTACACTTTCTATGCAGACCCGGGGCCTTCCCTAACGACCAGACCAAGGTAGCCTTTATACTATCTTACCTCAGCGGCAGTGCTGCCGATTGGTCTATTCCATTGGTAAATCAGGATGATCCCATTCTCCAGAATTTTCAGGGTTTCCAGGCCAGCATGGAAAGATTGTTTGCTCGACACTCTCAAGGACAGGCCCTTGATAACGAACTGCTATCCTTACGACAAGGTAATCAGGATCTCCTGTCCTACGTTGCCACCTTTAATAGACTGGTTGTGGAAACTGGATGGCCAGAAAACAAAAGGATCACATTGTTTCATCGAGGCCTGCGCGGAGAGCTTAACAATGTTCTAGCTCAGATAGTAGATCCACCCCAGGTCTGCGCAGACTACATAGATTTGGTGGTTCAACTTGATCACAGACTTCAAAATAGAAAAGCAGATCGGTTCAAGTACGAAACCCGAGTACCGATCAAAACCCACGCCAACTTCAAGAATACCGGCGTATCCGAACCTATGCAAATCGGCGGTGTTAAAGGACCATTAACGCAGAAGGAACGAGAGAGAAGGCGGCAAATGCAACTTTGTCTGTATTGCGGGACTTCCGGTCACTTTCTTCGAAATTGTCCGGTTAAACCACCTAAGAAGGAGGTTGGAGCCACTGATAACAATTTATTGACACCTGATTCGGGAAACGACCTAGCCCGACAAGCGTAGGGGTCCGCTTGCCGAGCTTGAAAACAAATTCTTTGACCTCGCATTTTGTCATGCCAATGGTGCTCGTGGACCCAAAACAGCCTCAGCAGTTGCATGCTATAAGAGCGTACATCGACAGTGGAGCTATTGGAAATTACATAGACCGTGAATTGGCTTCCAGGATTAAGCTCCCTCTCCGCCCGAAAGTAACCCAAGATGTCATTACTACAGTAGATGGAACCGAAATAGCCTCAGGGCCTGTAACGCATTCCACTGTTGAAATGACACTGGTGGGTCAGGATGGACATTGGGAAGCAATCGTGTTTGATGTGATCAAGGCCCCACAATTTCAAGTAATTCTTGGAATTCCTTGGTTAGAAACACATGATCCCAGAATTGACTGGCGAGCAAAGGAGATAAGTTTTCCTGATTGTGAACCAACTTGTTATCCAAGAAATCCAGTTATGGGTCTAGCCTCAGCAACTTCCACCCCTGTACAGCTACCGTCAGAATACCAAGAATTCCAAGACGTTTTTCAGAAGGAACAGGCTAACACGTTACCTCCCCATCAGTCTTATGATTGCCAAATCGATCTGGTACCCAATGCTCAACTACCTTGTAGTAGGATTTATGCTCTTACGGAACCTGAGAACCTGCATTTGCGTCAGTATTTAGATCAGTACCTAGCCAATGGTTTTATTCGCCCGTCCAAGTCTCCTGTCTCCTCAGCTCTGTTCTTCGTGCCGAAAAAAGAGGGCGACCTTAGAACATGTATAGACTATCGCGCCCTAAATCAAATAACGATTAAGAATCGTTATCCTCTGCCCCGATCCCTGAGCTTATCGACCAGGTAAAAGACGCTTGTGTGTACACCAAGTTAGATCTTCGAGGAGCTTATCACCTGGTGCGTATAAAAGAAGGCGATGAATGGAAGACTGCATTCCGCACCAAATTTGGGCTCTTCGAATATCAGGTGATGCCCTTCGGTTTGTGCAATGCACCTGCCCCCTTTCAGTACTTTATGAATGATGTTCTTCGGGAACTTATCGATGTCTGTGTCATTGTTTATATTGACAACATCCTGGTGTACTCTTCTTCAGAATCCGATCACAGAAAACATGTTAGGGCAGTTCTTGAGAAATTGCGCCAGCACAGACTATTTGCAAAGCTCGAAAAATGCGTTTTTCATACCACAGAAGTTGAGTTTCTCGGATTCATCCTGACACCACAAGGAGTCCGAATGGCCATCTCCTAGCTCGGTGAAGGGAGTTCACAGCATGCTCGGCTTCGCCAATTTCTATCGAAGATTCATCCCGGAATTTTCCCGAACAGTCCAACCCATCACAGCTCTCCTAAAGAAAAACAAACGCTTTGAATGGACTCTTGAGGCCGAACAAGCCTTTCAGGACCTGAAAACCAAATTCACCTCTGCACCTGTGTTGAAGCACCCGCACCCAGATCTCCCTTACATTGTGGAAACCGACGCATCCAGTTCGGCCATGGGAGCTGTCCTGCCGCAAAGAGACCCAGAAACTAACCAACTACACCCTGTGGCCTTTTGGTCCAGGAAATTTTCTCCTCCTGAAATCAACTACGCAATTACCGACAAAGAGTTACTGGCTATTAAATCTGCTTTCAAGGCTTGGCGTCACTACCTTCTCGGGGCAAGACACACCATCACCGTAATTACGGACCACAGAAATTTACAGTATTTAAAGACGGCCAAAGCTCAATCTTCACGACAACTCCGATGGGCTCTATTCTTTGCGAAATTTGATTTTGTAATTACCTATCGCCCTGGCTGCAAGAATGGTAAAGTGGACGCCTTATCCCGGATTGGCATGGAAGAACCCAATTCGAATTTAGAACCTGTGCTAATCATACCTGAACAAAGAATCTTAGGCCTAACTTCATTGCAAACTATTGAGGACATCCAAACGCAAGTAAAACAACTTCTAGACTCTTCAGCCTTACTGGAATGGAGTCAAAAGGGTCCTCATTACACCGTTAAGGATGATTTACCCTACTTCCAGGAGCGGTTGTTTCTGCCAAGTAAAGAATTGCAAGAACTTGTTATTGCCCATCATCATGAATCATTAATGGAAGGACACCCTGGTATCGCTAAAACGGAGGTAAAAATCAAACGCCACTTCTGGTGGCCTTCTTGGAGAAAAGACATAAAGGCCCTCATTACGACCCTGGCGGAAAGTGACTGACCGGACCGCCACAGCGTAACTAGCGTTTCCGCCATTGCACGAAGGAGCAAAGTGCGGCCCATTCCGACCCATCGGGCACGAGCACCACGGCATGGCGGAAGTGCAAAGTCCGCGATGGCGGAAATGACCCCAAAACGGCCCACACCGCCGCCGTACGGCGCCCTAGGTGCAATACCGCCACCCATCTCAGCGGACACCGCAGTGTGCGCCTACCGGAAAGTACGTGACCTGAAATATACGGAAACGGAAGTTAAAACATGGGCCCGGAACGGGAAACATCCCGCCGTACACCCATAAAACCACGAAATCCACACAACCACTATAAACACTACCCTGAGACACACCCCAACCCGTCATCCACCCTAGCGAAACCAAGAAAAATGGGAAAAGTAGCGAAGAAAGCGTGCGACCGCAAGCGGCAGGTCCACTTCTCCCGTGAGGAACTCACCGTGCTAACAGAGACCCTCCAGGAGAATGCCGCCGCCGTCTTCTCCACGCAAATGACCAGGACGGCACTTGCGAACAAGAAGGCCATATGGGCTCTGGTGGCACAGCGGGTAAGTGCGGTGGGGACCGCACCCCGCACCCCACAGCAATGCCGTAAGCGATGGGACGACCTGCGGATACGCGTCCGCAGCATACTCTCTGCCAACCGCAACATTGCCACAGCCACCGGGGGAGGTCCTGAATCACCCATCAAGTTGACCCCCTGGGAAGAAATCTGTGCCTCCACCATCGGAATGGAGAGCATAGAGGGAGTCGGAGGGATGGAGAAAGGAGTGCATACATCCGAAGATTCAGGTAGGTGGCCCTAACAAAACAATGCCAAATCCACAATGTCCAATCATGTGAAGTACCATGCGTCCACATAGTGCAACAGAAACACATGTCCAGGAGAACGTCCACACACATCGGCCTGATAGCGCACGTTAAAACCCACAATAAATACATAAATAATTAAAAACCCCTAATACACGCACTACACGTGCAGCAGGCACACCCTAACTGCAGGCTGCCACACAACTGCACCCTCACTCCACACACAAATGAAACCACCTCCAAGGCCCCGACCCAAATCACCCTCAGGTACCACCCCAATGCATGTGATACAATGCCATTCCAATTCCCACAGACCCATCAATAACCCTCGCCCTCCTTTACTCCACCACAGGGTCCGATCCAAACGACGAGCTCCAGGACACCCCTACCAGCACACCTGCAAAGAGGGCCAAGACCAACGGCCAAAGACCCTCCACCTCAGCTGCACGCATCAAGACACGGCAGCAGCACAAATCAGGTGGCAGCACACAGGAGGGAACATCAACAGGCACCCCAGCAGCCAGCATGCCCACACCACCACCACCACAGGTCCCCCCAACGGATGCCAAAGAAGGCACTGGCTCCGGTGGCAGCAGCACCATAGGTGACACCGCATTGATGGCAGCATGCTCCGACACAGAAGACGGGGATGTCGTAGTCAGATCCATCCATGACCTCTCCCAATCCCCCTGTCTGCCCGATCCCGTACAACCTGAGGATACCACGCAGGGGCACCCACAAGACGACGACCGGCCATCCCCCACAAGCCCTGTGGCAAGGCAACATGAGGACAACAGCCCCTCTGTGACACCCCCGCATATGGCCATGGCCCAGCAGAGGCAACAGTCCCTCGACCAGTTAATCGTGCAACAGCAGCAACTGGCCACGCTCCTCAAGGACCATGCCGATGAATGTGGGGGCACTAAGGCAGACATAGAAACATCAACTGAGACACTTAGGGCAGAAATGGAGAGAGGTACAGAGACACTAAGGGCACAAATGGAGAGTAGCACCGAGAGCCTGAGAGTCCAAATGGAGAGAAGCACCGAGAGCCTGAGGGGGGAACTGCATGCGACGTCCAAAGACGTATGTGCCGAACTAGCCGCAGTGCGCCGTGTGCTCACTGAGCTCTCACAAACCCTTAGGGACATGCATGGACGTGAGCAGGCAGAGACATCATCCGTTGCAAGTTCCGTCCAGGGCAGCCCCCAACGTAGATCTGGGAGGAACCTGCGCTCCACAGGCAGGGGTGCCCCTGATACCCGCAGAGGGGGCTTGCAATAGCGACTGCCCACTGACAATGAGCATCTTTGGACACTGGTGTTCGGGGGGGAGGTAGGAGGGTAGAGGGGGTGTGTTGGGCTCACTTGGGTGGCGGGTCGATAGGGTGTTCAACATGATATCACATATGCCATAAACAGTGCACGATCAACCAATGAGATGTGTGGACATTGATCTTTGTGTACTAGGCCATCATAGGCGTACAGTCCATATTGTGCATGTCCCAGACACACACAGTGCCACGAGTCCCGTGTCCATGTATCAGCCACCAGGCGTGAGTGCTAGAAGCATACATCAATGAGATGCTGACGAATTTCACGGGCCTCCTGTGCCTCGCCGACTCCTTGAGGTGCTGCCACATCCCCACCCTCATCCTGACCATCTTCAGGTGCATGCAGTTCTGCGTCAGGGGGCATGGGCACATTTCTACGTACGCACATGTTGTGGAGCATGACACATGCCATGACCATCTTTGCAACCTTCTCATGGCGGTACAGGAGTGTCCCGCCAGACCTGCTGAGGCAGCGGAAACGACCCTTCAGTAGGCCGAATGCCTGTTCAATGACTACACGGGTACGTGAGTGGGCATGGTTGTAGTCCTCCTCATGCTGGTCCCGTGGGTTCCGGACTGGTGTGAGGAGCCATCTCTTCAGTGGATATCCAGCATCACCTGTATGTGGATGAGAAACGTATGATGTGGCATGCCATTGCTACGTACGCACACCCCCCCCCCTTCCTGCCAGGTCATTGCCGAATCACATAGCCCACATTATCATGCATGTAATGAGACTCACCGAGTAGCCAGGATCTGTTCCCTGCGTGTCGCTCCATGTAGCGTGGTATTGTAGAGTTCCTCAAGACCATAGAATCATGGGTTGATCCAGGGAATCGGGCACAACAATGTGTAATGATCCTGTTGGAGTCACACACCATTTGTACATTCAGGGAATGAAATTGTTTTCGGTTGCGGTACTGGGCCTCCATGGTATGTGGGACGACCAATTCCACATGGGTGCAGTCGATGGCACCAATGCAACCCGGTATGCCGGCAAGTGCATGGAATCCCACTTTTGTGTTCGTAATTTCCTGCTCCGAGCGTGGTAGGGAGATGTAGTCGTCTGCGTGCTGCAGGAGGGCATCGAGCACTTGCAATAGTGTCCGTGAGAACAGTGGCTGAGAAATGCCATGCAACTGTCCGACTGTGTGCTGGTAGGTGCCTGTGGCCAGGAAGTGTAGTACAGACACCACCTTCAGTAGGGGTGGGATGGCGGTTGGGCTATCTATCATGCTGACAAGGTCAGCCTGTGTCATGTCCACAATGGCGGCTATGGTGTCCCGGTCCAGACGGTAGAGGGTGTGGATCTGCTCATCAGTGAGGTTGAACGGATGTGCTCGGAGGCGTGGGATTGCGGGCTGCCTGCGTGGTGGTAGTGGCTGTGCTGGCGGCCCTTGCTGGCCCTGTCTTGGCCTCCTCCTGTGTCTCCACCGTGCGGCCGGTTGTAGTTGGTGTTCGTCTTCTTCTTGGAGTTGGAGTACTTGCAGTGCTATCAGGTCCCCCAGGGCCAACATCGCGAGTCCTGCCGGTAGCATTTCGGTGTGGTTGTGGGAGGAGACTGGCTGTGCAATTTATGTGTTTTCAGGCTGTAAGGCCTCCACCTGTGGTGATTCATTCCACCTGTGCAAACTGCTCTCCCCTTTGGCCGAGCACGTCCCGCGCACAACGCTGCAATTCGGGGAATGGCATCATGCTATTGCAATCATGTATTTGTACCCGATGGCCGTGTGACATTGGTTGACATGTTCATTCTGCTGTGGTCCCATTGTTTCACATACTATCTGTGCAGTCGCGAACAGACTTGTGAAGGGTCAGTGGAACGTAGTACTCGAGTAACGGTGGACCCTCATGCAACACTGTACCGAGTTGCAACGACGGGCGGGGCGTCCCATTTGTGGGTGAAGGCAGTTGCCATTTTCACACACAGCCGCACTCGATGGAATAATTAGTGATTTCAAACGGCCACAGATGCCTCTTCGACGTGATGTTGCAAATGAGGAATTTGAAGGGCGGCGCTTTCGGTTATCAGCTAGCGGCGAGGAGATGCCCACAGGTCTGACTGCAAATATAACGTTCTATTGTTCAATGTCCTTGAGACAGGGGCCATGGCGAGGATGCAATGATTGATATGAATAGTTTGGGATGCGCAATAGCGACGTGGGCGATGAGGCCGGCCGTTCCCAAATACATGTTACTTCACAACACTGGAATTACGGGCTGGGGCACTGTGGATTTTGCATGCTGCATAACGCACAGACTCAATGGATGTTTCTAATGTTATGTGAGTAATTATTCAGGCGTTTTGATCCCGGGATGAGGGAATGATGAATGGATGCATGGGCAGGTGATTTGATACAGAGAATGCCATGTACAGGGCTTCTTGGGATCTATCCGCCTCCCCTACGCTATGTGATGCAGGGCTGCCATAGTGGGACCATCGTCTATCTGGCCTTGTTGAGCCCTCCCTGTCTCGACGTGCCCTCAGACACTTGTGTCCATGCACGTCAACATTCCCATCTGATGGATTCTGTTTTGACAGACGCATGCACAGGTACACTCGTTTGTGATGGTGTTTGCACCTCGATATAGATGGTTATGAGTCGCTAGTGGTTTTGGGGTGGTGATGATCCTTTGGAGTGGGCTAGCATGCATATGGCTGTGGATTTAGTGTGATCATTGAAGTGAGTTGTTCGAATGTAGTTCTGATGGCCATTCTGTTCTTTTTCTTTTCTTTTGGTTGACAGGTATCTCCTCCCCTTTTGCCACTGCCATCTGTATGCCACTCCTGCAGATGGGTTTTACTCCCGACACCTGCTGCTTCGTGTTAATCAGTGGAGCAGCATTACGATCTTATGGGACGATCGCCAATGGGCCACATGCCCTTACGCAGTACTGGTGGCTCGGAGCAACATTTTGGCCTTTCAGCTGGACTAGTGCCTCCCCATTGGGACGGCCCTGCGGTTCTGTGCGCTTCCATGTTGCCTTTTCGTACGTGAATGTGGCTCTGTGTACCATGAGGGAACAGGGCGTCACACAAGTAGTGGCTGGTCATTTCTTGCGGATGCAGCCCACAATGGTGAAAAGTGTTTTGGAGTTCATGGCCTGATGGCTTTATGGGCTTGGTGATTTTGATGTGCATTAAATTTCTATTCTGATTTGGCCCGTGTAGCGTTCTTCTTTGCAAGTGATGTGGCATATGCCTATTTGGGGGGCGATGTATTGTGAGGAGATCTACATTGGGTTCCAGCTTCGGAGTTTAGTTGCGTGGTACTGTACTGGGCGCGTTTGCCTACGAAGCCCGTGAGGTCAGGGATGGGGGCTGCCAATATGACAGTTTGAATGTTGTCATGCTCAGGGGCGGGGGATTGGGTTTTGTGTAACAGATGCCGGTCAGCCAGGTGGACTGGTGGAATGATGTGATTCTCGGAATATTGCTGGTCACAGGTGCCTGTGTTTGCGTGCGTTTCTTGGTGGGGGACTGTGGTCATGTCCATTGGGATGGCTTCTGTATTCGTGCCATCTGTGCCCTGCAGCTCCCATTGGCCCCTCTTGTGTTTCTTTTGTTCGTTGCCATGCATGGGTGACTTGTACATTTCAATGGTTGCATTGTGACTTCATTGCACCTACGGGGAGTTGTACTTTGTGGGCAGGGAGCGGTGTACAGGCACTCAGTGGGGCCGTTTACGGTTGGTTCGCGATGCCGTACTTCTCACCATGGCGGTATGGTACATTCCGCCATGCTTGATGGCGTTAGGTACATGTCCGCTAGGGTCGGAATTGGCGTACCCTTGCACCATGGTGGTTTTTGCGGTTTGCCATGGTGCGCGCGCGCGTACTTGGTGCAGTTAGCGTTGGCGTTCACTACGGTGTCGCTAATGGCTTCGTACTTTGCGGTGACGGGTCATAATCGCACCGAGCGCTATTCGATGGCGGTCTTGCATTTCCGCCATCGTTTTTCGATTTCCGCCAGGGTCGTAATGAGGGCCAAAGTCTTTTGTATTGTCTTGCGGAATTTGCGCCCAAAACAAGGGTCAAAAGAAAAGGCCAGCTGGCCTACTTCAACCCTTGGATATTCCACCGGCACCATGGCACACCTTGTCAATGGATTTTATAACTGACCTGCCTCCTTGTGCTGGTTACAACACTATTCTTGTAATTGTGGATCTATTCTCCAAAATGGCCCACTTTATCCCTTTAAAAGGTTCGCCTTCAGCTTCCACCTTGGCCAAGGAATTTCTGGAGAATATAGTTCGCATACATGGTTTCCCTTCCACATTAGTCTCGGATCGTGGAAGTCAATTTATCTCCCATTTTTGGAAGAAGTGTTGCCAACTAACACAAATAGATATGCGGTTATCCACCAGCCACCACCCCCAGACCGACGGACAAACCGAGAGAACCAATCAGACTCTCGAGCAATATCTTCGGTGCATGTTACAGCAATCCGAGTTAAATTGGAAAGACATCCTTTGGATCGCAGAATATGCATACAACAATTCAGTGCATTCTGGAACCGGACAAACTCCTTTTTATACTTTGTATGGTCACCATCCTCGGACCTCTGACCTAGATCCACCTCTGACCCTGGAAATGCCCGCAGTAAATCATTTGCATTCCACAATAACCCGAGCCTTCAAAGAAGCTGCAACTCATTTACAGCAAGCCAAGAAAAAGTATAAAGAAAACGCTGATTTGCACCGAAGTAAAACTCCTCCTTACCAAGTAGGAGACCAGGTATGGCTAGCAACGAAACATTTACCCCTCAAGGGCCCGCGAACCTTCAATCCCAGATTCATAGGACCTTATCCCATCAAGGCTATAATCAATCCCGTGGCCTTTAAACTGGATTTACCGTCCAACATGCGTATTCATCCAGTTTTTCATGCATCACTTTTGAAGCCAGTACAACCAGGGACCCGACTGTCCAAGCCTCCAGACCCAGTTCAAATTGAAGGGGAATTAGAATTCAAAGTTAAAGACATTTTAGACTCCAAGGTTTTAAAGTCAAAACTCTTCTATCTTTTTGACTGGAAGGGATATGGACCTCAGGAGAGATCGTGGGAGCCTAGTAACCATGTTCACGCACCTCGATTAATACAAAGGTTCCACCGGAGATTTCCGAACAAGCCAAAACCCCCAGAGGGAACAACCTTGGGAGGGGCTTTGAGGGGGGGTACTGTCATGATGCCTACCTCCAAGGAGCCAGGTCCAACCCAGCATTCCCAGAGGCAGGCATCATTCCCCCCAGGGAAGTGCCAGCGGGCCCAAGCTGGGGCCCTTTGGACAAAGTCCTGGCGCCTTAGGCGCCAGGCTCATGTTGGACCCCTGTCCTGGCGCCTTAGGCGCCAGGCTCATAAAGCTAGACATGTGTTCAAGTGTTTTAATGTGCACTTACCTGATGCAGACCATGCTGCTACATCCAGGCCCTCTTGAGGCCTGAATGGAACTACTTTACCTGTGGGACTACTTCCACCTGGGTGTGGTCGGGGAAGGATACATACCTGATCGGTGGAAGGATACATACCTGGAACTTCTTCCAAAGCTATTTAAACCACGCCCGATCAGCAACTCACGCTTCGCGTTGTTCTGCTTCTCGCAGTTGGACGCTCACCGTGTCAGCTCCTGCATCTGGACTTCAGCCACGCCTGTCAGCATCCTGGGTCACCTGCAAAGGGAGATAAGAGAGAATTGGAGAGAAAGAAGACCTTACCTGCTAACGCTGTATTCCGGAGACATCACACCGACGATCCTGAAAGGGAAGACATCATTTTTAAAAGCATTTCGCTTCGATCGCTGCAGCGCAGCATTTCACTCACCTTTCCTGGCACATCCATCTTCAGCAGCGATCATCCGGATCCGCAGCCACTTCCCAGAGCGTGGAGAGAGAAAGACAAGAACACAAGGTGAGAGAAGGAAGGGAATAGGAAAAGCTCAGTTTCCTTCTAAGACTTACCTGTTGGGTCATTCCCATTTCATTTCGGGTCCTGCCGCTTCCTGGCATTCCGGACCCCGGCCCCTATGGGGAAAAAAGACAAAGACATTGAATGAGCGAATGCAAAGACATTACCCGAACGCTCATCCAGAACTTACCTGTCATTTATTGGAACTGCACGTTTCACTTCGGGTCGGCGCCATATCTCCGGCATTCCGAACCCCGGCCCCTAAGGGGAAAAAGACATAAGCGTTAGCGCTTGCTGCAATAACACAATGAACATTATTATTAAGCTCGAACTTTGAACTTGCAACAGAACTCTTACAGCGCCTTACCTGAATAGTCAAGCTTATTTGAACTTCCATTAAACCTCAATCCAGTGAAGTAACTGGGTTTCAACGCGCCCCTGCATCAGAAGCAGGATGGAGAACTCATCCTTCCAGACCCTAAGGTGAGACTTCACGGGGAATCATGGAAGGGTATCGTGGAGGGTTGGAAGGGAGTGGAAGGCTTGAGCATTATTCCGTTAGTAGGTAATACTCCCTTTTCGCGCACAGGGGAATATTCCTGCGAGCCAGAGAAGCCAGAGTAGAGGGGCCCTACCTGTCCATCTTCAGAGTCCTGCGCTTCACCATTGAAGAAGCATCAGCACTCGAAGCCAGACCTGCGCCTCTGTGGGAATCAGGTGAGCGTGACAGTCTGTTCACATTTACCGCAACACGGGGATAAGGGGCTAGGTTGGTATATTCATCCTTTACCGTTGACAACTGCTTGCTATGCTTCTCTTAGAGCACTGTTCTTTGGCCGATGGAATGATAGCGTCTCAGGGAACTTTGATGGCACCAATTTGAATAGTTTTGAGAAACGTGTTTTGACTCCCCTGGGATGCTCTCTTTTTGCAAATAGGAGTAAACCGAATGTTGCTTCTATTAGGCCTTCAGATAGACTGTCTCGTCCCTTTCAATCTTTGATTTCCTTTAAAATGGCTCCGATAGGCAATAAGGATGCCATGCCTCCTTCTTACACTGTTAACCATAGCCCCGATTCAGCTTCTTTCTGCATACAGAGGAATGCCACTCGGTCAATGGGAGTTTTTAAAGGTTGTGCCAACGTTGCAAATTTGACTGGGGAAGACAGACCTTTGTATGTAGGCGAACCTGTCTATTTTGTTTGCGGTAATGTAGCGTTTCCATGGTTGCCCAGGGATTGGCAGGGAACCTCTTATTTAGGGATCCTGTTACCTGGGGTGTTCATAGCAAGTAATATAGAAATTTCAAAAGCTCGTCCACGACGGGACAAGAATGGTGACACCCCAGCACAAGTCTTGGGAGACATAGCGAAATCAATTGTGCCATTTTGGAGCACATAGCGAATTCAGAGGATATCAGGAGACTAGCGAGAGTATTGGAGAGAACCATCAACCGGACCACGAATATACTCTACAATATGACATTAGAGCAGAAAGCAATAAGATTAGTAGCACTTCAAAATCGTATGGCATTAGATGTCATTTTAGCTGAGCATGGTGGAGTATGCAAATTAGTGGGGTCCGCTTGCTGTGTTTTCGCACCGGATTCCTCCCCAACTATCTTCAAGGCAATACAGAATCTGCACGTCCTTAGTTCCGAAGTGCATGTTCCCCAGGGAAATTGGGATCTCGGCGCTTGGTTCTGGGACTTCTTGTGATCTTGGGGTTGGAAGGTACTTTCGTTCTTATTAACTATTTTAGGAATTCTGTTGTTCCTTTGTTGCTGTATTCAGTGTCTGCCTGGTATGTGTTCGATGCTAGGGGGATGTTGTGCACAAGCAATAGATTTGATTGGTCATAAGGTGTATGCCTCAAATAAGACTTCCAAAGAATATGTGTTAAAAGATATATTAGTAAAAGACTTAATGGCAATAGATATTTCAGATAGTGATTTAGGGTACATGGATACTGATGCATGGAATTATTCGCAAGGAGACCCAAAGGAGTTTTTAGCACTTGGCATAGGCCAAAAGGAAGGTTTGTCGGAATAGAAATTATATCGTGCCTCCCATTGTGGAAAATATATTTAATATTGGCCTACGCTAAGCTGCTCGAAAGTCGCTTGCGAGAAAATCTGCATTGCAAGGTCCTGACCTTTAATCCATGTAGGTCGCCATTTTAGGTCAAACCGCCATTTTAGGATTTGTGTGGAAAAGTCACCCTGTGAGCTAAAATTGTGGACAATGTCATTGCAAAATACAACATGGCCGTCTTGACCTCTGTACATCGCTAATGTGTAAATTGCCTGCAGGCTACTTGTTGAGGTCATGAACTGAGACCTCGTCCTACGTTGACCTATGTGTAAAAGGATTACTCGCGCAATGAAACCAATCCACGAGTATATATTATGATAATGTATTTACATATTGAACAAAGAACATCTGTTTTACTACATTGTATTTATGTTTAAGAAGACCTGCAATGCGAAACTTTAGAATAACAGTTAATGCATACGCTTATTGTTACATGTAATAAAAACAAACCAGTTAGATGCGGTTATTTGGGATTCGGCAACAAACCCTAGAATTGGTGATGTATAAAGTGAACATTAACCCGAAGTAGGGCTGGACATAGTGCCCACAAAATGTATAAAAGGCGAATGCATTCTAATGTACAGAGTCTCTCACTGAACACACTGAACCACGCTGGAGTTCGTTGTGTTGTACTGAGGGCCGATAGCTATCTGACTTTGCACTGTTTTTGTAATTGAATTCAGTAGAGAATAAAGTACTTTGTATGTTCCTTTGTAACCCGTGTTCGGTGTATTTCCTTTTGGAGTACTCAGCCTCAATATTTTGTTTCTGTTTTCACATTATGATATTGTCAAAAGAGAAATCATATCGTGCCTCCTAATGCAATAAATATATGAATATTGGCCTTCGCCAAGCTGCTTGAAAGTCTCTTGGAAAAGAATCTGTGTTGCAAGGTCCTGACCTTAAATCAATGTAAGCTGCCATTTTAGGTCAATCCGCCATTTTAGGATTCGCTTTGTAAAAGTCACCATGTGAGTTAAAATGGTGGACGATGTCATTCCAGAATACAACATGACCGTCTTGACCTCTGTACATAGCTAATATGTAACTTGCCTGCAGGTCACTTGTTGAGGTCGTGAACTGAGACCTCGTCCTACGTTGACCTATGTGTAAAAGGATTACTCGCGCAATGAAACCAATCCACGAGTATATATTATGATAATGTATTTACATATTGAACAAAGAACATCTGTTTTACTACATTGTATTTATGTTTAAGAAGACCTGCAATGCGAAACTTTAGAATAACAGTTAATGCATACGCTTATTGTTACATGTAATAAAAACAAACCAGTTAGATGCGGTTATTTGGGATTCGGCAACAAACCCTAGAATTGGTGATGTATAAAGTGAACATTAACCCGAAGTAGGGCTGGACATAGTGCCCACAAAATGTATAAAAGGCGAATGCATTCTAATGTACAGAGTCTCTCACTGAACACACTGAACCACGCTGGAGTTCGTTGTGTTGTACTGAGGGCCGATAGCTATCTGACTTTGCACTGTTTTTGTAATTGAATTCAGTAGAGAATAAAGTACTTTGTATGTTCCTTTGTAACCCGTGTTCGGTGTATTTCCTTTTGGAGTACTCAGCCTCAATATTTTGTTTCTGTTTTCACATTATGATATTGTCAAAAGAGAAATCATATCGTGCCTCCTAATGCAATAAATATATGAATATTGGCCTTCGCCAAGCTGCTTGAAAGTCTCTTGGAAAAGAATCTGTGTTGCAAGGTCCTGACCTTAAATCAATGTAAGCTGCCATTTTAGGTCAATCCGCCATTTTAGGATTCGCTTTGTAAAAGTCACCATGTGAGTTAAAATGGTGGACGATGTCATTCCAGAATACAACATGACCGTCTTGACCTCTGTACATAGCTAATATGTAACTTGCCTGCAGGTCACTTGTTGAGGTCGTGAACTGAGACCTTGTCCTTCGTTGACCTGTGTGTAGAAGGATTACTCGTGCAATGAAACTAATCCACAAGCATATGTTGAAACAATGTATTCAAATACTGAACGTAGAACATCTGTTTAACTACATTGTATTAATGTTTGAGAAGGCCTGCATGGAAAATCTTAGAATACACAGTTATTGCATAGGCTAGTTGATACATGTATTAAAGGCAAACCAGTTATATGCGGTTGTTTGAGATTTGGCACGAACCCTAGATCGGTGATGTATTAAATGGAATATTAACCCGAAGTAGGGCTGGACATCGTGCCCACCAAGTGTATAAAAAGCGAATGCATTCTAATGTACAACGTCTCTCACTGAACACACTGAACCACGCTGCTGTTTGTTGTGTTGTACTGAGGGCCGATAGCTATCTGATTTTGCTCTGTTTTTGTAACTGGATTCAGTATAAAATAAAGTACTTTCTATGTTCCTTTGTAACCCGTGTTCTGTGTATTTCCTTTTGGGGTACTCAGCCTCGATATTTTGATTTTGTTTTCACAGTTGGTGCCCGAATAGGGACCCTCAAGATTGATGCCAGATTGTTGAAGGTTGGTGCACGCTATCGGACCGGGATCGGACGGTGTGACATAAGGGGCCCCACTGAACGAGACGTGACACCTCAGCAGCAGCTCCACGACCCTATCCTTGGACGATAAGCGTGTGGTCCGAGATGGCATCTTGACGAGGGTCCACTTATTGAGGCGGGCAGATTTGTCGAAATCACCATACACGAGGTAAGATTAATTAGGTAAAATTCTTTGAAATCCGATCCAACCTCCTTAGGTTTGGTCAGGTGAGTCGTGACCTGATTCTTAATTTAATCCTGCCAATTTGAATTTTGATGCATTGTATTTGCAGACACAATTATTGACCAGGTAACACCAAGAATCTGAGATATGCCTGGGAAATTGTCTAGCTGCTTTAGGGCATTATTCCGCAGTGATAGACAATCTTTGGAATTTAGCCGTCCGGCACCACAGAAGGGGTCGCCGGCATGTACTATGTACTGTAAGCATGGCATTGGAAGTATAGTATTTAATGACATTTGGCACAGACAAACCAGACATGCCTCTGAACTTCAGTGGCCAATCAATGGTAGTTTTGAAATCCATCGTATTGAGTATTTAGAGTCAATTCTATTAAAGGAAAAGGCTAGACCTGCAGCATTTGATGTTTTGCAGAATTGGAAAAAAGAAGCGTTGCAACAACTTAAAAGTAGAGAGAAACATGCGCGCAGTCATAAAACGAACGCTGCAAAAGCGTTGTTATATGATCAGGACAAACAGTCTGAGGCAACTAAAAATATGGATAGGGCTTTCTCACTCGGTATTCAGAAAATCTATCCTTCTAAAGATCTTCATGTTTCTGATGAGTTTATTGACACATTTTTAAATGAACGAAGGCCTGGTGCTTCTGCGCCACTTCCGTATGTTCCTCTTCCTGCTGCTTTGCCTCTTCCTCCTGTTTTTCCTGCTCCACCTGTTGTAGTTCCTGTTGTTCTTGTTCGTCCTAATGTTCCCCTTCCTCCAGCTCCCCCACCTCTTTTTATCACACCTGTTACAGTACCTCCATCGAATTTGCCTTCTCCCTCTATTCTAAGTGGTCCTGTGCCGCTTGTAATAGATCGAGGTGCAGGGTCAAAGGTTGTCACTCGCAATACTGTACCACCGGAGAAGAAACGTGAGTTAATTGCATGGGCTAAGCATTGTATGGAGAAGGATGATCAAGCTGGCGTTTTTGCCACACTTTGTAATATGGATAATTTTCCTGAGAAAAATGTTTTTATTGAAGGTTTAGGGATTCAGTTATGTATAATATGGGGAAGATTAAATTATGCGGATCTCCCGCAAGGGTTAAGGGATCTAAATACTCTACCGTTTTCTAGAGACACTGTGGAGAAGGTAAATGAGCATGTCGAGAGGTTATTTTGGTATAGAAAGGAGTTAGAAAAGTTACAGAATGAGGATGACGGGGAGGAAAATATGTATGTACAGAAACGGTTCCTTCCTTGTCGTAAATCGATATCTGAGGAAACACAAATTTGTACGAAAGATGCACTTAGATGGATTTCGGATATGTCGATAACTCCTGTTGAAGTATATGACACCTATAGTCAATAGAGTACCTGCAGGATGAGTGTGTAAAAAGGAAGATTAGTTGTCCCACAGAGTTATTGAGTATTTACAAGAGAGCTTTTTCACTTGACACTTCTTCGACTGCTTTAGTGCTCGACTTGGCTCTGTTGCTTAGTAAGCGTTCGGAGTTGCCTACATCTCTGTTGCTTATGAGAGAGGTCCCTCCAACATTTGTCCCGAAGGTTGAGGTTGCGGCCAATGTTGCTCAAGGTATAGTCGCTGTGGACATTCCCGCACATTATGTATCACAGTTTGTTCACATCCCGTTTTCACGACAGGAAGTGAACACTATTCTATTAGACAATCCATTCCCGACATTAGGAACAATCCGACAGGGTTCTATAAAGAGATAGAGTCCGTTTTGCAGTCCTCAGTGTTCACCCTAGGCGACATTGATTTGTTGTTTCCTGTACTCCTGCCCGTAGATTTATGGAAAAAAGTTAGAACTATTGACAACGTACCCGGGTTGGGAGATACATGGGTAAATATAACTAGACTCGATGGAGAAAGGCCAGCTGGTGAAAGACCGCCTCAGGTGATACTAACTTTGCCTGATAGAATTATTGCACAATTAAAAACTATAATTCCAGAAAAAAGAATTATATGGGACAAACTTACGGCCTGTGTCCAAGGAAAGTCTGAGGGTGCTACCAAGTTCTTTAATCGGTTTGAACAGGTATTCTCGGATTTCAGTGGACAAGACTTAGGCACAGAGTCTGGGAAAAGATTATTTGTGGACACATTTGTGCGTGGATTACTGCCTGACATCCAGTCACAAATTATGTCTTCTGAGAGCGCTTGGCAGGCGAAATCACAATCAGAAGTACTGCACATGGATCAGTACTACGAGAACCGTGTCAATAATGAAAAAGATAGGGTTGAAAAACAAAAAGGCAATTTGAAAACTAAAGTGCTATTGGAGCAAATTGTTAGAGGCCCCAGAGGGGGTAGGTCACAGGTTAGAGGTCAGTATGTCCTGCAGGGGAATGTGCCCTTGGGTCCTGTGAACATTAACCAGTGCGCTTATTGTCGTCGAGAGGGTCATTGGCGAGCACAATACCCTGTCCTTCAACAAAGGTCAAATAATACATTTGGAAATATGGGTAGGCGATCCAGAGGTCGCCCTGGTGTAGGGGGCCCTGTAGAGGTCAGTTTACACAGGACCCTCAGCAACCTTTCTCGCAGGACAATCAGACTCCGAGTGTGGATACCAGGAACATATTTGATCATCCTTCCGCTGTATACTTATCTGAAGAGCTTCCTTTTGATGATATTCTGTTTCGTTAGGATTGCCCGAAGCAGGGTTTGGAACCTACACCTATTCCCGTCAATCAGAAAAGTCCCTACGTTGAAATGGTGGTGGGAAATAGGAAACATCAGTTTTTGATAGACACTGGAGCACAGAAGTGTTCCATCGATCATTCACGGGTTCCAAACATTCCACTGTCAGGGCAAACCAATGTTTCTGTAGGGTTTTCTGGTACACCAGTTGTTTGTCCGGTTTCTTTGCCGGTACCTATTTCTTTGGGTCCCTTTACGGACCATTGTATTATTTCTGTTGACTTCGGATTGCGGAGAGAACTTGCTGGGGTTGAATCTGTTAAAAGAATTAAATGCAGTGATTTATTGTTCTTCTGATGGAGTACGCTTGGCGATTTCACCACAGCAATTTTCTGTCTCGCAATTCTTAACTAGACCTTTGCCTCCAGAATTCATTAATGTACCAGAGAGCTTGTGGGCTGTCGACGACAATGATGTCAGTGTTTTATAGATTGAACCTGTCACGATAGTTTTGAAACATGGAATTGAGCTGCCATGCATTCCTCAGTATAAGATTTCAGTTGAGGGTGAGCAAGCTTTGAAATGCATTGTTTCCGATTTTGTGCATCGTGGGGTGATTGAAGAAATTTCAGGGAGTTTGTGTAACAGTCCAATTTTACCCGTGTACAAGAAAGGCGATAATGCAATTCCATTCCGTTTCATAATTGATTTACGTGCCATTAATAAAGTCGTGGCTCCACAATTTCCAATTGTGCCTGATGTAACGACAATCCTAACCATGATTCCAGCTACAGCTACTTACTTTAGTGTTGTGGACCTGAAGAATGCTTTCTTTAGTATTCCTAGACACAAGGATAGTAGATATTTGTTCGTGTTCAACTTAGGGGGACGCTCGTTCACATTTACTCGTGCACCTCAAGGGTACACAGAGAGTCCTAGCATTTATAGTAGGGCTTTGAAAGAACAACTTGATACCCTTGAATTGCCCTCTACCTCTACTTTGCTTCAGTACGTTGATGATTTGCTTCTAGCTGCTGACTCTGAGAGTGCCTGTAAGGAGGGCACTGTGTTATTACTTATTCATCTAGCTAAGCATGGTCACAAAGCTTTGCTTAAAACATTTCAATATTGTTGTCAGGAGGTCACCTATTTAGGCTATCTCCTGTCAAAGGAGGGAAGAAGATTGACACCTGAAAGAATAAAACACATTTCTGGCATGTCTGTCCCAAATACATAGAAGGAAGTTAGAGCCTTGATAGGTATGGCTTCTTACTGTAGGTTGTGGATCCCAAATTTTTCACTAGTGATCAAACCGATGTTGGCTTTGACAAAGAAGGGCATTTCTTCGCCATTGCCATGGAACGCGGTACACCAGCAATCATTTGACATGCTTAAGACTGCATTATGCTCTGCACCAGGTTTGGGCACACCAAACTATGAAAAGGCCTTTGTGTTGTTTGTGCATGAATGTGATGGATGTGCTTTGGCTATATTAACGCAGGAACATGGACGGAAGAATAGGCAATGTGGTTACTTTTCTTCCGCCCTTGATCCTGTAGCATGCGCTTTGCCAAGATGTTTGCGAGCTGTCGCTGCTGCTGCGTCTGTAAAACAGAGTGAGGGAATGGTCCTAGGCCATGATCTAACCCTGATGGTGCCTCACTCTGTAGATGTTCTACTGAACCGAACTCAAACGCAACACCTCACTTCTGCACGGCTGACAAGATATGAATTGATCTTGTTTGCTCCTCATATTCAAATTAAGAGGTGTTGTGTTCTTAATCCGGCTGAACTCCTACCTTTCCCGCAAGATACTACTTGCTGCAATGAAGTGCCACATGATTGTTTGTATACGACCGAATAAGAGACAAAGGGTAGAATTGATATGAAAGATACTCCCTTGGTTAATCCGCAAGGAGAGCCGTTTTGTGAGGCTCCTGCTTCAAACTTCCAGATGGTACATCCACAGCTGCTTACGCGATCACTACATTGAGCACGGTTGTGGAAACTAAGAGAATCACGCATAATTCTGCGCAGGCCGCAGAGATTATAGCATTGACCCAAGCTTGTGAACTTTCCGAAGGGGTTGCAGTAAATATATATACTGATAGTCAGTATGCCTTTGGGGTGGTTCACAACTTTGGGAGACTTTGGTCAGAGAGAGGGTTCCTAACTTCGCATGGCACCAAAATTCAACATGGCTCCCTAATAGTAAAACTACTCTCAGCGCTTGCGCTCCCTACTCAGTTAGCAGTTATGAAATGTGCAGCACATCGAAAGATTACAGATGATATAGGGAAAGGGAATGCTTTCACTGGTCAGATAGGTAGGCAAACTGCTACCGATCTCCTTACGGAGATGTATGTTTCAAGGCACTCTGTAGATGCTTATGCAATGGATGAGGGTGTTGGGTCTGTACGGGATATCCAAGCTGATGCCACGTTAGAAGAATCCAAAAGGTGGGCTGAAGGCTTGGGGAAACTTGACAATGACGGCTGTTGGGTGGACATAGTAGAAGGGAAATGGCTACTCCCTGACGCATATGTAATGATGATGGTCATCATGGCCCATGGTCCTACGCATGTATGTGCCCAGAAGATGACAAAAATGTTAGAGAAAGTTTGGGTAAATGACACATTTTCAAAAATTGCCCAGCGCTACGTCCAGGAATGCATGTTTTGCCTACAACACACCATGGCAAAGGGGACAGTAACTCCAAGGCGTAGTTTTGGGCAACCCTCTGTCCCCTTTGAAGTGATCCACTTTGACTTTATTGAAATGTAACGATGCGATAATAAGAAATATTTACTTGTGGTTATCTGTGCTTTTAGTAAATGGGTTGAGGATTTCCCTATTAAAGATGCTACAGCTATGACTACTGCAAAAATCATGGTAAAGGAATACTTCCCACGGTTCGGTTTGCCAAGATTTATCTGGTCAGACAATGGTCCACATTTTGTCACTGCTGTAATTCTGCAGATATGTACGTCATTACAAATTGACAAAAGGTTCCATTCAGCCAGACATGCTCAGAGTGCCGGACTAGTAGAAAGACACAACGGTATCATCAAGAACAAGCTCGCTAAGACATGTGCCGGCACCAGAAAATGGCTGGACGCCTTACCGATCGTGTTGTTATCCATGCACACAACCTCTCAAACTAAGACTGGGCTTTCTCCATTTGAGGTGGTAATGGGGAGACCTGCTAATATTTGGAACCTTCCTAAATGTAACTCATTAAGAAATGTTGAAAATGTATTACTTTCAGATTATTGTAGCCAGTTGACCAAAAACCTGTATTTGATTTATCATCATGTACGAGAAGCTTAACCTGTGCTATACGAGGGCCCGGGCCACAGCATACGGCCTGGAAGCTGGGTGCTCATCAAATCTTTCGAGCGCTCCTCTTGCCTCGCGCCTCGCTGGCGTGGGCCATTCCAAATCCTGTTGGTCACCCAGACAGTGGTGCGGGTCGCTGGGAGAAAGATCTAGATCCACGCGTCCCACGTCAAGAAACTTCCTCACCCTGTGCCACACGTTACAGAAGAAACAGAACCCCTCGCTGACACTGCAACCAATGATCCCAAAGCAGTAAGTAGCACTGAGAGTGTGTCGGAGAATCTCTCTGAGCCCGTGAGGCTTGGGGAAGCTGCCATTTTGTCTCCACAGTCTCTAAAAATGTTGCATCCGGAAACTGCTATTTCGAATTCAGCACCTTCACTTGCTTCCGACACGTTGCCTCCAGCAGGAAGTGACGACATATTGTTTCCGGATCATTCAGTACCGGGAATAGTAAGGTACAATCTACGTGCACAAAAATAGACTTACGGCACGGTTTTGCTCTGCATTTGATAGACTTACGGCACGGTTTTGCTGTGCATTTGATAGACTTATGGCACGGTTCGGCTGTGCATTTGAAGAAGAAAAGGATCATCGGGGGCTTGTTTTTGCCCAAATTTGAGAAAGGGGATTCTGTTGGCTAGGGTTGTGGAAGGACTAAGAAGTTGCTCGACCGGGAGGTCGCCAGCAACGAACTTTGGGGTATCCATTTGAAGACTACAATGCCTGCTACCGCTACCGCTCGTATGGGACTTGTAAATAAGGGGGTGACCAACCGGGACAATGGCCAAAATACCTGGGCCCCAAAAATGTATTGCTGTATTTTTATAATGATATTTGTTTTTTTAATAGTCGCTGCCTTAGGATTGTGGTACCTTGAGGAAACTCATTCTTTAGAACTTTTGTTGCCTACTGAAAGTGCACCTATTGTTCCTACTCCCGTTGTACATTTGCATACTCTATCCCTTAGGGATTCTCAGCACAGACAAAAGTACCACAATAATACTCTACTACTTATCATGAATGCTACGCATGCCATTTTTAATAAATCTAACTGTTGGGTCTGCTCACATTTACCGCAACACGGGGATAAGGGGCTAGGTTGGTATATTCATCCTTTACCGTTGACAACTGCTTGCTACGCTTCTCTTAGAGCACTGTTCTTTGGCCGGTGGAATGATAGCATCTCAGGGAACTTTGATGGCACCAATTTGAATAGTTTTGAGAAACATGTTTTGACTCCACTGGGATGCTCACTTTTCGCAAACAGGAGTAAACCGAATGTTGGTTCTATTAGGCCTTCTGATAAACTGTCTCGTCCTTTCCAATCTTTGATTTCCTTTAAGATGGCTCCGATAGGCAATAAGGATGCCATGCCTCCTTCTTACACTGTTAACCATAGCCCCGATTCAGTTTCTTTTTGCATACAGAGGAATGGAACTCAGTCGATGGGAAATTTTCTAGGTTGTGCCAACATTGCAAATTTGACTGGGGAAAACAGACCTTTGTATGTAGGCGAACCTGTCTACTTTGTCTGCAGTAATGTAGCATTCCCATGGTTGCCCAGGGATTAGCAGGGAATCTGTTATTTAGGGACCCTGTTACCTGGGGTGTTTATAGCTGGTACAAGGGAAGTTTCGAAGGCTCGTCCCACGGCAGGACGAGAATGGAGACACCCCAGCACAAATCTTTGGAGATATAGCTAAATCAGTTGTGCCATTTTGGGGGCAGATAACAAATTCAGAAGATATCAGAAAACTAGCGAGAGTACTGGAGAGAACCATCAACCGGACCACGGACATACTCTATAATATGACGTTAGAACAAAAGCCGATAAGATTAGTAGCACTTCAAAACCGAATGGCATTAGATGTCATTCTGGCTGAGCGTGGTGGAGTGTGTAAATTAGTGGGGTCCGCTTGCTGTGTTTTCGCACCAGATTCCTCCCCAACTATCTTCAAGGCAATGCAGAATCTGCATGTCCTTAGTTCAGAAGTGCATGTTCCCCAGGGAAACTGGGATCTAAGCGCTTGGTTCTGGGACTTCTTGCGATCTTGGGGTTGTTAGGTACTTTTGGTCTTGCTAATTATTTTGGGAATCCTGTTGTTTCTTTGTTGCTGTATTCAGTGCCTGCCTGGTATGTGTTAGATGCTAGGGGGATGTTGCACACAAGCGATAGGTTCGATGGGACATAAAGTGTATGCCCCGGATAAAACTTCCAAAGAATATGCGTTGAAAGATATTTTAGCAAATGACTTAATGGCAATAGATATTTCCGATAGTGATTCAGGGTGCATGGACGATGATGCATGGAGTTATTTGCAAGGAGATCCAAAGTAGTTTTTAGCACTTGGCATAGGCCAAAAGGAGGGTTTGTCAAAAGAGAAATCATATCGTGCCTCCTATTGCAATAAATATATGAATATTGGCCTGTGCCAAGCTGCTCGAAAGTCGCTTGCAAAAGAATCCGTGTTGCAAGGTCCTGACCTTAAATCAATGTAAGCCGCCATTTTAGGTCAATCCGACATTTTAGGATTCGCTTTGTAAAAGTCACCCTGTGAGTTAAAATGGTGGACGATGTCATTCCAGAATACAACATGGCCGTCTTGACCTCTGTACATAGCTAATATGTAACTTACCTGCAGGCCACTTGTTGAGGTCGTGAACTGAGACCTTGTCCTTCGTTGACCTGTGTGTAGAAGGATTACTTGTGCAATGAAACTAATCAACGAGCATATGTTGAAGCAATGTATTCAAATACTGAATGTAGAACATCTGTTTAACTACATTGTATTAATGTTTGAGAAGGCCTGCATGGAAAATCTTAGAATACACAGTTATTGCATAGGCTTGTTGATACATGTATTAAAGGCAAACCAGTTATATGTGGTTGTTCGAGATTTGGCACGAACCCTAGATCAGTGATGTATTAAATGGAATATTAACCCAAAGTAGGGCTGGACATCGTGCCCACCAAGTGTATAAAAATCGAATGCATTCTAATGTACAACGTCTCTCAATGAACACACTGAACCACGCTGGAGTTCGTTGTGTTGTACTGAGGGCCGATAGCTATCTGAATTTGCTCTGTTTTTGTAACTGGATTCAGTATAACATAAAGTACTTTGTATGTTCCTTTGTAACCCGTGTTCGGTGTATTTCCTTTTGGGGTACTCAGCCTCGATATTTTGATTTTGTTTTCACAATATCACTGTATTATGACGTGTCATACAAGAATGGATGATCATATATAGCAGTGTGTCAAGGCCCATGTTGCCATGGGAAGTGTATGAAGCCAAATTCCCTCTTTATGTGGATCCGCCCTGTTATTTCAACAGGACTACAGAGCAAAATCACATTCTGGGGGGACATGGGTGGATAGGCGGGTATAGTGATAGGGGATAGCCAGGATAAAAGGGGAGAGGGAGAATATTTCACCAGTGAACATGTATTTTTCTAGTCTATGGCATCCACAGTCTTCAATGATTTTGGCACTTACCCCATTTTCTTCTGATTCGACAAGTTACCTTCAGTGTTGTGTTGTTTGCAGTTGTTTCATAGACTTCATTACTCCAGCACAAAACAGCCAGACGTCTCTGATTTTTGTCTCCTTCAGAACCTAGAGCTAAGTTTAAAATGGGTTTGATTAGTGCATTGGCAAATACTGCTACCTGATCATCTTCCTATATCTCTTCAAAGTGCTTGCATAACTCAAGAGGAAAAAACATTTTAAGTTCTTGTTTCTATACATTACTACCATCACACTCTCACACTTTCAAAACAAGTATAATTCTTTGCCCTATTTCTCCCCCCTGCCTTCCTTCTCTCCATCTGCCCTTCCTTTCCCCACATCTGCTCATCTCTGCACACCACTGCTTTCCTTCTCCTTCTCCTCCTGCACTCTTTGCTCCCTCTTCTGATTACCTCTGTTCCCCATGCCTCCCTCTTCGCCCCTCCTACTCCTTGTCCCCGCCTCACCCTTCCTTGGCCCCCAATCTCTTCCCCCAGTGTCCACTCTTACTACCTCTGCCGTACTTCAGCCCCTCACTCTTTGCTCCCTCTTCTCCTTTCCTCTCCCTCCTACCCGGTGCTGATGTATTCCACAGCAAATAGCTCTGGTGGTAATGGTTTCATGAGTCCTTTGTTCTGTTTTATGAAATGAGGCTCCTGCTTTGCACAAGGTCTGCATGTCCGCATGTGGTAGCTGTTGATGGGGTGTAAGCACACTGGAATCGGGTGCCGACAGGACCACAGTGGAGTGTTTGTGTGATTAGCCACTGCACAGAGGAAGCCTCGGCCCTGGACGGCTGCTCCACACGAACTTGAGGCCTGGAAGTTTGCACCAGGCTCCAAAGCGCTTATGGGTCCCCTGTTTTAGAGGGTCGAATCCAGAGCCCCCTCACCCCCCTGAGCTCACCAATGGCCAGGGCTGTCGACCTCTCGCAAACCAAACCAAGTTGCCCACTTCCCAGGCCTTTGAGTACCCCCATAATACAAGCAATAACTAGAACTCTCCTTACACCCACTGTGAGAATAAACGCCCGTGGCCTTTATGAATCACAGTAGGCTGTAGAAAGGACTCCCATTTTACCAATTGAAAATGATCATATCGGCATGCTCAAGGCCACTGTCTAAGCATGGATTACTTCAACTATGCTGCATTTCCGAGCAACAGGGCTCAGTGACAGCCTGGTGGGGTGGGGTAGCAGTAGTTGTTGGGGGGGGGGGCAAGGGAAGCAGGATTTCAATTAAATGTGCAATTTGTTGTCTAAATACATGCGATCATCCGTCAATAACGGGTGACGATTCATTTTTGGACACAACATGCCCGAGTTTCCAGACACAGGCACCCGGTCCCGCAGTGCCTCGGAAAAGGGAATTCCCAGCTCATAAGCCAGGCCGCAGCTCACACGACGACCGACCGGCACCCGTCCCACCCAGCCAGCAAACTCACGCCCGAGTCCCGACCACACTAACATACAGACTTACGAGGTGGTCTTTGTAGAGACTGAAGAGAATGATTCCACCTTAGCTTCGGGCCCCCGGTATAGAAAGTGTCATGTGTTGCAGACGATGGAATGCCCTGTGGGGAAGGTAGTTCTACAAGCACAGGCGGTATCTGCTCCCCCGAAGGCTCCACTGTGGGATCAAATTTAGTTGCCATTCCGGCCTTCTTTGGCATTATTACAGAGGACACTGATTGATCCAGAGGCAACAGGGAAACCATACCCAATACTGACCCAAGTCCGAATTTAAAATCAGGGAGGAACCTAATATACTTTCACCAACAGGGTGCTAAGACGCCGGCATTAACAACTATAGCAGGCAATTACAGTAACAACGAGGTGGAGGTATGCCATTGTACATCAACGGCAAGAACAGTGGCAAGACCAATCCAAAATTATAATTACTAAACAGTTGAGACTGAGGAGGGTAATACATCATAATTAGCTAAGTATTTGAACCAACTGAGCGCACCAATCGCGGAGCTAACCTATGAGATGCGAACAATGCAGGACGCAAGGCATAGGGAAATGGAAGCTCTTGCCAAATGCTTGGACATCATATTTGACCTGTCTAAGCTGCCAGACACAGATATTCAAACCATGAACCCAGCAGTAACTTTTTCTGATGCAGCTCCACAGACATTGCGCCTTGACAATGCTGGAACTATGGAACAAGAAATAGCACAAAATAAGAAGCTTAAAGAAACAGCTGCAACTAGCCCTGTGGAAGTTGGCTGTAACGATGTGCACAGCCTGCCATTGGGGTGAAAGACATTAGAAAGTGCACAGTTACACAGGCCTCATCTGATAGCTGCAAGGAGGCAGAATTAGATGACATTCTTTCCCCCGCAAGCTGCAGAGGCCAGGAAGCCGAGGTGATGGCACACGGATTGCCTACATGGCATCCTGAAATGTCATGCCGCAAACAACTGACAATGATAAAATTGTGGGTGCAAAACTGTGCCTTGACCCTCTAGAGGAATGCAGGAAATAAAATATGAAAAAATTACTGACGTGGTGATTCAGGTCTAATGTGTCCAGGCTCTCCCTCCTTCACAACTGGTTGGGTATGTCTACATCTGCAGGTGGGACAGAAAAACTGAGTGAAAAAGATAGCTGCCCCTTTTTTTTTTTTTTTAATTTGTTTTAACCGTTTAGGTTTTTACAAAATCTTCACACATGAAGACATTCAGTCTTTTATCTTTCGTCTTCCTGCTTCCTTCTTGGGACACCACTGAATCTGTCAATCAATAATTGAGTCTCGGCTTAGGCTTCGACAATTTCTAGGATGCTAGAGTCCCCACTGTGTGATGGAATAGCAGACGCCCTTCTTAGGGCTTCAATAAGAAATTTCGCCGTCATCCTAGACCATCTTGCCGAGTCTCCCGCAATTAGACGGAACCAGCGCGTTTCATCGTCTAAGATGATTTCATTAGAAGCCAGTGGTGTCAGGTAAGAGTGTCTTTCATTTGCCATAGCCGGACATTTCATGATGAAATGGTATGGTGTTTCGACTTGGTCTGGATCTTTGCATAGTCTGCAATGGTTCTCCTGCGTGGGAGCTCTTTTTGCCAATATTTCTTTTGTGATAAGAAGATTCAGACGTGCTCTCATAAAAGTCTTTCTGAGCTTCTTGTCTGGAAATTTTACGCAGTATTTTAAGGGTGATTTCAGGCCATTATGGGTCGGCGGAAGATGTTTTAAGGATTTGTATTGGTGAACTCTTTCACAGGTATTGATCCAATCTTGATCTTCCAATTTTCTTTTCACCTTCCCTGGATTGATTAGCAGCATTTCTGGAGTGCAGGCCACTTCAGTCAATTTTTCAGAAATTTTTGCAACCCAATCACGTAGGGGTTTGCTGGTGCCTTTGGCAATTTCAGAGCTCATAAGTTGAAAGATGGGAAGCGAACTAGGGCTCAAGATTTTTGTATATAACTGGACTGCGCTTTGAATTATTACTGCGTTTATCGATTGCAGACCCAAATCCCTACGAATGGCTGGCATAGGGGCTGATTTGGGAAGAGCCAAGACTGACTTCCAAAAGTAACCTTCCAATTTGATCCAGATTTCTGCCGGGAGTGATAGATTTGCAGCCATACCATAAGTTAAGGCTGGTAGGACCTTTGATTTATAAAAATGAAGTGCCGGTGCCCAGGAGAATTTCCCAAATTTGGTGTCCACAGCTCTGGTTTGGGCAGTTAGGTTGTGGATTTTTTCCCACAGCGACTGCTGGAGCGATTTATCCTTCAGAGTATTGTCGAGCATGACACCTAAGTATTTGAAGTCTTTTACTGATTCAATCTTGGTCTTATTCAAATACCATGCGTGGGGGGACTTTGTTTTTTGGGTTGTTTTGGTGAACGAGATGATTTTAGTTTTTTTCGTGTTTATCTTAAGGTTGTTCTGTTCCATGTAATTGTAGAGATTGTCAATCTGTCTTTGTAGACCAATAGGAGTGTGGTCTAACAAGATCAGGTCATCTGCGTAGCATAATCTTGATATTGATGATTCACCTAACTTCGGAGGAAACGATCGCACCCGATCTTCAGTGTTCTGGAAGTCTCCGATGAAGGCGACAAAGAGTGCCGGAGCCAGAGGACAGCCCTGTTTGACACCCCTTTCTGTAAGTATCTTATCTGAAAGGGTTCCTTGTTGGCAAAGTCGAACACAAAGAGAAGTTTTTGTGTGCAAAGCCTTGATCGGTTCTAGGATAGCTGGTGAACAGTTCCACTTTTCCAGCTTTGCCCATAGTTTGTTACGATCCACGGTGTCAAAAGCCTGGGTAAGATCAATCATTGCCATATGTACTCCGGGACCACCACCTTTTACTCTGGCCTTGATGGTGTTTAGTATTAAGATATTAATCGCAGTACCTGCTCCTTTTTGGAAGCCAGTCTGGAATATGTCTTGTGCTGGCGAGTTCTTAACCCACTCTTTAAAGTGGGTTAGTATCAAGGTGGCGAATATTTTACCGATTATGTCTAGTAAGACAATTGGTCTGTAATTAGCCGGTTCTGATCTGGGGCCCTTTTTATAAATCGGTATTAGGACCGCCTCCGTCCACGAGATGGGGATTTGTTTGGTCTTTGCACATTGATCAAACAGCTCACACAACACGTCGGACCACGCTTCTGGATGGAGCTTCAAGTCATTATTGGTCAAGCCATCCGGGCCTGGTGCCCTAGAAGTTTTAAGGCGGGTGATGGTCTCCCTAATATCCCCCCAGACGGCTACGTTTTTCCAGGGTTCAGTCTGGCATACTGAATGCTGTTGCTGTCCCTTCTTCAATGTGCCGTTTTCTGGGAGTGCATAGAGATTTAAGAAGTAGGTTGCCCATTGCTGTTCAGAAACACAGCTAAGAATCTGTGCTGGTCGCTGTTTCTTTACGACCTTTAATAATGACCAGAAGTCTCGACTACTTTTCGAGGCCCAGGTTTTTAACATGGCCTCAGCGTCATTTTGGTAGAGCTTTTGTCGCTCTTCTCTCAGCCATGCTTTGTATGTTATTTTTCCACAGCGATACGCAGACCACGCGTCCTCAGTCGCCTCTTTGGCCGCTAATCTTTTTAATTTTCTCATTACTTTGCGTTTTGCAACTAAAGTTGCATTGACCGTATGAGTATGCGATGGTTGAATACAAGGCTTCCCTCCAAAGGCCACTTTATGTGGAATCAATAAGGACACATATTCTGGACGTTCTTTACCCGGTTCATTCTGCCCGGCTGCTTGGTTTTTAACGAGGGCCTTCCTCATTATTTTTAGATTTTCTGACGTGATACGGATTCTGTTTTGCTGCTTGTTGGTTTCAATATCGAATCGATACGTAAGATGAACTTTCACTACTCCCCTCCAAGTGAACTGGAGCAGATTGTGGTCGCTTTCTACGGTTCTTATTACTTTAAATTCCTGAAAGAAGGGTGTCATCCCGTCTGATATGAAGATGTAATCTATATTAGCAATTGCGGTATCTCTTTCCCAAGTAGGGATTTTGGTCACACCCTCCTGCAAGGTTGCAATGTTATAAAGGTGTCTTGATTTCATCAGGGACTGCCATGCCCGTCCTCTTTCATCTACTTTCCTTAAAGCGGGGTGGACCAGTTCGTTTCTTGAGTGCGTTCCACATTTCGCGTTCAGGTCCCCGCAGATGATGATGTCGGGGCTGCCATAGTGAATTCTCACGTCATCAATAGTATTTGCAACCATGGTACAGAATTCTTTTGTAGATGTTTTTTCCGGGTTCCAGTAGAGATTTATCACAACCAGCTCGGTAGTGGACTTTCCGAGTTCTCCCACAGCTTCGTGATTCCAGTTCGCTAGAATGGCTAACATGCCGTAATCTTCGCTGATTTTTTTCTTTATTTCAATTCCGGAACCCAATCGGACTGCCGTGAGTAGTCCCGATGATGGTCTCCCCACGGCTGCTCTCTTGGCAGGGGAGATTTCCAAGGTGAATCCCTCCAGGGAAGGTTTATCCGCAAGCCAGGTCTCTTGGAAACAGATTAAATCGAATTCGTTCCAGTTTGTAGTATTAGATTTAGTCAGGTGAAGGTAGCCTCTGGTGTTCCATGACGCCATCTGTAGTGTGGTTTTGTTCAGGCTATTGGACACATTGAAGTTGGTATCCTTCTGCTGGGTGGCGTCATGGGCTAACTGCTAATCCTTCTTTTGGCGCCCGAAGGTGTCTGTTAACCATTTCCATGGTTTTGAGGGCACTTGGGCTTTAGAGGACATGTGAGACGGAGCACTTTGGACTCTTGTTGTTTGATCTGGAATCGTGTTTATTTCTTGTCGTACGTTCATAGTAGTTGTTGAGAGTATCGGTTTTCGATATTTATGGTGGAATTCACCCTGTTTGTTCCTCTCTTCTCTAAACCGTTCTGGGGTGTATTTTCGGTATCTGCCTTTTTTCCTAGGAGTTTCTCTTTTCCATTTGACCGAGTGTTCTTGTGAGCTAGTCTGATATTCTTTGGTCCCATTTTCATTCGCTGTTTTGGTAATCTGTACTTGTGTTAATTTTAGTCCCAAATGTTGCAGCTCTTTTGATGTTTCTAGAGAGCAATCCTTTAGGACTTTTGATTTCACGTGTAAGTAGGCCTTCGCTGTGTTGTCCCTGTGATACGGTTCCACCAGAACCAGATCCGATGTCGATAAGTGCCTTAGTGTTTCCACTTGCCCTGTTATTTTTAAGACAGTTCTTCTGTTCAGGACAATGTGCTTATGTCCTGAAGAGGATTGTTCTAACTTGAGAATTATTATCTCATTTGATTTTTGATCTTTTTTTCCTGTTTGTTTAGACCTACTCAGATCTTCTTGGAAGGAATACTTCCGATCAATTCTTTGATCTTGTGTTCGTGATTTCCATGTGGGTTTGGTCATTTCTTTGGTCTGAGTTCTATTTCTTTCTTTATTTTTTAGGGCTTCAATGGCCTCTAGGCCTGAGCTTGGGGTGCTTGAGCGTTGTCTTTGGGAACTGTGCTTCCGGACTTCATCCGTATTAAATTTTTTTTGCGGTGGCTGTTGAGCCTCTTTTTTTGTTTTTTCTTTTTCCCTTTCTTTTTGTCCCTCCTTCTCATCTGGGCTGGATTGTCTTGTTTCAACTATCTGTCTCTCAGGTGATGATGTCGTTATTTCTACGCACTCCAAGGGCTGGGAGCCATTTGTGGAATCCAGATCCAGGATTGATGAATCTGTTCCATCCATTTGTGTAGACGGCACTACGACGGGTCTCAGTTGGCTTTGACTGTGGTGAGGCCCTCCCCTCTCCACAGCAGCGCTTTGCCCCGGTAAGTCTTCTGGAGGGCTACTTGCATCCTTTTTTGTTGTTTGGCCCTTAAGCAGCTGGGGTTTCGCCCTCTCTGGTCCATCTAAGGATTCTTTTGTGTTAAGACACAACACTGGTCCCTTCGTCTTGGCGTTGTCGTTAGTTTGACTTTTTGGGGCTAGTTTTTGCTTTGTGGGGCATGATGGTAACTTAGGTGGGCCTGTTAAGAAGATGGATGCTACGTCCTTTTTTTTAATAAGGCCAGCTTCGTCCGTTTGTGTGCCTCTGGCGGTAGATAAGTTGGTAGACTTCACTCTTTGTGCAGTGTTGGCTAGCTCCCTCCCCAGGTTTTCTATTTTTTCTTCGATTTTATGATGCATGACAGCCGAGCTCTGTTCTACTGCCGCTACGTAGCCTTCAATGAAGGTTAGTTTATCCTTTAAGGTGCTGATTATTGCTGTATTGTCATTTAGAGCCTCGTGTATAGATTCGTACAATTTACTGAAGGGGTTGAGTGCTATGGTGAGGGCCGACATAATGGACAGCAGGTCGGTCTTTTTTTTCGAAGCCGGCGTCTCTTTATCGGAGATTGCTGATATTTCGCTTTGCCTCCTCGATCTATGGGGCGTGTGTATGCCCCTTTCACTTTGGTGAAGGGGTAATCTTTCCGTTGCGTTTTTATCTATAAATGATTTTAGAGGTTGGGTGGCGCTTAATGAATCAGTCCTTCTGTTAGCATTAGTTTGTATATGCGCACGAGTCCAACCATCCGGATCGTCCCCCAAAGAAAGCCTCACTCTAGCTGAAGGTCTCTCTTGTTTGTCGAGGCTTGGGGCGAGTTCGAGGGGCTTAACCACAGACTGCATGCTTACTTCTAGTTCTTTCTCCGGGTGATGTATAGATATAGATCCCAGTTGTGTGGGATTAGGGGGTTCGAGTGAAGGGGTCGGACCTGCTTCTCCACCCGCCCGAGGCCTCGGATAACCTTGTTCTATCGATGGTTCCGTCACTGATGGACTGTTTATACACTTGGCCGGTGATGGTTGGTTACTGGCACTTTGAGTGACGTTGGAGACAGTTTTTACTGCCTCGGTGACCCCCACCTCAGTAGGTGTGGTGTGAGCATGCCATTTAATTCTGGGCGCCGAGTTCCCCTGTATTAGATTAATTTTCCGAGATTTATTCAGTGGGGGAGGGTCTTCTATAGCCTCCAGTATTTCTGCGTCGGACATTTCATGGTCCGGGCCTAGTTTAGGCTTGCTAGATCTTATGAAAAAGTCTTTCAGGGAGGTCGACAGTAGAGGAGTTGATAGCCCCTTTACTCCGCCATGCCCTTTTAGACCTGTTTGTAAATTCTTTTTGGCAGGTCCTCTTCCAGCTGCAATCTTTCCTTTATCATGATCTTTCCTGTATTTTTTATTTGATCTGGGTCTTCTTGCCGTTCCTTTACAGGTTCTTTTGAGACTTGTTAATTTTGTTGTTTGTTCTTCTTCCTCTAGAGCGGAGAGCGAATCATTTGATGCACTTAATGTGTGAGTTGATACGGACCCCGTAGGTTCCAAGACCTGATCCTTGGCGGTCGTACTTCCGGAGTTACTGTCACACTCCAGACTTATTTTTGGGAGGGGCACCATTAAGGGGCCCGTTGCAGTTAGTGTTTTCTCGGGGGCTTTGAGACACGGGGCGTTTGAACCTTCCCGAGCTTCAAACACTAAGTCATCTATATTTGCCTTGTGACCCCTTCCACACAAGTCCAGTACAATTTCTGGCGCCATGACGCTTTCTTCTATTCGATTGAACCTGGGTACATCCGTGCAGACCTCTTCCTCTCTGCTCATGCAAACTCCTGTGTCTTTATTGTTATGCATGACCACTGAAGTCACCTGGCTCGGTGCAGGCCCGAGCATTTGTGGGCTATCCAAGACTATTTGTTTTCCTCCTTGTGTCATTCTAGACTTCTCCGGGCCCAGGTAATTGGATTTCCGATTTTGGCTTCTCTGTTCACTGATTGCCTCCACCCCCAGGTCCCCCAGCCAGACAGATCCCTGCCGGGGCTGTCCTCTGACAGCCTCGGGCCCGGGACCTCTCGTTTGCACGGTTGGCTGGCCAGGGGTTGAGGAGGAGGGGGAACGAGGCATTTCATCAATCGAACTATTGAAGGTAAATACAGTTTTTCTTCTTTCCTGGTCTAGGAGTAGTGGCGGCTGCTGAGTACTTACGAGCGGTAGCTCAATCTGATCTCGAAGGTAGCCTGGGCCCCCCTCCTCCGCCCTAGTCACCTGGGGGACCCTGTCGGAAGGCGGAGGAGAACAGGGACTCCCATGCTCCACCACAGTCTCGACTGCGGGGTCATTTCCTTCTGCATCAGTTCCGAGAGAGCTCAGACTTCTGTGAGCAATCTTTTGTTGGATTTTCATGCTGCGGGTCCAGCGCCCTTGACCCCCTTCAGGGGGTAGCGATACCATGCTACGGACTATACTTGAGAAGCACTTGAGAAGCACGGGTTACGAAAGCCCGAGACGGCTTCCAGGGGTTGGTCGCCTTCTGCTGGGAACTTGGGCAGCAGAAAGAGTTCTAGCGCGACCCAGAAGATGGTATAAGTAGCAGTCACTGGAAGTCCGATGCCACTCAGTGTTTGATTGATACCAGACAAAACGCTCTTGTTAGTTCTTGTTAGTTCTTAGTGATTCTCACCTCTGATCTTCAGTCAGCAGTCAGCACTTCGGGTTCAGTGCACGGTGCACCGGACACCAGACACACTGTGCCACACACCGCGCCGCACTCCGCGCCTGCGCGGTGATTAAATCCAAAATTCCACTCGTAGCAGTAGCAGTAGAAAGCGGACTCAGATTTTTGCTGAAAACGGGAGAAAAAGCACAGCGGTCAGCCTCCAGACTCCACCAGACACACTGTGCCACACACCGCTGCCCCTTTAAGAAGTATGATTTGCTGAGACTATGTCACACGTGCGTCCCTCCGTGCGCCAACTGCACCCCCTCACCTCTACATCACCTACTGCCCACGCCTAGCTCCTGATTTCACCTACTGGTTGATTTATTCAAGTATATGCTTTAATGGGGTAATTTTTCATTTCTCTTACGTCCTGCTCTCCCTCCTTCCCAACTAGTTGGGACCAGACTACAAAGCCTCAATCGGATTAAGGGTGGAGGAGACAGCATACACGCGATTCAAGCAAAGAGGTTGCAGAGCTCATTCTTTTGGCAGAATTGGGCATCTTTCCTGGAGAATGCACCCACAGCGTGTTTGCAAAAAGCAAGTGGAGCAGCCCAAGTAGCAGCCCTACACATTTCTGCAATGGGGACATGCCTAATAAATGCTACTAATCCTGCATTGGCACTTGCTCAATAAGCCCGAAGTCTCTGCAGAACCACAAGCCCTTTTTACATCATAAGCTTTTTGTGATAAAAGAAACAGCCACCTGCCAATAGAAGTTTTGACAGCCTTATTATCCGGGGAAAGACCACTATAAATAAGTAATAAACAGCTGGTCTGAATTCCTGAATGGTCTTGTGTTCGCTAAATAGAATTTGAGAGGTCTCGATATGGCTAGATTATGCAATATTTCCTCAACCACAAAAGCATGTGATCTGGGATGAAAAATCGGAAGGAAGATTTCTTGATTCAGGTGGAAATCTGAAACCACCGTCGGTAATAAAGAGGGTACCGTACGAAGAACTACCTTTTCCTTGTGAAAAATAATATAAGGTTCCTTTGATGACAGAGCCAGGAGCCCTCCAATTCTACTGGCCGGGGAAATGGCTACCAAAAAAGCTGGCTTTCATGTTAAAGAATCTATATCACAGGATGCCATTGGTTTGAAAGGCTTGTGCATTGTGCCGAGAGGACTATATTAAGATCCCACTGACGTGGTGGCTTGTGAAACAGTAGATGCAAATGAAGAAGACCTTCAAAGTGTCTAAGAATAGCCTCATTTGACAGAAAAGGATTTTTGCTCTCTACTCAAATATGCACCAATAGCAGACAAATAATGCTTGCAAATATCAACCTTAACTCCTGTAGATACCAAATAGGGCATGAAAGACATAACATCATCAATTGATGCCTTTAGCAGGTTCAGACTGCAGTCTAGAGCCCAATGGCAGAAACACAGCCATTTTCTCCGATATTGCTTTCTTGTCGAAGCTTTAGTGGAAGTTGGCATAATCTTTACATTTTGTTCTGATAATGGAAGCTGGGCGAAGATTAGTTCTTGGGGAACAAAGCCTTCAAGTTCAGCAATTGAAGGGCGGCGTGAAGCACCCACCCCTTCTGTTGAGTCAGAATGTCTTCGGAGATTGGTAGATCTAACTTCAATGCCCCTGCTGGTTCCATCAGATCTGGGAACCAAATATGGTGTGGCCAGAATAGGGCTACAAGAATGAGTAGATTCCGAGACAACTTGAACATCAATGACGTCGTATGAATCAAGGGAATCGAAGGAAACACATAGAGTGCTTTGTTCGACCAGTCCAGCTGTAAGGCGTCTCCCAAAGAATGGGGACCCAGGCCCTCCCATGAACCAAACCGATGACAAAGAGAATTGTACTGTGTGTCAAAGAGGTCCACTGCTGGATGACCCCACTTTTGAAATATCATCTTCACAACTGACATCTTCAGTTCCCACTCATGTGGAGCGGATTCTAGCCTGCTAAGCTTGTCCACGAAGACATTCTTCTTTCACTCCAGATGGGAAGCAAACAGGGAAATGTGGTTATCCATGGCCCAATACCATACTTTCTCTGCAAGGACACACAGAGTAAGAGACCAAGATCCCCCGTTTGTTGACATAAAACATAACAGTGGTATTGTCCTTAAGTACCTTGACCACGTTTCGCTAGAGGGAGAGAAGAAAGGATTTTAGAGCATAAAAAATCACTCTTAGACACAAGACATTTATGTGATCTCTCTTTTTTCGGACTGACCAAAGACCATGAGCCATAAAATCTTGATAATGGACTCACCACCCATGCTGTTATCAATATCTGATGATGAGGAGCTCAAAGGGGAAATTCGATCAAGAGGTTCTCCGGATTGTTTCACCACATCATGGGAATCCTGAATGTAACTCAGGATTGGAATTTTCATATCCTGCAATTCCAACAGCTGGTTCCACTTGCTGGCAAGATAGCACTGAATGGTCCTCATTCAAAGCCTTGCGTAGGGGACTACGTTGATGCAAGAAGCCATCAGATTCAAAAGTCTTTGGAACCACCATGCCGAAAGAACTTGATGCATATTGAACATTAAGATCACCTACTTAATTTGCCATCACCCTTTCTGATGGTAAGAAGGATTTTAGTAGTATCCAGTACCACTTGCAGAAACTGAATAGTTTGAGAAGGAATATGTTTTGACTTTGTCACGTTTACTGAGAAGCCTAAATCGTAAAAAGTGTCACATGCCAGTTGCGTTTTCTGTAAAAATTCCTCTGGAGATAGTGCTTTCAAAAGGCAATCGTCCAGGTAAGCATAAAGATGCATCGTCTTCAGGGTGGGGTGCAAAAGCCCCAGAACTTTGATGAATACCCTGGGGGCTGAATTGAGCCCGAACACGAGGCAAGTGTGGTGATGCGACTTCCCCATGGTGAACCTCAGATACTGGTGGTGTTCCTTGAATATGGGAATATGAAAAGACATATCTTTAAGGTCTATGGATGCATTCCAGTCATGCTGGAGAGCCATGAGAATCTGAGTCATAGTGACCATATGTAAAGTCTCCCCCATCAAAAATTGTTTCAGATCTGAAATATCCAGAATTGGACACATTCCACCTGTCTTTTTTGGAATGATAATATAATGGGGGTAAAACCCTTGACCCAATTCTTCTTCTGGAACCAATTCTATTGCTCCCAAAATGAGAAATATACTTTTAAGAGCTTTTAAAAGTTCTGTAGATAATTTTTGGAACTTCGGTAGGAGAAGATGGAAGTGTAGCAGAAAGAGTCAGGGAGTAACCGTGGTGAGTGATATTTAAAACCCATTCCTCCTGAGTGATGTTTTCCCATTGATAAAGGAAACTCAACATCCTTCCTGCTACTTGGGATGTATGCTCCTTGATTGTAATTGGAGCAGTTGGAATCTACATCCTGGATGCAATCCAAACAGACTTATTTTGTAATTGAGAAGAGGAAGTCGAAGGAGTAACACATGCCTTTGACTTTGGCCTGTTTCTCCTCTTCTTAACCGAGGAATAATAGGATTTAGTGGTCACGGATGAACCATTATATCCTTGAGCATGTGGCTTAAAAGATTTCAAATTCTGATGATACAGCTGATCACAGAAATGGAACTCAGTGATTTAGCTTCAGTAACGCACGCTGTGCATTTTTGAAGAACCTCATTAATGGAATGGTCAAACAGCAGTTTTTCATCAAAAAGAAGGTCTTTAACCTTGTCCTTAATATCCTGATGGTGGGACATGGTAGCCAAATAAGCATGTCTATGCATGCAAACAGTACCTGTAATTGCCCTTGCTGTGGTGTCTGTTAAATCATTAATAACCTGAAGTTGCTGAATGGCCGCCTCGCTCCCTTCTGAGACCCAGAAAGATTATTCATTTGCTGCCTCGTGAGGAAGCATTTCTGTGAAATGATCAGGGTTTTCCCAATTTAAAATATTAAAACCTGATAAAACCATGACTGTGCTGGCCTGCCTGAATTGGAGAGAAGCATTGGCATAGGATGTCTTACTCTGCGCCTCCGAGGCTTTAGAGCTTTTATCCAATACAGTAGAAGAAGAAGGTGCAAGACATTTCCCCTTAGTACCCAAAGCTGCTGAAACCACAGCAGTTTGTGCAGGAAGATTTTCCATTAGCACAAAAGGTTCATTCTGATGTACTTTGTATTTAGCATCTAAAGATTTAGAAACATGAGTATCAGAATGGGGTTTACTCACAAGGCCTGTTCCAATACAGACAGCTGCATGGGTAGAGGAGACTTGGTCTGTTGAGAAGGCAGTTTCCCAAAAACCCCTTTAGTCTCAGATGTGCCTTTTGATGTACTTTCTAAAGCCTGCATTGCCTTTTCCACGATCTCATGGAAACTGTTTGTAGGAGACACAGGATTGTCGTCATCTGACTCTGTATCTTTTTCCTTCAAAACCCTTTGTTGCTTGTTAGGAGGGGTGGTTCCCTCTCCTTGAACTGACACTGGTGTTGGTAATGGATCTGGCACTTTGGGATCTGCTACCTGAGGAGGTTCAGGAGACCCCATTTTATCCTTAATGCATTGAGCTAAAACTTCCAGAAACGGCACAGACAACATAATCTCTTCAACTGTGTTCGTAATATCCTTCACCATATCTGATGGTTTGATTTGGGTTTCCACAAGTCTCAAAGGAGATGTTGAAGAGTCAATCCTGGATGACCTTTGAGTAGGATTGTACATGTTAAACACAACAGGTCTGGGTACCTGTATATTGGTCAACACCAATTGTTTCAGGAGAGAATTGGGAAAGCATTTGTGGAGTCCTGGGCCTCACTGGAGTACCAAACATTCTTCAGTCGGCACTGTGAAGTATTTGATTAATCAAAAGTCTGAAATCAGGCTAATATTCTCATTATGACTCTTAGGTACCGATGCTGACATTGCACATCTATATTTAAATGTCCTTCTTTTGAGCCTCCTTGGAGAGACCGGTATTGAGCTTGATTTCAAACAAGAATGTTTATGCCTCTAATGCAAGTTTTTCTACATCTTGTTTGTTACCGAGGAATGTGACGATTGAACTGCTTTAGCCGAATGTGGTACCTGGCCTTTCTTTGGTACGAAGAAACTTGAAGATCCAACTGCGGTAGCCAACGTGGGCACCGATGCACACATAGAAGAACCAGTTGGTACCAAATGAACCCTGGAGGCTTTTGTCTTAAATTGGCTAATCTTGCCTGTTCTGATGATTTCCGAGGCAGATGAGCTCTTTCCTGGTACCGTAATGATTTTGTATGGGGTGAACAAATCTTCTGGTACCGGGCAGATCTTTTTAGGTCCTTTCTCACCAGGAGGTACTAATGTTTTCCTAGCCAGAGGTACTCACAGGTCTAAGTGCCCGGGTTTTCCCCTTAAACGGTCCTGTGACGATCCCAGAACTGCGGTGACAGTCTTCGCCTGCACACCGAGGGCAGGTAACGAAACACATACCTCTTACCGATGTCGGCATCCTTCCTGGTCCTTACAAAGTCTTCAGTCATGTTCGGTACCGGTTCTTGCTGTGACATGGAAAGAAGAAGACTACCTAGAGTGAATTCCACAGCAGAAGGCACACAAACTCACCGTGTGATGGATACCCAGGCATCGGACACAGGCATGATATGGATTGGCTTCTGAGAATTGCTTCCTACAATGGATGCATTGTTTGAATCCTGTTGTAAATGACACATGTCATAGGGAGGCACTGCGATGAATCAAAAAAGAAAAAATAGACCAAGTCGCATGAAAAATTGATTGTACAGCTAAAGGGTAACAACACAGCAAAGGGATGCAATGGGGTAAAGCAAATTTTGACCCTCCCGGTAGGCGGAAAAACAGGAATTCGATGTGGGCAGCTGGTGACATAGGGTATATCTCCCAAATTGGAAATGCGTTAAATCTTTAGAAGTCTACCTGAGACCAGTAAGTGATCACAATCCGATGCATCTAACTTTAGAAATTAATACGGTGGGGAGTAATTCTACGCAAACTAAATACGCAGTTTGTTCCACAAATAACAGAATACGGCTTAGATGGGAGGATATTGTTTTTTTTTTAAATCTCCCACTGGTTTACCAAGAAATTGTACCTGATCTTGTGGCGCTTTTAGGACCAACTTCTAATGATCCTTATTCAGTTGCAAATGTACACATAGTTATCTCCTCTGCTTTGACACCTTTTTACATCAAACTGGGGAAATCAGCTGTAACACAACAAGTAGCAAAAGAGATTTGGTAAGATGGGAGTGCAGGAATATGGAAGTACAATTAGTGAAGGCTGTTGAGGCCAATAACAGCGGTAATGATGTGGTGAAAAGAATTAGAAAGGAATATAAGGCACTGATAGATGGAAGGTGGTTGGTCAAAATCTCGAAAAAAAAATCTGAAATGACAATAAGGTCGGAAAAAAAATCTCGAAAAAAAAAAAGTCGTATTACTCTTTTTTTAATTATATATTTATTTTGGGGTCTGGGATTAAAAAAAATGGGTAAAAAAAGGGGGGGTTGGGGAGGGAAGGGAACCCCCCCATTTCGCATAAAAAACGGCATAAAAAAAAAATTCGACTTTTTTTTTTTGACCTTTTTTTTCGACCTTCTTTTTCCGAGATTTTATTTTTCGTTTTTATCACTATAAACCTAGATGGTAGACAAGACAAAGATTGCTTAGGAACTGGGATCCCCTGTTAAAGGCTACCAATGACAAAGCTACCAACGGCTTTTGTAAAATATTTACAAATGCCATGGAAGCCGTTAGCAATGGTTTTCCTGGGATTATTCCCAAAAACCTATGGTTTATTCATTTGACTTCCCTTTACAACGAGAGTAGATTTTGTTTCACTATGCCCCATGAAGGAAGTTTTAGTTCTTATGGTTGTGGCTTTAATCTAACACCCCTAGAATTTATCTTACAAGAAATTCTTACAGCCATTAATAAGCAAGGTAGGGTAAAGGACCTGGGTCCGGACCGTACATCTGTGGATCTTTATATGATCAAACCTATGATATGGGCTCCTTACCTATTCCTATTATTTAACAAGGTCATATATATATATAACTTTTATAGACCTTAAAGCTACCTTTGACAGTATTCTAAGGTGTGACATCTGGTGTGCTTTGATCAAAAAGGTCTCTTTTTCATTGCTTAATGCAATTATGGACCTCTAATAACTTGACAGCTCAGGCTAGATGGGGTCTTTTTGGGGAGTGCTCTAAACACTTTCCTGTTGAGAAAGGTGTACGGCAGGGCTGCATAATGGCCCCCACACTTTTTAACCTGTTTTTGATGGGGTGATTACCAAACTACAGGTTAATACACCCGATGTCCGAACCTCGGGGAGAGAAGATTGGCATCCTAATATTTGCAGACAACGTGGCCCTTATTTCTAGAATCCAGTCAGGCTTATTGAAGTTGACAGAGCAGTTTATTACATTTTGCAAACAGTGTGGCCTTGAAATTAAAAAAGACAAACCAAAATTATGAAATGTGGCAAGGTGCAGAGACCTCAAACACGCATTACACTCAGAATAGGAGGAATAAACATTGAGGTGGTGTTATACTTTGATTACCTGGAGATTAGGATCTCATGGGATGGGAATAGGCCATGTAGATAAAGCAAATGTTTCCATTGGTAGAAAACTTTATAGAATCATACGATTCTCGAAAGAATATGGAAATGATATTCCAATCCCGGCATTAGAAATGTATAGAGCACAGGTGATAGCAACTGCTACTTATGGCACTGAGATTTGGGGGAATTGTAAGACCTGTATGGAAGGCAGGGTGTCACAAGTATGACACTGACACAATGGATACAATTTGTAAAACCTTTATTGAAAATGTTGGGTTTGGAGAAACTCCTATTTTGCCCTATAACTAAGATGGGAGTAGTCTCAAGCATCAATCGATAAACAAACAGTCCTAGTGGAGACTGTCAAATCAAAATGGGCTTTGCTAGCAAAAACCTAATGCCTGCCCTATCTCTCGTACAAAAAGTGTAAAAGGGAGAAATGTATGCAAAGGAAAAATCAGTGTTCAAAAAAATTAAGTTAGTTGAACCAGCTCTCCTCACGTTAAAACTCACAGAGTGAGGCTATCCTTGTAAGCAGGATGACACACTCTGGCTCGGTTTCTAACACTCTAAGCAGTTCCAAACCGTGGATTGAGGCCCGAATGACCTTCCACGTTAAAGTCTCTATCTTGACTTGTTCACAAAGGTCCCCCTCTGCCGGGATCAGACCTTACATCACATAGTTCACGTAGGTCCCCCTCTGTCGGACTCAGTACTCTCACATCACAGTTCAACACAAACTTGTATGGGGATCCCTTCCCCAAACTTATTGTACTTAGGGTCTCCCTTAATCGGGCTCGGACCGCTTTCAGCTGTCGAAGACGTTTGAATGTGCATGGCTCTCTTTACAGACCATCGCAGGACCACTTTGACTGAAAGTTCAAGTGTACTCTCTCTTAATTCACTTTTGCTGTTTGTTTGCCTTTTAGCTTCAAACAATGTACCTTTCACAGAGACTTTGGAATGGGCTATTTCCCGTCACTGGACCACTCCGTTACTTAGTATTGCTGATGTCACACCTGTCTTTTACTTCAAAGTTCATTCACAGGTCTGCCTTTCTTTGCATCTCATCCACACGCCTGCAGCCTTCACTTGTTATATAATGTTGTCACTTTATTCTCTTTAATACACACCAGTCTTTCAGGTCGCTTGCCAACTCACCGGCTGTGTGCGCTTCTTTCTTGTTTTGCTATTTCCAATTCACGAGTCAGGGCTAGTACCAAAGGCTTGGCCTCGCCTCCCCAACTCTGCCGTTCACCCAGCAGGGTTGCTGGCATCCTTGAAACACAATGCAATCTTCATTTGTGGGATCTGGCCTACTCCGCGTGTCTTTCGCGGTCTGTCGGAGGCAATGACCTCTAGTAGGGAGCCGTTGGAGTTTATGGCCTGCTCCTCTCAACCTTTGGGATCTTCTCCAGTAGGTGTGCCTTCATCCCAAAAGTTCTACTCATACTCGTGTTCCACCATGCTCAGAGTGTGTCTTCAGGTGTTGCCTCTTATTCATGTGAGGAGAGCTAACTGGTATCAGGTCTATGCACTTATTGTAAAGTGCCTGACTTTGCCTGACCCAATTCATGGGAAATGTCCAGTACGAGAGACTTAGTCTGGTTACTCTCAGTCACCCTCTTCCTCGGCCCAGTGTTTGTGTAAAAAGGGGGATTTGGAAAATCCAACAAAATAGGTTGGGGTAGATGAAGAAAAAGGGGGGAATACTGAGTCTCACCATTGGTTGTCTCACCCCCACTCCCTGAAGACCCCTCATTCAGATGATCGTTCCGCACTAGTTCACCCCCAAGAAGTGGATCCAAAAGCGATGATTGTGTCCTGGCCACTTGGATGATAAGTCCCTGAGGACTAGTGGGTAAGACTCCCTTTGGTTTCTCACAGACCAAACATATAACAACAACACCCTATGTCCCTTTACATTTGGAACTTGGCCTTATTCCCATATGTGACCATGTGGCTTTGAAACCATTGCTCTTCTGGGTACGTATTTGGTGTTCTGATAGCGATTCCAAATATACATTAGCCCTGAGAGATATCCTAAGTTATCACAATGGCCTAATTATTCCATGGTTTAAACATATTCAGGATTCATTAGGCTGGTTAAGCTTGCAACATCTCTGGGCTAACCCGGATGGCATCTCAAAAACAGCAGGCAGGAATGTGTGGATGCTCAAGTATATTATACCACAAGACAGCAAATATGTATGTGTCTGTATTTATTGACTGGCTATACTTATTTGTCAATCAAGCGAGGTAACTCCTTGGAAGAACATCCATGCCTTATTCCAAGTCCTATCCCGAGAACTTCATCTGGCCATCCTACCATTTTCCTCAGCCAAGGCTCGTGAGACAGAGTCGTCTCTGAATGTTGCCCATTCTGTCCCGGGATAACTGAAACAGTGCAGAATGTTCTTTTCCGCTGCCCCGTGTATGCCGACATTTTCCCAAAAAATGTAAAACCATGCCTTTCAAAAAGCGCTACATAATCCCAGATTATAGCCAAATATCTATGTAAATTGCCAAATAACTATGTTCTTATATTCTCTGTTTCGAGTTATCTTGGCAAGGTATAGTGAAGAAGAGAGAAAATCCTCAGCAATCCTAGCTAAAGAAGTTTTATTGTCTTTGTGGACCAACATTTTATGATTATTAACTTATTTTGTAATTGTATTTATGATAATATTGTTTTTTTTATATTTGTTTGGGATGATGTTGGCAGTTTTGGTAGTTTAATGTTTTTGTACTGTTCTGCACTTGTATTGTTATTAACCAAAATAAAGTTGAATTGATTGATGTTGATTGATTCTGGCTTTTATGTTGGCAATAGTTACTTGTCAAGCATAAGCAAGGTATATTGCATAGGACTGCTACTACCTCCAAGGCAGTAACAGACTTTTTCCATTATAGGTGAATTGATATTTTACTGTGCCCACCCCTGACCTGGAATCAACCTTTCAAATAGTAGTGGCAATGTGGTGTCCTTCGTGGATGCCCTGAGATTCTGTAGGCCCCCTGGATGACCTTGAAGGTCCATGATGTTTTCATTACGTGTATTTATTGGTGGGGATAGATTGGCAAAACTTGTTGGGCAAAGCATGTCAGCCAAGATGCTGCTGAATGTTATTTGGGTGTCTTTAAGAGCATTGCAAAATTCTCACTGCCTGAATGCTGAGCAAATTTTTGTGGCAGCATGACCTGTTGCATTAGCGTATTGTTTCTGAGTCAACGCGTGGTGGCCATTTCCACGGTCTCGGCAGTTTGAGGTTAGATACTGATTTGGGTAAGCTAATTGCATGGTAGGTGGTGTTTCACATTCTCCAGGTAGTCCAACAGACTTTCCCTGGCCTCTCATCAATGGTTCTACTTCTTTACACATCTGCTTCATTGCCCAACCTGTTTGAATTAAATGTTGGCCCAACTCAGTGATTCTCTACTCGAGGGTCAGAGTTCTAGACTCCTATTGAGCAACCTTATCTTTTAGCTTGTCAAATTTACTCTCAGGAAGTGACAATGTGATTGAACGCTGCTAACAATGGGTTCCTTGAAAGTGAGGTTAATCTGGGTGTATCCTGTCTAGACTGTCTAGCCACTGAACAGACGTTGCAAAAAAGTTGGAATCGACAGATTTATATATATTTTTTTTAATTTGGGCTATTATGTGCCGAAACTATTGTATTGGAGTACAAATAAGGGGCAAGGGCATATGAGGAGGGACACATAGGGCCCGATTCATGGAATATTTGCCCGGTTCAAAGTGACTTTGCAGTGCTGAAAAGTGACTTTGCACTGCTGACACACACCCTGATTCATGGAACACTTTGCACAGTTCCATGAATTAGGGTTTCTGTCGGCAGTGCAAAGTCACTTTGAACTGGGTAAATAGTCCATAAATTGGGTCCATAGTGTATAGATGTTGTTTGGTTATTTGCACAACTATTGACTGCCAATGGCCATGCTAATCCCTACAGCCATTCACATTCCTGCCCCTCCGACTCAAAACACCTCCTCATGGGAACGCTTTGACCTCAATTTAATCAAGCCTTACCATCAAACTTGCCTGCCAGTGCTTTTCCAAAGCAGTCTTATGAGAGTTAATGATTTAATTGGAGCTGTAAACCTGCTGCTAGTGTAATAAAATGTCTTAACCACATCTGCCTTCAGCCACTCGATTGATAAGCGCTGTGCGTGTTGCTCATTGAAGTCCTGTTAAAAACAAGGATTGATAAGCCAACAGTTTTCTCTTGTGTGTAAGGATTAGGCATTTGCCAGACACTGCTAATATATGCCCAGGTACTCGCACCATTTTGCACCTGCTGCCATCAATGGGCAGTTAATACCACTATGCCATTGCCTGGCAAACACCTTTCCCATGCCTATACAAAAAGCCCAAACTGTTGGCATTGCCAATGCCTGCTTTTTTTTCCCAGTTGTCATTGTTGAATGTAGAGCAAACACTAGTAACCAATAAGAACCAATTGTATCTATTGTGTTGTCTTACGCATTCAATTGCAATGTGAAGAACTGTTCATGGATAAGAAAATGTTTGCCTCCCAATGTCTGAGCATGTTCATTATTCCTGTAGAGTCTACTATTCTTGCCACGTATATGAATGCCCAATGTTTGTCTACATTTAAAATGGCAGCTTCTGATCTGGCTTCACTGCATAGACAAACAATAATATTACCCACAGTTCATATGTCAGGAAAAGAGGACTAGCAACATTTGATTGAATGACATTCAATTATATGCCAACAATCAGGTCTCATGGGTTTGGGATTGTCAAATGATTCTTTCTTGTACGGGAGAGCGGTAAGAGATAGAAATGCCCAAACAGTCACAATCTAATAAAGGCAGAAGGGTCAACCGGTCATGCGATAGATTCATTTGTGTAAAGATCTGGCATGTAGAAAAATAAGAATATTCTGTGGTGTCAGGGTGTAATGTTTTCCACTCCTCTACCTCTTCTGAGACCCAGTTAAAGTCCCTGCAGATCAGAAGGGGAGTAGGGCAACTGTCTAAATGTGCAACAAAAAATTTTAATATATCTGCAAGGCACCTCACCCGTGAAAGCAACCATCTCCCCAATGGATCAGCCACATACCTACCTATTTCAACCTAACTATTATGAATAAGGCTCACAACCCTTCACGTAGCTACATCTCTGGCATGCATACTACTTCACTTACTACAGGGAGGTCAAGCTATTTCACCAGCAATTATGTAATTTCATGCAAGACATATTTGGTCAAATCCCTAAGATAAGAAGACCACCTACTATACACCCCACTGCATACACCCCTTTAACATTCCATGACCTCATATGCAATGTATCCATTATTAATGAGCACTCTCGTCTTCCGGTATACTTTCACCCATTTCCAAATATGTTAGCAGTATTTTATTTAAATTGACAATGCAACTTCCTGGGCCCCTCCTTTAGTCTCCTCCCCTTTTACATATCACTGGACAAGACAGCAAGATCAGGAGGAGAGATTGGATACAAAAGGTTCTAGAAGTCCTCTGTGCACCTTTCAATGCTACTGTTTTTCCCCAGTCTGTGCAATACAGAAAGAGAGACACCACAGGAAAATCAGTCTTGGCAGAGCACACCAGAGGAGCAGCCCCACCTGAACTGCTAGCTTCACTTGAATGGGTGCATATTCAAACACACATATTCTTCACTCTTGTTGGCTCTCAAAAAGCAGTAAGCAGCCCATTCATCAAGAAAGCCTGCTGTTTCCACTGGGGAGACCTAACTCGGCTTTTGCACCCAAAAGCAATAACACAGTTTCAAAGAGAGATCAGTCTGGCACTAGATCCAATCAAAACCGAATGATATACTGAGGCAGATCACATGAGAGATGTTCACCTGCTGAAAATAACCTTCTTTTACCTCAATATTGCATTGAAGCAGAGCAACGTTGGTCATCTTTTGGATGTTGCTCGCTAATGTCTCACCAAATCCAAATATATGTGCTGGTTCATCCCAATGGTTTTTGTATGACAACTTTTATTTAATTTTATTTCCAAATTGTGCAACACATTAAAAAAAGCCTATGCAACATTTGGCATTACTATCACAGTGTTTATAATTACATCTCAGCACTTAACATATTTCTCATTGAGGAGAAGGAAAGAAAAAGCCAAGAAGAAGGGTAGTAAGCAAGTATACAGTGTGACATAAAGATACTACGCTATCTGATTGTCTTCATAGCATAGATGTTCGTTCTAATAGTGTCTCAGATGTGTAATGGATCTGTAAGAAGTATTGTAAGGTGTTCACTTAGGTGGATGCTTGCATAAATGTTCCCCACATTAAATTACACCATGGCTCTTTCCCTCGAATCGTGTATGTCACTCTTTCCTGGACACACCAAAAAATGTTATTAAAACTGAAAGTAGACAAATTAAAAAGATGGATCAAGTGAGGTGTAGAAACACCCAACGGTGGATTTTCCAGCTCTATTCACCCTCCGTGGTGTATACTTCACCCCTCCATCTATGGCTATAGCTCAAGGATTGATTACTCCTATGAAAACCATAAAAACAATGTATCTAGCACCAATTTTCAAACTCAGTTATTCCTTAGGAATTAATCCAAGGTGCCTTCTTCAATCTCGTCTAGATCCAAGGCATTCTAGAAAGTCAATTGTTTTCGAACAGTATCTTTTCTGTTGTTGCTGCACAAGTTTCTAGCTCTATAGGCATTTAGAAACCCCCGTCCCAGCACCCCTAGTCTGTGGTGCATGCATCGTGCCTCCGGTAGTGGTGCAGAAAACCCTGTGGCTCTCATTCCTATTTCTCTTAGTGTAAGGTCTGTACATGAAAATCCCTTGTGCACCTTCTCCCCCAAACCATGACCTCATATCGTGATCAGAGTTGTGAAAAAAGGTTGAGATGGGGGGCATAAGTGCAGAGGACATGCTCGTAATTTTTGGTGAATTCCAAACCCCCGTGCAGTGTTGGGTGAGGGTTACCTCTGCATGGCGTGTATGTTGGATTCTATCTGTATATGCACTTCTTGGCTGCGTAGCGTGCACCGTGCGAGGCTTGGTTGTAACAAAGACGCATGAATATCTCTACTAAGCCACTGATGTCGACTCAGGACACGACTATGTTATTTCCATGCATCTATGTGTCCTGCTTGTCTTCCAAAAGTCAGGGCACAAATGCGGCAGACCCAATCCCAATATATAATAATTTTTGATTTTGGGATGTGTAAAAATATGTAAAAATAACCAATTTATTTGTTTCATCACAATTGCCCAACAACAAGGGGCACTTGTTTTTCCTATGATTTCCAAGTAAGGTCACAGTTTATCATTAATACAATTGTTTCTTCAATTCCATACTTCCACTTGTTAAGAGTTCATTTGTAAGCCAACTGTGACTAAGAACAAATTTATGTCAACTTTTTTCACTAAGTGTTCTTATTTCCTTAATGACTCTACACCTAATAATTGTATGTAGCATTTATATCACTGATTGTATATGCTTTTATATGCTAGACCTCACTTATGTATGTTATTTCTGTTTCCTTGATATAAAGCTTTTACTTTGTAATTTCCATAATGTTTATGTCTCATTTTGAAGGAATGACTTTACTTTTTACTGCATGTAATATCTATGAATTACACTAGCTATAAAGGTTTTGGACTGGATGAATAATTCTAATTCATTTATATCCTATATGGGCCAACCCTTGATACACCAGGACCTTGTTTTGTTGTAAATACAGATGCTTTTTGACCCCCCTGGTGTGTCACTCCTGGGTCAGACCACTGCTGCTAGATGGTGGCACTCTTTTCTGTATATAGGGCACATATGTGTGCCAAAACTGCATGGACGCATGCTCACTGTAAGAAAAGCAAAATAAATTCCATTCTCGTGGAGCAGATACACAAAGACTTAGGCTAGGCATGTAAAGACTTAACATAAATGCAGGGTCCGTGTATATGTGCTCTGAGCACATTGGTGAAAAGGCACTGTAAATCCCGGAATACACTTCTAGTTGTAAGGAAGTGTCCAATAACGCTGGCATGGCATCTAACAGGGTGCGCACAGTCGCATAAAGTTAGCATTAAACCGCATTCTCGTAATGTTAAGGGGAAACGATTTGCTTACCTAATGTGGCATCTATGAAGCGCTCAAGGCGGCGAGGCTCTGTGAGGGATCTCGCGCATGAGTGCAAAATTTGATGTAAATTAGTTCAGTAGTTCTTTAAAAAGGTCAAAAAGTAGGTTAAAAAAAGTGTGATATCTGGGTCCAGTTCGTGGACCCATTTCCTGATTCTGTGTCTGCGGACACATCTGAGCCAATCAGGGGGTGGCTTGGTGTTCGCGGATATCAAAAACGCATGCTGATTGGATGTTCAAAAACGTGAGGTGTATCTGAATTTTTGAAACAGTCGCCGTATTGGCTCCGCGGTCAGCCACTGCTGACCGTGGACAGCACAGTAAGGAAAGGGTCTGAAAATCGCATTTGGGGTTACTTTGAGGCCAAAGGAGGGATTGCAAATGGTGGGGGAGTCGAAAAAAGTTAATTAGGAGGTGTTTTTATAGGTGAAAAGGGGATGTGCAGGTGCCACAGCATCTGCGGAGAACGCTGCTTACCGTGGATAGTGCAGTAAGAAAAAAGTCTGGAAAACATGTTTGGGGTTATTTGGTGGCTGAAAGAGTGCCTTGAAAGGGTGGGGCGTGTAATAAAGTTGTCATGTAGCTGTTGTAATATGTTAAAAAAAACAGTGCTGATGCCACCATGTCCGCGGTCACTGTCCTTGTGGTGGTTGTGAACAGTGATATTCTTGAGGCCATGGCTTTAGGCCATGACCCTAATAATATGTGTATAGTAATTATAGGTACTGTAGGTGGAGTATACTGTTTTAGTTATATGGTGGGATGGTATAATTGAAGTGTACATGGTACTTATGATTACAGTAGAATTGAGAATAGTGGTGATGGAATCTGTAGGTGAAGAAATAAATGAAAAATAACAGTGCGTATGGATACTTAGTTGCATATGGAAATAAAGTAAAAATCTCTGGTTCATTTTGTATGGGGAAAAAACAGTATAATTTGTTAAACACAGTGGTTTAAAACATTTATTTGCATTCAATTGTACATATACATTTACTTTTTAGACCCTCATAAACAGTACATTTTAAGTACTATGTTTGGTACAACATTGTTATATGATGTTATACAAATTTGTAAAATTCTGCGTTCACCCAAAGACATCTTTTCACTGACTAGAAAGGTAGAGCTGAAAAGAAACAGACTAGTAACGGAAACATTTAGAAAAGATACATTTTTAACGTATGACAAAAAGTCAAATGATTCTCCATTTCGTGCAGAGCATAGGATAGGATATTCCAAGCTTTTGATGCAGCCACAGAGAAGTTGCGTCCACCCACACAGGAGAATTTGGAGGGTCACAGAGGTTTGGGAGCAAAGTGCTCTAGAAGGAATACAGGCAGACATTTCTCCTAGAGATATTCAGCCCCTTGGTTTTAGAAGGCTTTATGTACAATACACAGAGACTTGAACAACACCCTCTTCCCAACTAGAAGCCAGTGTAGTTGGCAAAGAGTAGGGAACATGTGGTACCATAAGGTGGGTGGGTAAGTGCTCTAGCAGCCAAGTTCTGTAATAGCTGAAGTCGATGTATTAAATAGGCACGTTGTGATACATAGAACACATTGCAGTAGTCAATAGCGCTCATTACCAAAGAGGAGATTACAGGAAGATGAAAATGTGATGGGATATAGGGAAGAACCTTATGAATGACCATCAGCTTAAAATGCACAGATTGGCAAATGGCTGATACCTGATCAGACATTGAAAGAGTGTTAGATATTTTAACACCTAAATGCTTCACCATAGTGACAGAAGGAGGAAAAGGAACCAAGCTAGAGGGCCAGAACTAAGAAATCCAGTACAGTAGAGGATAATTTGTACCCACAACCAGCACCTCTGTTTTATCAGCGTTTAACTTCAGCCAGTTCCTGTACATCCATTCACCCACAGCCTCCAAGCACCCCCTGAGACGAACAGCAGTGTCGTGACAGGACAGATCGAGCCGAAGGAGGATCTGTGTGTCATCAGCATAGGAGTAGCATAGGAAACCGTGGGACTGGATAATACCAAGGAGAAGCTGAATATAAACATCGAAGAGAATAGGAGATACTGCAGAGCCTTGAGGAACTCTGCACGACAGAGGGGCTGGCTTAGATTTGAAAGGAGGCAAGGAGACAGATTGGGATCAACCTGAGGGAAAAGAGGTGAGCCACTTGAGCACTATACCAGGTAGGTCAGCAGAGGAGAGGCAGGCAACCAGGGTGGAGTGGTCAAAGGTGTACAAAGCGGCTGATAGATGTAGAAGAATCAGTGCTCCGACTCCACCCTGGTCCACCAACCATGCCAGAACAGCCACCACCACCACAAGTGTAGATTCAGTACCCCTGCCAGGTCGAAACCCAGAAAGGAAAGGGTCTAGAAAGTGAGAAGATTCTAGAAATGACCCAATTAGTAGAGCAATGAGAGATTCAAGCACCTTCATGGTGAAGAGAGAAAGGGAACATAAATTAGAAAGGACTGCAGGGTCAAGAGAGGGCTTCTTAAGCAAAAGAATTACCAGAGAGTGTTTTAGATCATTAGGGATACAACTGGAAGCAAGGGAATCATTAATTGCCAGTGTGATCCAGGGATCAATGTAGGCAGAGATATCTTTCAGAATTGAAAGAGGAATAGGGTCCATGGGAGAAGCAGATTTTAGCCTATATGTAGCAGACAGTACATCTTGCAGAGAGAAGGTAGGAAACGATGACCAACCTACCATGGACCCAGTGTCAACATGAGACACCTTTGGGAGGTCACCAGAAGAGCCTACACTGTTGAGGTTTTTGCAAATGGAGAGTATCATTTCCTCAAAAAATTAAGACAGAGAGTCGCAGGAAGCTTGCAAAGATATCACATTGGAGGAGATTTCTGCAGGTGAGGATAATGACTTTATCAATTCAAAGACAGCTTTAGGTTGGTTAATGGCAGCTGAGACATTCTCACTAAAGAAGGATTGTTTTGCCAGGAAAATTGCTGTTGGCTGGGTTTGGGGGCAGTGCATAGTCGGGATAGAGAAAGGAACTGAAAATAAATCGGACCAGGTTTGTGGGAGCGCAGGAAAAACACTAATGACCTCTTTAGCAGCAAACACAAGATCTAAAGTGTTGCCAAGACAGTGGGTTGGGTAGGTAACTTGTTGCAGAAAACCTAAACCTGACATGGACAACATTAGTGTGTGTTGCACTGTTGTTGAATTGACTTGAAGTAATCATTGGGTCATTGGGAAAAATCCATAGTGGATTAAAAAAACCTACTACATTTTAAATAATATACATGTTGCAGAGAAGCATTGATACATGTTTTGAGTGTAGGTGTGGTAGGATGTTTGTTGGAAGTGTGATGTAAGAAAAGTATGTTTAAAGTAATTAGATACCCATAGGTGTATTCTAACTATATTGGATTTTATATGAAGTATTGCAGTAACAATAAGTGTTACGGTATATTATAAGTGTATTAGAATGAAAGGGAATTTTAAAGTAGTTACATAGTCGCTGGAGTATTCTAAATGTCTTGGATATCAAAATTTGTATTGTAGTATTATGTATGTAGTTAGATACCCATTGGCGTATTCTAACTGTTTTCTGTACTATACTTTAGTGAGCAAATTTGGGTTCAAGAAATATTACGTAGGCATTTGTTAGATTTGCTGGTAATCTACGTTTTGGTGTAACAGATGTGCTGTTACATTCAAACCAACCACTTGTTTTTTAACATATGCAGTATAGAGGCCTGTAGTGGTTGTGGCACCAGTGTGGTAGATTATGTCTACTGTTGTAAAAGGTGTTCTGCCAAGAGATACTTGGCCATGAGTGAAGCTGATCAGTTTACAGTTATTTTTGGTACCATCTGCATTATACCTTAGAAGCATTGATATGACATATTGGCCTTGTGAGTTTATTTGTATGCTGGAATGATTGTCTGAATTGCAAAAAGGTCATACTATGCTATGATTTGCTTTTTGGAGAAACTGCTGAAATGCAATGGACTCACAATTTGGTATAGATACATAAACAATAGTTAATTAGGGATGTGCTCTTGAGAAACATGGTTGCAGAGAGTGCATGTATGTTTCCACGTGTATGAAATCTGAAGATTTCATTCATAGTGATATTTCTGGTTTCTAGTACTTGTTGTAAGTACATTAGGAATTAGTTTGGATCGAATGTGTTTAAGGTGAATTTTACCATTCCTGCACAGTAGTCTAATTGTTGTCTTATACCTGAGACACTGTCAGTGTTGTCAGCATTATTTGTGGCACTTCTATGAATGAGGAGCTTTTGCGAACACTGCTGGCCCAAGCCGTTAAAATAATAGTTGTGTACAAATGGTGACAATTGAAAGAGAAGATAGATTGCTGTATTTGCATTGCAATTTACTCCACTTGTGTTTCTGAATTTAAATAGACCCGAAAGTTCTGCTTTTGTATCTTTTGATGGGGAAGCAGTTGTTTTTTTTTAAGAAGAGACATTTGTATGTTTCTCTTCTGATGGATGTACAGTTGTTTTCGACTACCGAGTTTTGTGGTTTTATTATTTGATAAACTAGCAGGTTTTTTTGCGGTATTACTGAGATATACTGTATAGGTTCTGTTTGTATTACTTCTCTTTTTCAGGTATAGGGTACAGAGCAAGGTGGTGGTGTGTAGTGCACGTAGCCTGTTGTATTCTAGGATGCATGGAATGACAGCTTTGACTTTGTTTGCATCAAAGTTAACTAGGAATAGACCATTTAGTGTACAGAGACATGAAAGTGCAACGTTTCACATATCTTGTTTGAAGACTGTGCTTTCAATGTCAATCAATGCGTGCTCTAGGGTTAGACCTTGCGATTTGTGAATAATTCCAACATGTGCAAGGGGTAGAGCACATTATTCTCTGCGTATGTACATGTCTTTGAAAAGAGGGAAACATGCTATTGTTCGGCCAACTTTCTTAAGTTCTGCAAGTTTGTCAAAGTGGATGTTGAAAAACTGAATGCTGTTCTCATGTGGATATGTTTGAAAGCCAACAACTGTACCAATTGCTCAATTGACTAAACTTTGTTCTAAGTCAAAGTTATGTTTTAGGATTACTGTGCAGTTTAGACACAGAGTTAATTGTTTTTCTAATCCAGCTGTGTTGAAAATTACATTTATGTAAGCCATTTAGTCATGCTATTGCTGGTTTGATGCATAGGGAGGGTCATGCCGTGCACTTCAAGTTTGTATGTGGATCTCATATGCACTATTGATTGTATCATTGAATTGATTGCAGCTTGCAAGGTTTGGCATTAAGGACATGCATTTTATATTTTATTGAGTTAATTGTTCCATGACAGCAAGGGCAGATGTGTTTTGTCCATATAGTTCATGGATTAGATGGAGTTTGCTTCTTTAGTAAGCAGACCAGTTCTAATGCTTTTTAAAATGTTAGCATAGGTGTGATCTGCAGACTGACGCATGTTTTGAGTTAGTTCTCTGTAGTGAAAATGTTGACAGTTTTACATTTCCAATGCTGCCACATGTGTACAGCATTGTTTGAGTCCTAATGTTTTAAAAATAGGTTCACCTTTTTCTTGTGTTAACTGTAGGAGGTGTCCAAAAACAATTACATGTTTTCCTCCAAACAGTTTTTCATAGTTGGTTTTTAGGTCTTTGTGCATTCTGAGATTAATTAAATCCGGCATGAGGTTGGAAACTGTGCTTACTTCATCTATCAGGAGCACTTAAATTTGTTTCAGAATTCTGCATACTTCGCTAGCAGCTTCTGCTGATAATTTGTAATATTCTTATTTATTTTGGTATTCTTTTGGGAGAGCAGTAGTTGGTGTAAAATTACACCTTCTATGATGTAGGCAGCTAAACCTGCGGAGGCTGTTACAACAGCTGAAAGATTGTTGTTTGTTTAAACTTCTAAAAATGTGCTGATTATTTTAATTAAGAACATTTTACCAGAACCATCTTCACCACTTACATATACGAGCAGGGGTTTATAATGTTTACAGTTGCAAGTTTTAATTTCATGTTTAAGACCATGTTCAGTTTCTTCAGTGACTTATAGATAAATGGTGAGTTGTTCATCATTTAGCTGTGATTTGAGCAATCTTCAGATTGTTTAGATTGATACATGGTATTTTCTACTTTAGTCATGTCTATTTGCACTTAATTTAAAATGTGTGGTTCTCCAAGTTATTGTTCTTGGCTTCCTCTAAGGGAAGGTTGACTGCCCTCAGGAGTCTCTTTATCTAATATAGCTTCAATTTCTTCTTCTCATTGGCGTTCATTGTCCAACATTTCTTGGTATTGTTTGAAATTGACATTTGTTATATTGCTTTCATTTGCTTAGAATGCAGCTTCAAATGAGTCATGGGCCCTCCCTATAACTCTGGCGGTAGCCGTGCTCTTATTAAGGGCATGGCTGCTGCCGGAGTTGTTTTTTTTCCGGCACCCCCGAATGGGCAGTAACCGGGTCATGCCGAGTTGGCGGATCCGGTAATTGCCCATTTGCGGGTGCCGTTATGGCCAGCCTCCCAATCCCCATTCTGCCCCATAGGGCAGAATGGGGCTCAGGAGCATGGTTGCACCGGCACCGTTTATAACGGTGCTGGTGCAATCATGAGTTCTGCTCGCGGGTGCCGGTATGCACGCTTGGTCAGACCAGGCATGCAGTCCGGCACCGGCGAGCAGAACTCATAGTGTGGTGGAGAGGTAACAACGGCACCAGTAGCACTACCGGCGCCGTTGTTGCCTTTCCACCACACTCATAGTGAGGCCCATGGTCAACTAATAATTCTTCTTCTTTTCTAAGGTTTACAAAGTTGTATTAGGCCTATGTAATAAAGTTCTCTATGTTGCAGGGATTTAAATCATAACTTTATATGATTAATTAGCTTGGGTCTCATACGTTTTACTAGGCTTCCTTCACAAGATATATTTATATAAGTTTTCTCATCTGGCATAACATTGCTTTTGTACGAGTAGTTTTGGGCTTTGTTGTACAGACACATGTTTTCCAAACTAGTACTTCTGCTTGGGTAATATGTGTCACTTAAATTGTTTTTCTAAATGTCCTGTCTCTTGGTAGGATTTTAGTACTCTTTTTCATGATGAAACAGGACCAAGGTTGAGCCAGACAATGTGTTCAGATTTGCCATATAAGGCAGTACCTGTTTAACAGTCTGCAGCTTCGTAGCATCTGCATTCTCTATGGGAGAACATTTATATACCGAAGCTGTATCATTTTTGTCACAGTGTTTGTCAGATGATATGTCATGCCAGAGGTCTTTTAGCTCTGTTTTCTCAGCTTTGGTGAGATAGGCTGTGACATATCTTGCAATTGCAGTGGAATTGTCTGCAATGTATCGGATGTCTATATTGCAACTGTAGTGGAACTGTCTGCAATGTATTGGATGTGTATATTTGCATTCCACAAGAGGGCAATGATTGCATTGTAATCATTGATGTGCTAGGATGCTTCAACCCTTTTAATGTTTTATGTGTTTTTAGGGGATTTGCCTTTTACACTGTGTCTAACAGAAGGCATCAAGCTATTTATCTGTCCTTTTGTGCAAACTGGTCTATGGAAACCAAAGCAGCATTTGATATACCATTTACCTTTGTTTTTATATCGACGTTGTCAGTACATTTTTGGAAGCATAATATTTGTGTACATAGGTCACTATGTGTGGTTTCTGAAGGGATGTCACAGGTAATGTTTTTTTATATATTTTAAAACAGTGGCATCACTGTCATGGCCACATTTGAGAGCATCTTTTACCCACAAAAACTTGTGGATGTGTGGTGCTCCTCTGGATTGATATTCTTTTCTCCAAGTGTCAGTGTATTATTTATTGCAGATGAAGTGCAGCATGGCAATGAAGCAATGGTGAAAGTACCTTGAAAAGACAGGTTTTGTTGAAGGAAGCGACCATAATACAAATGCTTTCCTCAGTCTCATGTATTGGGCCCGTTCCAAATTCAGAGACACAGTTTGACATCTGTCGTTTCAAAAGACCCGTCTTTTTAAAAAAAAACGTTTTTTTTGTACACTATATTATACACATTCCTTTGGTAACAAGTATATTATCTGAGGACCAGCCCCGGAACACGCTATATTACACAAGCGGTGTCCGGTGGCTGTGCCATATATTGTTTTTGAATGCTGCGGTACGGACAGTGGAAACAAGTTTTTCCTCTGGTCCGTTTTTAGTGTTTGTGGCATCCATTAAATAAACAGTCCTTCGACTATGTCTAGTCCGTTGGAAGTTGCCGATGCGGAAACAGAGCACACGGCTTTCGCTGTACATTTTTCCTAACAAAGGTGTTTGTAGTTTTCCTGACGAGGTAAGCGTGTGTTTTGGGTGAGCGTGATAAAGAGTTATGCTCGAGGCACGGCCAGACACTCTGCTAGTACAGCCCACAGAGCCGAGGAGACAAACTATGTTGCACTATTAGGAAAACCACACAGGATTTAGAGGGGCTCCCTCCTGCTTCCATGGGGGGTGTATGAGTATTGCTCCACATACGTCACGCGGCATGCCACATTCCAGATAGTGATTACTGTTACTTTTGTTAACAGTTGGATATGTCTAATTCGCCATTTGTTTTAATGTGAATATATGCTCGCATATGGTTACAGGGGTTGCGCAGGAGTGTGGTTGCTAGTGGCTGCATCCTACACTCTATGTGTATATGTTTTTCACCATTTGTTTTTAACGGTCTGTTTTTAAGGCACTATTATTATGTGCTTTGCTTATAGCCTTGCGGCTGGCCGAATAATTGAGTGCCATTAGAAAGATCTGGTCCGGACTACGCGGGTCCGAGAGCTTTGGTGGATCGTGTTTTTCTGAGGATCTCTGAGCTGTATCATTGGTGCTTGTAAGTGTTTTCATTATATATTATGCACACATAAGGGCATGCACTGTATGCACAATATAGTGGCAGTTTAGACTGTAAGTGTTTATATAGTTGTTGTAAAGAACACTGAGGGGTGTTTTTGTTGGTTCCACAGGTACAGCATATACACTGTTACAAGTGGAGGATTCATTTCTGATGTCCTGTTCATCTCCCCTAAATTGGAATCAGGGGGTGATTAGGGATTTTCTGTGTTGATTAAATTCTTGCACAATGTGACACTATTAGTCACTGATATCAAGAAATAGGGATGACACTATGTTTTTATGATTATTTTTAGATGTAATACGGACCCATAAACGCTGAGAATAGGGCGGAGGATCCTCTCCAAGCCCTACGTCCTGAAGAAGGTCTCTGACCGAAACACGTGTCGACGTTTTGTTGTGAGAAGATATCTGGCCAAATTTGGCAGTAGATATAGAACGACACCTGATACTAGGGACTGGGTCACTGTTTATTGTAATAATTGAAAGAGATCTGTGCGGAATAACTTTCCGAATGTTTTTTGATGTACCAAATATTTGGTTGTTTCCTTTATTTGATTGTTGAATGAGTCTGGTATGTGGTCATGAATGACGAAATGTATGAAGTTTTTTATTTATTTTTATGATATTAAGATGAATTTTTCTGGTGATAAGGTTACCGAATAAAATTTGACATATATTAAAATTTAACTCAGTGTCATCCCATTCTACTGATCCACTTTTGGATATCCTTATACTCTACCTGAAGGATCAGGGACTTGAGCGCAGGTCTACCCCTTTATATTCCTTTGCAGTAACAGGATCTACATTTTCAAATTGGCCAGTTTGTGGTGAATCTTGAATTATTTGGGTGTATTCTTTTAAGTTTTACTCTATGTTTATATCTTTGTAGTAGTCAATGTTTTCTTTAAGGTATTGTAGGGCTTGTCTAACTTTGTTTAAGTCGACTAGTTGTTGCGAAATGATTTTCATTTGTTGGTATACCGTTAAATAATACAATCAATGATCAATCTATTGGCTGTTGTACCCCTAGAGTGTCTATATTTTCTTTAAGATCTAATGGCAAATATACTACTTTGCCAAAAATGCCTTTTTGTAACTCAGATGGAGGCAATTTGGAAATTTTCGGCTGAAGGCATTTTACAGCTTGAAATAGGTGTACAGTTTGGATTATAAGGCTCTCATACAAGTTAAGTTGGTGGAGAGCTTTTGGAAGTGGGAAGATTCATAATAGCAAGTGATGGCATTTGGTTATTGTCCAGATTTTTATTGTAGTATGTGCAAACTATTGAGGGGAAAGTTATTTTGTATTTATTTTCTGCCGTTGAATATAAAGCTAATTGGAACCACTGTGATTTCTAATTGTCTTCTATTCTGCAGGCCATATCTAATATGTTGGTGCTATTTTTATTAAAGAAATTCTGTGACAACAGACACATGCTTTGTCTAGTATTTCAGCAATGTGTTTTGAAACTTAGCTATATCTTTTTTGTATGTGTTTGTAATGTGGGTGCTGATTGTGAGTTTTTCGCTAATGTTTTCAAAAGTTACTAAATTTTTTAAGTCAACTTCAGTTCCAAAATATTTACTTTGGATCTGTTCTATTTCTTGAAGGAGTTCTTTGGCCGTGCCATGTAGGAGAATGCTATTTAAATTTTGCAGTTCTAGAGCAGGACATTTTGCATAATATAGTATATGCACAAGATTTCTTATAGAGGAATGGTGTGTTGCTAACATTTTTATGTGGAATGTGCTTTTGTTTCTGAAATGCAGGCTAATGAATGTCCTTGCAGCCCTGTGTGGATGCGTACTAGCAGGAGTGCATGGTTTGTAAAGTTTGCATTCTACTTTCATCTTTTAGTTTCACATACTGATTTAGGAATTGACGTAATGATTTGAAGTGATGTCATTGTACATTACATATTGAGCTGTACTTTCATTTATATACTGGAAGGTTTGTTTGGGCAAAAGGAACATTGGGTTGAATGTATGTTTGGGAAGTTTTCTATATAAGGGTTTCTTTTGCCATAATGGTGTCTTCCACCATTGCATAGCCTCAGCTATTATTGTCTATGGGAATTGAGTTTGTTTGTTCTTGTTAATAAGCATCTTCATTGAAATATGGCTCTGTGCTGCTTCTGTGAATCCATTCACCATCATAGAAATTTGAAAAGTTATCTCTCTTGACATTGCAAATGTTTAGAAGTACTTTTAGTTATTTATTGATTAATTTAATTGTGTTTTTTTTCTGTTTAATATTAATATAAACAACGTTCTCTTCAGTGGAAATGCACTGTCAATTAGAGCTTCAATTTTTAGTTTCCTGCAGTAGTTTTTTAGGGAAGATCACAACATTCTAGCTGTTTTTCTAAGATTGTTAAGAACTCTACAGTGGAACATGTTTGGTAAAATTTATATTTTGGATTGCTTTTCTGTGGCTACGCTACTATTGGTATATATAGTGTTAGGTTCAATACTCTGTGTGGTTTTATTTGTACATTGTGTTTGTTTTTAGACTTTGCAAGAGCGACGTTAGTTGTTTTAGTGGTGGCTGGCTTACTTTTGTTGAGTAAGGTTACAAACTGTTTTGTTTTAATGTTTTCTATACATTATATAACAGGAGGATGACTATATGTCTTGTTTTTATTATTACCTGCACTATTTTTTCTTTGTTTTCTACAGAGTTGCTTTTAATATATATTGGGCCTGATTCATGAAAAGTTTTCCTATGGGATTGCACCATTATAAAACCCTTCCATGAATCAGGCCCATTGTGTTTTTCCTGTTCGGAACAAAAGAAAGTTTATGTTTGAAAATTGTGGAATGTTTATGCATGTATTATGCACGGTTGTGTGTGTGTGTGTGTGTGTGTGTGCGATTGTGCAGTGGGATGATATGTGCAGTTGGGAAGGTTGTAAGAGTAAGAGGATTTACAGGTGTGATGGCCTTGGGTTAGTGAGTATGGGAGTGGTGGTGTGATGGAATAAATAGGGACATTATGATTTTTTGAGGAAAACATTGTTTGGTATAATGGTGTGATTTACTGCATATATATGATAGTTGTGTTGATGTAATGGGAAAGGTGTGAAGAATTGCATCTGTATGTGCTAATGTGTGTGCGTGATTTGGAAAGTAATGAGTTTCAAAGGTGTTTCGTTGGAATTAGGACCTTATGTGCATAGGGGTATGGAATATTAAGGAAGTAAATTGTGGTCTAGAAGTTGTTGCGAGGTGACTGTGTTTTTAAGCACTAAGGAATGGGTGGTGTTTTGAATAAAGAGCAGTCTTTAGATGGGAATTGAAAGAGTGTGAATGTTGCAATATAGAGAGTATGAGTGAAATACAATGTTGGTGAGTAGAGCAGAATATTCCAGACTAATATATAGTGAAGGCACATTGCTACTGTTTGAGCAGTGAACATGCTATACTCATGTACTTACTTTGTAGTATGTGAAGAGTGTCGGTAGCTGTTTTCTTCAATCTTATTTTTTCCAGTAATTGTAAAAGAAAATTAGTGGGTATATTTGGTAATGGCCAAGTACTTTTAGCAAGAGAGTTTGGGCCTCATTACAAGTTTGGCGGTAAGGGGTTAACAGCACTGGTAAAGGTGCTGGTGCCGTTAACCCCTTACTGCTCCATTACGAGGTCCTTTAGCAGGTCCTGCTAAGGGCGGCTGGTTTTACCAGGTGCTCTTAGTGGGAGCCGCTAAAGGACCAGCATGCTAACAACGGGCCGAATGGGAATGGGTTCCCTGAATGGGGAAATACTGGGTCCTCCAAGGTTGGAATGGCCCGGTAATTCCCCATTCAGGGAACTCGAACCCGGTATGCAGTAAGGGGGCAGCCGTGGCGCTAATAACACCATGGCTACCTCCAACCTTGTCATGACCCCCTTTGTTATTTATTAAGAAAGTAGAAGTTGTTGGGAAAAAAGAGTTGATGAAGGTAGGTTATGGGTGGTGTGGTAAAGTATGTCTCGGGAGGATAGCTCAGCGGCAACGTTCTTGATTTAGAAGCAAGACGACACAGAGCAACACAGGTTCGATCCCCAGCTCCCGGCTTAGAAACCTCTGGGTATTAAGTGCATTATAAATAACCTATCATATCATATCATGTTAAGTATGTTGTTAGAAACATTTTACTATGGGTCCTATTATCAATGAGCTATAATCTGTAATTAAAGGTTCCGGTAAAAAGTTACTGGCAGCTTTTCGGGATCAGCTTACTTTGTGTTTAGTGGTAGGGGCACTGTACTCCTGAGTTGAGGCAGCAACTGGCAGGCTTTACACTGAAGTACTGGCATTGATACTAAGGGTGCCAGTGCGCCATGGTTCCCATTCACATGGAGTCATATAGCACTGTATGGGAATGGGAACTAAGTGTAATGATGATGATTGTGATATTTCAGTAGCATCAGGCTGTCAGGTGGTGTATAACGGTAATACACGGTTGATGGCAACAAGCCAGCTACCGGTGGGTTCTATCGGCAATCCTGTAATGAGCCCCTACAAGTAGTGTTGTTTGGGACATGATAAGATGTAGAGCAAAAATGGGTGTGTAAAAAAGATGCATATTTAGGGTTGTGGTGCAACATATTTGTAATGTGTTGCAGTGTTTTTAAAGAATAGGTAAACTGTGGCCTAGTGGTAATGCAATGGCAGATTGTAGTTGGGGAGCAGTGTTTGGAAAAGATCAATAGTTTATATGTAAAGACAAGTGTTGTATATAAATAATTTGGGCCTGATTAATGGAATTTATTGCATAGCGCAAAGGGAGTTTGCACTGCTCAAAAGTGAGTTTGCACCGCCGATAGAAACCCTCCTTCATGGAACTTTGCAAAGTGTATTTTTGCAGTAGAAAGTCAGTGCAAATTAAAAGTGAGTTTGCATTGACTTTGTACTACAGAAATGCACTTTGTTCAGTACTATCAATAAGGGTTTGTGTTTGCAGTGCAAAGTAATTTTTTAGCAGTGCAAAATCACTTTGCACTGTGCAAAACATGATGAATCTGGCTCTTTGGCAGTATATACGTATTTGAGATCAGGTGGAGAATGGTGGAACTATAAGGGATGTAATAAGAAAGGTTGGAAAGTTTGATGTTGATATGGAATAAAAATTGGAAAATGGTGTGCATTTAAAAGTGTTTATTTTTAGGAGGATTTTGCTGAAAGTAAAAAAATGCATATGTGCATTTACAACAGAACTATTTCAAAGTATTTTGTAAAAGAAAGGAAAAACTGATGTAAACGATTTGTAGAACTTTTTTAAGTGGAACTTGGTGTGTGGAACTTTAATATGTTGGTAGTGCAAGTAAGTAACTGAGACAGGGTAATTCATGGAATTACTGTGCGCTGAAAAGGGGAGCTCAAGTGTGAAAATCGCAGCGCACGTGTGCTACAGCCGCGCATGCAGCCGTTTGTCTATTCATGGAATGCGCTTGCGTGTTTTCCCCGGGATGTGCGCCAAATTCGTGGGTGGCGCACACAGGCGCACTTGTCACTAAACGCTGTGCGTGACGTGCACAGCGAAAGTGCACAACGTGTAGAGCACACAACAAAAGGGGGCGGAACACGGGGCAGAACAAGCAGAATGGGGAACAACGCATGAAAATGTGGGCGTTACGGGGAAGTACCACAGCTAAATGCTCACAACTCCCACACGTGTGCTAACAACACGTATTCAAGGAATCAAACAGTGCAAACCCGCACGGCAAAAAAGACGTGCTAATCCGGAAACATGTTCGCCAGCCAGAAGCAGGCATAAGCGGCCCCGCGCAGCATAAAAGTGCACGCAAAGAACAAACAAGCTCATACGCTACGATGAATATACCGTTCCTCGCAGCAGTGGTCGTGGGACACCGCAAGAAGAGGAGGATAGCCAGACCCTGCATTTTTTTACCCAGGAACAGCCGTTTTGGGATGCCTGATGACCAGGTATATGGGAGGTACAGGTTTCCACCACAAATAATCCTAGAACTGGTTGCTGAGTGGGAGGATGACCTCACATCACCCACTCTGTTCTCCCAAGCACTGAGTGCCTTGGAGATGGTGCTCAATCTACTGCATATCTTGGCTACTGGGTCATTTCAGCAGACAAGTGCCATTGTTGGGGGTGTCTCACAGGCCACGCAGTCACGCTGCCTACACCAGGTGTTGGCAATCATGACCGCGCGCCCCTCAGTCCGCATGCACATATACATGCCCAGAACACCTGCAGAAAGGCAGGCCCTGGTCCAGGACTTTTATGGGGTGGCACACTAGCCCAAAGTGCTAGGTGCCATTGATTGCTGCCATGTAGCTCTAACGCCCTCCCAGGGCCACTGAGCACATCTATCGAAACCGCAAGCACTGGCATTCCATCAACGTGCAGGTGTATGTGATGCCAACAGAATCATCACCTCAGTATAAGCCAACTATCCGGGGTCCAGCCATGATAGTTTTATATTCAGAATGTCACCCCTAAACCGAGACCTGGAAGCTCGGACGCATGGCGACACATGGCTCATTGGTGAGTACAAATGCCTCTGCACATGCATGCATGTCAGACACTGAGAAATGGGAAAACTCAACTAATGACAAGCATTATCACCTCCCCAGGGGACAGTGTCTACCCTCTGAGCACCTACATGATGACGCCAATACAGAACCCCACCACACCACCAGAGGTAAGATACAACAGAGCCCATATTGAAACCCGGGGCATAGTGGAGCGCACATTCGGAGTGCTCAAGTCACGTTTTTGCTCCTGTTACGCTCACCTGGTTCCCACAGGAGCGTAGATTGAACCCGGACAGCTGCGGACTCCACCAGCGTGAAGCGTAGGGAAAAGATCACCGTCTGGACGGACCCCCTCCGTCTAGTAAGCTTGACTCATAGAAGTAGTCTCCTGGAGATGGACAAAGGTATTGAGCCCCGTGGATGTGAATGCAGACCCCCCTCCCTGCTCCCGTTCTTCCCACTTGCCACTTCCAATATTCCCGGTCAGTGTCCTCACCTTATGTTTTTGATTGGTGAGCTCTCCATCCTGCGTGGCATGCAGGGGCGCATAGATACCAGTTACTTCCCTGGTTTTAGGTGTTGGGGTTCTGGACGGTTATTGAGTCCAGAGTTTGGCAAGTTTCTAAAGAGTTCATAATGTCCAAAGTTCACTCTTGCACTCCCCTGTTGATTTGCGGCGTCAAATTCTGTCTGGAGGTTGCTGGTGGCGTTCAGGTAAGAGTCTGTATTACCCAAACTATCCTGTAAAGGTGCGTGAGATTAGCTCACTATCTTTTCCTTTTTTCCTAGATGTGGTGTATTGAAGGATGAAGCCTCCGGTGATAGCCAGGTAAGTCTTGTAATATAAGCGATTGTCTTTTTAGTCTTGCTTTTTCTTGTCTTTTCCCCAGGTGTTGAAAATCACAGAAAAAGTGACGGAGGCAGCGCCGAGTCGGAGATGCTGTGGGCTGGTGAAAATGAAGCGGCGCTGCAGCTGGGATGCGACGCGTGCTGGAAGAATGTCCCTTCAGGCTCGGAATGATGCAGGATCCGAAATCAGGTGAGGAATCAGATTAAAGTCTGTAATCTAACGTCTTCTTCTATTTTCCTTTCTCTCCTACGGGCTCCGTGTTCGAGGCGGCGTGGCAGAAGGCTGGATGCAGGTTTGCAGACACGGTGAGCGTTACGCTGCTAAATGCAGAATAAAGCAAAGCGTGTGTTGAAGATCGGGCGTGGTTTAAATAGCCTTGAAAGTAGTCCCAGGTAAGAAGTTCCAAGAACCACACCCGAGTGAAAAGTAGTCCTTGTGGAAAAATAGTTCCTCCAGGTCTCACGTTGGCCTGGATGCATGTGCAGCATGGTCTGCCTGAGGTAAGTAATGACTATGAGTCTGGCGCCTTAGGCGCCAGGACTGATTTCTACTATGAGCCTGGTGCCTAAGGCGCAGGACTGAACCCAGATAGCCCCAAGCTGGGGCTTCTGAGGTTTAAACAGATGTCCGGACGCCTGCTTCCGGGGCGGATGGGCTTGGTCCAGCTGCCCGGGGGTAGGCATCATGACAGCTCCCTTGACCGCTCTGGTGGCCAGCTGCTATATGCACCCCCAGTAGTGTGCAGGATCATAGTGGCAGCATGTGTCCTGCACAACATTGCAACCCGGCAGGGTGTGCCGGTGGACATGGTGGTGCTCCCGCATCCCCAACCACATGCACAGCCGCTGCGCATGGGAGGGGAAAGGACACGTGGTGAGGCAGCCCGTACCCAGCTTGTGGCAAATTTCTTCACCTAAAATCCCACACCTGAGGAGTGCACAGAGGCCTGGCACATACCAGCTGACAATTGATGATGATGATGACAAAAGGGACAGTCAACTGTCACAACCATACCACCTTGAGATTGTTTTCCTGGAAATGCTACATTGTGTGCATCCCTATCTACTTAAACAGACCCAATGCTGTGTCAGTAATTGGCACACATTCATGCACCATGAAGGACTACCCCCTTGCAAAATAGTACACCCAAATAGTGGCATGTCACCCAACCCCTCCCTAACCCCATCTCAGCTATCCAACACACCATGGCATGCTATGTGAAAGCCACCAAATGAATGCACAACACATGACACAACTGTCACAAAGTGCACCGTCCCAAATGGAAACAGGCCAGAGACAATTTCCTCTCACTAATGAAAAAGAAACAGCACATATGAAGAAATACTTACCAGCAAGACAAAACATTAGTACAGGACCCAACAGTGGCAACGCATGACAGTAAAAAATTAAAGTACTGCAAGTGTCACAACCTGACAAAGGCAGCACATCGACCCCTTCCAACACCAGTGTGTTGCTGGTAGGCAAAGGTGGCAGTGTACTGCATACAACATGAACTGAATCTGCAATGGAGACGGGCTTGTTAAGACATGAAGAAGCTACATGTATATATGCAAAAAGTCCTGTATGTAATACAATATCCAAATGAACCATGCAGTGGAGAAATCAACACCAATCCCCACTAGGGATGTATACACAGTTTGGACTACAGACTACCCACACAACCTATGGGAGGCCAATGCCTCTGTTTAAGTTACTGTCACTTGGTCACACCCTTTGCGAGCCCATGGAAAGGGGAAGCAAGAGGGACATGTGTGTCAGGAACCCAAGTTTCAAACCCAAACACAGGACAAGCCTGCATGTGCCCAGCTGAAATGCACACTGGATGCCTACGGGAGCCACACAAAGCAACACACTGTAACCTGAATTTACAATCTGAAAGAAAATAGTTATCAACAAAAAAGTAAATGCAAATTAAAAAAAGAAAAAGAAAAAGAAGAAAAAAAGTAAATGAAAATGAAACAAAATAAATCAAATAAAAAATAAAAATACAAATTAAATAAAAAAGAAAAAACAGAACGAAAATTAAAAAATCAAATTAAATAGGAAATGAAAATGAAAATAATAAATAGAAAAAAAGAAGAAGAAAGAAGGATATTCAAAAAATGTAATTCTAATTCTAATTTGCAATTTCGGAATGATATCTGAAAAACCAAAAATAAAAATAAAAATAAAAAAAAAATATCAGAATAAATTTGAAAAAGAAAAATCAAAAATGGCCATGTGTCAACCACGGGGGGGCGGGGCACCCAGGAGGGGGGAGGTATAGGGTACACCCCAAAACCCACATGCGTGGATGTTGAGAAAAAAAAAACAACCATCCATGGGCTCATGGCCTGCACGGCTACTCTATAGTGGGAGAACTGCCGTCGCTGTCATCACCCTCTGGTGGTACATTAGAAGGTGTGCATGATATGGGAGGCAGACCACGCAAAGGCCTGGCATGCTCCTCCATGGCAGCAAGCATGCGGGTCTGAAATTTTTGGTTCTGAAGGATGATGGTACGGAGATCCCCATGCAGCACTTCAAGGTTAGCACGGATTTCTGCTTGCAAGGCCTCGCGTGGTGCCCGAATCTCCTCATGGGTTGCCTGGAGCTCAGCTGAGAGTGTGCATGTTAGCTGCTCCAGCTGCTGTCTGACCTTATACTCTGAGACACCTCAAGTGCACCCAGGGTATCTCTGAGGGACCTGTGTTCTGACCTCAGGGCACCCCTGTGGGCCTTTGACTCTGCAGATATGGCTGTGCGCAGTGTCTCCAGTCCAGCCCGTCGGTCCCTGTTGGACGCCAACATGTCCTCCCTGTGTGAGCGGCACATGGACTCTGTTGCCTGCTGCTGGAGCTTCACCTGCCTTTCAGGGGGAGAATGGAAGTGGCCACCCTATCCACGGCCTGAGCCATCATCTCACACAATGCCCCCTGTTGTGCTGCAATAGTATACATGGAGTTCTCCCACACATTATTGCCTGGTGGTGCACGGCCACCGCGTTGGCGGGCACCACACCTGTTTGGGGCAAGGTGTTGTGCACCTTGCTGTGCTGGCACTACCTGAGGCTGCAGGCCTGCATTCCTCCTTTGATCTGCTGGCCCAGGAACAGTAGCAAATATCGTGGAGTGTGACCCTGCATCTGTAACCACCACAGGTGGGCATTCCGACACTGAATGACCCATAGAGGGGTCTACCCCCAGTGCAGGTGGGTTGTACAGAACAGCATCCCTGCCAGAAACACTCACATGTGACGGACATTTGTCTCAATGTCAGATTCAGCACCTGAGGCATAGAGGTCTTCGGAGGTGTACCCAGAGACACCCGTGGATACGATGGTCTGTAGGAGTAATGGATTTTCACCAGCCACCACCCCACGTCCTCCACTGGTGCCTGGTTGGGGCTGTGAGTACTCCTACCCCTGCGCTATCTTCCCCTCCTCAACAGCATTTAGTACCTCATCACCTGCACAAATATAAAACAAAAGTAATGAAGACAGGCATGAACAGCATAGGCGACACACATAGGCATCACAATTTACACATTGAATACATAAATGACACATGTTACACATGACACTAACTCTGGCATGCATGCACTGGCAATGAAGTGGAAGGGGACCCTAAAAGCAGACACTGAGTACTCCAAGATGCTGCATAGCACTTGTATCACACATTAGCCTGTGAGTTACATGGACAATCCACATACATAACACATGCCAGCACGCAGATGGCACGTAGCATAGCCATGACAGATTTGACAAGGACACCCAGATGGTAGCAAATCAGTACTGTTCCCCATCAATGTGAGATGGACATCATGAAATAGAACATGCAAAAGAGTGGGACAAAACACACATGTGTCACACGCTGCAACAAAGCCAGTGTTTACTAATACAGTGATGGCAGGCACATGGATACATCAATGATTGGTCACTTGTACATGACAGAAGTAAATTGTCATGTTGAACATTGAAACAGGGCCCCAAAGTGATTGTGTGCAGAGCATGTGTAGTTGCAGAAAAGTCAATCAGCCTGATTGATGAAATCATTCCGATAATAAGTAAACAAATGTGGAGCATTGTGTGGTGAAATATATGTCTGAAGTATGGTGAATCTGGGGCACAACGGCACTAAAACTGTCTTCAACATGCAAATGATTCCATCAATCAGGCAGAATGAACAGGAAAACAGTATCAACAATGTTGTGGCATGATGGCAGTTGAAGGGCAAGTGCAGTAATCCGGTGCTAAGTGTTAACTGCGGTCAGAAGGTATACTGTGAAACCCACACCCAAGGCTGGGGGATGGTTTGGAGGCACCACATGGGTGACCCATACCAGTCATCACTACACAGCCTCACCTGGCACTCAATCAGAATGGTTTGCAGACATATGTATGGCCACTCACCGGACATTGCCTCAAGATCTGGTAGGTCTCCCACGCCTTGGATCTGATTCTCTGTGATGAAGCCTCCAGCGATTGACTCATGTTCTGTGAGTACTTCCTCCTCTGGTGGAGAACCACTGTCAGTCACCGCAGTAGAGGCATGATTGGAAGCCAGCTTGTTTTTTGCTCTGCGTTTGAGGTCATTCCACCGCTTAGAGCAATCATCAGCTGTGCGCCTCACGAATCCAAAGGAACTAATCTGGACCGCGATGCACTGCCAGTGGGCCCTACATTGAGCAGTCGTAGTCTTGCACCCTGCAGTCACCAGCATTTCGCGGCCATGGGCCGACACGTAGCCCACAAGTGCGTCCAGTTCCACATCAATGAAACTCCGCTTCCTTGACATGCCGGATAGGAGAGCTGTGTCTGGGGTCCCAGCCTGTACCGCAAGAGCACCCTTCTTCCTCTTGAGAGGTGGTGTGGACCCTGAGTGGCTTACGCCATTCTGGTTGGTAGGGGCTGATGGGCAGGTGGACTGGCCACTGGAAGTAGCCAAAGGCACGATGACCAAAGGTCTCACTGCAGGCATTGGCTGCTGGGTGCTGTTGGCAGGGCCAACCTTGGTGTGATGGTCTTGGACCAACATTGTCCCGGCTGGGTGACTTGGAGCTGGGGTGGATTGAGCTGCAGCTGCCCCTGCAGCCTCCTCACGCTGGCTACTTGGGGCAGCAGATGACATTGCTGCCCCAGATCCACGTGGCCTGGTGACAGCAACTTTCACCGCCACACGTGGCTTTGACTTGGTGACACAGAAGTCGGCCTGTGAGTCATCCCGTGCCAGTTCGGTGAACAATATGGGCCGGGTTAACAGGGCCTGAGCTGGGATGGTGTCAGCTGCATCTCCCCACCCATTGGGGGGGCATAGGTGTCCCTGATTGGTCCTCCACACACTGGCCTCTTGGGCCACCCTGCACATCCTGGAACACCTTTGCCTCCCTTACCACTTGGTCGCCTCCCAACCATGGCACTGATGTTCTTGTGCGAATGGGAGGTGCAGTAAGAAATTGTCCTGGGCAATTGGGGTGAATGGGGCAGGGTACTAGATGGAATACGTACCCTAGTGCTCTGGCATGGCTGTCTGTGACCCCTGGGGGAAGATGACAGGTCACGCAATGCTCAGGCACCCCAAAAAACAAAATTTAATGTGCACGCGACCCCTGGAAGCCCACGTGCATGGAATAAGGACCCGCACTATGCTGTGGCACCCAGAAACACAAAAATAAGCATATGCGTGCTACACGCAGGCTACAATGACCTGTGAATAGGTACGTGACACACGGGGGCAACCACAGTAGAAAAATATGTGTGCGACTCACCGTCTGCCTGGAAAAAGAACGTGAAAACTTGTGCACATTGGCAACACCCCCGCCAAAATAAAAATTGAACGCTGTCTGAGTATACAAGGAGTGCGAACTGGAACCGTTGTGAAGTAATCGCGTGTGAACCGACAAGAAGTACAAGAATCACCCGCTCGCTCTCCACAAAAAGCACGTACAAGAAAATGGCGCCCTATGCGTACCTTTTAACCCTGCCCACACTGGCCATGTCACTTATGCGCTTGCGCGCTAAGCGCCTTTCCTCCAATTACACACAGTGACACCCGGACGTGCAGTTTTTTGCATGTGTGGAATCACTATGCACCCGTGTAGAGGGAAACGCCCGTGCGTGTTACGTCACAGGGGCACTTACACATTTAGGGCCTTTCCTCTAATTACACGCTGATGTGCATTTTTTTCACGTGCCAAATCACTCCGTATTACGCTGGCCACGCGACAACACACAGAAGACCATGCTCCTGCCCAGAAGGCCATTTTCCTGCCCCACAGAGCCCTGAGCCCGCTCCCACCTGCCATCTGCTGCTGCCTGACTGCCTGCTGGCCACGTGCCCTGCTAGTTGGTGCCTGCACATCAGCCAACTGTACGGGTCCTGTTGCTCTGACCATCCCTGCTGGAACAGTAGACTCCCGACTGACGTTCCATTGCTCCACAGCCCAGCAACAGGACCCAGTTGCCCACCCACACCTGCCTCAGGAGTTGCCATTTTGGGGGAAACACCATCAGAGACCACTGGCAACCCCCAGCCAGAGAGGCAGAGGGCTTCCAGCTTCAGTGCCACAGAAGTTGGTATCCTGGTGGAGCAAGTCCTGGTGCATTGTGATGCCCTCTTCGGAAGACCATGCACCGACAATGAAGGATGGAAGAGGATCTGGAAGGATATCGTGGCTGCAATCAACATGGAGGGGTTGGCAGCCCGCAACATACAACACGTCCGGAAGCGCTGGGAGGACTTCAGGTCCAGAACCCTCAGCAAGGCCCTGCGCCTCTTGGAGGCAGCGCATGCAGAGGGTTGCCGGGTCTGCCTTACCAACAACCAGATGAGGGTCCTGGAACGTATATGCCCAGCGCTCCACCTACAGATCCTTCAGAGGCAGACCCGTCTGGAGTCGAGCGGTAAGTGTCCATGCATACTGATTGGATGCAGTGCATGTTGAGGTGTGCCAGGAGTGTGCAGCTTGGACATATGTCTTGAAAGGGACATGCATGGATGTGTATGTACAAGGACCTGAGCCTGTTGCATGTGAGTCCAGTCATGTGTGAAGCACATCAAGGGTGTATGTGTTCAAATGCCTGATGCCCAACTGCATGTGGTGATGCACACATGTTTACATTTCTGTGTATGTACTATGGCATGGTTGGGGTGTGACACATGGATGCTGGTTCCACCTTCATGTACATGAATGGTGTACATGTGCATGTGTGCGTATTTGACTTGTGTTGGACTGTGATACACCACGGATGCATGTGACACCGACATGTAGGAGGCTGATTGGCAGATGTCTCATAGTTGCCAATGATTTCACTGTGACAGGTGGTGGAGATGTGCAGATGCATGTATTTCTGGTGGCGTGTGTGCATGTGTTCGGCACTCCCCGTGTTGCATGTGATGTCAGGCTAACCTTCGGATGCTCATGTATGTTTATGGATGGTGCTGCCGGCTGCAACATTCCTGTTAATTTGCGCATGTGTGTGGGCTCAAATGATATGTGTGTTTGGGAATGTGATGCCATCTGTGAAGTTTGACACTGCCACTCATGTGCAACTGCCATGTGTGTATCTGACCATTGTACAGTGCCCTGATGCCTGTGTTCTGTCTCTCCCTGTCTGCAGCATCAACTGATGAAGAGGGCGGAGACGGTGCTGTGGAGCACAGCGGCAGGGATCCCACCGCCAGCCGGAGAAGCAAGGCCCAGCTCCCCTCCCAGGTTGTCATCTCTTCGGGGAGTGAGGAGCCTGGTGCCGCGTCTGCGGCTGCAGCTGCCGAGGGTAGGTCCAAGAGGTGGAGGTCGGAGGTGGACTCCTCGGTAGCAGAAGAGGCCACTGAGACCACACAGGGGCCTCTGGAGGAAGATGGCACGGAGTCATCCAGGTTGGTGGGGTTTTCGGTTGAAGAGGAGGCCGTGGAAGGCCCACACACGGGGCCTGGAGGGGGGATTCCACTGTTGCTAGTGGTGCAGTCCAGGGGCAGGGACAGGAGGCAGCACAGGCCACCGCGGAGGAGCCTGTGTGTCATCCTGTCCCCGATCCTGTGACTGCATCATCAGGCACCAGAAGGGATGCCTCTGTCCAGACCCGTTTTCAGGGAGGGGATGCGCACACAACAACTGGCCTTCCTCTCCCTGCGAACATGGCAATCCGGGACCGTGTTGAGCCTGTCCTGGCTGGGATGGCGTTGCATCAACGTGGCATTCGGGATGACGTGCAGGGTTCTCGTGTGGACAATGCATGTCATTTCGAATGCCTCATTGACCACGTCGACCTACTAGGACGGGTCAGCAGTTCTGGGTTCCTCTGTGTGCTGGAACGTCTATCAACCCCCCTCCTCAACTGAACCCCCTATGCGCCAGTTGTCCTCTGTGCCATCTTCCTGCCCATGTATCACAAGGACACCCTGTGGAGCTGCCCCTGACCCAGCGGCCAGGCTGGTGGAGGACACATCCCTGCCACAGTAGGGAATCGGAGGTCCAGCAGGGGTGGCCTCCCCAACAACTGGACCCCAGTAGGAGGAGGACGTGCAGGCATCGACAGGCAGGGCATATGCACGGCAGCAGCAGGCTCAAGGTGGGAGCAATGATGGCTCGGGGCAATCAACATCACGGGGGCAGGCATCGGCCGGAGGGCAGGAGGACCCTCGATTGGGAGTGTCTTCTGTGTGGCATTGGTTGGGCCGGCAAATAGATGCGGAGCAGCGGTGGGCAGAAGAGGCACGTCTCACTATGGTCAGGGCGGAGAACTCCATGCGCAGGGTGTTGAGGTGGGCTGAGTGCCTTGAGGCAAGTCTCAGGGAGTTGGAGGAGGCCATGGCTGCATCCCTGCGAGACCTCGGGGCCAGGGAAGAGGCCCGCCTCCAAGACGTTGAAGTGGAGTTCGATGATGCCCTGGCCCGGGACATCAACAAGTGAGCCGTTGGACTTTCCCGCCGCCTTTGCACATAGTTATTTAGGGTTAGGTTTCCTTTGTTTTTTCTTTATTTTGGAGTTCATGGACTTTGCTCCACTTTATGTACATAGTTATTATTATAGGATTTTTGGTAGGTTTTCTTTTGTTTTGGCATTATAGACTCTTGGGACTTGCAGTTTGTATAGTTCCAGACTTGTACATACTTTAGTTATTTGAACATCCCATGGATCAATGTTTTTTTTAAAAAAAAATTCATGTACTTTTTTTGGACATTGGAAATGGACCACTTCCCTTTTTTCCTCTTGTGGATTTTTGTTTTACATTTCTTACTTTACAAGTTTGATATTCCATTATGTTTTTCATTATGTATTTTTAATACAAATCTTCATTATTGGTGTTGCGTACTCTCTTTGGTTTTGTGCAAGTCTCAATGAGCATTGCCTCAGTCACGTGTTGCCACTCTGTGGCTCTGTTGGACATTTATGCATGGCCGTGGTGGTTATTTTGAGGCTCTCATGGCATGGGTAATTTGGGAGTGGGTGCAGTGGATGGTTGTGTGCTTGTACTGGGGGTAGGGGGGATTTGTGTTGGCATTAGGCCCATGAGTCTGTTTTGTTAGTTTTGTTAGAACATGGTGTTTGGCGGGTCACATCTCGGGGCCTGCTGGCAGGTGCCCGTCAATGGTGGGTGGGTGGGGGACATGAGTCGGGCCTGCTGGCATGTGCCCGTCAATGGAGGGTGGGTGGGTGGGGGACATGAGTCGGGGCCTGCTGGCAGGTGCCCGTCAATGGTGGGTGGATGGGGGACATGAGTTGGGGCTCACAAGTACATGGTGCCATGTGGGCTGACTGCAGGGCATGGTCAGGGGTGTAGGGTAGTTCCCTGTGGTGTGGGCTGCATGCAGGTCATGGGGATGGGGGAAAGGGCAGCCCCGGGAAGGCCCACAATGCCAAATCGCAAGTCCCCGCACACCCCCGAAATACACGTACCCCACTGGTGCAAGTCCTATCGCGTGTGTAACTCCCCGCGTACCCCCAAAATACACATACCCCGCTCGCGCCAGGCCTATCGCGTGTGAAAATCCCTGCGTACCCCTGGAATACATGTACCATGCTTGCGCCAGGCCTACCGCATGTGAAACTCCCTGCGTACCCCTGGATGACACGTACCCCTCTTGCGGCGGGCCTATCACATGTGAAAATCCCTGCATACCCCAGAAATACACGTAAGCCGCTTGCGCCAGGCCTATCGCATGTGTAACTCCCCACGCACCCCCGAAATACACGTACCCCGCTGGTGCAAGGCCTATCGCGTGTGTAACTCCCCGCGTACCCCTGGAATACACGTACCCCGCTTGCGCCAGGCCTATCACATGTGTAACTCCCCGCGCACCCCTGGAATACACGTACCCCGCTCGCGCCAGGCCTATCACAGGTGTAACTCCCCGCGTACCCCTAGAATACACATACCCCGCTCGCGCCAATCCTATTGCGTGTGTAACTCCCTGCGTACCCCAGGAATACGCGCAGGCAACCCATCCACCCTGGGCATGCCCCACAGGCAGCCCATTCACCCTCCCCATGCCCCGCAGGCAGCCCATCCACCCTGGGCATACCCCACAGGCAGTCCACACCACAGGGGGTACTTTTCAATGCAATTTACCTGGCGCGAGCGGGGCATGCGTATTCCGAGGGGTACACAAGTACATTTTCACACATTTTGACTGGCGTGAGCAGGGTATGCATAGTATTTTTACGTGAGTATAGTGTAGCGGTCCTGTAAGCTGGTCCAGGGTTAGCACGGCCCTTTGCACTGCATTGGAGATTTCGATGGCTTTTCCTTGTGCAAGGGTCATTCTTGGGAGCGTAACTGGTGCTGCAGGATGTTTGCTATGCCAGGGCTCAAAATGGCTTGGAAAATCCATGAATACACGGTGCGCCAGAATGCTGTTTAGCGCACATGGCTGGCACACACTGTGCTGACTGCAGGGCTGGTCCCTTTGAGCCACGTATTGTGTAAAGAGGTACTAGTTACTGACGCTTTATTTATACATTATTTTCTTTAGGTGACAGCAGGGCATAGTCCCTTTGAGCCACAACACTTACACAAGAGTCCACATCAAAAGCATACCGCTTACACAAGAGTCCACATCAAAAGCATACCGCTGGAATTTCCTCTCCTACTCTGCACAGAAAGTTGCTTGTGTAGCTGTCAAAAGTGCGGAGAAAAGGGACACCCACAGCAGAGTGGACCTGTCACTTTTGGATACTAAATTAAACAGTATGCCCCCACCAAACCCAGAAACTACAATCTAAGGAAATAAAAGCAATATGGTAAATGTAATGGCTACAAGCACGCCCCCATGGCACATAAATACAGGAAATTCCTGAGAAATTAATTCTGATGTACCGGTAATGCCTGCCAAAACCCCCCAGAACAAAACAAAGGAAATGTCTTAATTTTTTAAGAAAAAAAACAGGACACTACTGTGTGTTTGAACAACATAGAGCAGATTGAGCCCAATGTTCAAGATCATGAGGTACAAAATGTCAAAAAATCTGGCCTCTATTGTACATTCGCTGGGATTGACAATGGGCCTCATTATAACTCAGGCGGTCCGGAAATAACGGTGGCGGTAAACCCGCCGCCACCGTTGTTTCCGGACCGCCTAATCCCGATTCCTGCAGGCGGGAGGTGATGTTCCCGCCAGGTCTGACCTGGCGGGTTTAACACCGCCCGCATGCAGGCGGACGAGGAAACACCAGCAGCATTACGAGATGCTGCCGGTGTTTCCATGATCCCCATTCCCATTGAGTCCCATAGGACTCAATGGGAATGGGGATTAACACCATTCCGCCTCCGTGATTCCGGGGTTGTAATGCCCTGGTATTTCCGGGAATCACGGAGGCGGAATGGTAATACGAGTCCGGCGGTAACCAGGCGGTTTTACCGCCTCAGCCCCGGGAAGGCCCACAATGCCAAATCGCAAGTCCCCGCACACCCCCGAAATACACGTACCCCACTGGTGCAAGTCCTATCGCGTGTGTAACTCCCCGCGTACCCCCAAAATACACATACCCCGCTCGCGCCAGGCCTATCGCGTGTGAAAATCCCTGCGTACCCCTGGAATACATGTACCATGCTTGCGCCAGGCCTACCGCATGTGAAACTCCCTGCGTACCCCTGGATGACACGTACCCCTCTTGCGGCGGGCCTATCACATGTGAAAATCCCTGCGTACCCCGGAAATACACGTAAGCCGCTCGCGCCAGGCCTATCGCATGTGTAACTCCCCACGCACCCCCGAAATACACGTACCCCGCTGGTGCAAGGCCTATCGCGTGTGTAACTCCCCGCGTACCCCTGGAATACACGTACCCCGCTTGCGCCAGGCCTCTCACATGTGTAACTCCCCGCGTACCCCTGGAATACACGTACCCCGCTCGCGCCAGGCCTATCACAGGTGTAACTCCCTGCATACCCCTAGAATACACATACCCCGCTCGCGCCAATCCTATTGCGTGTGTAACTCCCTGCGTACCCCAGGAATACGCGCAGGCAACCCATCCACCCTGGGCATGCCCCACAGGCAGCCCATTCACCCTCCCCATGCCCCGCAGGCAGCCCATCCACCCTGGGCATACCCCACAGGCAGTCCACACCACAGGGGGTACTTTTCAATGCAATTTACCTGGCGCGAGCGGGGCATGCGTATTCCGAGGGGTACACAAGTACATTTTCACGCGTTTTGACTGGCGTGAGCAGGGTATGCATAGTATTTTTACGTGAGTATAGTGTAGCGGTCCTGTAAGCTGGTCCAGGGTTAGCACGGCCCTTTGCACTGCATTGGAGATTTCGATGGCTTTTCCTTGTGCAAGTGTCATTCTTGGGAGCGTAACTGGTGCTGCAGGATGTTTGCTATGCCAGGGCTCAAAATGGCTTGGAAAATCCATGAATACACGGTGCGCCAGAATGCTGTTTAGCGCACATGGCTGGCACACACTGTGCTGACTGCAGGGCTGGTCCCTTTGAGCCACGTATTGTGTAAAGAGGTACTAGTTACTGACGCTTTATTTATACATTATTTTCTTTAGGTGACAGCAGGGCATAGTCCCTTTGAGTCACAACACTTACACAAGAGTCCACATCAAAAGCATACCGCTTACACAAGAGTCCACATCAAAAGCATACCGCTGGAATTTCCTCTCCTACTCTGCACAGAAAGTTGCTTGTGTAGCTGTCAAAAGTGCGGAGAAAAGGGACACCCACAGCAGAGTGGACCTGTCACTTTTGGATACTAAATTAAACAGTATGCCCCCACCAAACCCAGAAACTACAATCTAAGGAAATAAAAGCAATATGGTAAATGTAATGGCTACAAGCACGCCCCCATGGCACATAAATACAGGAAATTCCTGAGAAATTAATTCTGATGTACCGGTAATGCCTGCCAAAACCCCCCAGAACAAAACAAAGGAAATGTCTTAATTTTTTAAGAAAAAAAACAGGACACTACTGTGTGTTTGAACAACATAGAGCAGATTGAGCCCAATGTTCAAGATCATGAGGTACAAAATGTCAAAAAATCTGGCCTCTATTGTACATTCGCTGGGATTGACAATGGGCCTCATTATAACTCAGGCGGTCCGGAAATAACGGTGGCGGTAAACCCGCCGCCACCGTTGTTTCCGGACCGCCTGATCCCGATTCCTGCAGGCGGGAGGTGATGTTCCCGCCAGGTCTGACCTGGCGGGTTTAACACCGCCCGCATGCAGACGGACGAGGAAACACCAGCAGCATTACGAGATGCTGCCGGTGTTTCCATGATCCCCATTCCCATTGAGTCCCATAGGACTCAATGGGAATGGGGATTAACACCATTCCGCCTCCGTGATTCCGGGGTTGTAATGCCCTGGTATTTCCGGGAATCACGGAGGCGGAATGGTAATACGAGTCCGGCGGTAACCAGGCGGTTTTACCGCCTCAGTTACCGCCGGACTCGTAATGAGGCCCAATAACTCACTACTAGAATTATTAGAATTATGCTACCAAGTTAGCAACTCCATGCAGCCAGTGGTGGAGGCAGCTGTTGATACTAAACAATATGAATAAACTGTTCCCCCTGGGGGTCTCAGTGAACTCATCTGCAATTTCTCCAAGTCTAAACCTGTTCCTGGGTTCTTAACACAGCGTTTGTCTGCTTCACCCAACATGGTTGTGGATGATAAACCACTTTCCTTGCATGCGCTCCCTTCTGACCTTAATAATCATATTAATAGTCAACAAAATTATTTAAACTCAATATCAGGATCGAACAACATTTTGTACATTTTGCAATAAAGATTCTACTGCAACTATGTGGGCGCATTCATGAGGAGGTGCTGAGGCAGAGTACAATCATGGGTATACTACTTTAAGGCACTTAATCAAAAAAGCTGTTGTCTATGGTGGAGGAAAGGGCCAATGTCATGGCCAAAATGGTCCCTATAATCATTGAATCCCAGGATGTTGGTACATTAAATGGCCCTATTGAAGATGCCTTATCCTCACCCCTTATTCATCCCACACGTAAGGAAAGACGTTTAAATAAAAATGCCTAATGTTATAGCTAAAAGTACCCAACAAACCTCAAACATGCACTGTGGGTTTAGATACTCTACCTCTGAATTCAACCATCGTATCAACGACTGAACCTATTCTGCAGACTAAGAAAGCAAAGAAGAGTGAAACGTGGTGGAAAGAATTACTCCAACAAAATGGGGGCACTCTAACCAGCTAGCTATTGAAAGATAATAATATTAGCCAGGCCCCCCTACAACCTGAGGAAGTACCAATTTGCATTGAAAATGATCAGCACAAATGACCCTACCACTATCGGTATTACATCAGCACAAACAAATAAACCAATAGTTGGAAATATGCCTGATACTGAGGGCAAAGTTCATCAAGCCTCGATGCCCAGTAATAGTAACTATTACTCAGGTGCACTCTACTAATAAGAAGGAACTAAGTAACCGCCCGGTCCTGCTGAAACTATTTGTAAAAGTCCTGTCTCTTTGCATCTTAAATTCCAATGACATTGGGCCTCATTATGAGTATGACGGTAAGGCAACAACGGTGCCGGGAGCGCTACCAGCACCGTTGCTACCGTACCGCCACTATGAGCTGTGCTCATGGGTGACTGACACCCCGCCATGTCTGACCTGGCGGGCAGAGCGGCACCAGTGAGCACAGCAAGTCAGATGCACCAGCACCATTGTAAATGTTGCCGGTGCTTCCGACGTCCCCATTCCCATTGAGCCCTATGTGGCTCAATGGGAATGGGAATGTACCGGGCCCGGCACCCGCGAAACGGCAATTACTGGGTCCAGCTGGGCTGGAATAGCCCAGTAATTGCCAATTCGCGGGTGCCATACCTGGATGTAAGTTTGGAGGTAGCCTTGCCGGTTTTACCGGCAAGGTTACCTCCAACCTCGTAATGAGGCCCATTGACTTTGTGCGGCCTTTAGGCCCAAATATTGATGATATGACCAACATTCACTGCTCATTACCATCTGCAGCTTCCTTGATCCGGGCCCAAGAAGACTCATTGGAATTACTGGGCTGTAAACTAGATGCTTTACAAGTGATGAGGACCATTCTAAAACTTGTGATCATTGTAAGAACTGCTCAAAATGTGATACTCAACAACCAACTTTACCGCCAAAGAAAATTGCAGCAACAGGTTTTAACAATACACAGGGATGTAATTGGTTAAGGAGTGTTATTCTGAGCGTTGGGTTGCCCCACGATTGAATGAATACAATTTCCTGGAATATGTGTGGCCACTCCCATTTCATAACAGAGGGTGGATCTCTTGCTTCCCTTGTGAATTCTAACATATTCTTGTTGCAGGAAACATGGTTACGTCAGTCTTTTCACTTAGATGGATATGTGATTCATCAGGTACCTGCAAAGAAAGGATGATTAGGCCATCCCTCTGGAGGCGTATTAATAGGGGTAACACAAGATTTCCCTTCAACACTTATTAAGCCTATAGATGTGGAGCGTAATGTCTTGGCAGCGAAAGTAGGCTTAACACAGGGGCTCACCCTAAGAAGAATGCTAATAATATGCATTTATCATCCCCTGGGGATGGACAAAACAGAGCCTATTTTTTAATACATAGATAACCTCATAATGTTCTGGATTGATGACCTAGAGTCTGACAGAATTCTTTTGGGTGGTGGCCTGAATGCACGATGTGGTGAATTTGCGCCCGGGGCAAATTTTCCCCACATATTGAAAACAATAATGTTGCTGAAATAATCTAATATTAAGGGACGTGAATAGCTCCACTTTTCATCCGGTTGGGAACTCACAACCATTATTCGTCAGAATGTGGGCAAGAAATTTGGAAATTTGGACTATCCATGTGGAAATGGCCCACTGTTAGAATGTGCATTTTCATTGTGTGTAGCCCTTACCCAGTATAGTGATCATGGTATACTGGTGTTACACTTAAAAGGAATAGGTGGGGAACCAATGGAAATAGGACCCGGGATTTGAGGTTAACAAGGGAGGAAACAGGATTTGCTGTTCTGAAGGAATTACCAGAAGGGCAAGTTAAGTGCTTGCAGACATCCTAACTGATGGGTTTAACTATTTGGATAAGCTTATAGCCGAGGATATTGAATCCTGGATCATCAATACCACTTCAAAAGTTGGGGTAGTAAATAGTAGATCCCTAACTCTGGCAGAGAATAAAATGTGAAAGCCTATTGATATATAGATACAATTGGCTAAGCGCAAGTTATGCCGAGAAGTTAGATCCATTAAATGGTGTACACAATCTGTCCATGATGCCCTAGTTAATATCAAAAAGGCCAACAATCAGTATCAAAATTGGCATAAAAAGTGTGGCAGCAACTATTAAAAGTCATGCTGAGCCATAATCATAAAACAATCTGGCGTACCCTTTCTTTGGCTAGGGATCCAAAGGCGACGAAAAAAAGAATAAATCCTATTTCTGAACAAATCTGGCGGGAGTTTGTTGAACCAAAGATGTGCAGACGTGGACATAATGGAATAGAAAAGACAGTTGAGAAGCTCTCGTGGCCACTGCACTTTAATAGGAAATGTATAATTGAGATAATAGGAAAAGCTACAAATTCAATGGGTCCCGGACCAAATGGTCTGGCCATGGCTGTGTTAAAGGCTGATCCTGAAAATTGGGCAATGCTAATATGTACTCTGTTTTTGAAGGTATGGCAGAAGAGGGAGATTCTACTGTCCTGGACTAGATCCGTACTGTTTCCTGTTTATAATGCGAAGACCGTTTAAAATTGCTGCCTGTTATCAATATTAAACACCACAGGGAAAGTGTTTGCTACATGCATTCTGAAACATCTACAAACAGGTTTCCATGCTGGTGCCAGTATGAAATTTACAAAGAGGATTTTAGATAGACTAATTACTAACGCAAAAAGCAAATTGATCTGCTCATTCTATATAGCTTTTGTAGACTTTAAGTCTGCCTTTAACCTAGTCAACAGAGAGCAATTATGGGTTAAAATATTTTAATGGGGCTATCTCTGTGGCTTCTGCAGATAACAATACCACTGCTAGAATAAGGTTAGGACATGGAAACCAACTATCTGGTGAATTCAGTATAAACAGAGGAGTCAAACAGGTTGTATGATGGCCCTGCTCCACTTTAATTAATATTTAGCGGCTTTAATTTGCCAACTAAAGATTGAGGCCAAATGGTCACCCAAAATTGGTCAGGATCGGGTTACTGCAATTCTGTATGAGGATGACCTTGTTCTGCTTAACCATACTGTAGCCGGAATTAAGGGTTTACTTGGAGAACTGGCACGATATTCCAATGAAAACGAGATGACCATAAATCTAGAGAAAACTAAGGTGACGTTTGGTGAAATTATCTCCAGAAATACTATCAAACTTGAATGCTGCTGCCGTATGCAGAGAACATGCATTCACAGAAAAAGTCTGAATGATTTATAGTGATGTGTGCTGTTCAGTTATTCAGGTGCGCTCTTTTTCTGAAGTGCGGTATTGCTGTATATTATTATACTGCACTGGTAATAAACCTTGTGGTGTTACACAGTTTTGGTACCGAAAAACATAACAGTGTGGTGTGGTTAAAACATGAAGTACTCAGATTAGTGCATGATACAAGAATGAATAGCCACACATCCTTGATGTCGTAATCAAAGACCGACAGCCAGATTGCTTGAGCTGGGTGAAAGTGCTCTAAAAGGGACATTAGCTGTCAGTTGCACTTGAATACAATATGGCATTTGATTCTGCGGGCAGGGTAGAGTGAACAACACACAATATCCCACACCGGAAACACTTTTCTATAGGGAAGCAAATCAGTGGTGTACAGACTGGAGATATGTGATGGTGTTGTGAGTAGATGGACCACGGTGTTCTGCAATCTCAGGAGCTTTTTGTATTACGAAAATATAAGCTCTCCCAAGTAAATTACATTTTTACAGTCTAGACATGATATCACAAGTGGGATGGCTGTCTGAACAAATTGAGGGTAGGCCAAATATCCAAAGAGCTTTCTCAAATAAATCAGCAAGAGAATTAGGTTTAGTTGCAAAGTTTACTTTATGTTCCATGGTGAGGCCTGCTTCCAACCATACCCCCTATATTTCTACTACCTGTGCTGCTTACTGACATGTTCCTAGTGGGGTAAGTCATGAAGTACTGATGTCAGACTGAAGGGAAACTACCCCTGCCCCCTTTTGATATGCTTTGATATAAACACAATATAAATTTGATATGAAAATGATATGAACAATTGTGTATATACATTTTATATGAAATGCATATCTTTATAGAAAGTGGGTATACTTTTATAACAATTGATATAAAATGTATATTTTAAATAAAGTGGGTATACATTTGATTTCATTTGATATAAGTGAATATACATTTTATATCCAAATGTTGTAAAGCTGTAAAGCTGAGAGCATCCAGCGGTGGTGTTGTTTGGACGAGTGTGGAGGGCGAAGTGAGCTCCGAAGATGGGGACTCTGAATCTATGGCTTTGGAGTATGAGGCAGTGATGACATCACAGAGGGGTTCCACATTGATGTTATAGGAAGCAGAAAATGATATCAAACAATTTTGATACCTTTTTAATACAAACATGTATATAGACATTAATTTACAAATACTATTTTTGATATAAAAATGTAAATAAAAATGATCAACAATGCACAGATTTATGTATGTATTTCTGCTTACTTCGCAGAAATGGGGTTTCTCATCAACAAAGCACAGCATTCTATTTCGTGCATACTCTGCAAAATCAGCGAGTGGCGCTGGACTCAGGAAACATCTAAAAGTAACTTCTGGCTGCAGATGTTTCCCGTGCCATCATTCCGTCAGTTGGGTTTAGTTGATAAACAATGCCTCTGTGTATTTTCCTGGTAGTGTATTTACACAGCTGTTGCAGAACATCCTGTAATCTGGCAAGCTAAATATAAAAACCATTTATATTTTCTGCTGATGTGGATAGAATGCTGCTCTCTTAGTCACCACATTCCTGGGATTCCACAGGCCTTGTCATAGATAAAACTGCAAAGCAGTGCAGTTTCACAACTGATCAGCTCTGTCACTTCCCTGTCACGTGCTGTTCGCTATGTCACAGAGCAACAGAGGGACACATGCATGTTTCAAGAGACGTGCTCTAGACTCAATAAAAACAGTAGTTTGACTTTTGTATGGACTCTGGGAAGCACAGTTTACTTATAAAGCAAATTCACATAGGGCTACCAGGCCAGTTTCTATTTACACTTTGTATCAAAGCTATATGCATCTATACTCACTCTGTAGCCCATGTCCTTGAGATTATAAAATCATGATGCCATCTATACTATATATACTGTATATCCAGTTTGTATAACATTGATATTAATGTTTATACCAAAATTGATATCAACAATTGTTGATATAAATTAGTTTTTTTGGGCAACTTTATATACCATTTTTATACAAAAAAAGTTATATAAAAAACATTAATTTTTATATAAATTTATATATAAAGAAATATGATTGTTTCATATTGATTTATAAATACATTCATATAAAACATAATTTTTTATATGCATTTTTATATTAAAAAGATATAAACATTGTTTGATATCGTTTTCCACTTCCTATCACATTGGGGCAGAACCCCTCTGTGACCTTGTCACCTCGTCACTCTCAAAAACCCTAGATTCACAGTCCCCGTCTTCAGAGCATGATGATGCTCTCAGCTTTACAGCATTTTGTTTTTTTTAATATGTTTTTATACAGATCAACATTTGACAAAGGTTACATTGCTTTTCAGAATCCAAACAGAACAAATGAGTAATATTTTTTTTTAAATACTTGCCAGTTCCCCCCTCCCAATCATTCCTCGCCCCTTCTTTAACAACAGTGTCGGGGTGGGTGCAGGCTAGAGGCAACTGATGACAACAACAATAAAGTTATTAAAGGTCATTAAAAGAACACACATGTTGTGAATCTGTATTCTACAGGTTGTCAAGCCTTCGGCCTCATCTGTACCTCTCCTGACTGTTAACTCTCAGGTGTGATTGGGGGTCTCTGTCTCTGTTGGAGACCCAGGGGGTTATTGTACTCTTTACAGGCATGCATTTGGTGGCACTAGCACACATTTTGAAGCAGTTGTAGGTGTTTTTAAATGTAATGTTTGGTGTTGAAATTAGTCATTTATACCTCAGACATCATCATTGTTGAGGTCTTAAAGCCCTGAGCCTTTTCCGTGTAGAGGTGGATTGTGACCACGTCATGGGTAACAGCAGCCTGATAGTTTTCTGCTGGGGTAAAGTCAATGTGGATCAATGGTCGATGTGTACGAAAAGAAGTAGTGGAACTATGTTCCCTGCTGGCCTGCCCCGCTCCGTCAACCCCCATTGCCATGTCCCCCCAGGCACAATATAAACTCATAAATAAATGCATGTGCTATTTAAGGGAACGTTCAGTGCAGTGTACTGAAGTGCATATTTTAAGTGCTTCCTACACTTTTTAAAAAAACGAAATCTTCCTGGAACAGTTTCTTTTTATGATAGAACTATAGGAAAAGTAAAACTTAATTTAAAAAAGTAGAGGATCACCACTCCCATTTGCTCCCACTCACTTTGACCACTGATGTGGATAAAGAAAGCAGCAAAGGGAACAAGTGGGAAAAGTAAAGGAGACACACATGTAAGGACTTTACTCATACCATGCAGGGAAATTAACACATAAGGGTAAGTGACAGTGACTGTTGGGGTGAATGTATATTGTTTAGTATTTGGATGAGCAGAAAACATAAGCAAACTAAAGGACGGGAGGTTTATTTATTGGTCACCTCACCTTTCATGGAGGAAGTTACTATTGTGTTGGTAATATTCCATTAAGGCTTGAGATGTGCTCAAGCGCGTTAGGGAGGCAACTAACCAAATAATGATATTGGATTCTCTCCTGCTGATAGTCAGAAGAGGTTCCGGTAAAGCCAAGCCCACTGATGGAGGTCTCAGAGCCAGGAATTGGTTGTGTGCAAAATGAGTGCTGGGGGACACAAAAAGAGAGTTTGACGAATCAGTTTGTCTTTAGTTGACAGTGTCACTCGTGTATGTAGTGAATGTGTCAATAACCTACTGAAATGCAGTATGAGAGAATTAGATTAGAAATAATGTTAGTAAAGTAATGCATGGCGGGCTCGCTAGGTCACAGCAGCCATTCACGTTAAGAACAACACATTTTTGTACTAGGGCAAAGTTTGCCCTAGTGCTAATACAGAATCGTATTAGCACTAGGGCAAAGTTTGCCCTCATGCAAAAATGCATCAAAAATGTATCTTTTTAGCACCGGGGCAATTTTAGCTCTCGTGCTTTTAATATGCCAAACTGCACTGAAGGTGCAATCGATTTTTAATTTGCCCCAGTGTTTTTTAAAATAGGGCAAACGTTGCCCTAGTGCTTATACTGTGCAACATTTTCATATGGTACTTTTCGTATGACTTCACACTTCCTATTGTACATATTTCAAAGGTTTTAGTTGTATTGGGGATGAGGATTCCGTGCCTTTTGACACAGTTCCTTTTATTTTCTCATTTTCACTTGAAATCCTTCAGAAATCCTTCAGATTTATTAATTTTCACAACATCTCTGACAGGGTTTTCTTGATCCTCTTGATGTACAATGTGTAATAGCTTCTGTGGCCTCTCCAAAGGTTTAGATTTCGGGTTTCTCAGGTTCCCGTAACGACCTTATCATTCATTTTGATTCACGTTCTTACTATTTCTGAAGGAGTATTCTAGGCCTTCCTGGACCGCTATATGTATATAATACTCTTCTGCTCTCGTGAGGTTTATACTGCAACTCTTCTCAGGCTCTCAAAAGTGGGCTTCTCATTTAAGTAAATCAGTATCTCTCATAGGGCATGGTCAGGGTCAGCATTTTCTCATAGGGCGTGGTCAGCCTTTTCCAAGTTTGAAATTGGTAAACTTTAGTGGTCTCTTACCAAGACTTAGGGCCTCATTACACGGATGGCGGTAAGGGTTTACCGGTACCGGTATCTTACCGGTACCGGTAAATCCTTACCGCCTTATTACGAGGTCCCTTTGCGGGTTGGGGAATTTAACGCCTGCTTTTTGCAGGCGTTAAAAACCAACCCGCAAAGGGACCAGGGTGCTATTACGGTACCACAATTTGCGGTACCGTAATGAGCGCCTTCCCCATTCTCATAGAGCCCTATGGAGCAAAAATGGGAATGGGGAAGGGCAATGGTGGAAGGGGGAATTACCGCCCCACCAACCTTGGAATAGGGCGGTAATTCCCCTTTCCACCAAGGCGGTGCTGGTATTTTACCGGCATGAACCATGGCGCTAATAGCGCCATGGTTCACCGCCATCCGTGTAATGAGGCCCTTACACTTCAGGTTTCTCATCGGGCATTGCCAACCCTCTTCAATTTGTATCTTTTTATACAGTTTTTTCCCTCTGAGTTGCCTCCACCTTTGCTGAACCACCTGGGTACCTTCTCTTGACTTGGACTGGTCCACAGTGGCGGCTTTGACTTCTCTTGCTCTTTGCTTTCTCACGTATATGGCTGACTTGCTCTTGGTACCTGTTTGCTTCGGTAGGTTCTGCACACATCGGCAAATGGGAGGTTTTGTTCCTCCAGTTTCTACTGGTCTCAGCATTATTTAGTGGGCTGCGGGCCCACCACAGCATCCTATTCATGGTCACGCCACCCAGCAGGACGGTCTTTGTCGCTCCGTCTCTGCAGTGGTTACTGCATTGCATGTTACGCCGTACTTCTGGCGTTTTTCACGGGCGTTCTCTCGTTCTCTGGCTGATGACAGCTCTGTGGCTCCACAGCACTCCACAACCTTGAGGACATAACTACCTCAGAGGCTCTCCCCAGTGTCAGATTTCCTCTTTTAAATCAGTCCTCAAAACCTAAAGGCGTGTGTCCTTCCTTTTTGACTGTGGAACTCGGGCAAGATTACCTGAAACCAAAGGGATTGAAGAAATGTCACTACTTGGTGGATTCAAAGCAGAAGTTTTCAAAACAGAAGTAGCAACATGTTGTCCAATTCCCATGTAGGCAGATAATGTTCTGTATATAGAGAGTTCCTCTCAGGAGTGGGAGTCTTTGCCCCCCCTCAGCCCCAAAGGGGGGGGACTCCCACTTGCGGAGAAGGGGTGCATGCTCTTGATTCATTGCAATCTGTAAACTCTTTGTAATTTACGTGTTTTAGGACTAATTACCCATGAACATCTTGGCTGATATAAACTAAAACACACATATATTGATGCACATAGGAAGTCTGACATTTGTTTCCATAAAATCCTAACACTTCATTTAACAAAATTAACAGTATTTTCTAGTTGGTGTCTGATGTTACCTCCACAAAAATCTGCATATCATCAGACTAGTTGAACATATGAATGCCAAAGGAATTAATTAGACTGTCCAAAGGTTGTGGATACATTTGAAAAGAATATGATAAAAGGTGGATTGTCTAGGGACCTCATGTCTGTTTTCCTGCATGGCTGAGATCAGAACATGAGATTGTGACTATGGGTCGCTTATCTGTTAGGAAGGACCAATCCAAATCTAAAGCTGTTCCTGAATTTCCGAGATTTAGGAAATGGGATAGGAGGATATTGTGGTTTATGCTACTGAAATCTGCCACCAAGAGTTTCAAAAGGAAAAAAGGCTGTACAATGTTGACCCATTGAAAGTCTAAGTTTTTTTTTTATATATAATGGAGGAACAATGCTCTTTTGATCACAAAAGAATGTACAATAGATTAGAAATCAGATTTGACAGGAAGCAATGAGCTCCTTACAATGGGGTGAGTTTGAGGGACATTCTGTTCAGGGTGAGGTGGGGTGAAAATGGAACAGATTATCTAAGTCTACAATGATGACCAACTCAGTACCCTGTATTTTCCAAAGCCAACTTGATGTGGATCAAGACAGTAGTGACAATCTATACATTATTGTATTTGCTTAACAACTGCATTTCCCAGCATGTTGGGAATCAAAACAGTGATTGAAGCTAGGGTATTATCAACTTTGTTCTACCAGGTATATGTTGGGCTTCTTCATGAGCGGATAAACCATAGCAGTCTTAATGATGCTTAAACACTTGCTTGTTGCAGTGAAGAATGTATCATAAAATGAGGTCGTACTGGGGGGGATGATATTGTTAGTAAAACTTTGTAAATTTTGTCCAGCAGATGATCCAGAGGAGAGCCTGGGCATTTGCTAGAGGAAAGAAGATGAGCAAACTCATTATTTGAGAGTGGGGAAATAGTTGAGAGATGGGTAGCCTTGACGTCTGGTGTCCAGGGAGATGTGGAGTTATTCTTGGGGAGAGTGCCCCTTGAATGATAAGTGTTTGTCATGCTTTCATTTGAATTCTTTGTAGATATTCACATTTCTTTTTAATAAAGTAGCTCCCTTATGAATTTCAAAGTGTGTTACTAGGTGTTATAGCATAGTGGAAGGATTGTGAAGGTTTTTAGATCACTAAAAATAGGATTTTGTACATTCTTGCTGTCTAAAATACATCTTGTGTTACAATCGTTCTTAGATGAGTGATTTGTTTCAAATTTTAGTAAATGGGAGAGAATGGAATAATCTGGTGTGTCAATTGTTACCCACAATTTTTCTCTTAGTCTGCTCTTTATAGTTTTGGCTTTATTAGAATTGCATTATTTTAGTGAACTAAATTTCTAAGGAGTTGATGACCAGATTTTCAAAGTACTTCAATACACCATCAAAGAGCAAGAACATGGTTGGCTTGACCAATCACATTTATTTCATCAATTATTTTTTCTGCAATGTGCTATTATAGCTCGTATCCACACAATAAATATCAGGTATTTGCCCCCTAGGCAGGAGTGGCAGACAGTACGGTTGTTCAAAATCCAGGCTGAATCTAATGATCCAAGCATGGGTTCTGAGCAAGCTGTGCGTTGCCTGCACACACTCTCCTCCTTGACTCATCTGCCTGGCGAGCACTCTCCCACTGCACTCATTCCATTTACATTGTGGCCATTTTAGGCAAGGTTTCTCTAATAAAATGCGTCACCCACTTGCAACAGCACATTTTCTGGGAAGAAAATTGCTATCAACATCCTGATTAGAAAGGTTGGTGTTCTGATAGTAATAATCTCCTGTTCTGACAGTGAACTCTAAAGAGGAAACATAAACATGTATTTACCAGTGTGTGGGGGGTACATTTCAACTTCAAATGGAGGAATACAAGCAAGGAGTACTGGTTTTACACATTCATTTAACACAGTGCCCCACTTTCGTGTCCTTCCAAGGCATAGGAGGTCAAGAATGTGGAATAGCTAATTTTGAACGAGGATGTAATGTAAATTAATGGCATAAAAGCCTTGCATAGGACTTTTATGCCATTCATTAACATCACAGCTTATTTTCATATATTTGTAGGGCCGAGAGGAGAGGAGGATCATAACTTATGATTCCATTAACTGCCCCTTTACTCCACACCATACAAGCACTACAGTATTTTCGCTGGTATGGATTTTCCTGTTGTCACAAATGCCGTGGGTTCCTATGGCGTCCACTGGGCTTCTTGCACCATCAAAAAGCAGGTGAACCCATGGGAAATCCATTGTAAACACTGCCTGCCATGCATATACTGTCCCTGAATGATAGCTCAGCGACAACGTGCTCACTTTAGAAACAAGACAGCACGAAGCAACGCAGATTCGATCCCTGGGTCCGCGCCTAGAAACCTCTGGGTATTAAGCACGTTATACATACACAACTAAGCCATATTCCGGTAACAGCCCCTCGATGCCCCCGGGCTGTGTGAGTGCTTTAACAACGCAAATAAATAAATATACATTTGATTTGCATGGCAGTGTTCAAAATAGTGGTGTACACGCGTGTAAGCTGCCTTTTCCATTCCCCTTATGCTCTCCGCTATGCGTGCATGCAAACGTGGAAATGTAACAGGCCCCTGCCATCGAATTTCCCAGAGACTCAAAAATGCGAATATCAGTTTTGCTTTCTTCCTTCGTCTTGCATGAGATTTTCATAAAGATGTAAATCCGATATATTTCAATGGAATAACGGAATGCGCCTCACTTTCGTACCTGCCCAATAGAAGGTACATTCCAATGGAATCCATTTTAAAACCTAGGCAAAGTGTAATTTGCAGGCACTGATTCATTTCTCTCAAAGCAAAGAGTAAAAGTGATGTGTAAAGGCAATTTCGATTTACTTTACTCTTTACTTTTACACTCTGCTTTGAGAGTGATGATTGCATGCAGGAGACCAAACAGCATGTAAGTGCAGGTGTTTCATGTTTTAGAAAATGACCCTCAATGGGCCTCATTAAGACTCTGCCGGTCTGGTAACAACGGTGCCGGTAGGCTCACTGGCACCGTTGTTACCAGACCGGCAGAGTACAAGTCTGCGAGCCGGATGCCTTTACGCCCACCAGGTCTGACCTGGCGGGCGGAACAGCACCCGCTCCCAGACTTTGACGGAAGCACCGGCACTGTTGCACACAATGTGGGTGCTTCTGTCCTCTCCATTCCCATTGAGTCCTATGGGACACAAATGGGAATGGGGAGTAACTTTTTTCGCGCCTGGCTTCCGGGACCGCCAGGGCTGTAATGCCCTGGTAATTCCCCAAAGCCAGAAGCTGGAAAAAAACACAACTCTGGCAGCAGATGTGCCATTTTCACCGGCACGGCTACCAACGGAGTTGTAATGAGGCCCAAGGTGTACAACAAAAGGGCTGAATGCATCAGTAGAATTTACAAATCTAAGAGTAACACAGCACACACTGGAATACAAACATGCATTCACCTGTTACTTCTGGGTGACATCATAAGGCACTAGGTTTTTCAGACAGGCAAATCCAGAATCCAGTTATGAAAGTAATACTTTATTTCAGTTGGGCTTCTGGGTTGGGTCAGGCTGTTGTATGTGGGTGTCTAAATCTGTGTTGTGCTTATGAAGTAGTGTGAGGGGCTCATATCTCCCACACTCAAAGCGTAAGCAGTCCATCCTTCTTGCAGATATATGTAATGAATTATTCAGAGTCCTTTCTGGAGTCACAAATGAGCATGTTATCTAAGAGTATTACTGATTTAAATTCCAGGGCTTTTGGAGGAATAGGTGGTACACTAATTGTATTCCAAATTATAACACAGTTTGGAAATAACATCCAATAGAATACTGAAGAAGAACCTTAGCTGACGTCAAGGGAGAAGGGAATGTTGTCAAGAAAATACTATTTCATCTGTTGTCCTTTCTCGGTTGAACCTCTTGCTTTAAGTGTTGTGAGAACAAAAAATGAAACTACATTTTAGTGTGTGTTATGGTCTCATGCTGCTTAGTGTTGTTTAAGACCTAAACACAGCACGCACTTTATGTGCATTGTCCCTTTTAAATGTTTTACGCATTTTTTAGAAGGTATCGATCAGCAGTAATGCTCGACCCAGTGATTTGTTCCATTAATTGATGTGCTGTTTTATTTAGTGGCACTTTTTCACAATCAGGTGTCATTATTGTTTCTGTGGATATATCGTGCCATTAAAGTTCAAAGTCACTTAGGGGGCCAATTGGTTCCTGATGGAGTGTGTCCTGCTGCACTCATAATGGATGGAAGATGAACGCGCGCCTCACCCCCCCGTCCCCTGCCCCCCTCCACTGTGAGCCCATCTGTTAGCAGAGGGCCGAAGCTCCATCCGCAGGGCTGCTGAGCAGAGAGTACCAAGAGACGGCAGAGTGTTTGCAAAACTATGATCACCACACACAGGGCCGGCGCGTGAGGTGAGACGGATCAAAACTGCCAAGGATAGACTGATATTTGAATGGGACATTCACGTGGCCTAGTAACACGGCCGTGGGCTCGCCATATCATGAACACTATGGAAACCGGTGCATGCTTGTATATATTTTCTGGATACACTTGGACCAGGCAAGAGGTTCATAGAATGTTTAGGCATTACAGTTTTAATGTGGTGTTAAGCGCAAATAATCCATCTTCATAGCGATTGATAAGGGTCTGTCACTAATTCACTCGTTTTTCACATTTTGTCAGGGACATTTTTGGGGCGAAATCGAGGCGATTCAAAATTTCCAATTCTCTTTGTTGATAAGGGTCTGTCACTAATTCACTCGTTTTTCACATTTTGTCAGGGACATTTTTGGGGCAAAATCGAGGCGATTCAAAATGTCCAATTCTCTTTGAGGCGAAATACAGCACTTAGTGTTATTCTTCAATACACAACTGGGACACAAAGGCGTTCACTCCCCTCCCCCCGCACCCTCCCTCGCCACCTGAGCACACCCAACTCGCTTATGCACTCACATACACGCGAAAGGAAGCATCCATTGACACATAACCCCTGCCTTAATTGGTTGCAAAGGGAGAATATCAAAAAACATGTTTACCCCCAAAGACTTTCTTTGAATTGTTTCACGTTAAGTTAGTTTCAGTCAACTAAAATGTGTACACATTTTATCAGCCTAAAGGGATGAAAATCTGAGTCTGCTTGGGTAGAGCTAAAACCTGCAGCTTTCACCCCAACACACTAGCTGGTCTTTAGAGACAGGCAATATGCAGATTTATATGTGAGCACATTGATTTTATAGGCTCTGCTCAATCGTCCATGTGCTTTCAGATGCTGCAATCTCTTCTCTGCACCCCAACGGTCATCTTGCATGCCTGTTATGGTGTGCCTGATTTGGTTCAAGAACAAATGTAGCAAGAATTACTGTCAGTAACTTTGTGAATATGTATTCCAGCCAGTCATCTTTTCATTCTGTTGAGTCAAAAATCATTGTATCTGATTAAATATCACAGTGTGTAGGCCCCTGTACCGAGGAGGAACCTGGCGCTTTTCTTTATTTTTTTTTATTCTTGTCTTGATTGGTTGATCCAATTTTTGCAAGATTTTGTTTATTGTGTCCTTCATCATAAAAAAAGGATTAAGTTTCGTGTTTGGTCAAGATATCGGTATCTTGAATCCAATTCCAGTCTATTTTCCCATTCCGTTATCTATAGTATCAGTGGCCACGGTCTCTAGGCGTAGGCTTTGTAGAAAGCTTACAACTGCGATTACTGTTTTCGTTGATTTACCACTCAACAGGTGGTTCCACCAGTGTGTTTCGTCTTTGTGAATATGTATTCCAGCGAATCATCTTTTCATTCTGTTGAGTCAAGAATCATTGTATCTGATTGAATATTACAGTGTGTAGGCCCTTGTGCCGACAAGGAACCTGGCGCTTTGTTACTGCACAGCCAAGTCTCACACTGCCACACAGTCCTCGAGTATCTCCATCACGCCTGGTTTTCTTGCTCCAGTAGAAATGCTCTCTTCGGCATTGATCTCCAAGGTAGTTGCATGTGAATGCATTAGTATGTCATCAAACATTCATGAAGCAGCTGTGCATTAACCGATGCCACACCGAGTGCACAAATGTGTTTGCCGTCAATTCTGCTGACATCCCACTAAGGATTACCCGCGCAGCCTTGCAACCTTGAGTGCAGGACTACCACATTCCAGGGCACTACATCTCTTCAATCACATGTGGATCCAACCTATCAAATGGTGGCTAATGGCAGCCATCTTTGAGCTAGTTGAGTTTGGTGGCTTTAAGAAAATGTGTTGGTGGTGCGGGTGCATATGGACAGGAGCCTCAGTGTAATTTCCAGGTTCTCACCATCAACCTTGTGTCTTTCTAGAGATACTTTAGGTGTTGTATTTCTCCATTCTTACGGTTGAACACAAAGGCCTCATTACGACCTCGGCGGTAGCCATGCCGCTATTGGCGGCATGGCTGCTGCCGAAATCGCGTCCGGGTCCGGTCCTCAGAATGAGGAATTACCGGGCCATTCCGAGTTCGGAAGGCCCGGTAATTCCTCCCTCCAAGGACCCGGACCCAGTCCTTCCCCATTCCCATTTCAGCCCCGACAGGGCTGAATGGGAATGGGAGAGGGAGCAAACAACGGGCCATTACGAGTTGGCCCGTTGTTTGCTCCCTCTTCCCCTCATGGGACCCGGTAAGCACGCCTGGTTTCACCAAGCTTTGCTTCCTGGGTCCCACAAGAGGACCTTGTAATGAGGCGGTACGGGGCAAACGGCGCCGGCACCTTTTACGGTGCCATTTACCCCGTACCGCCAGGGTCGTAATGAGGCCCAATGTTTTCCTTTGGTGCAAACTGTAGGGAGCCGGTAAAGGTGGATCCCCACTTTTCCTGCCACATGCAGGGTCATACCACGTGCTTCACTATGCAGTCCTTGCATTCAGAAGGGGGTTGTATGCTGTACGAAATGAGGTGGAAAGTGAGTTCCAGTTATCCAGGGAGTAAGTCATGCCTTGGACAGGCCCAGAACCATCTTGTTGTCCTATCTCCGATGATACGCAACATTTCCCCAGGGCAATACCTCCAAAGTGGCACACACAATGCTTTTTCTGCTTTTGCCAGATGTCATCCAGGCAAGACATCTTTGCACTCTGTTTATTTTACATGTGTTTCTCCATTTTCACTTAAAAAGGCATTTTATAAGAACGAAAATAACATTTCCATGTTCCATGTGCCCCCCCCCGTGTCCTATGCACGTCCATATTACCAGAACAGGATGAGCTATCTTCCTTTTCACAATACATCTCTTCGGACATTGGGACCAATTCTGAATACCTTTGCTGATGCAAGCGATGGCATGCACTAGCCAATCCCTTACACTTGTGCCCACAAAAGATGTTCATACTGGTCATAGAGGCTTGCAGGCATGCACAATCAGATGCACTTCTCCACTCCCAGGTTTGCAGCTAAAAAAGCAGGAGATGGAAGGGGGGTTTCTCAAGATGTTCTCCCATATCAAATTTAGGAACAGGGGGCTCTTAGAATATTTGAAGTTAAGCCCCTCCCTGTACTTGCTGGACCAGGTGCCTGTCAAAGCGCAATGGACGAGGGTGTCATTTCTGACCCTCTCGTGCATTTTTTGTATTTTGTAAGTGGGGGTGCCACCGTTTGAACCACTTCTCTGCAGCTTGCATTTATATCCCTCAGAGAGTTGCAAAGGGGTTTGACATTTCACAATCAATGGCAGACCATTTAAAGGCCCTTTTTGAGGGACCCTATCATTCATTAGAAGTTTCAAGAATGTGCCCGAACACTAATGTGTGCCGGGGGCTGATGGGTATGTGATTTGTGCAAGTCCCCCAGAAATGTGCAGCAAACAAACACAATATTTTGTTCTATAGATGCGTTATGTTCAGTTTGGGACATTGTGCAGCAAATATTTTTTAAATATGCAAAGGGGTTGGTGTATTTCTTCCTTTTTATGCACTTCAAAGTACATATGCATATGTTCAGCACCAAATCGAAATTGCAATTAAAGCACAAGCTAAAGCATTTTTGTGTGCAAGCTCACTGGACAAAAAATCACAATCCTTGAATACTGGATTTGTATTGATGAGGAACAGGTTATTAATGCCCTGCACAGGCTAAATGCAAGTTCTCCTAAATGAGACAAGTGGTCGCCCTTTGAGAGGTCGACCACTTGTCTCTATTTTTTGCAGTGTTGTGGTATTCAGGTTAACTTGCTTTTTTCCAAAGTCCCCTCTTTTGAAAATATATCCATGTACCCTTTGGAATTTAACACCTTCCTAACGTTTTATACTTGGCTCCCATTTCAAATATGCTTTTGTGGGAGCTCTTTTCCCACATGTTTTCCTAATCTGAATTCTTGTTTATTGACTACTACACCTAAAACGCCTTGCCATATCAAACTTGTCCCTGTCACCAAACAGAAAACCTAGTACATTTGCTTTCTCGAAAGAAAGTATATGGAACCCTATCAGGAAAACATTGGCACCCTCACAATCTGTGTAGGTCTTTCCTGGAAACTCTTTGATACTGCAGTTTGGCCAAATGTTCTTGACGATCGTCATCACAGTAATTACCAGTCTCCACGTATATGTTTACAAATGCTGCCTTTTTCGGAAATTTCCATGAGAGAGCTTGATTGTATGTTGCTTAAATAAGGCCAGAAACACACGTAGGCATTCGTTTCTGATGAGACCATTTTCAATGGGTTTCCTTCTTCAAAATGGCGTTAAAGAACTGAAAGAGCAAGTATAATCATGTCAGCTCAGAGGAGGTGGTTGTAGGCATACCAAGCAGTCATTTTAAAATACATGTATTGGCAGTATTCATTGAGCATGGACGAACTAATAAGACACAGTGGAGCATAGAAAGTGGACTGGGTGCATTAGTCAGTACAAGTGAGGGTTACTGAGCAATGCATGAATGTGTATGTTCCATGCGGCGTAAAAACAAGTAATTCAAAACAGCCAGAGGAGAGACAATTAAGGCAACAAGGCGGGAGGGTGATATGGGGTAATTGGAAGGTGTGAGTGAAGTTCTGAACAGGGATAGACAGACGCAAGCAGCCCCCTAGTACATTCCACAGAGAGCGGGATTGGAAGGGCGAGGACTTCTGCCTCTCCTGATGTTTTTCTTTGGGATCTTGTTTTGTATCATATTCGTGATGTAGGTGGTGTGAAATCGCCAAGTGAGGGAGATGTTTCTTGTAGATAGTCTATAGTAAAATTCTCTGCCTGTCTGACACAATGGCTTGAATTTGAAGGCGAGGGGAAGCCAGGCTAGGCCTTTGACCATGGAATGGCGTGGTTAAATTAGCATTGGTGAGGTGATTATGTTTGCAGCAGCATAAGCCTTGGCCTACAGTGGGGCCAGAGTGGGGGCAGCAAGGCTAGGTAGCTGAGTATGGGCCTGTTGATGTTTATTAGAGAAAGGGTTTTGACCGCTAAGTGGAGATTTTTGGACACAGAGATGTATTCCCATGGAGAAAGCTGAGGTGGTCGTCTAGGATTTCTTTTTTATGTGGTTCTTGAAGAAGATGCTGGGGTTGATGTAAAAACCCACAGATTTGGCACTGGAGGATAGGAGGTGAGTAAAGCCAGAAAGTTGCATGTCTGCAAAGCAAGACCCAGTCTGGGTCCGTAGTTTGCTTTTCTTTATGAAGTTATGATGACAAACCCTTAGTAGGGTTCAGTTTCTGTTATCCAAAGGACCATCGGTTTGAAATGTATCAAGGCATGTTCAGACAGATGTCTCTGACCGGTGACACCTTGTGAAAGAGCTGTGTATCATTGTCGGGTGCAACAAAATGGAATTAGTGTTTTATGTATAGAGAAATTACATATTACGACTGTTGTAGAACTGCTTCTGTTACAGCATTGCTGTTTTATCTATATTAAAGAACAGTTATAAATATTGTGTTTTAGTTGTATTAAATATACGTTTAGGTGCAGTTATCATTGCTATAAAATGTGAAATCTCATATTTACTTTTTCTAGTCAATGGTTGACTTATTGGCATGAAGATTAAAAAACAAATTATACAAAATCATGAATTGAGATGTTGTTTATTGGAAGTAATCAGAGGAAATATCAGTGAAAGCTGCTTGTGCTGGTAATGAGGGATGTCACTGTGGCACTGCCAGAGCCACACATATTCAACATTGGGCATTCATTATAATAGAATTGCCATCTGCCAAGATGGAATGTAACTCTGTCCACCAGGCAACAAAGCCCAGACGCAGTGGGATTAACAATACTAAGGCCCTCCCCCATGGTGGGAAGGAATAAGAACAGTGGGCTTGGTGAACGCAGTTCAATTTCAAATGAGACTCGGATTCCAGGTGTCCATTGAGTCCCTCAAAAATAATTCACAGTGGAAGGCCACATGTTCTTAATGTCTGCCAAATTCAATCAGGAGAAGATTCTACTATTCCAGGAACAGAAAATCATCCAAGTAGTGAATGACCATCACCATTCACTACTCTGAGCTTGCACCCCAATAAAAGTGTACTCATTGCACAGGAAATAGAATAAAGCTTCAATCAGGATTCATGAAAGGAAAATCTGCTATTTCACAGAAACCGTTAAACTGGTGGCAAGCAACGGCTAAAGGTTGATCAGATGACTGCTTTTTAAATCAGGGTCCTTAATCTACAGGTTTTCATACATACACCATTGCCTCAGAATACTTACTTGACATGTTCTTTGGGGCCTGCTCCTAGGTGCTCCCACACTGTGATTTGCTCATTGGTGTTTCTCAGATGTGATCTCTTCAGGTATATTCCTTATTGAGATATTTTCCGATGGTGGCCACAGTAGTGAACTCGCCAGGGGTCAAAGGAATTCCCTTCCCCACCCCCCAGACTGGCTGGGCTGTTGCCCCAGGGGAAAGAGCTTCCACATTTTAAATAAAAAATAAATGATAATCCTTCAGAATCTAGCCTGCCACAAAGTGCTGCAGATTCTGTACATCGGGCGAGGCATTTGTCTTGATTTCAGCAATGTTTTAGATGTACCTGGGTGGCCACCACACATGGGCCTCCACAGTGAGTGTGAGGTAGAGGAGTCTTGGTTGCAGATGCATGTTTATACTGACCAGCAACATTGTATGAATTTAAATCACATATTCTGTGACCCTGGATGGTAATGCTGTCATCACTGCTCCCCATACACCATAAGTCCATTACAATCCACAGTAGTTTACGGTGGCTCGTACAGTGTAAGAGTTTGTCCTCGGTTTGAATATGTAGGAATGCTTCCCCTATATTCTGGTGAATTTATTGATCACCAGTGTGTTCACACAAAAAGAGTGTAATACCTACCTGAATAGCACTCATTGATGTTACTTATGTAGTGGTTTTAGAAATGGCTGTTGGACTCTTAGTGGTACTTTTGGACAAGTTGAGAAGAACACATAGAAAGCTGTAATATTCAGGTATTAGCATCCCGGGCAGGGGAGCAACCAATCAGTGCAGATTGGATTAATAGGGTTTTGGTTTTAGCGACAAAGCAAATATTATGAGTTTGGAAGTCAAGAAATAAACCAGATGTGGAGGAATGGCTATATGTGCAAATCTTGTCAAACTATGAAAAAGTTATGTTATTTGGACAAGGAAGAGAGGGACATTGCTCTCGGCTTTGGGGACCTTTGAATGATTTATACTGTTGAAAGTACAGGGTCCGGAATTTAGTTGCCTGTTCCTTTAGGTGGGGGGGGGTGTTTTTATGGTGGTAGGGAGCTGTTAGTTGTGCGTTTTACTGTTGTTTTGTCTTGTTTGTTGTGTGTCATAGATCGTTTATAAGATTGTAAAATAACATCCTGCATTGGTTATAAGTGTCTATATTTTTATGAATTTGATTATTAGTTCTGTATTAGTTCTAGTAATGTTACAAGTTTTGCAATCTGGATATAATGTTGTGATATGGAGATTATTGTACTATTTTTGTTTGTTGTTTAAAGTATTAAATACAATGATTTTTAAAAAATATTCAAAAAAAGAAAGGTAAAGAAGAGCTAAAGTATCCAGGAGAGAAACGTTAATTGATCTGGTTAGTACCATTGATCCCCAGTTATGAATGAGGTTTGTTAAAGTCGAACTGATCGTTACTTGCTATGGGACATCAGAACTAAGAGGCCCAACGTGAAATGCAAGGCTGCCAATATAGACAATAGACGTTAAGAAGAATAGCTCATTCAGATTTGTGATTCAGAGACGGCAGAGTTCAAAACAGAGTCGCAGACAAAAGAGAAAAAGCTCTCCAAAGACACCATACACTGAAAAAAGTGACTGTAAGGTCAATTTTGAAAGGAACAAACAACAAAGAGAACGGCACGATCACTCCCATATTGACAAGAAAAGCTCCCTTCTCTTTTCACTGAAAATGCTCAAATATCCAGAGAGAAAATATAGCGAGACCCTAAGTATCCTGAAAGCTGAGAAAAAGGTGGAGCCAAAAGTCCAGCTGATAAAAAGAATTATTAAGTCATTAGAAAAATAAGGTTTTTATTTCCTAATTTTCCGAATAAGAGGGGACATCATCATTTTGAAACATTTGTTCCAGCTCCTAAATTTCAATTTGAACATCCCCCAAAATGTCTACCAAATAGTATCCAAAAGATGACAAATAAGTTGATAGAAGTTAACCAAGAGGGGTTTATGTCATTTAGCTACTCCTCTGAATTAATATTTGTATTTCCTGTGCTAGAGGTAATGACTTGTTGAGGTTTACATCACTGTCAAAGAGAACACCCAGGTTGCTGCCCAAGAGGATGGGCAGGGTGGCAGGAAGGAGGGGATAGAAAGGAGAAGTGGTGCATTAGAAGCTGGTGGTAATGAACCCACATTTTGGAGGAATTGATTATCAGACATTGATGCCCCATCCAGTGGTGTCTTGCAGTAAAGCAGTCAGTCATGTGACAGAAAAGCTCTTGAGTACAGGAAGTGAAGCAGAGGATATGGGTGTCATCATCAAAGAGATGACAGGAGAACCCAAATGAGGAGAGTAATTTGCGAAAAGACAATGCGTGAAGCATTAATAGAAGGAGACTAAGAAAACAAACTTGAGGGACCCTGACTAGTAGACTAATTAAGGAGGATATACAATAATTCCAAGATGGGGATAGAAAACGAATGGCCAGATATGTTGGAGGTAATCTAAACATTGACAGTGTTTGTCAAAGCCTTGGCGGGAGAGCCTGGAGGAGGGATGAATGGTAAACAGTGTCAAAGGCAACAGAGATATCAAGAGGATGAAAAAGATGGGAGTTGTATGCAGTGGTATGCAAGCTAGAAATGTGGGTAAACATTAGTACCGTGGTGTGACAGCTACTTAGTGCAGACTGGATGGATTCACTGAGTTCATGCTGCCTGAAGTAAGCAGGGATGCAGTTGAACACCACACACTCTAGGATTTTGGAATACTAAGGGGGAAGGGGGACAGTTTTGTAGTTGGAAGAGTAATTGGGGTCAGCTGTGTGTGTGTTTAGAAAGGGCATGAGGGTAGCCACCATACAGCAGGATAGGAAGGTCCTCGAGGATAGGGAAAGGTTGAAGAGATGGGAAAAGTAGGCCCAGTTGAGGGTTGCCATTTCTTTAACAGTCTGATGCACTTCAATGCAAAGGAGGGGTGTGAGATTATAGCAGTTACAACTCAAGCAACCTAAGTACAATGGTTCCAAAATAACAGAATGTCCAATTGGTTCTATAAAATATAGATGTTTAATCAAAGAATAAAATGCAATCAACAAACAACTCTTTAAAAATCCAACCCCTCTAAAGAAAAAAAACGAAAATGCATACTGCTGTAGAATGGCAATTTGGGTTGATGAGCAGGGGTGTTGAGGCACCTAATTGGCACAATGTTGCTGTCCAAGGGATGTCTCAGATGAATATGCATGGAAGAGGGGCTTACAAGTTATGTTATGTTATGTTACTTTGCATTTATATGCGCCTTATGTACCATTGGTATGGTCTGAAGGCGCTGGTAGGTTGAACGCCCTTGGGAACCGAAGTTCGAGTCAGTAGAGAGAGTCAAAGGTGCGTGTGAGCACCGGATATGTGTGTAGCTGGTGTGGCATTTGTGTAATAGCTGCTTTTTAGCGGTAGGTGTGGTGGTTGAGAGATCAAGAGTATGTGTTCGTTCTGGCAGGATTTATCCAGACCGATTGAGGCAGCGTTATGCCTGAGGAGAACACCTGGCTGGGGGGTGCTTAACCAGCAGTGTTTAGTTAGAGTGATGGGGAGTATGAGGCAGATGTTGGTATGAGAACAGTTATACAGAATGGTGTCATAGTATCTCTATGTTCTAGTTGAATGGTGGTGTAAAGAAGAGAGTAAGCATGGTGATGTGATATGATGGGTTACATGCTCTTTCAAACGTGCCATGCACTCCAAACCATTCCATTTAAGTCGCTCCAGTCGGCTCCACGCACTCCAGCCCGCTCCCCGCACTCCAATCGGTTGCACTCACTCCAATCCGTTCCACGCGCTCCAATCCGTTCCACGCATTCCAATCTGTTCTACACACTCCAATCCGTTCCACGCATTTGGATCCATTCCAGCACTCACCCGCTCTCACACACTCCTCCGTTCTTATGCATTTATTCGCTCTTACGCACTCATCTGCTCCATACACCGGTCCGCTCTACCCACTAGTCTGTGGGTCCAAACATTGACCAGGCAGAAAGGGCCTTTTGACAGTATCTTATTTATTTGTCTATAGTGTTCAAAGATTTCAAGCTGGGATACTATGCGCTTTCCTGCGGTTGAGTCAGTGTCGGGGCTGGGTGAGTCACATTGATCAAGCAGCGAGTCAGGATTGTGTCAGCGTCGCGACGGGTTGCTGCATTAATCAAGTTGGCAGTCAAGATGGTGCAAGGCGATGTCGCACCAACAAATTTTTAGTCGCAGTCAAGCCGGGTCAAAACAATGCTTTTTCTGGGTCGAGTCAGCAAGAGCACAATGGCTTACAGCAGGTCAAGTGGGTGGTTCAGTCGGGTCAAAACAATGCTTCTGCTTGGTTGATGGGACAATGGCTTCCAGCAGGTTGAGTTGGTGGTCAAATCGGTTTGAGACCAGGTTTTGGTGGGTTGATGCGATGTTCGAAATGCGATAAACCTGATGCTTCTACATTGGTGAGCTAGCAAAGGCAGTGGTGCTCTTTCCTGTTGCGTGATGGTGTTCAGACAGCTTGAAGCAGCTAAGGAGACTGAAGTTCATGGAGTGTCAAAAACTGCACCTGTGTCAGCTCAAAGGGTGCTGGAGCATGGCTGAATCGTCTTGGAGATAGCTCAAGGCAGCAAAACTGGATTCCAGTTGATCTAATACTTCAGGGTTGCTGGGAGCGCCAATCCAAGGACTCCAGGACAAGGTGAGTCCTTCTGCGGCACTACCACTCGATGGAAGCTTGGCTGGCACCTACAAGGGTTCTTTGACCTCCAGTGACAGGGTCCTGGTTGCAGTGCGGCCACAGTGAGGCATTGGTCCAACAGCAGTCACCTCCAATGTTCACTGCGGATGTTAAGGGGACAGTGATCTCCCCTGCCTTGGATGCTTTCTGTCTTCACCACCCTCAGAGAGGACTTTGGGGTAAACTATGTCTCCAACGGAGGTCCAGGGAATTATGATTTTCAGAGTCTAGAGATGAATTAAAGAATGAGTGTGTGGTGACCCTTCCCTTTTAAAGGCTAATTGCCACAAGGTATTAGCCCCAACCATGCCTTGCGTAAAGGGTGCAATCCCCATTGCTGTAACAAATGCCCTGTGCCTTACGGCATTACACCCATAGTATCTAGCTTCGAAGTAATGGAGAGGACAGGACAAGGAAGAGAAGCCTAACAAAAGCATGATTGTGGTACCCATTTACAGCCCTACCTTTCTTCTCTGACTACTCTAACACTGTTGCCATCACATACCTTCTAGTTTCAAAAGGATTGCACTAATTAGCAGCCAGGTGTGAGGCTGGCTTTATTATGTCAGTGCTGCCTCAAAAGCACCGTTCCCAATGCACTGGGGGAAGGTGTTACCCTTCCTTTTGGAGAATCAAAGAGGCAGGATCCTGGCCACTGTTCCACATGAGAGCTATGATCACCGTCAGCCTAGACAACAATCCACATCAGTCCTGTCCTAGTTAGGCCCTGCTCACAGAACTGACACTGATATAGCAAATTGATGTGGCTAATAGTTATGTGGCTCTAGCAGTCATCATGCAAAACCAGGTATGGCTTATATTTATATTTATTTGCCCCATTCTGTCTAGATTACACAATTAAAAGAATGTAGATCAGAGGTTCAGACAGCTAAAATGCCACTTCTGCCTGCAAGTACCTTGTGGTGTCAGGATGAATATGTGACATTTGCCCTAACTTGCACTGTGTCACTGCAAAGCTGGCACTGTACATTTTGGTAGACTGCTTACAACAAGGCATGGGTGTGCCTTATAATTTTGGCCTAGAGCCTTCTGAACGGATAGCAGACCTCCCTATCAGAATGTACCCACATCATCTTATGTTAATACAAATCAAAAAAGCTTTGGCTACCCTTCCCTCACCAGATGGCATGCTGTCAAAGCAAGATTGAAAGATGAAATCCAGTTAGTTTTTAAGAATGTGGCTCTAGTAAGTCTTGCTACGGGTGTCCAGAAATGTGACTGAATCACCACAACCTACGCAAACTACATTGGCTTCCTCTCCAGTCTAGGATACTGTTCAAGACTGAATATATTGTCTACAAAGCAGTCACGAGTAGCACAGCAGCGTACCAGATGGATAAGCTCTGCATATCAGGTGGCACACGCTCCTCGTGCAGCAAATCCACCAACCGGCTTGAATCACAACTCGTCTGGAAAGACAGGACCCACAAATAATCCTTCTCTGATCATGCAAAAACCCTCTGGAACACGATCCCACATTCAGCTCAGAATGCCCTCACAATTCTCTAATTTCACAAAACTTGGCTTTTTCAACAACACCTGACCAATGACTAATTACAATGGATGCACATACCGATCCAAAGACCTCAACTCACAGTACTGTGCTACTGTTAAAAGATACCATCCCAAATGCTGTCTAGCCACACTCGTCATAGTGCTCCAATACTCTCGAGCTAGGTCTGTGCTTTAAACAATAAAAATAAAATAGGTTGCTTGTGGAAGGTGATCAGAGAGTGAGCTGAGTGGGAGGTGTCAAGCAGAAGATGGTGGTGTTCATCATATTGAACAGGGGAAATTCTACTATGAGTATGGCCGGTGGTCTTTCATCATGTTCAAACAGAAGCATTTTCCCATGTGTGTGGTTGGAACTTCAGAGGGCATGGAATGCATTAGATAAAGATCATTGAAACGGGGTCCAGGCCACCGAAGAGGCAATGGATGAGATTTCATGAGAGACAGGTTGGAATTAGCAATTGGGCAGCAATGTATTTAAAGAAAGAGAGAATAAAATGGAGCGCTGGGAGATGTGGATAGGGTTACCTTTCTGATTAGTGCACTCACTATGCTTCCTTTCTAGGGCAGACAAGGGAAGGGGAGAATCTGTGTGGTGCGCTATCATTATGGTTGTAATTATCCAAGTTTTAGTTATGGCCATCACATCGAGGTAATCGAGAGAAGAGCCAACGTGGTCAGTGAGGAAGGAGACCTTGTTACAGAGGAATTGGGCATTCTGGGGCGTTATGATACGTTTGGTGGGGACGTGGAAGTGTTCATAGAAGGAAGCTGTTGCTCTATGTGGGAGTCAAGCAGTTAAATACAATTAGGATCAGAAATGGGGATCGAGGGTCTTTTGGGGAAAAGAGTGAGGGGAGTAAAAGGGTAGGAAATTAGAGGACGGATGAGGGTGTGGGTACCATAAAGGCAGATGGCTGGAGCCGAAGTCTGAGGTGCAGAACAACAATGTAGAGGATAGAAAGGTGGAGGAATAGGGTTGGGGGGAGTTGCTAGGTCTGGAAAAGACCCGGGGCTACGCTGATGTCGGAACTGTTGGGTCTGGGGGCTAGCTAGTCTTTTGGCTGTAGCTCCTGAGATTCTATCCGGGGCTACAACCAAAAGATCAGGGGCTATAGCCCTCTTAGCCCCCCCCCTAGCAACGCCCCTGGGGGACGGAATATTCTGTGCTGCTAGTAGTGAGTAACAATGAAAACAGTGAGCCCAGTAGTGACGGAAACATGTGGAATCATTCATTTGCGACTAACTATAAATACTGTCTAGTTGCGACCCAAAACATATTACTTTTGTGTCTATCTTAACTTATGTGTTGGGTGTTTGCACAAACTTCTCAGTATCCATGTGAAACCTAGGACCGAAATTCCTCACGCAATCCTTGGGTGCACTCCTTTGAACCATTTTCTCTGAGTAACTGTGTGCTCTGTGAAATATGAATCCAAGTGCATCCGTAATGCTTTCATACTGCACTAGAGCGAGAGCACCCCCACCTGCGTTTCCAAGGTCCAGCTCTTGGGTCCGCTGGATTAGTCTGGCTGGAGGGATTAAAGTGCGCAAGAGTGGAGACATTGCAACTGTAGGGGTAAAGTGAGAGGAATGGAATAGAGGGAGGACTTGCCCTGAGTGCACCCACTGGGAGCTCAGGACTAGGAAGTGAATAGACACGAATCTGGTGATTTAGACCTTAAACTTTCAGAAATAACAAGTAGCTTAATAACAATTGTATGAACTGCGGGAACCGGTATTTTAATTGGCTAGAAAATATTTCCCAAGGCGTGTTTTTATTATTGTTAAATGACTCGGCCTTCTAAAATATAGGAGACGTATTTTGGATGCTGTGCCAAAAACCTGGCCCAACATTGATTTTTGACTTCGACAGTTTAAGAATATCTGTGCTGCGTTTTCCCAAAGTGGGGTGCTCTTGTAGTGGAGCCAGTGTTTGCCCAGGCAGAGCCCAGGACTTTGCCTTGGCGGTTCTGAATGCCACCAGGGCTGTGAAGACCAGATTTCCCCTTCCACTTATGCTTGGAAGCGCCAAAAGGCAACTGTGCTCACTGCTGTTGCTATGCAAAAACGCAATGACTAAATTATTAAATATATAAACCTAATCCCGAACACACGTGCAGGGCGTGGGCGTGGCGCAGCATGTTTAAGTGGAGTGGCGGGCTTCTAGGTGCTGAAAGATAAAATAACTAATAAAAGAAAATAGTATAGTTTAATCAGAAGTATGAGCATAGTGTGAGGTGTTGTAATTAAACCTAAATCAAGGTATGGGCATTCTGACTGGTCTCTTGGGGAAGATCAAAGTGTTAACTTAAGGAAAGCACTAGGCCGCGCGGTGGTACAGACATGCGAAGATGCGACCTGCACCCTGCAGCGCTGCACGCAGGTGCTGCAACTCAACATGATTGATAATAGCCCGATTGGAGTAATTGCCAAAATAAAAAGAGAATTAGGCAGTTCAGATAAAATCAGCAGCGGTCTGGCTATCTCAGCGGCCCACATTTGGCCATGTTGCTCCACCAAACGTATGCAAAAATATTCCGATGTTAAGTGCTCTTCAAGGTGAAGAAGTGTGCGTGGGATACGCGACGGGAGAGTAAAGGCTCTGTACATTGGATTATGCATTCTCTAGATATTCCATGAGCACAGGTGAAAGGGAAAGTGCGAGGTGCATTTTCTGTTCACATCGGAGGCGAGACTTGAGTCCTGCAAATGTTTATTTGACTATTTGCTATCGTTTTTAAATTGAATGACGACACGTTGTAATGATTCATGAAGTGGAGATCATGTGGTCGCTTTATTGATGTGAAATGAATGAAATGGTGACAAAATGTCCAGAAAGGTTGCTTTAAGGGACTCAGGATATCCATGTGTCTGAATTCAAAACGTGTCCATCATTATAAGGGTTGGTTTGCACAAGCGCCATTCAGGTAGGACCAACCAGTCTCATTAGCCTGAACGTAGATGCTGCAGATATTGCCACTGGGAATGGCGTTAGAACCCAACTCCATGGGCCTCCTTACGACTTTGGAGGTAGCCTCCAAAATCGTGTCCGTGTTCCCTGAATGGGGAATTACCGGGCCATTCCGAGTTTGGAGGGCCCAGTAATTCCTCCTTCATGGAACCCAGGCCCGGTCCTTCCCCATTCCCATTGGAGACCACATAAGGCTCAATGGGAATGGGGAGGGAGCTAACAACGGGCCCGTCAATTACGGGCCCCTTTTGTTAGCTCCCATGTTCACTCGAAGAACCGGCTATGGACGTCTGGAAAAACCAGACGTCCACAGCGGGCCCCGCGAGGGGACCTCGTAATAGTGCGGAGTGGGTTTAACAGCGCCGGCACCATTACCGGTGCCGTTAAACCCATTCCGCACTTCTTGTAATGAGGCCCCATGTCTTCTTGCACCAGTCAAGGGGTTTCCATGGTGGTATTTATTTTGCCACCATTTCTTGCTTTGTTAATGCAGCCGCTTCAACGGGGAAAGTTTGCCATTCTTTTAATTGCAATTTGACTTAATGTTTTTTTCGTTTTTAGGACACCTTTGTCAGCATTAGCTGCCAATTTCAATGTGCTTCTTTTTTCTGCTTCTACAAAATCCTTTATAAGTAATTTGTGCAAAAGCCTGTCCGTGTACACTTGCCACAGTGTTTACATTTTAATATATTATGTGGTATATTTGAATGTAATTGATTGTAATCCATGTTAGTAGAAAAAAAATATGTTTTAGATTTTCTTTAACACAGTAGGACCATTCTGTATACTAAGGCAACAGCTCCCTCTAGCCGTGACAACAGGCGAAGTGGGCAGTCTCTAAGATACAGTAGGTTTTCATTCACAAGGTAGGACCATTAGATATCCTAGGCAAAATCTCCCTCAAGTGTTAACAGCAGGTGAAACAGGCATTCTCTACTGCACATGACTACATCGGACAAACATACACCTGGCCTTTTATTATATAGAATATGCCTTTGTTAACAACTTTAAACCGATTAGTTAGAACCAGACCACAGCATGATTTTTTATAGTAGCAAAGATGAGGACTAGTGAGTATATATGAGTAGAAGGAGAAGCAGGATAGCAGAAGGGGATCTGGGAAGGGGAGTAGCACACACAAATAATGGCCATACCGCTACCATGGGCTCCTGCGTTAAACAATATCCACTCATTAGAACAGCCTTCAGAGAAGGTCCAGGTAATCTGCAGTTACAATCAATTCTGATATGGCCGTTCTGTAACTATGTTTAGTACCGCACCACGTGGGTCTAGCGTGACAAACCAGCTGATGGAAGAGCCTTTATCCTAGGGCCAATTGATTGGTTAGGTTGTTCATTTACAGGAGAGAGGAGCGGAAGGAGCAAGAAGGATAGATGTCTCATAATTTGGTTTTAAGGAATCTAGCTATTAGTCATCGAGTTCAAGATTATCCTGGCAGGTTTCCTTGTGCATAGCCATTTTCCCTCTCAGTTTCCAGTTAGCCATTCCATGCAGGGCAGGCATGAATTGTGGGTGACCTCTTGGGCTTCCTCCACCTTGACAGAAGCGTTTTTACTTAATGCAAGCTTCTTATGGATGCATCGATTTTTGAGCTCCGAGAGTGTTATGAGGGCTGTGACTGCATGAACTATGACAGAGAAGGGTCAGGGTGTGAGGTCCATATTTGTTATAAGGTTGGCCAGGAAGGGTAAACTTTAGGATGAGAAAATAACATGTGCATATGGAGCGAGTGGCATGTCACATTTCCAGCATTGGTTAGACTCAGTCAATTTGAGACCGAGCAACTTCTGAGGTGTACATCAGAGCCAAAAGCATATTTTTTACTGTGGCAACCTGGATCGAAGCACTACATTGGCACTCCCTATGCATGCCGGTGCAGAGGTCCATTAATTGCCTTTGATTGCAATCTCAATATCCATTTCCCAGTCTGTGCGTTTCTTGATGAGGGCTCTCCACTTTCATGCTCCCTCACTTACCAATGAAGCGTACATTCACGAGGATTGTTCCATGTGTTGCCAGGAAGGGATCCAGCAAGACTTTCAGCCTCAGTTACCTCCAAAGATCCCCTGCCTCGCGCTGGGACCTGTGTTTCAGCACACTGATTGCGAAGAATTTTGATTATGTTTATAATGCCTTTAGCTAATACAGCAGCCTCCCATTTTCTTTTGTGTTTAAACATTTTATTTTATTGTAGGAAATAAATATACACGGTGATTGATAAACATAGAAAATTATGTAATATGTAGCAAATATATGAAAGAAGCATATTAGAACAGTCTTAAAACATATATTTGCTATAAATGGAAGCCAAGTATATGTATAAGTAACTGGAAAAAGTAGCTTGACAATTTTTTAAATAGGAGTGGGGGGTGACAATACAAAGGACAGAGCAAAACGAATAACAGACATGACAGAGACGAGGCATTACATCCACAAGGGGGAGGAGGGGAAGGGATAAGAGGGTACATGATCATCATGACAAGTTATGCTTTTTGAAATTAGTGAGAGTCAATATTAGATACAAAGTCAAGAAAGGGTTGCCATTTCAATTGATGTTTACGTAATAAATCAGGAGATGATGCAATACAACTTTCTAATCTATGACTATTACAGATATTGTTCCACCAGAATTTGTAATGAATGCGATTTCTGTTTTTCCAATTAGTAGTTATGGTTTGTTTTGCAACCATTAAACATAAATCAAAGAGAACATTTGCATATTTGTTAGTTGGAGTAGTTTGTAAAAGGGAGCTTCAAAAAATAAGAAAGTCAAAGCAAAAGCTTTGATGAAATTTGAAAATAGACTTGATTTATGCCATACAGAGTTCCAGAAGGGTTTAACATCTTGACAATCCGCAAACATATGTTTAAAAGAACCTTGGACATGTAAACAGCTCCAACAAAAGTCATTATGTAATAGTCCATATTTGAAGAGAGGAACAGACGTGACGAAGGCTCTATGATGGAAAAAAATACGGTTTGGGTTAAGCTAGGTGAATCAGTAATCTTAGAAATGCATTCCATTGTAGGGGACAGTATAGTTGAAGATCTGGCAGTGTGCAATCATTCTTCCAGTCACTGTGAAGGAGTTCAGCCATTAGAGTAGGTGATGATGACATCAATATTTTGTAATAAGCAGAGGCCGTGATGTTAGAGTTCGGCATATATAATAGTCTTTGCGCATCAGGAAAATTGGAGTTATGTATCAGTAATTCATAATTTTCAAAAGTAGCAGCAATAATGTCTAAGTATTGTTTCAGAAAAGAGGCAGGAATCTGATTTTTGATAGCAAAATCATTGAAGGTAATGGGAACGTTCGGCAAAAAGAATTGATTATAAAATGTGATACCTCTAGAGATCCATAGCTTCCAAAGAATAGATTTACCTTTAATTTTAATCAGAGGACTGAGCTAGATGAAAGGAGAGGTGAACAAGGACAATTTAGTTAGGAATGGGAACATATGCGTTTTGAGATAAAGTATCGACTGACAAATACAGGTATATTTAGTGAATTTGTTTTTGCTTTTGATAAGCTAAATATCTGCTAAATATCTGCTAGGGAAATTGGGGAAACCATGGCTCTCTCCAAATGTACCCAATTATGCATAGTAATGGATTCCTCATAGGTAAACCACATCTGCGCTTGTTTAATGACGAACTCCATATGATACTTTCTAAAGTCAGGGAAGTTAACACCACCTAGAAAGCGGGTTTCTTTTAATTTACTCAGCAATACAATCAAACAGGAGTCTATAGATTTGAAAAAGGAAATGGGGAGGGAAACAGGAAGTATGTAGAGGAGATACAGAATAATGGGGGAAATCATCATCATGATAGATTCAAGTCGGCCCACCAGGAAAGAAAAAGGGGTGACCATGAAGATGTTATTTCATTGATTCTGGCCAATATAATTTCTGACTTCTGTTTTTGAATGCTACTAATGGAAGCTGAGATATGAACGCCAAGGTACTTGAAACCCTTAGGACACCATTTAATTCCTAGGATTCCTAGGGTGAGAGTATGATGTGGTGTACTGTATACGTTAAGGGGAAGAATTTCCTACTTATCTATATTTAGTTTATAGCCAGATGCTTTAGAGATCTTTGAAATGATATCAAGTAAATGCTGGGCACTTTGCTCTGGCTTCTTTAGAAAAAGGAGAACACCATCTGCATAGGCTGCTGTTTTGATATGAAGATGTTCATATTGAATTCCTAAAATATTTTCATTTTGCCTGATGGCATCAAGGAAGGGCTTGAGCGCTAAAATAAAAAGGATAGGAGAAAGGGAGCAACCTTGACATGTCCCTCTTGATAAAGGGAAAAAGGTGGACAGTTGTCCATTAACAAAGATTGCAGTTTTGGGCATAGAGTAAGACATTAATCATGGATGGAAAGGGGGACCAAAACCATGCCATATAAGGGATGTAAATAAAAAATCTCATTCACCTCTATCAAATGCTTTTTTTCTGCATCGAGAGCTACTGCAGCATGGGGATCTTTACAGTTACGTATGAGGTCTATGATGTCTAAGAAGAGTCTGATATTGGAGAAGGATACTCTGCCTTTGATATATCCAGCTTGATCTTGTTTAAGGGGATTGGGTAAGAGCGGGAGGAGTCTATTGGCCCGGATCTTGGCCTACATTTTACAATCATTGTTAATAAGGGAAATGGGACGATCATTTTGAGGGAGTTCAGGGTCTTTATTAGGCTTGGGGAAGACAATAAGCATGGCTTCAAGAAATGAGCATTCCGCCTTTTTTTCCGATATGAAATGAGAGTAGAGTTTGCTAAGTTTAGGGACTAAAAGGTTGGCAAAAACATTGGTAAGGAAGCCATCTGTTCCTGGAGCTTTACCTTTTTTAAGATGTTTAATAGCTAGAGATAATTCAGAAGGGGTAATTGGAGCATTAAGAGATTGGAGATATATCAAGAGATAGCAGTTCCTCTGTATATTATGTAGATGGTCATCAATAAAAGCATGATTGGGAGGGGCTTCAGAGGTGTATAGTTTAGAATGAAATTTTGAGAAAATTTGAATAATATCTTTATCAGAGGGTTTTCTATTGCCTAGATCATGGGTGCACAACATACGGCCCGCGGGCCAGTTGCGGCCCGCCATGCCCTTTTGACCGGCCCGCGAGGCACAAAGACTTTCCTAATGGAGGGCGGCCCGCGCGGCCGCCCTCCATTAGGAAAGTCTTTGTTGACTTCCGGGCCGGTGAAAACACTGGCCCTCATTGGCTCAGCACCCACACGCATCACGTCGCTCCTACGAGCCACATAATGTGTGTGTGCTGCACCAATGGAGGGCCAGCACTACGGCTGGCGTGGTCCATAAGGCTTGATGCCGGAAGGCATTTCAGCCTTGGACCGCGCCAGCCGTAGTACGATTCCAGCGACTTCCAGCTTACCTGCCTTCCTGCACGTCTCCGGTAAGTGCTCTGTGTTTGTGTGTCGGGTTTGTTTTGCTTTATGTTTGTGTGTATGAATGTTTGTGTTTGAATGTATTTTGTGTGTATGTTGAGATGCGGGGGTGGGGGGGTGTCGGATGTGTATGAATGTTTGTGTTTGAATGTATTTTGAGTGTATGTTGAGATGCGGGGGTGGGGGGGTGTGTCGGATGTGTATGAATGTTTGTATTTGAATGTATTTTGTGTGTATGTTGAGATGCGGGGGTGGGGGTGTGTGTCGGATGTTTATGAATGTTTGTGTTTGAATGTATTTTGTGTGTATGTTGAGATGCAGGGGTGGGGGGGTGTGTCGGATGTGTATGAATGTTTGTATTTGAATGTATTTTGTGTGTATGTTGAGATGCGGGGGTGGGGGGTGTGTCGGATGTGTATGAATGTTTGTGTTTGAATGTATTTTGTGTGTATGTTGAGATGCGGGGGTGGGGGGGGGTGTCGGATGTGTATGAATGTTTGTGTTTGAATGTATTTTGTGTGTATGTTGAGATGTGGGGGTGGGGGGGGTGTCGGATGTGTATGAATGTTTGTGTTTGAATGTATTTTGAGTGTATGTTGAGATGCGGGGGTGGGGGTGTGTGTCGGATGTGTATGAATGTTTGTGTTTGAATGTATTTTGAGTGTATGTTGAGATGCGGGGGTGGGGGGGTGTGTCGGATGTGTATGAATGTTTGTGTTTGAATGTATTTTGTGTGTATGTTGAGATGCGGGGGTGTGGGGGGGTGTCGGATGTGTATGAATGTTTGTGTTTGAATGTATTTTGAGTGTATGTTGAGGTGGGGGGGTGTGTCGGATGTGTATGAATGTTTGTGTTTGAATGTATTTTGAGTGTATGTTGAGATGCGGGGGTGGGGGGCTGTGTCGGATGTGTATGAATGTTTGTGTTTGAATGTATTTTGAGTGTATGTTGAGATGCGGGGGTGGGGGAGTGTGTCGGATGTGTATGAATGTTTGTGTTTGAATGTATTTTGAGTGTATGTTGAGATGCGGGGGTGGGGGGGTGTGTCGGATGTGTATGAATGTTTGTGTTTGAATGTATTTTGAGTGTATGTTGAGATGCGGGGGTGGGGGGGTGTGTCGGATGTGTATGAATGTTTGTGTTTGAATGTATTTTGTGTGTATGTTGAGATGCGGGGGTGGGGGGGTGTGTCGGATGTGTATGAATGTTTGTATTTGAATGTATTTTGTGTGTATGTTGAGATGTGGGGGGGTGTGAATGTTTGTATTTGAATGTATTTTGTGTGTATGTTGAGATGCGGGGGTCGGGGGGTGTCGGATGTGTGTCGGATGTGTATGAATGTTTTGATTTGAATGTTTTTTGTGTGCTGAGTTGGGGGGTGGGGGTTCGGGTCTGTATGGGTGCTTGTTTGAGAGTTTGCTGATTTGGGGCGGTGGGGGGTTCGGGTCTGTATGGGTGCATGTTTGTGTGTGTGCTGAGTTGGGGGGGTGGGGGGTTCGGGTCTGTATGGGTGCATGCTTGAGTGTGTGTGTGCTGAGTTGGGGGTGGGGGTTTGGAGTTGGGGGGGTGGGGGGTTCGGGTCTGTATGGGTGCATGTTTGTGTGTGTGCTGAGTAGGGGGGAAGGGGTTCGGGTCTGTATGGGTGCTTGTTTGAGAGTTTGCTGATTTTGGGGGGGTGGGGGGTTCGGGTCTGTATGGGTGCATGTTTGTGTGTGTGCTGAGTTGGGGGGGTGGGGGGTTCGGGTCTGTATGGGTGCATGCTTGTGTGTGTGCTGATTTGGGGGGTGGGGGGTTCGGGTTTGTATGGGTGCATGTTTGTGTGTGTGCTGGTTTGGGGGGTGGGGGGTTCAGGTCTGTATGGATGCATGCTTGAGTGTGTTTGGGGCATAGTGTTTGGTTGGGGGTGAGGGGGCCATGGGGCATAGTGTTTGGTTGGCGGTGAGGGACAGGGGGCATAGTGTTTGGTTGGGGGTGGGGGCCATGGGGCATAGTGTTTGGTTGGGGTGGGAGCCATGGGGCATAGTGTTTGGTTGGGGGTTAGGGGGGTGAGGGGGCCATGGGGCATAGTGTTTGGTTGGGGGTGAGGGGGCCATGGGGCATAGTGTTTGGTTGGCGGTGAGGGACAGGGGGCATAGTGTTTGGTTGGGGGTGAGGGAGCCATGGGGCATAGTGTTTGGTTGGGGGTTGAGGGGGCCATGGGGCATAGTGTTTGGTTGGGGTGAGGGACAGGGGGCATAGTGTTTGCTTGGGGGGTGAGGGACAGGGGGCATAGTGTTTGGTGGGGGGTGGGGGCCATGGGGCATAGTGTTTGGTTGGGGGTGGGGGCCATGGGGCATAGTGTTGCACTCCAAGAGTGAACTCAATAATAAAGCTAAAACAGGCACAGTTAGGAGATGTACATCCTTTGCTTTTTTGAGGAAACCTGACTCAACGAAGGCCATACTCAAACAGCAAACTATAGCAGTCCAAAATAACGGAATGTCCAATCAAGGGTCAATAAAATATATATAATTTAATTAAACAGACGATATACAACTAAATCAAAATAAATGATAGCAATGGAAAATGTGTAGTACAAAATGTAAGTTTGAAATGCAATAAAAATCGTTACCTCTCAAAAACATATCTTTTTCCATGTGTTTAATACAAATTGGGGGTTGAAAAAGCCTCCTGACATGTCCCGCCTACCGCCCCGCCCACTTTTACTTTTCGGCCCACTATAGCCCTCATGTAAGGTACTTTTGGCCCTCTGTCAAAATCAGTTGTGCACCCCTGGCCTAGATGGTATTTAAGAATAACAATCCTAGATTTTTCTTTTTTAAATTTGAGGTAAGATGCTAGAGATGTATTCTTGGTAGAGAGTTGATACATTTTTGCCTTATACTTACGCATGTTTGCACAAGAGTATTGAGTGACAATTTTATTGTATTTAAAACTTAACTTCAGGATATCTTTAAGAATGGAGGAGGAGCCTGTGCTGGCAAATTGAATTTCGAAGGGTTTCACCTGTTTGAGAATGGATTACGATTCTTGGTTCAATTTCTTCGCTTTGCTGGTAACAAATGAAATAATATGACCTCTGAGAACAGCTTTATAGCAGTTCCAATTATTTGTGATAGACGTGTCTTGATTTCTATTCTCATTGAAGTAATTATCATGTTGTTGGCTATGAAAGGTGTAAAGGAATCAACAATCAATAAGCTAGCATTGAATCTCCATCTATTTGAGTTGTTAGTGTGTATCGGGGATGTAAGTTGGATATATACTGGGGCATGGTCAGAAATTTTGATGGATTCTATGTGGGCTGTGAGAAGAAGACCATATCTGGCATTCAACTGCCCGAGTGCTGGCCTAAAGGTCATGAGCTCTTTCCTTTTTGCAGCAGTTGCTTTGCAAACATCTTGTGTGATAAATATTCTTCTTCCTTCCCATGTCAGATTTTTAAGTTGCTTGGATTATTCCATAATGAGGGTGACATGGGTAAAGTCTAAAAGGGCCATTATGAGGGTCCTTGGTGAGTTGTTGGAGCTTCGGGAAGATCTTAGTGGACCAATTTAATGCGCTCTTTGCATATTAAGTTGGACAGAGGCTGGCAGGTGAAGTATATGAGGCAGGAACACATATAAGAAGGCATTAGGGTTATCGTTTTCAATTCCATCAGGAAGGCCAATAATGCAGAAGTTATTTCTCCTGTTTCAATTTTCAAGATTTTCAGCTTGTTGTTGTAGGCCGAGTACTGTAGATTCTAAGTTAGTAACCTTGTTAGAAATATCTTCAGCATCTCAAACTCACCTTTCTACTTTAGTCATTTGAGGTTCACAGATAGTCCATTTTCGATCATGTTGCTGCAAAATAGCATTGGTATCTTCCACAAAAAGTTTGAGAGCTCTAATTTCAGATAAAATAGTCTGCATCACCGGATCAATTGTGTCTTCCTTCGGTATAGGAGATTCACTTTTTCTCTCTTAAGAGTAGTAGGGAATGATGTAGATATCTCCTTTGCCTGACCCTTTTTAGCAGCCATTTTGCATCAAAAAGATATGTTAAGGCAGCACAAGTTCTGTTCTTAGTTACCCTGACAGAAACCACAGAAAACATATTTAATATTAAGAGTAAACCCATGGGGTAGGTTTTCAATGCTAATCTCTAATTAGTTTATTTGGGAAAGGAGGGGTTCAGAATTTGTATTTTGTGAGGTGAAGAGAGAAAAGCAGCAAAATCTTCCAGAGAGCAATTGTAGTATAGGGCAGCCTTTAAATAATGAGGAGTTCGCAAAAAAAAGGAAAGATCAGCTGTAAGTCTCTTAAAATTAAGGCAATTTTGATAAAAAAGAGTTATTTATAAACAAGAACCCGTGTTGTGCAAGAAACGTGTTACCGGCTATTGTGTGCGCCTCCACATCACGTTCCCCTCTCAGCTGGCAGGAACTCCGGCGGCAGCAAACACGGGAAGACAATTCCAAACATTTGCAGGATGTCTCAGCTAGCAAGTGGAACACCAGAAATATACAGCCTCAAACGTGGGCACAGAAAAAAAAAAGGCATTATTCCTCACCGGAGCAGAGCACAAGCTCTAGGTGGCCATTTCTCTCGGCGCCAGGCCACACCTCCAGCCTCCCATTTCCTGGTATGTGCTGAGTCAGCCATATCTCTGTGTCTAATAGAAATTTTTTATTTTTGCTGAAGATTTCGTTGCACCTTTACCCTCAACTCATCTGGGAAGACTCCTCTCATCTCTTTGTCCACTTACGCCCACAAGGGGGCTTTCTTGTCTTCAAATTTGTTTTTAACGCAAAAGGGTGAAGGATTACCTAACTGGTATATTTGTTGGTGAAACCCTACAACACTAGGGGTTTATTTGCTCTGTAAATACTGATAGCAGATGCTTAAATAATTAATTCATCTTTTGTAGTGTGCTTAATGCATAGGACTGGGATTCAAATCGTTGTTGCTCTGGTCTTGCTTCATCTTGTTTCCTGTGTTGTCTTGCGTCATCTTGTTTTTCAAAGACCAACGTGTTGTCCCTGGGCTGTTTTATTCATCAGCTCGATGAAACTCATGCCATAGACTGATGAAGGATGAAGAACTGATTGTCCTTCACTCATATACCTCCAACCTTCTGCGAGCGAGCTGGTTCTGCAAGCAGAGATTTGGAGGGAGATCCCTTTGCTCAACAGGGCCCCCGTACTGAATAGCCTCCCTGCTGCCCACTGTCTTGAGCCTGATCTCTTTAAGTTCCGGAAATTCCTCAAGCCCTTCCTCTTCTCTTGTTCTTTCTCTCTCCCTCTACCTTGCTAACCTAGCTTTTTGCTCGCTCCCTCTCTCCCTCCTTTTCCTCACAGCATCTGACTGCATGCCTGTCTCACAGGTCCTTGGCACCCCCGCCAGTCCTCTCTCGCACTTGCCTCAGGGCCCTACACTCGCCTCACCCTCACTGCACTTGAGAACTGACCCAAGAGAGTGGCTATCTCTACACTTACCCCAGTCTCCACCGACTAGGTGCACTTGGACCTCCCCCTCCCTGTATCCGTCTGTGTACTTGCACAATCCGAATGCACCATGCCTAAAAATCGCCTGTCTGTTCTCACCTGCATTCACCCCTTAATTGCACTTAGTAAAACTGCAGAATTGTCGACAGGCCCATTTGCTGTATCTCATCTGTTAATTGTATTATTTGTACTTACTCTGCCTGTGCAGATTATTATTGTTTCAGAATTTCAAGTGCTCTGAATGACTGTTGTTATTTCCCATTCTTCCCACCCTCTTTGAGCGCTTTGAAACACATGCCTTGTGTGTAGGCACTTTATAAATAAACATTACCATTACTCTTGGAGCTGCAAGGAATCAAATCTACGAACTTGAGGTCAAACACAGCGCCCAGGAGTGGATACAATTCATTTATCACATTTGTGTAATCCCCAGACCCGGAGTTATCACAACCTTTAGTTCAGAGGAATAGAGTGAGTGCAGAAATGACAAACAGGCATACAGTAGCAGACAATTAATCATATTTGTTCAACAACCAGGTTTTAACAAGTTTTTTAAAGTTTGGGTAAGAACGCTCATTTTTGATGTTGAGGGAAGGGAGTTCCAGAGCGAGGGTGCTGTGACAGAGAAGCTTGTGCCTCCCACTCTAATCCTTTTGAAATGCGGAATATGCAGCATGGAGCAGGCAGATGATCAGAGCAAGCACACATGTCTCTGGGAGATGCTGTTGGTGAGGTGGAGGGAGGCTTCTTTGTGACTACAGCGGTGTGCAATGGCCAATGTTTTGAAGTCAATGCAGGCATTAATGGGGAGCCAGTCGGCATCTCGCTTGGTTACCGTGATGTGGTCTGAGCAGATTTTAAGCTTGGCCAAGTTTGTTGCAAAAGTACCTGACATGAGAACTTTACAGTAGTACAAATTACTGATGATGATGGATCTAGCAAGCATGAGACAGTTGTTTGGGTGAAAAATGGTCTGCTCAAAGAGATGAGCTTGGAGGAGTACGCTGTAGAAGAAGCCAAGTCATTAATATGTTTAGCCATGGATAGCTCCGCATCAAGGTAGACCCCAAGAGATTTAACATGTTTCAGAACAGGTATGACAGAGCCGTCAATGTGGATTGATGAGAATGCCGGGACAAGGTTTTTGAGGTGGTGGGGGGAGCACACAACGAGCAGCTCAGTCTTCCCATCATTCAAAGACAGGTTATGAGTGGCCATCCCACTTTGGTTAGTACTATAGACCCTGTGAATTGTGTCTGTGTGCTCCGTGTGGACTCTGAAATGGGGATGAGGAGCTGAATGTTATCGGCAAAGTTAGTGTAGGTGATACCTAGGGTATCAAGGAGGTCGAACAAAGGTTTGGTATAGGTGTTATATAGGTTGGGTGAAAGACAGGATCCTTGTGGAACACCTAGTTGGACCAAGATGGGGTCAGCTTCTGCATCACCATTGAAGACTCTTTTAGTGCGGTCCTTTAGGAATAATCTGACCCAGGACATGAAGCCTGCTGAGAAGTGCAAGTGAGCGCTGAGGTGTTGATATTATGCATCATGGTCTACTAGGTCAAACATCATGGTCCACTAGGTCAAACGGTGCAGAGAGGTCCAGGAGTAGGAGGATGGCAAGGTTGCCTGAGTCAATAAAGTTATCAAGTTCGATTTTGAGGTCAAGTAGCGCTGTCTCAGTGCTGTGTTTAGGGCAGAAGCCAGATTGTCAAGATCCTAAGAGATGGTGTTGTTCGCGATGCAATAGCACTTGGGAGTAGGCAATATGGTCCAGAATTATGAGCAGGAAAGGGACAGTGGTGATGGCATGGTAATTAGTAGGTAGGGTCGGGGCGAGTGAGGGTTTATTGAGGAGTGGGGTGGCCCCAGCAGCTTTGATTTTGATGGGGACCACATTAGCTGCGAAGTAGACTATGATCAATTTTGCGATGATGGCTGTCAAGGTGGTAGCGCATAGCTAGACAATATAAGCCGGACAGGAGTCTCTTTTTCAGTTGGGGCGTTTCAGAGATTGAATGGTTCTCAGCACAGTCATTTGAGAGACTTGAAAGAAGGTGAAGAATGGTGGCTGGGAGGGAGTGTGTGGAGCTAAATTCACAATGGCGATCGTTGAAGGAAGTCTTGTTGCAAGCTGTGCTTTTTTATCATTCATGTTGGTGTGTAAGGTGGCAATTTTGTTGGCGAGGGTGTCTTGGATCGTGGTACACCAGGCTTTGTCTGAGTGGGTTAGAGAGCTAGCAAGGGTTGGGTTTTCTAACTCGGACAGGATAGAGGATAGTTCTTTGGCAATGCAGCTGGCATTGTAGATTCTGGATTCACAGGACTGCGCTTCTAGCAAGATGTTTTCTTGTAGTTCTTTGATGTGGTGGAGAGGTATTTAAAGTTGGCCGGAATGGGATGGCTCCTTTACTGTTGGTCTAAGGCTCTTTTGTTTCTGAGGAGGATGACAAGCTCATCAGTGAACTAGATGTTGGTGGGATTATGAGGTTTAGGTATTTTGGGTTTAAGTGATGTATGTTAATGCATGGTATAAAGGAGGCTCTGCTGGTAGGTGTTGGCAAGGTCATGTGACCGTTTGTTAGCTGGTGGTAGAGGGGTGATCAGTGGTTGGAGCCTGGGCTCCTGCAGCTCCAGGGTAAACTTATGGGTGTTGCGGGCTAGTTTAGTATTGAGGTGTAGAGGGGTAGTTGGTGGCAGATTGGCAAGAGAGAATTCACATTTTATTGAGGTGTGCTCTGTCCAGGGATAGGACTAATGGAGGTGATGCTGACGGTCGAATTGGAGGTGAGGATCCAGTCTAATGTGTGTCCTTTGGTGTGTGTGTGTGGGGAAGGCAATAAATTGAGTGAAATACATTTAGATTAGGGCGCGAGTAAGTGCAGTTGCACTACAGTCAGCCAGGGCCTTGAAGCCCCGATTAAAGTCACCCAGTAGAAAAAAATATAGTATTGCACTTAATGAAGGGTGTGATTTGGAGAGGGATATCAGATTCTTGGTGGCTGCAGGAGTTTGGTTGCCGGTATAGGAGTTGTAGGTTATAGGCAGATTGGTGTTGTTGGGGAGTTTAAGAAGCAAAGTTTCATAGCCTGGCAATCGCGGTGTAAGAATAGGTCTGATGTGCAGCGTGGTATTACCCAAATTGTTCGAACACAATTGTTCGAATTACCTAATTGACCGAATGTCGAGGGTCCGAATTGACCTTTGCACAATTTACCGTATATATATATATATATTCAGTAAAAAAACTTTGTTAAAGGGACATTATGGTTAAGTTGCGCTACTAAAAACCTATGAAATTCAGTGAAAAAACGTTGTTAAAGGGACGTTATGGTTCAAAGTAAAACCGAAAAACCCCTGAAATTCGGCAGTTATGGTAAGATAAGCAACCATAACTCGCGCTGCCACCGTGCACTGCTAACACTAACACCCAGGACATCAAAGATAACATCACAAATGTCATTGATGACATCACTGATGACATCACGTGGCTGGCTCTCCCTTTTGTTCCTTTCCTGACATATCTAGGCCACATGATTTTCTTCAGTAACAGTCAGGAACTAAAAATTGTAAATTACTATATTCGTAGACTTATCCTTCAAGTATGTTCTTAGAATAATTCCCTTATGGTCCAGTCATATCATATGAAATATATACATAGGAGAAGTCACAACCTTGAAAGCCAGCAATCCTTTTTGTGCATTAAAATTATCAGTAGATTTATCAGCACTTTCTGACACTTTTGATGTTTTTTTATTACTGTACTTTCCCTGTATATGCTCATATTTTTATATGTTGTACTCACACTATTTTCCTTATGGTCCAGACACATCATGTGATATATATAGATAGGGTAAGTAACAGCTTTGAAACAGAGCAATCATTTCTCTGCATAAAGGTAATCAGTTAGGTTATGAACACTTTCTGCTACTATTGCTGTTTCTTTTTCCTACTTCAATTCCCTTGTATATATTCATATTTGTATGTGGTGTTGTCTCTTTGTGATTTGTGTATAATAATGCAATTATGTAGTAAGTGGATTTTATTACCTACTTATCACAAGCTTCACTGTACGCAAAACTCTAATATGAAAACAGTTATCATTCCAATATTCAACATGGCAAGGGTATGAATATTACACCTCCATCATGTATGCTGCACACAATGCCTATGTTTCTACATGAGTACCTTAGTATACTGGATTGAAGGTAATAATAGAATGCTATTTATATCAATGCATAGCTTAATGCACTGATTAGCACTTGATATTTATTCCAATAATCTTTGACACTTTTTTAATTAACATTACACTAAGAATCCCTTGTACAGACTTTTCATGAAAGGTAAATGCACATGTGATGTCATCAGTGATGTCATCAATGACATTTGTGATGTCTTCTTTGATGTCCTGGGTGTTAGTGTTAGCAGTGCACGGTGGCGGCGCGAGTTATGGTTGCTTATCTTACCATAACTGCCGAATTTCAGGGGTTTTTCGGTTTTACTTTAAACCATAACGTCCCTTTAACAACGTTTTTTCACTGAATTTCATAGGTTTTTAGTAGCGCAACTTAACCATAACGTCCCTTTAGCAAAGTTTTTTTTACTGAATTTCATGGTTTTTTAGTAGCACAACTTAACAATAATAACTTTGACTTTATGTACATATAATATGGAACATACTGAACCCTTTCTACTGAATTTGACGGTCCGCAGACATGTTTGGACAACAGTACCACCACCTAAAAACTCTGGGGAGGTATGGGTAATAGTTATATCATAACATAGGAACATTTAACAAATTCACAAAGCAGCACACATACAAAGTATATGTAGTACTACTTAAAAAATGTTACCCGTATATGTAACACACTAACCATTCATGTAAATACAATGGGCCTCATTACGACCCTGGCGGAGTGGGTTTACGTCAGCGTTATTCGCGGCGGACCCGTCCGCCCCACTACGAGTTCCCGTAGCGCCATGGAGCGTTTTCCGCCTGGTTTTTTCGGGCGGAGAAATCCATGGCGCTACTGGACCTTGTTGTTAATTACGCCACCGTATTTTACGGTGGCGCAATTAACGCCTTCCCCACTCCCATTATACCCTATGGGGCAAAAATGGGAATGGGGAAGGGTAAAATGGGGAATGGGGATTTACCGCCCCGCCAAGGTCGGAATGGGGCGGTAAATCCGCCAACCCCCATGGCGCTATCGGCAGCTTTCCGCCGTGCTCCATGGTGCATATTGCGCCACGATTTCCGCCAGGGTCGTAATGAGGGCCAATATGTTTTAAAATGGAATATACCAAAAGAAGATAAAGTGGCTTCCACCATAATTACCTCACAGACGCTCCACAACCAACAGCAAGACCAGACGTATACACTACTGATTACACATCTCACCAGACATAGTAAATGCACTTCTTTTTACTCATATATTTATAAACTTTCTATATTAGAAAAAAAAACATATTACTTTTTTGTTTTCTCACAGAAATGTGTAGTACTCTCGACTGGCTAGAAGAGCATTTCCCACGAGAGGAAATGTTAGAAAATAGTCCACCTAATGGTACACACTTTACTACATAAACCAATTAATAAATATTATTTTGTATACATTTAACATATACATTTCTTTTATTACAGATCATACAAAAATTCCAAGCATCTCACAACAACAATCAGAGGATATCACTCTGCAGCAAATTAATCAAAAAATGGACGACCTTATGCAAAATTTTATGGATTTGAAAAACGTTGTGGAAAATTATGTGAAACCCCCAACAGCACACCATTGTCCAACCTGCACTTGTCCCCCCTCACCCTATCCCACACAGTTAACCCCAAACCCTGTCTATGGACCAAAGCGTTTCGATGAGATTTCCTTCCCTTCTTCACCTGATCCCAGTTATCTAGAAATCCCTAATGCTCCTGTTTTTGTTTCCGTTTCTGCATTGTAATTACTTTCAGTTCCTTGTGATAAAACCAATTTAGGTGTCCACGGACACCGCGGTTGTTCGGAAATGTTCGTAAAGAAACAAAAATGTAATTGTCCTGAAGACACTACATCTGTCTGTAATGTTCTCATGCAAGTTGAAAATGTTCTAAGAACACTCGTAGTGTCCTGAAATGTTCATAAATAAACGAAAATGGAGGTGTCCTTAAGAACACTATGCCTATTCGTAGTATTCGATAGCAAGCAGAAACTGTTCTAAGAACACTCGTGGTGTCCTGAATTGTTCGCAAATAAACGAAAATGGAGGTGTGCTTGAAACGCTATGTCTGTCCTTATTGTTAGCAAATAAATAAAACTTTGCTGAGAACAAACGGCTGTTCGTAACTGTTCGTTTTACATGTGACGCACTTTTAATTAGTTCAGGACCCGAACACTGTTCGCAGAACATCAACACGCACGCGCAAAACAATGTCCGTACATTGGGTGTCCTGCGGACGACCGCTACCTTAGCGAACATGCTCACAAAACAATCATGTGACCGCACCCACGCTCATCTTGTGCTCTAAATGCGGACACTGTTCGTGTCCCCGACCAGTTCAAAAGTACATTTCCAAGTAATCCACAATATTTCTCATTAAAAAATCACCATACCACAAATCCCACATACTAATCCTAACTTTCCACATAGTTTTTGTGACTTTTTGAACCTTTTTTGATGTTCGATCTGTCTTGCGGATGGCGCGCATGTCCGCGACCCGCGCACAAGCCCCCCGATATAAGACCACACCCTAGAGCGCATTCTCATTGTGTTTCTGACTATTCCACAGAGCACACTGCATTTTGCTGCATACTTTGCAGATTTTGAGATTTCCATCTCCAAGCTTATGACATCCATGGCTCGACTATTACCACATGGTGCTACATCTGCCTCAGCACCACCCCCACCCCCTCCACCACCACCATTTCCCCAAGGGCCTGAAGAGGGGAACAGGAGTGAGGATACAGAGGAGGAAGAAGAGGATGACGAGAATGGGGTAGAGGAAATCCCTACTACCCGCCGTCGGCCTGAATCTTGGGTGTGGCGGTTGTTTACCGTTCATGGAAACGGTCCTAAGTCTCATGCGAACCGTGTCACCTGTAATGAGTGCAAAATGGTACTCAGTCGCGGGAAGCATGGTTCGTATAGCTTTGGGACCACTATCATGAAGCGACACCTGCGCTCATTCCACACTGGGGCCATTCGCAAGGTTGTACCTTGCGAGAAGCGTAGTAGGTTGATTGCCTCTACTTCATCCTCCGTTTCTGATCCTGTCACCACAAGGAACACCTCTGTGGGACAGCGTCTTCCTCAAGCTGCCTCACAGGCCATACAGAATTCTGATGACCCTTACCTTTCGAGGGTCACAGTTGTATGTGTGTACTGTGACACAGTACTCTGCAGGGGGGAGCGACTTTGGAGTGCTTTTGAGACGATCGTCTCAGAGCACCAGAAGACCTGCTCACTACCCAAATAAAACCCACTCTACATCTTCCTCTCTCAGCTCGCCCTTTCTTATCCCTTCGGTTGGTGTCCCCCTCCCTTTACCCTCCTTTCCCTCCTCTCCTAGTGTGTCGTGTATAAAAAAATACAAAATAACAAAAATCAAAAAAAAAAATAAGGCTCTTTTCAGAGCCGCCTTTCACAGTTAAAAAATAGAAGTAAAGATACATAAAGCATAGCCATTTCCATTTCTTGAAAGTCCGCGGACGGTCTGCAAACAGAAAAACAATTGCATTGCTACCCTATTGAAACCAATGCATTTTTCTCTAACAGGAAGTGGTGGCTCTGAAAAGAGCCTTTGGGAGGTGTTTGAATGTAAAACATTTTAACTACGTAAGACGTACTTCAAAACGAATGCTGTATTTCTAAAAAAGGTTGCAATGCATTTTGTACATTTCTCAGAAAAATCTGATTGCCAGCATAAGTAAGATGGACTCCATCTTTGCGAAAAATGTATGTACTACGAAACAAAATATTTTCATTGTTAAAAGAGGACATGCTAAAATCTCTTAGGAAGGCACAAACAGCCTTATTAACATTACGCCTTGCTTTCTCCATTTGTGGACCACATGAGAAAGAACAAAGCCACACTTGTCTCTGCGCAATCCGTGAAAAAATTATTTTAGAGTTTGGAAACATGTCCATTATCTTCTGAAGTCCTTCTTTCATTGCAAATGGCAAAGAAATTCCAGACACATGTCCTAAACTGTTCCCTCCACAATGAATTATGTCTGGATGTTCCTCTATCTTCAAAGTTGCACAGAGAGGTAGCAAGTCCAACCACTTCATTCCACACACTCCATTCCAGTGCACTTCCACATGTGGGAATCCAAGATCTATAGATACTCCACAGCTTTCTGCATGCACCTTCATTCAACCAATGAATCCGCGAGCCTCCCAAAATCCATACAATCTGTGTTTTGAAACACTCAGCCATAGCTATCTGTTCTTCTCTCTGCAAAAACAATATCTGAGAAAACCTCTCCTAGCACAACACACTCACTAAACTTTACTGACCAATCCCTTGCTTCATCCAATCTCATTTCCATACCTCCCCTCCCCAAATTCCCCGGATGTAATATGCGGTGTCCTAGAACTACCGCCATGTCTGCGAATGTATCGTAACATGTACAGCCCTTCTACCATTTCGATTTCACTCTCTGTGCCATTCCCTCATTGGATGTAGCTAAGCAATCACATGACCATCCACCAATCAAATCCAATAACTCTACATGTAACTGCATCATCATAGAGCAGCACTACAAATGTACGGTGTATCTCTCGGAGTACAAGTCTCATACCATTGACAACCACGATCTACGAGAACTACTATACAAATCTCCAATATTTCTACTTGCAGCTTGGTCCATATCCATATACATGAACAGAAAGTACAGGTATGCATATTTTCTACACAGTACATGAACACATTTTCTAACCGACTTTTACCTTCTATAATTTGAAAAATGAATGGACGATCATTGTTTCATTGTCATAAAATGACCTGTCACTTACAAACCTTTATATCGTTTAATTTCTTCATACACACACACACATGCCAATACTATTAAACTAATATTTTTGAAATAAAATATATACACGACATATAATCACACAAAATAACATACACACTCTATGATCAAATCTCAAACAATAATATTTGTACAAACACATAATTGGTTTTAATTTTTTTCGTTTATATAAGTACTTACATACATTTATATAGGACAAGCAGACTATGACATTCACTCACTGTTACGTGCAAAAGCAGGCTATGACACATAGCTCTCAACTACACGCTTTTGGCGGGTGTCACCCGCCTTGTAAAGGACTGACTCACCCACCAAGCCTCCTGCACGCCCATTCATTCCAATGGGCGTCTCACCCGCCAAAAACTAAATCAGGTGATTTCACCCGCCTTTGCGACACACATGGTTGAGAGCTATGATGACAATGACTCACTATTACGTGGAAAAGCTTAGTTACAAGAATAGTGGTATACGTTGGTAGATTATGAATTCCACAAACCATAGTAAAGATATTTTCTTTCCTACTCTTAGTCATAATATAGTTTTAATGGTTTTCAGGAAGGCGCTGAGCATTTCAATTTAAAAAAATCTATGTCTAAAATGAAAACAGTGCAATATAGCAACCAAATTACTCATTTCTTTCTTTTACAATTGCAGTGAAGCCCAAAGAACAACTAAGAAGCAAACTACTCATTTTTGAAAAAAAGTAAGTAGATTGTTACCATAATATTTGATTTATAACTCACACGCACTGTACATGTGTGCATTCATGGTATTTATGTGCCTAAAAATAGAGATTCTGCACCATTCTGACCAAAAATCCCCCCGTCTTAAACAGTGATCTCCTGTCAGAATGGCCCTCAAATTCCTATTTTTCAGCACATAAATTACCCAACTCAGCAGCTAGAATGTAGATGTTGTAGAACAAACAACTGTTTTAATTGTATAGTTTTACCTATATTATTTATTCTTCTCCACACCACCGGCTTACTTTTTTCTGTCATCTGAACCCCAGTTTAGTAACACATTAATTGAAGAATACCCATCCCTAGTAGTTCAACTTCCCAATTCACAATCACACACCATTACATACATCTTTATCATCTTACTCAAACAATCATGCACACAACACACATGCATTGCAGAAAACCCCAACCCACACCTTCTGTATTTTTTTCAACAGACGCTACAGAATGCCCACCAAAAAGCAACTCGTAGAAAGGGACGCAGAAGTAGAGCAAATGAAAAGAAAAGTCTCCAACATAAACACCCATCTATAGCAGAATTTGTAAAAAACGTTGAAACACAACAGCTAATACAGTCATGTTGTGAAACAGAAGAAGCTTCTAGTGCAAAAACTTTGCCTCCTCTATCACAAAGTAAAACGACCCAAAAAACTATTAACAGAAAATCAACTATCACTACAAATAAAACATCTTCTATAAATCTTGATATAGTACAAAGTAAGCATACCAAGAAAAGTATATTAGCCAAAATGTTCCGTCACAAAGTCCTTCAAAATCTGATACAAACAGGAGAGAAACCAGGTTCAACACTTCAAACCTATCGTAGGAAAGTAATCTTAGAAGCGTTGATAGACAGTGCAATTCTTCTCAAAAGAAACTTATTTATTGTTGTGTTAAACAGAATTAAACCACTAACAAAACTAATAACTAAATTTCAAAAAAGACTTCTCAATAAACGAAATGTGAACAGACATAACTTCTTAAATATCTGTGGAGGTGAATGGAGTCACACTACAAGCACAGAACCATACTTTAATGAAGAAGCGTACAAACAAAAGCAAACAAATACAATTGCCATACATAGCAGTGGTCGAGGTTATGAAAAAAGTTAATAATACCATAATGGAACAAGAAGTAGTCCTTACAAAAATATGCCCTGAAAACTTAGATTTACCCCTCCATTCGACTGAATCAGAACATCTAATTTACACATGGCCATGCACGTCAATGTGTAACATTCCCAAAAAAATGTTCAAATCTTTACGCCTATTCCTCAATCAATATGTGAAAAGCAAAGACAAAATCAAAATTAAAATACTGCAAAGTATGGATGCGTGTCCAGTACGCAAGCACACAGGACTGCAAGGACATTTGTTGGCCTACATATCAGGAGCTACTTGCAAAACAACCTTCCATGATATCAAAAGGATATCAACACATCATGCAAGTATAAGAAATCTAGTATATAAACTGTATTATGCAAAAAGTCCTGCTTTAGCACTAGCCAATTTAAATAACATTCTTCTACATGGTGCACCAAAAGACCTACTAGAAGAAATCGAGTATATACAGAAAAAATATTTTGGAAATGAAACCCACTTACAAGATGAATTAGCTGTCAACCAACTTCGTAACAAATCTGCACATGGCAACCTTTCACTACACACATACAAAAAAGAAATACTAAAATGTCAAAGCACTTCAGCTGAAGTACCAAACCACGTGTGTGTATGTTGCCGCAGAATGTGTTATAAAAGTAACACAACAACTATAGACCTTTCATACAAAATAGAAGACAATGAAGATTCTAAATGGTTTGAATTAGCTCTCTACCTTATAGCAGAAAACAAATACGAAATAACTGACCCCATAATACTTTGCAGTTACTGCACTACCAAACTTGACAACAACCAAACTCCTTCACGTGCTATCTCAAATAACTTGGAATTACATCCACTACCAAAACTCCTTCAACAACTTAATTTATATGAGAGCATCATAATTCAAACAGTTCATCCATTTCAAGCAATAATACGCCTTCAACCAAAAACTGCAAAATTACCTCCCTCTGAATTAGTGAAAGGTATTTGTGGAAAAGTAGTGTATTTACCATTAGATCTAAAAGAAAATGTCCACACTCTAGGAGTGCAACGTCCAATGCAACAATCTTTAATTATCTTGGTAAATGGAGTACCTACAAAAGACAAAAAAATTTGCCAACAACTGGTAGATTTACATAAAGTTAGAAAAGCCCTGCAATATCTAAAAGAGAATAATGATTATTACAAAGAAATTAATATCGAAGAAAACTTGAAAGATACAACTGAAATAATTCAAGAGACACAAGAAACTGGTCAATTTGAGCTCCTAGATCCTGCTACAATAGCAAACACTTTAGACCATTATACAATTCACCCAGTGCACTCTAATGACACCATAGAAGATGCACTGGAAACGTACCAAATGCGTCAAACAAAAGGATCACCAATCAGCATATGGGAAAAAAGTATAGAAGCACGTGCTTTTCCTCTAATCTTTCCTACTGGCAAAGGAGGAAGATACGATGATAGACCTGTTCAAATATCAGCATCAGAATATCGCTCATTACGAATGTATTCTGAAGATCCCAGATTTCGACAAAATGTGGAATACATATTCCACCTACTCTTTGAAAGTGAACTAGCAACTTTATGTTACGGAGTTGCACACATATTAAAATCAGGATCACACTTTCAAAATATGACAGCCACACAATTATTACAAAAAGTTCAACAAAAAGATGAGGTTTTACAGGCAAATCTTACAAATCTATTAGCAAATATGCGAGGTACTAAAGAGTACTGGTTTCGACGCCATGGAGATGTACGTTGTATGATCAGAAACCTTGGCCCACCCACTTGGTTTGTTACATTAAGTTGCGCAGAATATGCATGGGAAGATTTACATGCTTTCCTACGCATATCAAATGAAAACAAAACAAACATAGATATACTAACACCTGGAGAACTTTGTTCTCAGGATCCTGTTAATGTTTCTAGATAGTTTCACCATTGCTTCATTGCTATGCTACATTTTATTTGTAATAAAACTGTTCCTCCCCTTGGAGAAGTGCAACACTTCTTTTGGAGAAAAGAATACCAAGCCAGACGAGCGCCACATGTCCACATGCTTTTATGGATTAAAGATGCTCCTAAATTTGGTCAAGACAGTGATGCCACTGTTTTACAGTTTATTGAAAAATATGTCACTTGTGAAATTCCGTCAGAATCCACAAATAGTGATCTTCATGCAAAAATCTTACAATTCCAAAGACACAAATGTGGCAAATATTGTCGTCGCAAATACAAAAACAAAGGGAAATACTACACCAAATGCCGATTTGGTTTCCCTAAGCAAGTGGACAACAAGTGGACAACAAGTTCCCAGGTCAAGTGAACAACCTCATGTATTCAGTTAGACATAGTGTTAAAGGTAAGTCACCTAAAAATACATATTCAATAAAAACAAAAGAAGAAGAAAAATATATCAATGATTACAGTGCAATCATTGCCCACTTGTGGAATGCAAACATAGATGTGCAGTACATTGCAGACAATTCTACTGCAGTTGCACGATATGTCACAGCATACTTAACCAAATCAGAAAAGACAGAGCTCCAAGACCTCTGGAATGACCTGTCATCAGATAAAACAGTGTCTCAGAAATTATACAGCTTGGGCATAAAAATGCTGTCCCATAGAGAATGTGGATCCTATGAAGAAGCTAATTGATTAACTGGTACTGCATTGTATGGTAAATCTGCAAATATAGTATGGCTAAGTCTTGGTCCAGCTAAATCTAGAAAAAGAGTTCTAAAATCATATGAAGATATAAAAACAATAGCCAAACATGATCCCAACAGCCAAGACATTTTAAAAAACAATTTACAGGACACATACTACCCAAACAGGAGTACCACTTTGGAAACCATGTGTCTATACCACATAGCCCAAAACTACACATACAAAAATAATATAAAACCTGATGAGCAAAACCGTAAATACAAAGTGACAAAACTCACCAAACCAAATTTAATTAATCATATCAAATTGTCATTAAAGACTCCTCAACATAAAGAAATATATTACATGTCCCTGCTACAACTCTTCAAACCATGGAGAAAAGAAGAAGAAATACTAGATACCTATGACTCATATGAAGACGCTTTCAAAGCCAATGAAAGCAGTATAACTGATGTAAACTTTGCACAGTACAAAACAATGTTGCACAATGAACAGCAACACGAAGAGGAACTCCAGGCCCAACTAGATAAGGACACTCCTAACAGTAGTCAACCTTCTGTCACAGGAAGCCAAGAACCACTGGGAGAACCACTAATAACAAATGAGGCAGAATTAGCTATGATAGAAGTAGAAAACACCATGTGTCACTATGAAGATAAAGAAGACTTAACTACACTACAATCAAATCTAAACAAAGATCAACGTAGCATTTTTCAAGAAATAACAAAAGAAATTGCACATGGTGTGCAACATGAAAACAAAGAATGCACCTGCCAAAATTACAAACCTATACTATTGTATGTCAGTGGTGAAGCTGGTTCTGGCAAAACATTCCTAATCAAAATCATCAGTACGTTCCTTCAACAATTGACAAACAACAAACTGTCAGCTGTTGTCACTGCCCCCACAGGTTTAGCTGCCTACAACATAGGTGGTGTCACTTTACACCGATTACTACTCCTGCCAGTAGAACACCAAAACAAGTTAGATTATTACAAACTTTCTGCAGAAGCTGCAATGGAAGTACGCAGAGTATTGAAACAAATGAAAATGCTACTAATAGATGAAGTGAGCATGGTGTCCAACCTAATGTTGGCTTTGATTCACCTCAGATTACAAGAAGTACTCAAAACAAACTATGAAGAGCTCTTTGCAGGAAAACACATCATTGTTTTCGGAGATCTTCTTCAATTGACACCTGTAAAAGGTGAGCCTATTTTTAAAACATTAGGAAACAAACTCTGCCGTAAAACTGTTGGCAGCATTGGAAATGTCAACCTTTGGCAACATTTCCAATACAGAGAATTAACAGAAAACATGCGCCAATCTGCAGATCTCACTTATGCCAACATCTTAAAAAGTATCAGAGTTGGTATACTTTCTAGAGAAGCAGAAGCAATATTGAAAACCCGGCACATTCATGCACTTTATGGTGATAATGCATGTGCTACAGATGTTATGGAACAATTAGCCCACACAAATGTCAATTGTATGCCCTTAATGCCAACTCTTGCAAGCTGTTTCAAATTCAATGAAATAATGTTAAGCAAAGAAATGCAACCAATTATGGAAATTAGCGCCACAGACAAACTAGATGTACATGGAATGACACTACCCATGTGTGACCAAGCCACAGCAAGACTAAATAGTTTAGAAAAATCAATCTCAAACACAGCAGGCTTGGAAAAGATATTAAAATTATCTTTAAATTGCAGAGTAATGCTTAAACGTAACCTTGACGTGCACCAAGGACTAGTTAATGGAGCACTGGGTACAGTTGTTGGCTTTCAAACATACCCACGTGACAACAAAATTCAGTTTGTCAATATTCTCTTTGACAAACTTTCAGAAGTAAAAAGAATAGGACGCTCAACAGCTCGATTCCTTCTCTTCAAAGGCATGTATGTACGCAGAGAACAATTTTCTCTAACTCTTGCATACGCAGTCACCATTCATAAATCACAAGGTCTTACTCTAGACAAACCAATGATAGACATTGGTAACACAGTCTTTAAAGAAGGCATGAGCTACGTAGCACTGTCATGCCTACGTACAATTGACGGTCTATTTCTAATAAACTTTGATGCAAGTAAAGTAAACGCTGATATTCCTTGCATTTTAGAATACAATAGACTTCGTTCACTATACACCCCCCATCTATAAACATATCCTGTTCCACAAAAAGGAAAATGTTCTAAAAGAAAACTAAATCAAACAGAAATGCAACAGGATGTCACTGCAAATCCTCCAAAGAGACTAAAAGAAACTAAAACTTCATCAAGTACCACAAGCAAAAAAGAATCAATTAGGGAAAGTAAACCAGGTACTTCTTTAAAGAAGGAAGACAAACTCCAAAAAAAGCAGTTAGATACAGAACTACCTGGACCATTTCAATTCTCAAATATAGTTGGTGTAAGTTGCTACGCAAATGTAGCAATGAATATTCTATTTCAATTACCACCAATTGTTGACAACATTTACTTACACAGTACAGACCCATTGTGTTTGCAAATGTTAGTACTTCACAGAAATGCAACAAACAATCCTGACAACACGTATAGTGTTTTTGGAATAATACAACAATTGGACTACTGTGCTGGAATGGTGAAATTCACTATAAACTCACAGGAAGATCCACAAGAATTTCTAATGTACTTACTATTAGAACTGGAAAACAAAAACATACCTATAAATGAAATCTTCCAGATTTCATACATTTGGAAACATACATGCACTCTGTGCAACAATGTGACACAAGAACAAATCCCCAGTGAGTGCTTTGTCTATATATCAATACCTAATTGTGAATCCGTTCCATTTCAGCAACTTGTACAAAATGCAAACCACGGTAGATTATGTTCTACCTGCAATTCGGATAATCGCTCCACATTACTAATACAAACACATAGTAAATACGTAATACTAATGCTTCTACGTTACAATGCAGATGGTACAAAAAACAACTGCAAGCTGACTGGATTCACACATGGTTAAATATCACTTGGTAGGAAAACCTTCACAACAATAGGTATAATCTACCACGTAGGAGCCACAACCAACTCAGGGCACTACACTGCATATATAAAAAAAAATATGGATGGTTTGAATGTAATGATAGTACTGTTACTCTAAAGCAGAGATTACCAGCTAATCTTACAAACGCGTATTAACAGACCGATTCATGGAATAATTAGCGCGGCGCAAGTGGGCAAAAACGTGCGAATCGCAGTGGAATTGCGAAAATCGCAGTGCAAGTGCGATAATCGCACAAAAAGGAGCGCACATCGATTCATGGAAGGGCGTGCGCGAAAAAACCATCTGATGTGCGCTAAAAAAGTGCGCGGCGCACGTTGGCGCACAGGCCATCTAACGGCGTGCGCCAGGTCACAGCAAAAATCGCACAGGCCACAGCGAAAATCGCACAGAGCGCGGCGCACGCAACAAAAGTAGGCGGAACACGGGGCGTAACACTCGGAATGGGGAACAACTTGCCAAAATGTGGCCGTCACGGGGGAAGTACAGGCTCGCCTACAACACCTATTCATGGAATCGAATAGGGCAAAACAGCGCACTGTCAAACCAGCGCACAGGCACAGACACGACCGCCACAAGAAAGCAGGCGGTAGCGTCCCTGCACCTGTAAAAAATGTGCGCCAAAAGGTGCGCCAACAAATAGCACCTATATACAGCTATGATGAATGTCCTATACTGTGGCCCTCCAGGACAAATGACGTGCAAAGGGGTACCCACAAACACGGACACCCGCTGACTGAAAAATAACGTGTGCATGTATTTCGGGGTGCGTGGGAAGTTTCACACGCGAATTGGCTGGGTACGTGGATTCCAGGGGTGCGCGGGAAGTTCCACACGCGATTTGGCCGGGTACGTGGATTTCAGGGGTGCGCGGGAAGTTCAACACGCGATTTGGCTGGGTACGTGGATTTCAGGGGTGCACGGGAAGTTCTACACGCGATTTGGCCGGGTACGTGGATTTCAGGGGTGCGCGGGAAGTTCAACACGCGATTTGGCTGGGTACGTGGATTTCAGGGGTGCGCACCAAGTTTCACACGCGATTTGGCCGGGTACGTGGATTTCAGGGGTGCGTGGGAAGTTCAACACGTGATTTGGCCGGGTACGTGGATTTCAGGGGTGCGCGCGAAGTTTCACACGCGATTTGGCCGGCTACGTGGATTTCAGGGGTGCGCGGGAAGTTCAACACGCGATTTGGCTGGGTACGTGGATTTCAGGGGTGCGCGGGAAGTTCCACATGCGATTTAGCCGGGTACGTGGATTTCAGGGGTGCGCGGGAAGTTCAACACGCGATTTGGCTGGGTACGTGGATTTCAGGGGTGCGCGGGAAGGTTCACACGCGATTTGGCGGGGTACGTGTATTTCGGTGTTGCGGGGAAATGCTACACGTGATATGGCCAGGTGGGTCCCCCCAGGTGTTCCCTCTACACCCTCCACGGCCCCTGCAGGCAGCCCACACCACAGGGTACTACCCTGCACCCCTGCTCATGTCACACAGGCAACCCATCCACCATGGCCATGCCCACCAGCCAACCCACATGTCACCTTGCACCACTGATCACCAACACGTCTCCCACCACCCCCAGCCACCAGGGGCACCCTCCACCAGGCCCCCACTCATGTCTCCCACCACCCCCACCCCCCAGCCACCAGGGGCAGCCTCCACCAGGCCCCCACTCATGTCTCCCACCACCCCCACCCCCCAGCCACCAGGGGCAGCCTCCACCAGGCCCCCACTCATGTCTCCCACCACCCCCACCCCCCAGCCACCAGGGGCAGCCTCCACCAGGCCCCCACTCATGTCCCCTATTACCCCCACCCCCCGCCACCAGGGGCACCCTCCACCAGGCCCCCACTCATGTCTCCCACCACCCCACCCCCAGCCACCAAGGGCAGCCTCCACCAGGCCCCCACTCATGTCCCCTATTACCCCCACCCCCCCGCAGTGCAGGGGCAGCCTCCACAAGGCCCCCACTCATGTCTCCCACCACCCCCACCCCCCAGCCACCAGGGGCACCCTCCACCAGGCCCCCACTCATGTCTCCCACCACCCCCTACCCCCCAGCAGTCAGGGGCAGCCTCCACCAGGCCCCCACTCATGTCTCCCACCAGCCCCACCCCCCAGCAGTCAGGGGCAGCCTCCACCAGGCCCCCACTCATGTCCCCTATTACCCCCACCCCCCGCAGTGCAGGGGCACCCTCCACCAGGCCCCCACTCATGTCTCCCACCACCCCCACCCCCCAGCCACCCGGGGCAGCCTCCACCAGGCCCCCACTCATGTCTCCCACCACCCCCACCCCCCAGCCACCAGGGGCAGCCTCCACCAGGCCCCCACTCATGTCTCCCACCACCCCCACCCCCAGCAGTCAGGGGCAGCCTCCACCAGGCCCCCACTCATGTCCCCTATTACCCCCACCCCCCCGCAGTGCAGGGGCACCCTCCACCTGGCCCCCACTCATGTCTCCCACCACCCCCACCCCCCAGCCACCAGGGGCAGCCACCACCAGGCCCCCACTCATGTCCCCTATTACCCCCACCCCCCGCAGTGCAGGGGCAGCCTCCACCAGGCCCCCACTCATGTCTCCCACCACCCCCACCCCCCAGCCACCAGGGGCAGCCTCCACCAGGCCCCCACTCATGTCCCCTATTACCCCCACCCCCCGCAGTGCAGGGGCAGCCTCCACCAGGCCCCCACTCATGTCTCCCACCACCCCCACCCCCCAGCCACCAGGGGCAGCCTCCACCAGGCCCCCACTCATGTCCCCTATTACCCCCACCCCCCAGCAGTCAGGGGTAGCCTCCACCAGGCCCCCACTCATGTCCCCTATTACCCCCACCCCCCGCAGTGCAGGGGAAGCCTCCACCAGGCCCCCACTCATGTCTCCCACCACCCCCACCCCCCAGCCACCAGGGGCAGCCTCCACCAGGCCCCCACTCATGTCTCCCACCACCCCCACCCCCCAGCCACCAGGGGCAGCCTCCACCAGGCCCCCACTCATGTCTCCCACCACCCCTACCCCCCAGCCACCAGGGGCACCATCCACCAGGCCCCCACCCATGTCTCCCACCACCCCCACCCCCCAGCCGTGCAATTTGCCTGGGTACGTGTACTTCGGGGTGCACGTGAACTTCCACACGCGATTTGCCTGGGTACGTGTATTACTGGGGGTGTGCGTGAACTTCCACACGCGATTTGCCTGGGTACGTGTACTTCGGGGTGTGCATGAACTTCCACACGCGATTTGCCTGGGTACGTGTATTACTGGGGGTGCGCGTGAACTTCCACACGCAATTTGCCTGGGTACGTGTACTTCGGGGTGCGCGTGAACTTCCACACGCGATTTGCCTGGGTACGTGTATTACTGGGGGTGCGCGTGAACTTCCACACGCGATTTGCCTGGGTACGTGTACTTCGGGGTGCGCGTGAACTTCCACACGCGATTGGGCCTGTGAGAGTGGGTCACATGTATTCCAGGGGTGGGCGGGAATATTTACCCGCGACTGTGCCTGTGAGAGCGTGCTACGTGTATTCCTGGTGTGGGCGGGAAGATTCACACGTTCGCCTACGACGAGCCGAAAAAGGGTCCAATCCTGACACACGTACGCCAGCATGAAGCAGGCGTATGTCGACCCGCGCAGCATAAAAGTGCGCGAAAACCACATACAAGCTCATACGCCAGGATGAATATACCATTCCTAGCAGCAGTGGCCGTGGGTTACCAAAGGAGGAGGAGGAGGATAGTGAGGGCCCGAATTTTCACTCCCAGAACAAGCCTTTTTGGGATGCGTGATGACCAGGTGTATGGGAGGTAAAGGTTTCCCCCACACATAATACTGGACCTGTTTAGTGAGTGGGAGGATGACCTCACATCACCCACCCTGTGCTCCCAAGCACTCAGCCCCCTGGAGAAGGCCTCAATGTACTGCACTTCTTGGCCACAGGATCATTTCAGCGGACAAGTGCCATAGTGGGTGGGGTGTCACAGGCCACGCAGTCACGCTGCCTACACCAGGTCTTGAACATCATCACTGCACGCCCATCAGTCCGTAGGCACATATACCTGCCCAGGACACATGCAGAAAGGCAGGCTGCCACCCTCGATTTCTACGGTGTGGCACAATTTCCAAAAGTGCTAGGTGCCATTGACTGCACCCATGTGGCACTACGTCCCCCCAGGGCATCTGAGCACATCTATAGGAACCGCAAGCACTGGCATTCCATCAACGTGCAGGTAGTATGTAATGCTAAGGGAATCATCACCTCAGTATATGCCAACTATCCAGGGTCCACCCACGACAGCTTCATTTACCAAATGTCTACCCTAAGCCGGGACCTCGAAGCTGGGCGGCATGGTGACACATGGCTGCTTGGTGAGTATGAATGCCACTGCACATGCATGCATATCAGATGCTGAGTTATGTCACTACTCCACTAATGATGCCCATCACCTCCTCACCAGGGGACAGTGCCTACCCTCTGAGCACCCACATGATGACGCCAATTCGGAACCCCATCACGCCTCCAGAGGTAAGATACAACACAGCCCATATTGCAACCCGGGGCATAGTGGAGCGCACATTCGGAGTGCTCAAGTCACGCTTTCGCTCCCTTGACCGGTCTGGCGGGCAGCTGTTATATGCGCCCCCAGTAGTGTGCAGGATCATAGTGGCAGCATGTGTCCTGCACAATGTTGCAACACGCGGGGCCTGGCTGTGGACATGGTGGTGCCCCCACATCCCCAACCACATGCACGCCCGCTGCGCATGGGAGGGGAGAGGGCATGGGGTGAGGCAGCCCGTACGCAGCTGGTGGCTAATTACTTCACATAGAAATCACACCCCAGTGGAGTGCACACAGGCCTGGCGCATACCATCTGATAAGCAGTGATGACTCGACCTGACAATTAACACGAACAAAGGGACTGTCAACTGTCAGAACCATAGCAGCCTGAGATTGTTCATGTGGAAGTGTCACAATGTGTGCATCCCTACCTACACAAACACCACCAATGCAGTGTCATGAAAGGACACTTCCATGCTGCAGAAATGAATACCCACTTGCAAAATACTACATGAAAACAGTGCCATGTCACCCACCCCCTCCACGGCACGGCCACACAACACACCATGGCATGTCATGCAATGTGAGAGGGAAGAAATTAATCCCCACAACATGCCCCAAGTGTCAGCAGCCACAGTGTCCCTAATGGAAACCTGTCCACACATGAAATTCTCACAGTAATGCAGGACCTACAGCCCACATTACCAAATACTTACCAATAATACCAATCACCTACACAACCTCCAACCCACCTTAAACATGACATTACAGAAATAAAAATTAGCTAGCCTCACCACCTGATGATGACAGCCCTCCGAACACTTGCAGGTATACAGTGTTAGCGCCACGCAAGAGTGTAGGTGCACTGCTTACAACATGGACTCCAGTTCCAAGGTGGACCGCATTGTGAAGACATGAGGAATGGACCTGCAAATATGGAGGATGAGATGGATGCAAAGGCACATATAAATACACCACGCAGTGTACAATACAACAACAATATGCACTATGAATGTATACACAGTATTGACTACAGACTGCCCACACAGCTCATGGGAGTCCAATGTCACCATGTATGTCAATGTCACTTGGGCACACCCTTTGCAAGCCCATGGAAACGGGAAGCAGGAGGGGTGTGTGTGACAAAAACCCAAGCATCTGAACCAAATTCATGACAAGCCTGCATGTGCCCAGCCACAATGCAGCGTATGCCCACGGGAGCCACACAAGGCAACACACTGTCCCAAAAAAAAAAAATCAAAAATGGCCATTAATGGGCCCGGGGGGGTTAGGGAGGCCACCCAGGAGGTCCGAGGACAAAGTGCACACCAAAACCCACCTGTGTGGATCTTGTGAAAAAAAAAACACCTCCATGGGCTCATGGCCCACACGGCTACCCTATTGTGGGAGTATCACTGCTGTCGCTAATCTCACCCTGTGCAGCTGCATCCGGAGGTGGTGACACTATGGGAGGCAGCCCACGCAAGGCCCTAGCCTGTTCCTCCATGGCTGCAAGCATGCGGGTGTGGTAGGTCTCGTTCTGGAGGATGAGTGTGCGGAGGTCCCCATGCAACAACTCACGGGATGCCCGGACCTCCGCCCTAGTTGCCTGCATCTCAGCTGAGAGCGTACGGGTGAGACGCTCCAGCTGCTGTTCTGTCCTTCGGTCTGTTGAAGCCTCAAGCTCAACAAGAGTCGTCCTGAGGTGAAGGAGTTCCAGCCTCAGGGCTTCCCTGTGGCCCTGGGACTCTATGGAGATGGCTTCCTGCAGAGTCGCCAGTGCCGCCCGCCTGTCCCTGTTGGACGCCAACATGTCCTCCCTGTGTGTCTGGCAGATGGAGTCGGTTGCCTGCTGTAGTCGCTCCATCAGCCTTTCGGGGGGGACAATGGAAGTGGCCACCCTATCCATGGCCAGGGCCATCATCTCTGATGATGCTGCCTGTTGGGTTGCCATACCGTAAATGGATTGCTCCCATGCGGTATTGCCAGGTGGCGTACGGCCACCACGTCGGCGGGCACCACACCTGTCTGGGGCAAGGCGAACTGCGCCTTGCTGTGCCGGTACTGCCTGAGGCTGCAGGACTGCATTCCCCCTCTGATCTGCTGGCCCAGGAACAGGATCAGATGTCGCAGAGTGTGACCCTGCATCCGTAACCACCAAAGGCGTACCTGCCAACACTGACATCCCCATTGAGGGTTCTAACCCTGGTGCAGGTGGGTCGGACAGAACAGAATCCCTCCCAGGAACACTCACCTGCGACGGCACGTAGGTCTCATCATCCGAATCAACACCTGAGTACAGCTCGGGGGAGGTGCAGCCAGAGACACCCCTTGAGAGCACGACCTGCAGCAGTTGTGGGTTCTCACCCACCACCACACCACGTCCCTCACTGGTGGTCGGTCGGCCCTCAGACCCCTCCTGGGTCTGCACCATCTCCACAACCCCAGCAGTATCAGGTGCGTCTTCCCCTGCAAAGACATAAAAGAAAACAAATGGAAACAGGCATTAGCACCATGGCACACAATGAGGGCTGAGAGGCTACAGAAACAGTACTTGATTGACACATGTCCCACATGCCTAAAACACTCCCATGCATGCATAGTCACTGCGTGTGATGGGGAGGCAGATGCCACACATTGATGACACCAAGATGGAAGATGAACACATTTGCTGCATGCTGCCTAGCAGTGCCATCACACATTGGCCAGTGATTGGCAGGTCAAATACACATGCCATCACACAGATGGCATGTACCCTAGCCATGAAGTGAAGAGGGAGAGGAGGTCACCAATTGTTCATTCAGTCCAGTTTGTTCATATGATTGATTATTTTCATTGTAATGGTTCTAATGTTTAACATGCAGCTGCCAGTCAAAAATGGTACTATAGCACAGGGACATATCCAAACTAATCATGTCCACGAAACTGAGCCAGTCCACTGTACCATAGCCATGTCAGACATGTGACAATAGGACTGAGAAATCCCGAGTAAAAGTGGTGGTATGCAAACAATCTGCCTGAATAAGCAGAGGTAAATAAGCAACAGTGTAGTGGCAAGATGACACTCCAAGGGCAACTGGCGTGGTGTTGGGCTGGATGTCTAATGTTGGCCGAAGGGATGCTGCTATACCCAAATGCTGGTGCCAAGAATGTTTAGGAAGAGGCACATGGGTGAGCCGAACCTCTCAAGCACACGCACCCTCCCCTGGCACACAAACAGAAGCCCTCCCACACACAACATGCACATGGATGACACACACATGCATGTGCACTCACCGGACAATGCCTCGTAATCTGCCACTACTCCCACGCCTTGGATCTGTTCCTCCGTGACGTAGGTCCCAGCAACCTGCTCATGTGGAGTGAGTTCTATGTCATCTGCTGGAGACCCACCTCCAGTCACTAGAGTTGCGGCATGACTTGAGGCCAGCTTATTCTTTGCCCTGCGCTTCAGGTCATTCCAGCGCTTGTAGCAATCATTAGCTGTGCGCCTCACGATTCCAAGGGCACTTATTATGTCCGCAATGGTCTGCCAGTGTGCCTGACATTGTGCAGTTGTGGATCCTGCAACAATCACCATTTCGCGGTCATGTGCGGACACATACTCTACAAGTGCATTCAGTTCGGCCTCATTGAAGCTGGGCTTCCTTGACTGGCCGGACTGTGCAGCCGCGTCTGGGGCATCAGCCTCTACTGGACGAGCACTCTTCCTCTTCTGCTTGGAAGGTGGTGGGGATCCGGAGTGTCCTGCGCCGCTCTGGACACTAGGGGCAAGAGCGTGGGATTGCACACTCAGCATGGGAGTTGGTGCAGGCATTATCTCAAGTGTGATGGTGTCAGGGGGAATGTCAGCATGATGGACTTGGACCGACACTGTCCTGGCTGGGTGTGTGAGAGGTGGGGTGTATGGAGCCGCAGCTGCCCCTGCAGCCTCCCCAGCCTGCCTACGCGGGGCAGCAGATGACCTAGCTGCCCCTGATCCACGTGGCCTGATGACAACAACGTTCACGGGCGCACATGGCCTAGACCTGCTGACCTGGAAGTCAGCCATGGAGTCACCCTGTGCCAGATCTGGTTCCACAGTGGGCTGGTCCAACAAGGGCTGAGCATGGATGGTGTCAGCCACGGTAACCTCAACCAGGGGGGGGGGGCATGGGTGTCCCTGACTGCTCCTCCACACATGGGGGGCTAGGGGCACCCTGCAAGTCACGGCCACGTCCCCTACTGGATCCACCACGGCCACCACTTGGGGCTCGGCCACCTTTGCCACCCTTACGGCTTGTTCACCTCCCAGCCCTGGCACTGATGTTAGTGTGCGTATGGGAGTTGTTGTGAACTATTGTCCTGGGCAATTGGGGGTCAAAGGGCTTGGGTACCAGATGGTAATCGTACCCTAGTGCTCTAGCAAGGCTGCATGTCACCCCTGGGGAAAGATGACGGGTCACGCAACGCACAGGCAGCCCAAAAAAGGGAAGTAAGGTGCTTGCAACCCCTCCTGCGTGGAAAAAAAACCCTGCACTACGCTGTGGCACCAAGGAACACAAGAATGAACGTATGCGTTTCACACGCAGCCTAGAATGACCTCTGAAGGGGTACGCGACACACGGGGCAAGCACAGATGTTAGATACGTGCGCGACTCACCGTCTGCCAGGAACAAAAGCGTGGAAAATATGCGCGTGTGCGCATTGGCAACACCCCCGCCAAAAGAAGAATTGTAGGCTGTCTGAGGAGACAGGACAACAGTAGTAAAGAAGCTGTTTGACGAAACAGGCCCAGGAAAAAGAGGAAAAGAGAAAAAACTGTCAGAGGTAACAGGGAGTACGAACTAGAAACGCCGTGAAGTAAATCGCGTGTGAACCGACAAGAAGTACAGATTTCACCCACTCGCTCTCCACGAAAAGCACGTACAATGAAATGGCGTCCTACACGTACCTTTTATACACACGTCACAGACGCGCATACGCAATGAGGCCATTTCCACCAATTACGCGCTTTGACACTCGGACGTGTATCTCTTCATTTTTACACGCGCCATTCTCTACGGCCATGCGCGTGACGTCACAGCTGCGCATGGCGGCCTTTGGGCCAATGAAATGAAACTGCACGTCCGAGTGTCATCGCGTGTAATCGTAGGGAAGTGAGCGTACACGCGATTGGCCTGGGTACGTGTATTTCTGGGGTGCGCCGGAAGTTCCACACGCGATTGGTGGAAATCCACGTGTGCTCTGTCATCACGTGTAATGAGGGAAACACCCGCGCGCCTCACGTCACAGACACGCGCTCATGCGCTAAGGGCCTTTGGTCCAATGAAATCGCATATATGTGCTGATGTGCATACACGCTAAGGGCCTTTCTTCGATTTACACGCAGACGTGCAGGATTTTCACGTGCCAAATCACTCCGTATCAAGCTGGCCACGCGTAAGCACACGGAAGACCACGCTCCTGCCCAAAAGGCTGAATTACTGCCCCCCAGAGCCCCGAGCAGCCTCCCTCGAGCCATCTGCTGCTGCCTGCCTGCCTGCCTGCCTGCTGCCACCGTGCCCTGCCATTTGGTGCCTGCACATCAGCCATCTGCAGGGGTCCATTTGCTGTGTCCACCCCTGCTAGAACAGAAGACTCCCGACTGGGATACCATCGCTCCACAGCCCAGCCCCAGGACCCAGTTGCCCACCCACTCCTGCCTCTGGGGTTGCCATGTCGGGCACTGCTACATCTGGCACCACTGGCAACCCCCGGCCAGAGAGGCAGAGGGGCACCAGCTTCAATGCCACCGAAGTTGGTGTCCTGGTGGAGCAAGTCCTGGGGCAGTATGATGCCCTCTTCGGAAGTAAGCGCGCCAACAAGGAAGGACGGACTCGGATCTGGACGGACATCGTGACTGCCATCAACGCGGAGGGGGTGGCAGTCCGCGACTACCAACATGTCAAGAAGCGCTGGGATGACTGCAGGTCCAGGACCCTGTTGAAGGCCCGGCGCCTCGTGGAGGGGGGCCGGGGCCGCATGAGTACCATCCAGATGAGGGTCCTGGAACGCGTAGGCCCAGCGCTCCACGGCCAGATCCTTGAGAGGCAGACCCGTCTGGAGTTGAGCAGTAAGTGGCCAAGCATTGCTGTGTGAGACAGGGCATGTCGCAGTGTGCTGGTTGTCTGATACTTGCCTGTATGTGTGACATAGCACATGTATGCATGTGTGTGTGTGCAGGGACGTCATGCATGTGAGACCAGTAATGTGTGAACCACACGGTTGGTGCATGTGTTCAAATGCAACATGGGTTGCCCTATGCGGAATGGCTACATGAAAGCATGCCAGTCTCTGTTCCTGGACATGGGTGAGGGATGGGTGCTGATGCCATGTACATATATGCTGTCCATGTCTGTGTGTCTGACCAGCGTGTCTGTGACTTGTGAATGCCTGGGATGCATGACACATGTCTGTGGCAATGTTCCGGTTCACTGATGCAGCCTAGTCATCCTTCTATCCACTGTGTCTGTGGTGTACGAGGCCAGATGGATGAAACTAGGGTGAAGTGTGTGCATGTGATAGGCATGGCACATGATGCATGTGAGTTCCAAAACAACAGTGTATGTTTAAAGAATAAATTGGACATGTATGCTAATGTCCATAGCATGCGCCATGCCTGTTACCGCATGTGTTTTACCTGCACTGAGCCATGTGTTGTGGAGGGACATGATGGAAGTGATCTTTGACAGTGCCACTCATCTGCTATTGCTTCCTGTCTAGGGGACCATTGTACAGTACCCTGATGCTTGTGTTCTATGTCTCCCTCTGCACAGCGCCACGTGAAGAAGAGGGCGGAGACGGCTCTGTGGAGCAAAGCGGCAGGGATGCCCCCACGGCTGCAGCGGAAGGGGTGGGTGAGCCCCCACAGGGGCTTGCAAAGGCGGAAGACGGGGTGGAGCCATCCAGGTTGGTAGTTTCCACAGAGGAGGAGGAGGCCGCTACTGAGGCGCACATGGGGCCTGGTGGGGGCATCCCTGCTGGTGTAAGTGTTGCAGTCCAGGGGCAGGGGCAGGAGGCAGCACAGGTCGCCGTGGAGGGGCCTGTGCATGTCACTGTCCCTGACACTGTGACTGCATCACCATGCACCAGCAGGGATGCCCCATCCCAGGCCCGTCCGCAGGTAGGGGGGATGTCCATGTCATCTGACTCCCCTCCACCTGCGTACGAGGGGACCCCTGGCCGTATGGAGAAGGTCCTGATTGGTGTCGCGTTGCGCACAGGTGCAATTCGTGATGAGGTGCGTGCTTCCCGGGAGGAGCATGCACGTCATCACGGAGAGCACCGTGCCGACGTGGCCCAGTTGGGAACGGCCATGGTCGGGGGTTTCCTACATGTGTCGGCCATTCTGGCGACCCTCTCCTCCTCTGTGGAGACTATGCACCAGTCGTTCTCCATGCCGTCTTCCGGCCCAGATGCCACCAGGGCCCCCTGTGGACCTTCCCCGACCAATGCAGCCGGCTCAGTGGGGATCCCATCCCTGCCACAGTCGGGAGTCGGAGGTCCAGCAGGGGTGGACACACCAGCAACTGGACCCCAGCAGATGGAGGATGTGACGGCATCATCGGGCAGGGCACGTGCACGACGGCGTCCGTGGATACCATCAGCCTGGATGCCGTCGTGCTGGCACAGGCAGTTGCGTCGGAGGCAGCGGCAGGCTCGACGTGGGAGGCATCATGGCTCGGGGCCATCAACATCAGGGGTGCAGGCATCGGCCGGAGGGTAGGAGAACCCTGGAATTGGAGTGGCTTCCGTGTGGGAGCGGTTGGGCCAGCAGATAGGTGCGGGGCGGCAGCGGGCAGAGGAGGAACGGCTCACAATGGTCAGGGCGGAGAACTCCATGCGGAGGGCGCTGAGGCAGGCTGAGTGCCTCGAGGGTCTTGGCAGGGAGTTGGAGCTGGACACTGCTTTATCCCTGCGAGACCTCGGGGCCAGGGAACATGCCCGCCTCCAAGCCATTGAACACGAGTTCGATGATGCCCTGGCCCATGACAACATCCAGTGAGCCATTGGACTAGCCCGCTGCCCATGTAAATAGTTATGTAGTTAGTGTTAGGTTTCCTTTGTTTTTGCTTTTTCTTTGGACCTTTTGGACAATGGGCCACATTCTTGTATGTAGTTATTTTTTGTTAGGTAGTGTTGTTAGATAGGTTTCATTTCTTTTGTTGGGATCATGGACCCTGGCTTGTTCACTTGTACATAGTTCACTGTTGGATTTTCGTTTCTTTTTAACATTTACCCATGGAGCAATGGCTTTCTATTATAATTTCACATTGGATTTTCTTTTCTGGACTGTGACTTTGGACACCATTCCTTTGGATTCTGATTTTTGGTTTTGCATTTTTTCATGAACATGCTTCTTTTTACTTTTTTTACATTCCCATTTCTGTTAGTTTGTTTTTGATTCAATTCTTGTTTTCTTTAATACATATTTTTAGATCAAACTTCAATGTGTAGTATCATCTCATTGGTTTCATGCATATCATGATACGGGTTTGGAGATTCACTGACACCCATTGGGTGTATGTGAGGGACATGTGTTTGTTTCCAAACTTGCAATTGCAGTTCTATCATGTTGTTTCCATTTCTGAGTGGGTGGATGCAATACTCGGGTGGGTGTTTTGCATTTGGAGGCTGACCATGGGGACCGGGGATCTAGATTGTGATGACATGTTGGCAGGGGAACATGAGTTGGACATGAGTGGGGGCCTGCTGGCAGGTGCCCCACGGTGCTGGGGGTGCAGGGGAACATGAGTTGGACATGAGTGGGGGCCTGCTGGCAGGTGCCCCACGGTGCTGGGGGGTGGGGGTGCAGGGGAACATGAGTTGGACATGAGTGGGGGCCTGCTGGCAGGTGCCCCACGGTGCTGGGGGGTGGGGGTGCAGGGGAACATGAGTTGGACATGAGTGGGGGCCTGCTGGCAGGTGCCCCACGGTGATGGGGGGTGGGGGTGCAGGGGAACATGAGTTGGACATGAGTGGGGGCCTGCTGGCAGGTGCCCCACAGTGCAGGGGGGTGGGGGTAATAGGGGACATGAGTGGGGGCCTGGTGGAGGCTGCCCCTGACTTCTGGGGGGTGGGGGTGGTGGGAGACATGAGTCGGGGCCTGTTGGAGGCTGCCCCTGACTGCTGGGGGTGGGGGTGGTGGTAGACATGAGTGGGGGCCTGGTGGAGGGTGCCCCTGCACTGCGGGGGGGTGGGGGTAATAGGGGACATGAGTGGGGGCCTGGTGGAGGCTGCCCCTGACTGCTGGGGGATGGGGGTGGTGGGAGACATGAGTGAGGGCCTGGTGGAGGGTGCCCCTGGTGGCGGGGGGGTGGGGGGTGGTGGGAGACATAAGTGGGGGCCTGGTGGAGGGTGCCCCTGCACTGCGGGGGGGTGGGGGTAATAGGGGACATGAGTGGGGCCTGGTGGAGGCTGCCCCTGACTGCTGGGGGTGGGGATGGTGGGAGACATGAGTGGGGGCCTGGTGGAGGGTGCCCCTGGTGGCTGGGGGGTGGGGGGTGGTGGGAGACATGAGTGGGGGCCTGGTGGAGGGTGCCCCTGCACTGCTGGGGGTGGGGGCGGTGGGAGACATGAGTGGGGGCCTGGTGGAGGCTGCCCCTGCACTGCTGGTGGGTGGGGGTGGTGGTAGACATGAGTGGGGGCCTTGTGGAATCTGCCCCTGGTGGCTGGGGGGTGGGGGTGGTGGTAGACATGAGTGGGGGCCTGGTGGTATCTGCCCCTGGTGGCTGGGGGGTGGGGGTGGTGGGAGACATGAGTGGGGGCCTGGTGGAAGCTGCCCCTGGTGGCTGGGGGGTGGGGGGTGGTGGGAGACATGAGTGGGGGCCTGGTGGAGGGGGCCCCTGCACTGCTGGGGGGTGGGGGTGGTGGGAGACATGAGTGGGGGCCTGGTGGAGGCTGCCCCTGCACTGCTGGGGGTGGGGGTGGTGGTAGACATGAGTGGGGGCCTGGTAGAATCTGCCCCTGGTGGCTGGGGGGTGGGGGTGGTGGTAGACATGAGTGGGGGCCTGGTGCTATCTGCCCCTGGTGGCTGGGGGGTGGGGGTGGTGGGAGACATGAGTGGGGGCCTGGTGGAGGCTGCCCCTGACTGCTGGGGGGTGGGGGTGGTGGGAGACATGAGTGGGGGCCTGGTGGAGGGTGCCCCTGGTGGCTGGGGGGTGGGGGTGGTGGGAGACATGAGTGGGGGCCTGGTGGAGGGTGCCCCTGACTGCTGTGGGGTGGGGGTGGTGGGAGACATGAGTGGGGGCCTGGTGGAATCTGCCCCTGGTGGCTGGGGGCGGTGGCAGACATGAGTGGGGGCCTAGTGGAGGGTGCCCCTGCACTGCGGGGGGGTGGGGATAATAGGGGACATTAGTGGGGGCCTGGTGGAGGCTGCCCCTGGTGGCTGGGGGGTGGGGGTGATGGGAGACATGAGTGGGGGCCTGGTGGAGGGTGCCCCTGGTGGCTGGCGGATGGGGGGTGGTGGCAGACATGAGTGGGGGCCTGGTGGAGGGTGCCCCTGCACTGCGGGGGGGTGGGGGTAATAGGGGACATGAGTGGGGGCCTGGTGGAGGCTGCCCCTGACTGCTGGGGGGTGGGGGTGGAGGGAGACATGAGTGGGGGCCTGGTGGAGGGTGCCCCTGGTGGCTGGGGGGTGGGGGTGGTGGTAGACATGAGTGGGGGCCTGGTCGAATCTGCCCCTGGTGGCTGGGGGGTGGGGGGGTGGTAGACATGAGTGGGGGCCTGGTGGAGGGTGCCCCTGCACTGCGGGGGGGGTGGGGGTAATAGGGGACATGAGTGGGGGTCTGGTGGAGGCTGCCGCTGCACTGCTGGGGTTGGGGGGGTGGGAGACATGAGTGGGGGCCTGGTGGAGGCTGCCCCTGGTGGCTGGGGGGTGGGGGTGGTGGTAGACATGAGTGGGGGCCTGGTGGAGGCTGCCCCTGGTGGCTGGGGGGTGGGGGTGGTGGTAGACATGGGTGGGGGCCTGGTGGAGGCTGCCCCTGGTGGCTGGGGGGTGGGGGTGGTGGTAGACATGGGTGGGGGCCTGGTGGAGGCTGCCCCTGCACTGCTGGGGGGTGGGGGTGGTGGTAGACATGAGTGGGGGCCTGTTCGAGGCTGCCCCTGCACTGCTGGGGGGTGGGGGTAATAGGGGACATGAGTGGGGGCCTGGTGGAGGCTGCCTCTGACTGCTGGGGGGTGGGGGTCGTGGGAGACATGAGTGGGGGCCTGGTGGAGGGTGCCCCTGGTGGCTGGGGGGTGGGGGGTGGTGGGAGACATGAGTGGGGGCCTGGTGGAGGGTGCCCCTGACTGCTGTGGGGTGGGGGTGGTGGGAGACATGAGTGGGGGCCTGGTGGAATCTGCCCCTGGTGGCTGGGGGGTGGGGGTGGTGGCAGACATGAGTGGGGGCCTGGTGGAGGGTGCCCCTGGTGGCTGGGGGGTGGGGGTGATGGGAGACATGAGTGGGGGCCTGGTGGAGGGTGCCCCTGGTGGCTGGCGGGTGGGGGGTGGTGGCAGACATGAGTGGGGGCCTGGTGGAGGGTGCCCCTGCACTGCGGGGGGTGGGGGTAATAGGGGACATGAGTGGGGGCCTGGTGGAGGCTGCCCCTGACTGCTGGGGGGTGGGGGTGGTTGGAGACATGAGTGGGGGCCTGGTGGAGGGTGCCCCTGGTGGCTGGGGGGTGGGGGTGGTGGTAGACATGAGTGGGGGCCTGGTCGAATCTGCCCCTGGTGGCTGGGGGGTGGGGGTGGTGGTAGACATGAGTGGGGGCCTGGTGGAGGGTGCCCCTGCACTGCAGGGGGGTGGGGGTAATAGGGGACATGAGTGGGGGCCTGGTGGAGGCTGCCGCTGCACTGCTGGGGTTGGGGGGGTGGGAGACATGAGTGGGGGCCTGGTGGAGGCTGCCCCTGGTGGCTGGGGGGTGGGGGTGGTGGTAGACATGAGTGGTGGCCTGGTGGAGGCTGCCCCTGGTGGCTGGGGGGTGGGGGTGGTGGTAGACATGGGTGGGGGCCTGGTGGGATCTGCCCCTGGTGGCTGGGGGGTGGGGGTGGTGGTATACATGGGTGGGGGCCTGGTGGAGGCTGCCCCTGCACTGCTGGGGGGTGGGGGTGGTGGTAGACATGAGTGGGGGCCTGTTGGAGGCTGCCCCTGCACTGCTGGGGGGTGGGGGTAATAGGGGACATGAGTGGGGGCCTGGTGGAGGGTGCCCCTGCACTGCAGGGGGGTGGGGGTAATAGGGGACATGAGTGGGGGCCTGGTGGAGGCTGCCCCTGACTGCTGGGGGGTGGGGGTGGTGGGAGACATGAGTGGGGGCCTGGTGGAGGGTGCCCCTGGTGGCTGGGGGGTGGGGGGTGGTGGGAGACATGAGTGGGGGCCTGGTGGAGGGTGCCCCTGCACTGCGGGGGGGTGGGGGTAATAGGGGACATGAGTGGGGGCCTGTTGGAATCTGCCCCTGGTGGCTGGGGGGTGGGGGTGGTGGTAGACATGAGTGGGGGCCTGTTGGAGGGTGCCCCTGCACTGCGGGGGGCGGGGGTAATATGGGACATGAGTGGCGGCCTGGCGGAGGATGCCCCTGCACTGCTGGGGGGTGGGGGGGTGGGAGACATGAGTGGGGGCCTGGTGGAGGCTGCCCCTGGTGGCTGGGGGGTGGGGGTGGTGGTAGACATGAGTGGGGGCCTGGTGGAATCTGCCCCTTGTGGCTGGGGGGTGGGGGTGGTGGTAGGCATGAGTGGGGGCCTGGTGGGATCTGCCCCTGGTGGCTGGGGGGTGGGGGTGGTGGTATACATGGGTGGGGGCCTGGTGGAGGCTGCCCCTGGTGGCTGGGGGGTGGGGGTGGTGGTAGACATGAGTGGGGGCCTGGTGGAGGGTGCCCCTGCACTGCTGGGGGGTGGGGGTGGTGGGAGACATGAGTGGGGGCCTGGTGGAGGCTGCCCCTGCACTGCTGGGGGGTGGGGGTGGTGGTAGACATGAGTGGGGGCCTGGTAGAGGGTGCCCCTGCACTGCTGGGGGGTGGGGGTGGTGGGAGACATGAGTGGGGGCCTGGTGGAGGCTGCCCCTGCACTGCTGGGGGGGTGGGGTTGGTGGTAGACATGAGTGGGGGCCTGGTAGAATCTGCCCCTGGTGGCTGGGGGGTGGGGGTGGTGGTAGACATGAGTGGGGGCCTGGTGGTATCTGCCCCTGGTGGCTGGGGGGTGGGGGTGGTGGGAGACATGAGTGGGGGCCTGGTGGAGGCTGCCCCTGGAGGCTGGGGGGTGGGGGGCGGTGGGAGACATGAGTGGGGGCCTGGTGGAGGGTGCCCCTGCACTGCGGGGGGATGGGGGTAATAGGGGACATGAGTGGGGGCCTGGTGGAGGCTGCCCCTGACTGCTGGGGGGTGGGGGTGGTGGGAGACATGAGTGGGGGCCTGGTGGAATCTGCCCCTGGTGGCTGGGGGGTGGGGGGTGGTGGGAGACATGAGTGGGGGCCTGGTGGAGGGTGCCCCTGCACTGCGGGGGGGTGGGGGTAATAGGGGACATGAGTGGGGGCCTGGTGGAGGCTGCCCCTGACTGCTGGGGGGTGGGGGTGGTGGGAGACATGAGTGGAGGCCTGGTGGAGGGTGCCCCTGGTGGCTGGCGGGTGAGGGGTGGTGGGAGACATGAGTGGGGGCCTGGTGGAGGGTGCCCCTGCACTGCGGGGGGGTGGGGGTAATAGGGGACATGAGTGGGGGCCTGGTGGAGGCTGCCCCTGACTGCTGGGGGTTGGGGGTGGTTGGAGACATGAGTGGGGGCCTGGTGGAGGGTGCCCCTGGTGGCTGGGGGGTGGGGGGTGGTGGGAGACATGAGTGGGGGCCTGGTGGAGGGTGCCCCTGGTGGCTGGGGGGTGGGGGTGATGGTAGACATGAGTGGGGGCCTGGTGGAATCTGCCCCTGGTGGCTGGGGGGTGGGGGTGGTGGTAGACATGAGTGGGGGCCTGGTGGAGGGTGCCCCTGCACTGCGGGGGGTGGGGGTAATAGGGGACATGAGTGGGGGCCTGGTGGAGGCTGCCCCTGCACTGCTGGGTGGTGGGGGGGTGGGAGACATGAGTGGGGGCCTGGTGGAGGCTGCCCCTGGTGGCCGGGGGTTGGGGGTGGTGGTAGACATGAGTGGGGGCCTGGTGGAGGCTGCCCCTGGTGGCTGGGGGGTGGGGGTGGTGGTAGACATGGGTGAGGGCCTGGTGGAGGCTGCCCCTGGTAGCTGGGTGGTGGGGGTGGTGGTAGACATGGGTGGGGGCCTGGTGGAGGCTGCCCCTGCACTGCTGGGGGGTGGGGGTTGTGGTAGACATGAGTGGGAGCCTGTTGGAGGCTGCCCCTGCACTGCTGGGGGGTGGGGGTAATAGGGGACATGAGTGGGGGCCTGGTGGAGGCTGCCCCTGACTGCTGGGGGTTGGGGTGGTGGGAGACATGAGTGGGGGCCTGGTGGAGGGTGCCCCTGGTGTCTGGGGGTGGGGGGTGGTGGGAGACATGAGTGGGGGCCTGGTGGAGGGTGCCCCTGCACTGCGGGGGGATGGGGGTAATAGGGGACATGAGTGGGGGCCTGGTGGAGGCTGCCCCTGACTGCTGGGGGGTGGGGGTGGTGGGAGGCATGAGTGGGGGCCTCGTGGAGGGTGCCCCTGGTGGCTGGGGGGTGGGGGGTGGGGGGAGACTTGAGTGGGGGCCTGGTGGAGGGTGCCCCTGCACTGCGGGGGGTGGGGGTAATAGGGAACATGAGTGGGGGCCTGGTGGAATCTGCCCCTGGTGGCTGGGGGGTGGGGGTGGTGGTAGACTTGAGTGGGGGCCTGGTGGAGGGTGCCCCTGCACTGCGGGGGGTGGGGGTAATAGGGGACATGAGTGGGGGCCTGGTGGAGGCTGCCCCTGCACTGCTGGGGGGTGGGGGGGTGGGAGACATGAGTGGGGGCCTGGTGGAGGCTGCCCCTGGTGGCTGGGGGGTGGGGGTGGTGGTAGACATGAGTGGGGGCCTGTTGGAATCTGCCCCTGGTGGCTGTGGGGTGGGGGTGGTGGTAGACATGAGTGGGGGCCTGGTGGGATCTGCCCCTGGTGGCTGGGGGGTGGGGGTGGTGGTAGACATGGGTGGGGGCCTGGTGGAGGCTGCCCCTGGTGGCTGGGGGGTGGGGCTGGTGGTAGACATGGGTGGGGGCCTGGTAGAGGCTGCCCATGGTGGCTGGGGGGTGGGGGTGGTGGTAGACATGGGTGGGGGCCTGGTGGAGGCTGCCCCTGCACTGCTGGGGGGTGGGGGTGGTGGTAGACATGAGTGGGGGCCTGTTGGAGGCTGCCCCTGCACTGCTGGGGGGTGGGGGTGGTGGGAGACATGCATTGTTGATCAGTATTGCAAGGTGACATGTGGGTTGGCTGGGCGGCATGCCCATGGTGGATGGGCTGCGTGCGGGACATGAGCAGGGGTGCAGGGTAGTCCCCCGTGGCGTGGGCTGCCTGCAGGGGCCCTGGAGGTTGTAGAGCGAACACCTGGGAGGACCACGGCCAATTCACGTGTAGTACTCCCCAGAACACCTGAAATACACGTACCCTGCTGAAATCGCGTGTGGAACTTCCCGTGCACCCCTGAAATACACGTACCCTGCTCGCACGGGGCCAATCGCGTGTGGAACTTCCCAGGCACCCCTGAAGTACACGTACCCTGCTCGCACAGGGCCAATCGCGTGTGGAACTTCCCGCGCACCCCTGAAATACACATACCCTGCTGAAATCGCGTGTGGAACTTCCCGCGGACCCCTGGAATACACGTACCCTGCTCGCACGGGGCCAATCGCGTGTGGAACTTCCCGCACACCCCTGGAATACACGTACCCTGCTCGCACGGGGACAATCGCGTGTGGAACTTCCCGCGCACCCCTGAAATACACGTACCCTGCTGGAATCGCGTGTGATACTTCCCACGGACCCCTGTAATACACGTTCCCCGCTTGGCGTTTGCTGTTTGCCAGCCCTGTGAACTGGTCCAGGGTTAGCGCAGCCCTTTGCGATTATTTGGGGATTTTGAAGGCTTTTCCTTGCGCGAGGGCGTTCTTGGGGGCGTAACTGTCGCTGCTGCAGGGTCGCTGCGCCACGCTGCGCCACGGCTGGTTTTGGATGCGAAAATCCATGAATACGCTGTGCGGGGAAATCGATTTTAGTGCACGCGGCTGGCGCAGACATTCGCACGGGCATGCTGTGCGACAGTCGCGTGCGCCACTTTTGTGCGATTTTCTATGAATTACCCTGTTAATGTTCTTAAAACCAAAATTTGATAACTGAACTGTACTTAAACCTTAAGTACACTTGTAGTAAAAAAATATAAACTGTCACAATATTTCAAAACCTATCTAACTGCCCAAAGATTCTACAACAACTAATCAGATAAATTAATACCACTCAAATAGAGCAAAAAATAGACAGTTATAATACGCCAATTGGTATCTAACTGTCCCAAAATTTACAAATATGCAAACAGATAAATCAATACCACGAAATTATATCAAAACATAAACAGTTATAATACGCCTACTGGTATCTAATTGGGCCAAAATTTTACAATATCCAAACAAATACCTAATATTTTACTGCTCACAAAAACTGAAACAATCCAATGCATAAAGCATTAGGCAGAAAGAACAAGTAAACGCGGAAAACAAACAAATAAATAAACTGTAGCATAACAGAAAAGGGTTTTTTTTTTTAATCCAACATGGATTTTTTTTCTCCCACAGACCCAATGATTTTAGCAACAAACACAGAAACTTTGCAAATTGCACAGTACTCTGGTTTGTAATCTACTAAATATGAGGGTCAATAAAAAGAAGAAAATGTTGATTGTTCAATGTAATAAGTCATTATAAAATACTAATACTAACATGCTATTTTCTTTTATTACAGAAATGAACAAGAAAAACAGGGACTCCCGTTACTAAACCAAATAGTACGTTTAACAAGATAAATACAACCATTGCACCATATCACACCCACAGAAGCTTATAACATTGTTCCTTATAAATTAGTTTTTGACCCAAAGTTAAAAGCCGCTATGGGTGTGATATGCTGCGGTGGTTGTGGCCAGGGCATACACTCTTGGGTGCATGGCCAAATGGCCTTGCACCCAACATTCTATACCCTGACCACAACCACCGCAGCATATCACACCCATAGATGCAAGCATTGCAACCATTTTTATGTCCGCGGACAGTGGGAAGGTCCTAGGACACATTCAACTTGCCAGAGGACATTACAAACAGCGTCCTCAGGACACCCCCATTTTCTTTATGTACGAACATTTCAGGACACCGCGATTGTTCTTAAAACATTTTCACCTTGCCAACGAACAATACAGACGTCTCCAGGACACCCCCTGCAAACATTCCATGACCCCATGAGTGTTCTTAGAACACTTTCAAGATGACACCGAATCCATTCTGTTTATTTGCGAACATTCCAGAACAGCCGTGTTGTCCGCAGACAAATCGAACACAACAAAAGCATCTAGCACATAAATAAAATACAACTTTGAACCTATCTCATACTCCCCCATCCTCCCCAAAGACTTCTACACACCAACACACTCTACTAAATACACATTTTGAACAAACTTTCACCGCGCTGTCTGCGGACGTCCGCAAATGCAAGATGGCGGGCGCGAGAGAAAATCTGATGCGCATCACGCACCACGCCGCCCAATCAGCGAACACGTTGCATGTCCGCGGACATGACGCAAGCCCATGGGCCAATCGGGGTGCTGTCCGCGGAGCGAACAGGGAAGTCCGTCCGCGAAGCGAACACAGATATCACAACTTTTTTTGCCTTACATTTTGGTCATTTTTTAAAAAACTACTGGACGGATTTACACCAAATTTGCAAAAGCATGCAAATTTGGTGTAAATCCGTCCAGCGGTTCGGGCTGTAGCCGTGCGCAAGTTTTTTCCCATTCATTCTATGGGAAAAAAAAAAGTTTTGGGACCCCCCCTATGACTTTTCCCCCCCTGGACGAATCCTCACCAAACTTTTCAAAATAATTCAGAGTGGGCCATATACTTTTCTTGCAAAGTTTGGTGAGGATTCGTCCAGGGGGAGCGAAGTTATAAGCCACCCAAAAAGTGTTCTTCCTATGGAAACACCAACTTAACCATAACTACATGGCCACTACCGTGGCCATGTAATAAATATATATTGGTTTGGTTATATATATATACATGTATATATATATTTATATATATAATAGGGGGTTCTGGGGGGTTTCCCCCCGCATATATGTAACAATTGACCTTCACAATTCGGTCAATTGTGCAAAGGTCAATTGTAATTCGAACAATTGTAGTTCGAACAATTCGTATACAACCGTGCAGCGTAGATTTGGCATTCAGAGCAACAAGCCCTCATTGGGGTTTAGAGCTGTCAGCACTGAAGATAGCGTATTTGGGAGGAATGGCGAGCAAGAACAGCGGGCCAGAGTCACTCTGGCACTAGGTTTCAGTGGCGTCTATGAGGTCTAGGTGGTGCTCCATGGTGAGGTCATGACTTTGATGGCGTGAGCTACCAGTGATCTAACTTTTAGCAGGGGGCAGTTGAGGACTACTGCTTCTTTGGTTGAAGGCAAAGGGGCTGTGGTAATATCTGTGATAGGAGAAAGTGGGCATGAAGCATGTAGGGGAGGTGGTAGAAGCAGGTGGTGAGTGTGGGAGGCTAGTCTAGCATGTCTAGCATTGCTCACAAAGGGGATAGTGAGCCCTGGCAGTTGAGCGAGGGCGGTGGCAGTTCTGTTTCACAACTTGTATAGTCTTTGTAATCCAAGGCAGGGTCCAGAAGGGACAACTACCGAGCTGTCTCGTTGCTGGCGTATAGACTTTTTCTGGGCAGTTGCATGGTTGGCTGGACCAGTGAGTGCCAGATTGGACACAGTGGTGGGAGTATGCATCTTGGAGCATGTGGGTGGATTAAACAGCTTAGCACCCTTTGCGTGGAGTCCAAATGCTTTGTTATAGCTTTCTCCTTGTATTGGGCCATCACATGGTGGTATGGTCAGAAGGGAGGTAGGAAGTGGGTAAGTCGGGGGAGGTGGTGGCACATATCAACAGTTTTCAAGAGCATCTTAGCTCCTGGAATACACGGACCCTGCTCGCACGGGGCCAATCGCGTGTGGAACTTCCCGCACACCCCTGTAATACACGTACCCTGCTCGCACGGGGACAATCGCGTGTGGAACTTCCCGCGCACCCCTGAAATACACATACCCTGCTGAAATCGCGTGTGGAACTTCACGCACACCCCTGAAATACACGTACCCTGCTGGAATCGCGTGTGATACTTCCCACGGACCCCTGTAATACACGTTCCCCGCTTGGCGTTTGCTGTTTGCCAGCCCTGTGAACTGGTCCAGGGTTAGCGCAGCCCTTTGCGATTATTTGGGGATTTTGAAGGCTTTTCCTTGCGCGAGGGCGTTCTTGGGGGCGTAACTGTCGCTGCTGCAGGGTCGCTGCGCCACGCTGCGCCACGGCTGGTTTTGGATGCGAAAATCCATGAATACGCTGTGCGGGGAAATCGATTTTAGTGCACGCGGCTGGCGCAGACATTCGCACGGGCATGCTGTGCGACAGTCGCGTGCGCCACTTTTGTGCGATTTTCTATGAATTACCCTGTTAATGTTCTTAAAACCAAAATTTGATAACTGAACTGTACTTAAACCTTAAGTACACTTGTAGTAAAAAAATATAAACTGTCACAATATTTCAAAACCTATCTAACTGCCCAAAGATTCTACAACAACTAATCAGATAAATTAATACCACTCAAATAGAGCAAAAAATAGACAGTTATAATACGCCAATTGGTATCTAACTGTCCCAAAATTTACAAATATGCAAACAGATAAATCAATACCACGAAATTATATCAAAACATAAACAGTTAGAATACGCCTACTGGTATCTAATTGGGCCAAAATTTTACAATATCCAAACAAATACCTAATATTTTACTGCTCACAAAAACTGAAACAATCCAATGCATAAAGCATTAGGCAGAAAGAACAAGTAAACGCGGAAAACAAACAAATAAATAAACTGTAGCATAACAGAAAAGGGTTTTTTTTTTTAATCCAAAATGGATTTTTTTTCTCCCACAGACCCAATGATTTTAGCAACAAACACAGAAACTTTGCAAATTGCACAGTACTCTGGTTTGTAATCTACTAAATATGAGGGTCAATAAAAAGAAGAAAATGTTGATTGTTCAATGTAATAAGTCATTATAAAATACTAATACTAACATGCTATTTTCTTTTATTACAGAAATGAACAAGAAAAACAGGGACTCCCGTTACTAAACCAAATAGTATGTTTAACAAGATAAATACAACCATTGCACCATATCACACCCACAGAAGCTTATAACATTGTTCCTTATAAATTAGTTTTTGACCCAAAGTTAAAAGCCGCTATGGGTGTGATATGCTGCGGTGGTTGTGGCCAGGGCATACACTCTTGGGTGCATGGCCAAATGGCCTTGCACCCAACATTCTATACCCTGACCACAACCACCGCAGCATATCACACCCATAGATGCAAGCATTGCAACCATTTTTATGTCCGCGGACAGGGGGAAGGTCCTAGGACACATTCAACTTGCCAGAGGACATTACAAACAGCGTCCTCAGGACACCCCCATTTTCTTTATGTACGAACATTTCAGGACACCGCGATTGTTCTTAAAACATTTTCACCTTGCCAACGAACAATACAGACGTCTCCAGGACACCCCCTGCAAACATTCCATGACCCCATGAGTGTTCTTAGAACACTTTCAAGATGACACCGAATCCATTCTGTTTATTTGCGAACATTCCAGAACAGCCGTGTTGTCCGCAGACAAATCGAACACAACAAAAGCATCTAGCACATAAATAAAATACAACTTTGAACCTATCTCATACTCCCCCATCCTCCCCAAAGACTTCTACACACCAACACACTCTACTAAATACACATTTTGAACAAACTTTCACCGCGCTGTCTGCGGACGTCCGCAAATGCAAGATGGCGGGCGCGAGAGAAAATCTGATGCGCATCACGCACCACGCCGCCCAATCAGCGAACACGTTGCATGTCCGCGGACATGACGCAAGCCCATGGGCCAATCGGGGTGCTGTCCGCGGAGCGAACAGGGAAGTCCGTCCGCGAAGCGAACACAGATATCACAACTTTTTTTGCCTTACATTTTGGTCATTTTTTAAAAAACTACTGGACGGATTTACACCAAATTTGCAAAAGCATGCAAATTTGGTGTAAATCCGTCCAGCGGTTCGGGCTGTAGCCGTGCGCAAGTTTTTTCCCATTCATTCTATGGGAAAAAAAAAAGTTTTGGGACCCCCCCTATGACTTTTCCCCCCCTGGACGAATCCTCACCAAACTTTTCAAAATAATTCAGAGTGGGCCATATACTTTTCTTGCAAAGTTTGGTGAGGATTCGTCCAGGGGGAGCGAAGTTATAAGCCACCCAAAAAGTGTTCTTCCTATGGAAACACCAACTTAACCATAACTACATGGCCACTACCGTGGCCATGTAATAAATATATATTGGTTTGGTTATATATATATACATGTATATATATATTTATATATATAATAGGGTGTTCTGGGGGGTTTCCCCCCGCATATATGTAACAATTGACCTTCACAATTCGGTCAATTGTGCAAAGGTCAATTGTAATTCGAACAATTGTAGTTCGAACAATTCGTATACAACCGTGCAGCGTAGATTTGGCATTCAGAGCAACAAGCCCTCATTGGGGTTTAGAGCTGTCAGCACTGAAGATAGCGTATTTGGGAGGAATGGCGAGCAAGAACAGCGGGCCAGAGTCACTCTGGCACTAGGTTTCAGTGGCGTCTATGAGGTCTAGGTGGTGCTCCATGGTGAGGTCATGACTTTGATGGCGTGAGCTACCAGTGATCTAACTTTTAGCAGGGGGCAGTTGAGGACTACTGCTTCTTTGGTTGAAGGCAAAGGGGCTGTGGTAATATCTGTGATAGGAGAAAGTGGGCATGAAGCATGTAGGGGAGGTGGTAGAAGCAGGTGGTGAGTGTGGGAGGCTAGTCTAGCATGTCTAGCATTGCTCACAAAGGGGATAGTGAGCCCTGGCAGTTGAGCGAGGGCGGTGGCAGTTCTGTTTCACAACTTGTATAGTCTTTGTAATCCAAGGCAGGGTCCAGAAGGGACAACTACCGAGCTGTCTCGTTGCTGGCGTATAGACTTTTTCTGGGCAGTTGCATGGTTGGCTGGACCAGTGAGTGCCAGATTGGACACAGTGGTGGGAGTATGCATCTTGGAGCATGTGGGTGGATTAAACAGCTTAGCACCCTTTGCGTGGAGTCCAAATGCTTTGTTATAGCTTTCTCCTTGTATTGGGCCATCACATGGTGGTATGGTCAGAAGGGAGGTAGGAAGTGGGTAAGTCGGGGGAGGTGGTGGCAAATATCAACAGTTTTCAAGAGCATCTTAGCTCCTGGAATACACGGACCCTGCTCGCACGGGGCCAATCGCGTGTGGAACTTCCCGCACACCCCTGTAATACACGTACCCTGCTCGCACGGGGACAATCGCGTGTGGAACTTCCCGCGCACCCCTGAAATACACATACCCTGCTGAAATCGCGTGTGGAACTTCACGCACACCCCTGAAATACACGTACCCTGCTGGAATCGCGTGTGATACTTCCCACGGACCCCTGTAATACACGTTCCCCGCTTGGCGTTTGCTGTTTGCCAGCCCTGTGAACTGGTCCAGGGTTAGCGCAGCCCTTTGCGATTATTTGGGGATTTTGAAGGCTTTTCCTTGCGCGAGGGCGTTCTTGGGGGCGTAACTGTCGCTGCTGCAGGGTCGCTGCGCCACGCTGCGCCACGGCTGGTTTTGGATGCGAAAATCCATGAATACGCTGTGCGGGGAAATCGATTTTAGCGCACGCGGCTGGCGCAGACATTCGCACGGGCATGCTGTGCGACAGTCGCGTGCGCCACTTTTGTGCGATTTTCTATGAATTACCCTGTTAATGTTCTTAAAACCAAAATTTGATAACTGAACTGTACTTAAACCTTAAGTACACTTGTAGTAAAAAAATATAAACTGTCACAATATTTCAAAACCTATCTAACTGCCCAAAGATTCTACAACAACTAATCAGATAAATTAATACCACTCAAATAGAGCAAAAAATAGACAGTTATAATACGCCAATTGGTATCTAACTGTCCCAAAATTTACAAATATGCAAACAGATAAATCAATACCACGAAATTATATCAAAACATAAACAGTTAGAATACGCCTACTGGTATCTAATTGGGCCAAAATTTTACAATATCCAAACAAATACCTAATATTTTACTGCTCACAAAAACTGAAACAATCCAATGCATAAAGCATTAGGCAGAAAGAACAAGTAAACGCGGAAAACAAACAAATAAATAAACTGTAGCATAACAGAAAAGGTTTTTTTTTTTTAATCCAACATGGATTTTTTTTCTCCCACAGACCCAATGATTTTAGCAACAAACACAGAAACTTTGCAAATTGCACAGTACTCTGGTTTGTAATCTACTAAATATGAGGGTCAATAAAAAGAAGAAAATGTTGATTGTTCAATGTAATAAGTCATTATAAAATACTAATACTAACATGCTATTTTCTTTTATTACAGAAATGAACAAGAAAAACAGGGACTCCCGTTACTAAACCAAATAGTACGTATAACAAGATAAATACAACCATTGCACCATATCACACCCACACAAGCTTATAACATTGTTCCTTATAAATTAGTTTTTGACCCAAAGTTAAAAGCCGCTATGGGTGTGATATGCTGCGGTGGTTGTGGCCAGGGCATACACTCTTGGGTGCATGGCCAAATGGCCTTGCACCCAACATTCTATACCCTGACCACAACCACCGCAGCATATCACACCCATAGATGCAAGCATTGCAACCATTTTTATGTCCGCGGACAGGGGGAAGGTCCTAGGACACATTCAACTTGCCAGAGGACATTACAAACAGCGTCCTCAGGACACCCCCATTTTCTTTATGTACGAACATTTCAGGACACCGCGATTGTTCTTAAAACATTTTCACCTTGCCAACAAACAATACAGACGTCTCCAGGACACCCCCTGCAAACATTCCATGACCCCACGAGTGTTCTTAGAACACTTTCAAGATGACACTGAATCCATTCTGTTTATTTACGAACATTCCAGAACAGCCGTGTTATCCGCAGACAAATCGAACACAACAAAAGCGTCTAGCACATAAATAAAATACAACTTTGAACCTATCTCATACTCCCCCATCCTCCCCAAAGACTTCTACACACCAACACACTCTACTAAATACACATTTTGAACAAACTTTCACCGCGCTGTCTGCGGACGTCCGCAAATGCAAGATGGCGGGCGCGAGAGAAAATCTGATGCGCATCACGCACCACGCCGCCCAATCAGCGAACACGTTGCATGTCCGCGGACATGACGCAAGCCCATGGGCCAATCGGGGTGCTGTCCGCGGAGCGAACAGGGAAGTCCGTCCGCGAAGCGAACACAGATATCACAATTTTTTTTGCCTTACATTTTGGTCATTTTTTAAAAAACTACTGGACGGATTTACACCAAATTTGCAAAAGCATGCAAATTTGGTGTAAATCCGTCCAGCGGTTCGGGCTGTAGCCGTGCGCAAGTTTTTTCCCATTCATTCTATGGGAAAAAAAAAAGTTTTGGGACCCCCCCTATGACTTTTCCCCCCCTGGACGAATCCTCACCAAACTTTTCAAAATAATTCAGAGTGGGCCATATACTTTTCTTGCAAAGTTTGGTGAGGATTCGTCCAGGGGGAGCGAAGTTATAAGCCACCCAAAAAGTGTTCTTCCTATGGAAACACCAACTTAACCATAACTACATGGCCACTACCGTGGCCATGTAATAAATATATATTGGTTTGGTTATATATATATACATGTATATATATATTTATATATATAATAGGGGGTTCCGGGGGGTTTCCCCCCGCATATATGTAACAATTGACCTTCACAATTCGGTCAATTGTGCAAAGGTCAATTGTAATTCGAACAATTGTAGTTCGAACAATTCGTATACAACCGTGCAGCGTAGATTTGGCATTCAGAGCAACAAGCCCTCATTGGGGTTTAGAGCTGTCAGCACTGAAGATAGCGTATTTGGGAGGAATGGCGAGCAAGAACAGCGGGCCAGAGTCACTCTGGCACTAGGTTTCAGTGGCGTCTATGAGGTCTAGGTGGTGCTCCATGGTGAGGTCATGACTTTGATGGCGTGAGCTACCAGTGATCTAACTTTTAGCAGGGGGCAGTTGAGGACTACTGCTTCTTTGGTTGAAGGCAAAGGGGCTGTGGTAATATCTGTGATAGGAGAAAGTGGGCATGAAGCATGTAGGGGAGGTGGTAGAAGCAGGTGGTGAGTGTGGGAGGCTAGTCTAGCATGTCTAGCATTGCTCACAAAGGGGATAGTGAGCCCTGGCAGTTGAGCGAGGGCGGTGGCAGTTCTATTTCACAACTTGTATAGTCTTTGTAATCCAAGGCAGGGTCCAGAAGGGACAACTACCGAGCTGTCTCGTTGCTGGCGTATAGACTTTTTCTGGGCAGTTGCATGGTTGGCTGGACCAGTGAGTGCCAGATTGGACACAGTGGTGGGAGTATGCATCTTGGAGCATGTGGGTGGATTAAACAGCTTAGCACCCTTTGCGTGGAGTCCAAATGCTTTGTTATAGCTTTCTCCTTGTATTGGGCCATCACATGGTGGTATGGTCAGAAGGGAGGTAGGAAGTGGGTAAGTCGGGGGAGGTGGTGGCAAATATCAACGGTTTTCAAGAGCATTTTAGCTCCTGAATTGTGCCCTCCTAGTGCAGAATGATGCAGATTTTTTGCAATAGATTACGGCTGCTGGATTCTGTATCAGGACTGGGTTGAGAGCTGTCGCAAGGGAACTGGAATGGGTTGGATAGTCCGGGTGTGCTGGAAGACTGGAGTGCTTGGCAATACTTGGAGAGGCAGTTCAGGGTGGACCGTCCGGGCGGGGGCAGGCTGCGGTTGCCCCAGCAGTGCAGGCAATGGTTCTAGGAGTCGGGTGGCAATGATGTATATTTAAGGCATGACAAGCCTTACCTTGATTTGTGCAGATGCTAGGCTTGGTGCAGTGTAATCTTCACTTGCTGCAGCTGGGATGCCAGACGGGAGAGGGTGAAAGAAGCATGGTACAGGCATCAGTATTTTGAACATGGGGGAAGGTCGGCTGTCCGGCCAAGCCTGGACAGGCCCAGATAGGGAGCGCAACCAGTTGTGGTCGCACTTCGTGAGGGGCCAACTTCGCCTGATGGCTCTCTCCTGCATCCTCCATATGGTGGACCGCCTGCCAATCTGCTGATTGGGGAGGCGGATCCCTGGAAGTCATAGAATCTAACTATGTGGCTGGGGAAGTGGTGACAGCCATATTATGGAGCTGATGCTCTGACATGTGTAGAGAAAACCTGGCTGGACTTATCTTTCTGTGTGCCACCCTCAGAGGACATCAGCATGGCATGTTGGTCAGAGCACACTGAAATGTGCTTGGATGGAGGGTGACATCATCAGTACGGCCCAGACAGGGGACACTACCCTTTGTGGTGGTCATTCATGGAGAACCGGCTTTGCTTGCCGGCTTCCTCCATCATCCTCCATATGGTTGACCTTGTGCGAATGCACTGATTAGATAGGTGGGCCTCTGGAGGCCATAGAATCTTACAATGTGGTGGGGGCAACCGTATTATCATGGAGCTGATGCTCCGGCATTTGTATTGGAGGCCCAGCTGAGTTGACCTTCCATTTGCCATCCTCAGAGGACATCAGCATGGCGTGTTGGTCAGAGCACACTGCATGTCATTGGATGGAGGGGGAGATCATCATTGTTCCATGGCCAGGTTTAGTGTCTCACATCTTCCCTGATGCTCATCATTTTCAATGGTCAAGCTTTGCATGAATTGACAGTTTCTTTTATTTAACTCAGATAAAAACCAAAGTATTGGTGATCAAACTTGCAATGTATCCCTTGAGATCACACTTCTGGGCACTAGAAATTGTTGCTTGCCCCCGAGCCATCTTCCCTAATAAAAGATGTTAGCATATCTATGAAACCTCAAGGCGCTAAACCAGTCTATTGAGCCTCAAATAGCTTTAACAGTCAAGAAACAGTTAAGAAAGCTTAAACACATGTTTTTATTTTTCTTTTAAATGAAATGTTAGTTAGAAAAATGTTTGAACACTATACAATATATCAATTAAAACATAATGAGACGTGTTGCATTTACTGCCTTTAGATCACTGGGTAATGGTGGCTATAAATGTCTTTATTTCATCGTGGTCTGGACTTCAGTCATATTTTTGACCTTTGCTTTCCGTAGAGACGGCTTCTGCAAATGTAACATCTGCATAATGTGGCCACAAGTACATTGCTGAAAATCGAGAATTGTGACCATGCATCATCTGGTCTGGTGTTGCTGCGCTAGCTTCTGGTTAAATGTGCCTGGACTTGAACATAAGTGCAATTAGACCTAACATTCTAATCCACATCCTCACATGATACGGACCAGTAAGGTCCGGATCAGGACCGATTACCTGGTGAATCCAAAAATCAATTAATCAAGATTGGGCGAGGGGAGATTGTTTACATATCAGCCAGCTAACGATGAATTCTCTTCCTGTGGCCCTCAGACATTAAAAGGACAGGCTCTGCTTCAGGAAAAATCTAGAAACTTGCCGTTCCCACTAATACGATCTATTGCTTTAGCTGCTTTGTCACTCTCATTGGGTTCATTGATGCAGCACAATGATGCGTTTTTAGGTAAAAATGTGCTCTTTCAATCTATATATACAAGTCAAAATATGTTTGTGACGGGATTTGTGGCGAAGCGTTGTTCTACATCATTTCACCAATCTGCACCAAATGTTGCATAGTTGCATGTTAGGACCCTCTGGGCATTGCTGGCTACTTGACATTTGGACACCCCACCACGTTCCCCGGATTTCAGGAAAAGTAAAATAAATGTTGTGGGTTTGACAATTCCACACTGTTTCACCAATCTGCACTACCTTTTGCATAGTTACCTGTTACGACCCTCCTGACATTCCTGGCTACATGACATTTGGATGCCCCACCTCGTTCCCTGAATTTCAGCACAAGTCAAAGGCCCTCATTACGACCCTGGCGGAAAGTAACTGACCTGACCGCCATAGCGTAAATAGCGTTTCCGCCATTGCACGACGGAGTAAAGTGCGGCTAATTCCGACCCATCGGGCACGAGCACTACGCCATGGCGGAAGTGCAAAGTCCGCGATGGCGGAAATGTCCCCAAAACGCCTCTCACCGCCGTCGTACGGCGCCCTAGGTGCAATTCCGCCACCCATCATAGCGGTCACCGTAATGAGCGGCAATCGGAAAATACGGTGACCGTAAATATACGGAAACGGAAGTAAAAACATGGTCCCGGAACGGGAAACAGCACGCCGTACACCTATAAAATCAGAATTCCCACACAACCATTAAAAATACTACCCTGAGACACATCCCAACCCGTCATCCACCCTAGTGAAAACAATAAAAATGGGAAAAGTAGCGAAAAAAGCGTGCGACCGCAAGCGGCAGGTCCACTTCTCCCGTGAGGAACTCACCGTGCTCACAGAGACCCTCCAGGAGAATGCTGCCGTCGTCTTCTCGACGCAAATGATCAGGACGGCACTTGCGAACAAGAAGGCCATATGGGCCCTGGTGGCACAGCGGGTAAGTGCGGTGGGGACCGCACCCCGCAACCCACAGCAATGCAGAAAGCGATGGGACGACTTGCGGATACGCGTACGGAGCATACTATCCGCCAACCGTAACATTGCCACAGCTACCGGGGGAGGATCGGAATCACCCATCAAGTTGACCCCCTGGGAAGAAATCTGTGCCTCCACCATTGGAATGGAGAGTATAGAGGGAGTCGGAGGGATGGAGAAAGGAGTGCAGACATCCGAAGAATCAGGTAGGTGGCCCAAATAAAACAATGCTAAATCCACAATGTCCAATCATGTGAAGTACCATGTGTCCACATAGTGCAACAGAAACACATGGCCAGGAGAACGTCCACATACATTGGCCTGATAGCGCACTTTAAAAGTCACATTAAATACATAAATAATTAAAAATCCTAAAAACACCCTCTACACGTGCAGCAGGCACACCCTAACTGCAGGCTGCAAAACAACTGCATCCTCAATCCACACAAAAATGAAACCACCTCCAAGGCCCTGACCCAAATCACCCTCAGGTACCACCCCAATGCATGTGATACATTGCCATTCCAATTTCCACAGACCCATTAATAACGCTCGCCCTCCTTTACTCCACCACAGGGTCCGATTCAAACGACGAGCTCCAGGACACCCCTACCAGCACACCTGCAAAGAGGGCCAAGACCAACGGCCAAAGACCCTCCACCTCAGCTGCACGGATCAAGACACGGCAGCAGCACAAATCAAGTGGCAGCACACAGGAGGGGACTTCAACAGGCACCCCAGCAGCCAGCATGCCCACAACAGCACCACCACAGGTCCCCCCAATGGATGCCACAGAAGGCACTGCTTCTGGTGGCAGCAGCACCATAGGTGACACTGCATTAATGGCAGCATGCTCCGACACAGAAAACGGTGATGTCGATGTAGGATCCATCCATGACCTGTCTCAATCCCCCTGTTTGTTTCATCCCGTACACCATGAGGATACCACGCAAGGGCCCCCACAAGACGACGACTGGCCATCCCCCACAAGCCCTGTGGCAAGGCAACATGAGGTGATCAGCCCCTCTGTGACACCACCGCAAATGGCCATGGCACAGCAGAGGCAACAGTCCCTCGACCAGGTGATCGTGCAACAGCAGCAACTGGCCACGCTACTCAAGGACCATGCTGATGAATGTGGGGGTACTAAGGCAGCCATAGAAACATCTACTGAGACACTTAGGGCAGAAATGGAGAGAAGTACAGAGACACTAAGGGCACAAATGGAGAGAAGCACCGAGAGCCTGAGGGTACAAATGGAGAGAAGCACCGAGAGCCTGAGAGTACAAATGGAGAGAAGCACCGAGAGCCTGAGGGGGGAACTGCATGCGACGTCCAAAGACGTATGTGCTGAACTTGCCGCTGTGCGCCGTGTGCTCACTGAGCTCTCACAAACCCTTAGGGACATGCATGGACGTGAGCAGGCAGAGACATCATCCGTTGCAAGTTCCGTCCAGGGCAGCCCCCAACGTAGATCTGGGAGGAACCTGCGCTCCACAGGCAGGGGTGCCCCTGATACCCGGAGAGGGGGCTTGCAATAGCGTCTGCCCACTGACAATGAGCATCTTTGGACACTGGTGTTCGGGGGGGAGGTAGGAGGGTGGAGGGGATGTGTTGGGCTTACTTGGGTGGCGGGTCGATGGGGTGTGTAACATAATTTCACATATGCTATAAACATTGCACAATCATCCAATGAGATGTGTGGACATTGATCTTTGTGTACGAGGCCTTTATAGGCGTACAGTCCATATTGTGCATGTTCCAGACACACACAGTGCCACAAGTCCCGTGTCCATGTATCAGCCACCAGGCGTGAGTGCTAGAAGCATGAATCTATGATAATCTGACGAATTTCACGGCCCTCCTGTGCCTCGCGGACTCCTTGAGGTGCTGCCACATCCCCACCCTCATCATGACCATCTTCAGGTGCTTGCAGTTCTGCGTCAGGGGGCATGGGCACATTTCTACGTACGCACATGTTGTGTAGCATGACACATGCCATGACCATCTTTGCAACCTTCTCATGGCGGTACAGGAGTGCCCCGCCAGACCTGCTGAGGCAGCGGAAACGAGTCTTCAGTAGGCCGAATGCCTGTTCTATGACTACACGGGTACGTGAGTGGGCATGGTTGTAGTCCTCCTCATGCTGGTTCTGTGGGTTCCGGAGTGGTGTAAGGAGCCATCTCTTCAGTGGATACCCGGCATCACCTGTATGTGGACAATAAAGGATGTTTGTGGAATGACATTGCTACGTACGCACCCCCCCCTTCCTGCCAGGTCATTGCCGCATCACATACCCCACATTATCATGCATGAAATGAGACTCACCGAGTAGCCAGGATCTGTTCCCTGCGTGTCGCTCCATGTAGCGTGGTATTGTAGAGTTCCTCAAGACCATAGAATCATGGGTTGATCCAGGAAATCGGGCACAACAATGTGTAATGATCCTGTTGGAGTCACACACCATTTGTACATTAAGAGAATGATATTGTTTTCGGTTGCGGTACTGGGCCTCCATGGCATGTGGGACAACCAATTCCACATGGGTGCAGTCGATGGCACCAATGCAACCCGGTATGCCGGCAAGTGCATGGAATCCCACTTTTGTGTTCGTAATTTCCTGCTCCGAGCGTGGTAGAGAGATGTAGTGTTCTGCGTGCTTCAGGAGGGCATCGAGCACTTGCAATAGTGTCCGTGACAACAGTGGCTGTGAAATGCCATGCAACTGTCCGACTGTGTGCTGGTAGGTGCCTGTGGCCAGGAAGTGGAGTACAGACACCACCTTCAGTAGGGGTGGGATGGCGGTTGGGCTATCTATCATGCTGACAAGGTCAGCGTGTGTCATGTCGACAATGGCGGTTATGGTGTCCCGGTCCAAACGGTAGAGGGTGTGGATCTGCTCATCAGTGAGGTTGAACGGATGTGCTCGGAGGCGTGGGATTGCGGGCTGCCTGCGTGGTGGTAGTGGCTGTGCTGGTGGGCCTTGCTGGCCCTGCCTTGCCCTCCTCCTCCTCCTGCGTCTCCTCTGTGCGGCCGGTTGTTGTAGTAGTTGGTGTTCGTCTTCTTCTTGAAGTTGGAGTACTTGCAGTGCTATCAGGTCCCCCAGGGCCAACATCGCTAGTCCTGCCGGTAGCATTTTGGAGTGGGTGTGGTTGTGGGAGGGGGTTGGGTGTGCAATTTATGTGTTTTCAGGCTGTATAGCCTCCACCTGTGGTGATTCATTCCACCTGTGCAAGCTGCAATCCCCTTTGGGCGTGCACGTCCCGCACACAACGCTGCAATTCGACGCATGGCATCTTGCTATTACAATCATGTATTTAATCCCGATGGCAGTGAAATATTGGTTCATATGTTCATTCTGCTATGGTCCCATTGTTTCACATACTATCTTTGCAGTCGCGAACAAACTTGTGAAGGGTCAGTGGAATGTAGTACTCGATTGACGGTGGACCCTCATGCAGCACTGTACCGAGGTGCACCGACGGGCGGGGCGTCCCATTTGTGAGTGAAGCCAGTTGCCATTTTCACACACTGCCGCACTACATGGATGGATTTGTGATTTCAAGCGGTCACAGATGCCTTTTCGACGTGATGTTGCAAATGAGGAATTCGAAGGACAGCGCTTTCGGTTTTCAGCTAGCGGCGAGGAGACGCCCACAGGTCTGACTGCAGATATAAAGTTCTATTGTTTAATGTCCTTCGGACAGGGGCCATGGCGAGAATGCAATGATTGATATGAATAGTATGGGATGCGCAATAGCGTAGTGGACGATAAGGCAGGACGTTCCCAAATACATGTTACTTCACAACACTGGAATTCCGGGCTGGAGCACAGTGGATTTTGCAGACTGCATTACGCACAGACTCAATGGAAATTTCACATGTTATGTGAGTAAATAATCAGGCGTTTTCATACCGGGATGAGGGAATGATGTATGGATGCATGGACAGATGATTTAATAGAGAGTTTGCCATGTACAGGGCTTTTTGGAATCTATCCACTTCCCCTGCGCTATGTGATGCAGGGCTGCCATAGTGGGACCATCGTCTATCTGCCCTTGTTGAACCCTCCCTGTCTCGACGCGCCTTCAAACACTTGTGTCTATGCACGTTACTAATCCCATCTAATGGATTCTGTTTTAACAGACGCATGCACACAAACACTCGTTTGTAATAGTGTTTTCACCTCGATTTATATAGTTATGATTCGCAAGTGATTTTTGGGTGGGAATAATCCTTTTGAGTGGGCTAGCATGCATATGGCTGTGGATTTAGTGTGATCATTGAAGTGAGTAATTCAAATGAAGTTCTGATGCCCATACTATTCTTTTTCATTTCATTTGGGTGACAGGTATCTCCTCCCCTTTTGCCGCTGCCATCTGTATGCCACTCCTGCAGATGGCTTTTACTCCCGACACCTGCTGCTTCGTGTTAATCAGTGGAGCACCATTACGATCTTATGGGACGATCGCCAATGGGCCACATGCCCTTACGCAGTACTAGTGGCTAGGAGCAACATATCGACCTTTCAGCTGGACTAGTGCCTACCTAATGGGACGGCCCTGCGGTTCTAGGCGCTTCCATGTTGCCTTTTTGAACGTGAATGTAGCCCCTGTGTACCATGAAGGTACAGGGCGTCACACAAGAAGAAGCTGGTCATTTATTGCGGATGCAGCCCACAATAATGAAATATATTTTGGAGTTCATGACCTAATAGCTGTATGGGCTTGGTGATTTTGTTGTGCATTAAATTTCTATTCTGATATTAACCGTGTACCGTTCTTCTTTGCAAGTAATGTAGCATATTCCTATTTGTGGAGCGATGTATTGTGAGAAGATCTGCATTGGGTTCCGGCTTCTGAGTATAGTTGCGTGGTACTGTACTGGGCGCGTTTGCCTACGAAGCCCAGTGAGGTCAGGGATAGGGGCTGCCATTATGACTGTTTTAATGATGTCATGATCAGGGGCGGGGGATTAGCTTTTGTGTAACAGATGCCGGTCAGCCAGGTGGATTGGTGGAATGATGTGATTATCAGAATATGGCTGGTCACAGGTGCCTGTGTTTGCGTGCGTTTCTTGGAGGGAGACTGAGGTCATGTCCATTGGAATAGCTTCTGTATTCGTGCCATCTGTGCCCTGCAGCTCCCATTGGCCCCTCTTGAGATGAGCCTGGCTGCTCAGTCACTCTGACAACTTGTGTGGTACATGCTTATGCTGATGGTTGGTTTGTTTACTGGCAGGAGTACAGGGCTGGTGCAGTCTCACTCAGGATACTGCTTTGAATGTTGCCTTACACTGGTGTCAAGCGATGGGGGGCCTGTTGTTGTTTTGTCTCATATTTCAGTTCATGTTGCTGTACTTGAACCTTCACATGCCTGTGCTGCATCAGTACGGCAATGGTGACATGGCATATATGGATGGCCACTCACAAGGCACTTGGAGCCCCTACATTCATTTGTTCGTTGGCATGCATGGGTGACTTGTACATTTCACTGGTTGCATTGTGTGACTTCATTGCACCTACGAGGAGTTGTGCAATGTGGGCAGGGAGTGGTGTACAGGCACTCAGTAGGGCCTTTTACGGTTGGTTCGCGATGCCGTACTTCTCACCATGGCGGAATGGTACTTTCCGCCATGCTTGATGGTGTTAGGTATATGTCTGCTAGGGTCAGAATTCGCGTACCGTTGCGCCATGGTGGTAATTACGGTTTCGCATGGCGCGCGTGCGCGTACTTGGTGCAGTTAGCGTTGGCGTTCACTACGGTGTCGCTAATGGCATCGTACTTTACGGTGATGGGTCATAATCGCACCGAGCGCTATTCGATGGCGGTATTGCATTTCCGCCATCGTTTTTCGATTTCCGCCAGGGTCGTAATGAGGGCCAAAATGTGTTTGTGGGTGGGTGGGTTGGCGAAGTGTTGTTCCGTATAAAATTCCACGCTGTTTCACCAATCTGTACCAAATCTTGGATAGTTATCTGTTAGAACCCGGACATTACTAGCTAAATGTCATTTGGACACCCCACCCCTTCCCCAGATTTCAACACCTTCACATGGTTGCCTGAAATCGGCAAAACATCAATGTGGTCGTAGAAGGACCGGGCCCGACACGAGGAACAAAACCGAGGTCCAGGACCTAGGATGCACAGTTTCCAAAATATTTGCAATGTGCCACAATGAACTGCGGCGCACCACTGTGAGGTGACAGGTGGGGAGGGAGCATAAAAGGTTCCATTATGCAGCAGAACACCAACTTTGGCTTCCCCTGGGGTATGTCAGCCAGCCAGACACGCCCATGTTCACTGCAGGGGTGCAAAGCACATCAAGCGATAAGCGAATTGGAACAGCAACCTACGGGATCAGTGTTATCATGTCTGTCTACAGAACCCATTTGGAGAATGAGTACTTCTGCTAGTAAACCTATACAAATAAACAAATACACATGTGATAGTGGAATGCCCTAAGCACATGTCAGTACAAGATTGCATAGCACCACCAATGAATGAGCTATGGTACAACTACCTTGTGCATTCAATGTTTAAGCCTGAAACAACACACTCCAGTACACCATGTGCTGGTACCAGGTTCCACAGTATTACACAATGCTGTGGTGCATAAATTAAAATGGTGCCATGCCCCTCACTACTTTCCCCTTGGCCATTATTTGTCAGTGTTTGGCCATGCGTGATGGAGCAGCTGGCTCCCTTTACTACAGATGAAAAATGATTATAAATGCAGCAAATAGGTGGAACTTAGAAGTGCAATAAGCAGGGTAGACTAAAGGAGCTCTTACAGGCAACATTCTACAGTGTTAGCCCCATCTTACACAAAAGCCCAGGCACTATGCACTCAGAAGACACTTTTCTAATTTGGCTGGGAGTTGCTTGCTTTTTCTTCATATTGCACGTCACCCTCCTGAACCTTTGCAGCTGTTTAACATGGGATTGAGGCAGGGCAATGTTGAATCACTTTTGTGGTCACTAAAAATACTTGTCCGTCTTTAGCCTGCATTAATGTTGCCCAGGGATCAAGTACTGAAAAAAAGTGGGGGATGCTGACGTATGCAATGGGATGTGATGTCATAGGCAATGACTGAAAAGGGAGTGACATTTGCATATTTCATTTTAGGGTGTCTTTCCCAACTCAAGAAAGTGCACAGGACAAATAAGCATTTGCCAAGATAAAAACTTATCTTTCAAAATAGAAACGGTACTCCTTACCATTTGTCTTAAAAAGTGCAAGAAAACATACCCTGCACAGCAAAGAGTGAATAGGAGTGTTATACAAAGGTGTCCTTATCGATTCCTTCTTGTGGCCTCAAGGTAAAGTTTCATGTTTCTGAAGCGCAGGAACTTGGTTCGAATACAGGGCATGGTGAAGTAGGATGTTCAAGTTGGGAGAGCATTTAAAACAATGTTTTAATGAATTGAAAACACCCAGGGAGTACAGCGTCCACCCTTTGAAAAAAGTGGGTGGGCACCACCACCCGCGTGTTCCCTCGACTTGAAGCCTGCTGTTGCCAGGCTGCACAGCCCCACCTATCAACCCCAGGTGGGTCTGGAGTGAACAAGTAACATGCAAACAAAAAATCCACTTAAAAGCATAAATCAAGAATAATTCAACAAATCTCTCCCAAACGTACACTACTATCAGCAAATTCATCAGTGTACCAGGCATCATGAAAATAAAACTTAGGTCATTTCAAGAAACATTCAACCCCTTAACACAAAAATAACAATGCATAAAAATGCAGCACATAGGTGACAAACTATCAATATACTAGGCAGGATAGACTGCAGGATCTCTTTCAGGCAGCATTCTCCAATTCTAGCCCAGACTTATGCGGTACCATAAGCTTTTACAAAATGGGTGATTATATGGACTCAGAATCCATGTAGCATATTTTTCAGGGAATTGCACGATTTTTCGTTGTTTTGTACATTTCCCTCTTTCACTTGATCAGCTGTTTTAACATGTCATAAACGGAGAGCAAAGTTATATTGTGCTTGTGCTCATACATAAATGTGGCAGTGTTTAGCGATGCATTGCTTGTGCCATACCTCACAGCTTCAGCAAATAACACTTTGTTGTAATGGACTGAACAAGCAACATGAAAACAAAATAAAACACTTAAAAGCATCAAGAAACAAATCAAAATGGTACTAGCCACACAAAAGTGAAAACATCCCTATAACCGAGCTTTGGGCAGGATGCACTGGTCAAGCATGACCAAGATGCTCATTGACACAAGTGGCCCTGTCTCTAGGTATCTTCATTAGCATTCCCTGGCAGCGGGCACAGCTTGCTGCAGCCAGAACTTAAAAGGGTTATTAGTAGAACAGCCAGGTCTCATTACCTGTTATGATGAGGAAACTTGTGAATGAACATGTCATGCATGCTGGACGCTACGCTCGTAGAACAGCTAGACCGTTCTATTCCAAATGGAGGTTATTCGATACGTTACCGGGAAAACGACGTTTGCACTTTTCACGTCGCTAACTTCACGTGACTTTTGCTTCGTCACGTGAACTACGGTATTACGTATTTAAGCAGCGTAGAAACTTCACTCGCTGCTTCTGATCGAATCTATTGGCGTTGTGTAGCTGAACCTCTGATCTGCATCCTGGCATATTTCTACAGCTACTTTTGGGCCTTCAATAGCGTGTGTTCCGCCACACGCTGATTCCTGGAGCTATTCCTTCGCGTGATAATTCACACGCGTTCTCTGTCTTCAAGCGTGGCTGGTCCGGACTGCGGGAATCCTGCCCGCGTGTACATCCACACGTACACTCTGTCTTCATACGCGGCTGACCCGGACTGCGTAAATCCTGCCCGCGTGTAAAATCCACACGCGCTCTCTGTCTTCAAGTGCGGCTGGCCAAGGCTGCGTAAATCCTGCCCGCGTGTAAAATCCACACGCGCTCTCTGTCTTCAAGTGCGGCTGGCCAAGGCTGCGTAAATCCTGCCCGCGTGTAAAATCCACACGCGCTCTCTGTCTTCAAGTGCGGCTGGCCAAGGCTGCGTAAATCCTGCCCGCGTGTAAAATCCACACGCGCTCTTTGTCTTCAAGTGCGGCTGGCCAAGGCTGCGTAAATCCTGCCCGCGTGTAAAATCCACACGCGCTCTCTGTCTTCAAGTGCGGCTGGCCATGGCTGCGTAAATCCTGCCCGCGTGTAAAATCCACACGCGCACGTTGTCTTCAAACGTTATTTTCTTCGCGGCTGTTTATAACCGCGTGTACTTTGTTTTTCCTTAAAAAGAACGCTATTTCTAACTCCTGCATCTGTGGAATTAACAGAAGGATTGATCCCTATAGTGGGAAGGAAGCTTTTCAAGGATTATTGGAAGGTGACATTGAACTGAACTTTTGGACGCAATCCTGTGGTGAATTCAACCCGTATCTAGCGTGAGCCTCGTTCCGTTCGGGATAAGTCTCCCTTACTAATTTTCCCTTCCTTGTCGTTTGTTCTTCATTCAAATCCATCAAGAGACTTCTGGATTATTCTACCCTAAACTAAAGGTCAGTGTGAACATTCCTGTCATTATCTAATACATCATACTCAGGTTGGAGCAGTTATTCATGATACTTTAATTTGTCCTAGGCTGGCTTTCTATCCTTACCCACGCCCTTTCCAGTGATCCATCGCTCTGCCTGTTTTATCAGCCAGAGGGTTGTATCATTTGGAAGGTCTTCAATTGACTTCACAACTATCAAATCGTGTGAACAGGGATCCGGAAGACCCTACCTCCTGTATCCTTTTGAGTATTGTATCCTTTTCAGTTAATACTTTGGTACATTCTGACAGAATCAGAAGCCATGGAGGGTACGGATCCTTTAGCTGTTTTGACACAGTTGATCAGCGATTTGAGAAATGAAATGGTTACAGCACAGGACATGTTACGGCACCGTATGGACGTTATGCAAGACGCCCTACATGGTAGTCCTCAGGGAGCACAGGTGCCGATGGCTACTGCATCTGGATCTGGGACTACGGCACCCCCACAGGAAACTATTAATGTGGTTATGCCCACTCAGTTTCCCTTGGCCCCTCCGGAACGGTTCACGGGTGATCCCAAAACCTATAGAACCTTTGTAAATCAGTGCCGACTCCATTTTCTTTGCCGTCCTACATCTTTTCCTGATCTAACCACAAAAGCAGCCTTCGTGCTTTCCCATTTAGGGGGCACAGCCGCTGCTTGGGCTAACCCTTTGTTGGAAACAAATAGCCCTTTGTTGTACGATTGTGACGATCTCTTGACTGCTATGAGTAAAGTCTTTGACATGCGTTACTCTACTCAAGCCACAGATTTAGAGTTGCTTAACCTACAACAAGGCAGCCAACCCCTTATGTCTTACGTTGCCCGGTTCAATCAACTGACGGCGGAAACCCAATGGCCTGACAGCAAGAAAACGGCTGTTTTCTACAAGGGTCTTTCTGAAGAACTGAAATATGCCTTATCTACAGTTCCTGTGGTTCCTACGGGTTTTCCAGAGTTGCTCGATTTGGTTCTACAAATCGACGCCCGAAGGAATGCTCGAAAGGGAGAGAAAAAGCCCTTCATGCCAGTCTCGGGGCGGTCAGAGACACCAGCAGTCATCTCTAACGACCCTGAACCCATGCAGATTGGCACCGTGAGAGGCCGATTGTCCAATGCAGAACGGGAGAACCGAAGAAAAAACCACTTATGTATGTACTGTGGTTCTTCCGAGCATTTATTGGCAACATGTCCTAAAAAACCCATCAAGCGTGCGGGAAACGCCAAAACTCGACAATAGCAGGAGTCCCTATGTCGAGTGTTTCATCGGACTCCAGTACCATTCCTAAACATGCACCTGTAATAGTTCAGGTGACGTTACGTTGTGATGAGCGAGAAGTGGTTTCCAAGGCCATGGTTGATTCTGGAGCCACCAGCAATTACATAGACATCACTTATGCCAAGAATTGTTCCTTACCCCTTGTAAACAAAAAAAGACCTGAAACGGTGAACACCGTGGACGGATCTGTTTTGACTTCTGGTATGGTAACCCAGGAGACGGTACCTGTTCAGATGACGTTATCGAATAATCATTCAGAAGAAATCATCTTCGATGTTATTGCTGCTCCACAGTACGAGATCATACTTGGTCTTGCATGGTTAACCCTTCACAATCCTGCTGTTGACTGGGTTTCGGGATCGCTCCAATATCCTTCGATTCATTGCAATGAACATTGCTTTACCAGTCAGGAGGTGTCAAATAAACAACACATATTGGCCTCTATGGTGGAGGATTCAACTATCAGCGTTGTACATCAATACGACAATATCATACCATGCGAATACGCTGATTATGCTGATGTCTTTGATAAAGGCCAGGCAGAACAATTACCTCCTCATCGACAGTACGACTGTCCTATCGAATTGATTCCTGGTGCCAAAATTCCTACAGGCCGTGTTTATTCACTAACACCTAAAGAAGATGTTGTGTTAAAAGAATACATCGATAAAGCGCTAGCAATGGGCTTTATACGGCCCTCACAATCACCTGCTGCGTCTCCTCTATTCTTTGTTCCTAAGAAAGAGGGAGATCTCAGACCTTGCATTGATTACAGGGCACTTAATGATATCACCATCAAAAACCAATACCCCTTACCACTAATAAACGTTCTATTGGATCAATTAGGCACTTCCAGTTATTTCACCAAATTGGACTTGCGAGGTGCATACAATTTGGTTCGCATTCGTGAAGGCGACGAATGGAAGACCGCTTTTAAGACACGGTATGGTCTTTACGAATATTTGGTGATGCCTTTTGGTCTGTGCAATGCTCCCGCCACATTTCAATTCTTCATGAATGATATATTCAGAGACATAATGGACCAATTTGTGGTTATCTATCTGGATGACATTTTGATCTACTCATCATCTTTATCGGAACACGTCAGACATGTTTCTACAGTCCTACAAAGACTCAGGGAGAACCATCTTTATGTGAAAGCCGAAAAATGTGTCTTTCATTCACAGGAAGTGGAATTCCTTGGTTACGACATTACCAATCTAGGTGCTCGAATGAGTCGTTCCAAGGTAAAGGCCGTCTTGAATTGGCCGATTCCGCATAATGTCAAGTCACTACAGTCTTTCTTAGGCTTTGCGAATTTCTATCGCAGATTTATCCATTCCTTTTCCAAAACAGTAGCTCCTTTGACGGCTTTAACTAGTTCTAAAGTTCCTTTCTGTTGGAACCAACATGCCCAAGCAGCATTCGAAAAGCTGAAGGAAGCATTTACCACTGCACCCGTGCTTCAACATCCGGATCCTGATCGCCAGTTTGTCGTTGAAGCGGATGCATCCAGTGTCGCTATTGGTGCAGTACTCTCACAAGTTTGCACAGAAACCAAGGAGGAACACCTAGTGGCTTTCTTCTCTCGCAAACTCACCTCATATGAACGGAACTACACCGTCACTGAGCGGGAACTACTGGCTATCAAAGATGCTTTCCGAGAATGGCGTCATCATCTTCTTGGGGCCAAACAACAGGTGTTGGTGTACTCTGACCATAGAAATCTCCAAGCATTCAAATCCATGAAATGCCTTACGGCCCGTCAGGTCAGATGGCATGTCTTTTTTGCCCAATACGATTTCCAGGTCACCTATCGTCCTGCCCGAGAACATGTTAAGTCGGACGCTTTGTCCCGTATGAGTGAAGAGGCGCAGGAAGAAAAACAAGTACAGATTCAACTGTTGGCAGATCATGTAATATGTAGTTGTTCGGTTCAACCATCCCTAAAAACCGAAGTACAAGAGTGGGTAAAAATTCATCCACAAGTAGTCCAGGATATGAATCTGGACGTACATAACGGTTTACCATTCACACAAGGAGTACTTTATCTACCAACTCCTTCAATGCGGGATAAAGCCCTCAAATGGAATCATGATTCCTTGATTGCAGCCCATCCTGGACGGAAGAAAACACTGGAGCTGCTCAAAAGGTGGTGCTGGTGGCCATCCATGGCAAAAGATGTTATAGACTATGTATCTTCTTGTTCTGTATGTATCCAATGTAAAAATACTCCTGGTAAACCAGTGGGCTTACTCCAGTCCCTACCTGTCCCTAACAAACCATGGGACATGATATCTATGGACTTTGTGGTAGAACTCCCCCCAAATCAGGGATATGATACCATATGGGTCGTAGTGGATTATTTCACTAAATTGGCTCTTTTTATTCCCTGTATTGGTTTACCAACTGCTGCTGTTCTGGCTGAACTATTCATCCAACATATATTTCGTTTCTTTGGTCTACCATCAGTAATCATTACAGACAGGGGCTCACAGTTTGCGTCACGCTTTTGGAGAGCTTTAACATCTGCATTACTGATTGATGATAGAATGTCCAGTGCTTATCATCCTCAAACTGACGGACAGACTGAAAGGGTCAATTGTACTATGGAACAATATCTGCGGTGTCTGTGTTTGCAATACCAATCGGATTGGCTCACGGTACTGCCGGCGGCTGAATTCGCCTATAACAACTCTTATCATAGTGCCATAGGCACTTCACCGTTCTATGCTCTCTATGGACAACACCCCCGATCAATACCTCTGGATTCCGGTCTATCCTTGGACACGCCTGCCGCAGGCCGTACTTTTCGTGATCTGAAGAGATTACAGAGAAAGGTGAAGCAGCAATTGGAGCAGGCTAAACGACGTGACAAGTTCTATGCCGATGCTCATAGAGTACCCGCACCTGTCTATAAGGCTGGTATGAAAGTCTGGCTGTCCACTAAGAACTTAAGAATTCCAGGCAAAAAGAAATTGTTGCCTAAATACATCGGTCCGTATGTAGTGCTCCAAGTTCTTAATCCTGCTGCTGTACGTCTGGCTTTGCCACAACGATGGCGAGTGCATCCTGTATTCCACGTGTCACTCATTAAGCCATTTTCTGAAGCTACTAGACTGCCTGTACGGCCTGTTGCTATTTCTGTGCGGGGTTCAGATGAATACGAGGTACAAGACATACTGGATATGAAACTACGTTCTGGTAGGCCATATTATCTGGTGGATTGGAAGGGCTATGGTCCCGAAGATAGGTCCTGGGAACCTCTTTCTAATATTCATGCTCCTGCTTTATTGAAGCGCTTTCACACAAGAAGGGGAGAGGTTGTCCCTTTGGGGGATGGCACTGTCATGCATGCTGGACGCTACGCTCGTAGAACAGCTAGACCGTTCTATTCCAAATGGAGGTTATTCGATACGTTACCGGGAAAACGACGTTTGCACTTTTCACGTCGCTAACTTCACGTGACTTTTGCTTCGTCACGTGAACTACGGTATTACGTATTTAAGCAGCGTAGAAACTTCACTCGCTGCTTCTGATCGAATCTATTGGCGTTGTGTAGCTGAACCTCTGATCTGCATCCTGGCATATTTCTACAGCTACTTTTGGGCCTTCAATAGCGTGTGTTCCGCCACACGCTGATTCCTGGAGCTATTCCTTCGCGTGATAATTCACACGCGTTCTCTGTCTTCAAGCGTGGCTGGTCCGGACTGCGGGAATCCTGCCCGCGTGTACATCCACACGTACACTCTGTCTTCATACGCGGCTGGCCCGGACTGCGTAAATCCTGCCCGCGTGTAAAATCCACACGCGCTCTCTGTCTTCAAGTGCGGCTGGCCAAGGCTGCGTAAATCCTGCCCGCGTGTAAAATCCACACGCGCTCTCTGTCTTCAAGTGCGGCTGGCCAAGGCTGCGTAAATCCTGCCCGCGTGTAAAATCCACACGCGCTCTCTGTCTTCAAGTGCGGCTGGCCAAGGCTGCGTAAATCCTGCCCGCGTGTAAAATCCACACGCGCTCTCTGTCTTCAAGTGCGGCTGGCCAAGACTGCGTAAATCCTGCCCGCGTGTAAAATCCACACGCGCTCTCTGTCTTCAAGTGCGGCTGGCCATGGCTGCATAAATCCTGCCCGCGTGTAAAATCCACACGCGCACGTTGTCTTCACACGCGGCTGGCCCAGACTGCGCGAATCCTGCCCGCGTGTAAAATCCACACGCGCACGTTGTCTTCAAACGTTATTTTCTTCGCGGCTGTTTATAACCGTGTGTACTTTGTTTTTCCTTAAAAAGAACACTATTTCTAACTCCTGCATCTGTGGAATTAACAGAAGGATTGATCCCTATAGTGGGAAGGAAGCTTTTCAAGGATTATTGGAAGGTGACATTGAACTGAACTTTTGGACGCAATCCTGTGGTGAATTCAACCCGTATCTAGCGTGAGCCTCGTTCCGTTCGGGATAAGTCTCCCTTACTAATTTTCCCTTCCTTGTCGTTTGTTTTTCATTCAAATCCATCAAGAGACTTCTGGATTATTCTACCCTAAACTAAAGGTCAGTGTGAACATTCCTGTCATTATCTAATACATCATACTCAGGTTGGAGCAGTTATTCATGATACTTTAATTTGTCCTAGGCTGGCTTTCTATCCTTACCCACGCCCTTTCCAGTGATCCATCGCTCTGCCTGTTTTATCAGCCAGAGGGTTGTATCATTTGGAAGGTCTTCAATTGACTTCACAACTATCAAATCGTGTGAACAGGGATCCGGAAGACCCTACCTCCTGTATCCTTTTGAGTATTGTATCCTTTTCAGTTAATACTTTGGTACATTCTGACAGAACACTGGTAGGAATGCTCTCAATATTTGATTGGTAATGAGTCACTCAATGTCATGGCATAGCATCTTCTGTAACTATTCCAGCTATAGAAGCAAAACAAGAAATCGTTTTTTGTTTTATTGTTTAATTAATGTACACTAGCTGCACATCACCTTTTCTGCAGTCCACCCTCCACGAAATAAAACGTACCTTCAATACATGAAATCATTTTTTGCAGATATGTTTGGTTCTGTAGAGAAACCGGCAACCCAGTCCAATAGTGTTCAAGTAAAGGGAAAGGCCAGGCAGTGTTTTTTTTTATAGTCTCTATGTAAAAACTGTGCTGAATAATTGTTACTAGTGGGAGAATATAACACTCATCTCCTCACCTACTACAAATCAAGATGCATTTCATATGTAGATGCAGGTCAAAGTCTCAAAGTGTCACAAAGTAGTTTTTGGAGTACACGTTAGTGGTTGTCTTTTCCTTCTGCCATAGTTTTTTTTATAACCCATTATCTAAAAAAACACAAGGTAAGGTATACTTACTTTTTGATGGCATGGTGTGTGGAAACGACAAATGAGAAGAGCATCATTCTGTAAGCCAAACACTTCTCACATAAAAGTTTGGGGAGAATTCCATGATGGGTGATGGCTCTGGATTTCAACATCGTCATGATGTGTGAATTATGCGTGGCCGTATAATATATACACAGCAGCAAATAAGCTCTTATGCTGCTATCCTCATCTTATTGAAAGAAGAGCTGCAACGTTACATTTTAAAATGGTGACCTCACCTAATTCAATCATAGACCCTTTTTGAGATAACCCCGTTTCTATTTGACAGTGAATTTGTCATTGTATTTACTATAAGAAGAAGGATGGCGATTTCAATCAGAAATAACATGCAATATCACATTTACAGATGGCAGAGACCTTCCCAGAAATAGTGATTGTACAATAACAAAAGGATTAGAACAATTGGTGAGATGGTTTCTGATGGTGTTAACAAAATGGGACATATACCGCGAACAAAACAAACTAACAAAAAAAATAATATAAGAAGCAGGTGACTCACAAAGGTAACATTAATCTGGGAGATTAAGTGCTTCAAACTGAAGAGGATTACTATACAAATATACAAAATTACATTATTACATGGCACTGTAGGGAGTGGCCAGGTCAGGTAATGACGTTGGGGAGAGGGCAGGCGGAGTGAAGTTTCAGCCAAGCATTGAAGAGATCCTCAGTTGGGCTTGCTTTGTTAGCGATGTGCACTGGCACTGGGTTCCAATGGAGTAGTGCGAGTAAGGAGAAAGAGTGGAAGCAAAGGGAGGCGCAGAAGAATCAGACAAGGAGGTTGAGTGCAGATGAGGAGCGGAGGGAACAGCTAGCAGGCAGAGATACAGTTGAGCAGGAACTAAGGAATAAGACCATTACTAGCATTGTAGACTAAAAGAGGGTGAGTTTAGGAAGGTTCATCACCATACATGCCTTCCAAAAATGACATATATAAAGAAGGTATAGGTGTAGTGATTAGTTTATTGAATACCATAAACCAGACTTGTTGTATGCACTTTTCACAGCTACGTATGTAGTTTTCATTGAGGCTGATTGCCTAATTTCCCCCATTAGCCATTAGTCAAATGATCCCAATGGTGCTCCACATCAATTTAGCTTACCTACAAAAGAATCCATCTTTATTGCACTAATGCATGTTTCCAACTTTCTCTCCGATGCTCACTACTCCAAACTCGGATTCGGACCTTTCTGCCACTTCCAAGGCTATCAACCACTCCTCCTCACTCTCTGCTCTTGCCTGGATTCTTTCCTACATGGAAGGTTGCTCCTTTAAAATCTCCTAGAACTCATAAACCTGTTACCCCACCCGAATCCTATTTGCATCCCTCAAGAATCAATCAAGGATCCTCAGGGTTCTGAATGAACCAGTTGGAGAGCAAATGCTCAAGGACATTTGAATAATGGGAAAGCAGGGAAAGTGGGTGATGATTCATCAGGGTCTTTGGGTCAGCAGAGGGTATCCCCAAAGGTGTGGGACAGTTTCAATTTTGAAGATGGCAGGGAAGAGTCCAGCAAAAAGAGAGGTTACAGATCTCTTAGAGATGAGGGCAGGTGACAGGGACTATGTGTTTGAACATTTAAGGCACAAACTGGTCAATAGGAGCCCAAGAAGAGTTGGCACTGTAAAGGATATGCGCTAATTAGATAGAAGAGGTAGGGTACAAGTAGTGGAGAGAAGAAGATTAATGGGGAGAGGCGGAGTACAGGAGAAGGTAGAGCAATAGTAGTGAATAATGAGGAATAGTAGGGAGCAATGTCATTAGCAGAGAGGGAGGAGGCAATGCATAATGGCACGGGAGGTGTGAGCAAAGCTTGGAGGATAGAAGGAAGTTTGCAGGGTGGTTCAGAAGGGAGAAGATTTAGTTTGTGAATTAGGAGGATTTGGCAGAGCCCAGGGCAGAGGTGAAGGCAGGATGGGAATTTTTTCAGGCTAAGAGTAGGCCTGAGGCCCGTGATTTGCACCAGCATTGTATCTCATAATGCATGTTTATTTTGAGGGTCTGGATCTCAGAGGTGATCCGGGGCTATGAACAGGCTGGGACAGTGTGAATGAGCCTGCAGGATAGTGTTGGCCAAAGAGAGTGATGAGTGCATAAGGAAAGAAATATGGTCAATGGAAGAGACAGCAATAAGTGTAAGAGAGAGGAGAGAGGTCCTCACATCATCAGGCTAAGGGTCAAGAGATGTCTACTTGAATTTCCTATTGCTTATTGAAGAGGGGATAGGAAGAGTTAAGGGTGGAGGGACCCAGATGCTAAATTGAACAATAGAGTTATCAGAGGGACAGAGGTCAATAGAGATGTCAGAAGAGGAGAGCAAAATAGAGAGAAAGGCAAGGTCAAGAGCATTCCCACCATAGTGTGTAGGCAGTTGTGGAGGAAGTAAAGGAAGTGGTCAGATAGAAGTGAGTTAATTTCAAGGCAGGTGGCTATGGGGGGCTTGCAAAGGTTAAAGTCCCCCAACATGACAATGTGGACAGTGGTGGGAAGTGACTGTAGGAGAAGGTTCAGATCGGGAAAGAATGAGTTGAGAGGACCAGGGTGTCTATAGAAAGCCAGAACCGTGATAGGAGTAGGAAGAAGTAGTTGAATAGTGGCACATTCGAAAGGGGATCCACTTCTGTTAGAGGAGGGTAGAGGGGCAATGATTATAGCCTTATTGATAAAGATCCACACTCCACCACCCTTCTCAACAATCAGGAAGTTTGGGAGAAGGTAGCAGAGTCGGTGGTGGGAAGTCACTAGTCTATCAGTCTGTCAGAGTCATGAGGGTTTTGTGAAAGCAAGAAGGGAAAGTAGTTAAAGATGCATGTTTATTCTTCATGGCTAAGTAGATTTTAAATATTGTCATCTTTGATGGTATTTTTAACAACCTATAATATAATCCATTTGAGGTCAGTGTTGCTGTGGCTTTTGTTGATGTAATGTTTGACCATTGCAGCTGCGAGGTTTTTGAATGGATCTTTGAGTTACGTTCACTTATTCTCCTGTTCATAGTGAGTGTTTTTTTACCGATGTACAAAGAATTACATGGACATTTCATGAAATATACCACTTTTCTTGTTCTACAGTTTGGAAAATCCCCCATGTTCCATTAATGCTCACCAGATGCAGTTGTCTGTGTCTTTTCAGTGAATGTATGTGCTACACATGTTTAATAGAGATGATGGTTCCTGACAGTCCCCGGGCTTCCGTAATTTATGCATGACTAGTAATAGATTTCTTGGTCAAATGTACCACATTTCCCAAAGACATTTGCATTTTTTGAACACAAAGAGTGGCTTCTGTTTCAAAGGGCCTAAGTTCTATATAAGATTAAAATTCATCCATACAGTTTGCCTAATTTGCATCATCCAGAAGATGACATGCTAGTAAGTCTTTCCTGGCTTGGTACCAAGCCCTCCATTATTATGCAGGGATATTTCTCCTCTGTGAAAGGGACAGTGAGATAAAGACTTGGTTGAGACTCTCCACGGGGCCATCCACCCAAGAACAGGTCAATGGGCTGTGTTCGTACCGGTAAAGAGACTCCCAGAACCCCCATTGTATTGCATATTAAGTAACTTTGGGTCTCACCCTAAGTTACCTGGGGAATCCAGACGTGGACCCCTTGCTCACTGTTCTCAGAGAGGCACAACTCCACCTCACTGATGATGCCCAACAAGGCTGAAACAAATCTATGGGGTTGCTGTTGGTACTCTTGTTCAGAGGAGAATTGCCTAGCATTTCGGTGCTGGACTGCCCCTGGGCAGGACAAAGACTGATATGCAGGGATATTTCTCCTCTGTGAAAGGATCAGTGAGCTAAAGACTTCGTTGAGACTCTCCTGGGGGCCATCCACCCAAGAACAGGTCAATGGGCTGTGTTTGTGCCAGTTGATATATTCCCAGAACCCCCCTTTTTTGCATATTAAGTAACTTTGGGTCTCACCCTAAGTTACCAGGGGAATCCAGACGTGGACGGCTTGCTCACTGTTCTCAGAGAGGCACAGCTCCACCTCACTGATGATGCCCAATAAGGCTGAAACACGTATATGGGGTTGCTGTTGGTACTCTTGTTCGGAGGAGAATTGCCTAGCATTTCGGTGCTGGACTGCCCCTGGGCAGGACAAAGACTGATATGCAAGGATATTTCTCCTCTGTGAAAGGGACAGTGAGCTAAAGACTTGGGTGAGACTCTCCCGTGGGCCATCCACTCAAGAACAGGTCAATGGTCTGTGTACGTGCCGGGAGAGAGACTCCCAGAACCCCCTTTGTTTTGCTCTTCATTATTGTAGTTGTTCATTTACATGTTTTTTTTTCCTCTTCAAATAGTTGCCTTCTTTTTACACGTTGGCCAAAGGAAAGATTATCACTTATGGCTTGCGGATTTATTGTTTTTTTGGCACTCACCTTTTTGGTTGACAGTAAAATAGTCTCTTTTTTTACCAACTTTTTTACCACTTTTTTTATTGCAAAAAGTTAGATGATGTGTTGTGGTAAGGTATCTGGTAAGGGGGTAGAAGTGATTAAGGGCAAGTGCGTGGGGTCTCCTCTCACATTTTACAGTAAAAAATGTGGTAAAAAAAGCAAACTTTTTACTTTCCAGCAAAAAGACTTGTTTTTCAAACATAGAACAATATTTGTTGGCTAGCTATGGTGCCCACTGCGGTCACAGATGTTTTGTGGTACCTCAAAGGTAAGGGGGAACAGGCCATTCATATTTGAAAGGCCTTGGAAAAATTCAGGTCAGCAAGGGCTGAGGATAGGGGAGAAGTACAAGGACAAGAAAAATCAAGTGTGAAATCCCAGAAAAAAAAAAAGAGAACTAGGTGCTAGACCAGAAAGAACCAAGTAAAGAAGTGCAAAACTAAGCAAAATCTCAGAGGTGTGTACATTCTGAACCCAGCAACTGCAGAAGTTAAGAGGGAGTTAGTGGAAGGATGAAATGAGGAGAGCAGTAGAGGAGGAGGTCAGTGCATGGTATCCATAGTCTCATGGTAGCTAGTTAGAGATTTCAGCCAGGGAAAGAAAGGGAACTGGGCAGAAGGTCACGTCAATCATTTTTGAAAGAGATGTGTCTTAAGTCTGTTCTTTAAAAGTAGATCGATTTCTCCATCCTTAGGTTCCCAGGACAATCATTCCAGAGTGCTCTTTCTGAGCTTCCGCCTCTTATAAGGTGAAGCCACAATGTTTTTTTGCTTGCCTGAAGTGGGTCTGAACAGCCTAAATCAGTGGTACATCGTGACTTTCTGATTTAGGTAGGCAAGGCTGCAGACCCAGAAGGCCTTGTGAATGACAGACAGAACTTGGAAGTTGATGCAGGCCGCAACTGTAATCCAATAGAGAGATTTTAAGGTTATTGTGATCTTGGGTTTAAGGTGAGGCATATGCCTGGCTGCCTTGTTTTGGATGAGCTGGAGCTGATGGATTAGTCTTTTGCCTAGCCCGTGGAACATACTGTCACAGTAATCAAGTCTTGAGATTGCCATGGCTCTTGTAACCAGAACACTTTGTGATGTGGTCGGGAAATGGAGAATCTGCTTGAGTACAGGAAGCTGGGAATGGGATCACCTAATGATTTTCTGAAACTATTAGGAGAAGGACACAATACTTTAATATATCACTTCTAAGTTGTTTTGTAAAGTGAGGAACGAGGGGCATAGGGGCAGGAGAAAGGGAGTTCTAGGGGGATAGAGGAGTCAAATTAGCTGATTCTTCTTTTATATGTGTTCAGATAGAGTTATCAATCATCAAATCGTGGATCTGCTGGAGGCAGCAGGATATATGATGCTGGGATCTCTATCTGCAATCTGTGTATGTTTGAGTTATGAGGTCATCCAGCAGTTTGAGGTCAGAATTAAATAGCCATGGCGATGGTATTGAGATTGTGGAATTCTACAAGCGAGGAGTGTTGCTGGAGCACGTTGTCTGTAAAAGAAAAGGGGGAATACGTCCAAACAGAAATGAAAGACTGTCCAGATAATGATGCAATTGAATACTAGTCTGTTCATTCTTCAATGAAGAGTGCCAGGTCACCAGGAGGTATGGAGATAGCATTCAATGTAATTGCTGATTATTGGCCAAAATCTTTCAACTAGCTGGGAGGAGTTTGTCAAGAAATATAATATACTTGTCTGCAACCAGGCATAGTTTAGGGCAAGGAAGTCAATGCTGTGTTCTTCTATCAGATTGTGACCATTGGCTGCATTTTTGTTGGTGAGGCCGGGGTGTGGGCAAGGAGTAGAGAGCTAAAACAGCAGATCCCTGTTGATCAGTCTGAGCTGTGCTATTCGAGCTTTCAAAAGGGAGAGTAGTTTCGACATTAGATACATCACTCAGAACTAGCTATTGGGGTAGGATTGCAGAAGGCAGGAAGGTTCCCAAAATGCACTGGGGAAGGCCATAGGGGGTAGGATGGATGGATGGGTAGGCCAGAGGGCAGAATGGAGTGAAACATAAACAGATATGCATGATTATACCACAGAGATACCGTTTGTAAAGATATTCATGACTAATATTGAAAAGGATGAGGTCCAAGGAAGAATATGCCACCCTTTACCACCATTTGTTTCCCCAGATCACCTTAGGTTTAAGCTTGATTAGAATGATGGATTTCCATGCATCAGCATCCGGGAAAACAATAAGACTATCTGTGACCGTTTACCCAGTCTTGGCATTAATATAAAAATCAGCAATGGGCTGCACATGGTTGCAAATCAGGAGATGTTTTCATATGTTTTCTGGCAGATTTTAGCAGCTTGGTGGGAAGACCACAGCAAGATGCTTAAAGTGAAAGAGTAAAGAGTAACCATGATAGAGGTGATGAGAGTGCAGTGGTATTAAGTAAGCAGAGGTATGGTGCACGGCGACAGGGGAGGAGAAAGAAAGATCCAGCAAAGAGGACAAGAAGTTAAGAATGGGTAAGACAGGGAGGAGTGAAATTGGAACTAAACAGAGAGACAGGAAGGGGAAAGTTGTAGGGAGAACATTCTGCGAGTGTTTAGGAGAGGTAAAGGAAAGGATGGGGCATTGGGGGAATGGGGAAAATGAAGTATAGATGATGAGGAAAAAAGATAGGACTAGTAAGGAGTGGGTAGAAAGGAGCACATGCTAGCTGTGGATGAGAAGTGCTTTAAGTGGGAGGCCAGAGGGGAAAGGGAGGAGTGTAGAGAGGAGGGTAATATAGATGATAGTTAATAGCATTTGAGGGGTAGAGAGGAGGTAAAAGGCATGATGGCTGCCCATGACAGCTGGTAGGGTCAGTGACAGGTCAGCCTATACAGAAAGGAGGATAAGTCCACGTGCATACCTTCAGTGCAAGGAGAAGTACCAACAATGGTAAAAGTGGAGAAAAAGGAACAGCTAGGGAGACAAAGATCTGATAAAGAAGGGGAGTGGGCAACCATAGTAGCAATTAGCCTCGAAAAGAGTGTGAGCGGATAACTAATCCAGGAGATTTAACCAAGCCAATGTGAGAGAGAGGAGGGAACAGGACACAGAATGAAAAGTAGGTAGCGAGGAGGTAGTGAGGGTGAAAAGTGTTAATTAGCACAATGTTGTATAGAGAAAAAAGCAGAGAGAGGTGAGGCACAGAGGCATACAAGTTATAAAAAGGGTTGCTACAAAAGATGAGAGCATGCATGGGACAGAGCAAGTAGTGTTATCATGTGGGTGACAAGAGAACAGGCTACAGTAAGGGTGAGACGAAATTGGGAAAGTTCAGTTGTCATGAGGATTGACAATAGAGGGGGAATTCAGATAATGTTTTAAGGTGAAAGTAAGGTAAACTTGATGGGCGTGCAGGATGACAGGTAGTGGCAGGGTAACTCTAGGAAAGGAGGTATTCATGGGTTGGAGCAGAACAGGCAAAAGTGGAGACATATAATGTACCCAGGGAGAATGAATTGGCAGGCAGGAGGGGAGCGAAGGTAAGGATAACCCAAATGATGATTAGGAGGTGAGGCAAGATGCAAAGGAATAGGGAGGGGATGAGGAACAGGAAGGAATGTCATTGGAACGCTTCGGTAAAGAATGACGGAAAACAAGCTGAATGCGCAATTACTGCACATTTGGCTTGGAAAAAAAACAAAGCCAAAAAATCCCACTCCCTTTGTGTGGCATTATGGGCTTTAAGGATTGCAGCGGTGTCCCCCGCTTCCATGAGATTGAAAGCAGGGAACAAAAAAGTAAAACGTTTGGGCAGCAGAGTTGGGCAGTCTGCGGCAGTTCACAGACCTGAGAGAAAACACCTCGTATCCAGTTGAGGTCTGTTTTCTTTGTTCATTGGTTCGAGGAGGAGCTTCCTACAAAAACCGCCGGCAGCTGCGGAGCGGCCGCGGAGTTTGGCCAGCAGAGTTGGGCAGTCTGCGGCAGTCCATACACCTGAGATAAAACACCTCGTATCCAGTTGAGGTCTGTTTTCTTTGTTCATTGGTTCGAGGAGGAGCTTCCTACAAAAACCGCCGGCAGCCGGGGAGTGGCCGCAGAGTTTGGGCAGCAGAGTTGGGCAGTCTGCGGCAGTCCGCGGCGGGAGATGGCTTCGGAGGGAAAACCGGATGAAGAAGAACCGCAAAGACGTTTGCGTAGCAATAGCCAGCGGACGGAAGATTCAGTACTCGACCATCGGAGCCCTCTGAAACCTGCGACATCAAAAAGTGGTAAGATCTTGCAGGAGGACAAACTAATAGCACAAGGAAAGCAAGGGCAGCGATTACCCATGCTTTCCGAAAAGCCTCAAAGAAGCCCGGTGCCACTAAACACTGACACTAATATCCCCGCATTCATCCCTTCCGAGGTGCCGATGAGAATTCCGTCAGTGGAAGGGGGGAGAGAAGGTCAATGGAGCTACCATCTGATTTTGCCCCAGGAGAGGAAAAGGGAAGGAAAAAGAGAGACGAGACCAAGAGGGGTGAAAAAATCCGCTCACACTCACAAGCTGGAGCTCATCGTCCTGGGAGAGGGATGAGATCTGAAATGACGGATGGAAGTTACGTGGACGGAGTCTCTTCACATACGGAGACGACCAATATATTGGTTGGGGAAAAAAAGAGAAAGGACAACAGTGTGCTTGCTTCCTGTGTAATTAGCGGCCTATCAGAGAAAATGGACGGGAAAGGTGTCGCTGTTTTAACAGACGAACCGGGCAATGTAAAGACTAAAATGGGGTGTATAACGGAGTGTCTTGTCCACCCCACATCCAATGCGCAGAATCTCCAAAGCCCCCCTGCAGGAGGCAGCATGTCTTAAGACCAAGACCAGGAGCTTGGAGAAATATCACACGAGATATCAGACTTGGACTCGGTGATCTTAACAGATAACGTTATAGACTTGGAGGAAAGGCTGGACCTCTCACAGGTAACAGAAAATCCACTAAGTTCTACGAACAACGAGGAGGGAAATGAGCCTAGAAAGAAGTCAAAAAATAAAGTCATCTTAAAGAAACATTAGAGAAAATCAAACCTGAAGGAACTGAAACCTAAAAAACCCAAGACAAATAACACTATAACAAATCCACCTATCTTGATGAGAAAAAAAGGGAAGGAGCAGAAGAAACTGGAAACCGAGATGAACGGAAAACGGATTTATAAAAAAATCAACCCGATAAATAGGACAACGACACGCGAACCCACTGTTTCACACTTTTTTCTGAAAAAGCAAAACACAAAGGCTCAAAATTTGGGAGAATTATCGGATGCAGAAATCCTACAAGGGGCAGATATAGAACCCAAGATCCATTTACCAGGTCTGCAGGTTTTTTCATGGTAAGGTATGGCTAACGCACAAACCAAACAAAACTTAGAGAAAGACCCTGCCAAGTGGGGAGGTCGTACGAGCCACGACGGAACAAGACCAACTGCTCAGTGTGGGAGGAATTCAACCGAAGCAGACCCCCCACAGAAGCAACGAGAGAACGCGGCAACTAATACACTGAATAGCCCGGGAGAGGGCACGACAAGGCAGCCACATTGGTCTGAACCGCGAAACACTTTAGAACCAACTAATATTAAGTTGACAACTCAGCCGAAGGAGAACCTGGCACAGGTAGAAACTAAAACATTAGTAGGCAAATGTGTTTCAACAGTTGAAAAACAGAGAGAGGAATTGGCACCACGATCAACTGAACTACATGATAGCATAGTGCCAGTCCTAATGAAAGAGAAAACCACTAATAAAGAGCAAACACCGTTAAGGAATCAGACAGAAGGGAATCTCAGAAGCCCAACGAATGGACTCGTATCAAGTGAAATGAGAAGTAACAAAATCACATCCCATACTTCAGGGGAAACCCTCCCGAAAGAAGTAACACCAACGAGAAAGCAAAATGAGGAAAAGATCACCAGTGTAATGATCGGAAAAACACCATCTCCAGAACCCGGAAAAAAGAGAATATCGGGCGAATATGAGATTAATGATAGTGTCAAAGGGGGTACAAAAGGAAATAAACCACCATAACCACCGTCTACCCCACTAACAAGAAGACATTCTTTATCAAGATTCCTGGAATACCCACAAAAAGAAACCCCTACCAAAAAATCGGATCTTATGGCAATAATGTCCACCTTCACTATAGCTTGGCACCGTTTACAAAGTTATACGAGTCACTTAATGACACGATCAAAGATCAGTCTTCATTACTTACAATGCTGCATATTAAAATGATGTTTTTAGAGGGCTATATTACAGCAGCACCAACGCAAAAAGAGCTGTATAAATCCACCATCGGTGAACAATTTAAAGAGAACCAGAAGGCGAGAACACATCGTAGCAATCAAAAAACAGAAACCACGCAAGTAGAAACAAGAAATCAAATGACACAAACAAGCTTGGAGGAGGAAGGACAAAATTAAGTACTACGCAGAGTGGAAATCCGGAGACAGAAGACAAATGATAATAACAAAAAAAGAAAAGAGGAAGAGGAATCCGCAGGAGAGAGAGTCATTGGGGAAAACCTATCAGAAACACCTCTACAATCCCTAATGCAAACTGGGGGTCAAAGTAAAAAATCAGATCGAAAAACGAACTCTAACCGAAAAGAAATGCAAAGTGTAACAACTAGGAAACCTGTTAACGGCTGCGTTGTCCTGAAAGAAAAAAAATCATCAGAAATAGAATCGGATTGTAAAGTGCAGGATACACGGCAACAGTCAACACAAAACTTGAAGGGTGAGATATAACCGGTGTTCTCCGAGATCCAGGGAGACAAATTCACCAAGAAAAGGAAAGTAATATTTGAATCTCCTGACAATAAAGATAAGAAACAGGAAGTTGATGATGAGGAAACAGAGGACGAAGTAGCCCTGTCTATCTTAGCACAACGGTTAGAACCAAACAACCGCCCTCAACTTAAAGAAACGGAAGAGGGAACGAGAAAAAAACTACTAATCCACCGATTAAGAGAATTGTGATCATAGATACAGAGGAATCCACGAACCTATTAAATCTATCACAACATCAGGAGGAGGAGGGAGATAACGAAACAAGTCATATAAAGGAACATCTAGAGAATACGCAAACTCTAAGGAACAGCTCTAGAGACATTAACCTGGACAGTTATTTGTCACCATTTATCTCGCTAGAAGATAAGAGGAAAAAAATTGATAATGAAGAAAGAAAAAAACGAGACAAGCCGACATGGGGGGAAAAACATACCGAAAGAGAACCAACAAATATTTATTCTAAAAAGAGACCTCAACACCTACAGGACGAGAACGAAAAAACAAAATCTCCTAGCGTTAATACATCTAGAAGAGCTTTCAGGGACAACCGAGCTACAAACCAGGAAGTCAGCGAGAACACCAATCGAGATCGAGAAATCGCAACTCGAGCTATACATCTACCAAAAATGACAGATAAACCTATAAAGAAAAAATAAAAAGCTGTAGAAGCTTTCATCTGGAAAGCATAGGAAAACCAGACGGTACTATTTTGAACAGGAAGAACATAATGACCTTGCTACAATGTATACCACCCTTAAGATCAATAGCCTCTGTGGATATCAGGATTGTGGAATTCGCCAAGCGAGGCAAACAGGATAGCGTCTACCTACATATCCCTTCTCCGGTGGTAAGAAAAATGATGGTACAAGCCACCAAAAATTTCTTGATACTGGGATACGAGCTAACAATATATAAAGACTTAAATCAGAAACGGGAAAAAACAACACGAACAGAATCCCCACCAAGACGAAGGGATGAGCAAAGGAAACACGAATATTTAAACCTGGATAGAAAAGCAGCAGTTACATCGCCAAAAAGAAAAAGAAAAAGAACTCGAGGTACTCATGAGAACGAAAAATCTACAGAATGAATAAGTAGTTGCAATAAAAGTAGAAATGAAAAAGATCAGGAGGGGAAAACACAGAGATACAGGAGGGACCCGACATCTCCACAAAACAAATCACTTAAACCATATAAAGACCCTACGGGGGCGGGCCGGTTTCCTAAAGGACCCCAATCAAAAATAAAGATCACATTCAATCCATAACAAAAAAGAAGAACTATCATCGGCAAATCTGAAAAAAAAATGGAAGAAATTGAAAGAAGGTCAAAAATGGAGATGGATTTCAAAAGTTCTCAATCAAAGTGTCTCCAGTTAGCAAACGAAGACTAGGAATTTGGAACCTCCACCAAATAAGGAAACAAGGGAGGAGATTGCATCATTGAAATTTGCTTCCTGGAACACTAGAGGTTTCGCACATCTCCTAAAACAAAGTGACGTACATCTAGGAGATTTTGATATTCTCTGTCTTCAAGAGACATGGCTAAGAGAGCTGCCTACAATGGATGGTTATGAAGTATACCTTTCTCCAGCGGTAAAAAGGACTTTCAGGTAGACCGTCATCCGGCCTCCTGACATGTTGCGTTCAAACAAAGATCTACAAGTGACAAAGAGTATTAGAATTGTCGCTATATTTCCACGTGTTACTTTTAACATGGGAAGGAAGAAACCAAAGATCGCCAGCTCAGAAGCCAGAGAACATCATACTAATTAATACTTATTGGAACCCTCTGGCATTAAGCGATGAACAGTTCTTAAAACACCTAACCAATATCTTTGAGAAAATTGACTTGGAATTTCAACTGAGTCACTTGATCATATGCAGAGATTTGAATTTGGAATATCCTAAACTACAATAGTGTAACCAGAATCGTTCAAAAACCCCAGCAAAGAAAAGGGGAATAAAATTGGACACTCTAATGAAAACAAGATCCCTAAAAAAACACCATTTTTTGATTGAGGAACGCGTGCCCGGATGCTAACTTGGGAAAACAACTCTGCAGCATATATCTTGGATCATATCTTTGTTAGACCGGAATTCTTAACATACGTCACTAATTTTAAGGTCAAGCGTACCAAGATTAGTGACCATAACTTACTTGAGTTCGAATGGAAAACCCAACAGGAACCAAGAGATCTAATGAGAACAGAGATCGAAGAATCCCGAGGCAGAATAAGATTAAAGGTAAAATCGGAAGATATAACTAATCTTACCAAAAAATACGTAGAAAGAAACAATAACGAAAAAGAAAAAAAAGTTGATTATGAACAATGTCTAAACATCTATAAACAAAGAGTGAATATGGTAACAAAGAAGGGAGGTGAACGTATGCATAATTACGACAAGCTGTTGATAATCGAACGGAAAAAGCTAAGAAAATTGCAGAGACTGGCAAAAAAAAAACTAAAGATATAAAAGATGTAGAGAAAGCCCAAAAAGCAAAAAAACATTATAAACACTGCCTAAGATCGCGCAGAGCAGCAATGCTCCAAGCAGATGCGGAGCTGATGCTAAGATTAATGAATGGGCGTAACTCTAGAGATTTATGGACATTAATTAAACAAACAATGAATACTCCGAGAAACGTAATCGATAACAATGTAGGGGAAGGCAAGTGGATCGAGCACTTCACTAATCACTATAAAAATTCCAATAAAGAAACAAAGATCGTAAACAACAAAGTGGAAGCAAAATGGGTACTCCCAAATGACATACCTTCAATTATAACGAGAATTAAACGACTGAATACCTCTAGAGCTCGGGGCCGGATGGCCTGACTAACGCCCATTTAAAGGAATCGCCACAAAACTGGGCACTATTTATCAGTAATGTATTTGATACCATCGTAGAAACTAAATCGATTCCGAAATCCTAGAAAAAGGCTATGATAGTTCCAGTTTATAAGAACGGCCCAAGACAAAATCCAAAAAACTATAGACCAATAGCGTTATTAGATGTTATCGGGAAAATATATGGTTCAAACTTGTTGGAGATGTTCGAGAAATGGGCTAATGAAAACGAACTGATGGACCCTTTTCAATCGGGCTTCGTGAGGAACGCAGGGACTCTGGTCAACATATTCTTGATTAACATCTTAAAAAGCAGAACGAAAGAAGGAAAACCGGGTGTACACATGGCCTTCATTGACCTGGTTCAAGCATTTAATAAGAAGGGAACTAAGTATCCTATCATTGCAAGGCATTGTATTAAGAAACAAACTGATGATGTACAGGAAAGTGATCATGCCGGAGAGATGGAACATTTTTGATATCATCCACAGAGAAATCTCAGGATCAAACTCCGAAACTTTAAAGCATTGGCAACAGAAAAATACCCTATTACTGTAAGAAATAGGTTCCTCAGAAGAAGAGCTAATCCACAACCCAACAAAAGCTGCAACAAGAATAGAAACTTGGGATTGGATAAAGACTCTTTATACAGCGGGGTCATACAAACTAGCGGCACACGCAACACCGATTTGCAGAAAGCTAAATGAAATAAGATCTTACCTGAAGCTCTTTCCAAGTAGAAAACATCGACAAACATTTTTGAGGGCATGCCTTAACATTCTGCCGACAAATGAGATAAGGGCCATCAGCTACTGATAACTGCCGTTTTTGTCAGGAAACAGGGTGCAAGGAAACCTTAAGGCACCTGCTCTTAAACTGCAAGGGTTTAACTGAACTGACAACTACACACATGCTACATCTGTTTGAAGATTCACTCTTGTATGATGAACAATATTGGTGGAAACGCCTAATAGAGGGTGAATGAGTAAAGGAAACAATTGCAGTGACACAATTTTTGCAAAACATCGACTTCAGAAAAACATGAATAATGAAAACCATGAGGAAGGAAACAGGAAGTAATAGCGGGGTGTGGGATCTTGGACTTGAGTGAAGTAATTTTGTAAAAGAAAATGTGAAAACATTTTTTAAATCAAAATAAAAAATAAAAAAAAATAAAGTAAAACAAAGAAAAAGAAAAAAGAGGAAAGGACCCTGTGATGCCAGCTCCAACCCACGTTAGTGGAGGAGAACTGATGCTGCATGGATAGAGGGGAGTCGGCGGCACACACAGAAGTGTGATGCTTTTAAGGTAAGTAGGGGGAAGGGGGAAGCGGGATGCAGGAGTAAGTGAGCTATGTGATCACTGTGCGGCACGGTTTCCGGATTCGCCATTTTCGGATTCGAATTTCACGCCACGCAGTTATGACGAAGATCCCAAAGGAAGGCAAGAGGCAAGCAGAATGTATTGAGTGAAATGGTGAAGCTGAGGAAAGTACATTCAGGCAGGCAACATGGATAGAAGTATAAGAAGTTGAAGATCTGGAAACATCAGAGGCATGTGCCTGTGGGGGACTCGCTTGCTATGGCTTGTTTTTAATGATAGTCTCCTTTCCACCAACACTGACAAGTGATTGATGGAAGGCGGTAAATAAATCAAAACCATTATCATTGCTCTGGGTAACCACACCTTGGTGGCAGGATCAAAACTGGTCTGCAACTGCTGGCCCCCTTTTGTAATCGACGAGGCAAAGAATGGTGTCATGGAAGCATGCCCAGAGCAATTATAGAGATCGGGATTAATTGAACGCCTTTTATGCATCACTCTTGTCATGCAAAAAGCATCCCACATGAAGAAGTTGAAAAGAAATATAACGGATTTATAGTTCATTGCATTACTTTTAGATGTTACTCTGCTTTGCCCTCCTGAATTATTTTCTCATATTTCAATCCTTATTTTTCACCTATTGTCAAAAAGGTAAACCCACTGAATAGATCATTTGAATATAATATGTAATGTACCTCAGTTTGTTGATGCACCTGCTGAAGGGATCTGTGCGAAAACTGTGGTTCACAAGTTATTTCCTGGATGTGCCAGAATATCATTTAATACTTCTGAGCCTGTTTGGGAAGGGATGAACAAGCAACACATTAACCTACTTGTTGACTTAAGGAGAGCTTTTCCCAGCCTCTGAGCAGGCAAACGCGGTAGCAGGAAGTGTCTCCCCATGTCCTGCATGATGGGAGAGAGGACAGAACAAGTAAAGCAATGTGTGTAAGATTGAAAGACTCAGGATACGGCATGCAGTCCACATGCCTAAAATGAGATTCATCTCCTCCACCACCCCACTTACAAGCTGGCAGAATTCTTACACAGTCAACGACAAGGAAAATTCCTCTCACCAACCAAAAATTGTAATAATGTATTGTATTGCTCTGTTGGGATGGTGACCAATGATCAAACTAAGGGGGAATTTAGCATATGATATTCATTATATAAATGATCAATATTAAACCACCACAGTAGCGATTGGCACAGTATAAAAGCTTTATAACAAAACATAGCATAGCAATATGGCTCAAACACCAACGTCTATTAAACAATGTATTAGTAGGACATGTTGTGCAGTTCATACTTCACAAATCTACTTCTAGGTGATTCTAATTTTGGCAGCCAAAACAAAATAAAATCCATTGGGGTGAATGATTTGCTCAGGATTGCATAGATTAATTGTAACAAAATGACTACTGCTCTGCCGGAGTAGAGGGAGGAGTAGTGAGTAAAGTGCCTTCTTAGCCCCACACTATTACTAAACCAGCAGTAATCCCAATCATAATGGTGAAACAGACTGGCAGGTGTACCTCCTTCTCCTCTTTTGGTAACATGGCCCAAGGGCATGCTATAGTCTTCAGGAGGGTTGTGAACTGGTACAGAAGCAACACAAACAACAATAGTACAGGATTATCAAAATTATTGAATGTCTATCCAAGGTTCTATAAAAATAGGATATTTTACTAATAGAAATTCACACAACTAATTCATATTTCCGGCACACCCCTGAATTGGAAAACACAATGAACGTGGGCTTTAAAATAAACAGACACTCTAAACGTGAAAGCAACAGTGTCCATGTACATTTCAGCAGCAAAATGCCTAGGTTGCTGAATATGTCTTTCAAAAGGTAGAGTAGGGGGTCTTAACAGTTAGTAGGGACTTTTAAGGCAGACCAGGGGAACAAGGCCTCTTCATATACATGTTGTGTCATGTCTTTGGGACTCAACAGAATTGAGTCAGGCTTTTTGTGTCGAACTGGATGTCTGGGTGCTTTGAGCAGTGTGACGGGGTTGAGTCAGGGGGTGGTGGCGTCCGGCTTCAACAATACAGGGCTGTTCAGCAGTGGCGATGGCTGGCAGGATCGAAGTGACTGGTAATGGTAGGACATGCCTGGTCAGCTGCGCTTGAAGACTCAGTGGCCACAGATGTGGAGAAGCAGAGACGTGCCTTTGCTGGTAAGTGGGATTGACTGGTTCAAAACAGCATTGTGGTATTCCAGAGGAGACAGGTTTGAGCTTGAAGAAACTTTTAACCAGGCAGGCAGTGTTGTGACTTGTGAATGCTAAAAGTCTCAGTTGATCTTAGATGTGGAGATGGCAGAGCTTCGGCATCAGTGTCAAACAAAACTCAGAGATGCAGATTTAGTAGAGAAGCGAGTTCAGATATGACTCTGGCGGTTCCCTTGCAGTAGCTTGAATGGCATTGGAGATGCCCAAATAGGTGTTCATGTGGTTCAGAGAGAGCTAGGGTTTGCATCCTTGGTTTTGTCATCACTGTTGGACCCATTCTTATGTCTCATGGACAAGGTGAGTCCGTTCATCTGCCCTTCCCAAGTAGGAAGGCTTGTAGAGAGAATTTGCACAGTTCTGAGACTTCCAGTGTGCAGGGTCCTGGGGACCACTGTTTCCAGTTGTAGTAGGCCTTATTCAGCTAGGTGGTAGTTCAAAGTAGGCCCTTGGGATGTTTAGGGATAACAGTTTTCCTCTTCCTTGGAGTGCCTGTCTTCCCCTACCTGGAAGACAATTTTTGAGTAGACTGTACTGCAGATCAAGTTTCATTGAATGCTTATTCAATAGTGTTCCAAAGATGAAACAAATAAGGCACAGTAGATTGATGCAGAACAAGACTTTTGCAGAATCCACACATCTGTAAGAAGTGTCCTTTCCCTCCAGATATCATACTCAGAATGCCTTGTCTTTAGGAAATAGGGAGGGAGCGGGTGGATTTGTGGAAGTTTTAGCAAAATCCTAGCTGGTTAAACCTCTTTGTGACCTTAACCTCTCCTGTGTCCTATTCTAACTCCACCCTTTCTTCTGTCTTTTACTCACTGGTTCCTGGGGGAGGCATCTTGGTCCCTTGAGGATGGTGTCAATCCTCCTAAGGGGGATTAACTGGAAGCTTCCTGCAGTGGACCCAACATAGTTTGCTGTGGGTGCACCTATGCCAGCCAACCCCCCCGTCAAGCTCTACCTTTAAGGCTGTTGCAAGTCTGTGCTGGCCCGTCTGCAAGCCCCTCACTTGCTATCCACACTGCAGGTACAACATTTCTGGTGGTTACAGCATCGGACAAGACACCAGATTTGGGAGGCACAACAAGGCTCCAACTCACTGCACCACAGCACCTACTCCCTTAAAATATGGCCATTGTAAACACTGAGCTTCCCGCTGCTCCTTCATGCTGTGTTCCAGTTCTCCATGCCAGCCCTCCTGATTGGGCTAAAGGCCAGCTAAAGGTGAGCTCCACCATTCGCCGGCAGGCAAACCCGCCCCCCTGCAAGGCCTGCCTTTAAGACCATTTCCTGTCTGTGCCTGTCCATGCCAGGACAGCCTCACGTCCCACCAGAGTCTGAGGTACGTGTTCGTCACTCCGCTCTCACCATTGGTCACACACTTCCTTCCCAGACTCCTGCCCTCTCATACCATTATTTCCCCTACTCGGTTCCTCCGCCCCTGACACCCCACTGGGAACCACATTCACTCGCTGCCTACAATACCCTAGCTCCCACGCATGCAACACTCGACCACCTCGCTACAAGCGCACTGACCCCCACTCCACCAGCTCCTGTCCTCTCCCTGTGACCATCAGAAACACACACCTATGCTTACACACCCTCACGCCTAAGGCAGTCAACTGTGACACTGCACCACCCCATTGTCCCCCTCCTACATTTCCGAAGCATACTATATCCTTCACAGCCCTCACCGATCACACTCTCAGCAACTCTCACATTACATCTACGCCCTACCTTAAAAAGTACCTTAATTAATGCCAGATCCATCTCAGCCCATACCCCAGACATACACAACCTAATCACTATAAACGGTCTAGATATCCTCTCCATATCTGAAACCTGGCTTCATGCAGCAGCTGGACCCCCCTTAACTATGGCTATCTCCCCAGGTTTCACCATCCTCCGCAGCGACAGAACCGACAGCAAAGGTGGAGGGGTAGCCTTAATCGATTGAGAGACTCTCCCCATCAAAGCATTCAGCAGTAACCCCCATCTAATTGCAACCTCCTGCCTTGCCAAACTCTCACTATACCCCACTGCTACCATCACCTTATACCCTATCTAGCGACCCGCAGGTCCCATTATGTCTTTCGAAAAGGACATTCTATAACTTATCCCCACCGAACTGAAACATGACACTAGACTTTTACTTCTGGGTGATCTCAACCTAGGCTTTAATGACACTGCAGATAAGAGCATAATATCCCTAGCTAATGCTTTGAGCGCTCTTGGCTTTTCTCAATGCATATTAGCACCTACTTACATCTTAGGGCATACGTTAGACTGACTCGCAGGCCTAAATTGTGACACTTCGATCCTATCCAACACACCATGCCTGTGGTCAGACCATCACATAATTTCCTTTTCCATCCCCACTACATAAACACCCTACCAGTGCCACTGTCACCCTGCCATCCTCCTCATCTCGCTGCTCCAGTAATATCATGAAAGACAGTCTTCTACCACTGTTCGCAAAACACTGACTGCCTCAGATCTCTCAACCAATCCTATCATGCTCGTAGACCATTGCAACAACATTGTGTACCAAACAGTAAAAACACTGGCCCCTCTGAAACAGCACAAGCCTTCCTCACACAAAAACCTGTGATTTACCCCTGACATACAGGCCATTCAATCTAGAAAAGAGCCACTGAGACAATATGGCAAAAAGTCCCTTCTGATGACAACAAATTATACTTTACTACCATTGCTAAACAGTACTAGCAGCCAATACACAAAGCCAAAGCCTCCATCTACAATGCCTGAATTACTCATTGTGACACATCATTAGATGTCGTCACTTCCCCCAAGGGTGAACCCCTTCCCATGAGGCCCGGGAGGTGAGCCCACTACCCGATAGTCCCCCTGGAGGTGGTATAATGTGCGAGGATCTCTTAGGGAGGGACTCCTCTCCTAGGGAGAAGGACAACCATCTGAGGCATAGCCCTTATAAGACCATCAGACCCCCACGCACACTAGCATATCCTTCTTCGGCTGACCTCTTTGTAGGCAGTAGACCTATGTACTGTGGTAAAGTAGACTACCTCAAGGTCCTGGAAAGTACTCAGATGAAAAAGACCATAAGGAACATAGGTAATCCAAGTACTGGGTCGAGGTGTGACACAGGAACAATGAAGACCAATACCAAGAGGAAACTGTCCGTGAAGCACGAAGGAGCCACAGAAAAGGCCAGGATGGGGCCAAGAGCTGTCCGCGCCTGGAGTCAAGAGGACAATGGGACTCCTTTTCCTAATGGCTTCCGTACGGTAACGCAAGACTGGCCAATGGTGACGCAAACGCAAGAGGCAGCCTCCCGACCGTCGTTCAAAAGGCTGGGCAGTAGATTTGTGAGCTCAAGGCACATAGACACAGAGATGCCCGCAAAGCACACAGAGTAAGAGAGAGACCCCAGGAAGAACAGGCCGTGCATCCCAGGAAAGAGCAAGGTAATGGGAGAGGCATTGGGAACAGTAGGGGATGGAAGGTACAGGCAGCAAAAATGCTCTACAAATATAATGAGCATGACTATCTTCCTTGCGTCAGTACTTGGCAAGTGAGGCAGCCAAAGGGACATACAAAGAAGGGGAGAGAAATCAGGGTCAAGGACCCAAACCAGGAGAGTGATACAAGTCATCTTCCTCGTGGTAGTACTTGGTAGGTAAGTGGCCAAGTGGGCTAAACCAAAGAAGAAGAGAGAAGTCAGGGTATGGACCCTCCTTACACTCAGATTTGGGTCCTGTAAGTGTGAAACCAGATGGGGAGAAGACCAGGGGAAGGGAATCATTCCCCCTGGTTGTAAGAGATTATGTTAAGATTACCAGGAGAAGGGAGTCATTCTACTGATAATGTGGACTGACGGGAAGTCCCAACAGGCTTGTGGAAGGAATTCATACCCCCGGGCTAATTTGAGATTGAGACCGAATGCCAGGAGAAGGGAGGCATGCTCCTGGCTCATAAGGTAAATGCTATTTGGAACTTTGTGACGAGGGCAAGGGAGTCATTCATCCAGGCCTATTGTTTGGAACTTTGGAATGTCAGGAGAAGGGAGGCATTCTCCTGGCCCACTAAATAAATATTACTTGGAACATTGTCATCTGGGGAAGGGAATCATTCATCGGGCCTATTATTTGGAACTTTGTGACATGGGTAAGGGAGTCATTCCCCCAGATTGTTTGAGATTGAACACCAGGAGAAGGGAGGCAATCTTCTGGCGCACCAAGGAAACTTTGTGCGGAACCTTGACCATAACCCAGGAGAAAGGAGAAATTCTCCTGGGATCAGAATGGTACTTCTTTATTCCTTGGTTTATGGTGTAAGGGCCAGAAGTAGGGTTTTCTTGACACAGGACGATGGACTCTTTTACTTTAACAGACATCCTGACAGTCACCTTAGATCTTTAATTGAGGCACAGAAACCCCTCTTAGTAATAGGGAAAGATAGGTTTCCTCTTGCTTTATTACTGAATACAAGTCTTTTGCCTCAAACATGCCACATTTGTGTCAGAGTCCTTTTTCTGCACCCTTAAATAATATAAAATCAGACACACACAAGCTATTCGTAATCCTGCTTGAACTTGAGTCCCCATCTACACCTCCTTCCAACTTCAACAATGACGACCCCTGGTGAGGTAAGGTTCCAGATGCCCTTATAGGTAAAATCACATCACTATAGAAATGAATCTACCACCATCCACAACAGCCCCAGCACACAACCCATCTCCAACAACCCTCCACACCACCATCCTTCACCCCCTTCAAGTTCCACCCATTATCTGAATTGGAATTAGCTCACCTACTTAAATTCCTGAAAACCATCACGCTGTAAAGGAGACATCTGCTCTGCCCAACTATTTAAGTACTGAACAGAGGCCCTCACCACCTCATCACTCCCATCATCAATGCCTCATTCACCTTCTTCTCCATACTTGCCAGCCTCAAGGAAACCTGGATCCTATCCCTTCTCTACTAAAAAGCTGCCGCTCGACCTAGCCATCCCCACTAACTACCATCCCATTACCAATGTCCCCTTCATACTAAAAATTGTGGATTGATCATCCTTCATTCAGATCCAAAACTAACTAGAACAAAATCACATCCTTGGCATTCACCAATCAGTCTTCCACCCTGGACACGGTACTGAATCAGCCTTACTGAAACTAAAAAAGAAAACTCAATATCATCAGCCTGCGGTCTGTGACGCGTTAGAAATAAACAAATAAATAAATAAATCAGAGACTCTGGCAAGCTGGCCCTCCTACCAAACCCTGTGGCACCATGTGACTAGTGCAGCCAACTTCTTCCCTCAGGCAACCAAATGGATTGACACCTTCCTTCCTTACAGAATCACTTCAGTCTTCACTGGTGAATCTGCAGTGCTCCCCCAACCCCAGTCGCCTGTGGATCCCACAAGCTTCCTGAATCTCCCTCACACTTTGCAATATTTACACAAGACCTCTTTTTGATCACCTGGACATCCTTGGCATCACATGCACTAACTAGGCAGACAACACAAAAATCCTCCTTCCCCTCACAGGAGACTACCTACAGGACACCACTACATGCAACGCCACCTACGAGATCCTCCAGACTTAGATGGCCTCCCATTTGCAATGCCTAAATGAAACAAAACTGAAATCCTACTGGTTGGCCCCCAAACCCTTCTCAACAAATTAAACCCAGCCTACCAATCATTTGTGATAGATGGAATTACAATTCCTGTCTCACTGCCAGGGAAACATTGGGAATCTACCTTGATGCCACCCTTGACATGATGTGACAAATCAGTGCTATTGCATCTTCTGCCGCTCACACTCTAAAACATATAAACGCCAGCAGACAGTTTCTCTCCTTCGACAACCACCTCACTATCGCACAAGCTATCATAGGGTCCAAATTAGACTATTGCAACGCTCTGCTTGCGGGCACCACTGAAAGATACATCAACAAATTACAAGTTATCCAAAATAACGCCCTCTGCGTTGCCCTCGGTCTCTCTAAACATGAGCATATTTCAAATGTCAGAAGAAAGATACACTGACTGCCGATTTGCAAACGCATTAAATTCCCTTTACATCACCCACTGATGCCTTTCCAACATAGCCCCAGCATACCTGTCTTAAAGCCTTAAGACAGCTCTTGGCCCCATCCTGGCCTTTTCTGTGGCTCCTTCGTGCTTCACGGACAGTTTCCTCTTGGTATTGGTCTTCATTGATCCTGTGTCACACCTCGACCCAGTACTTGGATTACCTATGTTCCTTATGGTCTTTTTCATCTGAGTACTTTCCAGGACCTTGAGGTAGTCTACTTTACAACAGTACATAGGTCTACTGTCTACAAAGAGGTCAGCCGAAGAAGGATATGCTAGTGTGCGTGGGGGTCTGATGGTCTTATAAGGGCTATGCCTCAGATGGTTGTCCTTCTCCCTAGGAGAGGAGTCCCTCCCTAAGAGATCCTCGCACATTATACCACCTCCAGGGGGACTATCGGGTAGTGGGCTCACCTAACTATTTGACGAGGTCCACACACTCAGCCAACTGCCTCACTGTTCCAATATTCAAGCTTACAAGAGCAGGAGGCTCCAGCTTCCCAGTCACTGCCTCTAAGCTTTGGAATTTCCTTCCACTCACCCTTCTCTCTGAACCTTCTTACTGGAGATTCAGAAAACATTTAAAAACATGACTCGTTATCTAAGCGGACTGCTCATATTGTCACTAGCCCATCCTCATTCTGACCATGCTGTTGTCCTGTAACTAGCGCCTAGATGCCTTTGGGTTACGTGCGCTAGATACATGCAAACACAAATAAATAAATAGTGCACACCAAGCCCTACCATGAATGAGTCCCTCCTCACCAATCTGACAATCATATGACATCAGTTGCTTGGGGATATGTAATTGTGTAATCTCAGTAGCTACCATGTCAAAAACAGAAGTGGCTTACATTTAGATATTAATTACTGCCACCAGGATGCTGGGTTACACAACTATTATGTTTTGAACTAGAGGCTCAGACAGTTAATCACCACTCCCTGTTGGTTGTTGTTTACCAGCAGATGTGTTCAGCAATGTCCATGTGACCGTTGAACTTAACCTGCTGCCACTGCAGGGCTGCTGCTAGGGATGTCACAAGACAGTCACAGCAAGGTATATGTATGCATTATGCTTTTTGGCATGGGGCATTATGAAAGTGGGATCTGATTAGTAGAGCTCACTTTCCAAAACAGAATTACCAGTATGATTTCATTATTAAAATAAAAGAATAAAAAACACAGCCTATTTCACTCTTTCAGGTGCCATTCCAACACATTGGTCCAACAGGAGAGCTATGCTGTGAACTGTACATTTTCTTTTTGCATATTTAGTTTTCTTGGCAATCAGATCAATGTTGGTGAGGTTCTGTTTTTCCGACTTGCATCATTCTGTATTATTGTTCAGTATTTGTAGTTTTATTTTCCAGTATAAAACTCAGGACTTAACGTACCAAAATTGCAATCCGAGTGGACCCTAAAAGCAAGGCATCACAGAGCATCCAGCATGGACCAGCCTGAGCTTTCTTTAATATGCAAAAGAATCTGCTGTTGGTAAGTGTTTCAAACAACATTGTATCTTATTGATTTGGATATTTGGATAAACAAATTAAACCTGCAGTAAATTGTATTGAGTGGTGGTTTTCAGTTTTAGAAACTGGTTTTACTTTGTAACTTAGTCTATTTGTTTAGAGAAGTTATAATTATGTGTTTGTGTTCGGCACATATTTCACCCTCTGAACAAATAATTAGCACGTATTAGCACTATTTTAATTTGACCATATACCTGTTTCCAAAAGCATCCCTAAAAACATCCCTAAAAACATCCAAGTCAATAAAATAAAAGTTTAATTTCAATTGATTCAAAATTTAAATCTGGAAATGTCTAAATGCTGCTTGTTGTACTAAAAGTGCCCTGAATATTTCCATCACGCTGTAAAAATCTGCAGTCTTCAGAGTCTTTCTTCATCTTGAATCGTTTGCAAATCATGCTCCTCCCACCTTTCTCCTGCCTCTCTTGCCCAGTTCCGAAAGGGGTTCCACAGAGAGCCTGCCTGTCTCCCCACCTCTTCAATATTTACCTTAGCCCTCTTCCAACACTCATACGATCTCATAGCCTCATCTTGTACAACTACGCTGACGACACCCAGATCACCCTGAAGATCGGAAACAATCACCAGCCTCCACCCGCCCAGACCTCTCCTCCTGTTTTTCTGATATCTACCTCTGGATGACAACCACCTCCTCCTCAACCCTGGCAAAACTGAAATACTAGAATGCAGAATTCTGCTCTCCTTCCCCACCCAATCCAATCCCCAGGCCACAGTCTCTAGGATTCCCCTACACAACGTCCACTTCATGTCCAGAACCTGCTTCTTCCATCTACGCATCCTCAGGCGAATCTTCCAGTACCTCACCTACCCACACCAAATCTCTGCTATTCTTGCCATCATCCTCTGCCGCTCATATTATGCAAACTGTCTCTATCTAGTGTAAGGGGATTCAATTCAGCACTACAGCCAAGTTAACGCCTAGTCTAGAATACTGAATGAAAACCCTTATTGATATATCTTTAGGTCCAGTTCATGCGTTCTGGATGACTACCCTTGTATAACACCCCTCTCTTGGAATCCCCCTGACCCCACTGAGCCAAGAAGTAATTCTGTTTTGCAAGTTTAAAAGGTTTATTTGATAAATTAAAATATATATCACACTTTTTAATAAATTAATAATTGAATATCACACTTAATCTGATATGGTAAATATTAACAACGGAGAATCTGGCACTAGCACACTTCTTTAATCACTAATGAGTTGACATGAAATGGATAAGGTCGCACACTGGTAAATAGGAACAAAAGTATAATGTGGTAGAGGATGCTTTATGTAAGCGCAGGTGGATGCAATATTCAATGAATGCAGTACAGAAAATACGCAATATGATTTCAACCAAACAATGTAATCACTTTTCTCTGGCTACTCCCCTCCCCCACTTGATGCAAGGCAAGGAAATGGAAGGAAACACACAGTTCTCAGAAATGCAATCAAATGTGATTCAGTTCAATCCCAGCAAGCTTACAGAAAACAGATAGGAGTTTTGAAAACACAGGCCCAAATGCTTTGATATGTGCTAGCAATGAATGAGAAATATGCTGGAAACGCTCTTAATTCCCTTTTAGAGGTTCAGGATGAGTGGTATCTAGTTAATATTAGTCCAGGCTCACACTAGCAATGATGCAGGGATAGTTAGCAGGTTAAACGAATTTCTGGCAAATGAAATCAGGCAGCAGCAGTTTTTTTACATGTGAAGAAATTGCAAATCGCGGCAAAATTCGCGGATGCGCCGAGCGCTATTACAAAGGAACCACAAGGACTATCTCTACCGTTTTGGGGTCCTAGGAAAGCCTAGGATCACAGCTTCAAAATGAAAGTTATTGCAAGTCTCTAGCCCAAACGGTTGCGGAGATATGAGTAATTTAGTAAAGGTCGTTTTTGGTTTTGTAAATTTTAAACGCACACTTTTTCAAAATGACCAATTTTACTAGAAATGACAGGTGACAGATAGGAGGCAGTTCTACTTAGGTTAAATAGATTGAATTAGATGAATTTAAACTAAGAGATGTGTTCTGAGTTTTGCTAAGTACTCACAAGAGATTTTGAACAGGAAAGCGACTTGGTCACGATCTTCAGTCTGGTCAGGTCTTTCCGGATTCTGCTCACAGCGCCTGGTCTGGTCTCGGCTAGGCACAGCACTGCTTTCTCTCTGGTCTGGTCTCTGCTAGGCACAGCACTGCTTTCTCTCTGGTCTGGTCTCTGCTCTGGATAGATTGAAGTCTCTAGTTTGGCTTTCTGGAGTTTGATGGAGGTAAGTATGGATTTTTCCGGCAGGGCTTCCAGCGGCAGATGAAATTGAATGTCTCTATGTGTCCTGACTCTCTGCTTTTATCTGTTTCTTGAGAATGGGTGTGTGTGTTGCATCACTAGACTGGCCCCTCTCATTCGACATTGGTCAGGCTTCCATTCCTCCGCTTGATTGGCAAACTGAACTGTGAGTCAGATTGATGTCATTTTATGATCTCTTGAAACAACCTCCCTTGTCATCTGTGCACCCAAATATATATATGATCAAAATCCATACTTCAGAGTTACACAGTTGTTTGAAATTACATATACATGGTGTGGCTGAATTTAGCCATGTCTATGTCCAAATCTGCTCATTCTCGGAGCTTGCATTCAAAGAGTGTACATAATTGACTTTTTAACTGCTTTTTCAATTTCCGACATGGACCCAACTTTACATACACGTGTGCAGGGGGTAGGGACATTAACTGATGAAGTTTCAGATTTTTAACATGCACACATTTAGAGTAATATCCACTTTTCCGCTAAAACCCCCCTGAACATACCACCGGTTCCTACCACGTCTTAAACTGTGGGCAGAAAAATCACAAGAATTATGGTATCATTTATAAAATTTTCACATGTCCGCTCTATGAGTTATTCATCTTTTTAAAGTTATGTTCTGGCTCCAAAGGGGTGTGGTTTACCCTCAGCACAAGGTTGAATTTCTGGTTCTTTCCAGTTCTGCCAAGCCAGCTTGCTCTCACAGGCAGTGCTCCTCCCAGCTCCTGCCAAGAGGAAGCTACAATTTACGACTGCGGTAATAAAAACCTTTGCCTGAGTGAAGAGGGCTTTGTTCACTCTCTTGCAGAGCACAGATAATTCAATTATCAGATAGATGGCATATCCTCAGTGGGGGCAGCAAAAGGAAGGTTGGCCTGGGAACACAGTGGTGACTCAAGTTTCACTGCTGATGGGGGTAGTTGCCAGGCAGAATCAAGTTCCTTAAGCCAGACTTTCAGCTACTGTCATGTTATTTGTTGCTTTTTAACTTAACTTGCAATTTTACACATGCAGCTAGAATGCTGATTCTAAGTGCAAAACTATGACATTTCAACAGTTACAAAGGCATGTGACACCAAACATAGGTCACTCATTTAATCTAAACATTTTCGATTTTAGTGTCTTTAAATCCAGTGCAACTTAAACTGCTGAAATCCACAGCGCAGCCAGTCTTGTTATAAACCTTGTCTTATGATCTTCATTTCCCAGATTCTGTAGGCACACAAAACTCCATTCTGCCAATGTCTGCTGGTGTTCAGTAAATATTTTGCACATGTTGCACTGTTAGAAATAGGCATTTTGACTTGCCTTCAGAAACACACAGAGTGGTTTTAAAACGCCGGCTTTTGGATAGTGGTGAGTACTGGTACTGCACTCATTTTTGGGATTTAAGAAATGAATTCCCCACACTTCTAGGTTGCATTTGGCAATCAGCATTGCCATTCCCAATGGTTTCAGACTACTGTGCGGGTAGTCCAATGGTGGTTTTAAAGCGCTTTGAAGCTAACCGGCGCTACTGTTTTTCCTTTGGCAACCCATTTCCCTCATGGCAACCCGGCCTTTCATTCTCGCACTGGTGGGTGGCAAGTGAGGCAACCATTTTGGTGGGCGCACAAACTGCGCAGCTTTCCTGGATTTCGGTGCACATGTGGGTTTTCCGCCATCTTGAATTTCCTAAGCCCACAGCACCAAATGTTGTAGCAGGATAGCTTAAACGTGGGTCAGGACACCCAACAAGTCCCCCCCACGCGACTGCACTTTGAATTTGAGTCGATGGGGAGTCGCGTGCACAAGGGTTTTGACCCATGCACCGGTCTGTCCGCATAATCTTCTTCCTCTTCTGTAGATGGCACAGTTCAGCGTCTTCTTCTCCATCCGGTACTGATCGATCGGTTCTCCTCGCCGGTCCTGATGGGAAGATTGGGCGGTACCCCGGGCCCGTTGCGTCTCTGCTCCCGGTCTCCGGATCGTTCTTCTTGGTCATCCTTCATGGTTTCATCTCTCCTAGGATGATAAAGCAAAAGCGGCAATATCTACTCATAGACGTTTTTCCACCACTGTTGAGGTAGTGGGGCGGCATATGCATTTCCTCATAACGAAACATTACATTCTTATTTTGAAAAAAAAACAGTATCACTAGAGACAGTTTCATGTAAATCCCAGTATGTTAGAGACTAGATGTGGTACGTTTTATGATTGGAACTGAATTAGTCTGATACAGTACCCGCTAGGATTCCAGAGGATTCCTCCAGTTGTTGCAGAGTGTGCCTGGGATGGCAACATTTCAACTGGTTTATGTGGACCCACTTGTCTTCCCCCTCTGCCGAACCGCCTTTGGGGATGCGGATCTTGTAGGCCACAGGGGAGATCTTATCGACGATCTCAAAGGGTCCCTTCCATGTAGGCAAAAATTTGCGCTGCTTGGCCTGGTTCCTTTGGAAGTTGTATAGATAGACCCGGTCTCCCACCTGATATTCCTTCCTGGAAGTTTTCAGGTCATAGTGGGTCTTCATGCTATCAGCTGATCTTTCTAGATTCCGCTGAGCATAAGCAAAAGCATGTTGGAGGTGTTTCCTTAAATTCTCCACATACTCATGAGTAGTGGAGGCATTTATTAGTGTCTGCTCTTGGGTCCTATAGAGCAAATGCTGAGGAAGCACCATCTTGCGCCCAGTCATCAACTCAAATGGTGACATTTTGGTTGCAGATGAAGGGGTAGATCTGATGGCCATTAGGACCAGAGGTAATCGGATATCCCAACTTGGCCCAGAATCTGCCACAAACTTCTTTAATATGCTCACAATTGTCCGGTTATATCTCTCTACTGCCCCAGAAGAAGCTGGTCTATAAGCAATATGCAGCTTTCTCTTGACCCCCAGTATCTCCCACATCTTTGTCATTACTTCACTGGTGAAGTGGCTACCTCTGTCTGACTCAATCCTTTGAGGTAGACCAAAACGGGAAAAGATGTGGTTAATCATCAAGGCCGCTGCAGTTTCTGCCTTGCAATTTGGGGCTGGGAGACATTCCACCCACTTGGTAAACAAGCATGTCACGGTCAACATGTACTTATTCCCCCTAGCCGAGCGAATCACAGGGCCTACAAAGTCGATTTGTAAATCTGACCATGGCAGTGTCATCCCCCGCTTTTGGAGAGGCGCGCGGTGCGTGAGGGATGATGGCTGAAATTGTGCACACACAAGACAACCCTTCAAATATTGGTTGAGGTCCTGGCCCATGTGTGGCCAGTATGCAACCTCTCTTAAGATTTCCAGTGTTGTGTGAAACCCCCTATGACCGGCAGTGGCCGCATCATGGGCGTGACTTAACATCAGGCTTCGGAATGAGGTAGGAACCACCCACTGATCGTGGCCAGCTTTGGATTTCCTTACCAACAAACCGTCTTGGATCCGGAACATTTTTGGACATTTCATCAACACTCTTAGGTCCTCTTTCCCAATGTAATCGGTATCCGTCAGGGGAAAGTTCTCAGGGTCCTCAAGGTGCTGGTAAAATTTACCAATTATTGGATCCCCCTTCTGAGCAGTAATCAAATCAGCATCAGGGGTCTCCTTACTCCATTGTGCAATTGAGAGGTCGTTGTGAGCATTTGTCTGGGACCTAGTGATGGCAGTGACCTGGATTTCCCCCAACAGGGACTCAATCTCAATTAGATCCCCTTGGATGGCCCCGGTTTTGGCCAGCTGATCAGCTAAGTCATTTCCAGTTTTGTCTGGTCCCTCTACTTTGGAATGACCCTTGATCTTCTTCCAATAGATGGTCATCCCATTCGAGGTGACCAGATCATCAATGTTTTGGATCAACTTCCCATGTTTCAAGGGTTTGTTGTTAGCACATACCATGCCTCTGGTCTTCCAATTAACCAGGTGCTCCACGAACCCGTTCCGTACATAATCCGAATCTGTGATTATGACCAGTTCGTGGAGTTGATGCTGGACAGCAGTGAGGATGGCCTGATGCACAGCCATCAATTCTGCCACCTGACTACTTCGGGGACCAATTTTGTATCCAGCGGAGGGTTCTGGGGACTCATTCACCCATGCATTCCCTACGCCAGCCACCAGTTCTTTCTCCCCGTCGTTGTCAACATGGTAAGAGCATCCATCCACATAGACAGTGGGCATTCCCTCACACTTGTCCTCTTCAAAGGCTTTGTGGGGGGAATTAAGGTATGCCTCCATGTTGTCCTTTATTTTTAGACTTTCGTCCTCGAGACAGTTTTCTCTGGCACAATCATGCAAGTCAGCCAGACCTTGCGCGAGGGGACTCTTCTTGTTTTGGCCATATCTGACCTCCACAGGAAAGCCTTGCATTGACAGAATCCAGGAAGTAATTCGGGAATTACTCACATTTCCGGCCCGGATTCTGTCACTTTGGAGATATTGCAGAGGCTGGTGTGGAGTCTCCACTATGATGTGTTCCCCCTGGATAAACGGGCGGTAATTCTTCAATGCCCACACCGTTGCCAGGAGTGCCTTCTCACAATCGTTGAATTTTTCCTCCACAGAGGATAAAGTTTTGCTCGCATAGGAGATTACTTTATTGACCTTGTCATGCTTTTGGTATAATACTGCCGTCAAGCACGTATTAGAGAACCCTGTCTCCAGGAAGAACTCCTTGTTTCTGACAGGGTAAGCTAGGCAAGGCGCTTGTGAGAGGCTTCTCTTGAGTTGTTTTACTGCCTCGGCTTGTTCTGGACCCCATTCCCACTTGACCCCCCCCTTCAGGAGATGAATCAGGGGTCTGGTGATCTCTGCGTAGCCCTCAATGAACTTTCTGCTGTAATTAGTCAGTCCAAGGAGGCTCCTTAGTTCTCGCAGAGTTGTGGGGTCTTTCAGTTTCTGAAGTGCTTCCACTTTCTTTTCCTGGGGACAAAGACCCTGAGGAGTAATCTCATGCCCCAAGAAGTTAACACGGGTTTTACACCACTGTGCTTTCTGAAAGGAAAGTTTTGCTCCGGCGGCCCTCAACTGTGTCAGAACATAACGGATCTCCGCTATGTGTTCCTCAACAGTTGAGCTTTTGATGAGGACATCATCTACATAAGCCAGGTTACCCCTTGCACCCAAGTCAGGCATGGCCTTGTGTAGAAAAATGTTGAATTCATTGCCGGAGTTGAGGTATCCGAAGGGAGTCCGGGTCCAGGTGTACTGCTGGCCCCCAAAGGTAAAAGCCAGTTTGTATTGGTCCTCCCTACTGACAGGCACGGTCCAGTATCCATTGGTCAGGTCTATTGCAGTGAATACCTGTGACCCCTGGATCTGGGCCAGACCTTGGTCAATGTAGGGCAGAGGCCATCGGGAAGTATGGACCCGTTTGTTGAGCTCCCTAAGGTCGGCGCAGAGTCTCCACTGGCCGTTTGGCTTCAATATTCCCAGCACCGGATTATTGAAGGTGCTGTGGACTGGACAGATTATTCCCCGGGACTCAAGGTTCTTAATTATTTCAGTAAGGGACTCCATTGATGCGAGAGGCAAGCGATATTGCTTCACAAACACAGGAGTCATGCCAGGGTCCGTGGGGATTGTTGTTGTGTGGATGTCAGTGCGACCACAGTCATATGAGTCTACCGCAAAGAGATCTTGGAAATCCAAGAAAACTTGTTTCAACTTTTGCTTTTGTTCCAGAGTCACACAGGCATCAGCTAGGTTGACTCTCTCTTCCACCATCTGCCTGAAGCCTGGAAAGACTTCTGGTTTGGCTATCTCAGCGGCCTCCTCCAACTGGGTGGAGAAGTCCCTGGTCAGAGTGCTGATTTGGACCGGAGGCTTCAGGTGGAAAAGGCAGCCCTCATGGACTTGGAAAATCACCTCATCCCTCCTGAAGTCACAAGTCACATCTTCCTTACCATAGGGGCAGGAAGTGTACACCAGGAAGTTCCCCCCATGCCGGGTACAAATCCTGTCTGGTGTTGTGTTGTCCTCACTGTCACTCTCAAAACAGTCCTTGGGGATTGGTCCTAACAGTTCATTTACTAAGTCGATGGAAAAATGTCGGTCATCAACCGCCATTCCAATAATGGTGCCTGCGGCTAGAGTAATACTCTTTAAGTCGCTGTTATCCACCTCTATTGGAATGGTGTCATGTTCTATGTTGACTAATGGTGTTGGGTTTACCCCCAACCCTTGCTGTTGGAGAGAAGCATTTAGATGTATGTAAGCATCAGGGTTTTTCAACTCTTGTCCCCTTTTAACTTTCACTTCCAGGGAGAATTGTCGGGTCCTTTCTGGGATGGTGACTTCCTCTTTAACCTGAATTTCAACTGCATAAGGTAGCAATTGAGCTGACCTAAATGCTTTTTCTGGATCATCAAAGCCCATGGGATTATCCGCTAATCGGGACCAAGCTTTGAAGTTTATTAGGTCCAAACTAATGGCAAAGCGATTGAGAATGTCACTGCCTAAGTAAAAGGCGGCAGGGACGTCTCGCACGACCCAACAATTGTGGACTATGCTCTTGTTGCCAATGGAGATTTTGAGCATACACCTGCTTGGCAGGAGATGTTTGGAATTAGGTGCTTCCAGGTCCATTTCCCATTTGTCTATCAGTTTGAATGTGGGAATGGCTGGATCTTTTGGGAGTTGGCGAAACATGGCTTCGCTGATGAAGCTCTTACCGTTGCTCACACACACTCGAGCGAGAACAGAGTCCTTCCCATCATTTAACTGAACAGGGATGAACAACTGCTCTCCAATTTGCTGAATATCAGCCAGGCTCTGAGCTGATTTCACATCTTTCTGGACTATAGGAGTGGGAGTTTCAGATTGTGGATTGGTATAGAATTTCAGAGTGTTTCCTTCTAGCGTGGAATACCACCTTAAACTGGAAGGAAGGTTGATTTTCAGAAATAGAGAGGACCCCCCATCACCGGTCTGTTGTCCTACTGCTATGACTGTCACGTCTGGAATCTGGTTGTTCTGGAAGTGAAATTCTACTTGGTCAGATTTTTGTTCAACCATGTGGCATGTGCCGTTTAAACTAACATGGTTGACACTCTGTTTTAATTTTATGGGTCGGCTAGTCTGAGTCCAGAGGACCTTGTTTACGCAATCTATTAGGGGTGACAACCTTCTCAGGAGGTCATTCCCTAGTAAACAAGGGGTGCCCTCTGGGGTCACAACTATGACCGGGTGTTTCAACTTATGTCGCCCGATCTTAATGTCCAAGTCTGCCGTCCCCTCAACGGGAATTTCCTTCCCGTCAAAGTTCTGCAGTTGTCCAGGAAGAGAGGTGAGAGGAATTTGGTAATTCTCTCCCCTTCCTGCATTCAGTTCGTCAAAGGCCCTTCTGGACAGAAGGGTAGCTTGAGATCCAGTGTCCACCAGTGCTGAGATTGTACCCTGCCCCTGTACTTGTACCGGGGCATAATATCTTCCCTCCTTCTCCTCAAGGGGGCACAGATAATGTACATTTTTGGACAACTGGTGGGCTAATTTTCTGGTTTTGGACATCGCTAGCGAGGAGATTTGGGCAGAATTCTGTGGAGAGTCTTGGGAATCTGAAAGAAAAAATTTGCAACTGGAGATCAGAGCCATTGTGGGTTCCCCTGGCTCCGTTTCTGGGCCGCCCCCCCCTTTTTGGAGGCAGTCGCCAGGATGGGTTTGAACCAGGGGATTTTCTTGCTGTTGGTTCTGGGATGAGATGGTGGGCGGCGGTAGCTCAGTCTCCACATCTCCCCAGTCTGGATTTGCATCCCTAGGGACCCATTTTTCTTTGGGAGGAGTTCCCCCCTCTCTGAAGGAGAAGATCCTTTTCCCAGGATCCTCTGAGGATCCCTCTCCCTCAAATTGGAAGACCTGTACCTCCTCCTCAAACTGAGTCTGTTTGGGTCTTTTGTTTCTCCTACCCCCCCTCTGCTCCTTAGGAGGCAGACTTTCAGGGGCAAGAGATTTTGTTTCCGGTTCCTGGGTTTCCAGGGGCTGTTTACAAGTGAGGAAGGAAGCTTCCTCCAAGGCTTTACACCCCCCTTCCCTTTGTGCCTCCTCCCTGGGAACCGGTGAGTTATCGGGGTGCTGCCCCCGTCATTGTTCTGGAGCACCAGGTCCAGAGTTGGGTGCGTTCTGCGCCGGCACGCCCATCTGAGGGTTCTGCTGAGCCCTCAGTATGTGACCCAGATCCCGCGCCATGTTTTGAACCTGGCGCTCTAATTGGGAAACTCGCTCAGGCTGATACGGGGCCCTGTTTTCTCCCCTGGGCTGATCCCGGGAAGGGTAGCTGTCCCTTCTTTGGTAGTACCCCTGGTTGGGAAGATTTGGGTACCCCTCCACCCTTGGCCTCCCCTCTCCCGGATTCAGTGGTCTGGGCTCAGGGAATTGGGGAAAGAAGGATGGATGATTTTGGGGTTGGAAGTCGGGTGGATATCTGGGGAAAAAGTTCTGCCCAGGGTTTGGTAAATTTCTGCCCTCCTGTGGGAAGTTTGGAGGGAAGTTCCCTGGGTTAGGTGCTTGGCTGGATCCCCCCCCCTGGGCTGGAGGAGTCCACACATAACCCAGGATGGGTCGATTTCCCTTGTAGCGAGGACTTACATAGTCAGGAGAGCGAGGGACCCCATTTGTGGGGCTGCCTCCCTGGCTCCCTGTCTGTGACTGGCCCGAGGACCTTCTGGGCCTAGCATTATTAGGTGCAGGTAGGTTTTTAGGCCCCCCCATATCCAAATCCAAAACGGGGGTGACCTTTACCTCTGCCACCTTGGCAGCAGCAGGGGTGCTGTTGGCTTTGGGGTTTTTCTGGGCATTGCTTTTATTTTCTATGGGCTTCTGCACCTCATAGATCCGGGTAGCCTGTTCAATGACCCAGTCTAAGGATCTTTTCTCGTGAAAATCCCTCACGAGCTGGGTCATGATGTATTTGGGCAAGGCATGAAAAAATGTATTAACGAATTCTCGACTGTCTGTGCGCACCCTTCTGGTGGTCTGCGCAAAGGCACGTTTCAGTTCCTGCACAAATTCTTGTGGGGCCTGATCCTCCCCACATTGCAAATTGTAGGCTGCCTTGCGAGCCTCTTGAGGATTTCTGTGAACAGAAAAATGTTTCAGGATGGCCGCCTTATAGGTGGACCATCTTAAATGATTTTGGTCCTCCAGCCCCGCAAAGAAACTGGAGTATTCCGGGGAGAAGGTCCACTTTACATATTGAATGCAGCTTTGGCTGTCCTTCAAATGGAAAGTCTCCATCATTTGTTCAAACAACTCTAAGTGCTCCCAAACAGAATACTTAGCGTTCTTATGGTAAGGCGTGATGACGCTCCTGATCGCCTTAATCTGCTTTAAGGGGTCCTTGAGCAAGGCCCTTTTTGCCTTATTGGCCTTTTTGGTTCGGGTAACCCTTGTCCATTCTTCGTCGGACTCAGAGGCACTGCTCCCAGAGGTTCCCGTCTGTTCTTCCAGGTTTTCCCGGATTCTGCGAGCCTGGGAATGGCTGGCAGAATGTGGGGACCTGGTCTCCTGTGTCCTGCGCAGTTCAGAGGAGTCTTCAGATTCCTCCTTGCTGTCAGGATTTGATGGGTACCCCCTCCACTGACCTAACTGGGCAGAGGTTTTCAGGATGCCCTTAATGGGCCTACTCTCCTGGGGTTCCCCACTGAACTGTATTGTACTTGGGTGCCCATACCCGGATGCCCACCCCTCCATTCCTGGATGGTACTGGCCTATGAGCCCCATGCTTCTGGCTGGATAGTAATCTGCCATCCCTGTGGCCCTGTGCTCATGTGCGCCAGGGGACATGGGGGTGGCAGAGTCCAGGGACTGAGAGGTATGAGGGCCTCTGGTACTAGGGCTCCTGAGGTTATGCTCCGGAGTTTCCATTTCCCAGCGAACCTCATCTCTATCCGCCCCTGCTCCCTGTTGCAATGCAAGAGCCTGCATTTGTGCCTTCAGTTCCTCAGTTAAGGCCTTACTCGACTCTATCAGTCTCTCCTGCATCGCTACCTGCTGTTGGAGCCTATCATTGTGTTGACAGAGGGCCTCATTTTCCCTCTGTGCTTCCTGGTTGGTCCTGGAGAACTGGGCCAGTCTTTGCTGCAGGAGGGTGACCTCCTGAGCTGTGTCCCTATTGGCCTGCTCCTTTCTTGCTAGAGCATCCTCCACCCTCCTGGTGTGCTCTAGCAAGTTCTGGTTTTCTTTTTGGAGGTCACCCAGTCCCTGGTGGGCCAGGTGATTTTCTTCCATTTTCCTTTTTAAATGGCAGACTTCCTGGCCTAAGGCGTCTCTTTCCTGACTAAGAGCCTGCATTTGTGCCGCCAGGTCGTCCCTTTGCCTTTGGAAGGCACCAGCTTTCTGGCGCTCCTGATCAAACTCTGCCTGGGTATCGAGGTCTTTCAGGATCAGTTTATTGCTCTCCTCTTTCTCTCTGTCTAGTTGGATTTGCAGGGTGGCTACCTGCTCTGTGCATGCCCTGTTGAAATTGATCTGTTGCTCCAGCTTTTTCTGGCTCTGCAGTAAGGAGTCCAAACTGTCTTGGTGCTCCTTCTGCAGGGCCAGAAATCTAGTATCCTGTTCTGACTTTTCCTTTTGCAGCACATCCATATCCTCCTTTATTTTAGTAATGTACAGTCTGCTGTCATTTTCTGACTCCTGGCTCCTCTGCAGCCTCTGCTCAGAAGAGTCCAGATCAGATTGGACCTTCTGTAATGCCATCTGTTGCCTATTTGCCAGATTTTGGCTTTCAGCACATCTATCCTGCATGTCTCCCATATATAGGTACAGGTATGCTGCTATCCTGGCGATCTTATTGTGTTCCTCTTTGGCTTTAGGAGCCATATATAGTTCACTCAGGGCCACATGTAAGGGACCCTGATCTCTATATATATCTGACCCTGTTTCAGTGACCTGTTGTGTGATGGCCTGCAACCACACATCCTGGCCCTGTTCGGTCCATTCACCTCTCACAAATAGCTTATGCAAGAGGTGCTCTCTGGCTATTTTCATGTCTACTAAGGTCGTCATTCTAGAGATTGGTCTCTGTCCTGACTTACAGAAGTTAGTATTTTATTTTTGCAGAACAGAACTTTTCTTGGAGTGTCCCTTTTGAGGAATGCTTCACAGCGTAATGCAGCGTGGTGATCCGACCGGGTGTATGTATCCCGTCAGTTAGCACACTGTATTAAGCTGCACAACTGGTAAATCTAACCCAACGTCTCGGCTCGAGCCCCCACTTTGTAAGGGGATTCAATTCAGCACTACAGCCAAGTTAACGCCTAGTCTAGAATACTGAATGAAAACCCTTATTGATATATCTTTAGGTCCAGTTCATGCGTTCTGGATGACTACCCTTGTATAACACCCCTCTCTTGGAATCCCCCTGACCCCACTGAGCCAAGAAGTAATTCTGTTTTGCAAGTTTAAAAGGTTTATTTGATAAATTAAAATATATATCACACTTTTTAATAAATTAATAATTGAATATCACACTTAATCTGATATGGTAAATATTAACAACGGAGAATCTGGCACTAGCACACTTCTTTAATCACTAATGAGTTGACATGAAATGGATAAGGTCGCACACTGGTAAATAGGAACAAAAGTATAATGTGGTAGAGGATGCTTTATGTAAGCGCAGGTGGATGCAATATTCAATGAATGCAGTACAGAAAATACGCAATATGATTTCAACCAAACAATGTAATCACTTTTCTCTGGCTACTCCCCTCCCCCACTTGATGCAAGGCAAGGAAATGGAAGGAAACACACAGTTCTCAGAAATGCAATCAAATGTGATTCAGTTCAATCCCAGCAAGCTTACAGAAAACAGATAGGAGTTTTGAAAACACAGGCCCAAATGCTTTGATATGTGCTAGCAATGAATGAGAAATATGCTGGAAACGCTCTTAATTCCCTTTTAGAGGTTCAGGATGAGTGGTATCTAGTTAATATTAGTCCAGGCTCACACTAGCAATGATGCAGGGATAGTTAGCAGGTTAAACGAATTTCTGGCAAATGAAATCAGGCAGCAGCAGTTTTTTTACATGTGAAGAAATTGCAAATCGCGGCAAAATTCGCGGATGCGCCGAGCGCTATTACAAAGGAACCACAGGGACTATCTCTATCGTTTTGGGGTCCTAGGAAAGCCTAGGATCACAGCTTCAAAATGAAAGTTATTGCAAGTCTCTAGCCCAAACGGTTGCGGAGATATGAGTAATTTAGTAAAGGTCGTTTTTGGTTTTGTAAATTTTAAACGCACACTTTTTCAAAATGACCAATTTTACTAGAAATGACAGGTGACAGATAGGAGGCAGTTCTACTTAGGTTAAATAGATTGAATTAGATGAATTTAAACTAAGAGATGTGTTCTGAGTTTTGCTAAGTACTCACAAGAGATTTTGAACAGGAAAGCGACTTGGTCACGATCTTCAGTCTGGTCAGGTCTTTCCGGATTCTGCTCACAGCGCCTGGTCTGGTCTCGGCTAGGCACAGCACTGCTTTCTCTCTGGTCTGGTCTCTGCTAGGCACAGCACTGCTTTCTCTCTGGTCTGGTCTCTGCTCTGGATAGATTGAAGTCTCTAGTTTGGCTTTCTGGAGTTTGATGGAGGTAAGTATGGATTTTTCCGGCAGGGCTTCCAGCGGCAGATGAAATTGAATGTCTCTATGTGTCCTGACTCTCTGCTTTTATCTGTTTCTTGAGAATGGGTGTGTGTGTTGCATCACTAGACTGGCCCCTCTCATTCGACATTGGTCAGGCTTCCATTCCTCCGCTTGATTGGCAAACTGAACTGTGAGTCAGATTGATGTCATTTTATGATCTCTTGAAACAACCTCCCTTGTCATCTGTGCACCCAAATATATATATGATCAAAATCCATACTTCAGAGTTACACAGTTGTTTGAAATTACATATACATGGTGTGGCTGAATTTAGCCATGTCTATGTCCAAATCTGCTCATTCTCGGAGCTTGCATTCAAAGAGTGTACATAATTGACTTTTTAACTGCTTTTTCAATTTCCGACATGGACCCAACTTTACATACACGTGTGCAGGGGGTAGGGACATTAACTGATGAAGTTTCAGATTTTTAACATGCACACATTTAGAGTAATATCCACTTTTCCGCTAAAACCCCCCTGAACATACCACCGGTTCCTACCACGTCTTAAACTGTGGGCAGAAAAATCACAAGAATTATGGTATCATTTATAAAATTTTCACATGTCCGCTCTATGAGTTATTCATCTTTTTAAAGTTATGTTCTGGCTCCAAAGGGGTGTGGTTTACCCTCAGCACAAGGTTGAATTTCTGGTTCTTTCCAGTTCTGCCAAGCCAGCTTGCTCTCACAGGCAGTGCTCCTCCCAGCTCCTGCCAAGAGGAAGCTACAATTTACGACTGCGGTAATAAAAACCTTTGCCTGAGTGAAGAGGGCTTTGTTCACTCTCTTGCAGAGCACAGATAATTCAATTATCAGATAGATGGCATATCCTCAGTGGGGGCAGCAAAAGGAAGGTTGGCCTGGGAACACAGTGGTGACTCAAGTTTCACTGCTGATGGGGGTAGTTGCCAGGCAGAATCAAGTTCCTTAAGCCAGACTTTCAGCTACTGTCATGTTATTTGTTGCTTTTTAACTTAACTTGCAATTTTACACATGCAGCTAGAATGCTGATTCTAAGTGCAAAACTATGACATTTCAACAGTTACAAAGGCATGTGACACCAAACATAGGTCACTCATTTAATCTAAACATTTTCGATTTTAGTGTCTTTAAATCCAGTGCAACTTAAACTGCTGAAATCCACAGCGCAGCCAGTCTTGTTATAAACCTTGTCTTATGATCTTCATTTCCCAGATTCTGTAGGCACACAAAACTCCATTCTGCCAATGTCTGCTGGTGTTCAGTAAATATTTTGCACATGTTGCACTGTTAGAAATAGGCATTTTGACTTGCCTTCAGAAACACACAGAGTGGTTTTAAAACGCCGGCTTTTGGATAGTGGTGAGTACTGGTACTGCACTCATTTTTGGGATTTAAGAAATGAATTCCCCACACTTCTAGGTTGCATTTGGCAATCAGCATTGCCATTCCCAATGGTTTCAGACTACTGTGCGGGTAGTCCAATGGTGGTTTTAAAGCGCTTTGAAGCTAACCGGCGCTACTGTTTTTCCTTTGGCAACCCATTTCCCTCATGGCAACCCGGCCTTTCATTCTCGCACTGGTGGGTGGCAAGTGAGGCAACCATTTTGGTGGGCGCACAAACTGCGCAGCTTTCCTGGATTTCGGTGCACATGTGGGTTTTCCGCCATCTTGAATTTCCTAAGCCCACAGCACCAAATGTTGTAGCAGGATAGCTTAAACGTGGGTCAGGACACCCAACACTAGGCACCCCTGCATTCCAGCAGACGAAACTCCAAGGAATCCAAAACGATGCTGCCTTTCTTCTCATTGGCCTCGCACCAAGAGAACATATCAGCTCCACACTCAGAGGGCTACACGGGCTACCTATTGGTTGACGGATTACCTTTAAAGCCATATGCATCAATCACTGTGTCCTCCACAACTCCAGATCCAAATTGCTCCAGGATAAACTCATACGCTATCAGCCCACCCGAAACCTCTGCTCTTCTCCTCGTTATCCCCCATTATAACTCCACTAGGTTCTGAGGATTCTATTTCTCCACCCAAGACCCTGCTATCTGGAACTCGCTTCCTTCCATATCTGCTGCATGTATAACCACCTTGCTTTCAGATGGGCCCTCAAAAACTGGCTTTTCCCTACTATAAGCTGAAATCCTCTTCCTCAACCCACAGCCATCACCATAGCCTTTTTCAAAAGCACCAGCCTCACTGTCTCCGAAACACCACCAAGTGGATGCCTGCCCGCCTTACACACATCAATCACTGAAAACCTCTCATACTTAAACCCTCTGGCCCGCCTCACACACATCACCTTACAAACATCAATCAGTGAAAACCTCCCATACACAACTCTCCCCCCTGAGAAATGCCATATATTATCACAGTGGACTGCCCTGCTGAGTCAACCCGAGTCCATGCTTTGCACACCATCAAACATTGGCTTTAAAGCATTTATGCCTTATAATGTTTAGCCCGCCCTGACGATCTTAGATATAGGCTGGTAACCCTCCATTGCACTTAGAACTACTTGGATTCGCCTTTGTAATGCACATAAGTTATGGACAGGTATCCCGCAAATCGCACTTGGTATACACTTTGCTTAATGTATGGAGAACTTGGAAAACATGTATTGGCTCTATAAGGGTAACCAGCCTCTTGCGCTTAATGAATTCCATTATCTTGGATTTTGGTAGCCTGTCTGTCCCATCTAGAAGATGTTCTAGGACAACAAGTAGACTGCACTTGGTTTGACCCGTGAATTGCCTCTCCATAATTCCCAGCATAATCTACCAAGGTAGCTAGATTTGCTTACGCACAGGAGATAAGAAACAGCGACATCGCTGATGGGCTCCATCTAAGCTCAAGGTATGTATAAACTCACCACTTCAGTGGACACCTGCCGCTGGCACGGCTATTCGTCCACGCACTTTAGATGGCAGTTATGACTATGACAAATTCGGTCTAGCTGGTCACATAACCTTTTTTCACACTGAAATTCCAGACTTGCCTCAACCCCTCTGCCATTAGAATACAGCGACAACCTATGACAAGTTTCATTCTAGCTGGTTAAATATCGAGTCTCCTGCACTAGCGCTTTGTTGTGACCTCCTTCAGCACCCATCCATGTGCCTGACCTCTCTGGTTGCTTACAGGAGCCTAGCCAGTCTCTTAAATTCTAATCTTGGCCAAATGCACACACTCATATTAATCCTCCACTGAGAAATGTCACCATACCTGGACTTCGGTCCCTGAGGGCGTTCTTACTGCAAAGGGCAATGAGGCCATACAAATGGGAAAATGGTGCTATATAAATGACTACTACAATACAATACAATAGTGGTCAATGCAACAACAGAAAAGCACTTCCCCCTCTGCAAAAAAAACAAAGACATTGATGGAAATCAAATTCATCAATAACCGCCATAATAAGCATCAATTTCTTTAGAGAAGTGGGAATACTTTATAGATTACCGTATACGTCTTCTCTGCTTGGGATATCCATGGATAGTGCAGTGGGGGCCAAGGCCGTAGGCCATGCACCCAAGAGTCTACGGACTGGCCACAACCACCACAGCATAATACGGCCATGCTGTAAGCAATGTAATAATATGTGTACAGCAATGGAATTTGGATATTGGAAAGAATTATTGCAGAGGGATTTTTAGAGTAGAGGGTAGAATGTAGATGATATGGTGATATTGCCATTGGTGAAAAATAGGGTTGGGTGTACTTTCATCTCTGTAGATTATGTTTTCATTGTGAAGTTAAGGTCAAATTGTTGTTTGTTGGTTGTAGCAGTTGCCAGATTCTTGGGTTCAAGCCGTATTATGCTGTGGTGGTTGTGGCTAGTTCGTCGACTTGTGGGTGCATGGCTGGAGGCTGTAGGCAGCAGATGTGCTTTTAAACTTTGCTATTTCTTTTTTGCATGTGTTCATTAGAAGATTTGCATTTGTTAGGTTTTTGGTATTCTTTTCTAAAATGACAGGATTTTCGAAGTTATGTTCACTTCCAAAATATTTGATTTGGATGTGGTCAGTTTTTGAAGGTGTTTTTTGGGTGTGCCCTGTAGGAGAATGTTATTAAAATGTTGTAGTTGTCAAGGAGGATTTTTTGCATAGTACAGTTTGTGGACAAGATTCTGTATAGTGGAATGGTGTGTTGATAATATTTGCATGTCGTGGTAGGTTCTTCTGCAAGCAGGTCTTAAAATGCAGGCTAATGAATGTCCTCGCAGTCCAGTGTCACTGTATACTGGAGAGGAGTCAATGGTTTGCAAAGTGTTTATTCTAGTTTTCTCTTTTACTTTCACATAGTGATTGAGGAATTGGCATAAAGGTTCAAGGGAATGCTTTTGTACATTACACATTGCGGTGCAGGGGCATTTGTAGACTGGACGGATTGGTTTGGTGGGTTGGAGGGTTGATTGTAGGTTTATTGGGGACACTTTTTCAATTAGGGTTTCTTCTGCCATAAAGGTGTTGTCTACATCCTTGACCACTGCTATGTATGCTCTTGTGTGTATGCGTTTTCATTGAAATATGGTTCTGTGTCGGTTGTGTGAATGTACTCATCTGCAGAGAAGTTCGGAAGGTCTGTTTGTTGACATTGACATGTTTCAAAGTAGTTTTTGTAGTTTGTTGTTTAATTTTGTTAGTGGTTTTATTCTGGTTTAAATTAATATCAACAATTTCCTTATGAGGAGGATTACACTGTCAATGAGAGCTTCCAGGATTCGTTTTGTGCGGTTATTTTTAAGGGTTGAGCGTGATATCTGTGTTGTTTTTATGAGATTGTGAAGTCCAGCACTGTGACACATTTTTTGTCAAATGGAAGGGGAAGTGCTCTCAAAAATGTTATTGTTCTGATCGTTTGTGCATTTCCTGTTAAGCATACTTTAATTAATTCTAAAAGTTTTTCTATGCATCTTACCTTAGTTTTAGTCACTTTCATACATGCAAAAACTATGTGTGCGGTGCCGTGATCTTGTGCTACTGTTAACAGTTGATGAGTTTCACCCTAAATTCAAATGCCCTTGCAGCAATAATACAGATGGGGCGCTCCTGAAGCTGATATAAATTGTCCCAACGATCTGTGCCACCTGTTTTTATTATGTTCGTGGGCATCGTTCCCAAACGTGTCTTGTTATCATTTACGCTAAAACGTTACTTAACGCAGAACCAGGAATATAAACACAGATATCGTCATACAGAGTGTACGTTCTCTTTCTTGCCAAACATGATATTGATATATAGATTTTTTTAAGGAAACATTAATAGTTTGCAATGTAACAAGTGCTTTTATTTGACAAAGAACGTTTGCAAGACATTATTAAGTCCACGAAATTAACAATATATTTTTTTCCCATGGAAGTTAAAGCTAAGGAAAATCGCATGACTCCATTCTGGTTTTCATTTTCTGCATGATATGCTGATGATAATTCTTGTGTGTGTTCAATGTGCACTAGTGAAGCATTGAAGTGACTCACATGGTGGGTTTTGTGGGAGAAAAAGTTCATTTTTTGAAGTTTGAAGCAGAACGTTTTCACTTGTGCATGTTGCTACATTTGGAAGGCTGATAGATTACTTCTTGTTACTGGTACCGCGAAAGGGCAGATTGGTCCATATCGGTCGTCCCATATGACGGTGATGGAAAAAATTCTGGGGATGTTTATTTTCCAGTGCTGGTTGAAAAGTCCATCGGATGGTAGCTGGAAACTGTGCCACATGCAGTACGGTAAAAGATATCTGTCAAGATAAGACAATAAAAGTACATTTTAGTTGATTTTTTGTAATGGAATATAACAATTGATATTAAAATGTTATTTGTATTTCACTCGTACAGAAGTATTTCAGAGCGGGACGAGGGAAGGGAGATGAATAGGGCAGTACAAAACAATGATCTTACTAGGCACAGTGACATTGAGAACATGCAAGTGCATGGGAGAGGGAAAAGGTGAAAGTACATGGGGTGGGGAGAAGTGGAAAGTGCTATGCAAAAGAATAAACATACATAAATAATAAATAAATAAAATAAATACTAAAAGCAGAAAAGTGGTAGTGCAGCCAGCAAGTTACTGTATAACTGATAATTGGATGAAACATGATTATAAACACAAACCACAGATATTGAACACACCCATGACAACATGGGGGAGTATTTCAGAGCATGAGTTGTGTAAAAGGTGAGCGCTGTGAAGTAAGTATAGAAAGTGGTGGAAATGCAAGAAATGTGCAGAGACCACAAGGGCCGGTTCGGGGGCAGGGTTAGAGTTCCGACGAGGCAGAGTTGAAAAGGAGCAGAGGTGGCAGTTGAACTCCAATGAAAGGAAATGTTAAAAAATATATTTTGAAAATGGTACAATTTGTTTAATTGCTTGAAAAGTACACAAATCATAGTACGCTTCTCTTGCTATGGTTTCTATATTGTTCAAACAAACACCATCTGTGTCAAAATGTACTTAGACATCCAAAAATACAAATACCACAATTAATTTGAGAAAGGCAAGTTTCAGCGAGCCCGAAAAGGTGGAGGCTCGGTGATAATTGTGTTTTCGAAATGGATTCTGCTTTGTGGTCAATTACAGGGTCTTTAACTGTCGGTGAACCTGGCTGCTCGCCTTAGTGATGTAATGTGGTGTGTGCGAGTACACTGTGCACAGTGCGGTCGCAGAGAGCCAGTGTAGCGAACTGGTTTATAAGGAAAGAAGCTATAGGCTGTCCTGAAAGTAGCTAGAAGTAGCTAAATTACGTCATCGCCTAATTTGCATAATTGCCCATGTGCATGTTGGGTGATTGCCGAGGGGCCAGTGCCCATATCACTATAGCATTCAAAAAATGTGGTAAAATGTACTTACTGTGGTAAAGTCTAACATGCTCCAAGAGTGACATCGCCAAGCTATGAAAAATGCTTAGATTGATGGAAGCAACGCATGGCTAAACTCCATTTGCCTAGATACATGCCCATTGGCACCGCTTCCCGTGCCCTTTTTAGTCAGCTACTGTTGGTTTTCTTATCACTCATTTCCAGATTTACATCGTGCACACTCCATAGTCAATTTACATCCTCCTAACAAGTTTTCAAGGAGCCTTTCATAGTGAGCAAAAGTGGCGCACAGCACTGTGGGTTAGCACAATATTACTTTTATTGTTTTTGAGAGTTACACTTTTTTCTAGTGGTTTCGAAAGTTGTGTAAATGATGCGAGTCTCCTACCCAGTTGAAAGAAGTGTAACTCTCCAAACCAATAGAAACAAATTGCTAGATTTCTCGGTAGACGCTTTTTCAGCACAAAGTCAGTAGGCGACCATGATTTTTGCTAAATATAGCGGAAAAAGTCACCAAGCTGCCACACTACACAGAGCTGATTTGGTTAGAGAGGGGAGCCCCAGGCTCCCTGAGGGTCTGCCTTGGCTCCTGTTGCCTGTCACATACGTAGTTGGTGGAGCCAGAATAGTGCTCAAGGGGCCAATGTGCTGTGTGTGACTGCACACCCCCACTCCCTACCACAGCATGGAAAGTGCTTTGTTTGTTTTTAGTTTTTCTTTTCAAAGGCTTTTTCTGTGAAGGGCTATTTGGTACTGATGCTGGTCGAATCCCGAGATCTGGCTATGTATGTGGTGCCGGATTCGGCAAAAGGTGGTGCATTGAGCGCTGCTGGGTATAGTTCGCAATGGGATGGAGACGTATATGCAGAAAACACGGAGAAAGATATGACCATTTCAGGTTGTAGTACGGACAGATGTCGTTATAAGTAAACTGAGAAGATTACTGATGGAAAAGCGCCCATGAATATTTTTTATCAACTGTGCAGTGCCCCGGACTTGGACTTTATATGTCTTTAGGATACAACGGTATGTTCCATGGGACAAAGCAGTTTATATATTAGTACTCTGTATACCAGTGGTGTTTGCGGGACGTAGATGATTAATAGTTAGAATATGCTTTAGCTAGCAACCCAGATCAAGGCCAGTTTGCACATTGTTCAATTAGTTATTATGCATGTAGCATTTTGGTCATTTTTTATTTCAAAAATCATATTATGTAAACTTCAACTTACGTAATTTCGGGAAATTCCATTGTGCTCATCTGTCAATGAAGAAGTGCTCTGAAGAACAGATAAGCTACATTTTCGAATGCCCACTCACAATATACTAAACTCACAATATAGTAAACGTTATCATTTGTTGTGTCTATTGGACAACTTCTGTTCTTCGAACTGTTGCTGACTTGCGCTGAAGGCCAAATAACAAAAGGAGCTTGTTCTCAGTCATTCAAGATAGAGACGGTAGGTTTCGATTTCGTTAAAACATGCCAGTAAAAAAAGGAAAGGGGTATAACGGAAGTCTTCAATAGCATTTTAAAATAGGTTATGCGCTGTGAACGTGTGAATATTCCAGATTGGTGTGTGTTGCTGGAACGGTTTTGGATATATCATCCCTGCTAGAAAATTACATAGAAAGCGCAGCTCACTCTATTCTAGCACTGTTTAATGCAGCAAGCGCAAAAGGGGTTGGTTATTGTGACTGTATTTATTCCACTGGAAAAGAACCGGGGCTACGCTGATGTCGGAACTGTTGGGACTGGGGGCTAGCTATTCTTTTGGCTGTAGCTCCTGAGATTCTATCCGGGTCTACAATCAAAATATCCGGGGCTATAGTCCCCTTAGCCCCCCCTTAGCAACGCCCCTGGTATATGGATAGATGAGTGCAAGTTACCAACGCTGAAATTTAGAGATGGCTGAGCAACAAGCAAATTGTAGCCTGCCTGGGTCTTGAAGAGGAAAGTCTGGCAACACAGGGTCTCGGGAGTGCATGTGAACAATGGTCTTTGTGCAGAAGATCATTTTGAGGTGCACATGGTGTTTGGTAACTAGAGTGTTCCCACCCACCCAGCCCCCTTGGAAGCACACGGCCATTGCTGTGAACTGCTATTGCTAGTGGAGGGGGAATGGATGGGGATGAGGTGAGCGAAAAGGGTAGCAATCAGGGCTGGCCTGGTCTACAGGGTACTGTGCAGATTTTCTTGGTGTACCTTTGCAGTTTGAGCCTATTTTGTATTTCATTTTCACATTTTGTCCTAGGAAAAGGGCTGAGGTAGCTCAAAGTGTGTAATTTGGTGTCACTTTGAAGCAACCATACCTCACACCACCACCATGCACTGATAAAACTAACACCCTTGACATCAAAGATGACATCAGAAATGCCATTGATGACATCACTGAAGACATCACATGTGCATTTACTTTTCATGAAAGCATCTACAAGGTATTGTCATCATAATGTTGGCAGAAAACTATCAGAGGTCATTGGGAGAAATATCATGAGATACATAGTTCATTAAGCAATGTATTCCTATAAACACCACTGTATTACAGAGTTCTTTCCATTATGGGAACCTATTCATGTAGAAACGTAGGCATTGTGTGCAGCATGCACCATAGAGGTGCAATATTCATAATCTTGCCATGTTGGACAGTAAAATGATTCATTCTTTCGTGTCAGAGGTTTGAGAATTGTGAAACATGTAATAAGTAGCTATTAATGCCTCGCTTACTACATAATTCTACTACTACACACAAAATATAAAGAGACCACATGCATACAACTATGAGCATATACAGGGAAAAAAGGAGCAGTATTACCAGAAAGTGTTCATAACATAACTGATTATCTTCATGCACAGAAATGATTGCTGTATTTTAGGCTTCCTTCTTCCCCTATGTATATGTATCATATGATGTGAGTGAAACCTAAGGAAAGTAGTGTAAGAACATATGAGAAGGGTGCCGTACACAAAGATAGAACCTTTTGAATTTTTAGTTCCTGTCTGCCAGTGAAGAAACCCGCCTGGCCTAGATATGTCAGTGAACAAAAAAAGAGGGATCCAGGCATGTGATGTCATCAGTGATGTCATTAATGACATTGGGATGGCATATTTGATGTCATGGGTGTTAGCTTTAGCAGTGCACGGTGGTGGCACCAGTTATGATTGCTTCGTTTACCATAACTTGCACATTTCTTGGGTGTTTTGGTTTTACTTGTAACCATAACGGCCCTTTATCAAAGTTTTTTCACTGAATTTCATAGGTTTTTATTAGCACAACTTCACCATAACGTCCCTTTAACAAATTGTTTTCACAGAATATATATATATATATATATATATATGCCTTTCTCTCTCTCCCACTTTCTCTTATCTTGGTAGTGGGAGGGTTCTGGCTGGGAACTCCCCTCCTTTTCGTAAGTGCTAGGAGTTCATGAAGTAATTGCCTTTTTGATTGTGAGATAGTGCTCCCTGGGGTACGAAGCAGATAGCCCGAATTCTCATTTCTTGGAATGCACAGGTATGGGTGAGAGCAAGCTAAGGTATTAACAGAGTTTGTTGCCCAGAGGATCCTCCGCTCTCTTTTGCTCACTGCGCAATGCCATGGGCAAGAGAACAGAATTGGTCATGTCTACATCAGATACATGGAGTTCAGGGCAGAATTTCTTGTTCATGGTCCTATACGTCTGCTCCCTTCTCCTAATAGTAGACAGAAGAAAGCTGTACCCACCAAGAGCTTGAGTTAAAAGGTCCAATTATTCAAGAGAATGATTTGCAGAGGGCAACTGTCATATCATTGAATGCCATAACACTGGAAACTCAATCTTAACAATGATTTCCAGAAATGTGGCACTGCTTTCAAAATTTAAATAGTGCTATAACTGTCTTGCTGAAGCACACTTTGTGGGCATTAAATAGGATTGAGGGGAATGGTAGTGCACAATGTGAGGATTACACGCGATGAAGAGAAATGTATCAAGACAGTCTCCATGTGTTCAGTGAAGCGGAGGGTGTGTCGTGGTTTTCAGTCTTTTATGTGCAGCGTTCTCTTGTGAATTCAACCTCAGCTATTCAGTCGGTGCCTAAGAAGGTCCGCTGAGCTAGTCAGCTGCACGGCATGTGTGGCTTTGTGTGTGAGACAAGACTTGGCATGTGAGTGATGGAATCACGCAGAGAAGCCAGAGGTGGGACAAGGCATTCTTGAGAACATTGCTTGACTGTGGCATAAAAGTTAGGTCCTCATCTCTGATTACTTCTATTTGTATAGCTTCTGTGAGGGTGTGAGGGGGAAGTGGCTCCTTGGAAGTGTCCAGTGGAATAGCACTGTGATGGGGTCCAGTTCCCGCTTTGGAAGAATTAAGGCAGGCCCTGTTTAGTCCATTCTTTGCTGAGCATGAGTCAGACGGTCCAGAATTTGATGATGGTCTCCGGGACCATTTGTTATTCTGAAATGAAGCTGCGTCTCATCGTTGTACATGCGATAGCCGAAATGGTATCTATCTAGGGCTTTCATACGTGGTGCCATGGATACGCTAAATGGGATTGAGCAGAAACATGCTTTGAGGCGTTCCTCATTATATAATGATTGTAGCGCTGAGGATGTAGCCACGCTTAAGCCAATGGGCCTCATTAGGACCCAGGCGGTAAGGGGTTTACGCCGGCGTAAACCATGGCGCCCCTTACCGCCTGAGTACGAGTTCCCTTAGCGCCATGGTGATTTTAACGCCTGCTTTTAGCAGGCGTTAAAATCCATGGCGCTAAGGGACCTTGTTGTTAATTACGCCACCGTAATTTACGGTGGCGTAATTAACGGCTTCCCCACTCCCATTATGCCCTACGGGGCCAGAAATGGGAATGGGGAAGGGTAAATGGGGATTGGGGACTTACCGCCCCGCCAACCTCGGAATGGGGCGCTAAGTCCGCCAACCCCCATGGCGGAGTTGGCAGCTTAGCGCCATGGACCATGGTGCTAATAGCGCCATGGTCCTCCGCCAAGGTCCTAATGAGGGCCACTGTGTTTAATTTGTAGGAAACAAGAGGAGCCAGCCAAAGGCCACTAGGTGTCACTATGCAGTGGATGCCCAATACTTTGGGCATTAGTAACAAAGACCACCAAGAAGTGCAGGATCAAAGCATGTCCTTGACCCCTGGAGGTGAGCTGTTCCATCCTGATCTTCACTGGGACTATTCTGGTCACCTATATGGGCCAATGACTGCATCATTTTGCTCTTACCACTTCCTAACATCCAACACCCTCCACACAAAGGAGACCAGTGACCAGAATGTCATTTGCAGGGTTTCTTAGTTCTGCGTGGGATTATTTTAGTGGACAATTAAGTTCTGAAAACGTTAGTTCCTATCAAACTTGTCTATAATCGACCAAGGCATGATGAATTAGCAGAGAGATGGGGGGGCTAACAGAGTTTGGGGGAATTCTCACTGAATACATCAATTGTTGTGAGCAAGAATGTTGTGTTGTCAATAATGCTGACACTGACCTTTTGGACTGGTAAAATGGAACAGTAGGAAAGGCCATTGGTAGGCCACTTAAGCTCTGATTCACTGAAATCAGGCTGTGGTGTTCGAAATGAAGCTCGGGCTCAGTGATTACATTTTGTCTTGGATGAAGGAAGTCAGGTACTTGCATAGCTTTTGGGAGTGGCCTACACTGTCACCACCAGTCCAAGGGTGGTCCACTTTTGCCAGCTCTAGAGGAGTTCACCAGGAGAGTTGCCTGCCTCCTCTTTATGGTCCTTAAAATAGGATTCCATAGCCCTTTGGAATGTTCTTTGTACACTTGACTGCAAATTTGGCACGCCAAGCTGAAAAAGCTAGGAACTAGATTTTTTCCTGAACTAGGTTAGGTTGCGCTTTTGATGATAACGATTATTGCGTGGAGTGCTTCATGACCAAGTTGCTAATGGCCCTAGATAGGCAAGCCGCGATTTGAAGGCGTAGTGACCACGTGCACAGACAGATATGCACTTCCTTTTGGCGCCCACAAAGATGCTTCTTTTCTTACATGGTTTTTAAATATTTGCAAGGAACCGTGTGAGTGCCGGCACAACATTGTACATGAGAGGGCCCCCATTCATATGCACAGAGTGCATCACTGTAACTCCCTTTCCATCATCGTCAATCCGTTCCACATGATAATGTCACCTGGAAAAAGTTGCCAAGTAAGAGACTTTTTTACTCTGACGCCTAAAATACTCTCCCCCTATATTCTAGGAGGGGTATCATTTTTTATAATATATTATAAAATCCAATCCTAGAATATTTGGGGAAAGTGTTTGATTTTACTCAGGGTGCATTTTTGGGGAAATGTAGCCCCTTGTTGGCCATTTCGCAGGCAACTTTGTCACTGGACACCAGTCAGTCAATCCCACCTCATGCAGGCAAGACAAAGACCGGCCTTATGAATCAGGGCACTTGCGTGCAGAAGATGCAAGAGCAGAAAGCGTGGGTGCTTTGATCCAGGCATTCGTTAGGCATTGGTTTGCGAATCTGGGACTTTCTTCCAAAGGAAAGGGCCTATTTCCAAAATGCTGTCAGCTGGCGTCTTCTTCCACAGGGCGAGGGTTTCCAAAGGTACTGGATATTTGGCATGCTGTAGAGCTGTTGTCAGATGTCTCAAACAGCTGACTCGGTTTACTGTGACAGGGGGTTTAGCCAAAGTCACGGTGCCCCATACCTCACAGTGTAGTGATTCCAGGGTGTACTTCTCAATCCGGAATCAATAGATTTGGACTTTATTATTTCAAACACATTCATTAGGAAATAAAAAGACCTAAATTGCGTTTCTATTTAAAATCTCCACCTTCGGCAGAGAGCAGGCTTTCAAATAAACACAGGACATGACCATCTCTTATACCAGCAAACACAGCGAATAATCATAAACTCGAAATGTTTCTGTAAAACGGGACGAAGCAAATGGCTTGCTTTAAAGTTTGTAGCTGGTACATAGAGTAATTCCCACTACACCAATAAAGTGAGGCATGTTTAGCACATAAAAAGGGCTATTAATGTCAGGGCAAACTTGTATGTTTCGGAGCACAGGGTTACCTCATCAGGCCCCTTCATTAGAGCATTACAAAGCAGCATTATGCAAATGTTTTACAACATGCTTACCATCTCCTTTCATTTCATAATTTACTGTACGCTATAAATACGCTCCCATATTGTGTACTTTGTGAAACCCCAATAAAAGAAACGTGTGTTGGGCAATGCAGAGGTTTGTTCCACCCCCTACTGTGACGGAATCAATGGCCTAAAGCGTTTGCTCTTTGTATCGCTCTGTTTTCATGCACTAAGTGTGTAGGTGTGCAGGCATTAAGCACACACTTGGGTCATATCTTGCCATTCGCAATGTTTGTTGTACTTTTCAGGGAAGGTATCAAATGTCATAAAATCTACCAAAAAAGGTGTGTTTTACATGTCACAGAAATGTGTTGGCTTTCCTATTCACAGCATACTTTAATTGACAGACACATCAGGAAAAACAATGGCGCGTGTATTTATAGTGCGGGGAGACAGAGGATGCCTTATCCTTTAGCCTTCTTTTACATGGGGTACATATAGAGGTAGAAAGCAGCAAAGTGGCGGGTTTTCTTCCCAGCAATGTTTAATTGTCCGTTTTCTGTTTTCTTATCTGAAGTCTGCAAGGAGAACAGCGACCACCTCGGGATCGCAAGGGGTGCGATGATATGGAGTACATGAAAAGAACAGCATAGAGTTAAGGACTCATGTTTGCCCCTTGCATCGCATAAATACCACCGGCAATACCAAATCATAGTTAGGCAGTATTTTGGAACAGCAAGGAAGCACTGTGGTCAAATTGCGCTGGTAAAAGTGCTGTTTTGCACTGTCTGAGCACTAGGACAAACATTGCCCTGGTGCAAACAATCATCTTTGAAATCATTTGCGGCCAGGGGACTATTTGCCCTATTGCTAAAAGCACACTCGAGTAACACAAAAGCAATGCTTGCAAACGCGCATTGAAAGGATGTGTATTTGCACCGGGACACATGCTGCCTTAGTACTCATTCTGTGAACTATTCCCCTTGCTTCCGAGCCAAGGCCCCTGGTCAGTTAGTGACGGGGCACAAGTCCAACTCTGCTAGGGCCTGTTGATCCTCATGCCGGGTGTGGATGGCGGCCTCCAACTCTGTGTGACTTGCTGCTTGGTAGCTGTGCCTGTTTTCGTTCTGTCATGGCTTAAAGCAAGGAAGGCGGAATTCAGTTTTTTTTGTATAACCTGTCTAATAACCACATAGCATTTATAGGTATATAGTACATTGTTTGGTTCACTTCAAACAGAAATCTAAGGTTAGATAGGTGAGAACACCTTATCATCAACTCGCGATTAATGGCCAGGTACATTCGTTGCTAGAAGCCTAACTTCCTTTTAATAATCCAAGCATCCTTGCATTCCTCTTTAAATTTAAGCCAGGTTACAAGGGAGTAGGGGGGCTGTGCGTGGGAACAGGGCGAGTGACATTTTCGGCCCCTATTTAATTTAACGCGCGGTAGTAAAAGGCAAGCAACATTTTCCAGAGTGGTAGACTCGAGGTATGCGAGCCAACACAGACCATGAAAAAAAACATACACACACAACGCCGACTTGTTTTCATTATGAAAAACAGATATCAAGCGTTTTAACGCGGCAAGAATACGGCTGTGCATTGGAACACAGCTTGAGAGAGGAGAGCAGACCAAACACCATTTCCATTTAATATTAAAAACATGGGGCAGCATATTTGCCGGAGAAGCAGAAGGGAATTGTGAGATGGAAGACAGGCAGGCATTCACATGTGGAACACAAGTATCGTCTCGGGAGGATAGCCAGGGGCAACATCATCTCGCAGTGCCTTAAGTGGCACTACAAACCGAGCCTGGGCTCATCGAGGGGGCTTGGCCTAACAGCGGGGGTCTTGATGGTCCGTTAGGCCACGCCCCCTTGACGAGCCCCGGCTCAATGGGCTACTGGCACTCCTGCCAGGCAGCCTTTTGTAGAGATTAGCACCCTCTCCCCTATAGGCTTGCCTGGCAGGGGGCAGCGCCTCGCCTATTCAGCCCGAATGGTGGTGCTGCCCCTCGCCAGCTGGGGAGGGGCAGCGTCACCATTAAGGCTGAAAGGGTGAGGCCACTGGAAGCAGAGGCCTTTTTCCTAAAGGCTGAAACTCCTGCGAATCTGCGGGAGCTTCAGTATTTAGAAAGCAAGGCCTCTGCTTCCAGGGGCCTCACGTTTTCTCCATAATGGTGCCGCCAGCCCACGTGCATCACTTGATTAAAGGGATGCCTTGCAGGTGCGGCGCCACCGTTATGCCTGAAAGGCATTTTTTTCTGAAGCCTGAAGCTCTCGCACACGAGCGAGAGCTTCAGGCTGTTGAAAAAAATGCCTTTTCGTGTAGTGGCCGGGGCTGCCAGGGGAGATTAGTGGGCCCCAGCAGGGCCACGCCTCAAAACAAAATTTCGGAGCAGCCCCAGCAGGCCCCGGCCCATTTAAAGCCCTGATCATCTGAGAAGCAAGATGACACAGAGCACCACAGGTTCGATCCCTGGGTCCACACTTAAAAACTCTTGGTATTAAGCACGTTATAAATAAACTATCATATCATATCTTGTCCAGGGTAGTGTTTTGTCCCACCTACCTTAAGAGGGAACACAGGCTGAGAGATACATTTCCCAAAAACACAATATTTATTGATTTTAAAAGACCAAATGACATGCATTTGCCAGAGTGGCAGGCCATGGGTCCGTAAGAGAAAATCCTATTACATGGAGGTAACATTGATGAAATCCACCTGCAGGGAACCCCACAACATCAGAAGAATCCCACTACTATCCCGCCAATCATGACATTTTCCTTCCAACTTCCCCAGAGCCACCCCTGCTACTGCCCTCCCTCCGCGTCTGCCAGCAAGGAAAATCTCACCACACCAGTATGTGCATTGACCTGAGCTTCATTCTCTCCATGACAGCAATTTAGAAACAGAATCACACAGGGCCCAACACACCTAGGTCAGCATTGCCGGCTTTCCCTCACAATGCTGATTGTTCATTGATGCAGAACATCGGTTACGTTTTGGGAGAAGAAACCATAAAAATCCATGCCTAAAAATAAGGAAGAGTGTACATTTCTTCAGAACTCAGAATACCTCCATACTTACAACCCCAAAAATCAGATCCACACATCATGAGGACTAACTCTGCTGATATAGCTACTGCTGATATTTTCAAAATTGATGCTTGAAACAATCCACAGATAATAGTAATCTATTATCCAGAAGCTGCGGAAGGCTCGCAGCAGGCTTCAAGTGCTCCTCATTGTAGATGTGACAGAAACATGCTATTGGGAAACTCATGACATGGCTTGTCATATTGTTGCCCCCATGTGATTCACAAGAATGAGTTCCTCAGCAGAGAGATCATGGGCACAAGCAGCAAGTTGTTTCAGTACCTGATCCACTGCATATTAATCAGTGGTTTACACTAGGATTCAACCTTCTGAACCTTGATTGAAGGGGGTAAGTCGGATCTCGGTGTACTGCATCCACTGAACCTTTAGCCATGCTCTCCCCGAGTTCTGGCCAAACACTGGATTGATATTGACCGACAATTTGGATATTTGCTGCAAACATGATCTCTTTCTAATTGGACAGAAACAAAGGCTCAAACCGACAAAACCCAGTGCAGAGCGCTGCCTCAGTGGACTTTCAAAATGCTCTTCTCCTGGTTTTCACTCCTTTACAGGATTCCACTGCAGTAGCACTACTTGATTCTGTAGACACAGAAATCAAGAAGAAATGGCACCACTGATGCAGGCATGACATCAAAAAACCTATGGTGAAATATGCTAATTAATGGCTAAATGAATACCTTTTAGCCATTTAATGGCTACATGAACACCTAAATGAACACCTTCCAAGGCACTTGCTTTCTTTCTTTCTCTTTGCCTACACAACCCTGTATTTTCTGTGAATATTCTGACCACTTTGATGATTTTTTCATGGGGGTGCAACACGGCCCGTTTGAGTTGCTAAATTCATTTTTGTGCATTCACTGTTCAGCATGGTGCCTATTTTGCACATGCATCCTGATTTGCAGAGTTGTTGAGCTGCTACAGTGCCTTGGTGTTCTCTACCCCTTTGTCCTGCCTGGAGTCAACCTACTTTAAGATGGCTGTCCCACATTGACCATCGGGCAGCTTTCCTACTGAATTGAAGCCTAGCCCATTGTGATAGGGCCCTGACTTCCTTGGTTAACCAATCATGTTGTCCTGGAGCTGAGACCTGGCACCAGCTACTAAGGCCCAATTCTAAGGCCCCTGTCTGCTAACGGAATGCTACATAAGGCTACTATTTCAACCTGACCTGCCCTGGCGCTTCCAGTTCCCTCAACCAGGATTCTGGACTACTAAGACTCCTGAACCTCCCTCTAAATTGGCTAGTTGCACTCCTCCTGCTCATCCTCAAACTGTAACCTTACTCTTCCCTCTGTTTATTCCAACTGGTCTCCCTAGTTGCTCTAAAATGTCCTCGTCCCAGCACCTGCCTCTAACTCATAACTCATTGCCTTCACCTATGTTCCCCTGGTACTGCCTTTGTAAGTAAAATTTGGGTGCTTCTGTAATTGTAATTTTGGGTGTGTTAAAAGTCAAATTTCAGTGTTCATGTAACTGCAATTTTGTGTGTGTGTTAAAAGTCAAATTTGGGTGTTTCAGGTACTGTAATTTTGGGTGTGTTTTAAAATTCAAATGTTGGTGTTTCTGTAACTGTAATTTTGGGTGTGTGTGAAAAGTCAAATGTGGGTGTTTCTGTAATTGTAATTTTGGGTGTGTGTTAAAAGTCAAATTTGGGGGTTGCTGTAACTGTAATTTTGAGTGCTTGTTAAAAGTCAAAATTGGGTTGTTTTGTAATTTAAATATGGATTGTTTTTTCTCATTACCAAGGCCTGCAATTGCACCTGCTAGCCCAGTGACTGTTCCATACCGCTGTACTTGCATACTTTCTCCTACTGCCTCCTCTCTTTTCTTGCTCATGGCACTATCTGTTTCTCCTATCTACTCCAACTGCTTCTCTATAAACTATCCCTCCTTTCTAACCAGGTCTGGCAAGAAGAAATTCAAAAAGGATCTCTTGGCTTCCAATACAGGCCTCCCCACTGTTGATACCTATTCCAGCATATCTGCCAGACAAAACCTCACTGACCTTCTCTTTTTCGTTCCTTCGCCGGATCTATGGACCCCTCATATGATCTCTCTGGTCTATCCTGTCGCCTCCTCTCCCATTAATGGTGGCACACTCTGGGAAGTCCTCATGGCTTTCTTTGACTCCTCCAGAGTCATCATTAAAGTGTACCTGAATGGTACTTTATGGCGCATGGCCCTCAGGCAAATCTCCTCCTCTTTGACAGACTGTTCCCCTGCCTCATAAACTTCCTCTCATCTCCTGCTGTCCCCAAACCTCCTCCCACAGCTACCTTTCCCCCTTCTCCTTCCACCTCTGCCCCATCTCAAGCTCCCTCCACACCTCCGCAGGGTTTACCCCTGATTTGTACCCCTACCTGGAGGGTTTTTAAGCATGGCAACCTTCTTCATATTGCGACTCTCAACTCCCGCTCTGCTGTCAAGCACTCCTCTGACATCGCCCACCTCCTTGAAGAACTTTACCTTGATGTCCTTGGTCTTACCGAGACTTGGTTCATGGCCAGCTCTAAAATGAGTTTTGACACTCTCTTCCCTGATGGCTAAAAGATCCTCTCCACCCCCAGATTGAACTGACCTGGAGGGGGTGTAGCCCTGATCTTCCCAGAGTGGATACCTGCCTCTATCATCCCCACTCAGACTTACTCTTCTTTCGAATGCCTTGTCTGCAAGCTCTCCCTCTCGCCTAGGCTATCTCTCACTGTTGCTACTCTCTACCGGCCCCTGGATAAATTACCTCTTTTCTCTCTGAGTGGGCAGACCTCTCCTCCTCCCTCCTGGCCTCAACCACTCAAATCATCCCCATTGGTGACCTCAACATCCATCTCGATTCTCCTTGGTTCCTCATCTGCACTCTTTCGGGACCGCTGCGATTCACTCTTCCTCTTTATCATCCCCTTGGGCTCTGCATATTCTGCCGGTCACACGCTTGATGTCTTGATCTCCTCTGGCCTCCTCCTCTCTAGTCCCCTGACCACTCCTCTCTCCTGGAGTGATCACTGCCTCCTCTCCTCTCATCTTTCCATCTCCTCCCCCCAAGCCAAGCCTACCCCAAGACTGCCACCCACCTTCTCAGACATTTGACCCATGAAGTGTGTGTCAATCAAGGCTTTCACTGTCACCTTCTCCCCCCCTCCTCCACCTCAGGCTGACTCTCACCCTGACACAGCCCTGTCCCTGCACTATTCCTCTATCTCTGCTACTCTTGATGTTCTTGCCCCCGTCATAAGGATCCGTCTGAAGTACAAAGCCAAGTGTAATTCCTGGTATGACTCTTACCTAACTACACTTAAACGTAAATGTATGGCGGCTGAGAGGAAAAGGAGGGCTTCCTGCTCATCCTCACACAAACTTGCCTGCTGCCTGCTCCAAAGACAATACCGTCTCCCTGTCCACTCTAAGAAGAGAGGCCACATCAAGCCCCCATCTCCGCGGCATCCAACAAATCGGCCAAACTCTTTAAAATCTGCATGGAACTGGCCAACCCTGCTGCTGTCCCCCCCTCCCCCCTGCCTCTCAGGCTCTTTGCAACTTCATTGCCTCTCACTTCAATTCCAAAACCCAGGACATCTTGTCCTCCCTCTCCTCTGCCCCCCTTCCTCTCCCCTCTCCTTCCCAGCCTACTGACCCTCCCCCTTCTTTCTCTTCCTTTACTTTTTCTCCCCGGATGAGATTGCTAGACAACTCCAATCTATGAAAGCCTCATCAAATCAGGTACAACTCTGTTCCTCTAAAACTATTAAGGACCACATCAATACCCTCGCTCTGGCCCTTGCTGATTTCTGTAACCATTCCTTAGCCTCTGGATCTTTTCCCTCCCCTCTCAAGCATTCCCTTGTGCATCCTCTCCTCAACAAAACTACATCTGATCCCCCCTGCCCGGCTAACTATTGCAAAATTTCCATCAATCCCTTTTTGGGGAAGCTCCTGGAAAAGCTGGCCATCTCGCTGCTTAATCTTCATTCTGACTCTGTTGGCTCTCTCCATGACCACCAATCTGGTTTCACAGCTGCCAGAAGCATGAAAACTGCTCTCCTGAACATACGTGAAGACCTTCTCTCCAAGCTTGACTCTAACATTCCCTCTGTCCTTATCTTACTTGATCTCTCCTCTGCTTTCGACACGGTCAACCATACCATCCTGCTCAACTGTCTCTGTGACAACCTGGGTATCACCAATCAGGCTCTGGCCTGGCTGACCTCTTTCCTTTCTGATCGACCTTGCCAGGTACAACTTGGGTCCTTCCTTTCCTCTCTCTCCCTCTTTAACTGTGGTGTTCCCCAGGGGCCTAACCTCTTGCCCCGGCTTTTCAACTAATACCTGGCTACTCTCACCTACTGCATTTAAATTTTCTGCTCAAACTTCCAGTGCTATGCTGATGACACCCAACTCATTTTCAGGCTTCCCTCTGACACCGCCTTTCCCTCCCTGATCTCCAATTTCCTAATCGACATTCAAAATTGGTGTGCCGCCAACGATATGATATAATATGATATGGCATTCATAACGCGCCTTACACACGTGTTTCAAGGCGTGACGGGGCAAAGGAGGGGGAACAGAGGGAAGACAGACAACGATCCTACAAGGCCAGGTGTCATTCAGATCATGCAAGTGCATGGGAAGGGGGAAGGAGGAGGGGACAGTGCAGAACATGGGATAATAGAATAAATAACAAAGTAAAAGTACGGCCAGCTTGTGGCAAGTGCAGGGGTAAGTGCAGACATCAGGTATCAAGCGCTGGTAGTGGGACTGTACGGATACAGAAAACAGTCCCCAAGTGCGGGGGTTGCCAGGAGGGCAGTGAAGGTGTGCACCTGGTGGAAGAGGTGACCTGGGCCTGAGAACAGAGGGTGGCCAGGTAACCAGTGCAATTTCAGTTTCAGCCAGAAAAACAATCTTTGTCTAAATGCCAACAAGACTGAATTCCTCCTCATTGGTACACCTTCACCATCCTTTCCGCTCACTCTCTGGCCGGCATCACTTGTCTCTCCTCCTACCCCTACCTGAGAGGTTAAGAATCTCTGTGTCCTATTTGACTCCACACTTTCCTTCACAGCACACATCTCTGACGTCTCTAAAAAGTCAAACTTCCTACTGCACCTCCTTAGAGGTACTCTGCCTTTCCTCTCCTTCCCCCAGTAGCTCACTGTCTCCCAAGCTCTGGTTCTCTCTATATTGGACTACTGTAATAACCTCTTTCTAAATCTACCTGCCTCCACTCTCCGCCCTCTACAACCAATCCAGAACAGGACTGCGAGACTTGTTCTTGGCCTTAAGCCCTGGGATCGTATCTCTCCAGCTCTGAAATCCCTTCATTGGCTCCCAGTGGACGCAAGGATTAAATTAAAAACCCTCTGTATTGTCCACAAGGCTTTCTGGCACCTGGGTCCAAAATACCTACAACTATCCCCCCTTTAATACCTCCCCTCTCAAGCCCTTCGCTCCTCTACGTCTAACTCCCTCAGGGTCAGACGTTTTTCAAAGAAAAGAGCTGGGGGTAGATCTCTGTCTTCGGCGGGAGCCTCTCTTTGGAGAGGCCACCTTGAAACTTGAGGAGAACCATCTCCGGTTCCGGAAGCACCTCAAAACCTTCCTCTTTGCTTCTGCCTTTGCCCCTCCTCTCCCCTGCTGATCTGTTTTCTCTCTTGGCATCATGCTGCTGGCCACCCTTTGTTCTTTGGGTCCAGGTACTCGCTCACCCTCCTGCACTGCCTCCTGAGCCACCCCTTGCACTGGGATATGTTTTTGCACCCATGCAGTACCCCATTTTTCTTCTGCACTTATCAGATATACCCTATCTGACAAATTACGCACTTACCTTTGCCTGTATTTATTTTATTTATTGCATTTCTTTATTCATTGCACTTATTATCTATTCTGTTCGCTCCTTTGTGTCACACTTTCCACCCCCCCTCCCTTCCTCGCACTCTCCCCCTTTCCCTTTTCCATGCCCTTGCGCGCTCTTAATGTCACTGGCCCTAGTAAGATTGTTGTTTTTATTCTCCCTTGTTCCCTTCCCTTCGCTTGGCCACGCTCTGAAACACTTGTCTGTAAGCGTGATATAAATAAAATATCATATCATATTAAAACTAAAAGAAATCAGAAATATCCTTGTACAGTATTGGCACAAACACAAATCCAAGAAAGATATCTCACTGTTGCACCCATGTAGGGAGTTAGCAGAGAGAAATGAAAAGGACTAAACAACCCTGTCAATTGACCCCAATCAAATTGCATCAACTAAAACCATGAAACCATACTCAGCAACTTGCCCGAACAAATTCTTTACAACCTTTGCTCTTGACATTATAGATTTTCAAAAATACACTATGACAAACATGCTGAAATATTTCATATGTATTTGGTGAACCCAAGCAGTTATGCAGCTATGGGGCCATGTCTCCATACCCCATTAAGATCCCAGAAATAAAATACCACAGTGCAATCATAGGTATATGACAACCCACACACTTCGGCATCACCGTCAGACAGGTTTCAGAGCCACAAGAGTGGGGCAAACATCAGAGGGAACCGACTCACTGCAAAGAAGAAGTCAGATGATCAGCACTGGTATTTGTTTCCCTCTTGACAGGTTAAGGCATGTCATATGTAATAATTTAATGACACACTTTCCATGATAAGACAGGCGTATCAGGAAATGCCATGTGCTTGATTTAGTCTTCCCCTACAACTACCATCGGCAGGTAAGAATTTATTCGACCTACTTCCCTACACAGAACTAACCTGTGAGCTCATGGAGCATGACCAGTTTCTATTATATAGATCAGAAAAACTTTATGCAACAAATGTTGTGTTTCTTACATGTGGGACACAGTATAGTTTAGTATTTGCCTTTCGGTTTTTCGTTGCAGGAATTGTATTTTGGGCAATGCTGCAGGGCCGCCCAAAGCGAGGCAGTGTAACTGCTGTTACCATCAGCAGGCCAGGATAGGGGCAGCCCAGCTTCGCCCCTGTCTGCTCCTCTCCTCCCCCCAGCTAGAGAGACACACAGTCTATGCAACACAAAGCTGAGGAAGGGTGAGGTGTGAACAATCACCTCACCCTTTCCTCCAGGCACCAAGGTGCTAAGATCCTAAGGAAACCAACAGTCAGGCAAGGCACAGGTTCAAAGACCTGCCCCCCCCAGGGAGCCAGACAGTTGGCTATGCGGCCGGGGGCTGGAACACAGCAGCCCTAACTACTATATATATCAAAGACCCAGAGATTCCCTGGGTCTTATAAATGAGAGCATCATGCTTTGAGAAAACACAATCAGTTTGTGGCCCTGAACGGGGACCCAAACAAACAGGAGGTGCACTGTTTACTCAGTGCCTTCCAACTTTTGCTTCTTTACCAAACTCTGAAGTTCGTCGCATTCGCAGCGTCTTTGATTCCCTTTGAACTCTGCACTGTTCATGAACCTCTGCACGGCAGCGAGCGGCGAACACTGAACAAAGAAAGAAAGTCTCCCGGGACGTACCGAAGGGAAGCAGGACTCCACTTACCAGTGCGAACGAAGGAAGGAGGAACCTGCAGAGCATGAAATAGAACACTGTTTTTTCTAACTGCGTGCAACAAAGATAAATATCTGTGGACAGCCGTTTGCCGGCAGACCCGGAACGCGCGCTGTGCATCAATTTCAATAGAAATATTGTAAGCGGCTGGGGGAAACCCTGTTCCGGGAAACATTATCGCAAAAGTAAAACAAACATTGTAATTGAGGCAGTACGCAGACAACATTTGGTCCATACAGTATTTGGGGCATTTTTTAATGCCCAGGCCGACAGGGCACACGCAATTAATTGCAGAGAACAACAAAGGAATAGTTTATACGCAGAGCTCGAACCTGGCACAAGAAATAATTTCAGCTCACCAAAGACCACTGCTGCAGTTTGTCTGTACATAAACCAAAATATTTTTGGGGGCAACACTCTACAGTTATCCGGCACGGGAAACAGCATTTTTGTAAGCCCACAAGAATCCACAAATAATACAACAAGCATTATAATGTGCATGATTGACGGTATTATTGCACAACAAGTAGAGAGCTCATTTTGACATCTGTGCAGAGACTGCTGACACAGGTTCAGATCCCTGCAGGGCCAAACACAGCCTTTTTCAAATATCTTTCTTTTAATCAAACAGGCTGAAAGGAAACATTGGTCCCAAACGAAAATCACAGGAACCCACAACACCGGCACAGAAACGCAAATCACCCCACCTTACGGCAGCCATCGAGGCAGTGAAACACTACAGTTGGGCATGGGTCAGGGAGAATATGTACGTCCTACCAAGGGGAGGGACACCCATACCACCCAATCAAGATGATGTCACAACACCAGCAAAGAGACAGAAAGTGACAGATGGCCCTAAAAAAGCTAACAAAAAACTGGCGAAATTGTGTGAGAACATGTCAGAAATGCAAAAATTATTGTGAGAAATGAGGGGTAAACAATTACCCCACACAGGGGAGAAGGGACCCACAAACCTCAGCATACCCCTAGAACCTACCATAATGGTGACCCCCCACCAGCAACAAGCCCAACAACAACCGCCCCAGCCACACCACTGCCACAGGTGCCAGCAACACCAACAGCTGTCAGCACAGTTGCGCCTACAGCAGCCACAACAGACCCAACAGGTGCTTTAAAAGCATGGGCAACCCCCAGTACAGATCCACTGGGATAGACAGAGCAAAGCAACAGCAACCCAACAGACATAGCAACGATTTGCAATGCCCAATTTGAGTTAAAATTGAAAGCCTTCCAGACTGTAATACTGGATAGATATAAAATATGCCTAGCATGGAATATTGACACCACAATCCAAGAAGCCATATGGACCAAAGAGTTCATAGAAATCTTTTCACTTATAGAAGCCCGACACAAAGGGAAAGATACTTTTAGGGATCCCAAAAAGATAGAGGAGGAAAGCCATAGCCTGAAACACCCAGGTAGAACAGAACTGGGATAACTGGTTAAAGGCCTTTGCCATCTTGGCAACAATATACAAGGAAAAATTCCCCAATGATGGCAGAAACCTATGGGCATACATGGATGAAATAAGAGAAGTAAAAATCGCTCAAAAAGGGAACACTTGGCTAGCATATGATATCAGATTTAGGAGAAGCATGTCAGAGAGGCCAGCCATAGAATGGGACAAGGTCCAAAATGACTTATACATGCTAAACGCCGAACCCCCATCAAGAGGAAGAGGCCTCACAAACCATCTAAAAAAATAACAAAAATGTACAGGGCCCCAGAAGTAATGATAACGAGACACACAAAAAGGGGGAACAGCCCTATCGGAAGAACTAGCCATGTGCGGCTAAGTCTAATACCCACAGGCAGAACAAAAAACACTCCCCAAAAGCCAACATTCCATGCAGGCATTTTGGAAAAAACCCTTGCACTTGGGGTAAGAAATGCTAGTACAAACACACTTGCACAAACTGCAACGGTGACCACGCAGCAAGCAACTGCATCAGAATGCCAGCCAAAAATTCAAAAGACTAGCACCCCCCCCCACACCTCAGGCTTAGCACCAGGCAGAAACCCCATCAACCCAAACAATTTTAGGGAAGCACTCATGAATTACCCAGACAAGGAAACCAGCGAAGCAATCAGGCAAGGTTTCACCAAGGGTTTCATCATCCCTTTCAAGGCCACAGGGTCACAGATCATCCCAATGAACCTGAAGTCAGCCAGGGACAACCCCCAAGTGGTGGAGAGCAAAACCAAGAAGGAATTACTATTAGGTAGGATTGCAGGACCCTGGGACCACATGCCCCTAAAAGATTACATAATATCACCATTAAGACTGGTCCCCAAAAAAGAACCAGGGAAAATTAGGTTAATTCATCACTTATCCCATCCCAAAGGCCAATCACTAAACGACAGCATTCCACACACGGAATCCGCGGTATCCTACACACACTTCCAGGAGGCGGTAAGACTCATACAGGAATGTGGCAGGAACGCCCTGATGGCCAAACTAGACATTGAATCCGCTTTCAGACTACTGCCAGTCCACTCAGATTCCCAACAATGGCTAGGTTTTACTTTTAACAACAAATTCTATGCAGACAGATGCCTCCCCATGGGGTGCGCAGTACCCTGCACCCTATTCGAGCAATTCAGCTCCTTTTTTCAATGGGCTTTCCAAAAACAGAGACCAGGTACCAAAATAGTACACTACCTCGATGACTTCATGGTAATGGGACCAGCAAATTCTGAAGAATGCAACAGGGCTCTGGAAAAACTAGAAAGAATGGCCGCACAGTGGGACATAACTCTAGCAAGGGAAAAAACGACCAAACCGGCCACCAACATAATTTTCCTGGGCATTGAAATTGACTCGGCACAGGGTTTATGCAAGATCCCGAAAACAAAAATAGCAGAACTCCTGGATAAAATACAAAGCCTAACATCAAAAGACAAAGGCACAATAAAAGAAATTCGGTCATTAGCGGGAAGTCTCAACTTCACAGCCAGAATTATCCCTCAGGGGAGAGTATTCTCCAGAAGTCTGGAACTAATAATCAAATCTTACACCAAACCCCACCTGCACATCCAACTAGGCACAGAGGTGAAACAAGACCTGGAAATTTGGGGGAATTTCCTTAAAGATTTTAACAGGACATCACTTTGGCGTACGCCATTGAACATCTCAACAAAAAGGGTCCTTTTCACCGATGCAGCCGGGAGCAGGGGGTTTGGAGCCATACTAGACTCAGAATGGGTGGCAGGACACTGGCCCATAACATGGTAAGCTGTAGGGTGGACACAAAATATCACCCTCTTACAAATATTTCCCATCTGGCTTACTTTACACATCTAAGGCAGGCAGCCAGCGAACACGGAACTCTTGGTCTGGTGTGACAACATGGCCGTGGTAGGCTCCATAAACAGAACATCCACTAAATGCCCTTTAGTGCTGAAAGTCCTACGAGCCATTACAGCGGTCACACTACAAGAAAACATTGCGATCAAATCAAAGCACATCTCTGGAGCAGACAATAATATTGCAGATGCTTTATCTCGCTTTCAGTGGCCAAGATTCTGGGAGCTAGCGCCGCACACCCACGAACAGATGACGCCAATACCAGCAGAATGCTGGACAATAATGGGAATACAAAAATAACGGCATCAACACCAGGGCCAGAGAGCTCAGGCCGGGATGCCCAACAAGGACCAGGCACCTCAAAAACGGGTGCTAACAAAACAACGGCATCAACGCCTGCGCCAGAGAGCCCGGGCCGAGATGACCAACAAGAACCAGGCACCTCAAAAACGGGTGCTAACAAAACAACGGCATCAACGCCTGCGCCAGAGAGCCCAGGCCGGGATGTTCAACATGATACAGGCACCTTTAAAACGGGTGCTAACAACTCGCTGCCCATAGAAAATACGAACCCTGGCTCAGATTTCTTAATAGAGATGGCAGAGAAAGCCCTGGCAAGAACTACAGCAGCTCAGTACAGTAAGTGTTTGCAAACAGTATTTAGAGCCACAGGGTTAAACCATGTCGAGTTAATAACGATTAAAGACTTAGGGCGTCATTACACGGATGGCGGTAAGGGTTTACCGGTACCGGTATTTTACCGGTAGCGGTAAATCCTTACCACCTTACTACGAGGTCCCTTTGCGGGTTGGGGAATTTAACGCCTGCTTTTTGCAGGCGGTAAAAACCAACCCGCAAAGGGACCAGGGAGCTAATTACGGTACCGCAATTTGCGGTACCGTAATTAGCGCCTTCCCCATTCTCATAGAGCCCTACGGTGCAAAAATGGGAATGGGGAAGGGCAATGGCGGAAGGGGGAATTACCGCCCCGCCAACCTTGGAATAGGGTGGTAATTCCCCTTTCCACCAAGGCGGTGCCGGTATTTTACCGGCATGAACCATGGCGCCAATAGCGCCATGGTTCACTGCCATCCGTGTAATGAGGCCCATAGAAACACTCTTAAAATGGGCGCCTGAGCGGGGCTTTAAGAGAGACTTCGCAAAAAGACACCTAGGGCCTCATTACACGGAAGGCGGTGAGCCATGGCGCTATTAGCGCCATGGCTCATGCCGGTAAAATACCGGCACCGCCTTGGCGGAAAGGGGATTTACCGCCCCATTCCAAGGTTGGTGGGGCGGTAAATCCCCCTTCCGCCATTGCCCTTCCCCATTCCCATTTCTGCCCCATAGGGCTCTATGGGAATGGGGAAGGCGCTAATTACGCCACCGCAATTTTGCGGTGCCGTAATTAGCTCCGAGGTCCCTTAGCGGGTTGGTTTTTAACGCCTGCAAAAAGCAGGCGTTAAAGCACCAACCCGCTAAGGGACCTCGTAGTACGGCGGTAAGGGTTAACGGTGACCGTTGCCATTAATGGTGACCGTTAACCCTTACCGCCGTCCGTGTAATGAGGCCCCTAGTAGCAATCTCATATTTTTTAAAAATACGGCTGACTCAGATCCCACTCAGAACGCCCTCATTTCCTACGCTATGAAAGGATGGGCCAGAGTGGAAGGGCCCCAGGTAGACACCCGTCGCCCTCTTGATTTCAGCAGACTGCAGACCAGTTAGAAGCCATATGCTGGCACCCATATGAGATCATATTATTAAAAACAGCATATTTTCTGGCCTAGTTCAGGCCTTTCCTGGTGGGAGAGCTCATCGCCTCCAGCACCAAGGCCACAAACGGTTTAGGCGTTATGGTGGTCAACGTCAGACAAGACAGCGTCAACATAGAAATCCAACAGTCAAAAAACTGGGGCCAAAAGAACCATTAACATTTGCTGTATTGATGAGGTAACAATCTGCCCAGTATGTATTACCAACCTTTATTACGCACAAAGGTCCAAGGTAGGGGGAGGTTTCTAATCCACCAGAACGCCTCTGCACTAAGCCGCTACCAATTCAAAGGGATGCTGATGAAAGCAATCAGCAAAGCAGGGTGGGACCCCAAGGGCTTTGGCACCCACTCCTTAAAATTAGGTGCCGCCACCTCAGCATGGCAAGGAGGCCTAGCACCTCAACAACTAAAAAACATAGGGGGATGGAAGTCTGATTACTACAAAAGATACATCAGACCACAGCTAATATAGCCATCATCCCCCGTTTTTCTCCCCCCCCCTTCAGAAACAACAGGCAAAGGGAGAACCTCTCTCCAATCACCATGGACAGTCGGCCACTCATTTATCTTCAGGACAGGCCGATGGGCATAGGAGACCAAAGAAAGGCCACCCTTCAGAAACACCATTGCTTCGGGGTGGGGATACAGAGGTCTACGATAGGCCGATATCCACAAAACACTAGCTGAGCTGGTCGCATACAGAGACCCGCCAGAATTTCTGGTCATACACCTAGGTGGCAATGATCTGATTTCCATTGGCAGGAGAAATTTATTCAAAGATATTTGCTCCTCCCTAGCAGGCATTTCACACAATTGGAGGGAAATGGAAATACACTTCTCGGCCATCCTAGCCAGAAGGAAATGACAAAGGGCCAACTGCTACAAATCTACCGACATTTCCAGAGGAAAACTCAACAGGGGGCTAGAGAAATTCTGTACAGCAAGAGGAATGGGCTTCATAAAGCACCCGGCCATTACACTGGGTGACCCGGACCTTTTTCTCAAAGACGGCACCCATTTATCTAACCAGGGCATGGAACATTTCTTTTGAGAAATTACAGTAAATCTAGCCTGCAGGGAGGGTCACTAGGAGATACTTTGGGGGGAACACGGTCAGCCGCCAACCTGCCCATGTGTGGCGGCACAGGCCAGAGGAGGCAACCCCAGGACCAGGTGCCCAAAAGTATATTACTATTATGATATGTGATTATTGTTATCTCCATAACCATATCTGTACAATAAAATCCTATGACCTTTTATTGCCAACACTTGACAAACATTGTGTGAGCCAAATTATTCTGGGTGAGGGTTTGGGGTCGGACAATAATTATGCATGCATATGGGTTCAGCAGTTATGGTTGTTTGGGGTTTCATTCAATGCTTTCCCCTAAGAACTTGAAACCTTAAAACAGTGAACACCATTCTGTCGTCCCCATCCAAACTCCAAAATTGCCTCCCAACTGTTTATAATTAAAGGTCTTCTTTGTTTGATTGTGGACAGTTTTGTCAAGTGTTTAATGGTTATATCCCTTCCAAATACATATGTGTCTTTTAAAAAACTAGATACAGTAAAATCAGACGTAACAATGCTTTTCCTTCATCAAAATCCATCTGTTCACACAAATATGTTTAGTTATACCTCTCTACCCTTCTCTGTGGAATAGATGTGGTTCTCTTTCTTCATCTACCTTTCATCTAGTCTTGATCCCTCAGAGAATATTCCATAGTTTTAAACCAGATAATGAGCTGCTCACACAGAAGGCACAGGATGCTTCTCCCCTCGGTCATATATTTCTTGACCAATAGATGCATTGATATGGTGAAATAGGCTTTGTGGAGATAATCAAACCCAAGAAGGCATCTCATTTTTTCCTTGGATGGTTTTCCATATGAACATCATTCCTTGCACATAACTAAGCCAGTGTGCAAGACCTGGTGCAAGTCACGCAAAGTGTTACTGCAACCAGTTCGTAGTTGGGTCCAGCAACCTACTTCTTAACACACGAGACAAAAGGTTGGAGAGGTATTTATCATATGATGCACCAGTGTCAGAATTGGTTAATGAAAGTCATTGGGGCCAAGACTATCCACCTGCAGTGTTCCTCTTTTGACCATAATCATTATTTTATGGCATGCCACAATAAGGACCAAAATGCATACTTGAAGTCTACCTAGTGTACACACGATACTTTTTCAGGGATGCTGGCTGCAGTGAAGCTGTGTCACTGCCTTAAATGTTCCTATCCAGGTACTCTTTAGTTTGCCTTCATCTCCCTCTACCATCTGCCAGAACTGGAAATCCAGCGGATCCCCTGTGCCAGCTGATGTCTACTGGCATATTTCCCCCTGCTCCTCAGGTAAAACCACCATCTAAACTCCTAAACAAATCAATCAGACACCTCTCTGCAGTAAAGATATTTTCAGGGACCTCCTGCTGTTTCCTGCATTATCAACAGGATGTCCACCAGCATTTCACTTGTCTGACATGTATAGGGATTAAATATGCATTCTCACCATTTAAATCACATAATTCATTCTCCTAAAATTATTATTTTTATTTTTATTTTTTATTAGGCTTTATTTGGTTTCTAGATTACAAACCCTTTACCTATATTTCGCTTTCCAACATTTTCACTTAAATCAGATATGTCACATCTCTTACAATTCAAAATGCAGCACCATAAAATATTTACATGTTAATTCTTATTGTACATCAATTCTATACTTTTTTGTTCATTTCTTTGCTCATTAATTAACTTACAAATGGTTTGCAAGAGATTTACTAGTGCTATTGAAGTGGTCTGTACTGTCCTCTGAGCAACATTAACCACCAGTCCTCTGCCGTTTTGCTCACATAGCTGGAGGTTATCTCTATCAGTAGTCACATTCCTCCTAAAACAAAAATACACATCAAATTAAATCCATAAATCTAACAAATGCAAGCATTTCTAAATGAGGTTTGCAAAGCTAAAACCCCTCCTATAAATTGAGTAATCTCTCCTTAAATAGTAAAACTATAAAGGTATATCTGAAGTCTCCTCTATCTATCGGTGGCTCCCAATATCCCACCCTTACAATAATCACTCGCCCTGCCTCACCCTCTTGCTTAAACAATGTAAACATGAAGCACAGAGCTATTTTTAAAAGTTCTAACCACTACCTTGAATCCTTCAATCTCCCTCATATGATCCTTTAATCCAGATTAGCTTCTGGAACTCCTTTGGCAATTATTATTTTGGATTGATATTTGACCTTAATGGGTTGACAACCAAGATGGCACATGTGAGCTCCCACTTTCACTCAAATGTTGCAAAGAGGCTTGGACATCCAGTTGGCTATTGAGGTTTTCTGGTTGTAAACAAATTTGTCAATGTTATCTGGGCACTGTATTGGCTTGGCGTTTTTGGGAGATCAGATAACGTCTTGTATGGATCAGGAATGGAATGACAGGTGAAGAGGTTTGCCCACCACTGTTCAACACATACCTCCTGAGCTTTCTATAACTTAACATAAAGTCAAATAACATAAACTAATGCCACAGATGTCTTACATGACTCCAAGATTTGCTTAGGTAGTTTAGACAATTTATTATCGTATTTCACAACTTGACTTGCCATGGACTCAAGGAAGGCCAGACTAATGGCAGTCCCCAGTCTTTTCCTCGACCTCCAGTATGCTCCCTTCACCCTAGCCCAGGCTTCCCTCTTCCCCAGCTTGTCAAAAGGCAGATGTAGAGATACGTAACCCCTGCTGTTTATCGAGAGTATACACTTTAAATGAGGTCCTCCTCTATCTTCCTACCTCTGGGCTTACTAAGGTGAACCTACTCTGAGGATGCCCGACAAAATGATGCTCTCTCTCACCAAATATATAAATCCAACCTTATATACAAAAATATGCTTTTTAAAGGCTCCATCTGTCTTTCTTGCACGTGTGATCTACTGTAGCAGTGATGTCCCCCATGATGCCATAAGTGATATCATATGTGATGTCATTAGTGATGTCATCGTTGTGCTTAAAGGCCGTGCAATGAGTGCATCAGAGTTAAGGTGGCATAGCTACAGCATCTGCTGGATTACAGGTGTTTTGTTGAATTAAATGGGCACTGTAATGTCGTGTCAATGAAAGCTTATTCACCTGATTTCAAGGTTTTGTTGCATCAGATTGTTTCACCTTAATGTTGCCACAACTGACGTTTTTTCATTGAATTTCAAGGGTTTTGTTGCACTGAACTTACTCACATTAGCTGTCCCTTATGTAAAGTTTTGTCACAGAATATATATATTGTAGGGCAGCAGTCGTCACTAACTTCCTTTGTCTTAACGATGACAAAACCGAGTTACTCATCGTCGGCCTGCCCACCATGATCAACAACCTTGGCAAGCAATAAGCATCCTCCACCATCGACAGAATCTGCATCCCCATCCCCATCTCCAAGTTCGTAAAAACCATGGGAGCCTACCTAGATGCCTCTCTCTCTCATGTGCCAAGGCAATGCCATCTCTTCATCAGCAGCACACACCACCAAACGTATTAATGCTTGTAGGCCATTCCTGTCGGCTTAAAGCTGTTTTACCACAACCAAGCAGAATATTCAAAAACCGCAAATAATCCAAAATAAGACTCTCTGCTCGGCTTTAAACATTCGCAAAAGAGATCACATCACCACTGCCAGAAGAAATGCCTACTGGTTACTATTACATGAAATAATTATTGTGTCAATCACACATAGGTGCCTTTCCCAGACTGCCCCTCTGACCTCATGCATACATTCATGAGAGCCCTGTCCACAAGATCGACAAGAACGGCCTATACAAACAGGCTCAACCAGCCCAAATTCAGACTATCAAAGGCAGGAGGATCAAGCTTCCCAGTTATTGCAGCCAAACTGTGGTACTCATTGCCCAAAAACTCAGAAGAGAATAATCATACTGGATGTTCTGTAAACAATTGAAAACTTGGCTCTTGACGTAATGTTCTCTGATGTTTGGACTTTGGACAATCTACCTTGGCGGCTGAAACACTGTTCTTTTAACTCCCGAGCAAGTGTTTATTGAAACTTCTGTAAGTCTTGCAACACCAATGTAACTGTTTGTTCCCCATATTATTTCCTCTGTAAGCTGCTGCACAAATGTCTGAACATCTCTCTCTCACTTGTTCTCTCTGCGCCTTGATGCCCACCGGTTAAGTGCACAATACAATACAAATGTAAAACAATAAAAAATAAATAGGTTGTGTTGTGGGGGGAATGGGAGAGGGCAGAGGGGGAGAGGAGGCCATCTGGGGTTTGGGGGGAGCTAACACAGATGATGGGGGCATTTGGTGAGGGCCGGGGGGGCAAGAAATTATTTTTTTCCAGCCTTTTTTCTGATATTTGCAGATATACAACTACAGATAGCCATTGCTAGCTGTAATCCATACATAAAATGACTACAGATAGTCAAGGGTATCTTTAGTTCTGTACATGAAGCTATAGACAAAACAGTTTTTTACAGTTACAGTGACATTGGGGGTGAAACATCACTGGCCACAATAGATCCAGGACTCCCATCCATGCAGAGACTGACCCTGCCTAGCTTCAAAGCATGGTAGCAGCTGACAAGGAGATGTTGTTTAATAAATGAGCACAAGTTACAAGACCACTTAGAGCAACATGGCCTGAAGGGGCAGCCCCTTCCCTGCTTTGAAGCTACACCTGGGGGGTTCTGATTACTGCATGGATGGGAGACAGTCTATAGTCCCGAAAGCTGTGTGTTTTCTGTGTTTTAAATATCTCATAACACACTAAGAAAACACACGGCATCCACATCATTATTCTTTTAAACCCTTCTACTGTCAGTCCTTGAAAGTATTGGACATTGAAACAATTTTGTTGCCTGTTGCTGAATTGAATTCTGGTATTTGAAGTTTGCCAGTTTGTTTTAAAAAGAAGCTAAGTTTTAAAAGTCAACACTTGCTTGAAAACCTGTACATAGATGTATATTTCTTTCTGTGTGTCTTTTGTAAGTGATTTACATGTTAAAATTGAAATCAAACATACTGTACAAAGTAAAAAGCAATCTTTAAATAGTATCCAATGTCTTAATACATTGACTTGTGTGTATGTCATAAATGATGTCATTTGTGATGTTACCAGTGATGTCATCATTGTGGTCATTGGCTGCGCAACAGGGGTCACAAAGTAAAGGTGGCAATAGCTGAATTTCAGGGGTTTTGTTGTGTTAAATTCTCATCTTAACGTACCTGCAGCTAAAGAATTTTCCTTGAATCTAGATATACATATATATATCACACTCTCTCCACTCCTTGCACTCTCTCACCCTCTCTCTCTCTGCCTCACCCTCCCGCTCTTTCTCTCGCCCTCTCCTGTCTCCCCACTGTACCTCATTCTCCTCCTTACCCCCTCTCTCTAGCTCCTACTACTTCCTTCTCTTTCTCTCTCTCTCTCTCTCTCTCTCTCTCTCTCTCTCTCTTCCTCTCTCTCTCTCTCTCTCTCTCTCTCTCTCTATCTCTCTCTCCCTTTCAACTAGTACTCCCTCTTATCTCCCCCATTCTTTTTCTAACTCCCTTTGGTTTTTCTCCTCTCTTCCCTAGTCTCTCTCCATCCTGTCCCTCTCCGCTTCTCTATCTCTATGATCAGTCTCACTCTCCTCCTGTCTGTCCATCTCTCTAGCCTCCTTCTACACCGTCCTGCTCACCAACCTCATGCGCTTCTTCTGTATCCTTTCTCTTTTACTCCCTCTCTTTCTGGACCAATCTCACGTCCCAATCCCCTTCTACTCTCACTCTGTCATGCCTTCCACACCCATTTACTGTCACTCATTCCAACCCTCATTCTCAAAACAATCACTCCATTCTCTCACACTTGGTACTACACTCACAATGCCTCATCTGTGTCTTCAGCATTCCGGTCTAACCTCTGTCCTCCACCTGGTCTCTTTCCTCCTGACCTCACATGAACACCCTTCATTTCTGCTTGTGAGGCTGTGTTTTCTATACAAGTGGCATTCCTCTTTCCTAACTGCTCCCTTTTCCCATTGGTCTCTACTAATGCCTGATCCTTCAAGTCAGTCTCTTAATCTGTCTACCCCGGGACCAGGTCATACTGGCACAAAGTTTGAAAAACCCCACATCTCGCAGCAATCTGTGGGGTTTCTGCAGTCCTGCGCTGCTGGTGGGGGCTATGCATGTCTCATTCCTGCAGCCCCAGGAAGTTGTTTTTTCTGCTGGTATTCCAGATGGTGACTGGAGAGATATACCCACGCTCTGCATATCTGTTTCACTTTCAGTAGCTCTCTGTCACTTACAAACTGAATCCTGGAGCTTTTGTACCCATAAGTGAAAGGAAATATCTCTAACAGGACAAAATCCTGGATGGCATGTTATGAAAGACCGTGGTACCAATATTATTAGCATGCCCAGCATGTTCAGGGTTCAGGGATCAGCGATTAGGCCCCCCCAAATCCCTGACCCCGCCTCTGGGGTAGGATCAGATCTGGCATATGACCTGGTTGACCACCTCCACCAGTTTGGGACGTGTCCCCATTACCCCTAAAAGGGTCCAGCACCTGACTCTGCAATACTAGAATAACACAACACTCAGGGGGGGCATTTTGGTGTTGATTACCAACTATATGACACTCCTTTCAGCATCCTTCATTCAGAATAGCTAGCACTACTACCCAAGCATATTGCCCTAAACTCAAAATATTGCTGCTTTTCATGCCCTGCAGCCACATACCTCAACATCTGAGATTTGACAATTCAGCATTCTTAATGTAATAAGAAAGCCCCGGCTTGGGTTGGCTCTGACATGCAGTAAATGATTGGTCGGCAAACGTAAAATTACTTCTGATCAACAGCACCACTGTATCCCCAATGGTCCTGAAATACCTTGGTGGATACCTGAAAAGCCAAAGCCAGACATTGGAGATAAAACAATTCGATTTGAAGAAGGGTAGAAACACCTGCAAGGATATCACCAGTGGTTTAGATATCCAAATGGTGTTTAGGTATTCCCAGGTGTTACTTAAAACCCAGCCAAATGCCCTCCCAGCCACAAAGAATTTGATGATCTGGAATTAGCCCTATCTGCCACTTTCTTGGCTCATCCCTTTAAGGCGGTGAACTTACTTGCTTGGCTGACCAACAGTTGAGAAGCCGAGCAGAGTGGTGAATTGGCATTGAAATGGTGATGCCAACACTAAACAGACCTTCCAGGATTTTGCGGCATGAAATTGCAAATTTTGCGGCATGAAATTGCAAATTTTGCGGCACAAACCTTTATTTATTGCAGCATTTTTGCGGGACATTTTGTATTAACTGGAGGGTGTAAGATTGCCACATTGCAGGAAATAGGCAGAGTTCAAGGCTACAAAAGAGCCAGGGTATCATTATTATGTACCTTTTGTATTAATTTAATAGTAAGAGTCCCAGATGTCTCTGGCTTGGCAGAACAGTGTTTGGTTTGGCTACATTTCTGGTTTAATGTTCATGCCTATTTAATAGTATTAACTAAATTGATCATTATCAATTGTAATGCTGAAAATATTCCCCTTTTATGTTCTCCAATCCCCCAAACACCCACACACCTCTCACCAACACACATCTCACCAACTCTACATCACAACTTACATTCCTTAACCTCTCTCTGTCATACAAATACTCACGTGCTATGTCACACTGTCAAGTCACAATTTGCACTGCCCAGCTCCTGCCACACTCCGAATCATACTCCCAACTGACATCTTACACTCTACAATTCCTCCCGCAATATACAGTCCTTCATTCTTTTGTGCTGCTTCTGCATCTTGCATACTTTCTCCCATTCTATCGCACTCTTCCCTCATCCTTTTTCCCAATCTGCAGCTCACTGCCTCTTTCTGGCCAACTGCTTCCTCTCTGCTTTCTGGCTCACTGACCGCACGCTCCCTCTACTTTCTGTACCTCTGCTCGCTCTCAGATTTCTGGCCCACCGCATCACTGTTTCCCTTGCTCTCTTGTGCAGCGCTTCCTCCTCTGACTCACTGCTCTCCCTCTGCTTTCTTGCCTATCACTTCACATCTCACCCATCACTCTCCCTCTCTCTCATAGTATAACCATTTTTTTATTTTTTTTAAATGTAGATTTTGTCCCAGTTCCTCAAATAATGGGGCATTTAAAAAAAGAACAGAGGATATGCTATTTTTAGACAACCCATTTTTGGAAATGAGCAGGTAACCTTATTCTCAAAAGTGACCGGCGTATTACCACAGGCTTGAGCTGTAGCACAAATTGTGCACTGGCCAGCTGCCTTGAATGGTGTTCTGGGTTGTTTGACCGAAGTGTAATTATTTGCGGCGGAATTGACCGTAGTCAATTTTGCTGTGAATTGATTTGCACTTCAGCTAAACAACCCAAAATGTACCTTTCACCACCACCCCACCCCCTCCCCTACTTAACTGCTTGGTCGTTGCTGCTTCCCCTGCAACCCTGCAGTGCCAGATCCGTCCCTCTAACGCGGGTCGGATCCAACTCCGCAGGGTGCCTTTTTCGTTATTTTCTTTTTTCTGTCCCCGCCTCCAATTTTGAGGAAAAAGGGAAAAACACTTCTATAACCACCATACACTAAAAATACTGAACATGGGGAGCGGGTGACACCCCCCCAACACATATTCAGTATTTATAAAAATCGATCGAATAGTACTGCACGGAATAGGTAAATTGTAACATTCGATAGGTTTTTGTCATCAAAATGGGCAGTACTTTGAATAGAATTGCTCTCCCGACAGTGTTCTGCAAGCTCCCATCGCCTTTCAAAGGGACAGGCCCTCCAGGTGCCTGCCGCTGTAAAATGCGACCCAAAAAATGCATTTTTATCCTGTTTGAGGAACAGAAATGCAAGCGACACAGCAGCGGTTCATACCTTAAAAGAAATGCATGACAGAGTCAGGAAAGACCCTGTCATGCAGTGGCAGCCCCACATCCCGTGCGCGTAGGGTTGCTTACAATTTTTGCACATTTAAAAGTGCATCTTGCTTGGAAATGAGGGATGCGCTTTTAAATTGACAGTAACACCACTTTATTTGATCAAGGAGGTGAAAAAGGCCATATGAATGGGCGCGCATATAAAATGTGCCCATTCATGTGTCCCTTGTGGATTGGGCTGCACTTTTTTGGGGCGCAAGTGATGAGATGTGTTAGCGCATTTCATTTCTTGTGTAAAAAAAAAGTTGAAAACTTGGTACCCTGAGTATTATTTTTTTTAAAACAGTAATTTTTGCAGATTACTTAAAAAAAAATGTTTAAACAATTTTTTTTTTTTTTTAAAGATGCTGTTTTTGCACAAAACGGCTGTTTTTGCGGCATTTTGCACAAAGCGGCCGTTTTTGCTGCATTTTGCGGGATCGCAAAACCGCTATAAGCTGGAGGGTCTGACTAAATATGTTGCCATAAACACATTCTCTTCGGTTTCTGTTTTCTGGTGTGGTGCCAGTGATTCCAAGACAAGACTGCGACCCCTTGAAGTTCAGTGTACTTATTGCTGTTGTGCTGCAGGTTTTCCTTGAAGTACAAACACTAATAATAATGATTCATCAATGACATTTGTGATGTCATCTTTGATGTCCTGGGTGTTAGTCTTAGCAGTGCACGGTGGTGGCGCGAGTTATGGTTGCTTAGCTTAACATAACTGGCGATTTTTCTGGGGTTTTTCAGTTTTACCTGTAACGATAACGTCCTTTTAACAAAGTTTTTTCATTGAATTTCATAGGTTTTTATTAGTGCAATTTAACCATAATGTACCTTTACCAACGTTTTTTCATTGAATTTCATAGGTTTTTATTAGTGCAACTTATCCATAACGTCCCTTTAACGAAGTTTTTTTCAGTGAATTTCATGGGTTTTTACCAGTGCATGCTATTTTCCTACAACTTACTGATATCATATTTATCGAATATAGCAATATTTGTGTCCAATTTACAATTTTTCACCTTAAAATTTCTAGAATCATTTTTAACACTTCTATACACTTATTGCAACTATTTCAACTAGTTTTGCATCTGTAGACATCTACGAACATCTGACTTCATTGCAGACCTTCCAGACAGTGCCACATAACCATACGCTGGTGTGCAGCATGATGACGTGTCCGAGAACCAGTCTGCATGTCACGATAAGATCCGTGCTTCACGGACAGTTCAGAACTGCATTTTCTACTGATCTTAGGAAATTTCAACTTCAAAATTTCCCTTGCACAGCTCCAACACCTATTCCTACTCATTATCCATTAACAATCCAGTACACAGTACATACTTTTAGCAAAACTGCTATTTATCTTAAAATGGCATCATCTAATGCCATCCCTCCTCCCCAAGAGCCATCACCACTGCTGTAATCAAGGAGCATGAGAAACACTGCCCTCTACTTTAGAAATAACACACGCGCAACATTTTCCCATGTCCGCCTACTCCTCCATATTAGTGTTTGGTGCCTATTCCCTCATTTCCCTCCCCATCTTTCATTCTTAGTTCTCCTATCAAAAAAATAAAAAACATCCAAAAACAACAAAAGGAATGTTCCTTTAGCAACCACCTTTCACAGTTAAAAAATAGAACTAAAAAAAACCTCATAGACTCCATCCACTTTATATTTCTCTGTAAAGTACATAGACTCAATAAGATTTTCTGAAATTTCCATTTGCATTTTGTGTTATGCTAATGGGAATATTGTGGCGTTCATCCTCCGTTCCAGGGACTGGAAAGGTGGATAGCTGCCCGGCAGCCCAAGTTATCAGCCAAAGCAAAGCAAGGGTGGATAACGAGGTCTCTGGACCATTATCCCCCCATTCGAGCCACTGTAATAGGGGATGAAGGCCATTACCACTCTAGGTTCCCAAATCGGGAACCCGGGGTGCCGAAAAACGGATTTTTCTTCCTACACCGGGACGCCTGCAGCACCCCAGTGTAAGAAGGAAAATCCTTTTCCAAGATGGCCTCCATGGAAAGAGAAGGCGGGGTTCCATACAGGGCCCTCTTCGCTTTACATGGCAGCCTGCAGAAGACGTAAAGAGAACCCTATGACCATATTACCATGATCACATTTTTCTTCCCTTTCAAACCTATCCCAATTTCGAATAACTTTACCACAAAGCCAGTCCCAGGTGGACATGGCCACTTTAACCCCATGTTTTGTCCCTTGTGGTCATGGCCAGTAGCTAGATTGTCCAGATCATGACCTTATTCCATGACCCGGACAATCTGGCCACTGCCCACACCTCAGTCACCAAAGGTATATCACTATTGTGTGTACCTACATTATGACACTCGTCAAAAAAGAATGCACATTTGCAAAACAATGCTTTCAAGTCCTTTCCAGTGCTCCTTACACAAGTTTTCTGGAAATCCACCCATGTTTTATTTTTTCAAATGTGTCAAATGTATGCACATAGAATCATCATATAACCTAGCCCCCATTTGACAAAAGCCATGCAGACTTTATAAAAACTTGTATATCTAGATCTATAATCTTTTTGCAAACCTTTGTGTAGATTTGTCAAATGGCACCACATTTATAAGACTTTACAATATTTTGGGACCCCCCTCTAATTTTGCCCCCTCTTGACAAAATCCCACCAAACTTGCAAAAACATTTATATCTAGATTTATTATTGGTTTGCCAAATTAAGTGTATATTTGTCAAATGGCACTTAATTTATAAGCCTTTAAATTATTTTGGGACCCCCCTCTAATTATGCCCCCTCTTGACAGAATCCCACCAACCTTTGCAAACTCATTCGGAATCAGGTCAGAAATATAATTGCAAAATGTCATGCAGTTTCATTAAGTGGCGCCAAAGTTATAAGCCATCCAAGAACTGCTTTTCACCAACCCTGTAATGCTGAGGTGTCAGCGAACTTCACAGGACTGTTCGTGAACATCTGAACCATTCGCAGACTTTTGCAGTGAAAAACACCTGTTTTCTTGCTTCGTGCAGCCATATTCCATCCCATCCTCAACGCCCCTCACATCCCCAGAGATTATTTGATAAGTTCAACAAGTGCAATGTTGTGTTTTTTAATATGTTTTACTGCAATGTCGAAGATGGCGGGCGTTTCCAAAAATCTGACACACTTTACGCTTTTCACCATCCAATCAGTGTGTGCGTCCGATGTCCGTGGACACCACGTTGCCATCTAAGCCAATAGGAGTCCTGTCCGTGGACCGAACAGTGAAGTGTGTCTGCGGAGCGGACATAGATATCACAAATTTGTTTGAGACTTGAGGAAAAATCTACTGGACGGATTTTCACTAAATTTGCAAAAGCATGCTTTCGGGACCACGCCGCCGTTCTTGCCGCAAATTTGGTGAAAATCCATCCAGCGGTTTGGGCTGTAGGCGTGAGCAAAGTTTTTCTCCAAAGTTTTTCTTCTATGGGAAAAAAGTGATGTTGGGACCCCCCCTATAACTTTGCACCCCCTTGACCAAACTTCACTTTGCAAATAAATTCAAAGTGGGCCTTTATCCTTTTTTTTTACAAAGTTTGGTGAGGATTCATCCACAGGGAGCAAAGTTAAAAACCACCCAAAAAGTGCTCTTCCTATGGGTTTAGCAACTTAACCGTAACTAAATGGCTGCTACCACAGGCCATGTAATAATTAACCCATTTTGGCTCCCCATTTTGATGATGGAAAAAAGATGTTCATTGTTTCTCAGTTTCATATCTTGCTTTTGTGCAATTCTAACAGGAGGACTGCTGGATCTGCTGATAAGCTCTCCTGGCCCACTAGGTATTTTAAAAGAGTTCTGTTGACACAATCAAAGCCACTAGAAACGTTGATGAACCCCATGTTAGTTTGAAAGGGAAGAAGAGTTAGTCGCTCATTTGGCTCGCTGATTTATATTAATTTGCCAAATACATTTGCAGCATCATCAATAAGGGAACATGGCAGTTAACATGCAAGGTTTGCCCTGTTTTTCTTTCATCTACAGCTTTCTTTGAATAGTAGTTATTGCATTAAGCACATTTAGTAGTAAAGGATCTCAGCCTCAGTCAACCTTATATATATCTATTGGTCAAGCATTTAGATTCAAGCTTAGATTTTAGGCCATTGCATGTGGTACCTCTACAAGCTCCAGGAGAATACAAAAGACCATGTAGTGTGCCCTCTATGCAGCCTCTTGTCCTCTTTCTCACTCTTTAGTATTTCTTACTAGCCATGAGTCAGGGTTAGATAAACTTGAGAAATACTTACTCCAGTTTACTGCCAGCCTGTTTGCATTATGTCCTTCTGTAAGCAGGAAAGGATAGCTCAGGGGCAACATGCTAGGCTTGGAAGCAAGAGGACACAGAGCAACACAGGTTCAATCCCCAGGTCCGTGCTTAGAAACCTCTTGGTATTAAGTGTGGTATCAATAACCTATCATAGCTACGTGTGCCACAGGCAACCCAGCTCCCAGACAATACGTTTGCTTCCAGTTACAACTACTGAATGCAATTTATCCCAAACATCAGCCTTCAGTTCATCCATACTGAAGCTAATTATTTTCTTATCATGGCTGCTTTCAGTTGTGATTAAGTGGTTTTTTAGAGCTAACAGCTGTATGATGGTTGGTGTTGGACCATTTGTTCGAGAAAGGAGAGCTATTTCCCCGCAATTATTTATTCTGGCAGGAGTCAAATTGGGGTTCGCTTTCATTAGTAAAGACATTTATCTTGCCAAGGGGGTTTGAATTAATATGTGTTCATATTACAGCTTCTGCCTGGATATTCTCTTTAGGAATTAGCAATTTTGGCTCAAACCAGACAATGGCCATTTCAGTGCCATCCAATGTTTACTTTAAAAGTAAGGTTAACATAGTCCGTTCTTCACTCCAGCACCAGCCCGGCAGCCTGACATGGAAGTGCACTTTGTGTGGGTCACATGTGGCTCTGGTGTGTCTGAAGCTCTGTGTAGTTTTATCAGGCAAATGGGCTGTGGGGTTTGAGCACATCATCTCATAGTCACGTTCAACAACTCCTTTATCATCCAAGCGCAAGGCGACTCCAAGGCATGGAACCCGCCGGACACTGACAGCTACAGCACAAATAGTAGAAAACAGAGCATAAATAAAACCACATGGTGCATAGACTGGGCGTCTCTGCAGCAGCTACTTCATAAAGTTAGCTCCGTATCATGTAAAGAGGCAAGTGGCTGATGTTGCGCCAACCAATTTACCGATTTAGCTTCACACAAACGTCCTCTCATGTTGGGTAATCCCTCCAATTCCTGAAATAGGGCAGTCTTTCTCATAGGGTTTGAGTGATCAGTGAGAGAACACTCTCTCTTTGATACGTAGCCTACATTTTGTGACTGCAGAATGTTGCAAAGTGTCTGGTGTCCAGCAGAAGAAGGTTCAGTTATTTCCTACCATTTATACAAATGAAGTGGCTTTCTGTGCTGAACTACTTAGCCCTATTGAATCCCGTCGCTCTGTTGCTTTGCGCTCTACTTGGTGCCTGAAGTTCCCAGCTCAAAACTTAGCAGCCGGCGCATCAGCGCATGTGTCGTGACTGCGAAGAGTTGCAGAGTGTCCGGTGTCAGAGGCATGAAGCGAACAGTGTTGGACATCGTTCAATAAGCGTTTCAGATTAATTGCTCACACTTGCATTGACTGCAATGAAGGTTTATGGAATACCATGGTCCATCTTGGAAGAAAAGTGAGGTGCCCTTCCATTACCCTTAAAACTAAGAAAATGGCAGATTATTTACAGAAGGAGAGACCAGCAGTTAACACACTCACTGTGACCCACACAGCAAAATCTATTGAAGTAAACTCGACCCTCTCCCCCAAAAAGTCTTGCCTTGAATTAGTCACACAAATTCTCCTGTTACTATGGTCAATAAAGATTTGTTAGTTTCGCCCACCATAGATAATAATAATTCACTTATACATATGTGCATTGGACTACATAGGGTCTCTTTAGGTGGTGAACATCTGCTACCTTTGACTAAAGGACATTATAACATTATAGGGTCACATTTTTCTAACTCACCGTATCTGCCAGCACTAGTATCTTCAACGGACTCATCCGAATATTCGGATTCTGAAAGCGAAGAAGACCTGAATAATGATTTACATCCTGAACTAATTTCTTAATCAAATGACTTCTGTGTAATTAACAACACTGCCATGATTGTCTCTAAAATTTAGGCATTGCAAGCATTGACTGAAACGATAGCTAAGGAGCAGGTGGATTTCAAACTTGTGTTGGCTAAAATAGTTGACATAGTTATAGCAAATCGGATGTTAGTAAAGTGAGCGATACCATTGCAATGCCTGTGGGTAAAAAGTCTTTGAAATCACAAGCCGTGCATAACATCCAAAACAAAGCTTGTTATTGCTTTAATGCCAATTTGGTAAATGACGACGAAGTGGCGTCTACAAGAGGCAGACTCCCAGCACTTTTGCCTACTGTCTCGTACGCTGACTGGGACTACGATGAAATATTTATTTCTAATAATGATATGAGCTGCTCTACTCATGAACGGCATTCAAATCCCTCAGAACAAAACCTTAAGACAGACATTGGGAAACAGAAGTGTAAATCTGCCAAAAACACTCAAAGTAAAGAAAAAGATTCAAATTATTAACTGCTTAACAGATGGCACAATACGGAGGAGGAGATTGCGTTGTCCTATGCATAAATGGATGCAAGGGCCTAAAAAGGCTACTAAAATGGCCTCTTCCTTTCCTTCTACAAAAGCTTTCCCTTTGGTTTCACCTAGTAAAGATAAGAGCTGTTTCGAGCGAACTTGTGTGGCACCTTTAGCATTCCAGGCGTCTCCTACTGTTGCCTCTACAAATCATTCACCGCATTCGTACACTACAGAGAAACCCAGCTATCTGCTATTCTACCAAAAAAAGCCTACGTAGTGGAAGAGGACCTGAAAATATTAGGAAGATGAGTTCTATTGCAAGAAAATCACCCTACAACTTAATGCCCATTTCTAAACCGTTCCAATCTTTTGGACCTCTTTGGGAGAGTGAAGCAATTGAGTATAATCACTACAGCGGATATCACCAAGATCAACACTAGGGTCCAGACTACCACACATCTCCTACCACCGTCTTATCAGTCAGCCAGACCACCTGATATCAAGCTTACAGCTGCCGCCCAATACCTTGCTCCCACCCCCCTTATGGACACACCCTCCCTGGACCCCACCCCTGATTTATGCACCTTACCTTGCAACACGCAACCTTCAACAAATATTAAAGCAGCATTGATTAACTCCAGGTCCCTCACTGCCCATGCCGTTGACATGGCTGATCTGATCACCACTCATGACCTCGACATTATAGCAGTCACTGAAACCTGGCTCCATGTGGCATCAGGACCTCTACTATCCCTTGCAATCCCTGAAGGCTACTCTATCATCAGAAGCGATAGCAACACTACCCAAACCAAAGGAGGAGGCATAGCTATCATTTACAAAACCGCGATAAATCTGCGTCTCTCCACTCCTTGGCAATTTAAATCAGCAGAATCCCTCATAGCTAAGCTTGCCATCTCGCCTAACCAGACCATCACTGTCCACATTATATACAGACCTCTCGGCCCATTATCCAGCTTTACTGAGGATCTCGCCCACACCCTGTCTGAAAACACCAAGACTACCTCTCAAATCATCGTATTAGGCAATTTTAATCTAGGCCTCCTAGACCTTAACGATGCATCTGCCCATGTTGTCAATAGCCTACTACTCACCCTAGGCTTCACACAACGGGTTACTGCACCAACTCACTCCAAAGGCAGAATCCTTGATTGGATAGCTGACCTCAACTGTGACTCTAATGTCAATTCCAACTTACCATGTGCCTGGACGGACCATCACCTTATCATCTTTAGCATCCCCACTAAAACCATCCACTCATCCCCAATATAGCACCTGCTACATCCACCAGGAACAACCGCAACATAACCTAAGCCATACTTCTCCCACTCATTCTCCCTGCCCTTAATGATCTAGCTTCTGTATGTGCAGATCCTACTGTCTTGGTAGACACTTATAATCAAACTATGCTAAAAGCACTCAATCTTATTGCTCCCTGCAAACTACGTAAACCTAAACCCCGGGCCCACCTCAACTCCTGGTTCACGCCTCAGCTGAGAACCTTACGCAAGGAAAAAAGGACCCTTGAAACTCGCTGGAGAAGTCACCCTACTGAGTCTAATAAAGCAAGTATGGCACTAGCGACTCTAAACTACAAAGAAGCCATACTGTCTGCTAAAAAAGAGACATACAACAAACGTATTGAAAGTGCCCAATCTAACACCAAGGAGCTATTCAAAATCTTAAAGGAACTGGAATCCCCTGTCACTCCTCCAGATACCTGTTCCAAAGACAGCACCTGGTGTACAAACATCCAAAAGGCTCTCTTGGGAAAAATCACCATGCTCCAAACTAAAATGAATGAAAAAAAACAGCCTGCACTCATTTATATCACAGCTTGCCCCTCAGGCTAACCACAAACCTAACACTGCATCTCTGCAACCTTTCTGCTTCTCAACTCTTTCTACCTTGGAAGTTGAACACATCATTAACAGCCTTAAGCCCTTTAATTGTCAGGGAGACTCTTGCCCTGCCACCATTATCAAGATGGCCTCACATGACCTGGCGCCTTTTATTACCACACTCATAAACTCCTCCTTCAGTTCAGGGATTGTCCCTGATAACCTCAAGGATGCCTGGGTTATTCCTCTCCTGAAAAAACCAACCCTGGATGCTAACATTCCCACTATTTACAGACCAATCACCACGGTGCCGTTTCTTCTAAAAATTCTTAATCGAGCTGCATACCTGCAGATCCAAGATTATCTCGAAACTAACAACCTCCTGGGCCTAAGGCAATTGGGTTTCCGCCCTCGCCATGACACAGAAACTGCACCTTTAGACGTAAAAACGCAAATTGAAGACTTAAGAGACAAGGGTAAATTGGCTCTCTTACTCTTATTAGACCTCTCTGCAGCATTCGACTTAGTTAATCATCAAATACTATGCCACCACCTTAAAACTGCTGCCAACTTTTCGGAGAAAGCTACAGCTTGGATTACCTCCTTCTTGGACAATAGATCCATGCGGGTCTTTTCCCCCTCTGCCACTGCTGAACCTTCCCCCATCACATGTGGAGTCCCTCAAGGATCCTGTGTGTCCCCGACACTCTGCAATGTCTTCACAAAACCCCTATTTGACATATTGGACCGCATGGGTGTCTCGTACACCAACTACGCTGACGACACCCAAATACTTATTCCTATCACAGGTGATCACAAAACTGACTCCCTAGCTATCAACACCATTAACCAAGTCATCCAGGCTTGGATGGCGCAGCATGAAATGTGCTTAAACAATGAGATGACTGGGCTCCTCATCTTAGGCTCATCTCAAAAACTCAGTAAACTCGATCCTTCATTCAAGTCCTTCACCATTGATGGTAACTCCATCAAAGTGGCCAAAGATACTAAGACACTAGCAGGGTAATTCATAGAATTTCGCACAAAAGTGGTGCATGCGGCTGGCGCACAGTGTGCGCGTGAGAATGTCTGCGCCAGCCGCGTGCGCTAAAATCGATATCCGCGCACAGCATATTCATGGATTTCAGCCTCCAAAACCAGCCATGGCGCAGAGTGGTGCAGCGACCCTGCAGCTGCGCCAGTTACGCCCCCAAGAACGCCCTTGCGCAAGGAAAAGCCATCAAAATTCCCAATTCATTGCAAAGGGCTGCGCTAACCCTGGACCAGTATACAGGGCTGCCAAACAGCAAACTGCGAGCGGGGAACGTGTATTACTGGGGTGCGCTGGAAGTTCCACACGCGATTTCAGCAGGGTACGTGTATTTCTGGGGTGCGGGGAAGTTCAACACGCTATTACAGCAGGGTACGTGTATTACAGGGGTGCGCGGGAAGTTCCACACGCGATTCCAGCAGGGTACGTGTATTTCTGGGGTGCAGGGAATTTTTACACGCGATTTCAGCAGGGTACCAGTATTACTGGGGTGCATGGGAAGTTCCACATGCGATTTCAGCAGGGTACGTGTATTTCTGGGGTGCGGGGAACTTTTACACGTGATTTCAGCAGGATACCTGTATTACTGGGGTGCGCGGGAAGTTACACACGCGATTTCAGCAGGGTACGTGTATTTCTGGGGTGCGTGGAAGCTTAACACGTGATTTCACAGGGTAGGTGTCTTACTGGTGTGCGCGGGAAGTTACACACGCGATCACAGCAGGGTACCTGTATTACTGGGGTGCGTGGGAAGTCCCACACGTGATTCCAGCAGGGTACGTGTATTTCTGGGGTGCGGGGAAGTTTCACACACAATTTCAGCAGGGTACCTGTATTACTGGGGTGCGCGGAAAGTTCCAGACGCGATTTCAGCAGGGTGCGTGTATTACTGGGGTGCGCTGGAAGTTCCACACGCAATTTCAGCAGGGTGCATGTATTACTGGGGTGCGCAGGAAATTCCACATGCGATTTCAGCAGGGTACGTGTATTACTGGGGTGCGGGCAAGTTTCACACGCGATAGGCCCTGTGCGAGTGGGGTACGTGTATTTCGGGGGTGCAGGGTAGTCCTACACGTGAATTGGCAGTGTGGGTCCTCCCAGGTGTTCCGTCTACACCCTCCACGGCCCCTGCAGGCAGACCACACCACACCACAGGGGACTACCCTGCACCCCTGGTCATGTCCCGCAGGCAGCCCATCCACCATGTGCATGCCCCCCCAGCCAAGCCACATGTCACCTTGCACTAGTGATCACCAACGCATTACCCCCTTGAACCCCCACCCCCCAGCAGTGCAGGGCACCTACCAGCAGGCCCCCACTCATGTCCCACTCATGTCCCCCTGCACCTCCACCCCCCAGCAGTGCAGGGCACCTGCCAGCAGGCCCCCACTCATGTTCCCTTGCACACTCACCCCCCAGCAGTGTGGGGCACCTGCCAACAGGCCCCCACTCATGTCCCCTTGCACCCCCAGCACTGAGGGGCACCTGCCAGCAGGCTCACACTCATGTCCCCTTGCACCCCACCCCTCAGCATTGAGGGGCACCTGCCAGCAGGCCCCCACTCACGTCCCCTTGCACACCCACCCCCAGCAGTGCGGGGCACCTGCCAGCAGGCCCCCACTCATGTCCCACTCATGTCCCCTTGCACCCCCACCCCCCAGCAGTGCAGGGCACCTGCCAGCAGGCCCCCACTAATGTCCCCTTGCACCCCAGCACTGAGGGGCACCTGCCAGCAGCCCCCCACTCATGTCCCCTTGCACCCCCACCCCCCAGGAGTGCGGGGCACCTGCCAGGAGGCCCCCACTCATGTCCCACTCATGACCCCCTGTACCTCCACCTCCCAGTAGTGCAGGGCACCTGCCACCAGGCCCCCACTCATGTCCCCTTGCACACCCACCCCCCATCAGTGTGGGGCACCTGCCAACAGGCCCCCACTCATGTCCCCTTGCACCCCCAGCACTGAGGGGCACCTCCGAGCAGGCCCCCACTCATGTCCCCTTGGACCCTCACCCCCCAGCACTGAGGGGCACCTGCCAGCAGGCCCCCACTCATGTCCCCTTGAACACCCACCCCCCAGCAGTGCGGGGCACTTGCCAGCAGGCCCCCACTCATGTCCCCTTGCACCACCACCCCCCAGCAGTGTGGGGCACCTGCCAGCAGGCCCCCACTCATGTCCCACTCATGTCCCCTTGCACCCCCACTCCCCAGCAGTGCAGGGCACCTGCCAGCAGGCCCCGACTCATGTCCCCTTGCACCCCCACCCCCCAGCACTGAGGGGCACCTGCCAGCAGGCCCCCACTCATGTCCCCTTGCAGACCCCCCCAGTAGTGCGGGGCACCTGCCAGCAGGCACCCACTCATGTCCCACTAATGTCCCCTGCACCCCCATCCCCCAGCAGTGCGGGGCACCTGCCAGCAGGCCCTGACACATGTCCCCCAGCCAACACATCATCACAATCTAGATACCTGGCCCTTATGGCCAGCCTCCACATGCCAAAGACCCACCCAAGTATTGCATCCACCCACATAGAAATGCCAATTACATGACACAACCCCAATGGCAAGTATGTAAATGAAGACATGTCCCTCACACACACACAATGGGTGCAAGTGAATCTCAAAACCCATATCACGACACGCATGAAACCAATGAGATAATACCACACATCGAAGTATTAAGAAATAAATGTATTTACTCCTGCTCAATTTCCCGGAGGAGGTCCTCTTCCATGGCCCCGAGGGTTCGCAGGGACTATGACATCTGGAACTCCAGGTCCCTGCGAATGGCCTTGAGGCACTCGGCCTGCCTCAGGGCCCTACTGTGGGATGTTTTTACCCATGCATCCGAGCCCTACCACAAAAACTGTGCAGTACTGGCATTGAAAACATCATGATGGCCAGAGCTTCCCAGAAAATGCCCAGGAAAATGCATGAAGAATAGGCTGCCACCCATTTTTGCCGATGTTATGGGCACAGAAGGGCACTGCCTAAAACCACCATTGGACTACCCACACAGCAGCCTGAAACCATTGGGAATGGCAATGCTGATTGCCAAAAGCAACCTAGAACTATGGGGAATTCATTTTCCTAAATCCCAAAAATGGTTGCATTACCAGTACTCACCACTATCAGAAAGCCCGCGTTTTAAAACCACCAGACTTTTGTGTAAAACTGAATAAATGAACCCAAAGCAGGCCAAAGAAAGACTTACTGAGAGGTGGATACAATGTAAAGTTATATTCTGAAGTGACTTGAATGTTCATAACAAGACTGGCTGAGCTCTGCAGGTCTGCAGCAGCCTAACTGAAACTGGATTTAAAACTACCAAAAATCGAAAATGTTTAAATTAACTGAGTGACCTACTTTTGAGTGTCACATAGTTTGTCACTGTTGAAATGTCATAGTTTTGAACTTAGAATCAGCATTCTAGCTGCATATGTAAAAATTGTCTTGACTTAAACTGGGGAACAGAAAGTGACATTTTATCTGAAACCTGGCTTAATGAAACTGAATTCTGCCTGACATCTACCCCCACAGGAGTTAAAACCTGCTCAGCCACTCTTCCCCTTGCCAAAAGGAGTTGTCACCTTTCTGATTAGATTAGGGGTGGAGCAGCTACAGGGAGTTAAACAAAGGCCTGTCCTGGGCCCAGGCAGAGGGTTTATTGGGGGGAGGCCATAAATGGCTTCCTCTTGAACAATGGGCCTTCCAGGGCCCAGGCAGATGGTTTATTAGGGGGACCGTAAAATAGCTTCCTCTTGGCAGAAGCTGGGAGGGGCAGGGTCTCTGAGCTTGGCAGAAACTGGATAAACTGGTTTCTCCACCATGTGACCTGGGAAGACACACCCCTGTTGGCCAGAATATGATTTTAAGAAAGATGTATAACTCATGGTGCGGACTTGTCAAAATTATTTAAATGATACCATAATTCTTGTGATTTTTCTGTGCACGTTTTCAGACGTGTTGGGAATTTGTGTGATGTTCTGGGGCAAAACCCCGCTATTTATGGATACTACAGACTCTGTGTTTAAGCTAGAGACATGGGAATTTACTGGAGTATGTATGGACAGGCCGTGTATATGTGTATAATTTTTAATGAAGAACCAAGGTTGCATAACCCACTAAAATCGAAAATGTTGCCGTTTCTGAATGCAAGCCCTCAGGAAGAGCAGATTTGGGACAGAGACTACCTCATGTGATAGGTAATATGTACATGCAATGACAAACCACTATGTATTTGAGAAATGTGTATTTTGATCAAATATAGATTTGTGGGCAAACTGACCAGGGGAGGATCCTCTGACCCATAAAACCTACAGCATCACTCTGACTCACAGTTCCTTCCCCAATCATGGGAGAGGGGAGAATTGGGCCAATGACAAGTTGAAAGAGGGGCTGGCTAATGATGCTGCACACACACCCACTTTCAAAAGACATAAAAAGAGCCACTGGAAGCTAGAGAGGACATTCAATTCCATTTGCTGCGGAGCATGCTGCCGGACCATGCCACATCCAGAGATCCAGACTTCAAATCCATCAATCTCCAGAACCTGTAGCAGTACCTAGAAAGCAGAGCAGTATCCAGAATCCAGAGAGTCTAGACCAGCAGAGCAGAGCTGACCCAGACCGCTGTTCGCAGAACCAGAGAGCTGACCCAGATCACTGTGAAGTGCCGAGACCAGAACCGGAGTCCAGTCCAAAACCTGACCAGATCCGTGGCGAGGCCAATTTCTAAATATATTGTGAGTACCTAGCAGAACTGTGCAGAACCAATCTCTTAGTTAAAATAATATAATTCAAACTATTTTAATCTAACCAGAGCTGCCTCCTAACTGTCATCTGTCATTTTCTAGCTGCAAGCTGTAACCTGTCGCTTTGAACTTTTAAAATTTCAAATCCAAAAAACTACCTTTATTTAATCGTCCGTATCTCTGGAACCGTTTGGGCTAGGAACTCCTTATACTTTCTCCGTAATCACGATTCTCGCACCCGCGAATTTTGCTGCGATTTGCGATTTGGCCCGATTTCTTTACTTGTAAAAAGATAGCTGCTTTTGCCTGAACTACTAAATTTCGTTTGCCTCTTAAGAACCATCCCTGAATCATTGCTAGAGTGAGCCTGGACTAATATTAACTAGATACCACTCACCCTGAACCTCCTGAAGGGAATTAAAAGTATTTTCAGCATATTCTCACTGCATTGTCACCATATTCAAAGCACTTTTGCCTGTATTTCAAACTCATACCTGTTTTCTCTAAGCTTGCTGGGGTGAACTGAATTACATTTGATTGCATTTCTGAGAACTGTGTGCTTTCCTTCCATTTCCTTGCATTGCATAAAGGGGGGGAGTGGATTGCCAGAGAAAAGTGATTACATTGTTTTGTTGAAACCCTATCAAGTTATTTTCTGTATTGCATTTACATTCCACCTTGCATCCATTTGAAACCATAATAGTATTGTTGCTATCTTATCCATCCTATAACCACTCATCATTGATTATAAAGAAGTGTGCTAGTGCCAGACTATCCTATGTAGTCCAATATGTGCATTGGACTACATAGGGTCTGTTTAGGTTGTGAACATCTGCTACCTTTGACTAAAGGACATTATAACATTACAGGGTCACATTTTTCTAACTCACCGTATCTGCCAGCACTAGTATCTTCAACGGACTCATCCGAATATTCGGATTCTGAAAGCGAAGAAGACCTGAATAATGATTTACATCCTGAACTAATTTCTTAATCAAATGACTTCTGTGTAATTAACAACACTGCCATGATTGTCTCTAAAATTGAGGCATTGCAAGCATTGACTGAAACGATAGCTAAGGAGCAGGTGGATTTCAAACTTGTGTTGGCTAAAATAGTTGACATAGTTATAGCAAATCGGATGTTAGTAAAGTGAGCGATACCATTGCAATGCCTGTGGGTAAAAAGTCTTTGAAATCACAAGCCGTGCATAACATCCAAAACAAAGCTTGTTATTGCTTTAATGCCAATTTGGTAAATGACGACGAAGTGGCGTCTACAAGAGGCAGACTCCCAGCACTTTTGCCTACTGTCTCGTACGCTGACTGGGACTACGATGAAATATTTATTTCTAATAATGATATGAGCTGCTCTACTCATGAACGGCATTCAAATCCCTCAGAACAAAACCTTAAGACAGACATTGGGAAACAGAAGTGTAAATCTGCCAAAAACACTCAAAGTAAAGAAAAAGATTCAAATTATTAACTGCTTAACAGATGGCACAATACGGAGGAGGAGATTGCGTGGTCCTATGCATAAATGGATGCAAGGGCCTAAAAAGGCTACTAAAACGGCCTCTTCCTTTCCTTCTAAAAAAGCCTTCCCTTTGGTTTCACCTAGTAAAGATAAGAGCTGTTTCGAGCGAACTTGTGTGGCACCTTTAGCATTCCAGCCCTCTCCTACTGTTGCCTCTACAAATCATTCACCGCATTCGTACACTACAGAGAAACCCAGCTATCTGCTATTCTACCAAAAAAAGCCTACGTAGTGGAAGAGGACCTGAAAATATTAGGAAGATGAGTTCTATTGCAAGAAAATCACCCTACAACTTAATGCCCATTTCTAAACCGTTCCAATCTTTTGGACCTCTTTGGGAGAGTGAACCAATTGAGTATAATCACTACAGCGGATATCACCAAGATCAACACTAGGGTCCAGACTACCACACATCTCCTACCACCGTCTTATCAGTCAGCCAGACCACCTGATATCAAGCTTACAGCTGCCGCCCAATACCTTGCTCCCACCCCCCTTATGGACACACCCTCCCTGGACCCCACCCCTGATTTATGCACCTTACCTTGCAACACGCAACCTTCAACAAATATTAAAGCAGCATTGATTAACTCCAGGTCCCTCACTGTCCATGCCGTTGACATGGCTGATCTGATCACCACTCATGACCTCGACATTATAGCAGTCACTGAAACCTGGCTCCATGCGGCATCAGGACCTCTACTATCCCTTGCAATCCCTGAAGGCTACTCTATCATCAGAAGCGATCGCAACACTACCCAAACCAAAGGAGGAGGCATAGCTATCATTTACAAAACCGCGATAAATCTGCGTCTCTCCACTCCTTGGCAATTTAAATCAGCAGAATCCCTCATAGCTAAGCTTGCCATATCGCCTAACCAGACCATCACTGTCCACATTATATACAGACCTCTCGGCCCATTATCCAGCTTTACTGAGGATCTCGCCCACACCCTGTCTGAAAACACCAAGACTACCTCTCAAATCATCGTATTAGGCAATTTTAATCTAGGCCTCCTAGACCCTAACGATGCATCTGCCCATGTTGTCAATAGCCTACTACTCACCCTAGGCTTCACACAACGGGTTACTGCACCAACTCACTCCAAAGGCAGAATCCTTGATTGGATAGCTGACCTCAACTGTGACTCTAATGTCAATTCCAACTTACCATGTGCCTGGACGGACCATCACCTTATCATCTTTAGCATCCCCACTAAAACCATCCACTCATCCCCAATATAGCACCTGCTACATCCACCAGGAACAACCGCAACATAACCTAAGCCATACTTCTCCCACTCATTCTCCCTGCCCTTAATGATCTAGCTTCTGTATGTGCAGATCCTACTGTCTTGGTAGACACTTATAATCAAACTATGCTAAAAGCACTCAATCTTATTGCTCCCTGCAAACTACGTAAACCTAAACCCCGGGCCCACCTCAACTCCTGGTTCACGCCTCAGCTGAGAACCTTACGCAAGGAAAAAAGGACCCTTGAAACTCGCTGGAGAAGTCACCCTACTGAGTCTAATAAAGCAAGTATGGCACTAGCGACTCTAAACTACAAAGAAGCCATACTGTCTGCTAAAAAAGAGACATACAACAAACGTATTGAAAGTGCCCAATCTAACACCAAGGAGCTATTCAAAATCTTAAAGGAACTGGAATCCCCTGTCACTCCTCCAGATACCTGTTCCAAAGACAGCACCTGGTGTACAAACATCCAAAAGGCTCTCTTGGGAAAAATCACCATGCTCCAAACTAAAATGAATGAAAAAAAAACAGCCTGCACTCATTTATATCACAGCTTGCCCCTCAGGCTAACCACAAACCTAACACTGCATCTCTGCAACCTTTCTGCTTCTCAACTCTTTCTACCTTGGAAGTTGAACACATCATTAACAGCCTTAAGCCCTTTAATTGTCAGGGAGACTCTTGCCCTGCCACCATTATCAAGATGGCCTCACATGACCTGGCGCCTTTTATTACCACACTCATAAACTCCTCCTTCAGTTCAGGGATTGTCCCTGATAACCTCAAGGATGCCTGGGTTATTCCTCTCCTGAAAAAACCAACCCTGGATGCTAACATTCCCACTATTTACAGACCAATCACCACGGTGCCGTTTCTTCTAAAAATTCTTAATCGAGCTGCATACCTGCAGATCCAAGATTATCTCGAAACTAACAACCTCCTGGGCCTAAGGCAATTGGGTTTCCGCCCTCGCCATGACACAGAAACTGCACCTTTAGACGTAAAAACGCAAATTGAAGACTTAAGAGACAAGGGTAAATTGGCTCTCTTACTCTTATTAGACCTCTCTGCAGCATTCGACTTAGTTAATCATCAAATACTATGCCACCACCTTAAAACTGCTGCCAACTTTTCGGAGAAAGCTACAGCTTGGATTACCTCCTTCTTGGACAATAGATCCATGCGGGTCTTTTCCCCCTCTGCCACTGCTGAACCTTCCCCCATCACATGTGGAGTCCCTCAAGGATCCTGTGTGTCCCCGACACTCTGCAATGTCTTCACAAAACCCCTATTTGACATATTGGACCGCATGGGTGTCTCGTACACCAACTACGCTGACAACACCCAAATACTTATTCCTATCACAGGTGATCACAAAACTGACTCCCTAGCTATCAACACCATTAACCAAGTCATCCAGGCTTGGATGGCGCAGCATGAACTGTGCTTAAACAATGAGAAGACTGGGCTCCTCATCTTAGGCTCATCTCAAAAACTCAGTAAACTCGATCCTTCATTCAAGTCCTTCACCATTGATGGTAACTCCATCAAAGTGGCCAAAGATACTAAGACACTAGCAGGGTAATTCATAGAATTTCGCACAAAAGTGGTGCATGCGGCTGGCGCACAGTGTGCGCGTGAGAATGTCTGCGCCAGCCGCGTGCGCTAAAATCGATATCCGCGCACAGCATATTCATGGATTTCAGCCTCCAAAACCAGCCATGGCGCAGAGTGGTGCAGCGACCCTGCAGCTGCGCCAGTTACGCCCCCAAGAACGCCCTTGCGCAAGGAAAAGCCATCAAAATTCCCAATTCATTGCAAAGGGCTGCGCAAACCCTGGACCAGTATACAGGGCTGCCAAACAGCAAACGGCGAGCGGGGAACGTGTATTACTGGGGTGCGCTGGAAGTTCCACACGCGATTTCAGCAGGGTACGTGTATTTCTGGGGTGCGGGGAAGTTCAACACGCTATTACAGCAGGGTACGTGTATTACAGGGGTGCGCGGGAAGTTCCACACGCGATTCCAGCAGGGTACGTGTATTTCTGGGGTGCAGGGAATTTTTACACGCGATTTCAGCAGGGTACCAGTATTACTGGGGTGCATGGGAAGTTCCACATGCGATTTCAGCAGGGTACGTGTATTTCTGGGGTGCGGGGAACTTTTACACGTGATTTCAGCAGGATACCTGTATTACTGGGGTGCGGGGAAGTTCAACACGCTATTACAGCAGGGTACGTGTATTTCTGGGGTGCGTGGAAGCTTAACACGTGATTTCACAGGGTAGGTGTCTTACTGGTGTGCGCGGGAAGTTACACACGCGATCACAGCAGGGTACCTGTATTACTGGGGTGCGTGGGAAGTCCCACACGTGATTCCAGCAGGGTACGTGTATTTCTGGGGTGCGGGGAAGTTTCACACACAATTTCAGCAGGGTACCTGTATTACTGGGGTGCGCGGGAAGTTCCAGACGCAATTTCAGCAGGGTGCGTGTATTACTGGGGTGCACGGGAAGTTCCACACGCAATTTCAGCAGGGTGCATGTATTACTGGGGTGCGCAGGAAATTCCACATGCGATTTCAGCAGGGTACGTGTATTACTGGGGTGCGGGCAAGTTTCACACGCGATAGGCCCTGTGCGAGTGGGGTATGTGTATTTCGGGGGTGCAGGGTAGTCCTACACGTGAATTGGCAGTGTGGGTCCTCCCAGGTGTTCCGTCTACACCCTCCACGGCCCCTGCAGGCAGACCACACCACACCACAGGGGACTACCCTGCACCCCTGGTCATGTCCCGGAGGCAGCCCATCCACCATGTGCATGCCCCCCCAGCCAAGCCACATGTCACCTTGCACTAGTGATCACCAACGCATTACCCCCTTGAACCCCCACCACACAGCAGTGCAGGGCACCTGCCAGCAGGCACACACTCATCTCCCCCAGCACCCCCACCCCCCAGCAGTGCAGGGCACCTACCAGCAGGCCCCCACTCATGTCCCACTCATGTCCCCCTGCACCTCCACCCCCCAGCAGTGCAGGGCACCTGCCAGCAGGCCCCCACTCATGTTCCCTTGCACACTCACCCCCCAGCAGTGTGGGGCACCTGCCAACAGGCCCCCACTCATGTCCCCTTGCACCCCCAGCACTGAGGGGCACCTGCCAGCAGGCCCACACTCATGTCCCCTTGCACCCCCACCCCTCAGCATTGAGGGGCACCTGCCAGCAGGCCCCCACTCACGTCCCCTTGCACACCCACCCCCAGCAGTGCGGGGCACCTGCCAGCAGGCCCCCACTCATGTCCCACTCATGTCCCCTTGCACCCCCACCCCCCAGCAGTGCAGGGCACCTGCCAGCAGGCCCCCACTAATGTCCCCTTGCACCCCCAGCACTGAGGGGCACCTGCATGCAGCCCCCCACTCATGTCCCCTTGCACCCCCACCCCCCAGGAGTGCGGGGCACCTGCCAGGAGGCCCCCACTCATGTCCCACTCATGACCCCCTGTACCTCCACCTCCCAGTAGTGCAGGGCACCTGCCACCAGGCCCCCACTCATGTCCCCTTGCACACCCACCCCCCATCAGTGTGGGGCACCTGCAAACAGGCCCCCACTCATGTCCCCTTGCACCCCCAGCACTGAGGGGCACCTCCGAGCAGGCCCCCACTCATGTCCCCTTGGACCCTCACCCCCCAGCACTGAGGGGCACCTGCCAGCAGGCCCCCACTCATGTCCCCTTGCACACCCACCCCCCAGCAGTGCGGGGCACCTGCCAGCAGGCCCCCACTCATGTCCCCTTGCACCACCACCCCCCAGCAGTGTGGGGCACCTGCCAGCAGGCCCCCACTCATGTCCCACTCATGTCCCCTTGTACCCCCACTCCCCAGCAGTGCAGGGCACCTGCCAGCAGGCCCCCACTCATGTCCCCTTGCACCCCCACCCCCCAGCACTGAGGGGCACCTGCCAGCAGGCCCCCGCTCATGTCCCCTTGCAGACCCCCCCAGCAGTGCGGGGCACCTGCCAGCAGGCACCCACTCATGTCCCACTAATGTCCCCTGCACCCCCATCCCCCAGCAGTGCGGGGCACCTGCCAGCAGGCCCTGACACATGTCCCCCAGCCAACACATCATCACAATCTAGATACCTGGCCCTTATGGCCAGCCTCCACTTGCCAAAGACCCACCCAAGTATTGCATCCACCCACATTGAAATGCCAATTACATGACACAACCCCAATGGCAAGTATGTAAATGAAGACATGTCCCTCACACACACACATTGGGTGCAAGTGAATCTCAAAACCCATATCACGACACGCATGAAACCAATGAGATAATACCACACATCGAAGTATTAAGAAATAAATGTATTAAAAGCAACATGAATGGACTTAAAAACAAACAAACGACAATGGGAATTAAAAACGAAAAGCTGCATTTCCGTAAAATAATGAAAAACAACAAATCATAATCCAAAGGAAAGGTGTCCAAAGTCACAGTTCAAAAAATCAAATCCAAGGGAAAAACAAAAGTGAAAACCATTGCTCCATGGGTAAATAAAATAATAAAAAAGATGAATCCAATAGTGAACTATATACAGAAGGACAATCTAGGGTCCATGATCCCAACTGAAGAAATGAAACCTATCAAAAATACTACCTAATGAAAAACTATATACAGAAAGGTGGTGCATCGTCTAAGCGCAACCAAAATAAAGAAAAAAGCAAAGGAAACCTAACACTATCTAACTATTTACAAGGGCAGCGGGCAAGTCCAACGGCTCACATGTTGATGTTCCGGGCCAGGGCATCATCGAACTCCTACTCAATTTCCCGGAGGAGGTCCTCTTCCATGGCCCCGAGGGTTCGCAGGGACTATGACATCTGGAACTCCAGGTCCCTGCGAATGGCCTTGAGGCACTCGGCCTGCCTCAGGGCCCTACTGTGGGATGTTTTTACCCATGCATCCGAGCCCTACCACAAAAACTGTGCAGTACTGGCATTGAAAACATCATGATGGCCAGAGCTTCCCAGAAAATGCCCAGGGAAATGCATGAAGAATAGGCTGCCACCCATTTTTGCCGATGTTATGGGCACAGAAGGGCACTGCCTAAAACCACCATTGGACTACCCACACAGCAGCCTGAAACCATTGGGAATGGCAATGCTGATTGCCAAAAGCAACCTAGAACTGTGGGGAATTCATTTTCCTAAATCCCAAAAATGGTTGCATTACCAGTACTTACCACTATCAGAAAGCCGGCGTTTTAAAACCACCAGACTTTTGTGTAAAACTGAATAAATGAACCCAAAGCAGGCCAAAGAAAGACTTACTGAGAGGTGGATACAATGTAAAGTTATATTCTGAAGTGACTTGAATGTTCATAACAAGACTGGCTGAGCTCTGCAGGTCTGCAGCAGCCTAACTGAAACTGGATTTAAAACTACCAAAAATCGAAAATGTTTAAATTAACTGAGTGACCTACTTTTGAGTGTCACATAGTTTGTCACTGTTGAAATGTCATAGTTTTGAACTTAGAATCAGCATTCTAGCTGCATATGTAAAAATTGTCTTGACTTAAACTGGGGAACAAAAAGTGACATTTTATCTGAAACCTGGCTTAATGAAACTGAATTCTGCCTGACATCTACCTCCACAGGAGTTAAAACCTGCTCAGCCACTCTTCCCCTTGCCAAAAGGAGTTGTCACCTTTCTGATTAGATTAGGGGTGGAGCAGCTACAGGGAGTTAAACAAAGGCCTGTCCTGGGCCCAGGCAGAGGGTTTATTGGGGGGAGGCCATAAATGGCTTCCTCTTGAACAATGGGCCTTCCAGGGCCCAGGCAGATGGTTTATTAGGGGGACCGTAAAATAGCTTCCTCTTGGCAGAAGCTGGGAGGGGCAGGGTCTCTGAGCTTGGCAGAAACTGGATAAACTGGTTTCTCCACCATGTGACCTGGGAAGACACACCCCTGTTGGCCAGAATATGATTTTAAGAAAGATGTATAACTCATGGTGCGGACTTGTCAAAATTATTTAAATGATACCATAATTCTTGTGATTTTTCTGTGCACGTTTTCAGACGTGTTGGGAATTTGTGTGATGTTCTGGGGCAAAACCCCGCTATTTATGGATACTACAGACTCTGTGTTTAAGCTAGAGACATGGGAATTTACTGGAGTATGTATGGACAGGCCGTGTATATGTGTATAATTTTTAATGAAGAACCAAGGTTGCATAACCCACTAAAATCGAAAATGTTGCCGTTTCTGAATGCAAGCCCTCAGGAAGAGCAGATTTGGGACAGAGACTACCTCATGTGATAGGTAATATGTACATGCAATGACAAACCACTATGTATTTGAGAAATGTGTATTTTGATCAAATATAGATTTGTGGGCAAACTGACCAGGGGAGGATCCTCTGACCCATAAAACCTACAGCATCACTCTGACTCACAGTTCCTTCCCCAATCATGGGAGAGGGGAGAATTGGGCCAATGACAAGTTGAAAGAGGGGCTGGCTAGTGATGCTGCACACACACCCACTTTCAAAAGACATAAAAAGAACCACTGGAAGCTAGAGAGGACATTCAATTCCATTTGCTGCGGAGCATGCTGCCGGACCATGCCACATCCAGAGATCCAGACTTCAAATCCATCAATCTCCAGAACCTGTAGCAGTACCTAGAAAGCAGAGCAGTATCCAGAATCCAGAGAGTCTAGAACAGCAGAGCAGAGCTGACCCAGACCGCTGTTCGCAGAACCAGAGAGCTGACCCAGATCACTGTGAAGTGCCGAGACCAGAACCGGAGTCCAGTCCAAAACCTGACCAGATCCGTGGCGAGGCCTATTTCTAAATATATTGTGAGTACCTAGCAGAACTGTGCAGAACCAATCTCTTAGTTAAAATAATATAATTCAAACTATTTTAATCTAACCAGAGCTGCCTCCTAACTGTCATCTGTCATTTTCTAGCTGCAAGCTGTAACCTGTCGCTTTGAACTTTTAAAATTTCAAATCCGAAAAACTACCTTTATTTAATCGTCCGTATCTCTGGAACCGTTTGGGCTAGGAACTCCTTATACTTTCTCCGTAATCACGATTCTCGCACCCGCGAATTTTGCTGCGATTTGCGATTTGGCCCGATTTCTTTACTTGTAAAAAGATAGCTGCTTTTGCCTGAACTACTAAATTTCGTTTGCCTCTTAAGAACCATCCCTGAATCATTGCTAGAGTGAGCCTGGACTAATATTAACTAGATACCACTCACCCTGAACCTCCTGAAGGGAATTAAAAGTATTTTCAGCATATTCTCACTGCATTGTCACCATATTCAAAGCACTTTTGCCTGTATTTCAAACTCATACCTGTTTTCTCTAAGCTTGCTGGGGTGAACTGAATTACATTTGATTGCATTTCTGAGAACTGTGTGCTTTCCTTCCATTTCCTTGCATTGCATAAAGGGGGGGAGTGGATTGCCAGAGAAAAGTGATTACATTGTTTTGTTGAAACCCTATCAAGTTATTTTCTGTATTGCATTTTCATTCCACCTTGCATCCATTTGAAACCATAATAGCATTGTTGCTATCTTATCCATCCTATAACCACTCATCATTGTTTATAAAGAAGTGTGCTAGTGCCAGACTATCCATTATTGATTACTGCTCAGATTAAGTGTGATATTCAATTATTAATTTATTATAAAGTGTGATATATATATATATTGTTTAAATTATCAAATAAACCATTTAAACTTGCAAAACAGAACTACTTCTTGGCTCAGTGGGGTCAGGGGGATTCCAAGAGAGGGGTGTTATATAGGGGTAGTCATCCAGAACTCATGAACTGGACGTAAAGATATATCAATAAGGGTTTCCATTCAGTATCCCAGACTAGGCATTGACTTAGCTGTAGTGTTGAATTGAATCCTCTTACACTACGCATGGAGTTCTCCGCCCTGACCATCATGAGCCATGCCTCTTCCTCCCGCTGACGCTCTGCATTTATCGCATGGCCCAACCGCTGCCACACGGAAGACACTTCCCGTCCAGGGTCCTCCTGCCCTCCGGCTGATGCCTACCCCTCTGATGATGAAGGCCCCGAGGCATCATGGCTCCCAGCTTGTTGCTGATGCTGCTGTGCCGCTGCCTGTGCCCTGGCTCCTTCTGCCTGCACATCGTCCTCCAGCTGGGGTGCAGTTGTTGAGGTGCCCACCCCTGCTGGACGTCCGACTCCCGACTGTGGCAGGGATGTGTCCTCCAGCAGCCTGGTCGCAGGGTCAGAGGCAGCTCCACAGGGCACCCAGGTGACACATGGGTGGGAAGATGGCACGGAGGACGACTGGCGCATAGGGGGTTCAGTTGAGGAGGGGGTCAGAACAAGGTCCACAAAATGGAGGAATCCGGCTATGGTGAGCTGTTCCAGTGGGTCAACGCGGTCAACGAGCCATGCGAGAAGACGTGCAGTCTCATCATGAAAAGACTGCAGGTCAGCTCGCATGGCACGTTGACGCAACTCCACCCCACCCAGGACAGGCCCAACCAGGTGCCGGATAGCCACATCTGCAGGGAGAGGAAGGCCAGTTGGTGTAAGCCAATCCCCTACCTGAACACGGGTCTGGACGTAGGTATGCCTGCTGGTGCAAGATGATGCAGTCACAGGATCGGGGACAGGATTACACACAGGCACCTCTGCGGCGGCCTGTGCTGCCTCCTGTCCCTGCCCCTGCATTGCACCACTAGCACCAGTGGAATCCCCACCTCCAGACCCCGTCTCTGTCCCTTGCACGGCCTCCTCCTCCACCAAACCCCCCACCAACCTGGATGACTCTGTGCCATCTTCCTCCGTTGGGCCCTGTGGGGTCTCAGCTGCCCCTTCGGCTGCCGAGGAGTCCAACTCCAACCTCCGCCTCTTGGAACTCCCCTCGGCAGCTGCGACCTGGGACGCGGCACCGGACTCCTCACTCCCTGACGAGATGACAACCTGGGAGGGGAGCCGGGCCTTGCATCTCCGGCTGGCGGTGCGATCCCTGCTGCTGTGCTCCACAGCACCTTCTCCGCCCTCTTCATCAGTTGACGCTGCAGACAGGGAGAGATAGGAGACAGGCATCAGGGCACTGTACAATGGACAGTTGTACAATGACAGTTGTACATGAGTGGCATTGTCAAACTTCAGACATGGCATCACAATCCCCAACATACATGTCATTGCAATTTACACACATGAGCTATTCCACAGCCATATTGCAACAGCCAGCACCATCCATACATATACATACAGCATGAGCAGCCAAAGGTGAGCCAGACATCACATGAAACACAGGGAGTGCACTAGACATGCACACACGCCACCACAATTACATGCATGTGTACACCTCCGCCAACTGTCGCAGTGATGAGATTGGCATCCATGTCACATCTGGCAATCAGTCTTCTATATATCAGTCTCACATGCATCCATGTTGCATCACTGTTGCACCCATGTCAAATACACACACATGCACATGTACACGGTGCAGATACATGCAGCTGGAACCAACATCCATGTGTGACACCACAACCATGCCAACTTACATACACAGTAATCAAAACATGTGTGGTCACACATCTGCATTTGGCCTGCATGCTTACCCACACATACACCATCCATGTGTCTCACACATGAAACGACTTGCATGTATCAGCCTCACAGCCCTGTACATACACAGCCATACATGGCCCTACAAAACCACATGTACATCCTGCCCACTACTGGCACACCACCACACGCACATCTTCCAATCAGTATGCATGTACAGTTACCGCTCGACTCCAGACGGGTCTGCCTCTCAAGGACCTGGACGTGGAGCGCTGGGCGTATGTGTTCCAGGACCCTCATCTGATTTTCTGACAGGTGGCCACGGCGCCCCTTAGCATTCGCTGCCTTCAAGAGGTGCCGGGCCTTGTTGAGGGTCCTGGACCGGAAGTCCTCCCAGCGCTTCTTGACATGTTGGAAGTCGTGGACTGCCACCCCCTCCGCGTTGATGGCAGTCATGATGTCCGTCCAGATCCGAGTCCGTCCTTCCTTGTCGGCGGCCGACCTTCCGAAGAGGGCATCATACTGCCCCAGGACTTGCTCCACCAGGACACCAACTTCGGTGGCAGTGAAGCTGGTGGCCCTCTGCCTCTCTGGCTGGGGGTTGCCAGTGGTGCCTGATGGTGTAGTGCCTGACATGGCAACCCCAGAGGCAGGTGTGGGTGGGCAACTGGGTCCTGGGGCTGGGCTGTGGAGCGATGGAATAGCAGTCGGGAGTCTTCGGTTCCAACAGGGGTGGTCACAGCAACAGCACCCCGGGCTGATGTGCAGGCAGCAAATGGCAGGGCAAGTGGGCAGCAGGCAATCAGGCAGCAGCAGATGGCAGGTGGGAGTGTGCTCGGGGCTCTGGGGGGCAGTAATTCGGCCTTCTGGGCAGGAGCGTGGTCTTCCGTGTGCATACGCGTGGCCAGCTTGATACGGAGTTATTTGGCACGTGAAAATCTAGCACGTCAGTGTGTAATTTGAGGAAAGGCCCTTAGCGCATAAGCGTGACAGCACGCGTACGCGATTTCATTGGACGAAAGTCCCTTAGCGCGTAAGCGCATCTGTGACGTGCGCGGGTGTTTCCCTGAACCCGGGTGCATGTTACACGTCCAAGAACTGCACGTCCGAGTGTCAGCTCGTGTAATTGGAGGTTAGGGCCTTAGCACATATACGCGGAAGTGACGTTGGACGTGTGGGCTGGTTCAAAAGGTGCGTGTAGGACGTCATTTCCTTGTACGTGCTTTTTGTGGAGAGCGAGTGGGTGAATTCTGTACTTCTTGTCGGTTCACACGCGATTTACTTCACAGCGTTTCTAGTTCGTACTCCCTGTTACCTCTGACAGCTTTTTTCTGATTTTCTGTTGGGCCTGTTTCCTCAAACAGCGTTCACTTCTTTTTTTGTCCTGTCTCCTCAGACAGTGTACAGTTCTTCTTTTGGTGGGGGTGTTGCCAACACGTATTTTTCACGCTCATTTTCCAGGCAGACGGTGAGTCGCGCACGTATTTACCAACTGTGCTCGTCCCGTGTGTCGCGTACCCCTTCAGAGGTCATTGTAGGCTGCGTGTAACACACGTACGTTCAGTTTTGTGTTTCTGGGTGCCACAGCATAGTGCGGGTTCATTTTTCCACGCACTCGGTCTACGAGGAGTTGCGTGCACGTTATTTTCTGTTTTTGGGGTGCCTGTGCGTTACGTGACCCGTCATCTTTCCCCAGGGGTCACATACAGCCTTGCTAGAGCACTAGGGTACAAATTCCATCTAGTACCCTACCCCTTTGACCCCCAATTGCCCAGGACAATAGTTTACTGCAACTCCCATACGCACAACAACATCAGTGCCATGGTTGGGAGGCGACCAAGCGGTAAGGGTGGGAAAGGTGGCTGAGCCTCAAGAGGTGGCTGTGGTGGGCGCGGTAGGGGACGTGGCCAGGATTTGCAGGGTACCCCTAGCCCCCCATGTGTGGAGGACCAGTCAGGGACACCCATGCCCCCCGCCCCATAGTTGAGGGAAACGTGGCTGACACCATCTCTGCTCAGCCCTTGTTGGATCGGCCATTGTGGCACCTGACCTGGCAGAGGGTGACTCCCAGGCTGACTTCCAGGTCGCCACGTCTAGGCCACGTGTGGCGGTGCAAGTTGGTGTCACCAGGACACGTGGATCAGGGGCATCTATGTCATCTGCTGCCCCGAGTAGGCAGGGTGGGGAGGCTGCAGGGGCAGCTGCAGCTCCATCCACCCCAGCTCTGACTCTCCCAGCCAGGGCAGTGTTGGACCCAGTCCATCTTGCTAATGTTCCCCCTGACTACGTAACACTTCAGCCAATGCCTGCACCAAGTCCCATGCTCAGTGTGCATTCCCACACTCCAACTAGCCAGTCCACCGGTGCTCCTGCCCCTAGTGGCCAGAGCGGCGCAGGCCACTCAGGATCCCCACCACCTTCCAAAAAAAAGAGGAAGAGTGCTCGTCCACTACAGGCTGATACCCCAGACACGGCTACGCAGTCCGGCACGCAAAGGAATCCTAGCTTCAATGATGCCGAACGTGATGCACTTGTGCAGTATGTGTCTGCACATGACAGCGAAATGTTGATCACGTCAGGGTGCAAGACCACACCTGCTCAACATCAGGCACACTGGCAGACCATCATGGACATCATAAGTGCCCTTGGATTAGTGAGGCGCACAGCTGGTGAGTGCTACAAGCACTGGAATTACCTTAAGCGCAGGGAAAAGAAAAAGCTGGCCTCAAGTCATGCCGCTACTCTGGTGACTGGAGGTGGGTCTCCACAAGAGGACATTGAACTCACTGTATATGAGTCTGTTGCTGGGACCTACGTCACAGAGGAACAGATCCAAGGTGTGGGAGAATTGCCAGATTACGAGGCATTGTCCGGTGAGTGCACATGCATGTGTGTGTGATCCATGTGTATGTTGTGTGTGTGAGGGGTTCTGATTGAGTGCCAGGTGAGAGTGTGTGTGCCTGAGTGGTTTGGGTCACCCATGTGTTTCATCCAAAATACTCTGCGCCCCTGGATTTGGGTATTACAGTATCCCTTCTGCCCACAGTAGACATTTTGTGCAGCATCACACCAGTTGCCCTTGAAGTGCCATCTTGCAACAACATTGTTCCGTATTTCTCATTGTTCATTCAGGCTGATTGTTTCGATCCCCCCACTTTCACTACGCATTTCTCAGCCCTATTGTCAAACGATATGTGACATGCCTATGGTACATGCCATCTGTGTGATGGCATGTGTCATGTATGTGGATTGGACATGCCACTCACAGGCCAATGTGTGATGGCTCTGCTAGCCAGCATGCAGCTAATGTGTTGCTCTTCCAGCTTGGTGTCATCAGTGTCTGACATTTTCCTCCCCTTCAAACTCAGTGACAGTGCATGCATGGGAGGGTTATAGTCATGTGGGACATGTGTCAATCAAGTACTGGTTCTGTAGCTTGTGAGGCCTAATTGTGTGCCATGGTGCTAATGCCTGTTTCCATTTTTTGTCTTTCATGTTTCTGCAGGGGATGACGCACTTGATGCTGTTGAGGGTGAGGAGATGGTGCAGACCCAGGAGGGATCTCAGGCAGGACCGGGCACCAGTGGGGGACGGGGTGTGGTGGTGGGTGAAAACCCACTCTTGCTGCAGACCGTTCTCTCCAGGGGTGTCTCTGGGTGCACCTCCCCAGACCTCTATTCAGGTGCTGATTCGGATGATGAGACCTATGTGGCTTCGCAGGTAGGTGTTTCTGGGAGCGATTCTGTTCTGTCCGACCCACCTGCACCAGGGGTACAGCCCACTATGGGGATGTCAGTGTTGGTAGGTCCGTCTTTGGTGGTTACGGATGCAGGGCCACACTCCGCAACATCTGATCCTGTTCCTGGGCCAGCAGATCAGAGGGGGAATGCAGTCCTGCAGCCTGAGGCAGTGCCGACACAGCAAGGCACAGTTCGCCTTGCCCCAGACAGGTGTGGTGCCCGCCAACGCGGGGCCGTACGCCACCAGGCAATACCGCATGGGAGAAATCCATATACGGTATGGCAAACCAACAGGCAGCAGCATCTGAGATGATGGCTCAAGCTATGGAGAGGGTGGCCACTTCCATTGTCCCCCCAGAAAGGCAGATGGAGCAACTACAGCAGACAACAGACTCCATTTGACGATCACTCAGGGAGGACATGTTGGCATCCAACAGGGACAGACGGGCGGCCCTGGACACTCTGCGGGAAGCCATTTCTTTAGAGTCCCAGGGCCAGAGGGAAGCCCTGAGGGTAGACGTCCATCACCTCAGGCAGACTCTTGTGGAGCTTGAGGCTTCCACTGTCACAAGGACAGAACAGCTGCTGGAGCGGGTCACACGTACGCTCTCAGCAGAGATGCAGGCAACTCAGGAGGAGGTCCGGGCATCACGTCAGGTGGTGCATGGGGATCTCTGCACCATATTCCTCCAGAACGAGACCCTCCACACCCGCATGCTTGCTGCCATGGAGGACCAGACTAGGGCTTTGCATGGGCTGCCTCCCATAGCACCACCACCTCCTGTGGCGGCAGCAGCACAGGGTGATGAGAGCGACCACAGCGATTCTGAATCTTTCACGATAGCGTAGCCATGCAGGCCATGAGCCCATGGAGGTGTTTTATTTTCGCGACATCCACACAGGTGGCTGTTGGTGTGCACCCTGTCCTCGGACCGCCTGGGTGGCTTCCCCCACCCCCCCTGGTCCCCACATGGCCATTTTTGATTTTTGATTTTTGATTTTTTATTTTTGGTTTTTGATTTTTGAGTTTTTGTTACAGTGTGTTGCCTTGTGTGGCTCCCGTGGGCATACACTGTATTCCGGCTGGGCATATGCAGGCTTGTCCTGAGTTTGGGTTAGATGCTTGGGTTCGTGAGACACACACCTCTCCTGCTTCCTGTTTCCATGGGCTTGCAAAGGGTGTGCCCAAGTGACAGTGACTTACACAGTGACGTTGGACTCCCATGACATGTGTGGGCAGTCTGTAGCCAATACTGTGTATACATTCCTAGTGCATATTGTTGTAGTATTAGACACTGCATGGTGTATTGATGTGTGCTTGTGCATCCATGTCTCCCTCCTAATTTGCAGGTTCATTCCTCATGTCTTCACAGGGCCGTCTACTTTGGAGATGGAGTTCATGTTGTAAGCAGTGCACTTCCAGATTTATGTGGCACCAACACTGTACAGTTGGAAGTGGTCGATGTGCTAGCATCACCAGGCTGTAAGACTACGTATCCTTTAACTTAGTACTGTCATGTGAATGCTATGTTTGGGGTTGGCTAGCTGCATTGTATTGTGGTAAGTCTTTGGTCATGTGTGTTGTCAGTTCTACATTAATGGGAGCATATTGTGTGTGGCCATTTTCCATTCGGGACACTGTACTTTGTGACACTTGTGTCATGTTTTGGGGATTCCTTTGTTTGCTCTCACATAGCATGACATGCCATGGTGTGTTGGGTGGCGGTGCTGGGGAGGTGTTGGGTGACATGGCACTGTTGTCATGTTGTATCTTGCAAGGGGGTAATGATTTTGGCAGCATACAAATGTGTCTTTTGATGACACAGCATTGGTGGTGTTTGTGTAGATATGGATGCACACAATGGAACACTTCCAGGTGAACAATCTCAGGCTGGTATGGTTGTGACAGTTGACTGTCACTTGACTCATCATCATTGATAGTCAGCTGGTATGTGCCAGGGCTGTGTGCACTCCACAGGGGTGTGATTTTAGGTGAAGTAATTAGCCACCAGCTGCGTACGGGCTGCCTCACCCCGTGCCCTTTCCCATCCCATGCGCAGCGGGCGTGCATGTGGTTGGGGATGTGGGGGCACCACCATGTCCACGGGCAGGCCCCGGCGTGTTGCAACGTTGTGCAGGACACATGCTGCCACTATGATCCTGCACACTACTGGGGGAGCGTATAGCAGCTGCCCGCCAGAACGGTCAATGGAGCAAAAGCGTGACTTGAGCACTCCGAATGTGCGCTCCACTATGCCCCGGGTTGCAATATGGGCTGTGTTGTATCTTACCTCAGGTGGCGTGGTGGGGTTTCGAATTGGCGTCATCATGTGGGTGCTCAGAGGGTAGGCACTGTCCCCTGGGGAGGTGGGGATGGGTATCATTAGTGGGGTTGTGACATTACTCAGTATCTGACATGCATGCATGTGCTGTGGCATTTATACTCACCGATCAGTCATGTATCGCCATGCCGCCCAGCTTCTAGGTCCCGGTGTAGGGTTGACAGTCTGTAAATGAAACTGTCGTGGGTGGACCCTGGATAGTTGGCATATACTTAGGTGATGATTCCCTTGGCATCACATACTACCTGGACGTTGATGGAATGCCAGTGCTTGCGGTTTCTATAGATGTGGTCAGATGCCCTGGAGGGACGTAGAGCCACATCGGTGCAGTCAATGGCACCTAGCACTTTGGGGAAGTGTGCCACCCCGTAAAAATCCTGGACGACAGCCTGCCTTTCTGCAGGTGTTCTGGGCAGGTATATGTGCCTGCGTACTGATGGGCGTGCAGTCATGATGGCCAAGACCTGGTGTAGGCAGCGTGACTGCGTGGCCTGTGACACCCCCCCTACTATGGCACTTGTCCGCTGAAATGATCCAGTGGCCAAGAAGTGCAGTACATTAAGGACCTTCTCCAGGGGGCTGAGTGCTTGGGAGCAGAGGCTGGGTGATGTGAGGTCATCCTCCCACTCACTGACCAGGTCGAGTATTATGTGAGGTGGAAACCTGTACCTCCCATACACGTGGTCATCAGGCATCCCAAAAAGGCCAGGTCTGGGTGTAAAAATTCTGGCCCTGACTATCCTCCTCCTCCTCCTGCGGTATCCCACGGCCACTGCTGCTAGGAACGGTATATTCATACTGGCGTCTGAGCTTGTTTGTTGTTTGCGTGCACTTTTATGCTGCGCGGGTCAGCGTACGTCTGCTTCCTGCTGGCGTACGTGTTTCCGGATTAGCGCCTCTTTTTTGGCGTGTGCGTGTGGGTGTTCCGCGCATTTGCCTCCTGTACTTCCACGCCCACCACAGTAATACACGTACCCCGCTCGCCCAGGCCCAATCGCGTGTAAAACTTCCCGCGAGCCCCTGAAGTACACGTACCCCGCTCGCCCAGGCCCAATCGCGTGTAAAACTTCCCACGAGCCCCTGAAGTACACGTACCCCGCTCGCCCAGGCCCAATCGCGTGTAAAACTTCTCGCGAGCCAATGAAGTACACGTACCCCTCTCCCCCAGGCCCAATCGCGTGTAAAACTTCCCGCCCGCCCCTGAAGTACACGTACCCCGCTCGCCCAGGCACAATCACGTGTAAAACTTCCCGCGAGCCCCTGAAGTACACGTACCCCGCTCGCCCAGGCCCAATCGCATGTAAATCTTCCTGCGAGCCCCTGAAGTACACGTACCCCGCTCGCCCAGGCACAATCACGTGTGAAACTTCCCTCGCACCCCCGAAATACACGCTATTTTTGACACAGCGGGTGTCCGTGTTTGTCGCATACCCCTTTGCACGTCATTTGTCCTAGAGGGCCACAGTATGGGACATTCATCAGAGCTGTATATACGGCTTTTTGTTGGCGCACTTTTTTTAATGCGCAGGGGCGCTACCGTCTGCCTTCGTGTGGCGGGCATGTGTTGATGTACACAGTTGACTTTTGGTTGGTGTCATGGGATCGCCATTTCACTGCTGTGGGGTCGGGGTGCAAGGGGACATGAGTGGGACATGAGTGGGGGTCTGCTGGCAGGTGCCCTGCACTGCTGGGGGGTGGGGGTGCAAGGGGACATGAGTGTGACATGAGTGGGGGCCTGCTGGCAGGTGCCCTGCACTGCTGGTGGATGGGGGTGCTGGGGGACATGAGTGGGGGCCTGCTGGCAGGTGCCATGCACTGCTGGGGGTTGGGGGTGCAAGGTGACATGAGTGGAACATGAGTGGGGGCCTGCTGGCAGTTGCCCTGCACTGCTGGGGGGTGGGGGTGCAAGGGGACATGAGTGGGGCCTGCTGGCAGGTTCCCTGCACTGCTGCGGGGTGGGGGTGCTGGGGGACATGAGTGGGGGCCTGCTGGCAGGTGCCCTGCACTGCTGGGGGGTGGGGGTGCGGTGGGGCTGCAAGGGGACATGAGTGGGACATGAGTGGGGGCCTGCTGGCAGGTGCCCTGCACTGCTGGGGGTGCTGGGGGACATGAGTGGGGGCCTGCTGGCAGGTTCCCTGCACTGCTGGGGGGTGGGGATGCTGGGGGACATGAGTGGGGGCCTGCTGGCAGGTGCCCTGCACTGCTGGGGGGTGGGGCTGCAAGGGGACAGGAGTTGGACATGAGTGGGGGCCTGCTGGAAGGTGCCCTGCACTGCTGGGGGGTGGGGGTGCAAGGGGACATGTGTGGGACATGAGTGGGTGCCTGCTGGCAGGTGCCCCTCAGTGCTGGTGGGTGGGGGTGCTGGGGGACATGAGTGGGGGCCTGCTGGCAGGTGCCCTGCACTGCTGGTGGGTGGGGGTGCTGGGGGACATGAGTGGGGGCCTGCTGGCAGGTGCCCTGCACTGCTGGTGGTGGGGGTGCAAGGGGACATGAGTGGGGGCCTGCTGGCAGGTGCCCTGCACTGCTGGGGGGTGGGGGTGCAAGGGGACATGAGTGGGGGCCTGCTGGCAGGTGCCCTGCACTGCTGGGGGGTGGCGGTTCAAGGGGACATGAGTGGGGGCCTGCTGTCAGGTGCCCTGCACTGCTGGGGGGTGGGGGTGCAAGGGGACATGAATGGGACATGTGTGGGGGCCTGCTGGCAGGTGCCCTGCACTGCTGGGTGGTGGGGGTGCAAGGGGACATGAGTGGGGGCCTGCTGGCAGGTGCCCTGCACTGCTGGATGGTGGGGGTGCAAGGGGACATGAGTGGGACATGAGTGGGGGCCTGCTGGCAGGTGCCCTGCACTGCTGGGGGGTGGGGTGCAAGGGGGACATGAGTGGGGGCCTGCTGTCAGGTGCCCTGCACTGCTGGTCAGTGGGGGTGCTGAGGGACATGAGTGGGGGCCTGCTGGCAGGTGCCCTGCAATGCTGGGGGTGGGGGTGCAAGGGGACATGAGTGGGGGCCTGCTGGCTGGTGCCCTGCACTGCTGGGGGGTGGGGCTGGAGGGGGTCATGCATTGGTGATCAGTAGTGCAAGCTGATATGTGGCTTGCCTGGGGGGCATGCCCATGGTGGATGGGCTGCCTGCGGGACAAGAAGTCCCCTGTGGTGTGGGCTGCCTGCAGGAGCCGTGGAGGGTGTAGAGGGAACACCTGGGAGGACCCACACTGCTAATTCACATGTAGGACTCCCCTGCACCCCAGATATACACGTACCCCACTCGCACAGGGCCTGTCGCGCGTGATACTTCCCGCGCACCCCCGAAATACACGTACCCCGCTCAACCAAGGCCAATCGCGTGTGAAACTTCCCGCGCACCCCAGATTTACACGTACCCAGGCCAACCGTGTGTGAAACTTCACGCGAACACCAGGAATACACGCACCCCACTCGCACAGGGCCTATCGTGTGTGAGACTTCCCGTGAACCCGAGATTCACACATACCCAGACCAATTGCGTGTGCAACTTAATGCGAACCCCAGGAATACATGCACCCCACTCGCACAGGGCCTATCGCGTTTGAAACTTCCGCGAACCCCTGGAATACACGTATCCCGCTCCCCCAGGCACGATCACATGTAAAACTTCCCCCGAGCCCCTGAAGTACACGTACCCCGCTCGCCCAGGCCCAATCGCGTTTGAAACTTCCCGCGAACCCCTGGAATACATGTATCCCGCTCCCCAGGCACGATCGTGTGTAGAACTTCACGCGCATCCCTGAAATACACATACCCCGCTCCCCCAGGCCCGATCGCGTGTAAAACTTCCTGCGCACATACGAAATACACGCACAAGCTAATCTTTCACACAGCGGGTGTCGCTGTTTGTCGCGTATCCCTTTGCACGTCATTTGTCCTAGGGGGCCACAGTATGGGACATTCATCAGAGCTGTATATTCGTGCTTTTTGTTAGCGCACATTTTGGCGCACATTTTTTTCCAGTGCAGGGACGCTACCACCTGCCTTCGTGTGGCGGACGGGTTTGGGTCAGTGCGCGTCTTTGCCCGTGCGCTGGTTTGCCCTATTCGATTCCATGAATACATGTTGTAGGCGAGCGTGTGGGCGTTCCGCGCACTTGCCTCCTGTACTTCCCCCGTGACGCCCACATTTTCACGAGTTGTTCCCCATTCCGAGTGTTACGCCCCGTGTTCCGCCTACTTTTGTTATGTGCGCCGCGCTATGTGCGCTTATGCTGTGGTCTTAGCACATGCCGTTAGATGACCTGTGCCCCGGCGTACGCTGCACACTTTTTCAGCGCACATCCCTGATTTTACTCGTAAATGGACTTCCATGAATAGATGTGCGCTGATTTCCCTGCGATATTCACACTTGCACTGCGATTTTCGCTCTTTCACTGCGAATCGCACCTTTTCGCATGCACATTAATTCCATGAATCGGCCAGTTGGTCTTTACCTTGATTCCACTCTCTCCTTATCTAGACAAACCAATGCAGTCTCCTCAGCCGCATCCTACACATGCAAGCTTATCACAGCTTGCCGCCCCTTTCTATCACCAGTCAACTGCACAACCTTAGCCAGGACGCTGGTCCTCTCCAAAATTGACTACTGCAATGCCCTTTATCTGGGTACCAACCAATGCAACATCAGAAAACTTCAAATTATCCAGAACAACGCTATTAGAGCAGCCCTCACCATCCCTAGGACTTCACATATCTCCGAATACAGACGGAACCTCCACTGGCTCTCAGCCACCCAAAGAGTCTCTCTTAAAGAGGTGCCACTTACACACAAAAGCATCGCTAACCAAGCCCCCAGCTACCTATCCAACAGGTTCACATCTCATTCAGCTGTAAGACCTCTCATAAGTGCCCAATCTAACTGCCTTGTCATCCCACGCTTCAACTTCCAGAAATCGGGAGGTCGCAGCTTTCCAGTCCTCGCAGCCAAGCTGTGGAACACATTACCTAACCTACTCAGAGCTGAACCATCTTTCCCTACCTTCAAGCGTAATGTCAAAGCCTGGCTATCCATCCATGACCTTGTATGACCTTGATTGTAACATCTACCTTTGTATCATAGGCCTTTTGCATTATTTCTTGCCTTTTTGCTCAGCCTGTGTAACCTGCATACCCTATTATGAAACATGTATATTTTGTATAGTTCATTGTAAATACGTCTAACTGTATCATGTCTGTAACTAAACAATGCGCCCGGTTGCCCTCGGACCTTGTGCGCTATACCCTTCTCCCCCTGCTTCAAAGCATCCACCTTCCCCCACCCATGCGTGGACACATCTGCAGCCTACAGGACCAGAGCCTGCACCCCTAGGTCAGTGGACCTACACTCCCACCGCATGGTGAGCACAACGCAAGCACCTCACCCACCCCCAGCTGCCTCCCACATTCGCCGTACCCGACGATCAGCTGTTCTCCGAGCCGTGCCTGGTCCCAAAATGGCCGGCGCAATGCAGCCTCAGATCGAGGCTCAAAGCAGTTGCTGAGCAACCTACTTACCCAGGACACATCCGCCGGCAGGCGGAAGGAAGCCGGCCAGTCGCAGAAGGCCAGAAGTAAAAGGTCTTGTTTGCCGTTGTCGACTCCATTCACCCGCCTTCAGGAGTCCGAGAGGGCAGGAGCCCTTCTCCCCCTGCTTCAAAGCATCCACCTTCCCCCACCCATGCGTGGACACATCTGCAGCCTACAGGACCAGAGCCTGCACCCCTAGGTCAGTGGACCTACACCCCCACCGCATGGTGAGCACAACGCAAGTGCCTCACCCACCCCAGCTGCCTCCCACATTCGGCGTACCCGACGATCAGCTGTTCTCCGAGCCGTGCCTGGTCCCAAAATGGCTGGCGCAATGCGGCCTCCGATCGAGGCTCAAAGCAGTTGCTGAGCAACCTACTTACCCAGGACACATCCGCCGGCAGGCGGAAGGAAGCCGGCCAGTCGCAGAAGGCCAGAAGTAAAAGGCCTTGTTTGCCGTTGTTCGCCGCTTGGGCGCCGGGTCGCCATAACACTCTAAGACACCGGAGGAACAGGAGCCTCGCCTCCACTGCAGGAGCAGTGTGAAGTCGCAGAGTGAAGCAGGAGCTTCCCGCACATATCAAGGTAGGCCCCCTGGGCTTGCTAGTTCATATTTAAGTCTGCGCATTCCAGCCGAAATTACGCGCCAACTTTGCTTCCTCTTTTTAACCCTGTCCCCCGATTTCTGCTGCAATCTGCATGAAAGTGCCATTTCACGGCAGCATCCCGCCAGAAACCAGCGCGCCCCCCTTTGTTGCATACTGGGCTGCCTCCCCAAGATGGCCGCCCGCTATGGCCAAATCCAACTTCCATTGATCTGGGTCCTCACAGGCTACGAGCAGCACCCTCATTAGCCGCCCTGACCCAGTAAGTAGCCTATCACCAGCCGGCCAACCTGCCCCCTGCTCGGAACCCTGATCGTATTCTATGAAGACTTTGCCCATAAGGTTCTGTACTAGCTCTGCACCGGCCTCTCACTACTGGAGTAGTCACCTCTCCTCCCACTGCCTTAAGGTAGCCGGCCCTCTACAAGTCACCGCAGTATTGTAGTTCTAGGTACGACTCTGTACCTAGTTGTGGCCCCACTGCATTACATCTTTATCCTAATGTACCTACCATGTGTCGCATAACTGCTTCTCAGTTGATGCATCACTCTGAACTTAGATGCTACCCTGCTGCACCATATGCTGGCCTACGGTCGCTAATGGACCACATTTGATCTATGCTGTGCCTTATGGTCGCTAAAAAGACTATATCTGATTTATGGTGCACCTTATCCTAGGTTGTTCTGTCTTGTTTATGATTCGCCATGCCTTAGCAGTTCACTGTGGTACACTCAACTTGGCTGAACTTTACACTGCCTTGCCTATTTGCATTAACTACCTAACTTTGCACACCCCTCAGCCTGGTGTATACTGCTCTTTGCTTTAACTAATATGCCTGATATTTGAATCTAGCTGCGCTGTATTTTGCACTGCATTCCCTGATGTGCCTGATATTCGAATCTAGCTGCGCTGTATTGTGCACTGCATTCCCTGATGTGCCTGATATTTGAATCCAGATGCGCTGTATTTTGCACTGCATTCCCTGATGTGCCTGATATTTGAATCTAGCTGCGTTGTATCCTGCATATTTGATTCTAGGGGCACTCAGACTGCTGTATACTGTGAAATGCCACCTAGTCTATCTACATCCTGCCACCTTAAAACTTGTCAATGCCTGTTAGCCTCAGTTAGCCCGCCTATACCTAGCCATCTTAAAATACACTGAAATATCTCAATTTTGTACCTAGCCAGTCAGACGCTCCTAGCTTGACGGCACTAAGCATTCTTACATATACCTGAATTCCAAACCGCACCTGGCTTGTTTGTCGCATCCAGGCCGCTCACTTTTAACCAGTTAGCATGTACTCCCTAAATCTAGTGAAACAAACTATTGCTGCCAACCGTAGGATAGCTAAGCTACCCCGCCTCATCACCTCCTCCATCATATTAGTAGCATTATCACTCAGCCTAGCTACTAAAGTTAGCATACTGTCCCACAGCACCAGGCCACTCCCTACCGACCTCCCATACCACACCATGCCGATATCACAACAAATTATAGGACCTATAATGAACCAATATCAGGAAGATACTATCTTACAAAGGCCTTGTAGTACCACAGACAGAAACCTTAAACTTCGCGCACGCCTACCTAAATTGCACGAACTACCAGCCAAGAAAATTGAACAACTCAATCTCCACAAAAAAAACACCTACTGTCGAAGCCAATTATAGAATATACCAGGAAAGATAGCAATCCCAAAAAACTCACACAAAACTGTTCCAAATCTATCACCACTGCTAGTCTCAGTACCACGAACCCCAAACCTGAAAGTCACAAACATCATCTCAAAGGTGCGCTCATTAACGCTAGGTCACTAGTAGCACATGCAACAGAGATTTCAGACATCATTCTCGCAGACAACCTCGATTTCCTGGCTATCTCAGAATCGTGGCTTCATGATGCAGCAGGCCCTGCCCTATCATTAGCAGTTCTAGACAATTATACCATTTTACGAGCAGACAGACACACCTCTCGAGGTGGGGGCCTAGCTATCATAGCCAAGCTTAGTCTTGACATGAGAATTACCACAACCCCTATTTCGAAATCTTGCGAATGACTTGCGGTCAAAATTGCCACCGCTAACTCCCAAACACTGAACCTCATCCTTATCTATAGACCTCCAGGTCCTACTGGAACCTTCGCTGAGGATCTATCTACAACCATATCCAACAACCTAAAAAGCACCTCCCAAACAATAGTGCTAGGGGACTTCAACGGTTGCCAGTCAATTCGTCGAAAAAAATTGGTCGACCAGACAAATGGTCGAAGCAAATTGGTCGAAAACCATTTCGTCGAAATTTTATTTTTTCTATTTTAACCCTTTATTTTTTTTTTTTTTTGGGGGGTCCCCCCCAACCCCCTTTTTTTGCTTTAAAAAACCTTTTTTTGCCTAAACGAACACCCAAAAAAAAATATATAATTTTAAAAAAAAATTCGACGAAATGGTTTTCGACGAAATTGCGTCGACCAAATGTCATTCGACCAATTTGAGGTCGACGAATTGACTGGACACCGACTTCAACCTAGGCTATAATGACGCTAAGGATATCCAGTCCACAGTTACAGCTCTGATCCTTGAAGAACTGGGTTTCTCCCAGAAAGTTAACCTTCCCACTCATGACAAAGGCCGCATCCTAGACTGGATAGCGGAACATAACTGTGGAGTAACCATCACAGAGACTGTACCCCAGATCTGGACTGACCACCATCTATTACTATTCACAGTAGCTACGAACTCGGCCACGGCTCAGTCCCCACTTGCCCCTCCCATGCCCACGAGGAACAAAAAACGTATGACGGCGGAAAAATTGCTGCCCATCATACTACCACATCTGAACTCGCTTCCAGCGAACACGGATCCAAATGTGCTAGTTAAACAATTTAATGAAACTATCAACACAGCCCTTGACCACATAGCTCCGCTCAAGCTACGTAATAGTAAACCGAAGAAACATCTCAACTCATGGTTCACTCCTCACCTAAAAAAGCTCAGGCTAAACAAAAGAAATCATGAAACCACCTGGAGACTCTCTCCCTCAGCCGAAAACAAACTCAACCTAGCTAAGGCATCTTCCCAATATAAGAAAGACATCTTACTAGCCAAACAGGAAACGTACAACACCAGAATATCACAATCTAAATCTAGTGTCAGAGAATTGTTCAGCATCCTTAAAGAACTGGAAACTCCTATTGCCCCCCAAGAATACTGCACCAAGGATAAAAATTGGTGCTCCAGCATACAGTCGGCCCTCACCAACAAAGTAGCCAATCTACAAACTAAAATTGCCCTCAAAAAAGCTTCTCTTACACCTCATATCCCACAGACTATAGTTCCACCGCTAAAACCTAAACAAGAATCACGTTTCTGCTTCGCTAAGGTATCAACCATTGAGGTAGAAAAAGTTATCTTGGGACTTAAACCATCCAACTGTAAAGGTGATCAATGCCCTGCCCAATTAATCAAGGATGCTGCGAGAGAATTATCGCCATTCATAACCAAACTCATCAACTCATCCTTTACCACAGGCACTGTACCGAATAACCTAAAGGAGTCCTGGGTACTGCCACTCCTAAAGAAGCAAACCCTTGACCCGGCCATTCCTACCAACTTCAGGCCTATCACGACCGTGCCCTTTCTTCTAAAAATCTTAGACAAAGTGGCATACATGCAAATACAAAACTTCCTTGAATCCAACCTTTTACTTGGAACACGACAATCCGGATTCTTCCCACAGCATGGGACTGAGACAGCCCTAATCGATCTCAAGGCCCAAATAGATCAATGTAGAGACAACGGCCAAGCAGCCCTTCTCCTACTGCTAGACCTCTCAGCGGCCTTTGATTTAGTCGACCATACAGCATTATGTAGCCACCTAGACTCTGCAGCCCACTTCTCCAAAGAGGCCATAATATGGATCAAGTCTTTCCTGAGTAACAGAACTATGAGAGTCTTCTCTCCCTCAGCCTCAGCAGACCCGATCCCCATAACATGTGGGGTACCTCAGTGATCCTGTGTGTCACCCACCCTCTACAATGTATTCACAAAGCCACTCTTTGACGAAATGGATCATCTGGGTATTGCATACACTAAGTACGCAGACGATACCCAGATCCTCCTCCCGCTTTCAGGTGACTACGTCAGGGATCTGGCCTTAGTGAATAAAATCTACAGCATCGTTCAGGCATGGATGGCCACACACGGCCTATGCCTGAACGATGACAAAACTGAACTCATTATCCTAGGCACCCCGACATACATAACCAAACTCAGCCCGGATTATGCCAATTTCATCATCGATGGGAACAACATAAAAGTAGCGAAAGAAGTGAAGACCCTAGGCTTTTACCTAGATGCCACCTTGAACTTTGCTAAACAAGTTAATTCCCTAGCCTCAGCTACCGCATACACATGCAAACTCATCAGAGCGAGCAAACAATTCCTTTCTACAGACAGCTGCATCACGCTTGCCAGAGCCCTCATACTTTCCAAACTGGATTATTGCAATGGACTATACATTGGGGCTAATAAACAGACTATTCATAAAATCCAGGTCCTCCAGAATAATGCCCTGAGAGCAGCTCTCAAGATTAGCAGAAAGGAGCATATATCCTCGGTAAGAAGAGAACATAAATGGCTATCCACACAGGATAAAATTCAACTCAAAATTGCCTCCCTCACCCACAAGTGCCTCAACAACAAAGCACCACCATACCTCAAGTATATATAATGGTTGTGTTGAGCTATCCCTTGATAGTGCGCCGCAAAATAATGGAATGGCAAGTAGTGATGATTAATAAATCCTTTTATTTTTGTGATGTTAGAGCCTTTGTGGATGACACGTGTTTCGACAGAGCTGCCTTTATCGAATCCAGGCTTAATAAATGAAAAGAAAATGAAAAGAAAATGCCATAAGTGAATTTGAAAACATACTAAAAAGAAAAAATATATACATATGCACGTATAGTCATCTGGCTGAAAAATACTACATACAGAAATATCTAAATTGCAATAGTGTAAAACATTGCTGAATTTATTGAAGAGACCCACTGCCTTTACAGGAGTATAATCACCTATTGCACCATTTGTAAAACGAATAAAAAAAAGAAATTAACAGAAGGAAAATAAGGGTAAGCGATGAGTCTTATGGTACATTATGCGAAAAGTTCAAAGCGAAAAAAAGAGGGAGTTTAAGATCAGATAGTGCCCGAAGGGGACATAGGTCTACCTCAAAATGTGAGAGGAGTGAACAGGTTGGGAAAGAGTAGATAAACATGCACATGGCAGCTATTTAGTGACAGTGCAGGCGCTTTTTCTTACCTATATAGATAGCTCATAAGTCACTGCATAATGCATAAAGGTGCTGAAGTTCACAGGGATGAATCCCTCCTAAGTATAAAACATATAAACAAGTTGTTGGAAATGGATTCCAGGGATGTAGTGGCAACTTATTTGAACAAGTGTTTAAGTTTAAGTAGAAAAACCCCCCCTACGTAGTGCGCAGGCACGCAATATGTAAGAGTAAAACTGGGTCAGTCATATGTTATGTTCAACAATATACATAATAGCTAACTGATGGTTCATAAAAGCAACCCGTGGTGACATAAATTGTAACGGCTTCAAAATGCTGGCCAGACCCCATGATTAATTCATTAATAGTTAGGAAATACTGGCTAGTTGGCTGGAAAGTATTAAAGTTTCCTTTTTAAACGTGAAAAAAAAAGAAAAAAAAAAAACGAACGAAAATACATAGTTCTGGAACACGTGCGTTTTGGTAAAGCGCACGTGTGAGGTTTAAGGAAAGCATCAATTCTCAGAGGAAGCCCCCGTGCTTGCCCGCACAAAAGAAAGGGTCCTACCTGGTACAAAAAAGTCCTCCGTATGTACGAGTGTCCTGTGTTTACCACATTGGGTGCAATGAATAAAAGGCAGAAAAGTCCTATGTCTGTTACTATTACTGGCGGCCATATTTTGGGAACGGGAAGCGTACTTGGGCTGCACATAGTGGTTTATGTCCCATTTTGTGATGGGGTTGCCGCATTTTGAACTTGGAAACATATACTTAAGGTGTGAGATTAAGCATGAATATAGTCCTATAGGTGCCTGTATTGATGTTAGAGAAATACATACAGAACACGAATTTGGTGCAAGTACAATATATTGGATGTAGCATGATGAGATGAATTTGTGGCTGATCAAAATGAAAATGGGGTATTATGGGAAACGTAGTGTGCAACTGTTGGTGGTGTTTCCCGCATGAGAAAAGGGGGATTATGGGAGATGTAGTCAGACTTCAATGTTTAGAATTGAAGAATCATGGGCGAATATGTGACTGATCAAAACGAAATAGGGTATTATGGGAAACGTAGTGTGCAACTGTTGTTGGAGTTTTCTGCATGAAAAAATAAATAAATAAATTAAAAAAAAAAGGGGGGATTATGGGAAATGTAGTCAGACTTCAATATTTAAATTGAAGGATAGTGGGAGAAAGGAAGGCAGTTTTAACAAGAGAAATAAGTGAGAAATCAAAGGCGTATCAAGTTACATGATTAACACAACAAAGTAAATTACATATCGTAGTATGTCAGAAGTAATTATAAAGTAATGCATATAACAAATATAACAAGTTGCATAATTTTATAGAAAATGTATCATTTCATTGTCGGAGTTTAGACCCCACTCCACTGCTCGATGATGCCAAATCAGTCTTGCTTCGGCTCTTCTGAGAAAGAGTTCCTGGTTGCCTCCTCTTGTGGTAGTCTTGATTTTTTGTAGACCAATAAACTGAATGTCCAATTTATTGTCCATTTGATGCTTTGATTGCCAGTGTTGTGATAATGGCAAATTGCTGTCTTGACTTCCGATTACTGAAAGATGCTCTCTTATCCGAGTTCTTAGTTCACGAATGGTGGAACCAATGTATATCAATTGACATGTGCGTTGAATTGCGTATACAACAGATTTAGATCGGCAATTAATTTGCTGTTTGATCAAAGTTTTTATCCCTTTTGCATCTGTAAATACAGTTGTTGGTGAGTGAGCATGTTTACACATGTTGCAGAAGCCACATTTTCTAAATCCAGTTGGTTGTTTAAGCCATGTTTCTTGGGTAATTTGTTCTTGTTCTGGTAAGAAAGAAGGGCTGACACACATTTTTAGAGTTTTGGCCTTTTTACAGATGACAGTAGGAGTATCTTTGAGATTTTCTGAAATATGGGGATCAAGTTTGAGGAGATGCCAGTTTTTCTTTAGTGCTCTTCTGATTTCTTTGTTATTTTCACAATAAGTGGTGATGAATTGTACCACTTCTTGGTGTTGTTGTGGTTTTGATTTTGGAGTTAGTGTCATTGTTCTAGTCATTTGCATGGCCTTGGTTCTGGCCTTGTTGATGTCTTTTTTAGGGTACCCTCTGGCAATGAATCTTGTAGATAGAAGTTCACATTCTGCTTGAAAAGATGTGGTATTAGTACAGTTCCTTTTTGCCCTGATGAATTCTCCTTTCGGAATATTTTTGATAACTGGTTTGTAGTGACAACTTGTGGCGTAGAGAGTTGAGTTTACCTATGTTTCTTTTCTGTAGGTTTTGGTTATTAGTTTATTTCACGTTTAAAAAGGAAACTTTAATACTTTCCAGCCAACTAGCCAGTATTTCCTAACTATTAATGAATTAATCATGGGGTCTGGCCAGCATTTTGAAGCCATTACAATTTATGTCACCACGGGTTGCTTTTATGAACCATCAGTTAGCCATTATGTATATTGTTGAAACATAACATATGACTGACCCAGTTTTACTCTTACATATTGCGTGCCTGCACACTAAGTAGGGGGGTTTTTCTACTTAAACTTAAACACTTGTTCAAATAAGTTGCCACTACATCCCTGGAATCCATTTCCAACAACGTGTTTATATGTTTTATACTTAGGAGGGATTCATCCCTGTGAACTTCAGCACCTTTATGCATTATGCAGTGACTTATGAGCTATCTATATAGGTAAGAAAAAGCACCTGCACTGTCCCTAAATAGCTGCCATGTGCATGTTTATCTACTCTTTCCCAACCTGTTCACTCCTCTCACATTTAGAGGTAGACCTATGTCCCCTTCGGGCACTATCTGATCTTAAACTCCCTCTTTTTTTCGCTTTGAACTTTTCGCATAATGTACCATAATACTCATCGCTTACCCTTATTTTCCTTCTGTTAATTTCTTCTTTTATTCGTTTTACAAATGGTGCAATAGGTGATTATACTCCTGTAAAGGCAGTGGGTCTCTTCAATAAATTCAGCAATGTTTTACACTATTGCAATTTAGATATTTCTGTATGTAGTATTTTTCAGCCAGATGACTATACGTACATATGTATATATTTTTTCTTTTTAGTGTGTTTTCAAATTCCCTTATGGCATTTTCTTTTCATTTTCTTTTCATTTAATAAACCTGGATTCGATAAAGGCAGCTCTGCCGAAACACGTGTCATCCACAAAGGCTCTAACATCACAAAAATAAAAGGAATTTATTAATCATCACTACTTGCCATTCCATTATTTTTCGGCGCACTATCAAGGGATAGCTCAACACAACCATTATATATTGTCACAAACGGAGTGGAGGGACTCTAAGTCTCCGTAGTAGCTAAACCTGGTGCGACGCAAGATCTTTAACATCACCTCAACTTTCATGGACAAACCCTTTTAATTTAACGGGGCGCGTAGGTACTGCAGCAGGTGTCATCACAAACAGTCCCTCACCAAGAATGCAATACCTCAAGTATAGGCTACACCCTAGAACCTCGACCAGACCCACAAGAACAGCAAATGCTAACTGCCTACAAGTCCCGCGATTTAAACTCGCGACTATAGGAGGACAGAGCTTCCCAGTCAAGGCAGCACAGCTGTGGAACTCACTACCCCTTGGCATCAGAGAACCCCAGCCCTTTGCGAAATTCAGGCAGAACTTGATCAATTGGCTGAGAGTAAATGACGCCTAACTAACTTCCCTGTCCTGACTGTTTCCATTGGTAAACTAACTGAAGCTCCACTGGCACCCCTATTCCAGACTATCTAAATCAACTTCCTTTTGCACTGGAATGTCACTGGAATGATACCTGTATATCACTACTGTATATATTATTGTATACTATATATTGTATGTATATTACTACTGTATATATTATTGTATACTCCCGATAGTATATCCACACCTGTAAAACTGTGTTGGCTCTGGACCTAGTTCCGGCCGTGTATATATATGCCTACTATATACTGTACATTGTATGATACCCTTGTACTGTTACTACTTATTATGTACTTGTAACTAAGCTGAGCATATTCTTGTCCTGTGCGCCCTGATGCCCCAGGGTATGGCGCGCCCTATAAATAATAAACTAAACTAAACTATACAAATAAATGAAAATGCAAATACAAAATACAAAATCCAACCTCTGAGAATTGGTAGTGCTGCCAACTGGGCTTTAATTGGATTTTCTTCCCCTCTGTTGATTGCTGTAATAAAATCGAATATTTTCTCTTTGAAAGAAATGGGCCTTTCCCTAAACATTTGTCAGAAAACAAAAAAGTCAGTGCAACTCTTAGACCCCTTTTTTGCTAACAAGGATATCCCGACTTCTATGAACAGATCAGAACATGTTACTTTATTGGCATCCCATCCATCAATGGAAAAGATGCAGGGAACTGGTTATTGGATTTCTGAAACTGTCAAAAATTGATCTAACTGACATGCACCTTTAAAATCTTCATTATATTGCATACCATGGAACACACGAGGTTACTGCTCTTTTCTATTGAATCCTTAGGGTTTCATCTATATTTTAAGTGCAGACCTTTTTTCTTCAAGAAATATTGACAAGAAAGATTTTTAATATTGATGGGTATACTATACTTCCTAAATTAGCTAATCCCTCTTTAAGGGGTCGGGCTAGTGGAGGCCTGGCAATTGGTACTCGATCTGGCTATTCTTTAGAACCATATACAGGCCCCGTTAGTTCATGCTATGTTCTCTATGCTAATTTTGAAACTTTAGGCCTTTTTTCAAGGAAAATTCTTGTTATAAATGTGTATGATCCACCTACACGTCTTTTTACTAAAGATATTCAAAATGTAATTAGAGAAACATGTATGCAGTGTCAGGAATTTAATTCGAATTGTGGTATAATGATTGCTGCTGACCTAATGTTAAAAATGTACATCTGGCATGCACTGCATTAAGCACTCGCGAGCGTGATTGGTGACCGTTTTTGATTTCTTTTGATCTGGAATGTCTAGTCTTTAGCAAAGGCACTACAAATGCTGTTACCTTTGCCTGGTCAAATGGAATTACAAGCTCTCATATTGATTATGTCATCACAAACTCACTGTCTTGGCATGTTGGCACAGCGAACGTATTTAGACCCAAGCACATTAAACAAAAAATAAGGGTCAATACCAAGGCAACTGCGTAAGGTGGACAACAGCAAACATTAATGAGATTAATAACACCGTTCTCGCTAACCAGAGGCAATTAGTAATCCTGATGAACCAAAGTGATTGCATAATGGAAGAATTAACTATGTACATGCAAACACAAAGTTGCATACAGGAGTGCTAGGGCCTACATCTGAAGATGTGCCACTTCATCTGAAAAGGAGAAACTGGCCAAGACACAAATTTCACAACACAATACAAAAATTGGTTACGCCAACATAAACACTCAAAAGGAAAATGCCAATTGGCTAACTTTCTTGGGTCTCCAAAAAACAAAAGAATTTCTGTTGTGTTACAATGAGAGCAAGGTTACTTCACTCATTGGAGTTTAACCTGATCTCGACCATAGTATGGAATTTTACATCAATAAAATATTCTATGATGAAAAGATTTATGTACATTTAAAGTCTCCCTGGACCACAAGGTGTTCTAATTTTCTGGATTACGACCCCAAAAAGAAAATTATTTTTTAATCTGAAACCTCCACGTGCTCTGGGCCCAGGTGGCATCCCTAATGTTCTCTTTAAGGGCAAAACATCCTTCTGGAACAATATGTTATTTAAAATGTTGAGAGCGATAGAATGTTTGGGGAGATTGCCCAATACGTGGCAGAAATCGATTCTTATCCCTATACTTAAAAAGGGAGAAAAACTAAACCCAGCAAACTATCGCTTATTAGTGATGCTGGATTCAGGTCATAAATTGTTTGTAACAATTTTATTAAAGAAACTCATGAAATGGGAAAGTGAGATAGATCTATTAAAACCATTCCAAATGGTATTTCGGAAAAAACTATAGCACTCTGAGTAATTTCTCAACCTTTCAATAGCTAATGGCAGATTCTAAACTTCACATAAAGAAAAATCTATATTGTTGTTATGTGGATTATAGGCCAGCATTTGACAGTGTATCACAACCTTTGCTGTGGAGGAAACTTGAATATTGTTTCCACCCCTGAACTAGTCCTCCCATTTCCCTGTAGTCTGTACTGACTCCAGTGTAAAGGGCTTGGAGATGAAAGTACATTGTTTTATGGGACAGAGAGCTATAGAAAGTACAGCATTATGTTGATGAATTAGAGTGGGGGTGTGGCCAACATGGTGAAGCATAGAGTGTTGAATTTTCTCTTATGGTGAGTAGGAGAACTAAGTAACAGGAAAATAGCCCATTGGGAAGTGTTTTCGAGAATCCCCTAAGATAAGATATGTAAGTTCAATTTTAGGTTGAGCAAAACCTTTTCGCTGTATTGCCTTCTCGGAGGACCATGCTCATAACGAAATCTCACCTTTTCCATACAGATCAATCATTCTAAGGCATTAGAGAGTGAGAGGTGAAAAGGCTTCTCTGTGTCGACAGAGGGCCAGAGAACCTTGAAACTGCTGATAATGTGAAAAGGAAGGGATGGAGGGCGGAGCTTTGAGAGATCTCTGTTCTGTAGGATAGGATAAGCCTCGGAGCCATGTATTTGTTTGGTCATTTGGTGCGAAGGAAGAAGGGTAAGCAAAGATTGGTTGGCTTAGGTAAGATAATCAAGTCTTTCCAAAATGCAGGTGCTTTCACAAAGTCTATATGGCTGAGCCAGAGTCAGTCACATGCTTCGCTGAAGGACTCAAGACCCACACTACTCTAACCATATCATTCTCCCAGAGAAACATTTTTGTAAATGTCTATTTTTTTCTATAAACCAGTGATCAGCAGGGGTTAAGGAGCAAGAGGTAATTGTGTTATGCTTATATGCTTACGTGGAAAAAAGCTATAAACTCCTGGTTCCAGATGTGCATACTGGCCTTATTCCATTATGGCACTAGACTCAGGCTAGTACTGTAACATTTAACAATCATGTCCAAGGCAAAACAACTTTTTACAATGAGGTGCCCCCTAATGAATATTACAGAGGTGTCCATTGCATGTTTGCCTCATTGATTAAAGCAGTGAATGCTGATCATGCATCAGAGATCAGAGATCAGATAACTTAGTCCTTGCATTGCATGCTTGAATTTTCATTTTAATTTTCTTACTGTGCTAAAGGTTTTTAAAAATAAACCTTTCACAATTCAACACATTATAGTACAATCAAAACCAGAAAAATAGAAAATCAAGAAGATAACAAAACAAGGAAAAAATATACATTGTACAAAATCGTGCAATCTCACTGGGATACATGGTTTAAAAAAAGGCTTTAAAATCTTTACATATCCTGAACAGTCTCTTCAATGATGCTGAATATCTTCACAAACAATCTGTATAAAGCAATTATGAGTGATACACTATCACCCCACATCAGACGGGCCAAGATGATCTCCCCCACAATACTCAAATGTGCTGGCACCACAGAACTGAATCATTTAGCTCTAGTGTCCTATAATCGAGGACACTCTATGATATTACATAAGTCATTTATAACACACCTGTTCAAAAGTGTCTAGGACTAAATGCCTCAGAGTTTCAGGAGTAGCCAAAGAGTTACACAGTGTACTGTGTAACCAAGTGTCTCCCTGAGATTTCCAAGAGCCCACTCGCTCTAATGTGGGAAATTGGTTGAGGCGAAAGCATATATATATCAGGCACGTATATTTTTGCTAGGAAACAAATACATGATTTTGGGCAGGACCTCCCCTTTTCTGGGGAACCACGCATATTCACTGAAAATCTTATGGCAGCACAGGCTGTCAACCATCATATGCCAATCCTTTGTGAATAATTTATTTTTTGTATTGGAAGGCCTTAAGGTCAATTTCTCTACCGAGGAATTAATATCCTCCAGGATTTCCAAACAACTTGCTTTAAATATGTTTAAATATGAAACAGACTGAGTTATTACCAATTCACCCAGGTCCTCGTATCGAGAGTTCTTAGGCAAGGAGATCATTTTAGAGTAGTTTGCCAGTTTCCTCCAGTTGGTCTTCACCCAGTTCATGCCAGATTATTCAGTTGAGTATTGAGTTAGAAAGACCTAAGGTCTGTTTCCATATAACCCCTTGGATGGTATTTAAATCTAGGAACAAGTCAAGGGCTGTCAAATCTAGCCCATACAAGATGGTAGGCTCAACTTTTTCCAGATAATACTTAATGGCACGAAGGAGGGACAATTTGCAAAGACTAAACATTAGTCTTTTCATCTGGAAAATTAAAGGCCTAGATTTTTGTCTAAGGCAGCACTTACTTACTATCAGTGAATGAGTATTCGAAAGCTCATGTCCCAGATATCGTATAGAGCTATTCATTCCATCTGTTCTCCCAGCCTCCATATCATTGTTTTTGGTTTAATTTTATTGGAGAAAATAATTATGTTAGGTTTCTCTCAGCTGACCATAAGATTATTATTGATGAAGTAAGAAAATAATAGATTTAACTTTCTGCTAAGACCTACAGGAGTTAGACCAAAGACGATTAAATCATCAGCAAATATTAAGATGTTTAACGTCACATGCCCCAGGTGAACTGGGAATGTTACTGCCTCCGACTAAAAACTTCCCAAGTCACTGAGGTAAATGTTAAAGATGGTGGGTGCTAGGCTACAACCTTGTCTTTCGCCCACAAATGTTGGTACTAGTCCTGTCATTGCATCCTCTTTTGTTAGCTAATCCTAACAGACATGTTTCTATGAAGAGCAGATATAGGTTGTACCAGTTTCAAAGGAACAGACCTTCCCAGCAGTGTATTCCACATGTGAGATCTGTCCATTCTATCAAAAGCACTACTCATGTCCATGGAGGCCATGTAGATTGTACCCATGGCCCCCTTTTCTTCCGATTCCAGTGATGTTCATGATAGCAGCATTAAAGACAATTCCCATAGCTGGTCTGAAACCCACCTGGCAGAGATTCAACACCCACAGATGCTCCAGAGAAGAATCCAGAACTCATAAATGAAGAGAGCAGGACATTTTTCTGGCTGGATCGAGGCGTGAGATCGGCCTATAGTTGTTGGGATCGCTAATCTCACCCTTTTTAAAAAATGGGTATAATGATCGACTCATGCCAGGAAGACGGAAAAACAGGAGTGGTGTATACAGAAGAAAACAAAGCACTTAAAGGACCCACCCAAGCCTGATGGTCACTTTTGAGTAGAACAGGAGCCAAACCATCAGGGTCAGGCACCCTGGAGCCCTTCGCCTTATATGACCCATAATATATCTTCATCATCCCAAGGATAGACTCCTTATGCCAGGGGACCCATCAATCATGGGTCCTCCACAATAAGACCATTCAGAGCAGTAATATTTGGACCAGGTGGATTATGCAATCAAACATTTAAGTGTAGTTTAAACCAAAGCCATCTGTTAAGGTAAGTATCACGGAAATGCTGCGTATCTGCTGGTTTGGCCGAGGGTCTTGGATTGGCTGCCAGGCTGTCTACTGTATCCAGTCATATGTATGATGCGGGGAACTGGCCCAAACTCAACCCAAGATAGGTACAGGGTGGAAGGTGAACCAACTCCCAGCCTCATGCGCAGAGGAGTGTCAACATGGACTCCGGGAGCCCTCCGTAGCACGGAACCCCAAGCGCAAAAGAACGGGTAGATCCGCCAAGAGGGTGCAGGATGGGAAAGCACGGAAAACCCCAGTCTCCAGGTAAGTGGCGTGACACTATGACCCCTCCCAGAAAGACCCCTCCCAGAAAGACTCGGGGCCCCAGGCTTCCAGGGAAACCGACTATAGAAGTCACAAACAAAACAGGGAGCGTGCTCATTCTGGCGAGGTTCCCACGTGCGATCGCAAGCCAGGTACCCCTTCCAATCCACCAAAAAGTAAAGCACCCCCGACGTATGCATATGCGTGAATCACATATTTCCTGGACCTCAAATTCAGGAACACCCTGCACCTGGATAGAAGCCGGAAGAGGACAGGAACGTCCAAAATTCTCATCCACATAGGGCTTCAAAAGGGAGACATGAAAAACTGAGTGTACCTGCCATGAAGAGGGCAACTGAAGGCAAAAGACCCCAGATGAGAAATGTTTGATGACCTGAATGGACCAAAATAGCGGGGAGCCAAGTTAACAGGCAGATTATGGACTAGCAGGTTTTTAGACGATAACCAAACCCAGTCTCCCACCTGGAAATCAGGTTCCGAGATCTGCCCCCTGTCGGCCTGTTTCTTCATGCGCTCCTGTGCCTCTGCCAAGGCCCTGTATGCCAACTCATGTTGTCTCTGTATGGTAGTAACGAAATGATCAGCAGAAGGTACTGCGCTGGGTAATATGGGGCGAAAAGGCATCATTTTAGGATGTTGGCCTGTGGAACTGTAGAACGGCTGACTCCTGTAGAGGTATAAACGGTGTTGTTGTAGGAAGCCTCAGCAAGGTCTACATGAGATTTCCAGTTGGATTGAGTGGCGTTAGCATAACATCGAAGGTACTCTTCCAAAGTCTGATTTGTCCTCTCAGTTTGGCCGTTGGATTGCGGATGGTAACCAGAACTCAATGCCCTACGAATGCCGAGATGACCACACAATTTACCCCAAAAAGAAGAGAGGAACGCAGAACCTCGATCCGAAATTATCTTTTCTGGTAATCCTTGCAGCCGATAAACCTTGTGCAAAAAGGTGAAAGCCATCTGAGTAGAAGTGTGTATCTTGGCAAATGGGATGAAATGGGCATATTTGGTGAAGCAATCCACTACCACCATTATACAAGTATACCCTTCAGAAGGAGGTAATTCGACAATGAAGTCGGTGGCGATGGTGTGCCAAGGATAGGGTGCTAATTCCGTAGGCCGTAGCAATCCCAAAGGCTGCCTCCTGGGAGCCTTTGACTGGGCACAGACTGGGCAACTTTCCACGTAGGTCTTAATGTCCTTAGCCCAACCGGGCCAGCAAAACTGTCTGGATATCAGTTCCTGTGTAGCTCTGATGTCACGATGCCCACCAACAGGTGAATCATGAAAGCCTTGTAATATGCAATCTCGAATGGCACCTTTGGGAATGTATATTCTCTTCCGAAAGAAAAGAAGACCATCCCGCTCTGTAACTAATGTTTGCTTGAGAAGGACGGCCCGTCCTGGATCCATTTGGGTCTCATTCAAAATGGTCTGAAGATGAGGTGACAGCGTCAACAGGAAATGATTCGGCGAAATCAAAGGCAGGTCCAGATTGCGGTCCTCTTCCTCCTTTTCCAGTAAACGAGACAAGGCATCTCCTTTCTGATTAGAAGCACTTGGGATGTATGTTATGTGGAACACATAAGGGGAGAAAAAGAAGGCCCACCGGGCCTGACAAGGCGTGCAACATGGGAAAGAGCATAGAGACTGCAGATTACGATGGTCTGTACGCACTTCCACTGAAAAAAGACCCTCAAGTAAATGATGTCTCTGTTCCTCGAATGCAGTCTTTATGGCCAACAATTCCCTTTCAATAACTGCGTAATTATTCTCACTGGAAGTTAGTTTGTGTGATAAGTAGGCTACTGAATGTCTGCTGGAAATATCAGGGTCCTTTTGCAGAAGAACGTCCCCTACAGTAAATCTGAAGCATCAGTCTCAACAATATAAGGCAACTCATCTAGTGGATGATGAAAAATGGGAGCTGTACTGAAAGCTGTTTTCAGGGAGTTGAAAGCCTGAGCAGCGTATGAATCCCACTGATATGTAATCTTGTTGCTGGTTAATCTTGTAAGAGGAGCTGTAACATGAGTGACGTGTGGGATAAAACGCCTATAAAAATTGGCGAATCCCAAAAACCGCTGTAGAGATTTTACATCATGAGGTGGTTTCCATTCTTGAATTGCTTGAATCATTCTGGGGTCCATCTGTATGCCAATACTGTTGATCACATAGCCTAGGAATTCCATACTAGTTTGATGAAAGGAACACTTCTCAGCTTTGACAAACAACTGATTCTGTGATAGGTGATGTAGAACCTCACGGACGTGTTTTACGTGTTCCTCCAACGAACAAGAGAAAATTAAAATATCATCCAAATAGACCCAAACTGAAATACCTATCAGATCGCCAAAGATGTTGTCCATGAGACGCTGGAAGATGGCCTGGGCATTACACAGGCGAAAGGGCATAACCCTGTACTCATAATGCCCAAAGGGAGTTTTGAATGCCGTCTTCCTTTCGTCCCCATCCTTAATACGAACTAGGTGATAGGCTCCTCGAAGATCAAGTTTGGTGAAAATCCGGGCTGTATGTAGAGTCTCCAAAATGCTGTGGATCAAAGGCAACGGGTACCGATTCTTCAATGTAATGTCGTTCAACTGCCGATAGTCTATACAGGGACATAAAGTTCCTTCCTTTTTCTTAACAAAAAACAAAGGAAATCCTGCGGGTGACTTTGAAGGCACGATGTATCCTTTCTTCATGCAATCAGCTAAATAGTCTTGTAGAACTTGCCTCTCGACTTGGGTTAAAGCATACAACTTCCCATGAGGAATCTCGGTTCCAGGGATCAGATCTATAGCACAGTCAAAAGAACGATGAGGAGGCAAAGGAATATCCCCAGGCTCAGAAAATACATGTTCAAAATCTGCATATGCTTGCGGAATTTGTGAAATGGAGTAAAGACCAGACTTATTGCCACTGGATTCCAAAGAGGTTGATGTAACTTGAGCCAGTGCTGGCAAACTGCAATGCTGAGAACAATAGGCAGAAGAAAACGACAAAGTATGAGTATCCCTATCGATCACTGGATTGTGACGTTGAAGCCAAGGTAATCCCAAAACCACTTTATATGTGGGAGACTTTAACACATCTAAAGCAATATGTTCCTTGTGTTCAGCAACCAAAAGTGACAGACCCACAGTGTGCAAACGGATGGGCCATGAGGACAAAGGACTTCCATTGATGACCTCGACCGGTAAGGCTGTGTGTCTGGAAAAAAGCGGTATCTTATTGGTGGTAGCGAATGCTTCATCAATATAGTTTCCTGAAGCACCACAATCCAACAACCCGTAGACTTCCAGCGATCTGTCAAGCCATTGTAAGTGAATCTTTAAGGTCATTAAGATGGCTGGTTGCATGGGATAGAGCACTGAACAAGAGTGGAAAAGGTCTGAAATCAGAGTAGGTTCTGTCGTTGCCCCTCCATTACACAACAGGTCCTCTAGTTTCCCACCTTCATTTGAGGACTTAAAGGACACGTACCCAAGTAATAACCAGCAGCCCCACAGTAAAGGCATAAGCGTAGGCTTCTTCTTCGTCTCTTTTCTTCTTCTGACAAGGGACCTCTTATAGCACCCAACTGCATAGGTTCGGTTCCAGGATCCATTGATCCAAATGTGCCAGTAGGAACACTGGGCATTCTAAGAATTGATCTCTCAAACCGATGTCTCTCAGCCCTCCGTTCAGCCAATCTTTGGTCAATACGAAGTACCTATTCAATGAGACGTTGGAGGGTCTCTGGCTCAGGAATGTGTAGCAACTCGTCTTTATAGTCCTCTCCCAGGCCCCGACGAAACAATGTTTTCTGGGTGATTTCGGGCCATTGCGTATCGGTTGCTAGTTGGCAGAAACGACTTGTGTAAGATATTATGTCAGCGTTTCCCTGTTTGATGTCCATCAATTGGTTTTGTGCTACCGAGGTCAAATTGGGTGTTTGAAAAACCTCCAGAAATGCCTTTTCAAATGCTACAAAATCATTCAAAATGGGGCTATTTGTGGCCACCAGAGGTGGGCCCAAGCCCATTCCCTGCTAAATTGCCCAGGATGTATCCAATCTTGGCCTTGTCGTTGTTGAAATGAGTTGATCTAAAGAGGAAATGTATCCACAATGATTGCAAAATTCAGGCACGTGCCGTGGATCCCCATAAAACTTGATCGGTGTTGTATGGGCTAGTGTACTTTCAGCTTGAGAAGCTCCCATTGCCCCCTGCATTACCATTTGGTGTAATACTTGATTTTCCTGATGTAGCGCAGTAATTTCTGCTCTGAGAGCTCGTAACTCATTTCGTAAAATCCTGGTCCTCCTCCATCTCGAAATCTGAAGGCAGGTGCCTCAATCTGTTAAGGTAAGTATCACGGGAATGTTGCGTACCTGCTGGTTTGGCCGAGGGTCTTGGATTGGATGCCAGGCTGTCTGCTGTATCCAGTCGTATGTATGGCGCGGGGAACTGGTGCAACCTCCACCCAAGATAGGTACAGGGCGGAAGGTGAACCAACTCCCAAAGTCACAATACGCTTTCCCCTGATTTCCGTGACGTCAGGACAGTGCAGGCACTGACAGGGGAAGCGTGTGTGTACCAGTCCTCCAATAGGCATGGATGAACCAGTTGAGATCAGGCGAGGTGGAGGTGTAGGATGGACAAAGCCACAGAGTAATGGAAACTGAAGGTCTGGCAAACTGGAGATCTGAAGTCAGCAAGAAGTTGATGGTTGGTTAGAAGGCAGACCAGACAGAGGCACATAAACAAGAAGTCCAGTGAAGATCCAGGAAGGAACAGGAGTTAGAAACTCAGGCAGGCAGGGATAGAAAGCAGACCCAGGGAATAGGGTAACCTCAGGCAGGCAGGAATGGAAGCAGGCCCAGGGAATAGGATGACCACAGGCAGGCAGGAATGGAAGCAGGCCCAGGGAACAGGGAAACCTCAGGTAGGCAGGAATGGGAAGTTGGCCCAGGCAACAGGATGGCCACAGGCAGGCAGGAATGGATACAGGCCCAAGGAACAGGGAAACCTCAGGGAGGCAGGAATGGAAAGCTGGCCCATGGAACAGGATGGGCACAGGCAGGCAGCAATGGACATAGGCCCAGGGAACAGGGAAACCGCAGGTAGGCAGGAATGGAAAGCTGGCCCAGGGAACAGGATGGCCACAGGCAGGCTGGAATGGACGCAGGCCCAGGGAACAGGAAGAAATCAGGCAGAAACCCAAGCAGAGCGAAAAGCATGATCCAAGAAAAACCGCGTTGAGACGCGATTAGACTCCAGTCTCTGCCCCCTTTATAAGGCCACCAGCACCTGAGAGGCTTGAGACACAAGCCGCCTCATTCCCAGGTGCTGGTGAGCTCAAAACGAGGCTTGAAGAGCAAGCCTTCAAAGCAGTGAGAGCCCAGCCTACTGCGCATGCGCGGAAGCGAGAATATGGTCGTCCACGCATGCGCAGAGGAATGTCAACATGGACCTTGGGAGCCCTCCGAAGCGCGGAACCCCAAGCGTGAAAGTGCAGGTAGATCCACCAAGAGGGTGCAGGATGGGAAAGCGCGGAAAACCCCGGTCTCCAGGTAAGTGGCGTGACACCATCCTAGATCCAACTGTTGTCCAAAATTCTGTGGCGTTACAGCGTGTTGGCTGTTTCAAGATGACTTGATTGTCTTTAGTGTAAATTAGGATTTTGATTCTTTTAACAGCATGTTTATAACTCTGTAATATACGTCGCTTTTCCAGTATATACCCATCTATCATCATTTTATTAGTTTGAAGATTTTTCAGACATGCCTGCTTTCGTTTTTTCACCTCTACTAGACTGTTGTTATACACATGAGTATGGGGTAAGAAGTATCGGAACTCTCCTTTATCAGACCGAGTGAATAGATTCTGTGTTGCAGTCTTCTTAAAGTTGATATTTGTGAATAGGTTCCAACTATTACCAACCCCTAAAACTTCTGCGCAAATCATTCTTTGATGAATAATTAAATAACTAAATAATTGCAGCATGTAGTTACATTACATTTTACGTCCAATCCTCCCCTGTCAGTGGAAAGTTGAGATGTCAGATGTGTTTTTCAGCTCCAGTTTTAGCCTTAAGTGAAGAGCTAAGTGGTCACTAAGGTGCGGGTCCTCTATTATCAGGGGATCACTCATAGAGTGTAAATGCTTGGTTAAGTATATATAGATATATAGTCTATTCATGAGGACGAAGAACCTCTCCTCCATGTAGTAGTCTCCCCTATGTAAACCCCACTTGCTGGCAAAGCCAGTTGTAGGCTCCAGTGTTGCATAAAGCTGTCCCATTTTTAGGCTCTGACAGCCAGGCCATCCAAGGGTCTGATGGGGGAAGATTGTTTAACCTGGCTCCCTCTATACAGATGGTGTTGAAGTCTCCACCCACAATGATGTTAAAGGGGTGGCCTAAATCCAACCATTTCGTGGACAGATCCACCAGCCCTCTTGTATGACATGAACTGCCATCTTTCTAGGATTCCAGTAGAGATTAGATATCAGTGTCACCCATTTGGGAAGTTGTGATGTAAAAGCTATCACGAATAATCCATCAGAGCTTGTTTCTATTTGCTCATAGGTCACCTTAAAACTCAAATCAATGGTAATTGCCAGTTCTCCCGATGGGTGACCTGTTGTACCTCGAGTAGCTGGATTTGTGAAAGTCAATGTGGGATTCGGACATTGTTTCCTGCAGAAGTATCATTTGTTTTCCAGGAAAGCTTGCATTGAATTAGAGGCCTTGTCCAAGTTATTGTAACCACAGATGTTCCAAGAAATGAAACTTAAGTTGGCGATGTTAAAGCTGCCGTGGCGCCTGTCGTGAATTTGCAAACATCTTCAAGGCTGCCTCCAACCATGACCAATCCTGGCTAAAGCCTTTTGGATCATCTTGAATAGGAATGCCTGTTTGAATAGCTTGTTGAACACCTGGACCTTGCTGTAGAGCTTTATTTATGAGAGCAGCCATAGCTTTCGATATAGCTAAAAATGAACTTGCCTCTGCTGCATTGTTTACGCCATGGTGGTAAAGGTACGACCCAGGTGGTAACTTACCGCCTGGGTCGTAATGAGGCCCACAGTGTCTTAGTCAGCACCTCAGAAAAAGACGAAGCTGTTGGCTGAGCCGAAGTCTCCTATGGATGAGCCAAGAAGGAAGTGAATTTTTGTTGATTGGTTTTGATCACTTTAGCTAGAATCACTGAATGCTCATAAGGGGCACATTAGACAAGGGTCATAGAGATTATTTTTCCTCAATGGATTAATTGCCCATTTCCTCTACCATCGGCACTGATTAAATTCAAATCCCTCTGTATCATCCATAAGGCTATCTGGGGCCAGGGACCACTCTATATTCAATCACTCCTGACCAAATACTCTCCTTCTAGACTCCTGCATTCCTCTGGCACCAACTCCCTGTGTGTGAAGCGGTTTGCTAAACAGAGAGCTGCTGGTTTATCCCTTTCCTCAGCGGTCTCCCTTCTGTGGAATAACCTCCCTCCAGTTTTTCTAATTGTGTAAGCGCCTAACAAGTGACAAATAAATAACATAAATAAATCGGCAAAGACCTCAGGAACTTTAAGGAAGATTTTCTTCTGTCATTGTTTTTTTGCTGGCTGATTCTTAGTTTTCATCTTTTGGTGCTGTTGTTTTCTTTTATTTTTTCGCTTTTATGTTCCTGGGTTTGTCCATGTGGACAGGAGAAGTTGGGCTATCCATAACAGCTATAACGCTCTGCTCCTCGTTCATAGTGTTAATACACTCATTATGCACTGGTAATAAAGGGCTGCTTAGAACAAAAAGAAAAGTGTCCACGGACTCTGCAACACTCGCGTCCATGCACACTATGGGTTTTGTAAACAAACAAACAATATTTATAGAAATGTGAATCCAACGTTAAGTCAAAGATTAGAAAGAGTGGGAAATTCACCTGTATTTTACACACAGAACAATTTAATAGATGTACCCTTCTTAAATTCTTTCTAAAAAAGATTTATTTACTAAAAATGTAATTGTTGTGCACTTATATTTCATCATTTGACATATTACAATATTTCATTCATATTATACAATATTTTTATCCACAAACTCTGATGCATAAGGCACAAACATCTACAGGATAATCACAATGAAATACATAAACAAATAAACTCGTAAACTCAATGTGCTTCGGGATATATATTCCCTTCTTCAGGAGCGTGTTTTCTTATTAGTCCAATAAATCCTTTTCACAATTCATAAGACTATGAACTAGAGCCTATACAGTGGTAGATTGGCTAAACCTTTGTTGTTTGGCTTCATAGGGTTATTGATTTCAAAGTTTTCTTTTAATTGTTCACAGTAACTATGTTCAAAACTTTGTGAATTTAGTTGTCTGTCATTAAGATTTGGAGATGATTTTGCTGCACTGATTCCTTGATATTGTCGTAGAGCCGAAGCAATGATTCCACCGCTAAGTGCTGAGATGGAAGCTGAGTCAAAAGCGTCCAAGTTGGGCAGGACATTTGAATATCATCTAATTTGAATATTTCGTGGAGTTAAAAATTCAGTAGGCTTAAGTCCATTCAAGTTAGCCTGGCTTCTGATTGGAGTTGAGTTGCCATCAACCCTCTGGGTTTGGTTTTGCTTCCATACCATATGTTTAGCTGGTGAACTTTCCAGTCCACTAGTGTATTTCTCATTCACATCACCCATGTCCCTGCACAGGCATAAAAAGGATTCATCTAAAGTGATAGACTCCTCGAGAGCATTGGTCAGAATACGTGGAACTTTTGATGCTTCCTGAGGAGTCAAGGATCTTGGGACATCCTCACAAATATCAGCCACCTCATGAATAATTTCTGTTGTAGAAAATGTGACAGAAGATAAATGCAAAAGCAACTTTTTGTCCCCTGTCCCTTGCTGACCCTCCTTAATTGGGTTCAGTTCATTCAGTAGAAAGGTTAAGGTTGAATGTGGGGGGATATTTATCTCCTCCGTCTCGCCTACCCATTGTGAATTCTGTTTCCTACTATGTGTCTGTTTTGATGCAAAAGTCATTTTAGATTGCAGGATCCACTTCGCTTTTGTGCTCTTTACCTGTCATGGTTTTTTATGTTGAGTGATCGCTTGGGTTATTCAAATCCAGGCTGCTAGACTGTCTACTTCTTAAATCAACTGCCATAAGTTACATTTCAATATGCTGTTAAGTCGTCTAATAGTCCAAGTAGAACTTGTAAATCTATTTTTTTTTCTTTTATAAATTGTTAAGACCAGTCAAAGTTTATTATTATTACCTTCATTTATATTTTTGTTTGTTTTATTCTCTTCTCTAGAGATGTTTCTTTCCTTTTCCTTGGTCTACTTAAAAATATTTTTTTTGTGGAACCTTTGCGAAAGATCTTAAGTTTGCTTTTGGTTTTTCCTTACCTATCCGGTAGAAAAAGTCTAATGTGTAAACACGGGCCACCACCACGGTCGCTAACACAACTGCCGGTGTTCTTGTTTTCTTTCTTTCTTTGCAGTACTCAAACGTGCATTAGTGATCTTAACAATGTGCCGCCAGGCCACTCTGGAGTGATTGGGCTTCACGGCTTACAAGGAGACAAGAACGTAATAAAGCTCAGCCACCTATGTTATGTTATGTTAAGTGATTTTATACAGCGCACGTTCACCCGAGGGCATCATGGCACCCATCAAACAAAAATATATAGCAGGATACAGCAGGTAAGATTCAGAACAGAAAAGTCTTCAAAGCCCTGCGAAAAGGAAGATGATCAGAGGTGGAACCTAGGGAAAGGGAGAGCTGCTACCGAAAAGGCATGGCCACCCATATGCAAGAGTCTAACCCGAGGGAGTTAAATCAGGAAAGATGATTACGAATGAAGGAATCTCGGAGGAACATAAGGAGGGAATTTGGTTTGAAAATTTTCAGTGACACATTTATAAAAAGCTCTGTGCACAATACAGAGTGACTTAAAAAGGACATGTTTCTCGGCCAGAAGCCAGTGAAGCTGGCAGAGAAGGGGTGACATGTGTGTGCTGAAAGGAGGGTGAGTTACTGACCTAGATGCTGCATTCTGAAGAAGCTGCAGACAGCACACAAGATAAGCAGGGTGAGCCAGGTATAGAATGTTACAATAATCAATATTGCTAAGCACGAGCGCGACTACCACGAAGCCTGGAATTTCAGAGGAATAAAAAGCAAGACTGTCTGTAAGATTTTAAGTTTTAAATGGCTGGATTTACAGACAGTGGCGACCTGGTCGCACATGGAAAGAGAGGAGGACATTTTAACCCCCAAATGCTTCACAGAGGAAGCAGGGGAAGGGAACAGGCAAAGAATAGCATGCCAGAAGTCATGGGTCCAGAAAAACAGGGCTGGAGGTGCCAACAACCAGAACCTATGTCTTTTCACCATTCAGCTTCAGCCAGTTCTCAGCCATCGATAAACCCAGGTCCTCAATGCACCCCTTATGCCGTGTAGCAGTATCAGGCCTGGCAAGATCCAGATGAAGCATGATCTGCGTGTCATCGGCGTAGCAGTAGTACAAGAAGCCATGGGAATGGATAATTGCTAATTCCACTGCCCTTATTTGTAGATTGTCTCATTATATACTGACTAGACAACTTCATTCCAAAACAAGTTTATCTGTAATATTCCCAAGTATATTAAAAACAGGATTGATAGGGAACTTTTCTGCCTTGTGCCATTAAATAAATAATGCTCCATATGCCATTCAGGAGTAGATTGAAGACTAAGGGCCGGATTATGAATTTGATGTTATTCCTTGTCATATTACAGCCAAACTAATTTATCATTACAGCATGCAGTAACTACTGGGTTTCCAGGAAAGCTCTGCATGATTTTTAAGTCATGCAGATGTTTACGTTATTTACCATTTTGGACTCCCATAAGACTCTATTGGGTTCGGTATTTATTGCAAGCAGGAATGCTTTTGGGTGGAGGTTATTGGCCCCACAAAAAAATCTGACAGAAAAATTTGTTTCTCAAATTTTGCCGTTCATCAAACATTCAGTAGTGGTACTTAGTGGGTGTTTTACCACTTACACCAAACTTGTGATTACCTCCTAGGTTCCTGCGAGAATGTAAGCTCTATCTATCCCTCACCTTTAATCAAGATGCCCTGGGCAAATGGAGCATGCTTTATAAATACTCCCAAAATAAAAAATCATGTGTTGATTCTACTTTGCAAACGGTAACAGCATGTCCCGTGCAGATTCAATACATTTAGGGGGTAATTCATAGAATTTAGCACAGAAGCAGCACATGCGGGCAGCGCAGAGAGGGAGCGTGCGCAGCGTGCGCTAGCTGCGTGCGTCAACACCCATTTTCATGCACAGCCTATTCATGGATACTTACATCCATTAGAGCCGTGGTGCAGAGTGGTGCAGCGACCCAACCCCACCCCGGGCGCCAAAAATATTGCACACATCCCCTACATGGCGCAAAGGCCAGTGGACCAGAATACAGCCCCCAACAACAAAAACACGCTAAAAACGCCACACAGCCCTCACGCGCAAGCAAAATCATGTGTAAAACTCCCTGCGCACCCCTCGGATTATGCGTACCCCGCTTGAGCCAGCAAAATTGCGTGTAAAACTCCCTGTGCACCCCTCGGATTATGCATACCCCGCTCGCACCAGCGAAATAGCATGTAAAACTCCCCGCGCACCCCTCCGATTATGCTTACCCCACTCACGGCAGCAAAATCACGTGTAAAATTCTCTGCGCAGCCCTCGGATTATGCGTACCCCACTCACGGCAGCAAAATCACGTGTAAAATTCTCTGCACACCCCTCGGATTACGCGTACCCCGCTCGTATCAGCCCAATCGTGTGTAAAACTCCCCACGCACCCCTCAGATTATGCGTACCCCTCTCGTGCCATCAAAATCATGTGTAAAACTCCCCGCAGACCCCTCGGAATACGCCTACCCCGCTTGCACGAGTGAAATCACGTGTAAAACTCCCAGCGCACCCCTGGAATACATGTACCCCACTTGCGCCAGCGAAATCATGTGTAAAACTCCCCGCGCAACCCTCGGATTACACGTACCCTGTTTGTGTCAGCGAAATCACATGTAAAACTCCCTGCGCACCACTCATATTATGCGTACCCCGCTCGCGCCAGCAAAATCACGTGTAAAACTCCCCGCTCACCCCGGGAATACGCGTATCCCCCTTGTGCCAGCATAATCACATATAAAACTCCCTGCGCACCCCTGGAATACGCGTACCCTGCTTGCGCCAGCGAAATCGCGTGTAATTCTCACTCCCGTACCCCCGGATTCACACAGCAGTGTGTTGAGAAGCCACATGCATCCCATGCAGCCAGACCATGCCACAGGGGTCCAGCCTACACCCATCCCCATGCCCCGCAGGCATCCCATCCACCCTCCCCATGTCCCGCAGGCAGCCCATCCACTCTAACCATGCCCCACAGGCATCCCATCCACCCTCCCCATGCCCTGCAGGCAGACCATGCACTCTGACCATGCCCCGCATGCAGACCATCCACCCTCCCCATGCCCCGCAGGCAGCCCATCCGCCGTCCCCCTGCCCCGCAGGCAGCCCATCCACTCTGACCATGCCCCACAGGCAGCCCATCCACTCTGACCATGCCCCGCATGCAGCCCATCCACCATGCCCCACAGGCATCCCATCCACCCTCCCCATGCCCTGCAGGCAGACCATGCACTCTGACCATGCCCCACAGGCAGACCATCCACCCTCCCCATGCCCCACAGGCAGGCCATCCACCATCCCCATGCCCTGCAGGCAGCCCATCCACTCTGACCATGCCCCACAGGCAGCCATCCACTCTGACCATGCCCCGCAGGCAGCCCATCCACCCTGACCATGCCCTCCAGGCAGACCATCTGCTCTGACCATGCCCCGCAGGCAGTCCATCCACTCTGACCATGCCCCGCAGTCAGCCCATCCACCCTTCCCATGCCCCGCAGGCAGCCCATCCACCCTCCCTATGCCCCGCAGGCAGACCATCCACTCTGACCATGCCCCGCAGGCAGCCCATCCACCCTCCCCATGCACCGCAGGCAGGCAACATGGCACCATACACTTGGGAACCCCGACTCATGTCCACCCCCCTATTGATGGGCACCTGCCAGCAGGCCCGGACTCATTACGACCCCACCCACCAGTCAGCAATATGAAAAAGAAAGTGAAATACAAGGAAAAATAAAAATCTAAAACATGAAAAAATAAAAGTGGTCCATACCCAAAGTCCATAGAAATAAAGCCCAAGTTGAAAAGCATAAAAAAATATTACTCCATGTGAAAATAAAAAAAATAAAGTACGTACAAGTCCGTAATAATGAAAACAAAAGTCTGAAGGGACCATTATCCCAAAACAAAAGGAAACCTACCTAAAACCCTATCTGAAATACAACTATATACAAAAAGTGGAGCAAAGTCAGTGAACTCCAAATAAGAATAAAAACCAAATTAAACCTAAACCTAAATAACTATATACAAAGGCGGCGGGCTAGTCCGATGGCTCACTTATTGATGTTCCGGACCAGGGCATCATCGAACTCCATGTTGATAATCCGAAGGTGGGCCTCTTCCCTGGCTTCGAGGTCTTGCAGGGATGCAGCCATGGCCTCCTCCAACTCCCCGTGAGTTGCCTCGAGGCACTGAGCCCGCCTTGTCCTCTCCGCCCACCGCCGCTCTGCACCTATTTGCTGGCCCAACCACAGCCACACGGAAGACACACCCAATCCTGTGTCCTGCCCCACGGCCGATGCCTGCCCTGATGATATAGAGGGCCCCGAGGCCACATGCCTCCTACGCCGAGCCTGCCGCCGCCTTTCTGCTGCCTGCCGCTGCCACCACGACCACCTCTGGGTTGATGGCAACACCCATGGCCATCGTGCAGTTGCCCTGCTTGAATGTGCCTGCACATCGCCCGTTGCCAGGGGTCCAGTTGCTGGGGTGACCACCTGTGCTGGAGCTCCGACTCCGGACTGTGGCAGGGATGGGATCTCCACCAGCCTGGCTGCATTGGTTGGGGCAGGTCCAAAGGGGGCCCTGGTGTCATCTGGGCAGGAAGACGGTACAGAGAACGACCAGCGTATAGTGTGCACAGAGGGGGAGAGGGCCGCAAGACAGAGTGACACATGGAGGAAACCCCGACCATGAGCACTCCAACGTTTGCCAACATCTCTTTGTGATAACATGCGTGGTCCCCCAAGAAGCACACACGCCATCAAGAATTATACATGTGCGCAACATGACACCAATCAGTACGGACTCCTGTTACGGGTCTCCACCTCCACAGGTAGAGTAGTGCCAGATGACGTGGACCTCCCCCCTACCTGCGGACGGCCCTGGGATGGGGCATCCCTGCTGGTGCATGGTGATGCAGTCACAGTGTCAGGGACAGTGACATGCACAGGCCCCTCTGCGGTGACCTGTGCTGCCTCCTGCCCTGGACTGCACCACTTGCACCAGTGGTACCACCTCCACCAGGCCCCATGTGCAGCTCTGATGAGGCCTCCTCCTCCTCCGTACACACCACCAACCTGGATGTCTCTGCACCATCTTCCGCAATCGCCAACCCCTGTGGGGGCTCACGCACCCCTTCCGCTCCAGTCGTAGTGGCAGACGCGGCACCAGTCCCCTCACACCCGGATGATGGAATTTCCTGGGAGGGTGACTGGGCCTTGCGTCGCCGGCCGGTGGAGGCATCCCTGCCACTTTCCTCCATAGCGCCGTCTCTACCCTCTTCTTCACTCACCGCTGTGTTACGGGAGACATTGAACACAAGCTGTACAATAGTCCCCTAAACACAAAGCAATAGCACATGAGTGGCACTGTCAAACGTCACTTCCATCATGTCCCTCCACAACACATGGGTCAGTGCATGCAACACACATGCAGGAACAGGCATGGCACATGCAACAAACATTTGCATCCATTGTCAAGGCAACCGTAGAAACATTCAATGGTGGGCTGAAACTCACATGCATCATAGGACATGCTGATCACATGCACACACATCACCAGAGGGTCATGCAACTGGCCCTGTATACCCCAAGACACAGTGAATACAAGGATGACTAGTGGATCAACACAACATCAAGGACATGTGTCATGCATCCATGGCATTTACCAGTCACTCACACACTATTCAGACTCACAGATATTTCCACCATGCACATACATGACAGCACCACCCATCTCTCATACCCCAAACATGTCCAAGTACAGACACAGGCATGCATGCACGTATACATTTGGCATGTTGCTCCGCATGATGCATTGTGACACATAAACCATCCATGTGGGTCACACCTGACTGCACTCACATGCAGCACCATCATGTCTCTGCACACACACACATCCATACATGACCCATGTCACACATACAGCCAACTAGCTAATTACCACCAAACTGCAACATGTACTGTTTGAAAGGGAATGATGGGCACTTACCGCTCGACTCCAGACAGCACTGCATCCTGAGGATCTGGTGGTGAAGCACTGGAATGTGCTCCAGGGCCCTCATCTGCTAGGTGATAAGCTGGCCCCTGTGCCAGACTGCACCTGCTGCATCTAAGAGGCGCTGGGCCTTCTTGAGGGTCCTGGACTTGTAGTCCTCCCAGCGCTTTTGGACGTGTTTGATGTTGCGGGGTGCCACCCCCTCCGCATTGATGGCACCCACTATGTCCGTCCAGATCCTCCTCTGTCCTTCCTTGTCGGTGCGCGATGGTGAGAAGAGGGCATCATAATGCCCCGGGACTTGCTCCACCAGGATGCCAACTTCATTGGCAGTGAAGCTGGCAGCCCTCTGCCTCTCTGCTGGGGGGTTGCCACTGGTGCCGGATGGTGTTGGGTCGGACATGGCAACCCCGAGGCAGGTGTGGGTGGGCAACTGGGTCCTGGGGTTGGGCTGTGGAGCGATGGAACACCAGTCGGGAGTCTTCTGTTCCAGCAGGGGTGGTCACAGCAACTGGACCCCTGCAGATGGCTGATGTGCAGGCACCAAATGGCAGGGCACTGGTGGCAGCAGGCAGGCAGCAGCAGATGGCTTGTAGGAGGCTCCCTGGGGCTCTGGGGGGCAGGAGAATGGCCTTCTGGGCAGGATCGTGGTCTTCCGTGCGATGTTGCGTGGCCTGCTTGACGCAGGGTGAATTGGCACGTGAAAAAACAGCACATCAGCGTGTAATTCAAGGAAAGGGCCTTAGTGCGTAAGCGCGTAAGTGATGTAACGTGCGCAGGCATTTCCTTCTGCACGTGTAAATCGTCCACGCGGGTCTGCAGCGTGCTGTATGTGCTTTCAGTGGAGACCGACGCGTGTGTTTTCCTACTTTGGGTTTCACACCTACGCGTATTTCTTTTCCACTCAGACAGTGAGTCATGCAGGCTATTGCATGCTATTTTTCCCACTGTATATGAAACTGTCATGGGTGGACCCTGGATAGTTTGCATAGACAGAGGTGATGATTCCCATGGCATCTCATACAAGCTGCACGTTCATGGAATGCCAGTGCTTGCGGTTGCAGTGGATGTTTTCAGGGGCCCTAGGTGGACGTAGGGTCACATGGGTGTAATCTATGGCACCAAGCACTTTGGGGAAGTGTGCCACCCTGTAGAAGTCCAGGACCATGGCCTGCCTTTCTGCGGGTGTTCTGGGCATATATATGTGCCTGCGGACTGAGGGGCGCACAGTGATGATTGCCAACACCTGGTGTAGGCAACGTGACTGTGTGGGCTGTGAGATGCCCCCCACTATGGCAGTTGTCCACTGAAATGACCCAGTGGCCTAAAAATGCAGTACATTGAGCACCTTCTACAAGGGGATCAATGCTTGGGAGCACAGGGTGGGTGATGTGAGTTCATCCTCCCACTCGGTGACCAGGTCTAGGATGATATGAGGTGGATACCTATACCTGCCATAGGCCTGGTCACCAGGCATCCCAAAATGGCTGGCCCTGGTCAGAAAAAATGCGGGGCCTGGCTATTCTCCTCCTCCTGCGGTGTCACATGATCACTGCTGCGAGGAATGGTACATTTATCGTAGCTGTATATTCTTGTTTGTTGTTTGCACGCACTTTTATGCTGCGCAGGGGCGCTTCCACCTGTTTTCGTGTGGCAGACGTATTTGTGCATGTGCGTGTGTTTTGATTTGAGCGGGTTTTCTCTATTCGATTCCATGAATACGTGTTGTTCACTTGCGTGTGGGCATTGCGTGTGTTTCCCAGCGGTACTTCCTACGTTACGCCTACATTTTCATTCGTTGTTCCCCATTCCCTGTGTTCCGCCCCCATTTGTTACCATTTGGTCTAGTCGATTTCAAGGAGAATATATCTTACAAGCTGGGAGTTACCAGGGTGGAACCACACTCTTCCTTGGATCTGCTGGTAAAGAAAAGGTTAAATAATGACCAAGTCCCAATGCACATAATGTAGTTGGACGGGCCATGGGGCAGCTCTGGGTCAGAGTTTTACAGGTTCGGGTTTGGGTCCTCTTGATTACTCTCAGTCATACAAAAAGGAGTAAAAACACTAAAAAGTCTCAGTGCTGAGAAGGGAGCGGACACTCATGAGGTTCATAGCAACAGTGTAATAATGTTAGGTTATTGTTGTTTATAACAAGCTCGGCTGCCATTTGCATGGTCTCCATTTGTTTTGTTTGATATGAAAGGAGTGGGCCACGTTAGTGAATAGAGAGTGAAACTGCAAATAGGTAGCATTGATGCCTGCACACAAGCAATACCATTATGACTGCATGCATTTCACATTCCAGGTGTTCTTTGTTGAGAGTAAAGAAACATTTATCTCTGAAGAGGAAACAGCTGTTCCCCTGGTTTTAGGATGCATTGACGTTGGCTGTGGCATATAAGTTGCTTGTAGAGGGGTAGTGTTCTGATGTTTGATGTCTGTGGGGTGCTCAACAGCCATGTGTGAGTGGCTTAATTCATATCCATATTCTTGGTTGCAATGCAGAATTGGAGCATGTTGGTGCAGGTTGGTCAGGGATGCGGGCAATTGTATAACCAAATATAGCCACACACTACATAGCAATGCATAGAAAAAGCATGGATGTCTTAACAAAGCATTCTAAGTCCTAGAAGTACATGGCAAAGTCATAATAAGGTAAACCAACCTGGTCCCTCCCTAATCCTACCACTTGGATCTAAAGGCAGCTCACATTTGACCTTCTCACTTTGCCTACATGAACTGCCCCCTCACCCCCACTCCCCTCCTCCCTCTCTCTCTCTCCCACACACACACACACTCTCTCTTTTTGGCAAATGTTCACAGTTGCCCATTTGAAAAACCAAAAGAGGATTTTCCACAATTCCTACATAGCACTTGCAAGACCTGATCCAAGACTCGTATCTGAGATGAGACTACGGTTTAGTTCTGCCTCTCTCTGCACCCTTAAACCTCCACTGCCACTAATCACTGCACCCTTTGCCAATCAAGCCATTCTTTCAATTTACTGATGCTGCTCTGAATGCTTCTTGATTGAATGACGTGTGAGCAAATTGGACAGCAATGGATTTTCAGTAGCGCTGCCTCTGGCGTAAAAGAGTTGAGATAGTGGCAGGGCAGCTTTGCCAGGCACTGGACTGTGACAGAGAGGAAGAGATGCGACAGGAGAGAGAAGTGGGAGAGGAAGTTCTGTGTGAGTTGGCAAGACGCATCAGGTAAGAAGGAGGAGAGATGACAAGGGTGGGACCCTGTGAGGGATGCATGAAGAAGGGCTCAGAGACCCCCTGTAATGTGACGGTAATTGGAAAAGGTGAAGGAATGAGTGAAAAGTGACATCAGCATGGTATAGCAGTTGACAGCAAACGTGGAAATAAGGGGTAGTGGAGGTCAAGGGAAGATTGCATCTGTAAAATGTCACCATTCACTAAGAGATAAGCCAAGCAGAAGAAACATGCAATTTTGAAGTAGCGCATCAGTCTCCTGCCTTGATCTGTGAAAATCTCCTCTCATCTGGCAGGCCTGGACTGGAGGTTGTATCTTCTGCGGGGCAGCTTGTTTTGGACTCTCCAGACCCTGCAGTGTAGATATGGATGGACCATCTCTTGGGGGGAGGATTCCTAGGCATGACTCACTGAGGTTGTACAAACATTTGCCAGCTCAATGCCTGAGAACTAGTAACGCTATGAATGTAAAATAACAGAATATGAATTTTAAGGAACACAATTAAACCTTGTTAATTCATGTTTTAGGATCAAATTGGGATTTATTTTGTTCCCGGTTTATTGGTGTCTTTCCAAATTCCATAAGCCTTCCATAAGAGGTTTTTTTTATGCTCACTGCCGAGAATTAGTCATTTAATGATTTATATCCAGTCTTTAAGGTATGGGAAATGTGTAATTAGGTCCCCAAGGGATTCTTTATGTTAATCCCAAAAACATATTGTCGTACTGAGGAATGCAGCTCAGGGGAACAAATGGACCCCTTCCGTGTTGCATGGCATGTAGGCCCCAGCGGTGTCATGTAGGTTATACAGGAATTATGGGCCCCCACAGTACTGGCTATGGTGTGACTTGAAGCAGAGATTGCTACACAAACACAGGGAGCCGGGGATAGCCATTTATAGGCTGCTGAAATAGGCATGGGAAACGTAGGCACATGCAATCTCTCCCAAAGGGTTACAAGGACAAGCGCTGGCCCACATGTGAATCTTCTAGCCTGCTACACACAAAGCTTGTGCTGGAATGATCGCATTCACAATGGCAATTGCAAATCACAATGTTATTTATGATTATTAATATTAATATTATTATTATTATTATTATTATTATTATTATTATTATTATTATTATTATTATTATTATTATTATATTTATTAAGCATGGACCTAGCTTCGAGGAGCTGCAGAGCTCTTCACAGAGGTATACGACAATACAGAAACATAACTGAGAGCTTTACAGAGGAATACAACAGTACAGGTGCATAACGGGGTGCTTTTCAGAGGTAACAACAGAACAGATGTACAGCTGGGGGCACAGAGGAGGGGTACAGCTGTACCGGGTGGCAGAGAGGAGAGGGGCGTGCAGCGTCTAGCAAGTCAGGTGATGCAAGCGGCGATGTGATTGCCTAGGTGCTGAGGCAGAGAGACTCCTTCAAGAGGTGGGTCTTGTCGGCACGTCGGGACGAGCCTGATGCTGACAGGGAGGCGATGTTTAGTCTTGAGGCGTAGACAGATAACATACAGATTTGTATGGTACTCATGATGCAATTGGAGGCGTTATCTTTAATGAACTTTCCTTGAATATGTTACAACATGTATGTTAAATTGCAACGCCAAAAGTATTGTAAGGACTTTGGTAAAGTGTATCTCATGATTATGCAATAACAGTTTTGTGTCCTGAACCATTGTTAACAAAAGAATCTGTGTACAAACAAATATGCGTTATTCACTGTGCATTCTGTTTAGAATACTAGGAGGATGAAATAGATATATATCCCTACTTGGTGCTGTGTTCCACCATCGTCCACGGATAAAGTACTACTTGTTCAGCTTTCATGCCGGCGTTTATCTTAGTCATTTCTGATTCATCTTAATATTCATATCATAGCATACCCTTGCGTATGGGGCCACGCCGACCTGGGACACAAAAGGTACTCTAACATTTGGATTATTTTAGTAATCGGACACATCGTGACTTCAATTTTCCCTCTATTCGCTTTAAAATCTGTGTATACTCGGGTGTTCTCAGTCCTGACACCATAGGTGAAGTTACACATTATATATACAGTATTGGATGGCATATTGCGGCACATGTATTTAAAGATGCATATCCATTTTCTTCGTGATTTCCAAAACATTTGAGTGATTTTTCTGTTCTTTTTTAATTCAATTTTTACATGGGGCTGTTTGCCATTACTCTTATGGCTACCATATTGAATGTACTCTACACATATGGGTACAGCTGCCCGCTTCATTGAGCGTTACAAGATGGCTGACCCTGTTACTACTAGGACTTTGTATAGTCCTTCCTTCATTTGCCACTCTCTTTGAATTTGCAGTCTTGGATTAGTCCATTTACCTGGCAACTGAAACCATGGACGCCTTCGATGCTGTGTGTAAAGACTGGAGGGGGGGTCTGTACTTCTGCTCTCTATATGGCAGAGAAAGGCACAGAGGACCTCAGTCAAGATTCTCTATTATTGGTAACGTTGTCGAGCAATCAAGGCCTAGCTTCTCAGGACGTGATGGAGGCTGGTTCTTAAGTACAGTGTAGTCCCTAAGCCCCCACAAAGGAATGTCCACACACTGTATTGGTTAGAACACAGTCTTTATATAATTAATATTCAAGGTTATGTACACTATCACAATAACTCTCTTTGTGCTCAGAAAATCAACAATGGCAAATATATACAGGTCTAAAGTGGTACCACAATTATTATCAGATCTCATTAAAGTGCATCAACTATACTCTGGTCAAATGTCAAACAGATCAAGGAATACAAATAACCAACAATAGATATAGGAGGAAAGCAGTTGGTTAGAACAATTGGCAGAATATTGACCCCTACCAACTAGTCACAATTGTGTGTGGAGATCCCCCCACCTGGGCAACCTGTAAATAAAGATATATCGTACAAGCCCAGGCCATATATTGTTAAAAAGAGTCTTATTTCCTTCTAAAATAGTTCTCCAACCCCAATGTACCTGGAATAGCAGAGTTCATTGTTGGGTCGCCGACGGCTCCTTCTTGAGCGGCTCCCTTTAAGGCAGGAGCCACGGATTGTCGAGATCCCACGAGGACAATGCAGTGAATGATGATGGCGAGGCGGCAGCTTCGTCCCTAGCGGTGCTCGGCGACGACGGAGCATTGGCGTCCTGCAAGGTAGAGGCGTGGGGGCACCTCGATGATGATAGTTCAGGACCACAAATAGTTTGAAGAACTGTGGCGCAGCAAGGGTGTCGAGTCGTCAGCGTCTCAATGGTCTTTAGGTGGTGGGAAACCCACCGATGGATGCTCCTCGGCCTGGCCTTCTCCGGCGGGATAAGGTGGGCGACGGTGCAGGCGAGAGCGTCCTTGGATCAAATGAAGTTCTTAGGCAACGGGAGTACGGTGGCTGTGGTCGGCGACGGCAGTCATCGCCAGTGACAGACAACAGTCTGGGTGCTTCTCTTTGGGATTCCGCAGCCGTCCCTGTCTCCGGTTGGCAGCCTGTCGTAGGTCTGTCTACCAGCGAGCTTTGGCAAATATCAGCTGGTGCACGATGGTCCCTCGTAGCTCGAGAGAGGGTGCCTTACCAGGTCCTATCTGGGTCAGTCCTTGGAGACACAGCAGCTTTCAGATTGATGAAGAAGGGCAACAGCAATTCTTCTCTTCCAACAGGGCTTCAAGGTCAAGCTTCAGTTTCAACTCCAATTTCTCTTCAGCTTCTGAACACGAATTCTAGCAGTGAAAGGCCCCCAGATATACTACTTGATCTCCCATTCATTCTGCCGGTCACACTCAGGCAACCAATCGGTCAGAAGGGCATTCATGCAGGCAGGCATCCATTCAGTGCATAGTGTATTCAAGCCATTCACTTCTCTCCAGACACTCACAACAATTTATGTGTATTGGGACAAGAACCCAGCCATTCAACACTCCACACTGCATTCATACCAGTTTCAGGCAGTGCTATCTCAGTCATTGTGTCAAACACCAGATACTAGGCATCCACAACACAGAATGCGTATTTGTCACACACTCCATTCACCTGGGTCCCACCCACAGGGTGTTCCCACAACATACAGTCACTGGGAAGGCTCCAGCCAGTCTGGCCTGGACTTCACAACAACACCATATATGGAACTTCCACCCAACAGCCAGTCAGGTGGAAGGTACAGAGCCAGGGCTTCCCAGGACTTTGGGAAAACAAGGCAACAGGCAATAGAAAGCAAAAGGCCACAGGGGCCATCTTGTTTCCTATCAGGAATCAACTGATTCCAATGGCAGGGCCTGTGTATCCCAAAATGGAGGATACTCAGATCACCTGTCAAATTCAGCATGGAGCTGCCACCAGCCCATACCCTGATCTGTGGGCCACACACAGGTGCCCAAAAGCATACACTAGGGGCACAGGGTTGTACCCCCACCCATGGGTGCCATAAGGGTATCACATGGGCCTGTACACCAAACCAAAAACAGGAAGAGCTGCACTGCCAGGAGTCCCATATGGACTCCTGGGCAGAAAACAATACAGAACACAAATGAAAAAGGACTACAGGACAAGGGCAGAGAGGCCCTGTCCCTCCAATGCATTTCCAGCATCACATCCTTCCAAGGTATGCCAAGCAGGCGAACTGACTGCCCCTTCTTTTCTTGGAAGGACCAAGGTTCTCTGTAGTATGCCACGAATCAATTTGCCACTTAACACTTAAAAATTGCAGGCTTAGTGTGTTTGAAGACTTACGCGCCTCGGTGGCTGCTTCTTTGTAGACTCACCGCCTGTTATGGTGTTCATGACAACGCCAAACGATTTACAGGACACTTGTGTCCGCATCTTTTGATTTAGATTCTTCTATTTACCTAGTGGTACTTCGGCTGCAGGTAAGAGCTGTTCAGTTCCTTACACCACATAAATACCTATGAACCGGAATCTCTATGCACATATTTATCTTCACATGAGCCACCTCGACCTCTCTATGCTTTTTTCAACAGTACCTTTCTACATACGCACATGGCTACGAATATTGATCTGGCTTAGGCTACAATCGTGGGAACCCCAAGATATTTCTTAGAGGCTACTTTAAATTAAGGTACAGTTGATGCCATCATGTGGAAGCATTTAAAATTATGTACACACTACATGCCCCTTGCTACATTCTTCCTTCCTCTCTACCAATAGGGATCTATATTTGAGCCAGCAGCCCGTCTCGACATGCTGTGAGACCACACATTCGTATCCGGTCCTTTTTAATCCATACAAGTATTTTTGCATATATAGGTGAGGGACCTTGAATACCATTTTGATATGCATCATATATCTGACCCTGGCTCACTCCATGGGCCGCTCGCGAAATTCCTGTCCTGGTTTCACTGTGCAAAACAGGGATATATTAGAATCTCCAGACTCCATTTTGAATTGAGTCCACTAATTATGTAACAAGGCACATATGAAATAGAATAACAGGATTTGGAGACCTCTCAAAACTGCTAGGCCACTAATTAGGATACCTCATATTCACAATACCACTATGTACCCCCACTTGAAAGGGAATACTTTAGGTTTTTAGATTTTTTTGAAGCATTTGAAATGTTGAAGGACTGTGAGCTACTCTCCCGTTTGATTTTCCAGAAATGGCCAACGTGTATTCTTTGGAGCTATTTGTATATATTTCTTGCTTGAACAGTATTTAATGATGTCCCCAAGCGGTTAGAATTATTCGAACTAGCATATGGGCACAGTTTATGGGCAGAGTTTTTGTATTGAATACACCTACCTGGAATGAACTGTTTAAGAGTCACTCTGATAGATATTCCCTGTTAATCTATAACTTATTGTTTTCTTGTTCTTTTTCTTTTTCACTGTTACCTTCTATCAACCACCAACAGTTCAATATAGGCTTCTAATGAAGAGGAGTTTTTCCTTGAAACCTGTAAAGCCAGTGTATTGAACTTGAGAAATGTGTTTCTGCTCGCTATCACATTTGCTTTGTATGTGATTAAAATACTTGTTATTTTTACATAGTCTGTGTTTCTAGAACATCTTTTTTAATGTATTTTCCTGCAACAGTTTTCAGAGGATTCAGATATACATCTTTATGAATCAATGCTCATGACCAATTACCGCCTATTTGGTGGATTATAGACAGTGTGCAAGGGACGGGAGGGTTCCTACTTTGGATCCTCTTCTTCCTTTCATGTGTAAAGTGGGATCTTGTGCTAAGGTCCTTTTTTCCCTCCCTTGCATCTTTAGAATTTGAAGGCATCTGCCTGGATTATTTACTAAATTGAACATTTTACTACATATGGTGTGCACTGTCTACCTTATCTCCTTGCGTAGACAGAGAAGGCCTTGTTTTCTGGTCCTTTCCTTTTTGCAGCGGCGGATTTCAAGTCTGCACGTGTCCTGGCTTCTGATGTCGCTGTCCACCGGAGATGCAAAGTTTCTCTACGAGGTTGCTAGTGCGATTGCCTTATAGATGATGCAGCAAGACTTGAAGGTGATTCATGCATGCAGTGGGAGCCAGTGAAGGTCGATGAGGGCCAGGGTGATGTGGTCGAATCTGTGCAGACCCTTAATGAGGACACTTCTCAGGGGCACTAGGAAGGACGACGGGAGGCCGATTTTAGTTCATTCATTACAACCTTGCTTTAGCAAAACAGGTTATTTTCAGTCACACTGGATTTGCTAGTGTAAAGTTCTTTTGCACATAAGTCCCCTGTTATTTATTAATTAATGACAATGGGTCTCATCAAGAGGTTAGGATTAACAAATGCGTACTATCAAATTCCAGGTAAAAAGCCAAAGAAAAAGAAAAATATAGGTGAAGTGAAATGAATGTATGATTACACTTTCCTCTTGTCAGGCTCCCCTTGATCCACTTAGAGAACCACCTGACAGGAAGGAAGTATGTGAAAGCCATAATAGGTGTGGAATGTTCCCAGCCGTGTAGCAAACTCCATACCAGGCAGCATCCGACTTGGAAACTGGAACCTGGTAAAAATGCTGCCAACTAGATCTTCTAAGCCCTAGGCAAGTTAAAATCACAATCATCTAGTCTATGGGAAGTAAACCAAAAAAGTAAGGACAATGTTTCAGAGGAATGACAGAGTCAGCAAAACCTTGGACAACATCCAGACCTTATCGCCAACATCATATTTAGTTAAACTTCCCTTAGATCCATCTCTGAACGACTTTGTAGTCCTATCAGACTTTCAATGGCCACCATATCACTCATCTTCTGCATTTCATTCAAAAATTCCTTAGAAGCTGGAGTTCACCGCTGCTGGGAAATCCCTTCAGGAAAAAGATATGGCTGTAAGGCACACACACTACAAATAGATGTCATCTAAATAGCAGAGTGCACGTAATTATTATGAGCACACTCTGCTATAGGTAACAGAAGCATCGAATTGTGTTGTGTAGCATTCACAAAACACCATAGATAATGTAGAAGTGGCTTTTGAACCCTCTCCTAGTGCCCATGTTTGTGTGGAGGATAACCAGATGGGATGGAATGTTTAAGTTGCATTGCAGGCCTCAGTTTGACATTGTTTTGATTGATAAGCTATGTAGGTGAAGCATGTCCATCACAAAAGATGTAACCATTTACAAAGCAGTAGGCAAAACTTTAAAAAGCAAAACAATTGTCGTGCCTCTATGTTACCCATATGCATGTGCAGAGATCGTCTGCCCTCTTTAGGTGCTGTACTAATAGTAATGAGTGTGATTAAATGTAATGGCACAGAGTGCTTAGGCCTCAGAAGGATTAAGGGCTGAGTTTATGGCAAAGGAATACAAACCTCAGCAGTCACTCACAACACAGAGCTATCTTAGGTACCTTGTCACTTTGGTGGCAAAGCGCTCTTGTTACAGAAAGCTCTAATGATGCTCTGTACTGTGGTGTTACAAAAGCGAAGAATGCTATTACCCCCAACACATCGCCAAACCTCTTGCAAGAATGGGACCGTCATCACGTGACATATTCCATAAATATTGGGCTGGAAATATGAACTAACACCATTGTGCTCGAACCAAATGAATTCATAAAAATGAGTACATGCGTAGAACAGCCATTGTATTGACAAAACACATGTAATGTTGGAGACCTCAAGGAGTAGGTATGATGCAGCGAAATAACACCTTATTTGTTCTCTTGACTGCAAAGTGTGAGTCAATTTCCTTTGACAAGCAGCCCTGGTATAAGTAATTGCCAGCTCGAGAACACTCTGCTTTTCAGGGTAATGCAGTGGCACACCCAAATAAACTGATGCCTTTAAAATGACACCCTTCTATTATATACGTACGTGTTTGATACTGGTTCGACCCAAAACTCTCTAAAGAAGTATAATGACCCCATTTACATTATGGTAAAGGAGGCATGATAGATAGTCCGATGGATTAATGCACTACCTGGCAAGCTTGATATCACAAGTATGGAATTTAACAGGGCAGCTGTCCGAGTATGTCAGTGCCCATCGTTTCTATAGCGAAGGACTGGACCTGACAGCTAATATATATATATATATATATATGCCATTGTAATATATTTGTGCTGTCCAATAAAAGTTCTTTCACCTGTGAACGTGAAAGAAATAGTCTTAATTCCGGGCATTAAAATGAGCAAAAAGATGTATTACAGTTGATCTTGCAAGACAGATGGACCGCATCCTAGCATTTAACCACTCCTAACCCACTAACCGCTCCGCCCTGCAGATGTGCTCCTTCAATACTTTTCAGACAGTCAATCCCACAATATCTAAAGGCACTTACGAGGCCCTCTTGTACATTATTCCCACCTTCTCAAGAACAATGGAGGCGTTTGTCTAAAGGGACTAGTCCTCCCTTTATGTTCATATCCATGGGGCATCACATGGTGGACCTTGTCCGGGTGAATCATGGTTGTATACACGCCTTTCCGATCACATCCTCCTCAGACGTGGGGCGTAGGGCTTCCACCTCATGATGCCTTCCATGCAGATGAACAGTGTCCGCTGTGTGCTGATTTTGACCAGGGTGTTTAGTTGGCACGAAACCAATGGCCTTGCCCCAATTGCCAAAGGCAGTTCAAATGTTCATTGTCAGTATTTCACATTATAACAACCATGCCAGGTGCCAATATAAAAATAATAAACAATAAGGGTAAATGGGTAACATCATGTTGAGGGGGTAACCATTTTTTCCTTCCTTGTTTTTTTCTTCTTCTTCTTCTTCTTCTTCTTCTTCTTCTTCTTCTTCTTCTTCTTCTTCTTCTTCTTCTTCTTCTCCTTCTTCTTCTTCTTCTTCTTCTTCTTCTTCCTCCTCTTCTTCTTCTTCTTCTTCTTCTTCTTCTTCTTCTTCTTCTTCTTCTTCTTCTTCTTCTTCTTCTTCTTCTTCTTCTTCTTCTTCTTCTTCTTCTTCTTCTCCTTCTCCTTCTTCTTCTTCTTCTTCTTCTTCTTCCTCCTCTTCTTCTTCCTCTTCTTCTTCTTCTTCTTCCTATTCTTCTTCTTCTTCTTCTTCTTCTTCTTCTTCTTCTTCTTCTTCTTCTTCTTCTTCTTCTTCTTCTTCTTCCTCTTCTTCCTCTTCCTCTTCTTCCTCTTCTTCTTCTTCTTCTTCTTCTTCTTCTTCTTCTTCTTCTTCAGTTTACCCAAATCCCTTAGGGCGGCTGCGTTCTTCCACACACCATCACAGGATTGTTGTAATTAACTGATAATAAAAGGGTGAGTCGTGGTTGATGATTTTATATATTTGCACAGTGCTGTGATACACCCCAACCTGTCTCTTGGAGCTGTGGGCTAGAGTAATTTTGCTTGGGTAATGAAAACTCTACCCATGCTAAAAAGTAACTTCTAGGGCCCAGCGTTGGCATCTGTAGATAACTCGTTAAGGTATTCTGGCAGCTGATTAATGAGAAAACACCCATGAATTGGGGAATCATCTGGATAGTGGGAGGGCTATCTGTGGTAGCAATTTGCAAAGATTTGTGCTGCCTGTCTCCGATTATCCAGTAAAAGGCGAATAGTACATAATAAATGGGGTAAGACTAATGAATTAAACAAGCCAATGACAAAGAAGACTGAAGAAAAGGCAAAAGAGAGGTCAGTAGGAACCAACTTATGGTAATGTGAGTTTCCACTAGTGTTGCAAAGAAGGGAGTGTAATGAAAACAAGAGGAAGAGATCAGAAACACAAATATGTGAGATGGCTTGAGGTGAAATGTCCAACAACCATTTTATTGATTTGTCTTCCATTGGAAAGGCTGCACAGAGTTGGGTTTGAGGTGAGATGGGTTTAATTGAGGTATCATAAATCCCATGAAGTCTCCCTGAGCCATTCTGATTACAATGCTGTCACTACCTGACTTTCAATGGCAAAACTGGCAACAATGTTAGCACCTGAGCATGTGATGGCAGTGCTTGGTGTATGATAGCAATACCTGCCTTATAATGTGCTGCATGATATGAGTGCCTGGTCATCTCATAGCAATAGATGACAAATTATGGTACCAGCTGGCTAAAATATGACAATAGCTGGAAATTGTGTTGGTACCAAGGCATATGTAGGCAGTGCCTAGCATATGACTAACTAATCCATATAGGAAAAGAAGAAGAAAAAAAAACCGTTAGATTTGCTAATACTTATTTGATACGGGTGTAGCAGTCCTGACTTTTTTTTTATTTCTAGTAAATAATACATTGATGCAGGTAATTTCATTTCAGAAAGGGTGGTCTGCTAATCAGACCCCACTTAAAAAAGAAACTCCATGCCAGAAGCATAGTGTGTGCCTTTGCCCTACTGCATCAGCTTCTGCTCTTCAGTGGCACAGAGCAGATTCAAAGGTCACATGAGCCCCGTTTGACTGCTGCATGTGACAGTAAATTCACTGCAGAGATTTCATTTAAATCTGCACCTCTGACGCCAAACCATAATAATTAAGATAAATGATTACCTGGATGCAGGGTAATCTTAAAATATGAGCCATACCTAGGTTTTGTCATGGTGGCTGGTATATGACATAATTATTAAATGCCACATATGATTTGTAGTATACATATGCAAACAATATGAGCCAGGCAGGGAAGGGTTCTGTGTTTTCTAGTCATACTGTCTGACTCTGCTCATCCAGCAGAACATTGTGTTGGAAGACTGTTTGATCCTTTGTGAGGTTGGGCAACACCTGCATCCAGCTAGGCAGCTCCCACCAGGAGCTGCCTTTGAAAATAGCTTCAAAAGGCACACCCTAAAAAAGGTCATCCTGACACCAGTGTTTTTAATACCAGAGAGCCTTTCAAGTGCATGCTCAGGAATAGGTCAGACTTAGATAGCCAAGACAGAGCCGGACAGAAAGGAAGAATTACTTCATCTTGGTTTATTGTGGTCTTATTTTTCTACCTGTCTCCCACACTACCTGTAAAGCAAAGCACATTGGGCATGTTCCAGAAGGCAAAAGTCACCTGTTATCTTAACAGGGATCCCTTGAATCAGGATTGCTTTTATCCAATCCTAGGTGGCATTGTGCTATCATAAGGAAGAGGTATGCCACTCATTTGAATCATTTTGGAACTACAGGACTTCAAGAAGAATGTGTCCTTTCGAGAGTGCTCTCAGTTGGAGTTGAGGCATGTGTTCCAAGGCAGAGGAAAGCTCTGATGCCTACCCATCGACACGGCACATTGGAGGTGAACTGCTTTTGTTGGAACAAGCCCTGCCTCTCGCTGCCAGTTGCACTGGTATCCATGCTCCTCACTTGAGGAGAATGAGTCTTGCAGGTGATAACTTGCAGCCCCAAGGTTAGGAGTTAAGAGAATAAGGATGACTCTTGTCCCTGACCCACTGAATTGCGACTCACAGTGCCAGAAGAAGTAAATTGCTGATTCTCTGCATTCTATAGCATCAAACCTCCACCAAATCACTGTCAACCATGTTGGAATTCCTTCAAACCACCAGGACTCAAGTAGTTTGAAGAGCTTTGAAGACATGCTCTTTTGGCACTTCTTCAAAGCTCTTCAAACAACTGTTGCTGGTCCTCAAAGCAATCTGACACTAAACTGTGCCAGTCGAGTTAATTGCTTGCTTTGGCCCATACAAGAAGCGCACTGCTGCAGAATTGTTCAACAAACCATGGGCCTCATTCCGAGTTTGGAGGTAGCCATGGCGCTATTTGCGCCATGGCTGCCTCCAAACCCGGGTCCATGTCCGGTCTGGGTGAATGGGGACTTAACGGGACATTCCGACCTGTGCGGACCTGGTAAATCCCCATTCACCCAACCATTCCCCATTCCCATTCGAGCCCCCATAGGGCTCAATGGTAATGGGGAAGGCGCTAATTACTGGCCTGCTAGCAGCAGGCCAGTAATTAGCGCCCTGGTCCCTTAGCGGGACCAGTAAAGAACATGTGGTCAGACCACACGTCCTTTGCAGTTCCTGCTAAGGGACCTCGGAATTGGGCGGTAAGGTTTTACCGGCACCGGTCTCCTTACCGGTGCCCAGTATCCCTTACCGCCCAAGTCGGAATGAGGCCCCATGTCTCGAACAGCAACTTCAACCACCAGCATCTTTGTCATTGACCCAAGCTTGAATGTTGAAATGACCCTGGTGGCCTAATTGATATAAATCCTTTGAACACTCGAGTGAACTGCAGTGAGCTTCATCTCAAACCTGACTTGACACCTGCTCCCCATCTGGATCACCACAACTCACCACATCTGAACACAGTTCGACCGGTTCATAGACATAATTTCGAATACAAAATATTCGAAAGTCAAAAAGTCGAAAAAAAAACGTTGAAAAAAAAAAAGTCGAATTTTTTTTTAATGACGTTTTTTTTTCAAAATGGGGGGGTTCCCCCCCAACCCCCCTTTTTTTTATTTTTACCTATTTTTTTCACAGAAACTAGAGCCCAAAAAAAAATATCGAAAAAAAAAACAATTCGACATTTTTTTTTTCGACATTTTTGATTCGACTTTTTTGACTTTCGAAATTATGTTTTCGAAATTATGACTGGACACCAGTTCGACCCATTCATAACATGCAAAGAAGCCTCTTTTGACATTGTTGACCCGACACAAATGAAGAAATGCCTATTATAAGGCCCCAGCCTCCTTCGTTCACTTTTCGGACTCTAGATACTGCTAAGCCACCCATTTGAACCATTTCTCAACCAAGACATATCATTTTGCTTGCATCATTTATATCATTCATATTCTGTATCCTTTGCACAGGGGTGTTCTTTTGTTAGCATTGTATTTGTAGAACAGTTATTGCATATGGTGGGTTTAATTAAAGTATATATCCTTTTATAGAACGATGATCAGACTGTTTTTATTTTGGACTTTTGTACTATATCTGCAATTAACATCCCTCTTATGAGTATAGCTTGCACTTGGCCTGCGTTACCACAAAAGGCCAATAGCTCTCGACTGTGCCTGTTTCATATTTATGATTGATCACAGTTGTTCTGTAGTAGTGTGAGGACAGATTAGACCGTTTTTCCACTCCTCCCCCTTGTACTCATGCATTGGGTGTAATTGACCTAATAGTTGGACTTGATATGTAACGTTCATTTACATTTATATAACACAGATCAGCGTGGCCTAGTATCTCTGTAAGCTTATTCGAGAGCATCGCAATCCTTAGGCTGGGTGCATGTGGGTAAGAATGTGCTATGGTGTTATGGTAGGTGCTCTGTCAGAAAACCAAGGATTCACTCTGATTATGTTATTCCATTCTTGTCACTGTATTCAAAATTTGGCTATGCAGCTGTGAACAGTAATATGCCACCAATAGACGCAAGATAACACTATACTGCAGGAAGGTTTACATAAAAAGGGAGCTCATGATTATTTCTGTCATCTGAGCATAGCATACTATGGCTTTCATGCTCTGCCAGGAGGATGGACTTGGCATTTAATGGGCCGCCAGCCTGAGCTAAGGTCTCAGGCCTCAGCTTGGGCTGTGGGCCATTAAAGGCCATGTCCGCCCAACAGGCAGGAATGAAAGCCATTCACACCCCAGGGTTCGTATGGGATGCAAATGACATCCAACATTTTTCATTGGGGGATCCGTGCTGCTAGCACAGCCAATCTCCTGATGAAAAAATTGAAAGAAAAGATGGCCGCCGCCACCATATGGGAATGGGATTAAGTTCCTTTTCCATGTCTATGGCGGCTGGATGGGAGGAGCTCTGGGATTGTAGTGCAATGCTCCAGTCCCACAGGTAAGTGTAGGGGGTGGGGAGGCATCCGGGAGAGGGTCTTTGTTGCCTCCCCACAATGTTAATAAAAAGAAAAAAAAGCGCATTCTGGGGAAGGGCCCAGGGTGGCTGGGACAGCGGGTGGGAATTGTGTATTCTCGCCCGCTGTTCCAGCCACCTGATTGGCTGAGCGCCCTTGCCCGGGTGCGAATGTGGCTTAGATTTCAACCAGTGCCGTCTCACAAGATTTTCGGTGACTGATGCAGTCCCCAAGATCCAAGGTTGGGTGCAAGGATGTGAGTTGGGAGAAAGGCCTTCACACCTCACATTTTCCCTTAAAATGCATATGAACCTACCACACTGCCTCTGCTTTACAGGGAAGAAATGTTTTATTCTGTCATGACATATTGGGATATGTGATACAAAGCAATGATCTTCATGTTTTTAGAAGATGCGGGAATGTCTGATGGCCTGGTTGCTTAAATATAAAGCAAGATAATCTATTTTCGGTGTAAAAATATTACGTTCACTATATGTGAGGTATCCAAGGTGCTAGGTCTGTGTTTTGAAATTCGTATAAAATATATTTTGGTGAAAAGTCTCACTTGACTCTAGTACCAGTAAAAGCCACACCAATGCATGCAACAGCACAACAGAATACATTCCCATAATAACAAGATTGAGGTTCATAAAAATGACATTTGTTTTTTATGCTTCAATATAAATATAATATAAGCAAATATAGAGATTTTCCAGTTCACTTCAAAAGCTGATATCGGCAGATAAAAGTATAGACTCATGACTGGGCAATTTTTGTGAGAAATAAGTTGGTTAAAAATCGAAATAAACCCTGATATTTACACTATAGTAAGAACCAAGATTTGGGTCCCTCAGGTTGGCTCCCAAAAAAACTTTAGTTCCGATACATTTTTTCTATTTTGTTGTCTGTGATAGATCTACTGAAACAGAACAATAATGCGCACACTACATTAACATTGAATGAAAAATTATTATTTAAATTGAGTGCATTTTGCTAGTGTGTTAGTAAAGCATCTTACGTTTGCGGGTATGAGCCCTGTTGGAAGCATTCTCTCATGTATTTAACATTAGTCTCCTTCTGTGGCTTGTCACACTATGACCAAACATAAGGGGTCTAATGACATGAGAATAACACCAACAATGAAACACAAAGCAATTAATTTTTTGAAATTTTGTACTGGAAACATAATATTTTAAATATCATTTCATGATTATGTCACTGGAAGGATGCCAGGTTTCACAGGCCAACTAGCCATTAGAAATGATTTGTTAAGTTGAGATGGCATTTGGAAATGCTCAAGCATCAGTTTCATCCTCTTATCTTTCTGGTATCAGACAGAGTATCGATAGCAACATTGTTATCCCCGTTAACTAAAATAATTAGGGGTTTCTGGAATGCAGAATGATTTTTTAAACTATCAAAAAAATTGAAGAAATTACGATTTTCATGTGGCATTCTCGGTGAGTAAAATAATGAAATGGGGATGGTTCAGAAATAAGTTGCTTTTTGTATCTTCTTTAGGAATTGCCCACCCCCACACCCCAGGTTGACGGAAAAACATTCTCTCAAACCAGTAGTTGATGGGGTAGAAGATACATGTTTAGTGGGCTTGATAAACCAGCCGTCTATGCCCAAATGTGGGGCTGGGTTGTCAAATAGAAATGACAGCTCTGCTTTGAAATAATGTATTTACCCTCACTTCTGACATCATGTAAATTTCGACAGCATTTTAAGAAGGGAGGTTAGCTATGTATTCTCATGTCTCCTGGGTTTCTTTGGTCTTCCGGGTACGTATTCAGGGGTTTGGGGGGGTGGGGGAGGGGCCTTTGCATACCTCAGAATTGTGAAGCCTTGGACTCCAAGGCATAGGCCTGGGTGTTGGAGATCATTGCTTGGAAGGCCACAGAGTTGTGGGGTTTGTGTGTTCTCATGCGTAAGATTGGGAGGAGGTTACATCATATCAGATGCTTGGTACCAATTGGGGATTGCCTGGACTTGGTACCTACTTTATTTTACTTCACCTTGATTCAGCTGTATGCCATCAAAGTGCAAACAGCATGGAACAGACTTTAGTTCAGATATACATGGATACCATACAGATTAAACACGTCCAGCAAATTCCATGCGGATCATACACATACTGTAAGATAAACATGGTATACATTACAATTCGTCATATTCAAACATGCGAAAATGTATATCTACAATAAAAACATATATAAAAATCTTAAAATCATATAAAATGTCAAAAGCAAATCAAAATAATTTGCCAGTTAAACTGCTAGAAGACGACTCCTAATCAGAACGGCGGGGCAGAGACACTCCGCTACAGCTACTGCAATTTCTTCAGACTTAAGTTTCTTGAGGAACCTGAGAGCTTCTGCTGCCTGCCTAATGCCTTGTTTCCTGAGGTTTGGTTTAAGAAATGTTTGCCTTGGAGACATTTAGCAACAGCAAAAGAGCATACCATGGGCTGCTGTATATGTAGCACTGTGGCATCATGGGCAGCTTATCACACTTTCTTGTGCCCATCTAGAAGTCAGGGCTGCCAATGGGGGGATATCAATACAGAACTTTGTTGCAAGAGATAGTTTGCTCATATTCTAGATCCAGGACAAGTACCTTTCCGGCCCCCGATTTTCTAATAGGCCCAATCGTTGAGGGCAGCCTTTAAGTTATTTTTAAAGCATTAGAGAACATATAGGAATCACTCCAAATGTGTCAGAATCCCACATTGGAGAGCATCATTTTTACACATTTCAACCACTTCCAATTACTACCCATAAGGTGTTTGGAAATGGACCACAAAATGATTTTATGCAGAGTTATCTCTGATTCCAAATTAGGACGTACCCAAAATATGAACAAATTCAGGGTCACCTCATAACTGATCGGACGCCTGGCTAATTCCAAATATGCAGGGATTGTTGGGGAACTAGGGGGCACAAATAATAACTGAATTTGGAAATTACCTTCTGCCAAACCTAGTCTTTCCAGCGGAGAGGCGCCCCATAGTCCATGCCATAGATGCCAGCAGTGCGTGCTGACTTCCTGTAGAGTTCCACTGCAGGTAAAATAGCATTGCCCCCAAGTGTATTTGTAAGTGATAGAGTAGCCCCTGCCCTCTGTCTTAGAATACATTTGCTTCAGCCCATCCGTTGACGCTAATAGCCATTTTTAGTAATACGTATATGCCTAGTAGTTGAATGAATTCACCAGATCTTTACTCCGTTTAATATAATTTAGAAATGTGGTTTCTTGGATCGAGGCTCATGGCGCACCATTGCTGCTGTCTTATTATTATTCATAACCAAACTATGCCCCTGCTAAAGTGCTCCTGGGTTGCAAGTTGCTTCCTTGTACCAGTTGGAGTCTTAGATATAAGGGGCACGTAATCTGTGTAGAGCAAGAATCCGTGTTTTTTCCCATTCATAATTGGAGCATCACAGTTCAAATTCTGAACCAATGTTGCCAATTTATTTTTGTACTTTAACACCCAGAAAGGTTCCAAGACACAGCCCTGCCACATACCTTTGATGACAGGAAAAGAATCAGTACATTCTCAATATTTACCAAAACAAACCTGTGCCCTGTTTTCTCAATAAAGAGCCTGTATAGCTCACAACAACAGGGCCGGTAGCCCAGTTTCAATGAAAACCTGACATAGTTTCGAACAGTCAACCATATTGAAAGCAATCTTAAAATACACCATGATTTACTAGACGCAGGTTTGGAAGATGCTTTGTTTGGTTTTCATATCCTCAATCTCTCAAGGGCTGGTTTTTAGGGCGGGGTTGTCCAGGCGTTGCTTGGTATTGGGTTTTCTTGTCCTATTCAGCAGGGTTTGATGGTGTTTATTTGGCTTTTCAAAGCTATGGCTTTGATGATTATTTTTTTTAGTTGATCCCTTGGTGTCACCTTGACCAATATCTTGCACGGTTTGGGGTTCTTTACTATTAACCACAAGGGAGGGGGTTGACAGATGAGACATGCCAAGCAACTCAAAGGTAAGTGGCTTGAGGATCAGTCATGCCTTGGATTTAGGTTTGTGTTTCATGGATGCAGGCTTGCCTGTGATTTGTGGGTCCAAGCACAGATCCTCCCCCATTGTGAAAAAATTAAATAAGGAGCCTTTTCACTTCTGTTCTCTGCATTCTATTTAATTTTACTCCTGCAATCAAATGTTAACACTTTTCCACCACAATATCCCTCCCAGACCCCCTGAAAGGCATCATCTCCTTCTCTCCAGGAGGAGCACATAACTCTGCAGCACCTGTGTGGCAGCTCACTATTCAGCCATGTTTAGGTTCTTTCTCTAGCTTTGAGGCATCTGTGGCTGTCAAGAATTATTGCAATGTTCACTTATACTGTATAATAAAGTGGTGTGACAGCCTTAATTACCGTAGTCTGTGCAACAAGATAGTGACTAATAAATAGCCACACAAATCATCAGTCCAGGGCATTCAGAGTCTTCAAAAATACAACTGAAATTGTATCCACTAAATTGTAGATTACTGGTTGCGTAGTCTACTTTAAAAGCTAAAAAAGCTTGGGTGGCCTTGGGTTGCCTCTATAGAGTGATATTAAGATGTTCACATGCATACATTGTATTTGGCGGGTCCCCATAAAAGTACTCATGGGGTTTTGTTAGACAGGCTTTAAAATACCCCAGAACGAGACCCAGCAATGTACCATGCATGCATAAACTGTGCCATTCCTTGTGGGGGTTTCAAAAAAGGAGTCCCTTGAGAAGGCATTGATTAGTCTGAGGTGGTCCTGTCTTACCATTGAGCCCTTGAGGCAGTGTGAAGTTTAAGAGGGGTGAACAACTCAATGGTGAATCTCCACACCCTTGACATATTCATCTGCTGCTTTTCCTTGTAAGTGGTATCTCTGTTAAGTACAGGTGCTCCCAAAAGGCGAATACATATGGACCAGGCACACGTGGAATATTTAAGCAATAAGCCCTGAGCCGCGGGGGCATTACCGAGTCAGGCTTGCAAGACCGGGTTACTAATTGCATTTTTTTTGTTCTGAAACACTGCAGCGTTTAGGAATAGAAAAAAATAAAATAAATAAATGTCAAAGAAAATGGCTGCCGGTGAAGGGAAACCGGAGACAGTTTTCCGTTTCCATTGCGGCCATCGGGAGCGGATGCGCTGGGAACAGAAGTGTTCCCAGCACGACGTTCGCTCCTGAAAAAAAGAAGAGATAAGAATGTAAGTGGGCTTGGGAGGGTTGGGAGGGTATTGTTTGCAGTGGAGGGGGGAGGAAAAAAACACTTACCTGAATCCCCGGCGGGGGAGGATGGCAGTCGCCAGCCGTGTGGAGGCTTGAGCAGGGGTGGCCCCGTTTTGAACCTCCTCATTGGCTGAGGGACTGCCACGCCCCCTTCCGGGAACAGTGGCATGGAATCCCTGCAGAGGGATTCCCGGTCGGGTAGAGCCCCGGCGAGGGCCAATCAGAATGTTTGTTACATTCTGATTGACCCTCACCGGGTGCTAATACTATTTAGAAACAGTTTGTGTACTTCGTATAATATGGTACTCACACGCCACTTAGATGTGGCAAACCTCACACTGATTATTCAGGAAAATGAACCTACTGCTATTATTAACCTTTAATATAAGGACAGATTTGCTATGAAATGATTAAACACTATGCATGATCCTCATAGCTCTACTATAACGAGGGTAGCATTTTTCTATCCGGTTGAAAAACAGATACTGTTGAAATATTGTGTCTTTGTGCTCAATCACAGTGTTGCAGCCACCCATACACTAATGTACAGTCTATTCAGCCCCTTATTGGTCACTACCTCCACCCTCTTTGGCTCTGGTCATCTGACACGTACTGTTTGTAATCAAAAGGTGGCAGGCAGCTGAAAGTGCTCTCCTGTTCGTGGTCTTTTCTTCATCTTGAGTTTGTTTTGCTTTGCCCTTTGCACACATCCTCCTCTTCTTTTGCTTTCGGTTGCACAGCACACAACTGCAATCACTTTTTGGGGATAGATCATTGCGCGTTCTCCCTTTGCTGACTCCACCTTTTAGCACAGCAACCCCATGATACTTGGCACGGTCCCATCACCCTATCTTGATTCTTGCGCCAACAATCACTAATTCAATGTAATAGTCAAGCACACAATATCCCCACCCAACACATTGCAACTGGCAAAGACAATATTACAGTACCAGTCATCTCTGCCAAAGCAATTCCTATTTTCATTCACTCTAGTGAACAGTCTATTGTGCAATGTTCAGACCATAGTCTTATGCATTTCCAGGCAAGCAGCGCCCTTGAAGGCCATAACAATAGAAGCCAGGAGCTACATCAATGGCACATACCATAAAAAAAGGGTCTACTGTCCAGTTGAAAAACAGAAGCAACAATGAGAACTGCTCAGCTTGAGCCAGGAGAAATAAATCAACACTGTTGATAATATCAGCCCTGCTAGAAGAGCTGCTTTGATTCAGGCAAATATCAGCCCTTCTGAGTAGTTCCATTTCTGCCCGGTTGCCTTGAGAAATAATGGTATGGTCCTGTAGAGTGTATGTATGCGCTGCTGGGAAGTGGCTGTCTTATCCTGCTAATCCTAGCACAGCCCGACTTAGAATTGCCACTCCAGTCCCATTACATGTAAAACTGCCAGAGCTGAGGAATTATATTAGTAGCAGCAGCATTAGGAAATGCTGGCGTCCACCTGTAAAAGGGTCTGTTGGCCCTACTTAGCGGACCACTGCTTTCCAGTTCAATGTATGGCAGCGCGTCCATGAAGGGCGGGTGCTGTTCGATTGAAGCTAATCACGCAGTCTGCTCCACAGTATCACACTGCTGTCCTATTCTAACTATTCAAGCCTTGCTGAAAGGCACGCCTAGGGTAGACTTAAAAGTATGTACATGATGAGAAGAACTGGTGTGTCTTTTCGAAATATAACAGTTGTGACAAGAAATGCTAGCACTGTCCCATATTCTGCTAGGAAGTGCTGGCACCGTCCCATATTCTGCTAGGAAGTGCTGGCACTGTCCCATATTCTGCTAGGAAGTGCTGGCACCGTCCCATGTATTGTCCTGCTGTGCTGCTGAGGAGTGCTGGTACTGTCCCATTTATTGTACTGCTGTCCTGCTGAGGAGTACTGGTACTGTCCCATGTATTGTACTGCTGTCCTGCTAGGAAGTGCTGGCACCATCCCATATTCTGCTAGGAAGTGCTGGCACTGTCCCATATTCTGCTAGGAAGTGCTGCCACCGTCCCATGTATTGTCCTGCTGTGCTGCTGAGGAGTGCTGGTACTGTCCCATTTTTTGTACTGCTGTCCTGCTGAGGAGTACTGGTACTGTCCCATGTATTGCACTGCTGTCCTGCTAGGAAGTGCTGGCACCGTCCCATATTCTGCTAGGAAGTGCTGGCACCGTCCCATATTCTGCTAGGAAGTGCTGGCACTGTCCCATATTCTGCTAGGAAGTGCTGGCACCGTCCCATGTATTGTCCTGCTGTCCTGCTGAGGAGTGCTGCTACTGTCCCATGTATTGTCCTGCTGTCCTGCTGAGGAGTGCCGGTGCTGTCCCATTAGGAGTGTTGGAGCTGTGTGGATTAGCGTGGGCCAGCTCCCATTAAAGATGTAACAGCTTTGTTAAGAATAGCTGGCATCTTCCTTCTAAACGTATGCCTGCCCTGCTTACATCGCTGATATCCTCCTAACACAAAGATAGCTGATAAGTGCTGATGTGTCCTCTTAGAGGTAGACATTCTGATGAGGAGTCCCAATCCTATTGCTGTAATATGTGCAGTAGCTCTGCTGAAAAAGTGCTATTCCTGCCCCATCTGGCATTCACCTGAACAAAGCACAGCAGCCACGATGACAGGAACAGCATCTTTCCACTTAAATGTATAGCCGCCCTTTGGGGAACTTCTGGTACTGGGCTATTGCCCCTGTTTCCACTCTGCCTAGAAGTGTTGCCATCATTCTCGCCCATAGCTACTCGGCTTGCTGCAAAGTGCAAGTGCTAGTCTCGCAAGAGCACACTAGCCCTGCGAGATTCTCGGAAGCAGGAAATGCACGCCTTCTAGGTAGCACTTTTCTTTGGGTAATGATTGATTGAAGCCCCGATTCAGCTCCCTTCCCTCCTCTGCCCTTCACCAATCCGTGTTACATGGGTGTACAATGTATCCATGTGAAAGAGAGGAGAGAAGAAACATATAGAGGGAAAGCAATAGAGAAAGATGGGGAAGAGACAGAAAGAGAGGGAGAGGGAGAGAAAGAGAGAGAGAGAGAGAGAGAGATTTAACAGTGGAAAAGTTAGTAATTCAAGTAGGTGTTGATGGGAGCCATTAGAAGAAGGATGGAGGAAAGGGCGTGTTAGGCCTTGTTCGGCCTGTTCATGTAGTCCCATGCATTGTATATGTTGGTATGGAATGTCATGCCATTTCATGCCTTCTATGTAATGTTTTTCCTTGCTCTATGTAATATCTGTATTGTGTGTCCTCACAACGTTGTTTACCATTTTTACCTTCTGCCTTTTATTAAGTCACTCACATGGTGACACCAGATAGTTCTCATCCTCTGACCATCCTAACACCTCACAAACCTGACACCCCTGCAACCGGATTATCACACTCAATCCTCCAGCTACCTTAAAGCAATCCTCACTATGAAGACCGACTAGCTACACTTCAGTCTGGAAACAAAAACCCATGTGCCCTTACCAACATTCTCCAAGAAACATACAGGGAAGAGGAGCCTCGCTGCTTCTGAAAAGCACTCATTACCACAACAGCAGTGCAGTGTTGCACTGCTCCTTCTGCTCCTACGACTCAATCCCAGCCCACTTTCCTGAAGGCCAGCAAGAGTAGTTCAAAATGGATCCACCCATGAGCAGAGTTTAAGACTCAATGTGAATGTGTTATGTCCAGCGACTAAATGTACTCTTCCCACCTTATACTGCATACCCACGCTCACCATGCACATCACACAGAAAATGCCCACATTCGGTGCTCAGTCACATAGAGTGCATTTGCAAAGACATGGTGCAAATACACATACACTCATGCAGCACCCTCACAGTGCGCATGCTCTCTACATGCACACACAATGCACACTGCACCCACATACTGCGTGCATGCTCACACCTCAGTCTGACATGCACCTTTTCATAGTTTATTCACATGCTCACTGTCAATGCAACCACACTCCCAATACACACCCTCTCATCCATTATACAATCCCTTGCATTTACTTTGCGTACTAACTGCATTATGTTACCTTATATTCCTTTACATTACATTGATCAACTTTGAGCTGCTGTAGAGGGTAATTCAATTAACAATTCAGTTACTTTCTGACGTATTGCTCACTAGAAGAGGGCAAAACAGCCGAAATTCACTCCCTGGACCAATTGGTAAATTCTGGGAAAAATTTCTCACGCTTTGCCAATTTCAACTTTTGGGCATTTTCCTTTCTGAAATGTCCTGTGTCGGGGGGATTTAGCCTGACATTTCAGACATTTAAAGACATGCCAAAGGCTCCTGTCCTCTTATTGGTTGAAATTTCAGGTGTAATCACTCAAAAAGATGAATTTCCGTTGGGGTAACAAAATTGGCCAAAAGGTGGTGGATGCGAAAAAAAATCTGCTCTGCTGGCAAAGCGAAATAAGAGGCAATTGCACCTATTTTGCGTTGCTGTCATTATTTCTTCTCACCTCTTACTTGTGACACAGAGAGTTACTCATGGTCCTTTCTTAGTGAATCAGGCCCTTTAATGGGTTATCTTTATTCTGGAGTGATCACTCTCTCCTTTCCTCCCAGCTCACCATTTCTACCCCTCAGGCGAAGCCAACTCCAACACTGCCACCTACCTTCTCGGTTATCCCACCCATGAAGTGTGTGTCAGTTGAGGCTTTTGCTGCCACTTTCTCCCCCCTCATACCTCTTTGGCTGACTCACACCATGACACAGCCCTTTCCATGCTCCACTCTGCTATATCTGATACCTTCAATGTTCTTGCCCCTGTCATGAGGATCCACTTGAAGCCCAAAGCCAAGTGCAACTCTTGGTATTACTCAGACCTCGTCATCCTTAAACGCAAGTACAGGGTGGCTGAGAGGAAATGGTGTGCTTCTGATACACCCTCTAACAAACTGGCCTGCCGCCTTCTCCAAAGGCAATACCGACTCTGTGTCCGCACCAAGAAGAGAGCCCACATCCAAGCCCACATCTCTGCGGCATGTAACAACTCAGCCGAACTCTTTAAAATCTGCAAGAAGCTGGCAAATCCTGCTGCAGTCTCTGCCTCTCCTGTCCCCTCGGAGGTCCTCTGCACGGCCCTGGATTCTTATTTAATCACTAAAACTCAAGACATCCTGTCAGTTCTCTCTATCCCCCTCCTGCCTCTACTCCCTGCACTTCCTCTGGCCCTTCTTCGGCCACCTCTCCTCCCCCTTCTCTGCCTTTCCCCTGTTCTCCACAGACAAGGTTATTAGACAAGTCTGATCTATGAAAGTCTCATCAAAACAGGTTCACCCCTGTTCCTCCCAAACCATCAAGGACCACATTGACACCCTGGCTCCGGCTCTGGCTGAATTCTGCAACCACTCCTTTGCCAGTGGAGTATTACCTCCCCCCGAAGCACTCCCTTGAGCACCCTCTTCTTAAGAAACCCTCTGCCGACCATTCCTGCCCGGCTAACTATCGCCCAATCTCCATCAATCCTTTCCTGAGCAAACTCCTTGAAAAGCTGGCCATCTTCCAGCTTAATCTTCACACTGAATCTGTCGGTTGTCTCCATGACCATTAGTCTGGCTTCAGAGCTGCCAGAAGTACGGAAACTGCTCTCCTGAACATCCATGAAGATCTGCTCTACAACCTTGATTCCCACAACCCCTGTGTCCTCATCTTACTTGATCTCTCCTCTTCCTTTGACACGATCAAATATGCCATCCTGCTCAACCGTCTCTCTGATAAACTGGGTATCACCATTCAGGACCTGGCTTGGCTGACTTCTTTCCTCTCTGATCAACCCTCCCAGGCCCAACTTGGGTCCTTCCTCTCCTCTATCTCTATATATACCTGTGATGTTCCCTAGGGGTCTAACATCTCTCCCTGGCTGTTCAACCAGTACCTGGTACTTCTTGCCCACCACATTGCTGCTCTCTGCCCCAACTTTCAGTGCTATATGGATGACACTCAAGTCAGTTTCAGGCTCACTTCAGCCACCTCTTCTCCTCTCATCTCTGACTGTCTGTCTGCTATCCAGGAGTGGTGTGCCGCCAATGATCTCTGCCTTAATGCCAGTAAGACTGAGATTCTCCTCATCAGCACACCTCCTCCCTCATTTCCTGTAACTCTCTGGCTGGCCTCTCTTGGTCCTCTTCCTGCTCCCACCTGTGAGGCTAAAAACCTGGGGATCATCTTTGACTCCACACTCTCCTTCTCTTCTCACATCTCTTACATCTCTAAGAAGTCACACTACCAGCTGCACCTCCTCAGGTGTATTCTTCCCTTCCTCTCCTTCCCCCAGAAGCTCACTGTCTCCAGAGCTCTAGATCTCTCTAGGCTGGAATACTGCAAAAACCTCTTTCTAAATCTTCCTGCCTCTACTCTCTGCCCTTTGCAACTCATAATAGGACTGCAAGACTTGTCCTTGGCCTCAAGCCCAGGGATCTTACCTCTCCAAGACCGAAATCTCTGCAGAGACTCCCAGTGGTGGCGAGGATTCAGTTCAAAACCCTCTGCATTGTCTATAAGGCCTTCTGGGGGGTGGGGCCTGAGTACCTTCAACTCTCTCTTCCTAAATATCTTCCTTCTTGAGCTCTTCACTCATCCACCTCCAACTCCCTCAGTGTCAGTCGCTTCTCCAAGCAATGAGTTGGAGGTAGATCTCTTTCTTCTGCAGGGGCCTCCCTCTGGAACAGCCTCCCTGCCTCTCTGAAACATGAGGAAAACCATCTCCGGTTCCGGAAGCACCTCAAGACCTTCCACTTTGCTTCTGCTTTCTCTCCTCCTCTCATCTCCTGGCTGAAACTGAACTGCATTGGTTACCTGGCTACCCTGTGGTCTCAGGCCAAGGTCCTCTCCCCTCTAGTTGCACTCCTGCACTTACCCCCGGGTAACCCTTGCACTCAGGGACTGTTTCTGTATCCCTACAGCCCCCTACCTGCACTTGACACCTACTGTCTGCACTTACCCTTGCACTTGCCACCAGCTGGCCGCACTTTTTATTTATAGTTCTAATTTATTTACTGTTTATACTCTGCACTGCACTGCCACCTCTCTCTTCCCCCCGCACTTTTCCCCTCCCCCATCACCTGCACTTGTGCAATCTCAATGTTACCTGAACTAGTAAGATCGTTGTCTCTGTCTTCCCTCTGTTCCTCCTCCCTTGCCTCGTCACGCCTTGTAACACTTGTGTATAGACGCGTCATAAATGCCATATCATATCATATCTTTCTATTGAGGAAATACAATGCAAAAATGCGTAATCACTGAGCAAGATGACACAAAACCATCAACATTACGTGATACTCTCAATTATCTTTTGATCAGAGCTCCTACTGTGACTAATATCGATCCTAAGGGCCTGAATCACAGAGCTTTTTTTCCAATTGGATTGCACCTTTATAAAGCACTTCTGTGAATCAGGACCTAAGAGTCCAGTTTTGTAAAAATACATAACTTACTCCTGGATGATTTAGATCCCAGGGTTAGAGGTATATGCGAGATTGGAAAGGCAATTACAATTGATGTACACGTGTGGAATGTATGTCATGAGAAGGGATATGTGATTTAAAACTATTTAAGATCTAGCAGAACAGAAGCCCCAATATTTTTAGGGGTATGGTGCCCCCTTTCCTATTATAACATAAGGGCAAATCATACCTAATTTTGACTCATCAGGCTGTTTAACAGTTAATCTCATTTGTTACTGATATATGAGAGTAACGTAATTTAAATATGGTTTGTATATCATATTTAAAGAAATGTCCTGTTGTGCTGGGACACATGTACGAAGCAGCTTTCTAAAAAGAACCCCACTGGACTCATCTTTCCATACACCTCCACACTAACTGCATCCTGGAAGCACCCACACATCAACATCTACCACAAGCACAATAGCACCCTAGTTTCTATTGATGCACCAAATATACACCGAAGCTTCTTGTCCCGCAAGCAAGGAAGGCAAACTGGTGGATGAGGCAAACTATTCCCGCTAAGATAATCTTTTGATTTTCCATGTGAAGCTCGAAAATGCAATCCGTGTGGCTCGGGACATGTGAGTGAAAGTGACGTGTGCGCAGTATTGCGCCACTGGTGCAGCCGTCGCATGCGGCAGCCCTGTGATGTCCTGTCACTTTTTAATACAAACCTTGAAAGTTCATGGAGAGACCATGGCGCAGCCAGACGCGGAAGATAAATCACCGTTACTTCCAGGATGCTGACAGCAGTTTAAGCAGTTGCAATCATGATAGCCACCGAGGGAGTTCCTTCCTTTATCTTACTAAATGCAAAAGTATATCAGCAATTGACAAAATAGCTGGACCATCAGAAGTCCTGCCTCTTACATAAATATCAGGCAGCGGTAAGTAAATTCAGTTGACGAAATGTAATAAAACAAAGACAGTTTCAAATATGCTCATTCCCAGAAGCCTTTGTTAGTTTCGCCCCAGTCACTTATTGCATGCTGTTGCGATTATAATGTTTGCTTTTATCTGTCAGAAATCAATATTTCAAACATTGGATAAAAGAGGAAATTGAACTGGGAATAGGCTGAAGTGCTGTTAAAACTACAAAGCACAATTATCAAAAAGCACTTAAAGTCCCTAATAGGACACACATATAACAATGCTCAAATTAATGACAGGGAACCATAATGAGAACGTTCTCTGCGCTTTTTTGATCCAGAGGCAGTGTAATTTGATGGCAGCGTGGTCAGTCAATACCATTTTCAATTTATATGAAGCCCCGAGGGCCTCTGGCAATCCATTTTGTTAAAACTGGTCCATTACATATGATTGGTTAATGTTTCAGTTTGCTGGAAATGTATTGTCTGTAAACTGTTTAGGTTATTGAGGCTTTATGCAATATAAACAGTTATGATGGTAATAGATAGGTGCATAAGCACAGATAGTCAAGTATTTAATGATCTTGTCTTTTAATGTTCAGCTGCGCGATTGCCTTGCAATAGGTACACCGGGAACCTACTATGAAGTAGAAGAGTGCATTTGAATTCGATGCTCTCTTTTTTCCTGTTTGTATTTTAAATGTATTTAGACCAAGGTATTTCCACAAGATACATGTATAATATACTAGCCAAAGCAGTCACGTGCGAGGGTGCCTTGCAAGTTAATGTATGATAATGAGCCAGGGGGTGAAAGTTGTAGGGTAGAGCAAGTGTGGACAGGAGACAGAGAAACAGCAACAGCGAGGAGTGGCCACAGGGGGATTTCAGCATGTGTACAGTGAAGGTCAGGGATAAGGGTTCACACGGGGTGCAGAGGGGCAACACGTCTTTTGGGATTGGGTATATGTTGGTGGTGTTTTTGATATAAAGAGGTAGCAATGGAGGAAGAATAAGGAAACGGAGCAGAAGAGGTATGGTGCATAGGGTGGAACTGTAATGAAGTGAGCCACAAGGAGCATCATGGAAGCAGCCACATTGGGGCAGGTGAGCTTAGCTCATGGATATATTTTAAAACTAGCAGCAGGAATGTGTGCATGGTGAGCAATATGCATGGAGGTGTGAGTGGTGGTGGTGACACAGGGAGTTTTGAAAGAGTGTGAGGGGAAAATCTGACAATGTTATCGAGTGGAGCAAAGGAGTAGAAGGGAAGTACCAAGAAGAGGCTTGAGCGGTAGTGAAGACAAGTGAGCCAGAGAGATCATAAGAGATTTAGTGGTGTGGTAATTAAGCAATATGACCCGAGCGACGGGGGCATTACCGACTCAGGTGATGCCCCCGCTGCGAGGGTCATATTGCTATTAGCACCCCGGCCCGCATTATGTGCATGACCGGGGCACTAAAAGCATTTTTTTCTGTCCCGAAATGCTGCAGCGTTTCGGGACAGAAAAATAAAAGAAAGAAACGACCAAGAAAATGGCCGCCGGGAAAGGGAAAACAGAGTCTGTTTTCCCTTTCCATGGTGGCCATCGGGGGCGGACGCGCTGGGACACAAGACACCCAGCGTGTCTGCTCCCAAAAAAGGATCAAAACAAATGTAAGTGGGGTTGGGAGGGTGGGAGTGGGACAGGGAAAAAGTTTTTTTAAAAAAAGAAGAAAAAAAAAGTACCTGCATCTCCGGCGAGTGATGAGGGAAGCCTCCAGCCGTGTATGGAGGCGCGGAGTGGGGATGGCCCCGCTCCGAGTCTCCACACAGCTGGAGGCTGCCATCGTCCCCCACCGGGGACGCAGGAGCAGGAAGGTAAGTAGGGGGGAGGAGAGAGGAAAAGTAATAAAAAAAGCCTTACCCGAGTCCCTGACGTGGGTCGATGGCAGCCTCTCAGCCACGGGGAGGCTCAGAGTGGGATTGGTTAAGGGGCTTCCACGCCCCCTGCCGAGGACAAGGCGGCTGGAATCCCGGCCAAGAATCGAAGGATTCTCGGCCGGGTAAGGACCCGGCGAGAGCCAATCAGAATACGTGTTGTTCTCGTCGGGTACTAATTGAGGAAAGGGAGTATCTGCTTGATATTTAAGATGTTAAGACGAGCTGCGGTGGGAGTAGAGGTGCTGAACTACTGGAGTTTGAGATCGCTGTCAAATAGGACCCCAAGACTTTGAGAAATACGGTATGGGTGAGGTGGTCAGTGGGAAAATATGTTGGCATGATATGGTGAAATAGCATATTGAATGAACGATAGATGAATGTAGGCTGCGAAGATTGACCATAAGAAACTCAAGTGCCATCCAGTGATGTACAACTGAAAGACAGTTAGAGACCTCAGATGAGAGCTGGAATTAATACAAGACATGTGGTGTGTCGCAGGGCTGTGCTGGCTCTGGCCCTGGCCCAGTGTTCTATTGGATTGTGTGCTGCCTGTCTCTCTCCAGCTGACAGAGGAAAAGAAATGCACCTGTGATTGGACTGTTCCTTACCAGCATTTCACCGCTGCAGCAATGTCTGTACTGTCTGCATCTGATCGCATCTGGTAGCAGTGTTATTCTGTCCCATCATGCTGTTTTCCTTTTTCTACTATTATCTATCCCTTTGCCTGCTCTACCAGCTTGCATCTTTCCATCTGCCCGACTTCGACCTCCATCTATACTTTTGTCCAAAATCAATTGGAGTCTTCAGTTTACATGTCAATCTCAGGCATTTGATTACTCATGCTTTAAGTATGTGTGTTTCCCCCCTCTGCTCCTCTGTTTTCCTTTTCTTTGACTTCATTTTACATGTTCTCTGCGTAACCGAAACCTGCTTATCCCCTTATAACATAACTATACCTGATTTACTTTCCTCTTCCCAAATCCTTATCTCTTCTTTTTCTTCAGCTACAACCTCTATTCTACCTTTTGTATCTACATTTTCTGGTCTCCCTCGTAATTCTGCTTCTCTTCTCCTAACCACTACTTCAGTGGACTGCTTGATCTTCTCTATCCCTCTTTTCCTTTTTTACCTTCTCACAAGTCCTTTCAGCCTTGCATCTTGCCGAGCCTTTGCTCTATGTGCTGCTCGCTGCATCAGGCTGAGCAACATTGTGACAAGTCCAGGGCAGCGGCAGACCTAGTTCTTCTCTCATCTCTTCACTCTACCTATGATTCCATGCTTCTTAGTGCTAAGCTTTCTATCTCGGGATACCAGAATACCTCTTGAAGAAACTACAACTACAACGGATCCAAAACGCAGCAGCCAGACTCCTCCTTAAACTATCCAGAAGAGACCACATCACTCCAGCCCTAAAAACACTGCACTGGCTCCCAGTCAAACATTGCATCACCTTCAAAACAATGTGCATAACACACATGGCAGTCAGCGGACAAGGAGATGAATTCATGCAAAATAAATCAACAATCTACAAGCCAACGAGACTCCTCAGATCAAGCAACGAAATCCGTCTGGAAGAAAAACCGTACCTTAAGAAAAAACTTGCGGGCTCCTCCTTCTCCCACTTAGCTGCAAAAACCTGGAACAACATCCCAAAAGAAATAAGAAACACCAAAGACCACCTACAATTCAGAAAATTACTAAAAACCTGGCTCTTCAACATCACAGATTTAAACTAAAAAATTATACCACCAAACAGAAAACAAAATGAAAAGGATGACAAATCTAGGACGACACTGACAAACTCTAGAACCAAATAAAGAAACATTTACTATTACAAGAGAGACAACACTAAGTCTAATAGGACACAAGCGATGCACAGGAGGACAGAATCCATCATCCCTAGCCAACTTGCAGCGAACAAAGTTCACCCACTCTATAAATACTACTATAGATCATACCTGTTTAAAGTTGGGTGAACGTTAGCACTTACCACACTAACTAAACTATGGATATTGGCAGGGGCATGGTCCGAAGAGAGTGATGAAGGCAGACACCGCCCCTGAACAAAATTGAAAGCGTTAGCATGGCCACATTCCAAAGGGTGTAGGAGGGGTAACATGAATGAGCAACCGAATAAGATGATGAATGCCGAGCAGCCCCAGCAACAGTAAACCCGGGTCTACCGATGCTGCCCTCCTACCAGACTAGATTGGGAATGCTTTCTGGGTTAGACTGCAAGGGACGTACAAATGCCAGACCGCCACGCATACAAACTAGGGCCACGTAGACGGCCGGTACCCAACTCGGGCAAGGTTATGCATATGAACGGATGCTATATGGAAAAGCGACTGTGAGTGTCGTACAGCCCTGATCTGGACGTAGACACGGAGACGCCCACACACCCCACCTAATTAGAAATACAGAAATTTAGCGCTGCACCTCAAGACAGCAATGCCAAATACCCAACCCACTAACAACTTCACCATCTGCATACACCTCTCAAATTCTAACCAAACACAACCACAAACCAACAACCCAACAATCTGCACAAACTTCACTACACTGCAACAACAAAATAAAGCACACATAGACCCGCACAACAGTACACAAAGTCTTCTGACAGTATAACACCCCAAGCCCAGCCAACGGAATTCCGGGCTGAGGCTGCCAACAGCACATCACTGCTCTCTTGCACTTCTCCAGCTCATCCCACTAACTCCCCCCACCCCTCCCCTTTCTTTTTTCAGAGCCGCCAGAGCGCCAGGGGACTACTACAGTGGTGAAAGTGCGCGGTACAAATATCCTTTAACATTAACATTAACTAAGCAATGTTCTTGAATTCCCTTATTTCTTCATTTGCTTCTCATCCCTGCCGGCTTTTTCAAAATCTAAGTTGTGTTCTTTCTCCTCCCTCACCTCACCCTGCCTCATCTTCTTCACTCTCAACTTAAGGTTTCGCTAATTACTTCCCATAAAACATGTCTCTCCTTCATGCATCTATCCCTCCTCCTTCTACTCTAGCTCCTCCTTCCTCTTCTCATCTTGTCTCAGCCGCCCTCATAGATAACCTCCTTCTCCCTACTTTCTGATATGGATGTTTCTTTGTCTCTGGCCAAGGCTCACCTCAATTCCTCCCCAGATGATCATCTTCCTTCTCTAATTCTTGCTGTTTTCTCCTCTCTTCTTTCTTATCTCAATGCTCTCTTCAATTCCTCTCTTTGTGCGGCCACTGTCCCATCTTCTTTCAAACACAACTCCATTCTCCCTATTCCAAAAAGAGCTTCTCTTGATCTTTCATTGCCTTCTATCATCCTATTTCTCGTTTACCTTTCCTCTCTAAACTTCTAGAGGACATGTCTAGTTTTGTTACTCTACACTCACTTCTACCACCTTTTCAATCTACAATTAGGTCTCTTGAATCCACTGAATTTGCTTTCGACACAGTCGACCATTCTATTCTAGTCTAATCTCTTGATGACCTTGGGTTTCAAGGCTCTTTCCTTAACTGGTTTCACTCCTATCTTTCTGGTTGCACCTTCTAAGCCTCTTGGGCTGGGAACTTCTCTTCTACTCTGCCATTGTTTCATGGTGTCCCCCAAGGCTCCGTCCTTTGTACACTTCTCTTTTCTCTCTACACTTCTTCTATTAGGTCCCTTATCTCTTCCTTTAGGTTCTCCTATAATCTATACACCATGATTCTCAAATCTTGTGGTCCTTCTACTCCTTCACTGATTCCATTAATTCTTATTTATTGGGCTGTCTCCTTGCAATAGAAGCATGGCTGTCTTCTCGCTTTCTCCACCTCAACCCCTTTAAAAGTGAGATTATTTTTTTATTATTATATTCTTTTCTCCTTACACTAGCCCACCTCAACATCCTCCTCTATTTATTTCCCTCCTTCCTCCTTGTCTATTTCCTCCATTTCACATAACCTGAGTTTTGTCTTCGATTCCCCACTTTCTTTTTGTACTCATATTTTGGGTATTTCACATTCATGCCGCTACCAACTGTAAAACATCTGAAAAACCTGTCAGTTCCTCACCTTACTTGCTTCTAAACTTCTTATCTTTTCCCTTGTCTTCTCCCAATTCTTCTACTGTTCTTCTGTCCTCTTTCGTCTTCCTACTGTTGGCCTTGTGCCTCTTCACTCTGTCTACCAATCTTCTGTTTTGTATCCTATGCTCGCGGGCCCTTATAACTCTATCTCTTCTGCTCTACTCACTCTTCCTTTGAATTGAATCTACCTTTTAATTTCCTCCGTATCATCTTTAAATGTCTCTATGCCATAACGACTCCTTATCTTTCCTGTCTGATTTCCTTCTACTCCCCCTTATGCTCCCTTCGTTAACACTCCATCGGTCTTTTAAAAGTTCCATGCCCTCACAATGCCTCTTTCTGTTTTTGCTCCTTCTCTTTGCTTGACCGAAGCAGTGAAACAATCTTCCCTTCTCTCTGTGCTCCATCTCATCCTTTTTCCTCTTCAAAACTTGTCTTAAAACCTATCTTCTTTCTATGTTACAGTTTTGTTTGATTGGTATATTGCTCAATTTATTGTGTATCAGGCAAAACACTTGGATGTTATGGTTGCAGCTCATTATATAAAAACCAAAGATGTTCTACAGTTATGGGAAGTAATGGAGCCATAACTCGCCCTTGCACCATGTACTGCACATACTAACACACATGACATTACAGATGAAAGGCTGTTCCTTTCTAGGAACCTCGCCAGATGTCCTCCACATCATCTTCTTCCACCTGTGCCCACACAAGGAAAATCACAGTTGGACAGAGGATTCCTCCTGCAACTTCACAATATATATAGTCGATCCACACTGTCACCTCAGCTGAACAGTCCAGATGTATCGTTCAAATGTGAGAGTGCATTTGTACTCTCAATCAGAGCCTGCCCTATCAAAAGATACCTTTTCAAACTTTTACAGTCTTACTATTCTATGGTATAAAGATATCAACATCTTAGAAGGCATTTTTTATAAGCCATTTTGTAAATGTATCAAGTATGTTAAAACAATACAATAGCTAAATTTAAAAGTGTACAATATACTAACATTGCACATTTTTACTGTATGCAAAATAATTCTCTTTCAAATTACAAACTGTGGACACCAATAGAACATTGATTTTAAACTACAAATAGAAGTAACTTAGAAAATATGTCAAATCTGCTAGTTCGTTTATAATTTCTGCTGCAATTAATAGTTGCATATGCTTGCACTAATGTACATTTCTAAGTGCAAGTATCAACGTGGCTACCACATAAGGCAGTTCCACTATTTACACCATTTCTAATAGCACGAAAATAATACACAGTGCCACATAAAACTCTCTGCACTCTCAGATAACTACCAAATACATTCAAACTATACTAATAAATGTTCTCTTTCAAACCATCATCCACTAATACAATATTCTTCAATTGTAAAGTATACAACAAGAAAATGGGTGTATACATTTACATTATTTAAACTGCAGACTAGCAATCTAAATACTAGCACATGTTAAAAACAACAATTTGAACATACAAAAAAGCACATCCCACTGTTCAGATATTTTGGTGTTTTATAATTTTTCTTGACTGAGTGGGTATCTCTAATTTAACAGCCCTGTTATACAATCCACTCCAACAAATTTGGAACAATGAGCAGAATGTATTAGTAATCAAAATGCCATTTTATTCAAAGGAAATCCAAAGGCTGTCCCCTAACATTATGCTAGGGTAGTCATCATAGTAAGGTATATACATAGATGCATTGATCACTGGTTTACATAAATACGAATTGGCCTGGTTTTGAACATCTCACTAAAAAAACTGTGCAGACATGCAGTCAGACCATCCCTCCATTGATTATATTTCTACTTATCATATTCTAAACATCATTATTTTCTGCAATCCCAAAAAAAGGTTTTGATATTAGTGACATATCTGACAGAAAGATGCATTTGCTATATATTGTCCACTAACAATATCCCCCCCCTCCATGTGCAAGGTGGTTTGGTCAGTTTCTAGATGATGCATGTAAAGGAAATACTCGTTCTAGTGAGCTGTGCTGTCAATTTAGAATGCTCTATTCTACTCAAGATTCTGACTTTCTGAAAGGACAACTAACCCATTTGGATGATTTGGGTGTATTTAAGTCTGGGTCCTCTCACTTCTACTCAAATCATTTGTGTTCATTTAGAAGTGCATCTTTCATCCCAATCTGACTTTCTAAATATCTATGACTTTCACAGGTGATGAATTTTGTATTTTTTTTATTTTCTTGATTCAATTGTCATGCAATTTTTACAAGTTTAAATTCATTTATTCAATCTAAAATCGATACATTCTTGACGTCATAGCCATGGGAAGCCACCAGTCCTCTTTGTTACCGATTCGAAGGTCTTTAAAAAGATGAATCATATGGGTGTTCCTTAATGTGGTTAGTCCAGTACAGGATAGAAGCAAGTGTCTGATTGTTTCCACTTTTTCTGGATTTTTGCAGAATCGACACTTGTTAGTAGGTGACAGTCCTCTTATGGCTCTAATTTCATTTGTTGGAAGGAGGTTCAAGCGTATCCGCAAGAAGGTGCTATGCAACAATTTACTGGGGAATTTCCTCATGTATGTCAGGAGTTTGTGGATTTTCTTTGCTGCTGGTGGTAAGTGGGCTGTCAGTTTATTTCTGGAGGCCAATGAAATAGTCTGGATCCAATCCCACTCTTCCAGTTTTCTTTTGACTTTATTGTGGTTATGGATTAGCTCTTCTTCTGTGCAGTTTATCTCGTCTAATTTGGCATGGTTACCTTGTGCCCAGTCTGCCAGTAGTTTGTTCTTCTTTCCTTCAATTTCAACCTTTATGATTTCAGAAATCTTTGTGCAGTTTCTTTTTGCCATCGATTGCAGTGATGGTAGACTTAACTCGTGGCGTATTGATGCCATTAAGGTTGATGTTGGTAGACCCAATACTCGATGCCAAAATTGCCTTCCAATCTAAGCCAGGTCTTCTCCGGGATCATTGGCATCACGTCTGAACCGTAAATCAAAGATGTAACAACCTTTCCCTTGTAGAATTGTATTACAGGGATCATGGAAAAGCAGCCAAACTTGTTGTCAGCAGCTCTTGCTTGTGATGCTAATGTCTTCACTTTATCAAGTGAATTGGCTTGCATTGGGAATTCTCGCTTGCTGTTGCTCAAAATCACTCCCAGATATTTGAACTCTTTCACGTGTGCTATTTCTGAACCTTCCAGTTTCCAATGACATTTCTCCTTTCTCTTTGTTGGCTGCTCCAAAGTCATGATTTTGTTTTTTTGTTGTTCATTTCTAAATTGTTTTTTGTGATGTAATTTGCCAGATTATTTAATTGGCGTTGGAGTCTGATCACTGTTTAATCTAATAAAATTAGCTCATCTGCATAGAGGAGGCGGGAAACTTGAACCCCCCCCCTATTATTGGAGTAAATTATCTAACATTGGATTCATGGGCCTTAAAATCTCATAAGTACGAGTTGAAGAGGAACGGGGAGAGGGGGCACCCCTGTTTTACCCCTCTTGCAGTTTAAATTCCTTTGGACAAGCTACCTCCTTTGTTTAATCGTTCTGTTATTGATGTAATTCGAAGGGATTTCATTTGTTCCAAAATGTCCCCAGGGCATTTTTTCTCAGACAGTATTTTCTCAGAGGATTTTGCCGTTGACCTGGTTGAAGGCTTGGACCAGGTCAACGAATGCCACAAAAATCCTCAGGCTGCCGTACAGTATTCTTCCCTTTAGCGCTCTTAAAAGGAGGATATTTGATGATGTTCCAGCGTTCCTTACAAACCCTGATTGAAAATGGTCTTTGCCACCGGATGCTCTAGCCCATAACTGGAATCGGTCCAGCATCAAGGAACCGAAAAGCTTTCCAATGACATCCAGTAGAGCTATGGGATGATAGATGTTTGCAATTTCTCTTGGGCCGCGTTTATAGATAGGAACCACAATTGATGTTGCTTACATGTCAATCTCAGACATTTGATTACTCATGCTTTAAGTATGTGTGTTTCCCCCCTCTGCTCCTCTGTTTTCCTTTTCTTTGACTTCATTTTACATGTTCTCTGCGTAACCGAAACCTGCTTATCCCCTTATAATATAACTATACCTGATTTACTTTCCTCTTCCCAAATCCTTATCTCTTCTTTTTCTTCAGCTACAACCTCTATTCTACCTTTTGTATCTACATTTTCTGATCTCCCTTGTAATTCTGCTTCTCTTCTCCTATCCACTACTTTAGTGGACTGCTTGATCTTCTCTATCCCTCTTTTCCTTTTTTACCTTCTCACAAGTCCTTTCAGCCTTGCATCTTGCCAAGCCTTTGCTCTATGTGCTGCTCGCTGCATCAGGCTGAGCAACATTGTGACAAGTCCAGGGCAGCAGCAGACCTAGTTCTTCTCTCATCTCTTCACTCTACCTATGATTCCATGCTTCTTAGTGCTAAGCTCTCTATCTCGGGATACCAGAATACCTCTTGAAGAAACTACAACTACAACGGATTCAAAACGCAGCAGCCAGAGAGACCACATCACTCAAGCCCTAAAAACACTGCACTGTCTCCCAGTCAAACATTGCATCACCTTCATAACAATGTGCATAACACACAGGGCAGTCAGCGGACAAGGAGATGAATTCCTCCAAAAGAAATCAACAATCTACAAGCCAACGAGACTCCTCAGATCAAGCAACGAAATCCGTCTGGAAGAAAAACCATACCTTAAGAAAAAACCTGCGGGCTCCTCCTTCTTCCACTTAGCTGCAAAAACCTGGAACAACATCCCGAAAGAAATAAGAAACACCAAAGACCACCTACAATTCAAAAAAACGACTAAAAACCTGGCTTTTCAACATCACAGATTTAAACTAAAAAACTATACCACCAAACAGGAAACAAAATGAAAAGGATGACAAATCTAGGATGACACTAACAAACTCTAGAACCAAATAAAGAAACATTTACTATTACAAGAGAGACAACACTAAGTCTAATAGGACACAAGCGATGCACAAGAGGACAGAATCCATCATCCCTAGCCAACTCGCAGCGAACAACCTTCACCCACTCTATAAATACTACTATAGATCATACCTGTTTAAAGTTGGGTGAAGGTTACCACTTACCACACTAACTAAACTATGGATATTGGCAGGGGCATGGTCCGAAGAGAGTGATGAAGGTGTTTAGTTTTAAGATGTTCTTCTTATCTCTTCCACATCACAAGGCATGTTCCAAGTATTCTCACCCTTCTTTTGGCATGGACCAGGAATCCCACTTGGTTTTTGGAAGAAGATCAAGAAATGATCCACCCAGCTTTTTTACCCTACATTGTTTTGCATTGAATTGTTTTTACCTTTGTTGTTGTTTTTATCAGGGTCCAGAAGTCTCTTGATTTTCTGCCACATATTTCTTTCAACATTTACGCCACGTCTGTTTGGTACCTGGTTGCTCTTTGAAGCCTCAGCCAATTTTAATATTGTTTTACTGCAGCAGTAGCCCATTCAAGATGTTCTCGAGTGTTGCTTTTTGCTGCCAGGCGTTTGGCCATTCTGAGTTTTTTCCTTTCAACGACCAGTTGTTTGTCGTATTCATGATGATGTGGCGTCAATGTTGCATTGCTCCATGTCTTCTTCTTGGTTTGGTATGCGGTTAAGAGTGGTTGGTATTCCATAGTGCCTGGAGTCATTTTGTCTTTGTTTAGAGTGCTAATCTGATTGTAGGTAACTGTTAGCTCTTTGATCGCTTTTGCACTCAATCTAAGAAGGGTTCCACCGCTGCAAGCCTCGACTTATGCTGTCATCTTTTGTCTTAACTCGCGCCTTGTGATCCATTTTATCCTTAGGAGATTATGATCACTGTGAGCGGTTTGAATTATTTTAAACTCGCTAATTTGTGGAAGTAGCTCTCTGGATACATATATGTGGTCAATGGTAGCGGTTTACCCGTTCCTCTCCCATGTTGGTATTTGTTCTAAATCGTTCTTTATTAATGTATGGTGATTGTGTAAATCACGAGAGACCATCAGTGATGACCACAAAGATCCTCTCACCATAGTTAAAAGCAATTTTTTGGAGGTTCTTAAGCCCTTTTGATATCGCGCAGGAAGCGTTCAACTCACCACATAGTATTATGTATTTTGATTGACAGGTTGTGCATATTTCCTCCAAACTACTCTGCCATTCTCATGAATTTTTCGTTGCTTAAAGCTAGAGGATTCCAATACGTGTTGATTATTATCAGGTCGTCCCCTTGGTCCATCTTATTTTGATGTTTATCTTGTCTCTAGTTTAGTAATGTCACTTGGAAGAACAGGTTCGAGGTTAGGGTCCTAACATAGCAAAATTCGCTACTGGAACAAATTGCTGTTAGCAGTCCCGATGATGGACGTCCTTTTGAGCCCTTAGAGGCCGATGATAGATAAACTTCAAAACCGTCCAGGTGGGGTTTTCCAGTTAGACATGTCTCCTGGAGACACTGGGCCTCATTACACGGATGGCAGTGAACCATGGCGCTATTAGCGCCATGGTTCATGCCGGTAAAATACCGGCACCGTCTTGGTGGAAAGGGGAATTACCACCCTATTCCAAGGTTGGCGGGGCGGTAATACCCCCTTTCACCATTGCCCTTCCCCATTCCCATTTTTACCCCATAGGGCTCTATGGGAATGGGGAGGGCGCTAATTACGGTACCGCAAATTGCGGTACCGTAAATAGCTCCCTGGTCCCTTTGCGGGTTGGTTTTTACCGCCTGCAAAAAGCAGGCGTTAAATTCCCCAACCCGCAAAGGGACCTCGTAGTAAGGCAGTAAGGGTTTACCGGTACCGGTAAAATACCGGTACCGGTAAACCCTTACCGCCATCCGTGTATGGAGGCCCAGTATGTCAAACTCACCCAAGTTGACATCACTGGGGCCAAGGAGATGGCTGAAACCTCTTGTGTTCAAAGAGCCCATAGTTATTAATTGTTGAGCCAAGAATGGGTCATCCTCCTCTATGCTGGTTTCCTTGGAGGTTGCAACTTCGCTGGATGGCTATCTAGTAGTTCCATTTGCCAGGGCTTTCGAGATCCATGACCATTTTTGTTGTTCGTGGATTTGTGATCCCTCATCAGAGACCTTGATATGGTCATTTTGGTCTGTTGGAGTTGGTTTAGCTTCAAACGTCACTGTAAGCCTTGGCAGAGGGCCTCTTGGTACGCGGCCAACATTCAGAGGGTTTTGGAAACTCATTTTTACCACTCCCTTCCTGTTACATTGGACTTCCTCTGGAAGACGTGGTGCCCCTGCCCAGTTCACATTTTGTTGATCTTCTCAAACTCGCCATTTATCATTCACATACTTTAATGCATTTCCTCTCTTTCCGTTTCCTCTGGTATTTCTATCATGGAACCCTTCTTATTCCCAGCTGTTTCAGTAATCACTAGGTGGCAAGATCGCTCTGTTTTTATGTGGAGACTGTGTTTCCTTTTGCTCCTTAGACGGAGTCTTCAGACTTGAGCATTCGGTTAGGTCAAAGCCTAACATTTGGAAGCTTTCCATGGCTGCTGTTAGCATCCAACGCATCACTGAACAGGGGATATACAGGTACACACTATCCCATCTGCCTTTAGTTCCAAACTCCACAATTTTCATGTCTTCTGAACGTATCTGCCGCAAGTTAGGAATACACTGGAAGAGAATCATAATATTTTTCCTATTAAGGATTGTGTTGTCATGTTTGTTTCCTATTTGCTCCTGCTTAAAAGTACGATCGCTCTTTATCTTTTGACTATATGGAACATATCGCTCTTTTTCCAAGTCCTCCCTTTCATTTGTTGTTTGCGCTGGGTCCTATCCTCTTGCACTATCGGTTTTATGGGGGAACTTAACTCCCCTTTTTTGGTTTGAAGCCTTAGATATTCTTGATGTCTCCAATGGCAATCTTCTTTCCTGACTTGAGCTCCAGCGTGTTCCATTGTTATTTCTATCAGAGGGCTTTATTGATTTTGTAATGAAGGTATCGCCTGTTTCAGCCCTCCTTAATGATTGAACATTCACACTCTGCTCAAGAGATTTTGATTCCTTTGTCAATTTTTTACATCTCCCAGCGAGGGTCAAGAAACTCAGAGAGCTTCTTTCATCGGGGAAAAATGACAAGGGAATGATTTTTTTGAGTTTACTGTAGGCAAAGCTCTTCCAAATGTTGACGCCAGCAGTTCCGATTCAGACTGTTCCACTGAGTACTGGGATAGCTCCATTAGATCTGTGCTGTCCTCTGTTTCATCGATGTCGATCGGGAGGGAGTTTGCCATCTCTGTTTCCCGTCATTTTGGTTGGGTGCCCAACATTTTTCCACAGCTTACTGCCACCAGTCTCCTTGGGGCAGGAATAGGGATGAATTTAGAGGATTTAGTCTCTTTGCTCTTTTGTAGTAAAAGATCCTCCCCATGTGTGTCCTCTATTATTATTCCCTCTCGTTTGTGAAAACAGAGGGTAGTTATGGATATCTCTGTGATTGTTGTTGCCTGCATGCTTAGAGGTATCGAGGTGGGGCATTGTACTGTGCCGTTGTTCAATCGTTTCCAGATCTGCGCTTCCGATTTCTGGATTTCCCGGACTCAATGCTTGTTTGTTTAATTTCAGAACCACACACACGTTTTCTGGTTTTCTTGGTCTCAGGAGTTGGGGTACCTCACTTGTCTGGTGTGTGCTGTTTTGAGGCATCCCCAGATGATTTCCTGTCCCTGTGACCTTATTTGTTTTGGAACTCGCTTTTGATTGTTTCCTGGAGTTACTCGAGTCGGGCAGGAGAAAGGTGTTTGTTGATATGATATGATATGATATGGCATTTGTAATGCGCCTATACACAAGTGTTTCAAGGCATGATGAGGCAGGGAGGGGGGAACAAAGCGAAGACGACAATGATCCTACTAGGCCAGGTGTCATTCAGATCGCGCAAGTGCATGGGTGGAGGGAAGGGAAAAGTGCAAGGGGAAAGGGAAGGGGAAAGTGCAATACAGGGTAAGTAGAATAACAAATAAATAATGGGCCAGCTGGTGGCAAGTGCAAGGTAAGTGCAGACAAGTGCTGGGAAGGGGGGCTGTAGGGATACAGAGACAGTCCCGCAGTGCAGGGGTTGTCAGGGAGGCAGTGCAAGTGGAGAGTGGCTGGGCCAAGGACCGAGCTCGGTGAGGGTGGCCCAGTTGCAGATTCAGTGCAGTTTCAGTCAAGAATTTTAGCAGGGTAGAGGGGGAGAGAACGCAGAAGCAAAGAGGAAGGTTTTGAGGTGCTTCCGGAACCGGAGATGGTTCTCCTCAAGTTTCAGGGAGGCAGGAAGGCTGTTCCAGAGGGAGGCCCCTGCTGAGGAGTGAGATCTACCCCTAACTCGATGCTTGGAGAAGCGGCTGACCCTGAGGGAGTTGGAGCAGGATGAGAGAAGAGCTCGAGAAGGAAGATATTTAGAAAGAGAGAGCTGAAGGTATTTAGGCCCCAGGCCCCAGAAGGCCTTGTGGACAATACAGAGGGGTTTGAACTTAATCCTCGCAGCCACTGGGAGCCAGTGTAGAGATTTCAGTCCTGGAGAGATATGGTCCCTGGGCTTGAGGCCAAGGACAAGTCTCGCAGTCCTGTTCTGGATAAGTTGCAGAGGGCGGAGAGTAGAGGCAGGCAGATTTATATCTATATGATGTAGATCTAACATCTTTCTTAGGTTCCGACTGTGGTCGGTTGTTGAAAAGGAGGCTCCATAGCTTCTGAATTTCGATGTACATTTCCTGTGCTCAGTTCCAGCCCCCTTTTTGCTTCCAGGGCTGTAATATACCCCTCAAGATATATCATTTCCGTGTGCATAATGGCCACCAGCGAGGTTTGATCCTTCAGTATATCGTTTAAGGACTCCTGGAGTTTACTGAAGGGGGCCAGGACGATGGTTACTGCAGACATAATGGCAAAGAGGTCAGTTTTTTTGGAATGTCTCCTTGCCACTCTGTGAGGATAGTGCTGTCGACCTTCTATTTTACAATGGAGATCGAGTTGATGGGTGTTCTGAAGTGCTCCTTAGTTTCCTTTTTCCCTTTGTATGTTGGTTTAGCATTTCATCAGGGTTTTCCTTGTCTTGACCTTGGTTGTTCTCTGTTCCATTCGGTATAGGTCTTCCATCCAGAGTCGACATGTCATCAGGGAGTTCCGAGACAGTTGGACGGGTCTCTTCAATAGAAATAATGTAAGCTACCAGAACTTCCTGCAACAAATTTATGACAGACACAGGGTCTCTACTCCGTTCTGAGCTGCCCAACGGGTCAGTCTGTTGATTAGAGTATACTTTTGTTGTGCTGGTTTCAGCTGATAATTGAGAACATGTAGGATTTTATCCCTGCGTTTTTTAATTTTTTCCCCAGAACTTGAAGTGACCCTGCAGTCTGGGGGCTATTTTGTCCTGAAGGTTTAGTCGGTTTGAGCTCTGGATGTCTACAGAGTGCTTCGGTGGAGTCCCCAGGCCAGACCAGGTAAAACCATGTTTTTCCGGTCGCTCTTGGTTTGTGGGGAGATGGGCTCCCTCCAAAATTTCAGCATCAGAGAGTTTGCCTGGGTTTATTGCAGAAGAGTTTGCATTTCTCTGACAGAAATGTGCTACGGATCCAGCGTTGCTGGAGGTCAATGATCTGTGCGGGGTAATCCTTCTATATGTCCTTTTTTTTTTTGTTGATATTTTCCGTCCTTACATACATTTTTTATCAGTGTACATTTTTTATTTTTTTTAATTTGGAACATGTTTTACATTTCCCGTACTTTTGAAAAACCTTTGTGTTTCTTCTCATGTTTATCTGGTCACAACTCAAAAGGGATCTTTTTGAAACCCCTATTGTGACTTCTCTCCCCAGGTCAGTTGATTTCAAAGGATTGCATGCAATCTGGAAGGAATCGTTTATACCTTCAATATATTCAGGAATACTTCCCATGTCATTACTATAGTTTTTAGAGGGTTCAACCATATTCTGAGGGGGTGTAGTTCTGTCTTCTGTCTACAGTAAATCCGAGGGACTTATAATTTGTTGGACTCATCAAGTCCTTTCCAACAGAGAAAGTGTGGATTTCAATTTGGGTCTGTGTCAATAGAACTGCTGTGTCATTGTTTTTACCCTCAGTGTATTTGATATTCCTATCGAGTAGATTTATCATTCTTATTTGTATATCTTCCGTGTCTGTGTACACTTGGGACTCCCCACAGAGGACACGTTGAGAGTCATTCATGTTTGAAGTTGCTACAGGAGCCTCTGTCCCTTCTCCCAAATCTACAGGGGCAGGGAGCGCAGCTTTAACCATAGCCAGATCCTGTATTGCTGCGGTAGTAGCCGTGTTGTACAGGGGGTGTTGTTTGCAGCAATCGGGGTAGAGGTGTATAGGCAATGCTTTGTACTTTCCTACCTAAGCCAGGGGGGTCCCTCAGGTCTGCTGATAATGATAAGGACTTTTTTGTTTGAGGAGGAGTTTTCAAAAGGCACCGAAGTTCCATGCCTAGATCATCACGGGGGGAACGCTGACTTTGGAGACACCAACCTTCTTCCTCTATGCTTCCCTTACACTGCGCAGCTGCCACAGCTGCCCCAGCTGCCACAGACTGCAGCAGACTGCAAATGAGCAGCCAATTCTGCGGCCACTCTGCGGCAGAATGGTGTTTTAAGGAATCTCCTCCTCTGCTGGGTGAAAGTAATGAAGGTAGTAGAAAGACTGGAAAAGTCAGAAAAATGCTGTAGCAAGGTTCCAATGACTGCCACAGACTGCGCAACTCAGCAGCCAATGCCACCGCCGCTCCGTGGCAGAATGGGTTTTTTAAGGAATTTCCTCCTCTGCTGGGTGAAAATAATGAAGGTAGTAGAAAGACTGGAAAAGTCTGAAAAACGCTGTAGCAAGGTTCAAATGACTGCCGCAGACTAAAACTCAGCAGCCAACTCATAAATACTCTATCAGGCTATGATGTGTGTGCACCGGTTCATAGCTCCGTTGTTGAATATAGCTTTGAAAGGGTTCAATTTATCTGGCTATCATTCATAGAATGGTGCACTCTCTGCATTGGGAAATTATATCTATACTAGACTAAGCACGGGGAGGGGCAGGCACAAAGCTGTTTGTTTTTAATTCAAAGCATTCTCTCTCAGCTTTGAGTGCAAAGAAAGCAGGATATGTCTCAAACTAACAAGGTAGAACTTAATAGTCACATTCTGTTGCTGATAATTAACCAGGCACTGCATGCTATGCTCATGAAAAAGCTATGAGTTGTACAATAAATTTGATTTCACTTTGCTTTAAATATAGAGAGAAAGCAATGTTGTAGTTACACACTAAAATGTGAAAGAACTCTATTTGAAATGATTGCCCCTAGTCTCATTACCTCCCCATTCCACCTACTTCTCGGAAATAGTGAATACATTGTTCTAGTCGTGTCTGTGAACCATGTAAAACCACTATCAGCCCTCACCCCTGTGCAATAGATAAGCCAAAGAACTAGGCCAGTGGGAGGAAAGAATATATATTTATTAATTAATATGTAGAATTAATATTCGCACAAAATCACACTACACACCACCTCACTCTGTGGCCCAAATGGTTTTGTTTCCTGGCAATTCACTTTTTACACAAATTGAAACCACTGGTTATGTTAGGAGAACTCAGATCACAGACTCTTTAACCCTACAACATGTACAGTTTTCCTTCTTTGGTTATTTCCACCTTGGTTACATAGAAACACAGGTCTATAGAATATTTCAGACACCTTGGTCCCTCACAAAATACTCTTAATGTATGAAATTGTAAAATAGCCTGGACATGCCAAAACATTTTAACTTCACAATACACTTTGCATGGGGCTTACTTTAAATAAAAGGCAACATTTTTATGTCAGTAAATAGACATTTGAAATGTGCAGCACTCTTTATTTTAATCTCCCTGTTTACTTGGCAATGCTAGCAGTGTTACAGCACAACAAACTTTTGAGAACAATATAGAACCAGTCCTACTTCAACCTTATGCAATAAATAATCTCTTTTCAATCCAAAGTCACTTTCTCACTTTCTGCAGAGTGCTTTTAAATCAGTGACTTCACTCTGTTTAACGTTGCCAATACACGTTTCTGCCCTAGCGCAAACCCAGATATTCTTTTTACATTTAACACCCCTTTGCTTTAAGGCAGGGTCTGGGTAATGGGGTGAAGTTGGGAATTTCATTTTTATGCACCCCTCCCTTGAGGGAATGTTGTGGTTGGCAAAAAGAAATAGGAGGACCCAATTAATTTAACAAAATATCTTTTATTTACATTGGAAGTGATGTTGTTGATTTTGAATTTCAACTAAATCCCATGTTGGCTATAGGGGAATTAATAACATTATTATTTTTTAAAAATACTAAGAATCTACTTGGACGGCCCACCTAATCAATAAGAGAAGATATTAAATCAAACAGATCCCCACAAGAGTTAGTTTGGTTGGGCAGGTTTACTTACATAAAATATCTCTGGGTGTGGTGCTCAGGAAAAATCATCAGGGCTCCTGGATACTCAGAGGAAACAATGGGACTTTTTAGGTGGCCTCTCCAAGTTGAGTCATGTATACACCCAGAATTCATCCCTTTATTTGCCTCTCCTGATTCTCGTTTCCCAGTCTCTTACTTTTCCTGGTCCCCTCCACTCCCTTTCTCCGATGCAATGTTAGTTTTCCAGCAATTTTGAAATAGGGCAACAGTCAATGTCATAGGATTTTATATACAGGTATCTAAATCAAAAGCTATCCTCACCCTGAATCTGTGCTTTGTGGCATTTTATGTGAAGCTATCATCACATTTCAGCTTATAACTTTAGTTTCCAAGGTCAAATGACTACCAATCTTGTCTCAACAGATAGGTCTTCTCATAAGCTTTTTAATGATATTTGAATGATTATTATTGTACAAATTATGGTTCTCGAGATAATAGCCAAAAGAATGATCCTCCATACACTACTATGTAAATATAATTGGCATGCATATTTTTCTGTTCAATTAACTGGCATATTTCTGTTCCAAAAATCTGTGTGTAGGACTGGCCTCTGCCCTTTGTTGACCCACATTTGCCATAAAAGCGCTTAACACTCCTTTGTCCAAGTGCTACTGCTCATCTGGTCCCTTATCTTTGAGTGGAGAGAGGATAGCTCCACCTCCTGTCATAATGTGGTGGTCTCCTGTATCATGTCATCTGTCAGTCATCCCAGGGAGGGACCATGAATTTACTTGAATTTGAGGACATTATTCAGGGTTCAAATCCATATGCTGAGTCATTGTTTTTACGGTGTGGGTTATATCATCACCCATAAATCGCCTCCACTGCCAGGGTCTGCCCCTCTTCCTGGCTCTACCACAGCTTCAAAGACATTCCCAGGGTCTGATAAGGTTAGGGAGGAGGTGAACAGTTCTTGGCTTCAACTTTCATGATAAAATGTCTTTTTGGGTTCAACACAGCTTTTCCTCATGCACAGCAAACTCATACTTTTGAATATTATGATCTCTTTACACATGAGGCCCTTTGTAATGTAATTGAATCCAGCTATCAATGTACAACTCCATATTATAATATACGGGACATCGAGCTAGATATAAATTCTATTGCAGATAAAATCACCAAGTTGAAACCGTCCCGAGCCCCAGGTCCAGACGGGCTTTCAAATATTGACCTTAAGGCCAACATTGATGCCTGGGCCCGCTTGATCTCAGAAATCTTTAAATCCTGTTCCATCCTGAAAACGATCCCTTCTTCATGGAAAACAGTCAACGTTGTACCGATCTTTAAGAAAGGGGACAAAGAGAACCTCCGCAACTATCAACCGATAGCTTTGCTAGATAGCATCGGGAAAATCTTTGGCTCATTTTGACTTGATCAATTTAAACTTTGGGTTGCATCTTTAGCTGGCTTTGATCCTTTCCAAACTGTCTTTACTAAGAACATTGGAACAACAGCTAACATTTTGCTGCTTAGTATTCTTAAAGCCAAGGTGACAGAAGGCGCACCGAGTCTTGCACTGGCTTTTATCGACCTCTCCCAAGCCTTTGATAGAGTCAACCAAGGTAAACTGTGGGAGCAATTGAACAACTGGAAGTGTCTAGGAGCCATCCTTGCTCCGATTAAAGAACTCTATTCAGAAACCTCGATGAGAGTATGGCTTAGCGGAGCTGGTCTTCTCTCAAAGAACATCCTCATGTACAGAGGAGTCAAACAAGGTTGCCCATTGGCTCCGGCGCTTTACAATGCCTATACGGGTGATATACAGGACTCCGAAATATCTATCAGAGTATTCCCGCCGACAGTGGGCAAGGAAAAAATAAGCATGCTATTATATGCTGATGACATTATCCTTATGGACCAAACGGCAGTGGGCCTATAAAGGAAACTAGACAACTTAATAGCCTACATCAACAAAACAAAAGTGATTACGCTGGAAAAAACAGTCAAAAGACAGGTCTCTAAATCCTGGCACCTAGGAGGAATCCCTCTTTAAAAGGTCCAATCATTCTGATACTTGGGTGTCACCTTCAGTAAAAACAATCTGGAATTACCGATGCAAGAAACCCTATGCATGAAAACCAAAAGCCTGATAAACCAAATGAAAAAGCTTGACAAGAAATATGGTCGCTTTTCTATCCAAGCGGCCCTGAATTTCTACAAAGCTAAAACAGTTCCGACCATTGTCTACGGAGCTGAGGCCATGCCAGGGATTTCCACCGACATCTGGAGAAAACTAGAAGGCTCCTTCTGGAGGGCTGTTCTGTGCCTTCCCCCTTCGACTACGGTAGTATTATTTAGGAGAGAATTGGGCCTAACTTCCTTGGAGGCTACAGTTGAACTCAACACCTTAATGCTCTTCAGGAAAATCTTAACTTCAAAAGAAAGAATCTATGGGCTTATCAATGAAAAACTGACCAAGGGAACTAACAAAATGCTAGCCAAATAGTCATTGAAAAACTTGACCGGCGAAAGAACAAGACTGGTGTAACATTCAAGACACAGCTACAAGATATAAATCTTCCAGTCACCTTCCAGTGAACATTCAAAAACTTAACAAGCCAGCAAATTACTTCTCAAAATTCCTGAACAAAGAATTGCAATCGACCTTCATGAGAGCTCGATTGAACCTTCTAAAAACTAATGAAGTCCTCGCCATCAGAGATAAAACCAGAGTAAATTGGTGCAGATTCTGTAAGCAGACGAATCTAACTGAAACCCTGAGACATTTGCTTCTCGAATGCAAGAGTCTCGCGTCAAAGCGAAGGACCTACCTGGGCCATCTGTTTACAGAGTATGTCAGTATGGATGAGGATCATTGCTGGATCTACTTAATGAACAGGGCCAATAGTAAACCAGTTATAGCAGGTGGGAACTTTGATGAGAGCCTAGAACTGGAACAGAAAAAAAAAAGGAAACGATTATGCATCAATGGGTTCTCACCGCCGTATAATAATCAGAAAACCAGATGTATGAAGGAAGACAATTCTTCTCCCTTTTCTTATCTTTTTTTAAAGTACAATCGAAAGACAAAGTGGAAGCATGTAGGCCATAACATGATCAAATTCAATTTGTAAGAACTGGTAAAAAAAAACAGTTAAATCAATGAAAAAAAACATTATAATATACATTTGAATGGTCCAGGCCGTAAAAAGCTCCTTTCAATCAAACTGCAAAATGTGTTCATTTAAATGGCAGCTTTTCTCTTTGGGGAGAATACATTTCAGTGTCTTAATAATAATAATAATAATAATAATAATAATAATAATAATAATAATAATATCCTGTAGTGGAGAGTAGGCCTAATTTCTTTTCAGCACACATGGCACACTTAATTGTGGTGTTCCTGTTTCTGACAACATTGTTGGTGGATTTGGCAGTGTTGAAATTTCCATGCTGACCTTCTGGTCTGTCAGTCAACAGGGTGCTTGCAAATTACGGAAAATATATCTGCATTTTTAGGCCTGTCATCCAACTGCAGTTTCCTTCTGTCTTGGGGCTGCATGTAACCCCACATAAGGTGTAATATTCTCACAGTATATCAAGGTGAACATGCTTTTTTTGGGTTGATTGAGTCATTCAGTTAATTTGCTTAACACTAAGACAGTCCCAAGAAAAATACCCCTTAATTCTTTAATAGGTTGTTTATATTTCTACCCATGTGAATAGGTCAGTGGTTTAGTTTGGACACAAAATCATACTTTATCTCATATCTCATCATACCACATAACACTTCAATGAAATATGGTTTCCTAGATTCCCACAATCCTCATGAATTCAGACACCTGAATTGAGTATGTGAAATGAAATGTGTATACATTTATGATTTTAGGAATTTTAAATAATTACCACCATATTGTGTTTGGTCTCATTTTGCAGGTAGAAACTCAGATTCAAAATACACTTTCATTTGATTATTTACCTCATGGTTAATTTGTTATGTTATGTTATGTTAAAGGTACTTATATAGCGCACCGTCACCAATGGAATTAGTCCCCAGGTGCTCTGGCGGATCTTTAAACAGGAAGGATGGGTAGAGTTAGTCGGGAGGAGGGGATAAGGAGAGTAGGAGAAGTGGTGTGCTGTTGGCAGCTTCAGCTCGGTATACATCGAGTGCTGGGCTTTGGTGCTAGTATCGGATCGGGCAAGGCCTCAAGTGCTGTGGGTGATGTTTATGTGTTGTTGATGCGGTGTGGTAAAGTGCGTGTGGATTGCTGGGAGAGAGATGGTTGTGTGGCTTTGTGTGTGTTAAGTATGGAGAAGATTGAGGGTTGGGTTAGTGGGGTCTGTATGCTGATTCAGGTACTTCTGGTTCTGTTAGAGTTGTATACCTGTGGGTTGAGTTGTTGCTGGTTCCTCGTGGGCCGACTCGCTTTGGTGGTGCTGCGCTGACCCCAGCTGTATCGTAGTCAGTATTGTTTGGATTGGTAGGTGTGTTTGAACCTTTTCTTCGTGTGTGGGACTGGGTAGGTAATATATATTCTCAGGTTTTCTAGTGTGACACTAGTCGGTTGAGGATTTGAATGGTTCAGGGTCAGAGTGGTGTTGATGTGGCGTCCTAGTGCATCCGTCTTGGTGAGCCTGTGTATTCAGTCATTCGTTTCCTTCTGTCCTGACTGTTTTTCCGTTGGTTCTTTGGTTTCCGTGGGGTGAATATTCCTGGGGCTATTGTTTAATTGTAGTTTTTTGTGTGGTGGGGCATTGTGCTTCCTGCTGTGCAGTGGTAGACAGTGTGTAGTGATGAAACATTCTGTTTCTCACCCCCTGGATTGGGGCTCGTGGTGCAGTGCTTCCTTTCCCTCTCTTTATGTTGTCCATAGCGCTGTTGGGGATGGTTATAGTTTATGGTCATGGTCCTCTTGATTATTCTTCCCAGTGTTTCTGTATTTGTCTTGCTATGTTTACGGTCTTTGGTCATATTGCAGCTGTTTCCCAGTTAGGTGTTTAGTATGTCGTGGGACATTTACCTTAGGGTTTTCCCCCATTGATTGCTAGGTGTGGATCAGGGTCTCTCTACGTTCATTGATGTTTTAGTTGTGTGTGTGCCCCTGTGGCCGGTCTTTCTAGTTATGACGGGAAGAGCCAGGTTTTCAGTAATTTCCTGAATAATAGGTGGTTTCTTGTGTTACGTATGTACTTCGGAAGGTCATTCCAGGTTTTCGGGGCTTGGTGTGAGAAGGAGGATCCTCCAAGTTTTCTTTTGTTGTGGGTTTCGGTTCCAGGCGGATGTCCATGCTAGATCTGAGCATTCTTGTTGGTTGGTGTAGGCGCAGTTTGTCTCTTAGGAACGCAGCGCCTTCGGTGTGTACTACCCTGTGCGTAATGCAAAATACCATTTTTCCTTGTATCAATGTGCTCATTCAAAGAGTCCAATTTAATTATTTTTGTGTTAGTAGATTAAACCATGTAAGCAGATCTCAGAGGCCCCTTTGAGAAACCTTCCGTCATTGATTGATATGAATAGCTGACAGGCCTCTTTTGTTTGAGCTCCACATAGTACAAGAGATGGTAGATTTTATTATCAAGCTAATGTCAAGTGTGAAATATTTAAGTGCATTGCATCCCTTGAAGCACTACATCTAGAACATAAAGCCCACACAACATATGCTTAGTTTAAATTATATCTCTTCAGGTAAGAGTTAATTTCCTGCTGTATTGTGAAGATGTATGTTCTAGAAATATTTCTATTGAGATGAGCCCATGTCGGTGGCACATCTTATTACTCAGAGGTCCTGAACAGATGGTTCTTTATCATAGAGAATGTAATGTGTTTCTTTAAGGTTAATAAAATAGGTCTGTTTTCTCCAGATGGCCAAGCTAATCTCCAGAGAGTTCAAGCCTACCTCCATCAGCCATATACGCAGGGCTAAACAGAAGAAAGCCTGTTGTAAGGTCCTCAGAAAGAATCATAAAAACTAGCATTGCCAAGGTCACATTAGAACACCAATTTTGTCATACAGATTTAAACAGTAATGCACTCAGTTTTTTAAAGCCTTGCATATTATTATAGCACTTAATGTATTTACAATAGGCTTCTCTTTACATTTACAAGTGAATCACAGTATTTTTCTGAAAAATATGGCTCACATGATAGTCCATTCAATTTTGCCTAGTGTTGGAAAAAGAAACACTTGGCATTTTGGCTCATGAAATTACAAGCAAATGCATCATGCTCTTTATTTCATGATGCCAGTTCCTCGGCTTCCCCACATACTTGTATTTACTTATTAGATGCAGCACTGCTTTGTTTTTCACATCCTCCAAGTTTCTTATTTGTTGAGTTCCATACAGTAAATTGTTGAACTATAATAAGATACATTTTTTTAGATTAAAGTAGAACATTTGATTTTTGTAAAGGGGTCTCCCATTTCTTGTTATCAAGGTAAAGTTCATCAAAAACAAAACCTTGGGCCTCAATTACATTTTCACCCACGCAGCTCAAAGGAATGTTCCATTTTTGGCAGAGTGCGTGTCATAAGTCAGCTGCTGTCTCTCAGGCGAGAAGGTAACTGCCTATATGTTACAGGTGCACCATTTCCTGGTATTTGAACAAACACACAACACACATTAAGCAACAATTCACCATTCCAGCACCTCTTGATTTTGATTCATGCAGTCTCCTTTTTCCTGAAATCATGCTACAATCTATCTTTAAATACAGAAATATAACACACTAGCCTAACAAAATTGCTACTGCCACACTGAAATGGGTCAGTCAAACTAAGTCATGCTTTGCACATCCCATTGCACCTATTCTCACCTGTAGCATAAAAAGCAGAGTCCAAAAAAGCATATGAAACTATGCATCTGTTATACATGTGTTATACGTTTCACAAAACTAATAGCATCTTGTGTTTTTATTTCCACAGAAAGCAGGATTATGAATTAATCTTTCTTCATAAACAAGAATTTCTGCATTTCACAAAAAGTCAGCATATTCATTAAATATGTGTGTGACTACAACCGGAATAACATACCTCAACTTTCTACTATAAAGCCAGCACTCCACTAACAACTCCACCCCTTCACCCAGTCTTGATTAAACATGAAAATCCCCTAATCATCCAACTACCTCACTAAACACATGATTTATCTGCTACTTCCATTTCATTATTATCCACCTAATTTCACCTCTTGCCCTACTCCTCACTTAGGTGATAGACTGCATTTAACTTTAAACGCTGCATCATTATTGTACATAACCAAATGATTCCACTCATAGGCACCCTCAGTGAAGACACCAGACAACCAGCTTGCACCAAACCCCAGCTTAAACCAACCATCCAACCCCAGTTTGAAGGAAAGCTGCTAGGTACTTAAACCCATCATCCAAACAAGCCTAGTGCTATCTGGGTCCATTGACATCAACCAACATTCGTGTATCCCCCCTCACCACCCACACCACCTCCTTTCTGTGAACTTTTAGGTAAGGTAACAGTTCCCCTCACGCTATAGTCCATCAATGCCATCATGAAATAGAAGATGAACTCTTCTTAAAACCCCACCTTCCATCTCCTTGTTAAACACTTCAACAGCAAGCCAGCACAGGCCACAAACTCTCTACAATCTGTGTTTTTGCTAGTAGTTATATTTTGTGCACTGCTCAGGGTCAACACAAAAACATATATCTGCACAAAAAGATTTTTACATGCATTTTAGTAAGCTGCATACTGATTCTGTGCTGACTGTATGTACCAACAACAGTAAAAGCTCTTACGATAGCTTAAACAAGAAGTCACTAAAGGTGATGCCAGTGTGTGACCATGTAATATAATTATTTCAATATTCCCTACCATAGATAAAAAAAAGTATTGCAGGTCAACAAGTAGTTCCATCACCTTACATAGGAACCTAGCCTTTCACTTCAGTCCTCTATTTTATCACAGTAATTTATAATATCAGTTTAGCCTATTTTAAGGGGTGTTCTCTTACTATCCCTATTGTTAGTTAATCAATAGCCTCTAAAGTGGGGGAGCAGTACCACTCATGTAAGGGCCCAGTACCCGAATTTTAAACACCAACGAAGCAACATCCTTAACATGGGCCACAGACTCATTACCTGACCATAGCACCACCCCACCAACAAAATAACAAACATTCAAAAATGTCAATGTCTTCTCTATAAATGTAAAAATGACAGTCACCGTTCCTCACATTCCTTAAAAGTAGAAAGATAAATGGCCATCATTAAACTTGAAGACCTCAACTACTAAGAAATCCCTTCTCAATTTCAGAGAGAAAGAATGAGATGGGGTAGAAAAGAATAAGAGTCAAACATCCTGATGCAGGTACAAGATAATGTGCCACTCCCCTACGAGGCAATATTGCCTTCTTTACTTTTCATAATGCTTAAACAACAAGAAGAACAGCCCAACTTCCAAACTCCCTGACCAGATATGGGTTGCCATAACATCTCCTCCCAAGGTACTAATGAACAATAACAGCCTTGAAAAAACATACAGACACTTGATTGCAACCTAAAGTAAATGCTCCTCATTTTCTCCAACAAATACAAAAAGTACCAAAAATAATGGCAAGTCTTTCACTCACTGTCCACTAAAAAAAAGTAATACAAAATATACAAGCAATAGAAGAGACAACTCTCACTTTGCAAAGTACAACTACAGCAACCATCAACTGGGCCTCCTTCGTCCACCTCCCCCAGAAATTAAATGCAAACAATTAGCTTCCAAATACAATTCCAGCAGGCTGGGACCCTCAACACAGAACACAGACATGTGGAACATCCTCCAATGCCAATGTTGTCTAAATACACAATTTAAAAAAACAAATTCTACAAAAAAGCTTCTGTCATAAAGTCTATACTAATAGCATAAAATAAAGAGAAATCACTTTACTCACTTGTCAATACTTTTAAAAAAAGATTTTGTAGTGTAAGGATACATTTGGGGATTTTTTTTGGTAGTTTGCAGTATACAGTATGGAAATGCAGCCATTTCGAAATAGGTGCCAGGCACAGTTTTTCAGCAGGCATTATTATTAAAAGCATTTAGTTTATTGGCAGTATGCAGTATTCGGTATGGAAATGCAGCCATTTCGAAATGGGTGCCAAGCACAGTTTTTCAGCAAACATTATTTTTTTTTAAGCATTTAGCAAAACGTTTTAGAAACATGCCAGCCATTTTAAAGTGCAGAAGTGCCAATTTGGATGTTTTCATGTGCGGAAAACTGCATTAGCAATACATAATTAACTTACCATATACTAATTATATTACTAATATAATAACTGCCCCACTCTATCTAACATTGTAATGCAGTTCGCAAGCACAGTGAGATGCATTCAATTATTTCATGAAGAGCAGAAACATGTGCAACAGGAAGGCGAAGTGATACATTTGCCTGAAGCTTTTATTGTTCTGGAACAGAGAGAGTTTTTTACAAAACATTCTTGCATGATGATTGGTAGGAATAGAGAGTTGGCACAGCTGATGTAATTGCAGTTGACAGACAAGGAGAGTTTTTTTAATGGGCAAAGTGAGATGAAGAGTCCAGAGCTGTTCAGGACTTGAGTGCAAACAGTGACTTCCAGGGATGGGAGATATATGGATGCAGTCTTGAAGATAAAAAGAGAGTGGGAGAGCTGCCTGACTTTGAAGCATTTCGAGGCAGTACAAGGCTGTTCTCCCATTGCGCGAAGGAGGTTCGCATAGATAAGGCTCTGGTGACAAGTGCTTCAGAATTCGCGCATGTTATTTTGGTGAGTCAGTCAAAGATGAGGAGCGTGGGAATGTTTGAGATGTGAAAGACAGTGTAGGGAGGTAATTTAAAAAAAATGTCATGTTTCTCTAAGCATGTTTGCAATGGCTAAAAAATGATGCACACTGAGTTAATTTGCGATGTGTTATTTTGATATCTTTTTGATGCATTTAATCTAAAAAGAATTGAATACAAGATTTTTATTTCTTACATGTGCTGTATGCTTGTTCTCTTCACTGTGTTTTGTTTTAGGAGGCAAGGTTGGGATCGCTGTCGGTAAGCGGAATTGTGTATAACATAAAAATATTATAACAAAAAGTAAAGCTGGAACACTTTTATTGGTTTTATTTTATGTCTCCCATGTTCACTGTGTTAGGGGAAAGAGTCAATGGTAACTATAATGTTATACCAATGTGGTAAAGAATTTTGCTTCCTCATTTACCCTATGGGAAGAGTAAATGTATACAGATAAGCAAGACAGAAGGGTGTGTGTGGGTGTGAATGAGTCCTTCTTTGCATGCGGAAAAGAAGGCAGTGTCAGAAAAGACACATAGATTACTGGAAGTAAATAAGCCAGTAATACAAGCCACATACAATAAGTGGCATTCTGAATAAACTCACTGTGTTCCCTGAAAATGTGATAGGTCTAGGGGGTTCTCTACAGGCGACTAAGAGATATTCTGTTAGAGAGGAAAGGTTTATTTTATGATGGGGCGATATTATACAAAAGATATGCTCACCACTGTACCACAATAATAAGGTAATTCTGAAAATACCACAAAAGCAAGATACCACTGAAAATTACAACCAGCACAAGCTAACACTATATTATCAACACAATAGGGTAATACTGAACTATCTCTAGTGGTAAAGCCAGTTTACTGCCAGTCTACCTCCAGAATATCATGGTAAGAAAATACTGCCAAATTCTGAATTTGCGCCAAAAAGACAAAACCTCCTACAAAAGCAATCATTGACAGTACATATAAAGAAAACTATTTATATTACTCTTAAACAAAATTGGTAAAAAACTATGAACTAAACTGCAAAACTTTCAAGATGTCAATTAGATAACTTCTGCAACTTTTGTGCTGGCAATTGGTATCAAACCACCACCCTACTATCATCAAGAAGCTTATATGCTACATTTTCTTCAATGATTTCTATGATTTCATTGAATTTTATTAGTGCAACTTGTATTTTGTATTTTATTTATATTTATATATTATAAAGCGCCTTAAACCAAAGTGCCGTACATTTTAAAAGCAAAGTACGGTACAAAAGAATGGTAAGCAGTAAGCAATCAATCCTGGTAGCAAACATTCAGGGATATTGATGAAGATGGGTTTTCAAGGAGACACGAAAGAGAGAGTAAATAGTAACAGAGCAAAGAGAAAGTGGAAGGGCATTCCAGTGAAGGGGAGTGAGAAGGTAGAAAGATCAGAAACAGGACTGGGCACATGGAGAACGGGGAACATGGAGTCTGAAGAGGGTGGAAGACCGGAGAGAGCGAGGCGGAGTGTGGAAAGATAAAAGTGCAGCAAGGTAATCAGGGCAAGTCCATAAAGGGATTTAAAAACTTGACAAAGAAAATGATATTTGATTTGGGAGTGAAAGGGTAGCCAACCAAGCGAGGCAAGAGAAGTGGAAATAGTCTCGATAAGAGAGAAGACAAAGTAGCCGAATAGAAGAATTGTAGATTGATCTTAGAGGGGCAAGATGAGAGCTCTGAAGACCAAATAAAGTGATGGAACAAAACGGTCCTTGGAGCCATGGTCAGTGTCCACAATCCATGGGGTATGGGAATAAGTCTATCAGAATAGATATTTGTCCTTGCCAGCGGGACAGGCCCGCTGCCCAGGCAGCAAAGTTATATCACAATTTTCTGTAACTACATTTTGGCACTTTAAAAATAATAAAACAGGACAGATTTGCTTCTGTGTCCTTGCAGATGCTCCTCACACAAATGAAACAGGACAGATTTGCTTCTGTGTCCTTGCAGATGCTCCTCACACAAGTTTGCTAAAAACTCGTCCAGCATTTCGTGCTGTAGCCGCAAGCAGAATTGTTTTTCCCATTCAAGCCTATCCCAAATGCAAAAATGTTACAACATAGCCGGTCACTGGTGGCTATACCCACCTTAATCCCATTGCCAGTCCCTGATGGCAATGGGCAGTGGCCAGATTGTCGCGGGTACATAGCATATTCCCCAGTTACCAAAGTTATATCACTATTTTTGCATCTGTCCTTGTTGGGGGCCAGGCCCACTGCCCACTTTAACCACATAGCGGGTTCCTTGTCGCCATGCCCACTTTAACCACATAGCCAGGCACGTGTGGCAATGGCCAATGGCCAGATTGACTGGGTCATGGCATTGGCCTTCTGTAATGCCCCAGACAATCTGGCCAGTGGTCATGGCCACAGACTATACCTCAGATACCAAAGTTATATCATTTTTTATGGTACCTACATTTTGTTTTTTTTCAAAAAATTAAACACAGGACAGATTTGCAATGCATGCTATCAGGTCCTTGCCAATGCTCCTCGCATAAGTTTGCTGAAAATTGTTAAAGTACTTTGGGCTGTAGGCACAAGCAGAATTTCCTTTCCCAAACAAGCCTACCCTGAATGCAACAAATTTACTGTGGATTTGTCAAACGGCACCAAAGTTATAAGCCACCCAAAACCTGCTCTTCCTAAGGTAAGTGCAACTTAACCATAACTACCTTGCTGCTACATATGTGATATATTTTTCATTAGACCTCACACAAAATGCTGAAACTCTAGGAGAAGGTTGTGCAATACATCAATGTTTAAATGTTTTGGTGAATGGTGTACCAACAAAAGACAGAAACATTTGGCAATGTCAACTAGTTGACAAAAGCTTTGTAAACAACATAAAAGAAACAACCATAATATATGAATTCACACCAAGAACTGGTGATCTACACATGCTCATTCATTTCTTAAAGCTTTTATTTCGAAATTGCGTCCTACAAAGCTGGTACATAGTTCAATAATATAATATGAACAACCTACATTACAAAACATGTACTTGTACTAATAAAATCATTGATTATAATATTCCAATAAGAGAAACAAGAAGTTAAAGTTAGGCGGACAGGGTTAAAGTCTGTATAATAGGGGTTTGACAAATGTTTTCCTAATTTGCTGGTACTAATCTTGAGTGTCTTTTTAAAGCGATTTTTTACAAAGGTTAAGAATTTGTGCAGTGGTGATGAAGGTGATAAACAAAGTCATTTACTTTCAGTATCGCTGTAATCTGTCAGATTAATTAACTTTAGGAGCAAAATACGTCATTTTCTCCTTTCAGAAACATGTCATGGGCAAAAAAAAAGAGAAAATAGCCTCTCGTGTCAGAGTAGACTTTCCCACAATGGAAGAAACATGAGTTGTCAGTAGATGTAGATTACCAAATCGGTTTGATGTTGTTTAGGGGCACTGGATTTAGGCTTAGGCTGGTATAGGTGATTCTGTTTTTGGTATTTGGTGTGATGTCTATATAAGAAGACTCATAGGGCATGAGTTTGCCGGTATCCCATCAGTAATTCGGGGGGATACCGGCAAACTGACCATTTCGACTGTGCCACTTAATATCCTGGTATCCCAGGGGACTCCATCGAGGGGATTGCCACAATTACCGGCACTGGCAATACCAGTGCTGGTAATTGTGGCATTTGTTTTCCTGTGGGGGTCTGATTTACTGGAAGGTCAGACCTGGAGGTAGATCTGTGGCCCCAAGCGGCAAACTCATGTTTTCCCAGTACGGAATAAATGCCAGCACCAGAATTACCAGCAATTATACCATACCGGGAAACTCGTAGTGAGGCCGCCAATGATGCTATTTGTCATATCCAAATACATGATCACTAAGCTCTTTGGTAAGTTAACCAACCTGCATTTGCTTGACCAGAAAGATGTAACACTGTCTCTAATAAATTTAGTTGATTGGGTTCCTATTTCCGTTTGAGTTTCGCACCATCTTGCCTTTTAAACAATTGCTATTTCGGTATTCTACTTATTTTAGCCATGTCATTTAATAGGATGAGTTACTAGCCCATAGCTCTCTCACCAATTTGCACATTGTAGAATCTGAGTCTACAGACCACATTTTACCGTTTGTTTATTGCCGCATATCAGAAGCAAACTGTCAATATGCAGAATTTTCAGTTCTGTGCTGTTAAGCTGTTGCTCTATTTAGCTGTTTCCAAAAGTTGTTTGATGACAAGGGGCCTCATTACGAGAATGGAAGTAGCCATGGAGCTGCTAGCTCCATGGCTGCCTCCGTTCCGGGCTCCATTACCGGGTACCTGCAATGGGGACTTACCGGGTTACTCCGAGATAGGAGGACCCGGTAAATCCTCCATGCAGGAACCCATCCCCATTCCCATTTGAGCCCCCATAAGGATCAATGGAAATGGGGAGGGAGGTAATAACGGGCAGAGTACAACTTGCCTGTTATTGCCTCCCTCTTCCCCTCGCCGGACCCGGAAAGCATACCTGGTTTTACCAGGCGTGTGATTCGGGTCCCGCGATGGGAAGCCTGTAATTGGCGCTCCCGAAATGAAGGGGGTCGGTGCTGTACCGGCCCCCTTCATTCCAGGAGCGCCAGCCTTATAATGAGGCCCAAGGTTTTCTAGGTGAAAATATTCCCTTATAGCATGATGTTTCCATATCTCACACCCATAAGTTTCCTGTGATGTAGCTTTTGCATTATATACTGTGGCCTAAACTCTGGGTGAGGAATACCGCAAGCTTTTGTAATAGGAGAACATTCCACCAATGATTTGCTGCATTCGTATTCTTAAGTTTTGTTTTTGGGCGTTCCATCTGTTATTGCCTGAAAATCTGAAACTCAAATAAAGGTATGTGTGGACACATTCTAACCACTTCTCCTTTGGTGAAATTGTACTTTTTAACTTGCCCCCATCCAATAATCTTAATGTTGTATTTGGCGGCATTAATAGCCAAGTCTAAGTCGTTGCAAAATGATTGAAAAGCTAGCAGCAATCTTGTGCTAAGTGCTAGTTCTGTTTTTCCCATAATGTGCTGATTTTTGGTACGTCGACTGTCACCTTTTTCAGGACTGTGTCTAATGCATTGATATATAATATAAATAACAGTGGTGCCAGTACACAGCCCTACTTTGCTTGCCCCCAATTCACCTGTTGATCCTAATAGTAGGGATAGAATACGTGACCGCTACCATTCCCCCCTCTACGTTAAAGAGAAAACACAAGCAGTGCTTTAGACCAAATGAGTCAGGAAAAAGGCTTTCTAATGAGTGTATGTGAAAAAAGGATGAAAACACTATGATCGAACTTTGCAAATCAGCATATCAGAGTATTGCTTTCTAAGAATGTGCTCTGAAAATATAAGATTCTGTCAAAACATTCAATACATTTTCATTTTTGTTTGAAAGTAAACTAAACACCCTATGCTTTGTTGTTGCTCATACACTAAAACCTGGAGTACGTTTTACCAATATGTCAGACAGACAACTCATTGAGGATATACAAGACAACAATGAAATGTGTCAGTCACATATTACAAATATCCTTGCAAATATATTTGTCACAAAAGAAAACTGTTTCTCACATCAAGCTGCCGTAAGCTGTGTGCTTAGGAACCTAGGTCCCACCATATGCTTTGTTACAATCAGTTGTGTAGAGTATGCATTACATGATTTACATGGTTTCCTACACACTGCAAAACAAAATAAAGAAGGAATATATTGTTAATATAAACCCAGAGAACGAGCTTCAGCAAATGGTTCATGTTACTTCCACAACCGTTTTATTTTAGGTTACATTTAATCTGCAACAAAGATTGACCTCCACTAGGGTAGGTACAGCAGTACCTTTGGACAAAACAGTACCAGTCTGACGGAGCACCACATAGTCACATTGTTTTGTGAATAAAAAATACTCTCACATTTGACCATGTTAGTGATGGCACTGGCATACCGTTTTTAGAAAAATACATTATGTCCAACATCCCAACATAAGAAATAATGACCTACGAACTAGAACATTGAGTTCCAACGGCATAAGCTTGGCAAATACTGTGAACACTGATTTAAACACAAAGACAAATAGTACACTAAATATGGATTTGGATTCCACAGACCTGTTTGCACCAACAATCAGGCAAACAGTTCCATGTCTGCTGTTGAATACAGTGTCAAATTAAAGCCTCATAGAACACATATAATATCAAAAGAGATGATGCTTCCAGGTACATAAATGATTACAATCCCATCATTGCATCCATGCCAAATGCTGTTCAAAATGTTAACTACATCACAGACAATTAAACAGTCAAGAAAGTGATCCCTAGTCATGAATCAAATTATTACTCAACATTTATAAATAAAGTCATGGAGTGATCCCTAGTTAATTTCGGAAACATTGAGCAGACTTAACATCATCAAGAAAGAGATCCCAGATCAATTTAACAAGCAATCAATGAATGAGGCAAGGGCGTTTTGACAAAAACTATTTCAGTGCCTTCGCCAGGACTGATCGACAGTGTGTCGTTAAGTAGACCCTGGTTAATTAACTTGGACCCGACACTTGTTTCCCACTAATGGATTCTTTACAAATTGTGGAGAATGATCATTTATAAAGTCTCTCTTTCATTACTTGAGATTCAGTTTACAAAATTCTGTAATAAGGGGATTGTATATGACCCTTTGTCGTTCTAGGATAAGGTAGTTCATGCTTATCTGTAGGTAGGAAATATACCAGAGACCATATTTAATAAAAGTCCAAATTTGAAAATAAAATGTGTTCTGTGAGAACTTGAAAATGTATCCACCTACTTGAATTAAGATAAATGAATGTGCTCCAATTAGGTTTTGAACATCAATCTGAAACATACAGAGGAACACATTCTGTGTAAATGATCAGTATGGCAAGAAATATGATGAACCGCTACAGGTTCGATATACTGTTATTACATACCTTGCTTCAATATGTTCCTAAAACAGGAACCACTCACTGCCCAGTAGCTTCTGGAATGACGATAAAGGTGACTTAATGAGAATAGACCGAACCATCCCATTGTATGTGCAAATATGTAATTGTCCCTGTTGTGTGGCATCCTTGAGATCACAGTCGCCATGTTGTGAGCTTTAGTCATCATGGGGTGATGACATCACTGATGCAATGACAACAAGCATCATTGCGTCACATGTTTATAAAAATATAGATTGTGTAGAGCAGTAGCATAATTAACCAATGTGTTGAAATGTGAGCCTACAGTCAAGCTCACTCATATTAAAGGGCTGTATGTGTGCAACAGCATCTCCATGTAATTCACGGATATACACTTTGGGGACAACAGCTGAAGTTACAGCTCTTGGAGTTGCCCAAACTACACCAACTTAAACCTATCAAATACCTGGAGTTGAAAATGTGATTGCATACAGATACAAAATATCCCCATAAAAGGGCAATTCATGTATGAAAAACAAAATATAAAACTTTGTTGTGTACTTTATATAGTTATTTAGAGGTCAGCAGAATATATTTTTAGCCCAAATGTTGAGAGAACTGTACTGAGTATATCCTACTGCGCATGAAAATAGGCTAGAAATATTTTACATCTATAAACCTTGACATTCCAACCTATAGTGCATCAGGGTGAGTGTAAGCCTGAGTCGTTATAATGATTGAAAAGAGATGCATTTGCTTACAGTGCATTGCTATGTGGCTACTTTCTATGTTCCTCCACAAAGTACTGCCCACTCAAAGTCCTCATTCAGACCATGTCAGTGGCTAACAATCCTATGGATCCAGACATGTTCCTTTTGAAATAAGTGTCTCATTATGTTAAGTGTTCATGATAATCAGTCTACACTCCAACACAGGAGATAATTGGCTGTGCAATTATGCTTCGCACAGTATTTTACTAAGAGTAAATTGAGGTTTTTGTAGCGAATGCGGGATCTGTGCTCTCCAATTCTAACATTCACTGAGAATTGCATGGCCAATATATCCTAGGCCGCAATGGCATTCAAAGCAGTACACCACCCATGAGGACTTACAATTAGTGAATTGATGGACTTTCCAAATGTAATCCCTGATTGCAAAACTGTCCACTTTTTTATTTAGTTTACAAACGGTTCTGGAACTACATGGGTGGTGGCCCTGAAGTGGGCCCAAATTCCACAATCAAGCTTGCTCAACTCTGAATTAAAGAAGGTACATATCTGGAATGTATCAATTGGTCACGCAAGTTCCTATTTCATTGATGCACAAATAGAGGGAATTGTTGTCCTTCAAGATGTAGTTAGATTATTGTCCAGTAGTTTTTCATAATCTGTTTAATTTGCCTGATGTGAGGATTGTGTGTAGTGGCACAGACACATGTTTCATTATACAACTCTCACTGGGATGCGGTTAATAATTTGTCATGGTCGTTGTATTGTACACATTTGATTTGTTTACCAATTTCTTTGTTATCCTCGGTCTTTAATAAGCTAAGAAACCTGAGTTAAAAGATCTCTGTGCTGACATTTCATCTGAAAAAAAAAACCTTTCTCAAAAATGGTACATCTTTGGCATCAAAATGCACTCACACAGAGATTGTGCATTGTATGAAGCAATTTAACAGTCACAGTGCTTAGAGAAAGTCAGAGAATATTCAGTGGCTAATCCGTTGTCCAATTTCTTCTTGAGTACTTAAATCATCCAAGAAATTGAATATCTAGCATAAGAAAATCCCCATAGTCAAGACATATTGAAAACTAATCTCAGTAACATATATTATCACACAAATAGTCGTCCTTCTTTGGAAATCATGATGTTATATGAAATAGCACCACACTACACATACAGAAAACAGCTGGCACATATGGAGTTTTACATTCTGACGGTTGTCTGATGAGACTTTCAAAACCCACTCCAATTAACCATGCAAAACTAGCTTTCAAATATGAAGACAAAGAAGTATTTTATTAATTGGCTCTATTGAAGTTATTTAAACCTTGGAAAAAAAGAATAATAATTATAAAATGACTATGAAGACAACAAAAGCAGCCTTAACAATGAGAAATGTAAACAGTATACAATAAATGTTAGAAGATGAGCGTAGCTGAACAGACAAACCAGAAATCGGTAAAGGAACTCCTTTAGGGAATCAACCATCTCTTGAAGGATCCAAAAACCACTAACAATCCCACTTCTTCAAAATGCACCAATAAATAGCAATGACTGAGATGGAAAATGTCGGGGTATATTCCAAGCAATCTGAAAATCAGTGCTCATATCACAATTAACTGATGAACAACTCAGCATTAACCTGGAAGTAATTGAGAACATGGAACATCAATTACACTGTGAGCGCAAAACATGCACTTTCTAATAATTAGCAATCTCTGCTCTTATATATTAGTGGGGAAGATGTTTCTGGCTTTTGTAATGAGAACAATTAATACATTTTTGGAATAATAAAAAGACTAAAACTTTTCAGTTGTTTTTACAATCCCCAGAGGTTTAGCTATTTACAGCATAGGATAAGTACTCTAAGGGTGCATAAGGAGGGCACTGACACACACGTGGTTTCCTGTTGATATAAACTTTGATTAGTAATGAAAATAAAGGGAACCCTAGCTTTCTGTAACTCTAAGAGGGGTTTCCCTAACTCAACTAAAGTACTATGGTTTCGGTTCAGGATGTCTGGACGGTGGATCACAGTTTCAGTTGTTAGGTGGGACATTACATGAGGGAATGACTCAGGTCTCAATCCTTTTTCAAGGCCAGCACGCACTAAAGTTCCAAGGCACGAAACAAAGTTCCAAGTTGTAATGCAAGTAGACAGTCCTCAATTCAATTCAAAAGGTAAAGTTCCTTCAAAAGGTAAAGTTCCAGTTCAAACATCAACATTCCTTATTGCCCATAGTTGCATCTTCACTATTGGGTTCATGGAGAATGCCTCCCTTCTCCAGGTATCTTGTTCTATCCCGGGGGAATGACTCCCATCCCCTGGAAAACTGGTTTGATCCGCCCTGTGAGTTTGAACTGCCAGGGGGATGACTCCCTTCCCCTGGCCTTCCTTGGCTTTGTTCTCACAGTTCACAACACCAGGGGAATGACTTCCTCCCCAGGCCATTTCTTGGCTTTGTTTCCCAGTTCACAACACCAGGGGAAGTGTACACGTTCCTCTGGACTTTCCTAGGCCAAGTTTTACAGTTCACAACACCAGGGGGAATGACTGCCTCCCCCTGGCCTTTTTTATATATTCTGATCAAGGTGGGTCCCAGACGTGTATCACAGTTCCTTTAGTGATTTATTTTAGCAGACCTGGTTCACTACCCTGCCAGGTACTGCCATGAAGAGGATTACTAGTGATGCTCTCCTTCTCAAGTTGTGGGTCCCAGACACTGATCTCTTCTCTATATTTTACTCCTGGAAGATCTGGTTTACATTCCTGCCAGGTACATTGTATTCCTCTCTGTCATTTATGGGTCCCAGACCCTTGGTTTGAGGTTTCTCTTGACCCCTCTTTTGACCACGATAGACCATGTATCTTCTGGGTCTCTGCTGGTCCTCATTCGGCGGTCTATGGAATTTCCGATATCCTTGTTAGTTTCTCTGGCTTTCCCGCTGCTTCTGTGGCACCTCCAGCAGCTTTGCAGCGTTTTGTTCTGGGCAGGCTGTGTGTCTCTCCACAACTGCATCGTCTAGCTGCTACCTGCATCAGGACTCCCATTTCCCGAGCTCTCCAGTCGGCCTATACACGGCAGACTGGGCATGGATTGACTATTCAGTTCCCCTTCTTGCATTCTTGACAGCAACCTCTCGTCTTTCCGTGCTGGATGTTCTCCCAGCTTGCAGATCCTCCTGGGAGGGTCTGATGGAAAGGTAAGCCCTTCCCCAGTCTTAATTTTGAATGGGAGATGGCATCATGACCACTCATTCAGGTTCCAATGAGGATTCAATATGGCTCTGCACCTCCTCCTCGTCTCAGTTTCTCTTACTGAAGTCATAGTCAAATCCCCCCTATTCTTTCTCATCTCAGTGACTGCTGCCTCATCAACCTCACAGTCATACATGGGAGAGTGTAAAATGGAGGTGTGGGGCATGGGGCAGGTGTGAAGGAGTTGGCTGGAGGTCAGGACTACTTGGTTCTCCCAAGGTGTCCTCCCTGATCCTCAGAGGGGGAGTCTCTCCCCATGATATCTTCCTGTTGAGTTCCACCCCCAGGGGGACTATCAGGTCTTGGTGTGAAGTGACAACATCACAGGATTCGACATAGTACCTTCATACCAACTATTACTGCTCCCAGTTGAGCATCAAAACAAACTAGAGCACCAATAAGTGTCTGCATAGGCTGCATATAAAGTAGGAAGAATTGTACACCAAATGAAAGTTTTCCTAATAGATGGGGTAGCATGGATCCTAATTTAATGCTGGCGTTCATTCACCTCAGAATGTAAGAAGTCCTTAAGACTAGATATGAAGAGCTGCTTGGAGGAAAAGATATTACTGCATTTGGTGATCTCCTAAAGTTAACCCAAGTCAAAGGCTAACCTGTATTCAAAACATTAGGTCACAAAGAATCCTGTATCACACTCTGCAGCACAGGGAATGAAAACCTGTAGTGTCACTTTCACTTCAGAGAACTTCTACAAAGTATCCATCAGTCAGGACGACCCGACATATGTTCAAATATTCAAGACATTAAGACTTGGTGTGCTTAATGAACAGACTACAACAACCTTAAGAACTACATTTGTACATGAACTGTACTGATAAGAGACATCAGATCCACAAATGATGGGCCAATTAACACAGCAAAATCAACAGCGCCTGTGTTTAATGTCAACCCTTATGGACTGTGCACAATTTAATGAGAAATGCTTCAAAATGGAAACCAACTCCAAGTGCATTTCAACTGCACAGACAAATTAGAAGTACATGTCATGCTACCCCCTACGTGTCAGCAAGCCAACATACACCTAAATCACCCACATAAATCTGTATTCAACACAGCCAGATTAGAAAAAGTATTGACTCGCTGCCTCAACTGCAGAGTCATTAACATTGACTTTGACCAAGGTTTAATTAATGTAGCAGTGGGCACACCATATCCAAAAGAAAATAATATCTGGTTTGTCAATGTTAAATTTGACAAACTGGCAGAAACTCAAATAATCTCTCACATTCCAGCACCTATCTTATTTAAAAACAAATGTATGTATGTAAGGAGGGAACAATTCTATTTCTCCCATTCATATGTTTTAACAATTAGCAAGTCAGAAGGTCTAACCCTTGACCATGCACTTGTGGACATTGACAATAACGTTTTAAAGAAGATTTAAGTTATGTAGCACTCTCGCGTGTTTGAACCTTTGTCAAAATATCTGTAAACACAACTTAGTGGAATAATTGTTGTAGCGTATGTCAAACGTTTTTATCCTGTCAAATGTATTTCAGACTTTATGAATTAATTACGATTTTTATTAACATGTATTGTTTGGATACTGTGTGATTATTTACTGTTGTGATGCTAACCAATATGCCTTATGTTGAATAAAGGTTATTTTGAATTGAATTGACAACTGGATCCCCAACAACTCCTCCCATACTGTCTAGGATGTCAAGAGAAAGAACATATTCCTGTAAATTAAATTCAAGAGATTACATTCACTTGGAAACATCCATGCTGTGCCTGCAATCATGTTTTACATGAGAATGTTCTAAATGAATGATGTAGGCATATAACTATACCAAATAGTGATAGTGTACAATTTCTAAATAATGAAACTCATGGCATGATGTGCCCATTTCAAAAGTCAGACATTCTTTCCACTACAAAGGTTGACACACATAGCCAATATGTCATACTAATGCTTCTAAATTACAAAGCACATGGAACAAAAACAACTGTAAGCTAACCAACTTCACATATGGGTAAGTGTCAAGTGTAGGCATAATATAACATACAGGTTTCACAACAACATCGGGCCACTATACCACTACGTAAAACACCCAAGTACTTAGCTTGTAGGTATGGATACTTCTATTACTCATATACAATGAATGGCTACTTAATATTCCTTGTATGTCTGCAGTGTAAACACTGTGCAATGTTAGAGTTAGAAAATGCTAATGGGAATCTAACGACTTCAGAAAATAAAGTATATATTAATGTGAATATTAAGAGATATATGTAATATTAGTATATTACAGGGTTTAGCGATAACCACTCTCTAGTTATGTTTAAGTTACTCTCCACATAGCAAGAGAACATTTTGGGTTGCATACGAATTTAGATTTGTTAGTGTACCTACATGAAACATTTCCATACATACGTACATATACAGCCACTACTCAGAACTCATTTTGAAGGTTTTGTGGAGTTTCATTAAGAGGGGGCAAAGTTATAGGGGTGAAATCCTTTTAACATCCTGAATTTGGTGGCATACTCTCAAAAATAAATAAAGAGTGCACAAATCTGAGGCACCTGAAATGCATCACAAATGTGCTAGAAACATCTATTCCACAGTGACATAAGTATGCATCTCAGTGATGCACCAGTTCATAAACAGAGTGCAAAATGTGTGCAAAAGATGCAAAAAGTTTGAGGAAATCACACAAATACACCAAATTGAGCATAAAAAGGGGATGTGAGCAAGAAGACGATCACAAATGCACCAGAATCCTGATTCACAAAAGCACCCCAGAGAATTTCTCCCAAAAAATGCCATTCAACATTTGTTCCTTTCAAATGTGGAGCGATGTGCCCAGAAAAGAGTGCAACTGATTTTTCCAACCAATGATGCACACAAGTAACACCAATCACAACCAACAACACAGTCCCAGCACAGAGAGACAGATACACATCCCCCAAATTACTGATCCAGTAAGTATCACACTGCTGTGTCGACTGATGTGGATTAGGAGAATGAGCAGGGAGAGCATCACTTTATTCCAACTGGCTAATAAAGAGCTCACCCAGAGGCACCTTTCCCATCACACATTCTACTGGAGATGGTGAGTCAATGGGAGGGAACCCTAACTACACTCACAATGCAAGGCCATGCATACCTCAACTAGTGAAGGTATGTTCAGTCTTGCATTTCTTTGCCACAGGCTCTTTCCAGAAGAACATTAGCATCACCTTGAGGATCTCCTAGTTCTTTAAGTCACAGCAGTTAACCTTGTCCTGAAGGTGATCCTTTCATCAGCCAGACAATAAAACAATGCCCCATTATGCATGCACAAGGACTGCCATAGCGAGGGCATCATATATTATAGCAGGTCTCCCAGATGAATGGGGAGCCATTGATTGTACAGATGCGGCCCTCATATCACTGGATGATACAGAATACCTATACAGGAATCATTGAAACTGGCATTCCATAAATGAACAGATGTTGTTCTATGTTACAAATATCATCATGAATGCGAATGCCAAGTATCCATGGTCTACCCCGACAGCACTCCTCCATTGCACAAACATTTGAGGCTGCAGAATACAGGGAGACCTGTTTGCTGGGTTAGTTCAGCTCCACCACATTAGATGCATGTCCTTTCACACCACGCATTAGGACATCACATGATGCCTCTCTCGACTACTGGTGAAAGTGGCTATCTCCTGCGAAGACACCTTCTGACTCCTGAGGTAGGTCAGAAGAAGGAGGCGGACAGAGGGCTGGCATTCTTACCAGGTTTCATTTAAATATTTTGGAAAAAAGGCATACTTATCCCTAACAAAAGTGTTTGCCCTACCTAACACTCAACTAACTAGGGTGCTCGTCATCAATAGTACCATCTAAATCAGCAGTCTGTCCTCCGTACAAACACTACCATAGGCTATCTTTAAATAATTCTTTGTGATTACATGAACCACTTTCTTTCATTCCTGTAGAGGACTCTTCAAACTCCAAGGTCTCCCCTTTTGTTCCTTAGTTACAGTTCTTAGGCTTTTCAAGATAGGGTGCTGACCATATTTCTTTGGGACTCTTGTAGTGTCTCTTTACTACTTTCCACAATTGGTTTGTCAACTTCTTCCTGGGCCGACTGACTTGGTTTAAGGTATTCACACCACTGGGACATGTCTGATGAGTCCCTTGGTATTCTTTACTTTCTTTAAGGTATTCACAACCACTGGGATGAGTATGATGAGTCCCTTGGTACTCTTCACTTTCTTTATGGTCTTGTTCCTGTCCTGCACCCCTCACAGGTCTCCCGCTGCTCCCATTACCTTCGAACCTCCGGGTCAGCGTCACTGTGTCTTCCGGTGGGGACAAGTTTCCTCTGATTTCCTGAATGCTTCCTTCCTTCCTTCCTTCCTTCCTTCCTTCCTTCCTTCCTTCCTTCCTTCCTTCCTTCCTTCCTTCCTTCCTTCCTTCCTTCCTTCCTTCCTTCCTTCCTTCCTTCCTTCCTTCCTTCCTTCCTTCCTTCCTTCCTTCCTTCCTTCCTTTCTTCCTTCCTTCCTTCCTTCCTTCCTTCCTTCTTCCTGCTTCAATGCCCAGCTTTGTGGAGCGTGTTCTCTCACAGTTTCAGCATTGTTTGAGGACCAGATAGTACGCCTCTTCAGGGTCATGCCACTGCCTGCATTTCTCTTGGGCATCCACGGATTGGGCTTTTTCCCACTCTGTGCCTCCTTCCCTTCTCGGTTGCCAGCGTCCTCTCGATTGAGGACCTCCCAGGCTCGCCTTGTTTCTTTGTCTCGACAGCTTTGAAACTCCCGAACTCCACCAACACTTTATGTTGATCCTTCTTTCCTTTTTATTGAAAAGTGCTGGGTCCTCCCCAGTGTATACGTGAAGCCCTTTGTCTCTCTTCCTGGAGTGTTCTTTATTACTCGCTCAATCGTCTTCATCCCAGTATGGTTGACTTCTGTGATGTTGCATTTGAGCCCCCATAGGATTCAATGGGAATGGGGATGGGGGTCACAACGGGCACATTATAAGTGTCCCGTTGTTACCTCCCTCTTCCCCTCGCGGGACCCGGAAAAGACATCTGGTTTTACCAGACGTCTGATCCGGGTCCCGCGAAGGAAACCTCATAATACGCGCTCCCGGAATGAAGGGGGCCGGTCCCGTACCGGCCCCCTTCATTCCGGGAGCGCAAGGTTCGTAATGAGGCCCACTGTCTTTACAGTAGACACGGGTATGGAAAAATGAATATAAAAAGTTAAAGCAAGGAAATGGCCAATATGACAGCATTCCAAACTTTTTCACAGATGCGTCTATATTTGCTCCCCTTTTGAACAGTTATTTGTGCTACTATTTGCGCTTGATGCACCAAGTGCGTTATTTGGTCCATTTTCTGTGAATTTGGGCTGCACGATGAAATGTACAAGGGCACAGGCACATCTTTGCACCAATGCGAATCTCATTGCGTACAACAAACATCGGGGTGTGAGAGATGGTCAGTGTTGAACGGAATATGTCTTCCAAAGGACCATATGAAGATACAGAGGTTTTTGTGATATATGGGGAAGAGAGTATTATAACAGTCTTACATTTAAAATACTGTCAGGTAATGTGAGATGTGGTCATGAGGGGTTGCAAAACTTAGAAAAATTATAAAACAAATGCCTTTTTCACCAGCATCTTGAACAGTTATGCTGCCCATTGAGCTTAGACATTTTACATATTTTTCTATGGCACCTTTGAGATACTGTTTGCAGTTTTTTCTGGCGTGTGTGTTGATTTTGTTGTCGTCAGTGTCAATGTAAAGTCATCTCAGGCCACACCAAATGCCTACTTTTTCTTGGAACAAACAATATAACACTTGTAGTGTTGAAAACGTGTCTGCGGAATTATGGGATCTAGCAGGTTGGCTGGTTCTTTTGTATAGAGGTTCATGAGTCTTGTCATCATCAGTTCCAGGGATAGGTGTCTGTACGCCACTTTGTCTGCGAAGAAAACAGAACATAGTTGGAAATGAACTATGCTTTGGAGAGAGTTACAAACAAAAGTATCTTATTTGTTTTGCCCTAATAGATAGTATTTAATATTCACTATCTTTTATATAGCAGTTTCTGCATAGCACATTGTTGTTGTCTTTAGGTATTTCTAATCATTGGGTCATGGGGACACAATCCAAGATGGAAAAAAAAACCTATTTTCTCTTTATGAGGGACTTGTTACTTTCAATTACATACAAATTAGGGTATGTATACTATTTTCTCACAGTAGTTTCCTAGTAGAAGGAATGTTGGCAAAACAGTTGGCAGTTTTCTAGTTTCTGTGAAAATGAAGGAGATATATTATTGGTATTGAGGAATGTATGGCAAATGTGTAATAGCTATATTTATTTTAAGCGGATGTACAGTGGGTTATTTTGCTGTACTTTTATTGTAGAAGTTGCACTTTAAGCATATGAGAGGAGTAGGTATTATTTCGGTATGTGTTGTGTGTAACTGTTTGCTATTTCTGAAGAATTCTTGGAAATGAGTTTTTACGTCCACACTGAAAATTCCTCAACGTTCCCTCTAAGCTGTGTGCATGTGTGATTGCCCAGCTCCCATCTGAGTGCCCCTCAGAACAGTTTTATCAGTGCACACAGACAATTCCCACATATTCAAAAAGATGTAATCAGGCGCAAGCCACAGCAGGACCTAACATTTGTTTTTTTTCTAAATGAAGCTAAATTATACTAACCAGTCTTGATAATCTGCTCTGTCCTAGTTACATTACCTTACTATGCAAATGTGACTTTAACAACCTAAAATCAGAATACACCCATAAGGGGTTGAAAATTGATATAAAAAAGTAGCTCCATGAACAGAAGGTCTAAGATAGGCCTGTACATATTAACCAAATTATCTTCCCTCCCCACCCATGACTCCTATACTTGACTCTACCAGACTTATACCTGTTGACTCTAACTTCCACCCCATGCCACATTTAGATATTATCCGACAACCTTGACTCTGCCTACCTTGGCTCTGCAAAAGGTTACTAAACTTGTGCCTACTTCCACTTGTTTTTGTTTTGTTATAATATGAATAACGTCCAAGCACCATGATTTATGTTACACATGGTGCTTTAGCAAAAGCATCACTTAGATGTGTATCCTCATCCCATGCTTCTATTCTATCTATATATTTACCACAAGGCACATTGAAGTGGTCCCCTTGCAAGTTAACGCATTATGCAATTCAAATATAAATTTGCCCTATAATGATTTTGAGTAGGCAAATATCCTACTCAGCATCTCCTACTTTAGCATTGCTGACATCACCCTATAAGTAGACAGTGAAATTGCAATATCATTTACTTAGCCTGCAAGGTGTAATGACTATGGCCTATGTCTGGGATTATTCTTAAATAGTAGTAGGGCAACACGGATTCACACAACTAGAATGCTTTTCACAAAATCTGCATTCTTTCCAGGTTTTCATAGTTCCATTGGGCATAGACCTTAACAAATTATATGGTAACTCACTGCTATACAAAAACGGTTTCACTAAGCACTTGTATGATCCGACCGAATATATGGGTGGGTTATGTTGCAAACAATATTGTATGCACTTCAAAGTAATTATAATTGTGCACATGCAGATTCGTAACATGTTTGTTAAACTGCACATAATATCTTGGCAAGGTTTTAAATGCCTGCAGGTTATTGTGGGTATGCAAATATACCAGTGAGTGTTTCACTGCTGCAATTCCTCACTTTGTACAGAGACCTTTCAACTAGAACTGGAGGCTGGCGCAGGGGAGGGGCATGGGGGGAAAGGCACAGGAGAACACTCCTTTAGATGAAGAACAAATCTGCAACTTTTAAAATACAAATTTAATGTTTCAGCAGTAAAGTGAAGGATATGTGTTGTTTGTTTGCTAAAGCATAGACAACTCTTGTAAAAGTATAGAATACTGCACATTCTCTATATTTATATGCTCAGGTGCTGAGGAACGTTGAATATAATCATGTGTTCCCTGTGTATTGCCTCTTGCATGCCCATGTATCTTTTTTAACAGATAACACTGGCTTGCAGATGAGGGGGCCCTGGTTAAAGAAGAAGGCACTCAATCGCCTGTACTTCTGAGCATTGTTGCTATTGACTTAAAAGACAAATATGTGTGATTTTCTTCAATGGAGCTCCATAAGATACCTCAGTAAGGCTCTTGTTGACTTTGTCTAAACTTCGGTGAGGAAGAGTGGGCAAAACTATAAGCTGTATTCTGTGCCGTCATGTCACTTCCTATGTTGGGCTTACAAGCAGGGATCTATAAGATTTTACACCCTATTTGGAATCAAATGATTTTTCAGGGAGTAAAAAAGTAATTAGCTTTGCCAATAGGGATGCTTCACGCTTATTAAAATATGTTCTTTCTTTATAAAATTCCTCTTGAGATCAGGTAGTTATATTATTAGAGTTCTTTCCTATGCCACCGCTTTGCTAGTCACTGCTTTGAAAATATATCAGTGGAGCTTTGTGGGTAGAATCAGGGCAGAGGCTCCTTTATGCTCATTGTTTCCCATTTGTTGGCCCAAATTGTCCAGTTTTTAGGGAGGCTGATTTTGAGTAAGTGTTGTCACAACTCACAGGCCAATATAATGTGGGTAGTAAGCAGAGGGCCAAGAATTCTGATCATCAAATGCTGTGGTATTATCACTTTCATCCCTACACACATTATGAGAGGCCTATTCTCCTGGCCCTGAATTACTTCATTAAAGTTGAATATTAACTCACATTCATATCTTTTCTGACAGTTTCCTTGTAGTTGCGATTATTCCAGCTGCAAATATTGTATCCTTTCTGAATTTCCTGACCTCCATATCAGTAATAAGCGATATTTGTTTTTTGTAATACTCAAGAGTGCTTTTCCTACTGGCATTAAACATGTTTTGCATTATCTCTGAGCAGTGTCGACAAATGAATAGAAACAACTAAACCTATTGTTTATTCTGAGCACATAATGCTTTTTTTTGCACACACGTTTTTTTCTCTACCCGGGATTACTTTTATGAGCTACTATGGCAGATCTAGTAGTCACGGACTAGTAGATGAGCTCTGCTTATAAACCCATATATAAGAATCTTTCTTTTAGCCTTTATGTTTGGAAAAAGTGTTGTAAGAAGCACATTTTACACTAAATTGTAAAGAATTGCAGTGGTTGTGATGGGGAAATTCTTTTCAAACTCTTCTTAAATGGTAGCTCACAAAGTGGTTTACCTCGTTATTCAGTTGTGCACATGGAAAATCATATGTGCACAAACGTTAGCCATTTCCGCACTTAGAGAAAAATAATTAGAGGGAACATTGCTTGTGATCACTTGATGATCCTGAATTTCTTTCACCTCCTTTTCTTCCGCCTCCTGCTCATCTATATCATTGCCCCTATCCAGTCCCCTGAACTTTTTTGGCCCAATTTATGGATTTGTCTTTATTTAGCGTGGTTAACACTGACATTGGGCCTCATTACCAGTTTCCCGGTAATGTGCGAGTGATTCTGTGAAACCGGTGGCACCGTTTCCAGCAACAGCAACCACAGAATTATCAGCACATCACAACCCTGTGGGAGCATGCAATCCGGCATGCTGGTAACAGTGCAACCGGCATAACGGAAACACTGTCATTGATCACTAAAGCTGGTGACACCACCAGCAAAAATGCCAGTGATACTGTTACCAGCATGTATCTGACCGGGATCGGAAACAACGTCATTGCAGGAACTGGAAGCTCGCTGGATGCCATTTTGAAAAACCCAATCCACATAAAATCACCCACTTCCTGTTGCCATCCGGTCATTGTGATACTGGCATCCTGACTGCAGCAATGAAGTCCTGAGTAGCTGATGTGCGCCAGCGGTAGCCATGCTGCACAGAGCAGTAATTGACAGTACTGACGGAGACCATTGTGGACAGTGCAGGTGAGCTGTTTGCCACTGACCACAGGCGGAGAAGCCACATCTGCAAAACTGCCATATGGGAGGGTGTGGAACAAAAGTTGTTGGCCGTGGGCCCCATCCCTAGCACCCAGAGAGATTGCCATAAGAGGTGGCATGACCTCCGCCTGAGAGTTTGCAACCTGCTTTCAGCCCACAGGAGGGACTGTATGGCCACTGGAGATGGGACAGCCTCCCCAATCAAGCTGATGGCCTGGGAGGAGAAATGCAGTAGTATGCTGCACCTCAAAGGAATCGAGGGAGTGGGAGCGGCAGAGGCCGGCGCAGGGACACATGCAAAGGGCGGTGAGTACAACATGTCACACCAAAACAACAATACACAGTGGGCAGGGAAATGCTGGGAACACTACATGGAGACATGTCCAACTGCATGCCACCAAACCACATCCAACCCATGGAAATCCCAAAATACCATGGCTGTTGCCCAGGGGCACCCAAGCATTGCCCCCCAAACATCCAAACACACATATGACCACATGAGTACTGGTCATGTGCACAAAGTGATGACATGAGAAGCAACACATACACAAGGTACACACCTGACCAAAGTGGCATGCATGCACCATGAGCAATGTGCCTGCATACCGCAGACTGACGCATGCATGCATAAAAGCTATTCTGATGTCATGACTCCATGTACAGGCATCATGTCACACAATGATGAAACTGCATGTTGCAAGGCCATAGGATGTCACAGAGGTGCTTAACGGCATGTCTATCTCACCCCCACAGTCACCTCATCTGACAGTGAGCATGGCAGACCTAGAGCATCGCAGCCAGCTAAACAGAGGAAGTCCACACCTCGCGCCACCACTGCCAAGGCCACACCAACCTGCCCAATGCAACCTACAGGCCCTGTGACCAAGCCAGCAGGCCCTGCAGTGCTGCAAGCACTCACGGAGGCACAGCCAGCTGCCACAGCAGCCCTGCCAGCACCCACGTAAGCACAGCAAGTTGCCTCTGAAGTCCTGCTAACACTCACGGAGGCACAGCCAGCTGCCACACCAGCCCTGCCAGCACCCACGTAAACACAGCTAGTTGCACCTGCAGTCCTGCCAACACTCACGGAGACAGAGTCCCGTGACCCAGTCACACTTCTGTCTGACCAGCCAAGATAGCCACTGCCCTCCCCCAAACCAGCCTCCCAGATATGTTGTCACGATATGTTGTCACGTCCACATATGACAATGCCATGCAGAAGGGCGGGGACAGCACTGAGGCATCACTGGACCAAACCCCCTACAATCGTCCTGCCTTCTGCCCATCAGACACGGGCCACCTCCACCACTAATCCCCAGTATACAGGACATGGATGTGCACATCCGTCAGATAGAACAAAGGCACAAGGAGATGGCTGGACTCATGAATGAGCAGCTTGACAAGACACACCCTGGTCCTGCTGGCACAGGCATGAAAGTGTACAAGCCACCAGCCGTTGCTTTGCCCATGCCCTGGGATCCCTGGATCCGGGAGGGGAATGAGGCCATATCTGCACTTGCAGAGTCCCTCACCCTTTCCCCGCAGGCGGCTCTAGAGCTTCTCCAGGACCGGACCCCCTCTCCACCATCACCATGCCTGCCAGCTCCCAACAGAGCAGCCCTGTCAGGGTCATCAAGGGTCACCAAGGCAGGGCAAGTCCGGTGACAAGAGGCCATAGAAGTGACTCTGAACAACAGTTCATATGACACAACTGCATCATAGGGCGTGTGTTGGGGAGGGCGTATTGGGGAGATGCTGGTGGAGATGGTGTGTTGTGGTGGGGGTGGTGGGAAGGGGGTGTTGGGGAGGGTGTGTTGGGTCACACATTTTGTCATGGTTATTACATTTCAAATACATATAGTTGAGCAAATGCATCTATGTCTGGACATTCATTTTTTGAAGTGGGCTGTTTAATATTGTGTTGCATCACATGCAGTGAGCGCCACGGGTTGTGTGCAGTGAATGGGTACTCAAAAGAAGTTCTCAATGAGATCCTGACAGGCTACACGCCCATCCCTGACATCCCTTTGTTGGCGGTGCTTCGTGTCCACAGCTGCATCCCCGTAACCACCATCATCAGTGTTTTCTGGAGGCATGTCTATGTCCAGTGGCAGGGCTATGTTTCAACTGATAAACATATTGTGCAACATTGCACAGGCCAGGACTATCTTTCCCACATTTACTGGCTTGTACATGAGTGCCCCCCGAATGGTGCACATTTGTAGGCTATTTCCTGCTGTGTCTGGGGATCTCTCACAGGGGTCATCAGCCATGGCAGTAATGGATTACTGGAATCACCTGCAAGGGATGGGACACTGGGAGGGCCATTACATTCAAGTGACTGGACAGTGCATACATCTAGGGATGTGTGTGTGTGTGTGTGTGTGTGTGTGACACATGCATCTGGGTCAGTCCACCTGTGTGCCCTCATTCATGCCCTCATTCGCCTTGATGCACCCTCTGACAGGCAATGCTGGTGAAGCCGTGTGTAGGGTCTGTCTTCCAGGGATGGATCGATGTGGGTAGGTGGGGCTGGGTCTGGATATGCTAGGTATTGTGACATGGCAATGATGCATTATGGTACCTGTAGTGCATTGCATGTGCCTGTTCAACCGTGCTTCGATTGTGATGGTGTGTCCATTCGATGGCACATGTGCTAGATGTCAGTCATGGCCACCCACCTTTGAATGCAGATTGTGTCCCTGCATTGGCATGGTGGCTGTGGGACACACAACGGTGCAAGAAAACGAACCCCTGTGCCTTGTTTCCCATTCAATTAGGTGTTTATGTTGATGCTTTCAGTCACCCAATAGCTAGGTCTGCTTTCTCCCATAATGCACCATATAAGCAGCATGGCGCTGTTCTTCAGGACCATGGAATCTCTGGTTGATCCCGTGAAGTGGACGCAGCAGTGGATGATTGTCAAGTCTGCATCACAGACAACCTGCACATTCAGTGAGTGGTACTGCTTACGGTTTTGATACAACTCCCTTGTGGCATGGGCCACTACAAGCTCAATATGTCTACAGTACACTGCTGCCAAAAGATACGGCATGCCCGCAAGTGCATGGAAGCGGCCCTTGGTGGCATTGACCTGTGCCTGTGTGGTTAGTAGAGTGATGTGCTTTACACCTGCCACAGGAGGGATCCAGGACCTGCACCAGCACTGTTGAAAATGCAGGCTGTGAGATGCCATGAAGCTTGCCAACTTAGTGATGGAATGTGCCTGTGGCAAGAAAGTGCAGCACTGATGCCACCTTTAACAGGGTTGGTATGGCAGTCCGGATGCCTATGATGCATTGGATGTCATCCTGGATGAGCTCCATAAGTTCCAAGATGGTCTCCCTGTTCAGGCGGTATAGGGTATGGTCAGTAAGGGCTCAGGGTGTGGCTTGTGTGCGGGGTATTGGTGCACACCTCTGGATTGCCATTTGCACGGCATTGTTATCAGCATTCTCCTCCTCATCCCTACCCTCCCCTCCTCCTCCTCAGCTGTCTGTCATCCTGTTGCCACTGATGCAGCACCTGCTCATAAAGCTACACTCCTGCATGCATCACCTCCAGGTCCATAGCTACTGCTTTGAGTGGCAGCATGGTTGTGTTGGCCAGTGTGTGTGTGTGTGTGTGCGTGTGGTCCTTTTCAGCAGTCCTAGTGTGCATTGTGTGTAGCTTGGTGCATTGTGTGCACTTGTGGCCTGTTCCTCCACACCTGGGCCTGGTTACCACCTGCCCCACAGCGCCATTGTTTCCGGCACCGTTTTTACAGTGGCACTGACATTTTTGTGCCTGTGTTTCCCGGAAACCCGCTATTGTGATGCCACCTTGTTACCGTGGTGCCGGAGTTTCCGGTACAGCTTCCGGAGGGTCCCGTAGTTTCTGTTCATTGTGTTACCAGTGACAGTAGTACAGTGGACACTGTTATCAGCACCATTGTTACTGGCATTCCCTCTCATAGTAGTGCCGTCCGGAAAGTGTGCCATAATCAGAAATACTGGCATGTTATATTCGGACAGCTACAATTTTAATGACCCCCATTCTCTATCTAAATACAGGTCCCACAAATGATCTGTGTTGCCCTTGTATTTTAGTAGCTATTTCCTATCATTAACACAAAAACAATCTGATATCATACTATCATTTAACAGTAAAAAGAGAAAAAGATAGGAACCAAAAGCAAAGCAAAATCATCACTCACATTTGGCAAATTATCATGTTCATGTTCATATAATGTGATTATTTTTGGTTTCAGACAAATCTCTAACCCAATACACTGATCTACTTAACATTACTTTTGGATTTCAAATGTAATTTGTATTGTCAAAGTTGCGTTGGTGGCTGATTCAGGATCTAGCTTCAGGTTTATGTTGATATTAAGGCAGATATATGTGTCGCCGTTGGCCTCATAAATCCACAGAGAAAGAAGGACATTTTCCAGTGCTTTATTAAACTTTTAGATATGTGACTGGGAAGACTGGAAAGGCAGAAGCAAAGGGGGTCACCACTGCTATCTCGACCGCACCATTTGTATTTGTATTTGTGTTTGTTTTATTTATAACGCGCAAACCATTAGGCCCGGAGGCAACAGGGCGCAATTTGTACAAAGTTACAATAAAGCATATATAAAGACATAAAAAGTACATTAACAGAATACTAACAGTGTTTCTATCTACATACATTACAGTAATTACAATGCAGCTATGCTTAACAGTAGATATACAACTAGGGTGTACAGAGAATGGTAACAGAGGTCAGCGGGCCGGAGTATGTAAGTCAAGGGCGCAGAGCATGTCTTAGTGCTGGTCAAAAAGCCAAGATTTGGTTTTGGCCTTGAATTTGTTGAATGAGTCTTCAGCTCTGATTGTAGCGGGGAGGGAGTTCCATAGCTTAGAGGTAAGGACAGGGACGCTGGTGCCCCCCGCTTTTTGAATTTTAAACCTAGGGATTGATAGACAGTGGGTCTGGGCAGCTCTTAGAGGTCGGGAGGTCGAGTGGCGAGACAGCCGACTGCAGAGGTAGATAGGGGCCTTGTTAGCCAAGCATTTGTGCGTGAGGGCAAGTGTTTTTAGTGAGATTTTCTGCTTGACAGGTAGCCACTTTAGGTTGGTTCTGGATTCTGAAATGTGGTGGTTGCGGGGGATGTTTAGGGCAGCTTGAATGGCATTGTTCTGTGTTGTTTGGAGTTTATTCAGGTTCTCTTGGCTAGTACCTAAGTAAAGAGCACTACAATAATCCATTTTGGCCATAATGAGAGTTCTAGCAAGTGTGCCTGTTATGGGTGGTAAGGAACGGTCTGCAAGCTGCAATAAGTTTACACATGTATGCAGAGGCAGATCTGACTGCATTTATTTGTCGAGATAAGGATAGGGTGGCGTCAAGGTAAAAACCTAACGTTTTGGTATCTTTCGAGACTCGTATGGTATTACCGTCTACGGTAAATGACTGATAGGATGGCTCTAGTTTGCTCAGGCATTGTGAGGTGCCCAGGATGATAAGCTCCGTCTTGTCGTCATTTAGGTGGTTTCGTGAAAATGTTATAAAGTGTAGGTGACACGCAAGATCCCTGAGGTACGCCACAGTGAATAGGGGAGGGGTCCGCAGCTGCGGATGGGGCAAAGACCCTCAAGGATCTGTTGCTCAAAAATGATTTGATCCATGCCGCAGCAGAGGATGAGAAGTTGGCAGCAGAGTGGAGGTGCCTGCATAGGATCTGGTGGTTGACCAAATCAAATGCAGCAGAGAGGTCGAGGAGTAGTAGCATTGCTAGTTTACCCTTGTCCTTCAATACCTCAATTTGGGTTTTTAGGTCTATTTAAGCAGTTTCCGTCGCGTGTCTGGGATGAAATCTGGATTGTCGTAGACCTAGCAGATTGTTAGATTCCAAGTAATCTTGGATCTGAAGGTATGCTGTGCGGTCTAAAATCTTAAGCAAAAATGGTACTGTGGTGATAGGTCGGTAGTTAGTAGGTATGCTTGGGTCTGGGGATGGTTTTTTGAGCAGTGGGACCACCCAAGCGTCCTTAAGGTTGTCCGGGATAATACCTGTTTTAAAGGAGGAGTTGATGAAGGCAGTAATGAATGGGGCCAAATCATGTGCAGAGTCCTTAATGATGGGAGCTGGGCAAGGGTCACCTTGGCAGTTGGATGGTTTAATTCTCAGGATGATATTTTCTACCTCGGTAACGGTGAGTGGTGAGAAGGCAAACGGTTTGGTGTTAGCAGTGTCTAGAGGGAGGGCCCTAGCAGGGGAGAGTGAGCGGTCGCCGAGCTTCAGACTGTCCTGCTTGTCTATAATTTTAGATTGTAGTGTGGAGATTTTATTCAGTAAGGCTGCTTGAATGTTAGCACACCATTTACTATCTTTCGTGCAAGTGTCTGGGGGGGAGACTGGAGTTTCTAGCTCTTTTAGGATTCTGAAGAGTTCCTTAGTATTCGAATCAGCTTGCAGAATACGATTGTTAAGAGACTCTTTTTTTGCAGTGATGATAGCATCTTTGTAAGTGAGTGAGGCAAGAAGGAAACCATCTTTATGCTCATCAGAAGGGTGGCTTTTCCAGCGATTTTCAGCACAGCGGTTAGCTTTGCAGAGCATTCTTAACTGTGGGGTGAACCATGAATTAAGATGTGCTCGTGGTTTGGCCTTCCTAAGTTTGATGGGTGCTATGGAGTCTAAGGCCGTGAGCATAATTTGGTTATAGGTGTCTGCTAGGGAGGTGGGATCAGAGCAGGTGTTGGTGGGCGCATTGAGGGAAGGGAGTAACAGAGGGAGGAGTTTCTCCTTAGGTATGTCCTTTTTACTTCTAGTAGGGAGTGCTGGGGCTATCAGTGTCGGGCCTCGCGGAGTTGCTTCAATATTAAAAGTTATGATATGATGGTTAGACCATAAGTAAGGGGTATTGTCGAGAACCTTGATATTGCAGTTAGAGCAGGCTAACCAGTCAAGGGTCCTGCCTTTGATATGGGTGGGTTCTTGAATGTACACGGTGAGGCCGAGGTCAGTTAGAACATTCTCCAGATCTATTGCTACGGGATCTTTTGGGTCACCAAGTTAAGGTCGCCTAGGATGATTGTTTGTGAGTTATTTTTAGTTTTGTCAAGGAGGAGAGTGGATATTTCACTGACAAAGGTCGGTGCCGGACCTGGGGGCCTATAGATAAAGTGGAGGGTGGCCGTTTGGTTAGGCATTAGTGATAGTTTGACGAACAGCGATTCAGCTGATTCGAGTTTGGAGTCGGATACCACTCTAGGTCAAGAGAGTTTTTATGGATGAAGGCCACGCCACCGCCTCTGGATTGGGCAGTGGTACGGTCACATCGCGTGATGCCGTAGTCAGGCGGTAAAGCCAAGAATAGTGAGGGGCCAGATGCGACATGTAGCCAAGTTTCTGATATAGCGATGAAGTCAAGGTCAGAGGTGGTGATGAGGTCAGCAATGTCTAATGCCTGTGCTGTGAGAGATCTAGCGTTGATAAGGGCGCCCTTGAACACAGGCAGTTTAACCCCTGTGGTAGTGGATTTGCATGTAGCGGTAGATGGGGGTGAGCCAGGTGGTGCAGGTGAAGTTTGCTTGGTGGCGTTGTTGCGGGAGTGTCGTAGGTGGAATCTAGTGCCTAGTCTCTTGTTTCTAAGAAGGAGTTGGCAGGGTTGGTTTGGTGTGGGTTTCCTGGCGAAGTGTTCCAGCCACAGAGCTGGGTCATTAAGGTACTGGTTAATATGGTTACTGGAGTTGTGTAAACCTGTGGTGGTTGCTGCAGGGCTCATTATAGGGGTCACAGTCTCAGTCGCAAGTGCCTGGTGGTGTAGGTTCAGGCAGGCCAGACTATTAGGTGGCTGATCAGGTTTAGCCCAAAGGGGGAAGGTTGTTGCAGTGGGTAACTGAGTGACTGGGGCGTAGTATAATAGAAGGAGCACACTGAAGTGCATGATGGTAGTACTAGCTACCTGAGTAGGATACCTACGAAATTGTTCACACGGGCCAAGATTGGGTGTCATTAGATAGGACTGTGGTATGAGTGACCAAAGCGGCACAATGAATGCAAGTGCCTAGATTTGGCTAAATGTCAGCAAACATAAGGTGACCTGAGTGACCTGAGTGGACAGAGTGTGCAAATGCCTAGTATTGACTAAACAACATCAATCATATAGTGACCAGGGCGGCACAATGAGAAGTCAGCATTTGTCAGGCATAACAGGTTAGGGCAGTGCAAAATACAGCGCAACTGGATTCAGGTATCAGGCACATCAGGGAATGCAGTGCAAAATACAGCACAGCTAGATTCAAGTGTCAGGCACATCAGGGAATGCAGTGCAAAATACAGCGCAGCTATATTCAAATATCAGGCACATCAGGGAATGCAGTGCAAAATACAGCACAGCTAGATTCAAGTATCAGGCACATCAGGGAATGCAGTGCAAAATACAGCGCAGCTAGATTCAAGCATCAGGCACATCAGGGAATGCAGTGCAACATACAGCACAGCTAGATTCAAATATCGGGCACATCAGGGAATGCAGTGCAAAATACAGTGCAGCTGGATTCAAGTATCAGGCACATCAGGGAATGCAGTGCAAAATACAGCGCAGCTAGATTCAAATATCAGGCACATCAGGGAATGCAGTGCAAAATACAGCGCAGCTAGATTCAAATATCAGGCACATCAAGTAAAACAGTGCAGAATGCACCAGGCAGAAGTTGGGTTGTTAGAACAAAAGGCTAGGCAGTGCAGAGTGCAGCCAGGTAGATGCCAGGGTGGATGTATCAGAGTGAGCAGCAGAGGCATGGCATAAACAAGGAAATCTAGATTCAATTTTAGCAGTGAGAGCCAGACAGGCACTGATTCAGATGCATAAACAAAGGACACCTAGATGAGAGATACCAGTGAGGAGTAGGCAAGGTGTGGTTGTCCACCAAGATGCAGGGTACACAGGCAAAGGTACATCTGGGGTTAGGCACTGATGCAAATGCTAAGTGGCATTCAAGTCCAACACAACGATTAGTGTACATGGCTAGTGCAGGTGGGGTAATGGAGGGAGTTGTTTTGTGTGGGGAGTGCAGTGGAAGTGAGTTTAGACAGACACGAACATGGACTCCCTCCACCCTAGCCGAGGCATTAATAGCCCCCAGAATGCCCCTATGCAGTCTAAAGTATGGTTATTCCCCCACTGGAAAGAAAATCTTAAGGCAGTAGCCTTTTCTATCTAGCTCCTTCAGGGAATTTCTAAGTGATCATCCCTTTTGTCAGCAGACTGATTACACAAAGGTTTCTCTATCAGTCTTTCACCCTCACACTCTCCCTCAAGCTCTTTCCACTGCTGTATTTCTCTATATATTCATCTCTGTGCTTCCCCCAAGATCTTCCCACTTCTTCACTACTTCACTCGTCTTCAAATCTGTGCTACTCTTTTTCTCTCTGTGCTCTGCACTCTCTTTTACTACTCCCCGTGCCTCTTCTCTCATTCCCTATCTATGCATTCTTTCCTGATCTCATCACACTCTCTCCACCTATCACATTGCACTATACCCCCATCCACCTGCTTTACTCCACTCTCACCACTACTAACACTACCACCTTGCATTCTTGACACACTGTCATACCATACACTCTATCACTCTCCCTATCTTCTGTCTCCTTCATGCTCTGTCTCTCCATCATCACTCTCCTTTCCAACACCCACTCTCACTACTTTGAGCACAACAGGTACCACTCTTACAAACACACAATATCTTACATACACCCTCTCAAAACACTGCCACAGTCTCCACAGCACTCCCCTCCACTGCCTGTCCTTTGCTGGTCTCTTGACCCACCACTGCTTCATGTGATCCCATCCATACAACTGACAATCTCTTCTGTGCTGGCCGGGCTTTTAAAGATCAGCATATCCCCTTCCAATGCTCAACCTGGCTTCCATTGGCCTCCCTGGTCACATGCTCTCCATGATCAATCTCTGGCTAAGCTGTCCATCTGGGGTCTGGAACTTCCCATGAAAGGTTTCAGCCCTGCCCCCCTTCTATCTCCATTTGCAGGGTGGCAGCCATGTGCTGAAGATGCTATTTCTTCTTCTTACTTTCTCCATGTGCTGCTGAGTTTCATTTCCAATTGGGTTTGAGGAGTATTGCTGTTTCTCCTCTACTTCTCTGCAATTCCTACTCAATCTCAGTTCATTTTTGTTGCCCAACAATTCCCTTGTAATCTGTCGGGGATCAGTGTTGCATGCTTTATCCCTTTTGGGGAGGAAGGAAAATCCCAGTCCATTTCATTACTGGTCTCAATTCCCTTCCTCTGGTTTCAGTCCAGGTTTTCTTGGTTGTGCCAAGGCACATCTTGGGAGTTGTAGTTGTAGACAAAAGAGATCTTTTGATAGAAGAGAGGTTGACAGACATTGTGGAAGGGACTGCAGTACCAGCAGTTATCTCAGATGGATAATGACCGGGTCTCCAAGTCCCTCACCCCACTTATGGGGCCAGACTGGCTCAGGCATATGCACTGGTAGGACTCCTGCTCCAGATCTACAGAGGTCCCTTTTGCCCCTGACAGTCATGACCACCCTGTCACATATGCTATTGAAATAGAGAAGTAAACGTCTAATGAATTTTAGTTTAGATTTGTTGGATGCATATCATTGGTAGATTGATAGCAGTAGCTATGTGTCACATATCGCCCATGGAAAGTATGAGAATCTACTAAACATCCGTCAAGGAACCTTGGACCTACAAACTTATGTCACCAACTTTCAGAAAGTAGCAACCGAAGCCGGATGGCTGGAGACGACTCAACAGGCCATTTTCCGTCGCGGTCTGCATGAAGATTTAAAAGACGAATTGGCAAGAGTGGCCAGACCTACGTCTTTCCAGGAACCAGTGGCCTTGGTTTTGCAGATAGACTACCGTATGACTGAAAGAAGAGCAGAGAAAAAGAGACCCTGTTCTTTTTCTGCCCTACCTAGCCTACCCCAAACACCTTAAAAGACATCGACTGAAGAACCTATGCAGATAGGAACAGGAAGAGGACCGCTTACTGTATGCGAACGAAAGAGACGCAAAGATCTCGGTCTGTGCATGTACTGTGGCTCCAATACTCATTTGTTACGGGACTGTCCCAAGGTACCTCCCAGAAGACAGGGAAACGAAAGACCCCGACCTTGAACAGGGAAAAGGAAGGGGTAAGTACAATTAATCCCTGTGCATTGGCTCAACCCGCTGTAATTGACAGCAACAGTCTAATGGTGATCAAGATTCTTATTGACTAGAACATTGGAAATCCTGTTGAATGTCTAGCCATGTTGGATTGTGGGGCAGCTGGTAACTTTGTGGACGATAAGTGGGCCCTGGAGCATCAAATACCAAGGCGCTCCAAGATACGACCTATCCCAGTTGAAGGGGTTGATGGTACCCCGTTAACATCTGGACCCATCAGTCAAGAGACACAGGAATTAAAGGCCCAGATGTCCAATCATCATGAATATCTATCCTTTGACTTGATAAGAGCAGCACATTTTCCTATTATCTTGGGCATACCATGGCTTCGAAGACACAACCCAAGCATAGACTAGTGTCGGAACTCAGTTGAATTTCAATCCCACTACTGCTGTCAACATTGTTTGATTCCAGAACCTGCAAAGCCGAAGTTACAAACAATGTACACAGATCCATAAACAGTGTCAGCTTGATACCTGACCAATACCAACAATATACTGATGTGTTTTTAGACACTCAACCACGGAGTCTTCCACCTCACAGAAAGGAGGATTGCAAGATCGAACTGGTTCCAGACGCAGAGGTACCTTTTGGAAGAATGTTCCCTTTGTCGCTACCTGAAAAGGAGGCTCTCAAGGAATACTTAGCCACAAATCTAAAGAACGGACTAATCCGGGAATCCACCTCATCGGCAGGGGCATCACTTTTTTTTATTTCAAAGAAAGGGACAACAGAAATAAGACCGTGTATCGATTACCGAGGATTTAACAGTCTAACCATGAAAGACCGGTATCCCATGCCATTGATGAAAGACATTATAGAGGCTGTCCGAGGAGCTCGAATTTTCACCAAATTAGATCTTAGGGGAGCGTATCATCTTCTGAGAATCCGTGAAGGAGACGAGTGGAAGACGGCTTTCAGAACACCTCTAGGACATTACGAGTACAGAGTCATGCCCTTTGGTTTAGTGAACGCACCCTCCCAGTTCCAACGGTTCATGGACAAAATATTTGCGGATGTCCTATATTCTTCGGTTGTAGTATATTTGGATGATATACTCGTTTTTTCCAACACTCTCGAAGAACACCGCCAACATGTTCAGGAGGTACTACACAGGATGAGAATGAACAGTCTGTTGGCAAAACCCGAGAAGTGTGTCTTTGAAGCTACAACCGTACCTTACTTAGGATTTATACTCTCAGCAGACAGTGTACAAATGGACCCCTCCAAAACACAAGCAATAACTCAATGGCCAGTACCCACATCAGTAAAAGACATACAGAGATTTTTAGGTCTGGCCAACTTTTACTGTAAATTTATACCCAACTTTTCAGAAATCACCTTGCCCATTACTAATCTTTCAAAGAAGGGTGTTAAATTTTATTGGGACCAAATGACAGAACAAGCTTTCCAAAGACTCAAGACAGCTTTTGTAACTGTTCCCATATTGAGACAATCAGACCAGTCCTTACCTTTCATTGTGGAAACCGATGCTTCAGGCGGTGCAATTGGGGCAGCACTACTACAAAGGAAGGAGGATGGATTGGAACACCCCATCGCCTACTACTCTCGTACGCTTAGCCCGAGTGAACGAAATTACTCTGTCTTGGAAAGAGAACTCCTGGCTATTAGGCAAGCATGCGAAGAATGGAGACATCTATTAAAAGGAACCATTCATCCTTTTCAGGTTCGTACTGACCACCAAAATCTGAAAGTACTCCAGAAGATGGAATGTCGGAATTCCAGACATGCCAGATGGGCCTATTTTTTCTCTCAGTTTGACTTTGTGCTGACATACTTACCTGGAAAGGACAACCCCTTGCTGATGCTCTCTCACGCAGTCAAGGAGACTTTGGAGGATATCAGGGTCAGGAGATCCTTTTAGCAGGGAAGCGGTTTGTTAATACCCTTAACACTTTTCTGCAACAAGTACAATCTGCCCAGAGCAAGGAAAAGGACCCTCTAAACAAGGGTATGACTCAAAGGGGAGAACTGTTATTCAAAGAAGGTTTGTTGTTTCTGCCTACGACCAACTTACAAGAACAAGCAATGGCCTGGTGTCATGATGTACCATTAGCAGGACACAAGGGACAAAATGCCACTTTAGAATTGGTTTCTAGACAATTCTGGTGGCCCACGATGGCAAAAGATGTCAGGAACTATGTCGTCTCATGTCCTGTATGTGCACAGAATAAGTATGTATATTTCAAACCCCTGGGTCTTCTACAGCAGGAAACTCCACCAGAAGGTCCGTGGCAACACATCTCCACTGATTTCATTGTAGACTTACCCGTTTCTAACGGCTACACAGCCATCATGGTCACGGTCGATTCATTCAGCAAATTGGCTCATTTCTCACCCTTAAAAGGGTTACCCACAGCAGCCATTACTGCAGAGGTGTTTTTGAGAGACGTGGTCAGATTACATGGGCTACCCCAGACCATAGTATCAGATTGTGGCTCACAATTCACATCAAGATTCTGGACTGTTCTATGCAAATCTCTAGGAATAAAAAGATCCCTTTCATCTGTGTTTCATCCGGAAAGCAATGGACAAACCGAACGTCTCAATGCCACTTTAGAACAGTACATCAGGTGTTTTTGTAATCAAGAACAGAGTGATTGGTATCGGCTTCTGCCCATGGCAGAATTTTCATACAACAACACCAGACATTCCTCTACAGGCATGAGTCCCTTCTCATGCACCTATGGATTCCATCCCCGACACATACCTCTGTTTGGTCAGAATTCTTCTAATGTACCCTCCGTTGATCTGCTCATGAATACTCTGCAAGATCTTCACAGGAAGACAAGAGCCAACCTCGAGATGGCACTTCATAAGAGCAAAAGGTGGGCGGATCTCAAGAGACAACCCAACCCGGAATGGGAAATTGTCAACCAAATATCTACCCAGGTGGATACACCAAGGCAAGTTCTCTCCCCGCTACATTGGACCCTTCCGGATCATGGCTAAAATCAATCCGGTAGCCTTTCGCTTGGCTCTGCCAGCCAAACTACAAAGAATCCATCCGGTATTTCAAACCTCATTACTGAAAGAATACACAGAGGACTTACACAAAAGAAAGATAAAAAAGACAATTGGATTCCAGCAGAAAGAAAGCACCAAGGAATACGAAGTCTCCAGACTCCTAGATTCCAGGTACAAGAATGGCACATTGCAGTATCTGGTATTATGGAAGGGGTACCCAATGTCTGAGAGCTCTTGGGAACCTATTAGACACATATCAGCACTTCGTCTCATTCAGATGTTCCATCGACTGCACCCGGGAAAACCAGGAGGATGTCTACTTAGAAGGGTTCATACTGTCACATATCACCCATGGAAAGTATGGAGGAGATGGTTGATATAGAAGAAGGACTGAATTATTCCATGCAACGCACAGCACGTTCTAGTCTTCCAGTATTAGCCGCCTTAAAGACCAGCAGATGAGAAGCACCTGTGCGTTGCAACTTCCTTACTTTGTTCCCGCAAGTAAGTTTGCTTACGCTCCCTCTTGTGTTCCCTTCCCGGTTTCTGCCTACCTTGTTGGTAGTTTGTTAGTGGGTTGCGTCCCACTCGAACGGCTCCTTGCCTCCTTCCATTCTGGACTACTTTCCTCTCCGCTTGTGCGGCATCTGTCGCCGTTACCTGTTTGCATCTCTCTCCGCCATTCCTGCTACTGCTGTACTCTCTACCGCGCCGGGCGGTTCCTCAGCTTTTATTGTGTTCTGTGAGCGGTGTCTACCATTGGAGCAGTGTGTTCCCGACACATAGTTCTTTCCTTGTGTACCACTATATCCGCGTGTTATCCGCACGCCAACTGGACCTCTACCCGGACAACAGACAATCGCCAACTACGACCACAACCAGTGCATTCTGGTACTTGTAGGCAAGACTACTCTTGCCTTCACTTTAACTGGAATCCTCTACGGACTACATCAACTACCATCCATATCAAGATCTACCAGGGTTTTTTCATCCGGTTTTTCCCTGGTTTGGGGTTGGCTCCCTGGAGTCCCCGCTGCCGGGCACATAGCCTCTTTGACAAAGTGGACTCTAGGCGAGTCTGTCCTTCTATCTTCAAATCCAAGAATAAGATCGAAACCACCTGGAGAGAAAAGAAGAAGGAAAGTTCTACAGACAAATCTACTGCGTCTCCAACAGATTCATCAGGTGAGGAGTGGGCTAGTGGGGCTAGTTGTGTAGACACTGTACTTGATCAACCTGTCAAACCTGAGACTATGTTAAGAAGGACGGGCATTATCCTGCTATGTTTTTTATTTAACCATTTGCTAATTCTAAAGAACTGCAGGGACAAGAAGCACCAAATATCTGTGAACATCCAAAAAAACAAGCACCCTTATGTTACAATCCTTAACAAAAGTTGCCATATGCATTATCCGCAGAACCTACGGCCACCTGTAGGTGTTCCTATGCGCCATTCGCCACCCCAAAGTAGCACTGTGGTCATAAGGGAAGAAGCGTATAAGAAGTCCTGCTCAAAAAGATAAAACTGTGATACAATTACAAGAATCTGGGAAACATGCTGTCCATTGTAAAATGACTGCTCCCCTAATTCAAACACATTGTGAGGGTAACCATGCACTGAAAAACCTTTATTCTGCTGATTTTTGTTGGTGTCTGATCAATACCCTCTTTGAACACTGGACTTGGAGCTAGCTGGAAACAGCCATGCTCCCAGCATTAACAATATGTTATTCTGAAATAGGGGGGGGCCATGATCATGGCTTGTACCATGGCTCCAAGCAGAGAGGGTCAGAGCAACAGAGGTGGCATGGAGCCGCAGACAATCATTGCAACACCAACTTGATTCCTAGACTGATATGGGAATACATCCTGAGTGTAGTAAGGTCAGGGCACTCATCCTCGGGGGCAAGGGCATGCTCAATATATAAGTTGCTGCCATTTTGTCAATGGGGTGTGTAATCGAAGAAGGAGTAGTGTTGGAGAGAGTTGGCGGCAAAGGCAGAAGGCGACTGGGGGCAGAGCATGCACAAACTGCTGAATAGAGGTATCCAGAATGCCAGGCAGTGAGAACGAGAAACAGAGAGAGAGAGAGAGACAGAGGAGAGGGAGAGAAACAGAGAGAGAGAGAGAGACAGAGGAGAGGGAGAGAAAGAGAGAGAGTGAGAGAGAGAGAGGAGAAGAGAGAGTAAATCAGTAAGAAGGTGATGAGAGGAAACATCAGGAGGAGTGAGGTGGCTGAGGCAGAGCGAAACAGATGACGTCAAGGGAGAGGCGGATGAACATTTTTAGGCAGAGTTTGGAGGTGATGTCTTAGGAAAGGAGTAGAAGCGTGCTCAGCAGAGGAAGTGACACCATAGGTGAGGCAGAGGAGTATTCTAAGGTTGGGAGAGGAGTTGAGGAAGAGGAGTGGCAGAATATCAGGAAGGAGTGACCACCATTTTTGAGGTGGAGGCAGGTGCTACGGAGGAGGCCAGAAGAGGAATTGAGGAGTTGGTGATGTCTCTCTGAGAAGAGGTTGGTAGAGAGGACCAGAGGGTGGTTGCAGAGGAGCAGGCGCACCCTAAAACTGAGGTGTGTGAAAGGAATAGGGAAGGAGGTAAAAGCACATGGCAAAGAGTCATGGTAGCACAAGTGAGAGATGAGGCAGCAGGAGGTGCAGAAAATGTCCCCACTTGCACAAGACTGTTGTGACTCATCAAGAAGGTATATTGGGATGAGGTGGTGGTGAGTCAGGACCCTCGAACAGGAAGGTGGAGAAAGCACCATGATCCAACATATACAGAATCTGAGCTGGCCAGCATCTTTGTAGGATCTGGGATTTATCGCACTGTCACCAAGTTCTGATGTCTGCCATTATCTAGGCCTAATATCCAAGACCCAAGACCTTGGTGATGGTTTCTATCAGGAGTCATTGAAAGGAAGCCAGAAACCTGAATCTATAGAACAAGGAAAGAAGAAATAGGTTTGGGAACATTCAAATTCCCAAAATTGTGAGTTAATGAGAAGTTATTATATATTCCAGTAAGTGATCCCCAGGAAGATAGTGATAGAACCCAGAGGTCTCTTTCTAAGGAGAATCCAATGGCTTTCATGTTACAGAGGTTTTTTTTCAAGGGAAACCCTCCTGATGATCCCCAGTGTTAGCTACCTACATGATGTTCCCCAAGGATCTGACAGGTGGTTTCAAGGCATTCATTTATTTTCTCCCATTATTGTAACAACCCTTAAATAAACTTTATTCAGCCTATATCAATGCCTGTTTGGCATTGAGCATATGTGACTTTGGGACAAGTGACAGGCTAGCGACTGAAGCCTGACAGATAAAGTCCCCACTCAGGTAGAAATCCTCTAAGGAGCTTCAAGAACATGAAGCAGAGATTCAGTATGTAATTTAGTTTATGTTATCTATTTGACACATTTCACATAAGTAGGCATTATTACACACTACAGTACCAATTCAAGAAGCAGTGCATCTGGCCAGCAGCATTTACGAGAGTTGACATAGAATTCCAAAGATGCATCCCTGCCAAACTACTCCTTGAGGGACGTTTTAGTGCTGCCTGGGCAATTGTATCTGTATGTAGGATAATCCTGGCAGCGAGCCATATTGAACAGTTAATACTCATTTAAATGAACCAGCACCATATTGTACAATACTATGTTGATTTTGAAAGTAAGGTGCGGACATACTCATGGAGGCAGCTAGTAATAAAGAGATAGCGTCAGCTTTTGAAAATAGATAACACACAACGCAGAATCGAATAGCACACCAACACCTGGATGTGTTACCAAAAACTAGGGATTTCCTGATAAAGGATACTTTTAAGTAGGATGACAAATCGGGGTCTAAATTCGACAGAGTTTTCATGTGTTAGAAATGTGGGTTGCAATGATTTGGCAAAAATGAGGGAAAGACCCTGGCCCGGACAGAATCACTGTTGATTTATTTAAATATGAGCATGATATTTGGACATCATTCCTCCTGCACCTTTTTAACATTGTGACGTGACGTGGTCAGGTGCCCGATTCATTGACAAATGCTGATAACATAACCATTTATAAAAAGGGGGACGAGGAGATCCAGCTAATTACTGTCCAATCTCACTCCTGGATGATTCGCGTAAAATCTGTGCCAAAGCATTACTGGGACATCTTTTAAGTTGGGTAGAGGACAACAATATAATAAGCCCCCTGCAGACTGGATTTCAAAAGGGCATAAGCACCGTGGACCAAAGTTTCTGCCTATTCCTTCTCATTGGGAAGTACATCATGCTAAGGAAAGTCTGCCTGTATGCTGTATTTTTTGAGTTAAGGACAGAATTTGAGGGAGTGCCCAGGGAAGTTCTCTGGGGTGTAGTCATGGAGGCTGGTATAGCCAGCTCACTCCTAAAGGCAATATAAAGCCTCTATACAGACAACAAGGCAGCTGTGCACTGGAGCCGGGACAAGTGAAACCTTGCTGGTGCAGAGAGGAGTGAGGCAAGGCCGTGTGTTCACCCCGACCCTCTTTGGTATTTTTATCAACAGTGTGATTAAACCCTTACTTCACCTCAAAGCAGATCAAAATTGGGTGTTGATCCTATGTCTATTTTACTCTTTGCTGACCACCCAATCTTAATTTCTTTGACCCCTAGTGGTCTAAAAAAGCAGTGTGCTGCCTTTAATGAGTGGTGTTGTAATATGGGCCAATTAACCCAACAAAGACAATGGCCCTCATTAGGATTGAGCCGGTCCGGAAATAAGGTGCCGGTAACAACATTAAACAACATTACCAGTACCTTTTCTGGACCAGATCACTCTGAGTCTGCCGGTAGGGGCTGTGAACTACTGGAAGGCCTGACCTGCTGGTAGCTCAGGCCCCTACCGTCAGATAAATCACTGAAGCACCGGCACCGTTACTAACGGTGCCGGTGCTTCAGTGTTCCATTCCCGTGGAGTCCTACGGGACTGCACATGAATAGGAACTTACCTTTCTGCTGCCGCCTGTAATATCCCGGTATTACCGGTATATTGGATGGTGGAAACAGTAATTCGAGGTTGCCGGTAGGCTGGCGGTACTTGCTTCGTCATTGTTCCTTATGTTCCATCTGGGTATACTCCGCCTAGTGGTTTTAAAAAAAAGTGCAGCCCGATACTAGGTATGTACTGCCAGAACTGTGACAATTGCCTATTTTCTTTTCTCTTGTAATGAATACTCTTCATTCAGGCAGAAGTACTTGAAAATGGTGCATAGACTCTATTATGTTCACAATATAAGTAATGAAATGGCCATTTGCAAATTAACATCGTCTAAGTACACAATTTGGTCTTTTTCAACGTACTCACATAGGGCATGGCTGAGAATACAAGGATTGTTGCAGAGAAGCAGCTCGAATCCCCATGCCCCCTAACCAAAGGGAGATTCTTAACCAGCATTTCAGAATATTGTTTTGTCAATTAGTACCCGGCGAAAGTCAAGCAGAATGCAACACGCATTCTGATTGGCTCTCACCGGGTCGTTACCCGGCTGAGAATCCTTTGATTCTCGGCCGGGATTTCAGCCGCCTTGTCCTCGGCGGGGGGCATGGCAGCCCCTCAGCCAATGAGGAGGCTCGAAGCGGGGCCAACCACGCTCCGAGCCTCCCCACGGCTGAGAGGCTTCCATCGTCCTCTGCCGGGGACGCGGGTACATTTTTTTTTTCTTTCCCTCCCTACCCCACTTACCTTCTGCTCCTTTCTTTTTTTCGGGAGCGGACGTGATGGGAACACTTCTGTTCCCAGCGCGTCCGCTCCCGATGGCCACAATGGAAAGGGAAAACGGACTCCGTTTTCGCTTTCCCGGAGGACATTTTCTTGGTTGTTTCTTTTTTTTTCTGTGCCGAAACGCTGCAGTGTTTCGGGACAGAAAAAAATGCTTTTAGTGCCTGGTCACGCAGATATTGCGGGCCGGGGTACTAATAGCAATATGCCCCTCACTGCGGGGGCATTAGCGACTCTGGTAATGACCCGGAACCTTCGTTAAGGCCCTCACTTTGCTAAGGCCTATAACTATGGGCCCCGGGGCATTACCTGTGTTGGTAATGCCCCCGCCACTCAGGGCATATTGGTTAATTAATGGCGATTCAATAGCCTTATTTAGTACTTTGATTATAAATGGTACAATTATGTATATTGTTTTAAATCTGTATTTTTAAAATGTGATTATTTCCTCCCCCTTTTCCATAATAGGAAATAAAATGTAACATTTATTCTGGAGTTTTATTCTGGAGGAGTAGTTGAAATTTCCAATAGGAATGGTGCTGTTCTTGAAAGTAAACCTCTGGTTTATCCCCGTTAATGATTTTATTGTTTTCTAATGTATTTTATGCGAGCATAGCTTTGAATCCAATTTTAGTGCTTTTATAATATAGTCGTGGACGGTCTTATTACTGATAAATTATATTGATCCAATGGCTACATTTGACATTTGGACCACTAATGGCTTAACTATGCCTACTACACTAAGCTTGCACTTTAAGAATTGGAGAAGTATTTTGCACCTGATCTAGTTTGCTCCCCCTCCCTGACCCCCGGCCCACTACAACAGGAAAAATGATGAAAAGTACCTTAAGGGAGTTGAATATATATTGCTTCTAGAAGCAAACTTGGATTCATCCCTGTCTAAGATTTTAATTAATTGTGATGTATTTACCGTGAGCACTGTTTTGTAATTTAATGTGAGACTCCCCAAAATGTAGATGTAAATTGTCTTAATGTACTACCTGCTATCTTTTTGTATTTTGGAAGAGTTGTCGTTATAAAATTGTGACCTAATGACCAAATGTCGAATAAAGGTAAGAAAAGAATACTATGACAAGACACCTAGCAACAGCCAATACACAAGCTCCAATGAGGAAGGCTTGTTGTCTACTTAGAGCCACAGACCGAAAAAGTATGTAGAAGTGTTTAGTGTGATTTGTGTTTGTGAAAAGTAAATCTGACCGACTACTGGTGTGGTTTAGTTGCAGCTGTCATCATAACGAAATTATATTAGCAGTTGCGCCACTACTATCTGTTCTTAAATCTCACTTCTAGATCATTCTCCTGTTATTTTAAAATCAGCCTAGTGGAGGGGACAGCTACCATTTAACATGCTTGGGAGCCAACAGCATGAGAATTATTCAATTTGTTGAGCTCTCACTGCTACCTGACAGCTGCAAAGATGAGTTTTGGGGTGTTTCCCCAACACCTGAGAGCTATCAACATGAGAAATGTATGAGTTATTCTCCCTACCTGAGAGCCACCAAACATGAGATTGTGTATTTTGTAGCTCCTGCACTAAACGAGACAGACCTAGGAATACATGTTTCTCGGGTTCTGCCTGGTGAAGGTTGGTGAAGGGCCAACTGTGAACTGGGGAGCGAGATCAGGACAACAGGGGAACAATGAAGAGTATTTACAGGGAGGTGTATGCACGCATATAGAGATTGGTGGTTGGGAAGTGAGGTTCAAGGGGGCAAGAATGAAGGTGCTTGGAAATTTGGGAGCCCCTTTTAAGTGTCAGACAGGAAGTTGGAGGGCTGACATAAATGCAGATATATTGGTGGGATTTTTGATGTCAGTGCTTGGTACTTCCAATGGTGAGGTGGGTCAAACAGGGAGAAGGAGCAGAAGTTAGGGGCTAGTGTTGGCAGGTGACACAGATTGGGGACAGTGCTAAATCATGAGGTACCAGGAAGAGAGTGGAGAGAGTGATAGAAGCATCCAGTTAAGGGGTGGGGGTTTAGTCCATGTGCGGATATGGCACACTTGTCAGTCTTTCCCGCATCCTAAATTTAGTGGAGGGTTTTGGGGTAAAAGGTATGCCGGTGATTCCCTGGAGCATTTTTGACTGCACTGCCCTGTAACTTCCCATAACTGACCCGCAAACTGAAATATAGCAATGTGTCACTGCATCTGCCTGTGCCCTCAGCTTTTGGTGGGCCTCTTTTCCCGCACCTCCTTGTTCTATTTCATGGTGTAAAATGACGTGCATCTCCACAATTCCTGTAATATTTTTCCTCCGTGCCACTGAAGGAGCTTCTCACAGTAACAGATGCAGCGCATGGCAAGTGGTTATGAAAACAATATTTTATGCCACAGCAAAATGTGTTTATGCATTCTAAGTGTGTGTAACTCATAATGCTCAGTCGTCTTGAACATGACTATGGTTGTACATTTCCTCATACAGGGAAATTACTTCCAAATCCATGAGAAGCCCAGACTTAAAAGGGTTGGAGCAGTACCCTTTCATTTTTTTTGTCTTCTTGCCAGCCCTGCCTCTTCCTTAGGATGGAAAAACCAGCAATTGCTCTGTCCATCTCTTTGTCTCCCTGGCTTTCCTCCTCCTGCCCCGTAATCCGTTCTTCTCTGGCCTTTCATCCTCCTCCCACTGTCCTCATCCTCCTGCCCCTCACCCACCTCCGTTTGCCCCTTTTTCACATCGTCCTGCCCTGTATCTGCCTCCTACAGCACAGCGCCCGCCTCCTCCTGTTTTACAACCTCCTCATGTTCCATCTGCTGCCCCTCATCTGCTGCCTCATGTTTGTCCTCCTGCACCGCAACCACCTCTTTGTGTTCCCCCTCCTGCTGACCGTCAACGTCTCCCTCCTTGTAATCTACTTTCTGCCGCCCCTCCATTCCCGCCTTCTTGTGATCCACCCGCTGATGACCCCACCTCCACCCTTATACAAACGGCTCATAATCCCAAAGGGATTCTCTTGCTCCATAACCGTTGAGGGAGACACTAAAGGAAAGGTTTCTCAATGGCTTGCACATGGGAATATACAGCAGGTTTCTCTTGGTATAGTTTTTGGGGTGCCATACGTGAAAGTGATTAAAAAACAACAGTCACAAAATATTTTCACAGAGGATTTCCTTTTTTTTCTTTTTCCTCTTTTCGCTGCATAACAATGAACATACAAGGAAAAACAACATTCATGAAGGGTTTTGAAATGTGTTTTCAGGAAGTGCTCCGAGCCTGTCACCGTGTGGATTAGTCCTGTCCATTTCCTTAACAGTCAAACACAGCCCACAGAGAACCAGGAAGTGAGCTGGCATTTCATCTGGCCGCTGGACTACTTTAGAGAATCATGGGCCCTCATTGGTCCATAGGATATCTGCAGGACTGTCAGCGGTTCACAATGTTTCACCAATGCATTTCTCACATGCTGAGTCACTCGTCAAAGTTCCGGAACTATTTTGGGTTGGCAGAGGACCCCACGCAATAGAATATCAAAGCTAATAGTCACCTCGTCCTCAGAGAACGCGTTGCCAGGGACTCTGCCACTTTTAGCTTTTAGTACGTTGATTTTTTCGCCATCTGCGAATATGACCTATTGCCATCTGTGCTCGCTCTTGCCTCCATGGTTCATTTTTCACTTTTTCTGCCTGTAGAATAGTTGACACACCTTCCCTGGGTGAGTGTTGGTTGTCTGGGCTCTTCCGGGCGTGATACAATATTATCATGGTGCAACGTAATGCTTGTGTATAGGCGAGTTATAAATGCCATATCATATCATATCAAAGGTGCATGTTTATCATTCTGTCCTTTTGAGTATACATGAAGGTGTGTCATATATGTGCGTCGTTCCTTCCTTAGGTCAGGCACAGCAGAATGATAAAGTCATGTCGCAATGCAATGCACGAGATTCCAACATTCTTTAAAGGACTAGGCCAAAGTATCATGTAGGCACAGTAAAACAAACAAAGAAAGACACATTCCTAGACATGTGTTGCTTTCACCTTGTATACATTTTCGGTTTATCCACCCTTGACTACAACACTATTCACATTACTGTCCCTCATTGTATAACAGTGGTGGTGCAGTATTTGTCATTGTATTCCCCATTACCCATTGTTTCCTCTGTACATAATTGTAAGCAAGCTATTTTTCTATTTAAAAATAAAAATAAACAGGTTCAGCAGACAGCTAAATAGCTCCCAATTCCCTCTTTTTCTTTTGTAAAACTGTGTGGGCACAGACACAATTTCTAAAGCATGCTGCTTTAAATTGTGATTCAGGAACACAAAATATTATAGTTTAATATACAGCTGCAGGCAATTAAAGAAATGAAAGGGCTACCAGAAACGACTACATTCTTACAAACACATTTTTGAAGCTCCCCAATTAAACAAGGCCTTCCAAAGGGAACATGGCAAGCATACAGACATTCAATATCTCCCACTGGATGGTCTTGTGAGGGACTATCAGCAGTGAATTCATTTATGTCACTTACTATAAAGGTCTCAAAGCCAGGCCAGTGCTTCTCTTTCACTCCTTTAGTCTTCAGACAGGGACCAATAATGAAGTATCACAAACGTCCATGGATTTTTTGCTTGTCCTGAAAGTCAAAGGGGAATAGGGCTGAGAATGACCACAACGTACACATAAAATGGAGAATGGAGACACAGTATTGATTCATGTCCCCCAAGTAGAACTGTTTTAGCTTTACATGCTTTGACATGAAAGACTTTTTCCGGGTGATTGGAAGAATACTTTAGACCGTCAGTGCAAGCATTCCCTCGCAGATGCTTTAATAATGTGTTTTTTGTGTTTTAAGTGAATCTGGCCGGTCCAGGTTTCACGGTGCCGGTAAAACCATACTGGCACCTTTTTCCGGACCAGCTAACTACGAATTCTGTGGCTGTGTGGCGTTACACCCGCCAGGTCTGACCTGCGGATGTAACGCCACCGGCCGCAGACGGATGCGGAAATACCGGCACCATTACCGCATTGTGCCAGTGTTTACGCGGTCCCCATTTCCATGGAGTGGACTGGTAACGGAATGCCGGTGCCGGACGTACCGGACCACCAGGGCTTTAATGCCCCGGTAATGCCGGCAAGTCCAGCACCGGTTATTCCCCATGAGTCCAGCGGCAGCCTGCCGGTTTTATCGGCATGGCTACCACCGGACTCTGGGACTTTTTCCTTTGAATTACAATTAACATTCAACCTCATATCCCAGCCGACACTCACATGTCTCCGTATTAGTACTAACTTCCAATTCATACCACTCAAACCTTGAAATATAACATCTTCCCCGCAAAGACTCTACACCCTCATCTTTTGCATGACCTTCACACTACACAGTGGTCCACACACCAAAGACTACTGATGCTTATGCATATGCAGGTTGGGATGAGGCCTAATGAGGCTTACATACATTTGTCTTTTTGACCCGCTGGGTTTATCACCCTGTTACACATACATATAGTCCCACATATTGTAACGCGTACTTGCTTACCCAGCGAAAATGATAGTTTCCCTGATCTTCCTCTGACCACTTCAGCACACATCAAAAAACGCTGCACACATCAAACAATGCTTTCCCAATGTGTAGCTGTTAGGCCGAACATATCATGGTTCTCCTGCTTTGCATCATCCCTTTAGCAAAAGCAACCCTGTTTTCCTCTCTCATCCCACTGACCAAGCTGCCCCCTGACTCTCTTACAAGTTCCAAAGCTCCAAAATCACTCTCACCTGTCAGAGTTCACACAATATAAGACCCAACAAAAATAACATCAGAGGTGCTGCTAAGGTCTAACACAGCTGAATTAATATTCAAATCTAGTAACAAACATACCAACTTTACAATTATCTCTTTCCAGCATAAGAGCCAAAGAGAAATGTTGGATGTCACCTGTTTGCTGTAATGGAAATGTAGTAAATCTATCATATGATGAGTTGTGTACCCCAGAGTTTGCTTTTGCCCAATTGTATATACACTAGCTGTTCCCGGCGTAACATATGCCATTCTAGCATATCTTAAATGTCAATATCGGTCAGTAATTCATAGGGTCACTTCTGTCCCCCTTCTTAAATATCGGTATTATCACTGATTGCTTCCAGGAAGGGGTCCTAGGTCCCTGTGACTTATTAATGGTCATTGACAAGGTTAAACGTATAGGAAACTGTCTTCTTGAAAAGGCATATTTCTATCAGATGGAATGAGAGGTGTGTGCGGTATAAGAAAAGTATCTTGGTTTAAGCCATCAATTACATGGGCCTCTATGATATGTCATTGTAGACGCATAATTGTCAACCCTGTTCCTTACAGAGTCCCTGTGATGGCATAACATTGCATAGTAGCATAATTACAGCACCCACTTTCAGTTTTAACCTGTGAGGAGGCATTTGTCCTACAGCATTTTCGCTCTTTAGAGACTGAAATGTTGACCCAGTAATTAATGGTTTATGGACACTGAAACTTCCGGGCCCTCTGTGAAGAGAAGTGGGATTCGAAAGAAGTAACTTGAAATTATTCCGAATGTTTGCAATAGTGGAAGGTGAAGGTGACCGCGTAGAATCATGCTCATTCTGTTTGTTGAAATGATAGCTGTTTTTGAATTGGAAGGGCACACAGAGGTGCACTTTGCCATTTGGACAGCAGAGAGGAACCTAACACTGATAAATTGAATCAGCTTAGTACGGAAACATACATAAGCGTTATATATATATATATATATAGATAATTTATACCTATGACAAAAACATTGGATACAGTACAGGTGAGTATACAAGCATGGCTAGTACATAGTATTTCACTTGCACTATTTTTGTCATTGTAGAATTTCACACTAGTAGCGTTTGCTTTCAACTTCTCTCATCATGCAATTTATGGCACAATAATTTTAGTCCCTAAATACTGTCACGCAGCCAAGTCAACATGAGACTATTATGATGGTGTACATTTAACACATATGTATTAGTGCTTCCTACAGTTTTGGGCCAAAGCAAGAAGATAACATCTCAGACTTAACAACAGGTTGGCTGCTCGTTTGTTTCAACAGTTTGAGTTTTAGCTTGACAATTTCAAACCAGGCATCATCCGGGGTGTAGGTGATCAACTCACAGTCACTCACATCTGTGAGGTTTTTAAGTGACCCTCTCATTTCATTTTTTGTTATTTCATTTGGTACACTCTGGTCCTCTGTTTCTGGGTCTCCAGGATTTATGATCTCTCACATGGTAGGGCTGGACAATGGTAGAAACTGAGGCTGGATAGTGGTTGGCAAAATCACAGAGCTTCCGCAACTGAGTTAATCTTCTAGAGGCTTTGCTTCAGCTTTATCACCACCTCCTTGTCCCAGGATTCTGGATTAATTGCCCAAACCCCATTCTCAGATTCTTCCTTGGTGGTCTGTCATGACCTCATGCCTAAGGGAGACATCTCCTGCATCACTTGATCCCCCGTCCCTCTCTCTCTGATCCGTCTCTCCTCCTGTACTTCCTCAAAGCTTTGACACATGCTTGTATCTTACCCACTGGCAGGCTCATGATTGTCAGGCATGAGGGTTGCTCCCTCCTGATCCCCCACCTCTTAATATATCCGTCTTCTCTTTTCTTCATCTCCCACCTTCTGAACAGTCTATTCTCCGCAGGACTCCGGAATATATTCTGCAGCTTTAGTGTTTCTCCAACTCCCATTCCTGTTCTCCTCCTGCCTTCCTTCTTAGTATGTTCTCCAATTCTCTCATTTTGCCTCATTCCCTTCAATTGGATGTACTCTTTTTCTCTCTTTAATATTTCTTCCAATCTCCTCCTTGTGTCTCTATTCCAACTATTTCCCTGAGCCTCCTTATCTCCTTGATATTATTCTGTTTCTCTCCCTAGTATTTACTCCTTCTTGTGTCGTCTTAAATTCTCACTCTCATGTCTCCTTCCCTCTCCTTTGACATGTTCTCTATCCCTTCTTCAAGGTAAAGGCAGTGTGCTAACAGCTAAATTTGCTTTTAATAACATATGGAAAACTGTCACTTCTCTCTTCATTTTCTCAGACAAAATAGAAATGAGGAAGGGACTGTCTGCATAGAAAACAAGTAAGACATGTTCTACATCATTAGGAATATATGGGATAGTAGAAAGCAAACATGTTACTACAAAGGACAATGGGCTTCATTACAGATTTGGAATTATTCCAGCAGTAAATCTTCTGGAATACCGCCAAATAGATTTACCATTAACACCACTTGGTCTGGCGTAATTACCGCTGGATCACAATTGGTGGTATTGCAGGGTTAGTCCTCTTTCTTCGAGTCCATAGGGCTCCATGGGGATTTCGGCAGAATTATTACTGGTGGTAATTCCTGCACATCCTCTGACAATGATCTTTGTTTAAATGCCAAAAAGACTGAGATCCTCCTCATTGTTACACCTTCACCATCCTTTCCCCTCACTTTCTGGCCGGTCTTGCTTGGCCCTCCTCCTGCTCCTACCTGCGAGGCTAAGAACCTCGGGGTCATCTTTGACTCCTGACTTTCCTTCTCTGCACACGTCTCTGACGTCTCTAAAAAGTCAAACTTCTTACTGCACCTCCTTAAAGGTACTCTGCTTTTCCTCTCCTTACCTGAGAAGCTCACTGTCTCCCAAGCTCTGATTCTCTCTAGGTTGGACTACTGTAACAGCCTCTTTCTAAATCTACCTGCCTCCACTCTCCGCCCTTTACAACTAATCCAGAACAGAACTGCAAGACTTGTCCTTCGCCTCAAGCCCTGGGATTGTATCTCTCAAGCTCTGAAATCCCTTCATTGGCTCCCAGTGGACTCAAGGATTACATTTAAAACCAACAATACAAAAAAGGTATCAGGCGCCCCTCTCTCGAAAGAACACAGCATGATAACCTGTTCAATGATTATTAACCACTTTGAGAGTTCGCAGCCATCTTCTTTTTGCTCACTGTACCTTTCACAGATGGGAAATATCAATTTGCATATCAGTCTTTGTCCCGTCCACATGGGCAGTCCAGCACTGAAATGCTATGGCAATTCTCTTCTGAACAAGAGTACCAACAGCAACCCCATACACGTGTTTCAGCCTTGTTGGGCCTCATCAGTGAGGTGAAGCTGTGCCTCTATAAGCACAGCGAGCAGGGAGTCCACGTCTGGTTTCCTTCAGGTACCTTAGGGTGACCAACCCCAAGTTCCTTCCAAAAAACTACAAAAAAGGTAGCAGGCGCCCCTCTCTCGAAAGAACACGGCATGATAACCTGTTCAGTGACTATTAACCACTTTGAGAGTTCGCAGCCATCTGCTTTTTGCTCACTGTACCTTTCACAGATGGGAAATAAACATTTGCATATCAGACTTTGTCCCGCCCACATGGGCAGTCCAGCACCAAAATGCTATGGCAATTCCTTTCTGAACAAGAGTACCAACAGCAACCTCCTACACGCATTTCAGCCTTGTTGGGCCTCATCAGTCAGGTGAAGCTATGGCTCTCTAAGCACAGTGAACAGGGAGTCCATGTCTGGTTGTCCCCAGGTAACTTAGGATGACCAACCCCAAGTTCCTTCCAAAAATACAAAAAAGGTAGCAGGCGCCCCTCTCTCGAAAGAACACGGCATGATAACCTGTTCAGGGATTATCAACCACTTTGAGAGTTTGCAGCCATCTGCTGCGAAATCTCACAGTGGTTAAAAATCACTGAACAGCTTATCATGCCGTGTTCTATCGAGAGAGGGGCGGCTGCTACCTTTTTTGTAGTCAGGCCTCATCAGTGATGTGGAGCTGTGCCTTTCTAGGAAACGTGAGCAAGGGGTCCATGTCTGGATTCCCGTGTTAATTTAGGGTGAAACCCAAAGTTACTAAATATGCAAAACAAGGGGGGTTCTGGGAGACCCTCTACCAGCACAAACACAGCCCATTGACCTGTTCTTGGGTGGATGGCCCCTGGGAGAGTCTCAACCAAGTCTTCAGCTTACTGTCCCTTTCACAGAGGAATAATATCCCTGCATGTAAGTCCTTGGCAGTACAGCACCGAAATGCTGGCCAATCGGAACAAGAGTACCAACAGCACCCACAGACAGTGTTTCAGCCTAGTCAGGCCTCATCAGTGAGGTGGAGGTCTGCCTCTCTAAGAACTGTGAGCAAGGGTTCCACATTTGATTCCCCTGGTAACAGGGTGTGTAAAGACTGGAGGGGGTGTCTGTATTTCTGCTCCATATATGGTAGAGGAGAGGCACAGAGGACCCCAACCAAGATTCTCTATTATTGGTAACGTAGTCGAGCAATCAAGGCCTAGCTTCTCAGGAGGTGATGCAGGCTGGTTCTTAAGTACAGTGTAGTCCCCAAACCCCCACAAAGGAATGTCCATACACTGTATTAGTTAAAACCCAGTTTTTATATAATTAATGTTCACGGTTATGTACAATATCACGGTAACTCACTTTGTACTCGGTTATCTATAATGGCAAATCTATACAGTTCTACGAGGTACAACAATCGCTATTCAACTGTATGGTTAAATGTCACACAAATCAGTTCGTAAAGGAAACCAACAATAGATATAAGAGGAAAGCAGTTGGTTAGAACAATTGGCAGAATACTGGCCACTACCAACTAGACACAGTCCTGTGTGGAGATCTGCCCACCTGGGCAACCTGTAGAATAAAGATATATCACAAGCCCAGTCCATAGATTGTTCACAAGAGTCTTTCCAATAGTTCAGCAACCCCAAAGTACCTGGTGTTGTAGAGTTCCTCGTCGGGAAATCGATGGCCCTTCTTGAGTGCACTCCCTTTAAGGCAGGAGCCATGGGTCGTCGAACATCCGGCGATGAACAGGGTGAACGATGGCGGTGAAGTGACAGATTCATTCCTATCGGTGCTCGTCGACGACGGAGGGTAGACGGCCTGCAAGGAAGAGGCGTGCGGGACACCTCGATGTCGATAGTTCAGGACTGCAAAGAGTTTGAAAAACTGTCATCCGGTGTCTCTGTAGTCTTTAGGTGGTGGGAAAGCCACTGATGGATGGACCTCGGTGCATCAGCGGCCTCAACCTTCTCCAGTGTGACAAAGTGGTCGACGGTGCATGTGAGAGCGTCCTTGGATCAAATGTTCTTAAGCATCGGGAGCACTGTGGCTCCGGTCGGCGAAGGTGGCGTCGACGGTGACGGACAACAGTCCAGGCGCTTCTCCTTGGGATTCCGTGGCAGTCCCCGTCTCCAGTCGGCAGCCTTTCCTAGGTCTGTCTAACAGGGAGCTTTGGAAAAGATCAGCTGGTGCACAATGGTCCCTCGTAGCTCGGGAAGAGGGCGCCTTACCAGGTCCTCTCTGGGTCAGTCCTTGGAGACATAGCAGCTTTCAGATCGATGAAGTAGAGCAACAGCAATACTTCTCTTCCAGCGGGGCTTCAAGGTCAAGCTTCAGTTTCAGCTCCAGTTACTCTTCAGCTTCTGAACGATTCCTAGCAGTGAGAGGCCCCCAGATATACTAGTTGATCTCCTATTCATTCTGCTGGGTCACACTCAGGCAACCAATCACTCAGAAGGGCATTCAGCAGTCAGTCAGCCAATCAGGCATACAGTGCATTCAGGCCAGACTCCTCCCTCTCAGACACTCACAACAAGGAATGTGTATTGGGACAAGTACCCAGCCATTCAACACTACACACTGCATTCATACCAGTTTTGGGCAGGGCTGTCTCAGTCATTGTATCTCATACTAGAAACCAGACATCCACAATAAGAAGTGCATTTTGGTCACACACTCAATTCACCCAGGTCCCACCCACAGGGTGTACCCACGACATACAGTCATTGGGAAGACTCCAGCCAGTCTGGCCTGGACTTCACAACATCACCATATATGGAACTTCCACCCAACAGCCAGTCAGGGGGAAGGGACAGAGTCAGGGCTTCCAATGACTTTGGGAAAACAAGGTAACAGGCAATAGAAAGCAAGAGGCCACAGGGGCCATCTTGTTTCCTATCAGGAATCAACTGATTCCAATGGCAGGGCCTGGGTATACCCAAAATGAAGGATACTCGGAGCACCTGTCAAATTCAGCATGGAGCTGCCACCAGCCCACACCCTGCTCTGTGGGCCACACACAGGTGCTCAAAAATATACACTAGGGGCACAGAGTTGTTCCCCCACCCATGGGTACCATAAGGGTATCCCATGGGTCTGTACACCAAACCAAAAATAGGAAGAGCTGCACTTCCAGGAGTCCCATGTGTAATCCTGGGCAGAACACAAATGAAAAATGACTACAGGACAAGGACAGAGAGGCCCTGTCCCTCCAATGCATTTCCAGCATCACAGGGTGAAATCCAAGTTACTAAATATGCAAAACAAGGGGGGTTCTGGGAGTCCCTCTACCAGCATGAACACGGCTCACTGACCTGTTCCTGGGTGGATGGCCCCCAGGAGAGTCTCAATCAAGTATTTAGCTCACTGTTCCTTTCACAGAGGAGAAATATCCTTGCATATCAGTCTTTGTCCTGCCCAAGGGCAGTCTAGCACCAAAATGCTGGCCAATTCTTCTCTGAACAAGAGTACCAATGGCACCCACAGACACATGTTTTGGACTTAGGCCTCATCAGTGAGGTGGAGGTGTGTCTCTCTAAGAACAGTGAGCAAGGGGTCCACATCTGATTCCCCTGGTAACAGGGTGAAACCCAAAGTTACTAAATATGCAAAACAAGAGGGGATCTGGGAGTCACTCTACCTGCACAAACATGGTCCATTGACCTGTTCTTGGGTGGATGGCTCCCGGGAGAGTCTCAACCAAGTCTTTAGGTCACTGTCCCTTTCACAGAGGACAAATATCCTTTCATATCAGTCTTTGTCCTGCCCAAGGGCAGTCCACCACAGAAATGCTAGTTAATTCTCGTCTGAACAAGAGTACCAACAGCAACCCCAGACACATGCTTTTGCCTAGTCGGGCCTCATCAGTGAGGTTGAGATGTGCCTCTCTAAGAACAGTGAGCAAGGGGTCCATTTGATGAGGTTGTTTCTTAAATGCAACAGTTCCAATGTTACCCTTGTAAGGGTGCATCTATTGGGTCCTTTTTAACCAACTTAACCAACTCCAGATGCTCTAATGGGGTAGTAAAGCTGAAAAGAGACCTCACACACTATGTTTCTTAGTTCCTCTGTCCAATATTGATTTTCCTTCACTTTAGTTATGAACTCATTCCTGTCACAGGATTTGGAGGAATCACCTCAGGTCACTATAACAGGGATTCAGCCCTAAGTGGGAGAGAGCCTTTCCCACTTCTTTGAGCCACTTCTTTGAGCCATATAATTTGAGCCCGAATAAACGAGGAATTCATTTCTTTAGCCATGGCCCAACACAATGAAGGCTCTTCGTTACTCACACGTGTAACAACACCCGCCCCCCTTCCCGCCCAACATCAGTCTCCCTATGAACAGTAACTTTGGCAGCTGGCTTTAGGACACCCCATAGTTGTTTTAAAAATCTGTGAAGCAGCTCTGCCACAGAGTTTGACCTCTAATTCTGCTATTACTGCATAATCTCTGAAGATGCGGGGAGGTCAGGATATATTGGAAGGAAAACAGATGACCAAGTAATAGAATGTCTTGACGTCCACCAGTTGCTTTTCATTCACCATACATTTCATCTTGGGACCTTTAAGGCTCAGTTTTAAGAACATGTGGTAGAACAAGGGAACTTAGATTGTCATCGCCTTATAGTTAGGGTGAAATCTACATTCATTGTTTTTCTCAATATATTATGGCTAATAACCTTTGAGGCATTTGATGAATCAGACTGACAACTTTCTAGGTGTGATGTGTTAGGTTCTTCGATGGCTTTGTGTAGAGAGAGGGAACATGTTGCTTGCAGTGCGGACAAGCTTTGCCTGGAGTGGGTGTGCCAGTTGGTGTTAGAGGTGTATAATTGTTTTGTTTTGAGTCTGAATGGAGTGTCTTTTAACATGTGTGTGCAGGTGGCTCGCATGGGTTTGCCTGTAATGAGGAGAAATTGAGGGTCAATCAGTGGGGGCAGTGGTTGGTCCCGCCCTGCCTCATGATGCCGCTGTTGGTTTTACTGTGGTGAAAGGTGATGGCCTTTTTTGTGGTTGTATTGTGATATTGTGATATTAAAGAAAAAGGAAGACATTCTCTTACATTGTTCCTGGTGCCCAAAGGTTTAGTCATTATACGCATTGGTATCGTTTTCTTTGTGCAATCTGGTGGTTTCAAACAAATGCACTGTAGGAGCAGAGACTTTTCAAAAGGAAACCCCCTCTATTGTGCTTCGTGAAAGCTTGCTTTTGAACACAGTGAATGTGCCTGGAAAAAGAAAATCTTTCGCGTTATTGATATTTTTTATTTAGAAAAAACAAAATCAAATGATGGGTGCTGAATGGTGGAGCCAAACAGCTGTCTCTTTCCTAGGCCAGCGTCAATGTTTGCTCGCCGATTCTGCAAGTGATTGACACGGGCAGAACACGGTGGCCACGTGGAAAAGATCCCTGTGGGGCAGGAGAGGGAGTGCTGCCTGCAGGTATGGGGACATCGGCCATTGAACTTCAAACTGAAGGTGCAGAGGAAGACCTAGGATTCTATTTCTGGGCCACTGTCCCTGCAATATCACTACAATGTTTGGCAAGCCCTGGCGGGGAAGAGTCGCTAGCACCACCACTGTTCATGTGACATCAGGGAAGATGTGAAGTTATAAAAAAAAATGCGTGTGGTTTCGGACGTATGGTGTGTGTCTTAGTGTGCAATTGATTAGGATTAAGTGTACACACATGAGAGACAGTGAGACCCTGTGTGTGGTTGATGTGTGTGTGAGAGAGGGTGGTGTTTGAGTGTCTGCAAACATTGGTGTGTGTGAGAGAGAGAGAAAGAGAGAGAGAGAGAGAGAGAGAGAGAGAGAGAGAGGGTGAGAGATGTCTGTGAGCTAATGTGTGTGCACAAGTGAGTACAAGAAGAGGGGCAAAGGGAGCAAACCTGGGTCTTGGGCCAAGGAGGAAAATGAGCAGCAGCAACAATATTTGGAGGGGCATCAGTGTAAAGCATGGGCATAGTGGCGGGCACCCAGTCCAGGGTCAAGGCCGATTAGGAGAGCAATGTATATATATGTGGGTCTCCAGCGCACGATATGGGCAAGTGCTTAACAGGCCAAGGGGGCATATTTTGTGGTTAGAGGCATTGCATTGGCATATATCATGGATATAGGTATCAACGAGCACCAGTGAAATAGATTGGGACACCAGCAGCAAGCACGAGCTACTGGTAAACAGACGGTGACGCATTTTGTATTTTAAAATGGTATGCCGACATGTATAATTGGAACATCCAGCATGACGACATTTTCGACAGAGTTATGTTCGCATTTAGGGTGGACATATCATGAACCTTTTGACCACCAGTGATACATACCCAGCGTCCACTTTCCCCAACGGCATAATAGGCCAGTCTGGCATATATTGTGGGCAAATGCAGTATGCATTATACAACTGTCATGCTTTTATATATCTGGGCACAGTCAGCATGACCAAATGTTTAACAGGGTAATTTTTATATATTGTTGATATTGGTAATATGAACTTTTTGAGCACCATTGGCATATATTTGGACAACATTTTCAAACTGGAGCAAATACTCAAGAGATTATGTCGGTACCGATTTTGGATAGAGGTAGCATGTGCTTTAAAGTTACATTGTGTGCATGGTTACATTGGCACATAGTGTAGGCACATACACTATACAAAGGCATGTTGGCAGACGTTTGGGCACAACCAGCATGATTAAGTGTTTGACAGAGTCGTGCTGGCATGAATTGTGAATTGAGGTATTAAAAACAGGTACACTGACATATATTTGTCAGAGCCAACATGAATACAAGCTTCACGGGACAAATCTGGCATATACTGTGGACATGTTTATCACAAACACATACTGTAGAGTGGTATACTATCAGATATTTGCGACAGCCAACATTTACCAGAATCTAGGTTGAGTACATGCTTAAAATGCCATGTTGGCATATATTTTGAATTCAGGCACCATGTATTCAAATGTGGCATGCTGGCATTTTTTTGCCACAGCCAAAATGACCAAATGCTTTGCAGTGTCATGTTGCATAATTTTGTGTATATTCTCAAGAACATTATGAGCACTGGTGACATATATTTGGGGCACTAGCATCAAGACCAAGCAAGTGTTCAACATCCATTGTAGGCATCTTTGGTGAACAGAGGCCATAAGTGTTGTAAAGCGGCTTGTGGCATGGGAATGTCTGTAACCTTTAATTACTGTGTAAATATGTTGCACAGTTAATGGAAACTCATGTTAAAGATACCGGAGGTCTTACTAAGTATAGGTTGGGTGCATGCCTGGTGGGTTGATGGGTATTTCCCATTGGGCAGTTTTGGTATTTGATGACATTTGGGCTGTGAGATGTGTGCATATACAAAACTAATTTTCCCATGTGTAGTACAGCGTCACCATACGTACATTATCACCATCGTTGTAAGATATGTAGATCCCCAATATTCCTAGTCATGTTAGCAGGCCCAGTCTATTACATGTGCATGGACCCAAAAGATCCAACACCCCCTTTCCATAGCTTTCAATCCTGGCCTATGTGGGAGTCGGAGGGTCATGATTGAACGATGTGGACTCACATAATCATGGTGGTTGTCCACCCAGAAGTCCCAAATCAACAAAAACATGTATTTGGTGCCTACTTGTCCTTCCTATCCATGATATGCACAGTGTTGAGTTGGGCTATCCTATCAGTCTGAGCTCATAAGATGCAGAAACCCGACTGCTCCTCACAACCATGGACCTGCAACCCATTAGGTAGGTAGAAGGCGATTATTGTATCTAGGAGGCTTTTGCCATTGTGCAAAGCATCCTCCCAGGAGGCATGCACCGAACAAGACCTTGACAGATGTAGCTACTTTGTGTTTGCATCTTTGAGACTCTCAATGATGTGCCCAGTTGTCGTATGAGTCAAAGCTTGATTTGTAGTAGGAGGGACTTTGCACTCGTTAAATAGCTCATTTGGGCTGAATGTTTGATGTTACCCGAATGTGTGGCTTTCCAATGTTTGTGTACACTATTTTTTTAAGTAACAATCTTAACTTGATGTAACTAAAGTATTGTTTTTTTACAGCAAATGCACTCATTATTTAAGTGTATGCCCACAATCCATTCTGTATGTATGTAAATTGTAATGACATTATAGTATAGATTTTATTCCGAATAGGATGTAAAATGTCTGTTTCCACATGTGCTACATTTTTGTTATTATTTATGTTTTTTTACATGTTGTGTTCATAGGCAATTTGTGTGGTAGGACTGATCGGTGTAAGCTTCTAGCTGTGTTTGCAGGTCTGTTCTTCGTGCATTGTGCACCTGCTCGATTTGGGGTGTGCGATAAGTGTTTTGTTTTCCATTTCTAGTATGTTTTTTGTGTTTTATTCTTCTATTTATTCACATATATATATGCTCTTTCCTCATTCTGCATGTATGTATGAGTTTTGAAATGTTCATGGTGTGTTTTTTCAGCTTCTGTTTGTATTTCTTTTTTTCCTGTTTCCTATTTTGCACATGCGTTTTTGCTTGATGTTTGTGTGTATGCTTTAATTGTGAGGTATCAATAATAACGCATTATATGTGTTTACGCTTCTGCTTCCAAACATTTCTGTATGGTTTCCTTGTGTTTTCTGCATGCTTGAACAAATCCAATTTTTCTATATCTGTTTTGTGCTTTTCCGCTTCTGTATCTGTATGTATGCAAGTTTTTCTCAACATGTCCATTTCATTTTCGTAGTATATAATTATTTCTTCACATGTTGGGGTTTTCTGTATGTTGCACATATGTTCAAATAGTAACATAACCATAATAACAAGGCATTTTGGGGGTGATTCATGGAATAAATTTGCGCCGAAATTCATGGCGCAAGCTGGCGCAAGCGTGAAAAAGCAAGCGCACATGCACACGTGCGATTCATGGAAGGTCCTGCGTGTTTTTACCCCAGGATGTGCGCCAAATCCGCGGGTGGCACACAAGTCACTGCAACATCCCGAACGCTGTGTGCGACGTGCACATCGAAAGCGCACAACGTTAGCGCACACACCAAAAAGGGAGCGGAACATGGGGCGGAACATGTGGAATGGGGAACAACGCATGAAAATAAGGGCATAACTGGGGAAGTACTGCTGGCAAGTACACGGAACGCCCACACGCACGCGAACTACACATATTCATGGAATGGAATAGGGGAAACCCGTGCACGCCAGAAGACATGCACAGGCCCAAACACATCCACCACACAAATGTTGGTTGTCTTGGCCCACGTTCAAGTTATTATGCTGCAACACTTGGTGCTGTGGGCTTAGGAAATCCAAGAGGGCGGAAAAGCCCACATTTGCGCCAGAATCCTGGAGAACCATGCAGTTTTGCGCACAGTAAAATGGTCCCCTGACCTGCCACCCACCAGTGCGAGCGTGAGGGGCCAGGAGTGCCATGAGTGAAATGTGTGCCGAAGGAAAAACAGCAGTGCCGGTGGTTAAAAAAAAAAAAGCACTTTGAAATCACCTTTGTTTCTCTGAAATGCAAGATAAAAATGCCTATTTTAAACATTGCAAGATATTCAAAAAATCTCAATGAACACCAGCAGACATTTGGCAGAATGTAGTCTTGTGTGCATACAAAATCTGGAAAGAGAAAGAACCCAAAACAATGTTTATAACAAAACTGGCTGAGCTGTGGATGTCAGCAGCTGAAGTGAAATTGGACTGAAAGACACTAAAATCTAAATGTTTAAAATAAATGAGTGACCTACTGTTGAGCGGCACATAGTTTGCAACTGTTAAATGCCATTGTTTTGAACTTAGAATCAGCGTTCTAGCTGCATGTGTAAAAATTGCAAGTTCGGTTTGAATGTAGAAAACTGGGAACTAAAGTGACATTTAGCTGAAGCCTGGCTTGAAGAGAGTGAATTCTGCCCGACAACTACCCCTGACAGGAGTGAAACTTGCTCAGCCACTCTTCCCAGGCCTGGCTGCATTCTGCTGCCCCTGCCAAAAGGAGATGACACCTTTCTGATTGAATTAGGGGAGGAGCACCTGGGGACTACAGGAAACTAAACAAAGCACTGTCCTTGGCCCAGGCAAATGTTAAATTAGGGGGGTTGTAAATGGCTTCCTCTTGGAAGAAATCGGGGAGGGGCACTACATCTGTGAGCCAGCTGAGCTAGGGGGAAGTGGATAAACCAGAAATTCCACCATGTGCTGTGGAAAACCACACCCCTTTGGGGCCAGAGCATAATTTTAAAAAGATGGATAATTCATAGTGCGGACTTGTAAAAATTATATAAATAACATCATCATTCTTGTGATTTTTCTGTGCACATTTTAAGAGGTGTTAGGACCCTGTGGTATGTTCTTGGGGATAGTAGCGGAAAAAGGGTTGTTACTCCAAATGTATGCATGTTAAAAATCTGACACTTTATCATCTGAAACCCATATCCCTGGTGCACATTTGTGTAAAATCTGGAAAGGTTTAGAGGTCGTTATCTGAATGAAAAGGGCAGAATTCTGTCATAAGTGGACACGACACCTTACAAGGACAGGGATCGGATGGTTTGGTGCTACAGAAAATATGTTAACTGGACGTATAATATTAGAAAAATGGTACATAGATGAATATGTATTTGGATCAGAAATAGATTTGTGTGCAATTTGACAAGGGGAGGATCCTCTGACCATAAGCCTACCTCATCACTCTGACTCACAACCCAGTTCCCCCAATCAAGGGAGAGAGGAGGAACTGGCCAATGATAAATTGAGAGGGTTGGGCATAGAAGATGACCCTACCCTCCCACTTTCTAAACACATAAAAGGAGACTGTGCAGGACAGGTAGGGACATTCACTTCCCACTTCAAGCTGATTTCTTGCAGGGCATTTTGCCAGAAGACACCAGATCCAGCACTTAGACTTCAAATCCAGACAGAGACCAGAACTTTGAATTCAGACTTCAGAATTTGTCAGCAGGCCTCAAAATCAGAAGGCAGAATTATCCAGAGAGACCAGACCCAGACCAGATCGCTGTGCAGTGCTGAGAGCTGACCCAGATCGCTGTGCGCGGAACCAGTACCAGAGAACCGCAGCCAATCCTGACCCGATCCGTGACGAAGTCGCATTCCTGTCCAACATATAGTGTGAGTACTCAGCCAGGACTGTGCAAAACCAATCTCTTACTTTAAAATAATCTAATTCAAACTATTTTAACCTATCTAGAACTACACCCTAGCATTGTGTGTCCTTCCTTTTGATTAAAAGCTGGAAAATTGTCCTCTGTCATTCTGAACTTTACTTTTATTTTGAGAATCTACCTTCACAAAATCGGCCGTATCTGGGGAACCGTTTGTCCTAGGAATGAAATTTATCTTAAAGCTAAGATACTGGGCTTTCCAACGAACCCAGAACCGACTTTCTATTCATTATACTTTTTCTGTAATCGCACTCAACGCGATTTGCGATTTGGCTCAAATTTCTCCATGTGTCAAAATAGCAGCTCCTTGCTTTCCTTTGCTGAAATTTGTTTGCAACCTGACACTCATTCGAAGAGCATTACTAAAGTGATCCTGAACTAATTTAAAGTAGCCATCACTCACCCTGAACCTCTAGAGGGAATAAAAATCATTTTAGCATATTTTTCACTTCTTTGCATACCACCTTTAAAGTACTTTGCCTGTGTTTAAAATCATCCCTGTTGATCTAAGCTTGCTAGGGGGGAACTGAATTGGGATTGTACTGTGATTGTATTCCTGAAGACTGTGTGTGTCACTTCCACCTCCTTACATTGCATAGAGGGGGGGGGGGGTGAATTGCCAAAAGGGGAAAAGTGATTATATTATGTTTTGCTGAAATCATATCAAGTTTATTCCTGTGTTGCTTCTTTTCCACCTTGCATTTCCTTGTACCATGTAAAGCATTCTTAGCTACCTTATCCTCTATACTACTCCTAAGTAATTAAACCAGTGTGCTAGTATCATATCATCCATTGTTGATCACTCACTGTCATATGTCTAAGTGTGATATCAATTATTAATTTATTATAAAAGTGTGCGATATATATATATATTGTTTAATTCTCAAATAAACCTTTTAAATTTGCAAAACAAACTTACTTCTTGGCTCAGTGGGGTCAGGGGGATTCTAAGAGAGGGGTGTTATATAACAGTTGTCAACCAGAGTACACGAACTGGACATAAAAATATATATATAAGGGCTTCCCTTGAGCAATCCCAGACAAGGCATTGACTTAGTGGGACTGCTTGATTGGAGTCTTTAACAAAGTGGGGGCTAGTAGCCGGGGATTCTGGATTAGATCTATCACTTGTGCAGATTAATACAGTGTGCCAGCTGACAGGATACATATCCGGTTAGATCACCACGCTGTGTACACTGTAAAGCACTCCTCAAAGGAACGCTCTAAGGAAACGGTCTGTTTTGCAAAATAAAATACAAACTTTTGTAAGTCAGGAAGGAAATCAATCTCCAGAATGACGACCTTGGTAGATATGAAGATAGCTAGGGAGCACCTCTTACATAAACAGTTTGTGAGAGGTGAATGGTCTGAACAGGACCAAAATGTATTGTTGCAGGCGATCACACAACAGGTCACTACAATTGGGTCAGATATGTGGAGAGATCAGGGTCCCTTACATGTGGCCCTGAGTGAACTATATATGGCTTCTAAGGCCAAAGATGTGAAGAGGGAAAATGGAGACCAAATCCATGCCCCCGCACCCCAAGCACCCCAGCGCACCCATGGGTGACAAATATGCTGAAACACACCCACTTCACCAACAGTGCAACTTCTATGCTACATTAGAATCAATGCTGCAATATCAGAATCTACAAACACAAAAATCCCTGTTTAAAGGCTTGCAAATGCCTATATGAACTAACATGGTCTAAATGCACAGTGTAAAGCTATGTTTCAGGAAAATTACAGCTAAGTTCATTTCACTCACTGAACACTGAACACTGGCTGCGGGAGCCTTATCAACATTCCTCGCAAAAGAAGTCCGACCTGCCAAGGCCGCAAATTCAAGATAAAATTGCTTTCTGCAGACAGACATTTTTTAATTATCCACAAATGCGAATAAACCACGGCAACCCAGTGTGCTTTTTTTTCTTTCTGGGAAAGAAAGACATTTTCTCAAGGACACGCACAACATTGAAACATAACTTGTAACAAGCCAAAGCCAGGTGCGAACTGCTTGTTCAGCTAAAAAGTTATGGGAACAAAGTCACATTGCAACAAGATTAGAATTAGGTAATGGGGGCTGGCACAGCTAAATCAACCCACTGACGCAGGAGGTTAATATCCAATTATCAGGCTCTCTATAAGGGCTACATATGTAACCCACCACTCTGCAGCCAATAACAGGAGGAGATAGGTTTCTGGGAGCTGATCCAATTCTGTGAGGTCAGCCTGCAGTGTGATTATAAAACTTACTTGCAAGACAGCCCCGGGGGAGACGGCGCCTGAACTCACGATGCTTTTCTTTGGCTTTTTTCTCTTTTCTGTGCTTAGAAATAAAGCAGTTTGAAACATGTTGCTGCCTGCTTGGAACTCTGTTGCATTTCTGGGGGCCATATGGGAGGTGTTGGGGCCTCCCATAGCTGGTGAGGATATGGCTGCTGGCCCCCCACTGCCCTGGGGGTGGGGGGGGATCCAGCTTCTCCCCGACAAGTTGGTGCCCTCTGTGAGGCTCATTGCTCATTGTAACATGGGTAATTGAGCTCTGCCTGCGCAAGCTCTGCGATGGACTGAGCTCCCTGCCGCCGACTCAAGGAAGCTGTGAGACCCTCGCCTGCACCTGAAGACCACCGGAAAAACGCGTAACCGGCTAAAGGCTTCGGGGGCCACTTGGAAATACCCCGCTTGAGGGCAGGTGAGAGCCCTGCAGGAGAAGGGGTCCGGTGAAGCGCATTGAGGGAGTGTCCAGCAGTGGTGCAACTGCCAGTGCAGCATAGGAAAATGTAAGTAAACCAGCAACATGGGCTCTGAGGGGGGGGAAATGTTTAAAGTAGAAATGTTAAAGTGTTTTTTTTTGTTTGTTTTTTTTTTTTAGGGAGGGATTGTAAATTGGGTGGTGGGTGATTGTACATTGTCACAAAATTCAGCGCATTGGTAGTGATCGGCACGTGAATTGTAGTTGGGACTGGGGTGGTGGCAGTGGTCCCTTCTTGTGTTTTTGAGCATATTGGGTGGGGTAGTGTCTCCCTACACATAGAACAGGAGTGCCGCGCTGATTGGTCTAGAACAGGTGTGCCGCGCTGATTGGTCTGGATGGTGATTTCATGTACGGGGTCTGGATTTCCTATGAATTGACGTTATAGATCAATGAGTAGATGAGGTTCCCTGCTAATTGAGCGTTTTAGTTCAGTGAGTGGATGATGTTTTCCCGCAGGAGGTAGCTAGATTGTTCCCGAGTGCGGAAGATAGTTGGCTGGTTAAGGTCCCCTGGTGAGGAGCGTATCATGCACTAGGCGACGCAGTGTGTGCAGTCCAATTATAAGAGTTTATTGTGGTTTACCTTGTTCCAGTTGAGACAGGAAGACAGCTGTGGGGATTGTGGGGTTTTATTTTGGGATTTTTGTGGGGTTGGGAGAAATGGGTTATTGTTTTGTGTATGCACATTTGTCTTTTCATTTGCATTGTGTTTTTAGTTTGGTGACGTCACCTTCAGATTGATGCATAAGGACACAAAGTTTTGATGGTGAGGAGATAGTGGTGTGGTTTTGGATTTGGAGAATAGGTGACCCAGAGGCGGTGTGTGGAAGACACATGCGCAAGATTGTGGGAGTGTGCCGGAGAAGGCAATGGTTTGGTGAAGATGGATTGCACGTGGAGTGCACTGGCTAAGGTGCGGAGCAAAGAAGGCTCACAGAAGTTGGAAAAAAAAAAAAAAAAAAAAATGTTCAATTATCTTCTAACTTTTGCTCCCTGAACAGCGGACTACCGAAATTTTCGAATTGAATAGAGGTAAAATGTATCACACAATACAGAAATGACTCCCCTTCACTTGTTGTGTAGCACACAGCTTCCATGCTGAAATAAGTCAGTAAAACATAGTGTGCAAAGATTCAAAAGTACTGAAGGTAAATTAAAAAGACCATGGCTGCTCATAGGCGGCTTCTCCAGAAGCGTGCAGCAATCGCTAAGGACACACATACACAGCACTTACACGGGAATAGCTTTAAAAGCACATGTGCAGCAATCGCTAAGGACACACATACACAGCACTTACACGGGAATAGCTTTAAAAGCACATGGCTACAGTTGAACTGTGTGCACGAAGGAAAAGGAAAATGCGAGGGGTCAGCTGATGTTGAACAAACACGAGCAGAGGGAAGAGGGGACTCTCCCTTCTGAACCTCCGGGAGTGTAATATTTGATGACACAGGGGCAGAGAAAGGCAGGTGAGGACAAGTAGGCACAAAATAAATCATTCAAGCATGCGATGGGAGGGGCAGTTAAAAACAGCTTTAACACACACGCACAAGAATCACAATAGCAGTGTCAACAATCACCACAATATGCACCGCCCATGTGGGGAGGATACATGGGGCAGGATGGGATCATTTCAGCAGACACCACAAGCACCAATGCAGGTACTGTTACCACTACATGTACAGACACAACAAATGACAGCACCACTACCCCAGGACTGACTAGAATGACAACACAGGGGCACTGCACAGCAGCCAGCACCCATACAGAACACTGACACAATAGCAATGGTACCGGTTACATGACTGGGTGGGGTCTTCCTGATGGGGAACAAACCTTTCAAAGGACATAGATTGACATTATACCGCTAATAGGACAGCCCAAGACAACCTTTATTTGACTGACTCTGCCACACACACTCATGCTCCACCTCCCCGACAGAGCGGGCGAGACGCGCGCCGACACACACACTCACGCACACTCAATAATGCAGAGGACGATTGCATAGGGGTGGTGATAGGTATCAAAACATTTTCTTTTCTGGGTGACAGTGGGGCGACTAGGCCATGCATTAGGGAAGAGACATTTGTGACATCGTGAGCAATGTGGATATGACCACCTTATTAACAGAGAAATCCATAACTTGTTAAACACCAGGCATACACATGTTGAAAGTAAGGAAGATTGTTTAAGAATAATGGGGGTGCACTGTACAGAGGGGGGTGCATAATGATAGCGCATCACAAGAGAGTACATTTAGCTACATTTTTGAGCACACATCTTTCAGTGAGGGGATTGGGCTCATGAATACACGATTAACACAGAACAATCAAATGAGACACACAAGATGAAAGAAAGTGCACTTGAGGGGGGAGGCCTACATTTCATTGACAGTTCACCACAGGAGGAGAGAAATAGGGGTAAAGGGTGGATGATCCATGTTCCCAACAGAATTAATTTGGCGACACAATAACAGTGCAAGTGGTACTGCCACTAGCGCTTTTGAAAATAACACTGGCACAAATGCATTAGCCAACACACATAGGGAAAGAGGTCATTGCTGCACGAACTGGAGCATAATGGTTGTATTAAAATTTGAGAGCAGATATTGGGGGAGAAATTTATATTGTTTAAATGTAACAGTAATTAGAAATTTATATTGTTTAAATGTAACAGTAATTAGAAATATATATTGTTTAAATGTAACAGTAATTACAGTAGTGGAGTAATAAAATACTAGACTAAATGAGTAATTAACAGAGTAGGTAGGCTTTAAAAAGTGGACATGGGGTGGGATAGAGAGAATGGGAGCAAATTGGTAGCGGATTTCATTAGTACCAGCTTAAAGTGCCTGCAGTTCACTGCAAGGCACACCCTGAGAAGTGAGAGAGGAGCCATAGAAAAAAATAAAGGATTTAAAAACCCTGCGATTATTTTAACTAAGTAACATGGTGCACTTAATTTAGAAACACAGCCACCCTATATGACAAATTTACCACCCTGATGTTTCCCTATTTAGCTTGTCAGTGCCTGATGCCCCACGGGACAAAGGCACGCACTATAAATAACTTATAACAAAAGCACAGTAAATACAAAGATCCAAAGGCCCATTTGTACACTAGCACCCGAATTGCATATATATGATCCAAGTGTGTAATGAGTATCTTCACAAAAATTAAGTGCCTACCCATTTTCTGGGTACATTCCGAATTGTGTAATAATTTACAGTCAGACCGCCATTGAACGCCACCAGGTGGTGACAGGATGGTGCATAGGTGTACCATTGGCTCCTCCCACTAGGACACTGAATAGTGTGAGAGTAGTGCAGAGAGGTTAGGTCAAGAAAATGAAGAATATGTAAATTCTCAGGTCTCAAGCGCTTCCATTTCATTTCTCGCCAGATCCAAAGGACCCAGGGCAGGCCTGAAGACAACGGACAACCAACACCCAATGGCTATGGACTACAGTGGGACATTTTCCCCTCCTGACAGACTTTGTCAGAAGTGTAAGGCGTCAAGCCCTACAGAGCGGTGGCCACCCTGGCAACGAGGGAGCAACGATCAACAGGGCCAACGCAAGAGATTTTCATGAACTGCAAAATAGCACGAACTCTCCCGAGTTAGGGAAACATGGCCATCCCATGGTCCAACGCACACTAGCAACTAGAATAGGGACCGACACACGCATTTCCAAAGTTTAATTGAGTTTCATATTACATTTTGTGCACCTACAGCTGTAACACTGTTTTGTCTCTTCTCTTTTCCCCGCACATGCAGGTTGTTGCGTATGTATGCTGTTAAAAATGTGTAGGAAATTTCCTTAATGTTATCTTCCATTAGAAACTGTGAGGTCCACTGAGTAAAACATTGTGAAGCATTCCCCACTCAATTGCCCACCCTATCAAGAACCTCAGACCACTTAGAGCATGTTTCCCTGAAGTATATTTCCTTGCTTCCATTGAATAAACAGCCCAAGATTTTCCCTACCCATATTGAGAAATTTTGAAAACACAAAATGTCCAGGGGGAGGTTTGATTTTTGCCCTTAGTGATTGTTTAGTTCGCGGAGCTTGATGTTACTAACATGTACTAACGTATTAACGCTTTTCTTGCGATTTTCAGGCGGGCAACTTTATCATCTCATCAGCTGCAAGGACCCAGCAGCGTAAGTGGTTATGGGCACGCAAATAAGGACTTTTACCTTCACGATGGGACTATTAATGATGAACGAAATTATGGGGGTGGTACTTTGAAAATTAGTTGTAATAATGAGCATTACCGCTGTATCCCCTGCTAACATTCCCTAACCTAAGCAGGAACAGTTACGGCGTCAGTGGGTAAGGAAAAGCTGCTGCTAAAGTAAAGAGAGTTAAGGGCAGACACAAAGGGAGTAAAACATACACATAACACACATATCAGAAGTGACCAACAACATGCACACATGTACAAAATTGGTAGGGACACCACTGGAGAGAGCTGTCCTGACTGTTCTTTAACATATGCCGGAAGAGAATTGATTACAACAGAACTTACTACAGCAGAGCACGACGCCATGTATGACAAGGTGTGAAGAAGATTGCAAGGGAAGACAGCAACATTGAGATTGAAAAATAAATAAATAAATAAATAAATAAATAAATAATAAAAGAAGAAAGAAAAACAAAAAGAGAGAAGAAAAAATAAAATGAAAAAGACAAAAATATGATAAGTGCCTAACAGAGTGAGAGAAAAGAGCAAAGATGGTCAATGAAGAAGGACGTATACTGTTAAGGTACCAACGTTATGTTACCAGCACAACAGTGACAAGAAGTGGACAATCATGCTGGATGCAAGAAGGTTGAGAGAAGTTGCGAGATGAGAGCAGGAACATCACTGCTTATGGACTACTATTGACCACATGCATCCAAAGGTCAAGAGAAACTACCACTGAATTGGGGAGGAGAGTGTTCATTGGTGCGCATCAGCATGCCCTTGTTGGTGATGACCAAGGAAGATGTGAAGAGTGACACATTAACAAAGATGGAAAACAACGGAAGAAGAGAAACAGACAGAGAAGTAAAAAGAGGGGGGAATTACTTCTCGAGCGAGACAGAAGGATGAGTGGGTGAAGTACCAGCATACCAAAGAATGATCAGCAAAAAATGCATCTGAAAGGAGAAAGCAAAGAACTAGCTAGTGCTTGCATGGTGATGGATGACATCATGACTGCCTGGTTGCTTGAAGGTGATAACGGAAGGACGAGTACCGAGCACAGCACCATTGTGCAAGATAGAGATACATTGCAAGAGAACAACAGAAGAAGTTATCGGAATGCAAATAAGAGACATGGTGAAAGGAAGAGCCGGACTAAGATAGCGGTGCGCAACATGGTTCCAGCAGTAATAAAGGTGGCCACTCCCTGTGATCAGAGGAAGTACGAAGGGAAGTGAGTGTGGTGGAACACAGAAGGAGAACACTGCTATATGTACTATTGATCAACAACAATGCAGAAAATTATGGACACTTCAAGGAATTGGCAAGGATATGCAGACCGGAAGGAGGTGAATGTTGCTTGGTGGTGTGGTCGACAAAGTCGACCAGAGGGGGGACTGAAGAGGGAAAATGGAGACCAAATCCATGCCCCCGCACCCCAAGCACCCCAGCGCACCCATGGGTGACAAATATGCTGAAACACACCCACTTCACCAACAGTGCAACTTCTATGCTACATTAGAATCAATGCTGCAATATCAGAATCTACAAACACAAAAATCCCTGTTTAAAGGCTTGCAAATGCCTATATGAACTAACATGGTCTAAATGCACAGTGTAAAGCTATGTTTCAGGAAAATTACAGCTAAGTTCATTTCACTCACTGAACACTGAACACTGGCTGCGGGAGCCTTATCAACATTCCTCGCAAAAGAAGTCCGACCTGCCAAGGCCGCAAATTCAAGATAAAATTGCTTTCTGCAGACAGACATTTTTTAATTATCCACAAATGCGAATAAACCACGGCAACCCAGTGTGCTTTTTTTTTCTTTCTGGGAAAGAAAGACATTTTCTCAAGGACACGCACAACATTGAAACATAACTTGTAACAAGCCAAAGCCAGGTGCGAACTGCTTGTTCAGCTAAAAAGTTATGGGAACAAAGTCACATTGCAACAAGATTAGAATTAGGTAATGGGGGCTGGCACAGCTAAATCAACCCACTGACGCAGGAGGTTAATATCCAATTATCAGGCTCTCTATAAGGGCTACATATGTAACCCACCACTCTGCAGCCAATAACAGGAGGAGATAGGTTTCTGGGAGCTGATCCAATTCTGTGAGGTCAGCCTGCAGTGTGATTATAAAACTTACTTGCAAGACAGCCCCGGGGGAGACGGCGCCTGAACTCACGATGCTTTTCTTTGGCTTTTTTCTCTTTTCTGTGCTTAGAAATAAAGCAGTTTGAAACATGTTGCTGCCTGCTTGGAACTCTGTTGCATTTCTGGGGGCCATATGGGAGGTGTTGGGGCCTCCCATAGCTGGTGAGGATATGGCTGCTGGCCCCCCACTGCCCTGGGGGTGGGGGGGGATCCAGCTTCTCCCCGACAGATGAACACAATAAGATTGCCAGGATAGCGGCATATTTGTATCTATATATGGGAGCCATGCAGGACAAATGTGCTGAAGGCCAAGATCTGGCAAATAGGCAACTGATGGCATTAGAGAAAGCCCAATCTGACCGGGTCTCTTCTGAGCAGAGGCTGCAGAGGAGCCAGGAGTCAGAAAATGATAGTAGGCAGTACATTAGTAAAATAAAGGAGGATATGGATATCCTGCAACAGGAAAAGGCTGACCAGGATACCAGAATCCTGGCTTTGCAGAAGGAGTACCAAGACAGTTTGGACTCCTTACTGCAGAAACAGAAAAAGCTGGAGCAACAGATCAATATCAACAGGGCATACACAGAGCAGGTAGCCACCCTGCAAATCCAACTAGACAGAGAGAAAGAGGAAAACAATAAAATGATTTTGAAAGACCTGGATACGCAGGCAGAGTTTGATGAAGAGCGCCAGAAAGCTGGTGCCCTTCTACGGTAGAGGGACGACCTGGCGGCACAGAGGCAGGCTCTTAGTCAGGAAAGGGACACCTTAGGCCAGGAAGTCTGCCAATTAAAAGAAACAATTGAAGGAAATCACCTGGCCCTCCAGGGGCTGGGTGACCTCCAAAAAGAGCATCACGACTTGCTAGAGCACACCAGGAGGGTGGAAGTTGCTCTGGCAAGAAAGGAGCAGGCCAGTAGGGATGGGACTCAGGAGTTAACCCTCCTGCAGCAAAGAATGGCCCAGGTCTCCAGGACCAATCAGGAGGCACAGAGAGAGAATGAGGCTCTCTGTCAGTACAATGATAGGCTCCAGCAACAGGTAGCCATGCAGGAGAGACTGATAGAGTCTAGTAAGGCCTTGGTTGAGGAACTGAAAGCCCAGGCTCTTGCATTGCAACCAGGAGCAGGGGCTGATAGAGATGAAGTTCGCTGGGAAAGGGAAACAACTGAGCATGACCTCAGGAGCCCTAGTACCAGAGGCCTTCATCTCTCCCAGTCCCTGGACTCTGCCACCCTCATGTCCACTGGCGCACATGAGCACGGGACCACAGGGATGGCAGATTACTATCCAGCCAAAAGGATGGTGCTCATAGGACAGTACCTCCCAGGAATGGATGGGCGGGCATCCGGGTATGGGCACCTAAGCACAGTGCAATTTAGTGGGGAACCCCAGGAGAGTAGGCCCACTAAGGGCATCCTGAAAACCTCTGCCCAGTTAGGTCAGTGTGGGGGGTACCCAGCAAATCCTGGTAGCAAGGAGGGATCTGAAGACTCCTCTGAGCGTCACAGGACAAAGGAGACCAGGTCCCAACATCCTGCCAGCCATTCCCAGGCTCGCAGAATGCGGGAAAACCTGGAAGATCAGACGGGCACCTCTGGGAGCAGTGCTTCCGAGTCAGAGGATGAATGGACCAGGGTTACCCGAACCAAAAAGGCCAATAAGGCAATAAGGCAAAAATGGCCTTGCTTAAGGACCCCTTAAAACAGATTAAGGCAATCAGGAGGGTCATTACGCCTTATCACAAGAACTCCAAGTATTCTGTGTGGGAACACTTGGAGCTCTTTGAGCAAATGATGGAGACCTTCCATTTGAAGGACAGCAGTAGCTGCATCCAGTACGTCAAATGGACATTCTCCCCAGAATACTCCAGTTTCCTTGCGGGGCTGGAGGACGAAAACCATTCAAGATGGTCCACATACAGGGCGGCCATCTTGAAACACTTTTCTGTGCATAGAAATCCCCAAGAGGCTCGCAAGGCAGCCTACAATTTGCAATCAGGCCTCACAAGAATTTGTGCAAGAATTGAAGCGTGCCTTTGCGCAGATCACCAGAAGGGTGCGCACGGACAGCAGAGAATTCATCAACACATTTTTCCATGCTCTCCCCAAATACATAATGACCCAGCTCATGAGAGATTTTCACGAGAAAAGATCTTTAGACTGGGTCATTGAGCAAGCCACCCGCATCTATGAGGTGCAGAAACCGGTGGAAAAAAAGAATCAGCCAAAAAAAACCAAAACCAACAGCACCCCTGCTGTTACCAAGGTGGCAGAGGTAAAGGTTGCCCCCGTTTTAGATTTGGAGATGGGGGGACCTAAAAACCTGCCTGCGCCAAATAATTCACAGCCCAGAAGGCCCTCGGGCCAGTCACAGACAGGGAGTCAAGGAGGTAGTCCCACAAATGGTGTCCCCCGCTCACCTGACTATGTAAGTCCCCGCTACAAGGGAAACCGACCCATCCTGGGTTATGTGTGGACTCCTCCAGCCCTAGGGGGGGATCCAGCCAAGCGCCTAACCCGGGGAACTTCCCTCCTAACTTCCCCCAGGAGGGCAGAAATTCACCAAATCCTGGGCAGAACTTTTTCCCCAGGTATCCACCCAACTTCCAACCCAAAAACCATCCATCCTTCTTTCCCCAATTCCCTGAGCCCAGACAACCCAATCCGGGAGAGGGGAGGCCAAGAGTGGAGGGGTACCCAAATCTTCCCAACCCGGGGCACTACCAGAGAAGGGATAGCTACCCTTCCCGGGATCAGCCCAGGGGAGAAAACAGGACCCCGTATCAGCCTGAGCGGGTTTCACAGTTAGAGCGCCAGGTTCAGAACATGGCACAGGATTTGGGCCGCATGCTGAGTGCCCAACAGAACCCTCAGATGGGCATGCCAGCACAGAATGCCCCAAACTCTGGACCTAGTGCTCCAGAACAATGACGGGGGCAGCACCCCGATAACCCACTGGTTCCCAGGGAGGAGGCACAAGGGGAAGGGGGGTGTAAAGCCTTGGAGGAAGCTTCCTTCCCAACTTGTAAACAGCCCCTGGAAACCCAGGAACTGGAAACAAAATGTCCTACCCCTGGAAGTCTGCTGCCCAAGGAGCAGAGAGGAGGTAGGAGAAACAAAGGACCCAAACAGACCCATTTTGTGGAGGAGGTACAGGTCTTCCAATTTGAGGGAGAGGGATCCCAAGAGGATCCTGGGGAAAGTATTTTCTCCTTCAGAGATGGGGGAACTCCTCCCAAGGAAAAATGGGTCCCAGGGGATTCCAATCTAGACTGGGTAGATGTGGGGAATGAGCTGTCGCCGCCCATCATTATATCCTAGAACCAACAATACCACAATCCCATGGGTCAAACCCATCCTGATGACTGCCTCCAAAAAGGGGGGGGCGGCTCAGAACCCGATACCATTTCCAATTGCCAACTTTTTCTTTCAGATTCCCCAGGCTCTTCGCAGAATTCTGCCCAAATCTCTTCTCTCACCATGTCCAAAACCAGAAAGTTAGCCCACCAGTTGTCCAAAAATGTGCATTATCTGTGCCCCGTTGAGGAGAAGGAGGGAAGATACTATGCCCCGGTACACGTATAGGGGCAGGGTACAATTTTGGCACTGGTGGACACTGGATCCCAAGCTACCCTTCTGTCCAAAAGGACCTTTGATGAACTAAATTCAGGTAGGGGGGAGAAGTACCAAATTCCCCTCACCTCTCTTCCTGGACAACTCCAGAACTTTGACGGGAAGGAAATTCCCGTCGAGGGGACTGCAGATTTGGACATCAAAATTGGCCGACACAAGGTGGAACACCCAGTCATAGTAGTGACTCCAGGGGGCACCCGTTGTTTACTAGGGAATGACCTCATGAGAAGATTGTCACCCCAAATAGATTGCGTAAACAAGGTCCTCTGGACCCAGACTAGCCGACCAATAAAATTAAAACAGAGTGTCAACCATGTTAGTTTAAACGGCACCAGCCATATGGTTGAACAAAAATCTGACCAAGTCGAATTTCACTTCCAGAACAACCAAATTCCAGATGTGACAGTAATAGCAGTAGGACAACAGACTGGTGATGGGGGGTCCTCTCTATTTCTGAAAATCAACCTTCCTTCCAGTTTAAGGTGGTATTCCACACTGGAAGGAAATACTCTGAAATTCTTTACTAATTCACAATCAGACATTCCCACCCCAATAGTCCAGAAAGATGTGAAATCAGCTCAGATCCTAGCTGATATTCAGCAAATTGGAGAGCAGTTGTTCATCCCTGTTCAGTTAAATGATGGGAAGGACTCTGTTCTCGCTCGAGTATGTGTGAACAACGGTAAGAGCTTCATCAGCGAAGCCATGTTCCGCCAACTCCCAAAAGATCCAGCCATTCCCACATTCGAACTGATAGACAAATGGGAAATGGATCTGGGAACCCCCAATTCGAAACATCTCCTGCCAAGCAGGTGTATGCTCAAAATCTCCATTGGCAACAAGAGCATAGTCCATAATTGTTGGGTCGTGCAAGACGTCACTGCAGCCTTTTACTTAGGCAGTGACATTCTCATTCGCTTTGCCATTAGTTTGGACCTAATAAACTTCAAAGCTTGGTCCCGATTAGCGGATAATCCCATGGGCTTTGATGATCCAGAAAAAGCATTTAGGTCAGCTCAATTGCTACCTTATGCAGTTGAAATTCAGGTTAAAGAGGAAGTCACCATCCCAGAAAGGACCCGACAATTCTCCCTGGAAGTGAAAGTGAAAAGAGGACAAAAATTGAAAAACCCTGATGATTATATTTATCTAAATGCTTCTCTCCAACAGCAAGGTTAAGGGTAAACCCAACACCATTAGTCAACATAGAACATGACACCATTCCAATAGAGGTGGATAACAGCGACTTAAAGAGTATTACTCTAGCTGCAGGCACCATTATTGGAATGGCGGTTGATGACCGACATTTCTCCATTGATTTAGGAAAAGAACTGTTAGGACCAAACCCCAAGGACTGTTTTGACAGTGACAGTGATGACAATACAACACCAGACAGGATCTTTACCCGGCATGGGGGGAACTTCCTGGTGTACACTTCTTGCGCTTATGGTAAGGAAGACGTGACTTGTGACTTTAGAAGGGATGACATGATTTTCCAGGGCCATGAGTGCTGCCTTTCCCACCTGAAGCCTCCAGTCCGAATCAGCACTCTGACCAGGGACTTCTCCGCCCAGCTGGAGGAGGCCACTGGGATAGCAAAACCAGAAGTCTTTCCAGGCTTCAGGCAGATGGTGGAAGAGAGAGTCAACCTAGCTGATGCCTGCGTGACTCTGGAACAGAAGCAAAAGTTGAAACAAGTTTTCTTGGATTTCCAAGATCTCTTTGCGTTAGACTCATATGACTGTGGTCGCACCGACATCCACACAACAACAATTCCCACGGACCCTGGCATGACTCCAGTGTTTGTGAAGCAATATCGCTTGCCTCTCGCATCCATGGAGTCCCTTACTGAAATAATTAAGAACCTTGAGTCCCGGGGAATAATCCGTCCAGTACACAGCACCTTCAATAATCCGGTGCTGGGAATATTGAAGCCAAACGGCCAGTGGAGACTCTGCGCCGACCTTAGGGAGCTCAACAAACGGGTCCATACTTCCCGTTGGCCTCTGCCCTACATTGACCACGGGCTGGCCCAGATTCAGGGGTCACAGGTATTCACTGCAATAGACCTGACCCATGGATACTGGACCGTGCCTGTCAGTAGGGAGGACTAATACAAACTGGCTTTTACCTTTGTGGGCCAGCAGTGCACATGGACCCGGACTCCCTTCGGATACCTCAACTCCGGCAATTAATTCAACATTTTCCTACACAAGGCCATGCCCGACCTGGGTGTGAGGGGTAACCTGGCTTATGTAGATGATGTCCTCATCAAAAGTTCATCTGTGGAGGAACACATAGCGGAAATCCGTTACGCTCTGACACAGTTGAGGGCCGCCGGAGCAAAACTTTCCTTTCAGAAAGCACAGTGGTGTAGAACACGTGTTAATTTCTTGGGGCATGAGATTACTCCTCAGGGTCTCTGTCCCCAGGAAAAGAAAGTGGAAGCACTTCAGAAACTGAAAGACCCCACAACTCTGCGGGAACTAAGGAGCCTCCTTGGACTGACTAATTACAGCAGAAAGTTCATTGAGGGCTACGCAGAGATCACTAGACCCCTGATTCATCTTTTGAAGGGGGGGTCAAGTGGGAATGGGGTCCAGAACAATCCGAGGCAGTAAGACAACTCAAAAGAAGCCTCTCACAAGCGCCTTGCCTAGCTTACCCTGTCAGAAACAAGGAGTTCTTCCTGGAGACAGGGTTCTCCAATATGTGCTTGATGGCTGTATTATACCAAAAGCATGACAAGGTCAATAAAGTAATCTCCTGTGCGAGCAAAACTTTATCCTCTCTGGAGGAAAAATTCAACGATTGTGAAAAGGCACTCCTGGCAACGGTGTGGGCATTGAAGAATTACCGCCCGTTCATCCAGAGGGAACACATCATAGTGGAGAATCCACACCAGCCTCTGCAATACCTCCAAAGTGACAGAATCCGGGCCGGAAATGTGAGTAATTCCGGAATTACTTCCTGGATTCTGTCAATGCAAGGCTTTCCTGTGGAGGTCACATATGGCCAAAACAAGAAGAGTCCCCTCGCGCAAGGTCTGGCTGACTTGCATGATTGTGCCAGAGAAAACTGTCTCGAGGACGAAAGTCTAAAAATCAAGGACAACATTCAGGCATACCTTAATTCCCCCCACAAAGTCTTTGAAGAAGACAAGTGTGAGGGAATGCCCACTATCTATGTGGATGGATGCTCTTATCATGTTGACAATAACGGGGAGATAGAACTGGTGGCCGGCGTAGGTAATGCATGGGTGAAGGAGTTTCCAGAACCCTCCGCTGGGTACAAAATTGGTCCCCGAAGTAGTCAGGTGGCAGAGTTGATGGCTGTGCATCAGGCCATCCTCACTGCTGTCCAACATCAACTTCACGAACTGGTCATAATCAAGGATTCGGAATATATACAGAACAGGTTCGTGGAGCACCTGGTTAATTTTAAAACCAGAGGCATGTTATGTTCCAATAACAAACTCTTGAAACATGGGAAGTTAATCCAAAACATTGATGATCTGGTCACATCGAATGGGATGACCATCAACTGGAAAAAGATCAAGGGTCATTCCAAAGTAGAGGGACCAGACAAAACTGGACATGACTTAGCTGATCAGCTGGCCAAAACCGGGGCCATCCAAGGGGATCTAATAGAAATAAAGTCCCTGTTGGGGGAAATCCAGGTCACTGCTATCACTAGGTCCCAGACAAATGCTCACAATGATCTTTCAACTGCACAATGGAGTAAGGAGACCCTTGATGCTGATTTAATTACGGCTCAAAAGGGGGATCCAATAATTGGTAAGTTTTACCAACACATTGAGGACCCTGAGAACTTTCCCCTGACGGATACCGATTACATTGGGAAAGAGGACCTTAGAGTGTTGATGAAATGTCCAAAGATGTTCCGAATCCAAGACGGTTTGTTGGTAAGGAAATCCCAAGCTGGCCATGATCAGTGGGTTTTCCCTACCTCATTCCGAAGCCTGATGTTAAGTCACGCCCATGATGCGTCCACCGCCCGTCATAGGGGGTTTCACACAACACTGGAAATATTAAGAGAGGTTGCATACTGGCCACACATGGGGCAGGTCCTTGACCAATACTTGAAGGGGTGTCTTGTGTGTGCACAATTTCAGCCAACATCCCTCACACACCGGGCGCCTCTCCAAAAGAGGGGGATGACACTGCCATGGTCAGATTTGCAATTCGACTTTGTAGGCCCTGTAATTCGCTCGTCTAGAGGAAACAAGTACATGTTGACTGTCACATGCTTGTTTACCAAGTGGGTGGAATGTCTCCCGGCCCCAAACTGCAAGGCAGAAACAGCAGCTACCCTGATGATTAACCACATCTTTTCCCGTTTTGGTCTACCTCAAAGGATTGAGTCAGAGAGAGGTAGCCATTTCACCAGCGAGGTAATGACAAAGATGTGGGAGATACTGGGGGTCAAAAGGAAGTTACATATTGCTTACCGGCCAGCTTCTTCTGGGGCAGTAGAACGCTACAACCGGACCATTGTGAGCATCTTAAAAAAGTTTGTGGCAGATTCTGGGCCAAGTTGGGATATCCGATTACCTCTGGTCCTAATGGCCATCAGATCTACCCCGTCATCTGCAACTAAAATGTCACCATTTGAGCTGATGACTGGACGCAAGATGGTGCTTCCCCAGCATTTGCTCTACAGGAACCAAGAGCAGACATTGATAAATGCCTGCACAACTCATGAGTATGTGGAGAATTTAAGGAAACACCTTCAACATGCTTTTGCCTATGCTCAGCGGAATCTAGAAAGATCAGCTGATAGCATGAAGACCCATTACGATTTGAAAAATTCCAGGAAAGTATATAATGTGGGAGACCGGGTCTATCTATACAATTTCCAAAGGAACCAGGCCAAACAGCGAAAATGTTTGCCTACATGGAAGGGACTGTTTGAAATTATAGACAAGATCTCCCCAGTAGCTTATAAGATCCACATCCCCAAAGGTAGTGTGGCGGAAGGGGAAGACAAGTGGGTCCATATAAATCAGCTAAAGTGTTGCCATCCCAGGCACACTCTGCAGCAACTGGAGGAGTCCTCTGCAATACCAGAGGGGACCACTCCAGATTAATTCAGTTCCACCCTAAAATATTCCACATATAGCCTATAAAATTATTTGATTCTTGAATATGTTCTTGCCTCCTGAGTTAAAAAAATGTATATGTTCATGTTTTTGACTATAAAATGTATATGCCGCCCTACTATATCAATAGTGGGGGAGAAATGGCTACAAATAGGTATTGCCGCTTTTGCTTTATCATCCTAGGAGAGATGAAACCATGGAGACTGACCAAGGAGAACGACCCAGGGACTGGGAGCAAAGATCCGAGGGGCACAGGCTACCACCCAATATTCCCATCAGGACCGGCGAGGAGAACCGATCGATCCAACTAGAGGGAGGAAAAGATGCTGAACTGTGCCATCTACGGAATTGGAAGAAGATGATGCGGACATACCAGCGCGTGGATCAAAACATCCTTTGCACCCGACTCCCCCTCGACTCGAAATCAAAGCGCAGTCGGGCGGGGGGGCTTGTTGGGTGTCTTGGCCCACGTTCAAGTTATTATGCTGCAACACTTGGTGCTGTGGGCTTAGGAAATCCAAGAGGTAGGAAAAGCCCACATTTGCGCCAGAATCCTGGAGAACCGCGCAGTTTTGTGCACAGCAAAATGGTGCCCTGACCTGCCACCCACCAGTGCGAGCGTGAGGGGCCAGGAGTGCCATGAGTGAAATGTGTGCCAAAGGAAAAACAGCAGTGCCGGTGGCTAAAAAAAAAAAAAGCGCTTTGAAATCACCTTTGTTTCTCTGAAATGCAAGCTAAAAATGCCTATTTTAAACATTGCAAGATATTCAATCTGGAAAGAGAAAGAGCCCAAAACAATGTTTATAACAAAACTGGCTGAGCTGTCGATGTCAGCAGCTGAAGTGAAATTGGACTGAAAGACACTAAAATCTAAATGTTTAAAATAAATGAGTGACCTACTGTTGAGCGGCACATAGTTCGCAACTGTTAAATGCCATTGTTTTGAACTTAGAATCAGCGTTCTAGCGGCATGTGTAAAAATTGCAAGTTCGGTTTGAATGTAGAAAACTGGAAACTAAAGTGACATTTAGCTGAAGCCTGTCTTGAAGAGAGTGAATTCTGCCCGGCAACTACCCCCGACAGGAGTGAAACTTGCTCAGCCACTCTTCCCAGGCCTGGCTGCATTCTGCTGCCACTGCCAAAAGGAGATGACACCTCTCTGATTGAATTAGGGGAGGAGCACCTGGGGATTACAGGAAACTAAGCAAAGCACTGTCCTTGGCCCAGGCAAATGTTAAATTAGGGGGGTCGTAAATGGCTTCCTCTTGGAAGTAATCGGGGAGGGGCACTGCATCTGTGAGCCAGCTGAACTTGGGGGAAGTGGATAAAACCAGAAATTCCACCATGTGCTGTGGAAAACCACACCTCTTTGGGGCCAGAGCATAATTTTAAAAAGATGGATAATTCATAGTGCGGACTTGTAAAAATTATATAAATAACATCATCATTCTTGTGATTTTTTCTGTGCACATTTTAAGAGGTGTTAGGACCCTGTGATATGTTCTTGGGGATAGTAGCGGAAAAAGGGTTGTTACTCCAAATGTATGCATGTTAAAAATCGGACACTTTATCATCTGAAACCCATATCCCTGGTGCACATTTGTGTAAAATCTGGAAAGGTTTAGAGGTTGTTATCTGAATGAAAAGGGCACAATTCTGTCATAAGTGGACACGACACCTTACAAAGACAGGGATCGGATGGTTTGGTGCTACAGAAAATATGTTAACTGGACGTATAATATTAGAAAAACGGTACATAGATAAATATGTATTTGGATCAGAAATAGATTTGTGTGCAATTTGACAAGGGGAGGATCCTCTGACCATAAACCTACCTCGTCACTCTGACTCACAACCCAGTTCCCCCAATCAAGGGAGAGAGGAGCAACTGGCCAATGATAAGTTGAGAGGGTTGGGCATAGAAGATGAGCCGGCCCTCCCACTTTCTAAACACATAAAAGGAGACTTTGCAGGACAGGTAGGGACATTCACTTCCCACTTCAAGCTGATTTCTTGCAGAGGGTTTTGCCAGAAGACACCAGATCCAGCACTTAGACTTCACATCCAGACAGAGACCAGAACTTTGAATTCAGACTTCAGAATGTGTCAGCAGGCCTCAAAATCTTTTGCAAACTGATTTACCCCAGACCTCCAAGGGGCACATCAGAGTAAAACAGCCGGGCTGAGCTGTTTGAATTTTTGCCAAGAACTTTTGCCAGAACCAGAGACCCAGAAGGCAGAATTATCCAGAGAGACCAGACCCAGACCAGATCGCTGTGCAGTGCTGAGAGCTGACCCAGATCACTGTGCGCGGAACCAGTACCAGAGAACCGCAGCCAATCCTGACCCGATCCGTGACAAAGTCGCATTCCTGTCCAACATATAGTGTGAGTATTCAGCCAGGACTCTGCAAAACCAATCTCTTAGTTTAAAATAATCTAATTCAAACTATTTTAACCTATCTAGAACTACACCCTAGCATTGTGTGTCCTTCCTTTTGATTCAAAGCTGGAAAATTGTCCTCTGTCATTCTGAGCTTTACTTTTATTTTGAGAATCTACCTTCACAAAATCAGCCGTATCTCCGGAACAAAATTGAACTTTCATCTTAAAGCTAAGATTCTGGGCTTTCCAACGAACCCAGACCGACTTTCTATTCATTATACTTTTTCCGCAATCGCGCTCGACGCACTCGGAAAAATTGCCACGATTTGCGATTTGGCTCAAATTTCTCCACGTGTCAAAATAGCAGCTCCTTGCTTTCCTTTGCTGAAATTCGTTTGCAACCTGACACTCATTCGTAGAGCATTGCTAAAGTGATCCTGAACTAATTTAAAGTAGCCATCACTCACCCTGAACCTCTAGAGGGAATAAAAACCATTTTAGCATATTTTTCACTTCTTTGCGTACCACCTTTAAAGTACTTTGCCTGTGTTTAAAATCATCCCTGTTGATCTAAGCTTGCTAGGGGGGAACTGAATTGGGTTTGTACTGTGATTGTTTTCCTGAAGACTGAGTGTGTCACTTCCACCTCCTTACATTGCATAGAGGGGGGGTGAATTGCCAAAAGGGGAAAAGTGATTATAATATGTTTTGCTGAAATCATATCAAGTTTATTCCTGTGTTGCTTCTTTTCCACCTTGCATTTCCTTGTACCATATAAAGCATTCATAGCTACCTTATCCTCTATACTACTCCTAAGTAATTAAACCAGCGTGCTAGTAACATATCATCCATTGTTGATCACTCACTGTCATATAAGTGTGATATCAATTATTAATTTATTATAAAAGCGCGATATATATATATATATATATATATATATATATATATATATATATATATATATTGTTTAATTCTCAAATAAACCTTTTAAATTTGCAAAACAAACTTACTTATTGGCTCAGTGGGGTCAGGGGGATTCTAAGAGAGGGGTGTTATATAAGGGTTGTCATCCAGATTACACGAACTGGACATATAAATATATAAATAAGGGCTTCTCTTGAGCAATCCCAGACAAGGCACTGACTTAGTGGGACTGCTTGATTGGAGTCTTTAACACAAAGACAGGCAGAAGCGTCCTCGCGCACTATAAAAATGCGTGCAAACAACAAACACGTACATAAAGCTACACTGAATGTCCCATTTCACGCAACACTGATCATGGGACACCGCAGGAGGAGGAGAATAGCCAGGCCCCACATTTGTTTGCCCAGGACCAGCCTTTTCGGGATGCCTGATGACCAGATTTTTTTATTATATTTATTTAATGATTATTTCATTTTTATTTATTTTACACCTCGTATCATCCTAGACCTGGTCACTGAGTCGGAGGATGACCTCACATCACCCATCTTGTGCTCCCAAGCACTGAGCCCCTTGGAAGGGGTGCTCAATGTTCTGCATTTCGTGGCCTCTGGGTCATTTCAGCAGACCACTGCCATAGTGGGGGGGGTCTCACAGCCCACGCAGTCACGCTGCCTACACCAGGTGTTGTCAATCATGACTGCGCGACCCTCAGTCCGCAGGCACATATACATGCCCAGAACACCCTCAGAAAGGACTCCCTAAAGTGCCCGGTGCTCTAGATTGCACCCAAGTGGCCCTACGTCCACTTAGGGCCACAGAGAATATCCACCGCAACCGCAGGCACTGGCATACCATCAACGTGCAGGTAGTATGCGATGCACAGGGGATCATCACCTCTGTCAATGCTAACTATCCTCGGTCCACCCATGACAGTTCATATACAGAATGTCCGCCCTGAGCCGGGACCTGGAAGCTGTGAAGCATGGCGACACATGGCTCATTGGTGAGTACAAATGCATGTGCACATGCATTAATGTCACACACAGATAAATACCCAAACCAAACTAATGACAACCATTATCACCTCCCCAGGGGACAGTGCATACCCCCTGAGCACCCACATGATGACGCCAATATGGAACCCCACCACCCCACCCCAGGTAAGACACAACACAGCCCATATTGCAACCTTGGCCATAGTGAGCGCACATTTGGAGTGCTCAAGTCACACTTCTGCTCCCTTGACCGCTCTGGCGGGCAGTTACTCTATGCACCCCCAGTAGTGTGCAGGACCATTGTGCCAGCATGTATCCTGCACAATGTTGCAACATGGCAGGGCATACCGGTGGACATGGTGGTGACCCCACATCCCCAACCACATGCACAGGCGCGCTGCGCATGGGAGGGGAAAGGGCACATAGAGGCCGCCCAACTGAGGCTCCCCTCACCTTTTGTGGCCTCCCAACCATGGCACAGATGTACTAGTACCAATAGGAGGCGCACACAACAATTGTCCTGGGCAACTTGGGTGAAGGGGGCAAGGTACATGATGCAAACAGCACCCCTGTGCTCCTGCAAGGCTGCCTGTGGCCCCTTAGGAAAAATGACAGGTCATGCAATGCTCATGCATCCCAAAAAAGCATGAAAAAGAGATACGTGACCCCTGTAGCCCACGTGTGTGTAAAAAAACACACGCAGTACGCTGTGGCAGCCAGGAACACATAAAATGCATACGTGATCAACACGCTGGCTAGTATGACTGAAAAAAGGGGTATGGAACAAACAGGGACACCTGCAGTGGGAGAAATAACATGCCTGACTCACCACCTGCCTTGCGTGTAGAAGACGAACGCGTAGGCAACACCCCCGCCAAAAGAAGAAGTACGCACTGTAGCCGCTGTGAAGTAATCGCGTGTGAACCCCAATGTCTGGAAAACACATGCACCGCTCTCCACAAAAAGCTTGTACAGAGTGATGGAAACCCACGTGGGACCTTTAACCCGTGCCGAGGCAAACGCCCGCGTGTGTTACATCACATATGCGCTTAGGCGCTAAGGGCCTTTCCTCGAATTACACGCTGACGTGCTGATTTTTCATGTGCCAAATCACTCCGCATCAAGCTAGCCACATGACAACACACGGAAGACCATGCTCCTGCCAAGAAGGCCATTTTCCTGCCCCCCAAAGCCCTGAAACAACTCCCACCAGCCATCTGCTGCTGCCTGCCTGCCTGCTGGCCATGTGCCCTGCTATTTGGTGCCTGCACGTCAGCCATCTGCAGGGTCCAGCCCTGCTGGAACAGAAAAGTCCCGACTGAAGTTCCATCGCTCCACAGCCTAGCTCCAGGACCCAGTTGCCCACCCACACCTGCCTCGGGGGTTGCCATGTCGGGGGAAACACCGTCAGACACCACTGGCAAACCCCAGCCAGAGAAGCAGAGGCCTGCCAGCTTCACAGCAGGAGAGGTTGGCATCCTGGTGGAGCAAGTCCTGGTGCATTATGATAACATCTACGGAAGAAGACGTGCCAACAAGGATGGAGGGGAGAGGATCTGGCTGGACATCGTGGTTGCCATCAATGTGGAGGGGGTGGCAACCCACGACCTACAACACGTCCGTAAGCACTGGGAGGACTTCAGGTCCAGGACCCTCAGGAAGGGCCGGCGCCTCTTGGAAGCAGCGGATGCAGTGACGCGCTGGGTCCACGTTACCACCAACAACATGAGGGTCTTGGAACGCATTAACCCAGCGCTTCACTGCCATGTCCTCGAGAGGGAGACTGGTCCGGAGTTGAGCAGCAAGTGTCCATGCGTACTTATTGAACGTGTGCATGTTGAGGTGTGCCAGGATTGTACAGCTTGGACATATGTCTGAAAAGGACCATGTATGGATGTGTATGTGAAGGGACATGACTGTGCTGCATGTGAGGCCTGTCATGTGTGATGCACATCAATGGTGTATATGTTCCAAAGCATGATGCACAACTGCATGTGGAGATGCACACATGTTAGTATTTCTGTGTATGTACTATGGCATGGTTGGGGTGTGACACATGGAGGCTGGTTCCACCTTCATGTACGTGCACGGCAAACATGTGCGTGTGTGTGTTTCACATGTGTGCGACAGTGATACTCCATGGATGCATGTGACACAGACATGTAGGAACCCGATTGGCAGATGTGGAATAGTTGCCGATGATTGCACTGTGACAGGTGGTGGAGATGTACAGATGCATGTCTTTCTGTTGGCGTGTGCACATGTGTTCGGCACTCCCCATGTTGCTTGTGACATCATGCCAACCTTCGGATGTTCATGCGGTGTGTGTGTGTATGGATGCTGCTGCCTGCTGCACGATTCTTGTCAATTTGTGCATGTGTGTGGGTTCAAATGATATGGGTTTTGGGGAGTGTGATGCCATCTGTGAAGTTTGACACTGCCACTCATGTGCAACTGTCACGTGTGTATCCAACCATTGTACAGTGCCCTGATGCCTGTGTTCTGTCTCTCCTTGTCTGCAGCATCAATTGATGAAGAGGGTGGAGACGGTGCTGTGGAGCACACTGGCAGGGATCCCACCACCAGCCAGAGACAGAAGGCCCAGCTCTCTTCCCACATAGTCATCTCTTCCGGGAGTGAGGAGTCTGGTGCCGCGTCCATGGCCACAGCTGCCGAGGGATGGTCCAAAAGGCAGAGGTTGGAGGTGGACTCCTCGGCAGCAATAGGGGCAGCTGAGCCCCCACAGGGTCCTATGGAGGATGATGCCACTGAGTCATCGAGGTTGGTGGGGGGTTTGGTTCAGGAGGAGGCCGTGGAAGGCCCACACACGGGGCCTGGAGGGGGGATTGCACTGGTGCTAGTGGTGCAGTCCAGGGGCAGGCACAGGAGGTAGCTCAAGCCACCGCAGAGGTGCCTGTGTGTAATCCTGTCCCCGATCCTGTGACTGCATCATCCTGCACGAGCAGGGATGCCTTCGTCCATGCCCGTTTTCAGGGAGGGGATGCGCGAACAACAACTTCCTCTCCCCGCGGACATGGCAATCCGTGACCGGATTGTGCCTGTCCTAGCTGGGGTGGCGTTGCGCCAACATGTTATTCAGGATGACGTGCAGAGTTCTCGTGAGGACAATGCACGTCATTTTGAATACCTCATTGACCGTGTCAGCCTACTATGTCAGGTCACCGGCGCTGGGTTCCTCCGTGTGCTTGATCTTCTAGCGACCCCCTCCTCAACTGAACCCCCTATGCACCAGTCATCCTCCGTGCCCTCTTCCTGCCCAAGTTTCACCTGTGCACCCTGTGGAGCTGCCCCTGACCCAGCGGCCTGGCTGTTGGAGGACACATCCCTGCCACAGTATGGAGTCAGAGGTCCAGCAGGGGTGGCCACCCCACCAACTAGACCCCAGCAAGAGGAGGACATGCAGGCATCGACAGGCAGGGCACATGTACGGCAGCAGCAGGCTCAGGGTGGGAGCGGTGATGGCTTGGGCCATCAACATCACAGGGGAAGGCATTGGCCAGAGGGCAAGAGGACCCTGGATTGGGAGTGTCTTCCGTGTGGCAGCGGTTGGGCCAGCAGATAGATATGGAGCGGCGGCGGGCAGAGGAGGCATGGCTTACTATGGTCAAGACGGATAACTCCATGCGCAGGGCATTGAGGCGGGCTGAGTGCCTCGAGGCAACTTGCACGGAGTTGGAGGAGGCCATGGCTGCATCCCTGCAAGACCTCGAGGCCAAGGAAGAAGCCAGCCTCCGGAACATCGACGTGGAGTTCGATGATGCCCTGGCCCGGAACATCAAAAAGTGAGCCGTAGGACTTGCCTGCCGCCTTTGTACATAGTTCTTTAGGGTTAGGTTTCCTTTGTTTGATCTTTTTTATTGGAGTTCATGGACTTTGCTCTACTTTATGTATATAGTTTTTTATTCATAGCACTTTTTTGTAGGTTTCCTTTTGTTTGAGGATCATGGACACTTTGGGCTTGCATTGTATATAGTTCAGGAATTGTACATACTTTCTTTTTTTACAATTCCCATGGATCAATGATTTTCTTTTTTTTTATTATTTAATTCATATTGACATTGACGATGGACCACTTTTCTTTTTTCATGTCGTGGATTTTTGTTTTTCATTGGATTTTTCTTTTTTTTTTCTTTGCTTTCATTATTTCTTAATTTGCAAGTTTGATTTTCATTATGTTATTTCATTATGTGTTTTAATACATTTATTTTAACTTCATGATTGGTGTTGTGTACTATCATTGGTTTTGTGCATGTCTCAATGAACATTGCCTCAGTCATGTGTTGCCAGTGTGTGGCTCTGTTGTGCATTTATGCATGGCCATGGTGGTTCTTTTAAGACTCTCATGGCATGGGTAATTTGGGAGTGGGTGCAGTGGATGGTTGCGTGCTTGTATTGGGTTAGGTGGGATTTGGGTTGGCATTAGAGCCATGGGTCTGTTTTGTTAGGACATGTTGTTTGGTGGGCCATGTGTCGGGGCCTGCTGGCAGGTGCCCATCAATGGGGGTGAGTAGGAGTGTGGGGGGACATGAGTCGGGCCTGCTGGCAGGTGCCCGTCACTGGGGGTGGGGTGGGGGACATGTGTTGGGGCTACCAAGTGCATGGTGCCATGTGGCCTGCCTGTGGGGCATGGTATGGGGTGATGGGCTGCCTGTGGGCCATGGTCTGGGGTGATGGGCTGTGTGTGGGGCATGCCCAGGTGTGATGGGCTGCCTGCGGGCCATGGACTGGGGTGAAAATCTGCCTGTGGACCCTGGACTGGGGTTATGGCTGCCTGAGGGGCATACCCAGGGGTGATGGGCTGCCTGCGGGCCATGGACTGGGGTGTGGGGTGGTCCCCTGTGGTGTGGGCTGCCTGCAGGGCATGGGGACAGGGGGCACACCTGGGAGGGCACACACTGCCAAATCGTGTGTGAAACTCCTTGCGCACCACCAGAATACACGTACCCCACTCACAACAGTGAAATCGCGTGTGAAAGTCCACGCGCACCCCCGGAATACACATACCCCGCTCGTGACAGCGAAATCGTGTGTGAAAATCCGCACACACCCCCTGAAATACACATACCCCGCTTGCGCCAGTCCTATCGTGTGTAAAACTCCCTGCGCACCCCCAGAATACACATACCCTGCTCGCGCCATACCTATCGCATGTAAAACTCCCCGTGCACCCCTGGAATACACGTACCCCACTCACGCCAGCAAAATCGCGTGTGAAAGTCCACATGCACCCCCAGAATACACATACCATGCTCACGCCAGGCCAATTGCGAGTGAAAGTCCATGCGCACTCCATGCCCCGCAGGCAGCCCATCACCTCAGTCCATGCCCCGCAGGCAGCCCAACACCCTAGTCCATGGTCCGCAGGAAGCGCATCACCCCTGGGCATGCCCGCAGGCAGCTCATCACCCCAGTCCATGGCCCACAGGCAGCCCATGAATCATTTTGGGGAAAAAAGAGGACCAAGTTAGGGCAATCGACAGGAAAGTAGCAGGATTCCAACTGTGTGTAAATTGACTTCTGCCCTGCAGGATAAGGATGAGCAGAGGTTATAGTATCTATTCAGCTCTCACGCTTCTACAAACCAAGAGTCAGCATAATCATAAAGGCAAAGCAGGTACACTAAAGTGATATACCTCTTTTGGCTTTTGTGGTAATGTGGGCTGTGGGAAGGCTATACTAAGAAATGAGGGGAGAATGTACTTTAGTAGGACCCAAACATTGAAGTTTAACAGTCCAATATAAATTAATGCCCAATCAAGGTTCTATAAAAATATAAATACTTTAGTCAAACACACCATGCACAATAGTACCTAACTAGAAAACATTGTAAAAACTAACCCATGTAGAAAGAACACAGCATAACAGAATATTCAAGATAGCATGATGCAGCATTCTGGGTAATGAGACAGGGAGAGAAGGGCAATGAAAAGCACAATGTTCAAACGGTATGTTCTTAAGTTGCAGAAAGGAGTATTGAGACCTAGCCAGTCTCTAGGGTCCAAAATGGACCAGGGGAGCAGATATCAGTCAATAATAACTTTGCATTATCTTGGCGGTCCACCAACAGTGAACCAGGCATCTGGGGGCTTTATGGCAGTTTGATGTGGATGGAAATGCAGCAGTCATGGGGGTCCAACAACAAGCGGATCTTACAGCACGGTTGAAATGAAGAAGACTGCGGTTCTAAATATTACACAAGTGATGTGGATCATGGAGGTCATCAGGTTTGGTTGTGTAGTTGAGGTTCGATGACAGATGGGTTGTTGATGGGACGCTCAGGCAAATCAGTTTGATGCTGGAGCTCAAAGAACAGAGTTCAGGAAGAACACCAGGGTCTGTTTAATCAGTGACTTGTTCGGTGATGAAGAAGTTGGAGGTTTGAACTGTGGTTAGAACAGATGTAGTGGTACCTCTTGGTTTGAGCTGAGGCAATGATGTTCTTTATGATGGTGTGGTGTGGTGGCAAATGGGTTAGAAAAAGCGGGATAGCAGTTTGATGTTCAGCAAATGCCAAAGACAGCTTTGGAGTATCCTGGTGCTTCAATCTGGATTAAACATGCTTGAAATCATGGCATTCGCAGAATTTAGATGGCAACATGACAAGAATCACAGTTGTCTTGGTTCTCTTGAGCTCTGAGTCCCACTCCAGGATCTCAGGGACAAGATGGGTCTTTTCCCTGGACTCCCAAGCAAAGGGGAGGCTGGCACACACCTTCCAGGGTTCCTTCAACATGGTGAGGTCTTGGGCAGCAGTGTGGCTAGCAGAGATGCAGGTCTTGTTCCAGCAGCAGTTCACACCCAATGGTTCCTGGGGATGGTCATGGTAGAGAGCTTGCCTCTGCCTTTCAAACCTACCTATGTAGCCATCGCAAGAAGCCAGATACAATCTATTGGACACTTGTGTCTAGAAAGCCCATTGTTGAGAATGGAGAGATGGAGAGATCGTTTTATGACAGTATTTTTATTCGCTTTATTTTATTGCTGTTTTGCTGTTTTGTAACAGGATATATTGCAAACACGATGGCATCAATGAAGGGGAGGAGTGGAGTGAGTCGGAAGTGTCATACAGAGCTGAGCTTAGAGGCTGCATTCTACAAGCTTTTCAGCAGACAAGAAGAGAAGAGAGGACATCGAGAAGGCTAGACGGGCGCTCATTGGAAGTTATAGCTTTCGTTAGAGGCTACCTTCCAGAACTGGACAAAGGGAGGGGGACAGAAGAGGGCACACAGAAAGGGGAATGGGACAGAGGTGGGGCCCTTGTTATTCAGATCCAAGCAAGGAGACCAGATTTCAGAAACGTACAAGGGAGGTGGGCAAATAAGGGGACAATGAGTGGATTGCAGGAGCTTCAGACTCACTCACTGCTAGGTCTTGAGGAGGCATTCCAGAACTGGTCAGGAGACATAGAGAAGAGCAGAGAGAAAGGACTAGGTGAAGTATTCAGCATCATTCAAAAGTAAGCCCCAATGCCACACTCCAGAACATGAAAAGAGAGGGGGCAGGGAAACATGCACAGATAGAATTAGTGTTTAAACCCAAAGTCTGCATTTAGATTTCTGAAAGGAACTGGGGCAAGTAGAGGGAAGATTCGAGAGACTAAAAAGAAAGGGGAACTAGGCAAAGGACTTTCACTTCTGCTTATAGATTGGTGCATGAGACTGCATGAAGAGTCCAGTGTGCACAATAGAAAAAGGAGAAAGGTCCAGGACAAGACTAGGTTAACAGCGTCGCAATTCTATATCAGCATTATTATCACATTCCAAATAAAATATACAATGAAAAGAAAGTTCAATTTGTCTTTGGTATGTGGTACATACATGAACAGCATCAGGAGCTACTAGGAATATTCTTGCGTCTGTGTGGTGGAGTGGCAGCATATCTTAGAAAGGAAGTACATTTTACCTTCAGCAAGCACAGTAAGTCTGCCTCAGGGCTAAGATGTATGTGCGTCAGTCATGGACCATTGTGTGTCTAGAAGGCACAATGTACAGATGACATGTTGTTTGCATGGGGGAGCTGTCCGCATTCGCCTCTGCCCCACAATGCTGATATGATATGATATGGCATTTGTAACGCGCCTATACACAAGTGTTTCAAGGTGCGAGGAGGCAAGGAAGGGGGAACCGAGGGAGGACAGAGACTGCAATCTTACTAGGCCAAGTGACATTGAGATCAAGCAACAGACACAAACCCAAGTGCAAGGGTTGCTGGGAGGCAGTGCAGGTATGCAACTGGGTGGGTAGGGACCTGGGCCCGAAATCAGAGGGATGCCAGGTGACCAGTGCAGTATCAGACAGGAAATCAGCAGGGGAGATGAAAAGAGAAGGCAGAAGCAAAGAGGAAGGTCTTGAGGTACTTCCGGAACCAGAGATGGTTCTCCTCGAGTTTCAGAGAGGCAGGGAGGCTGTTCCAGAGGGAGGCTCCAGCTGAAGAACGAGATATATCACCATCTCGTTGCTTGGAGAAGCGACTGACCCTGAGGGAGTTGGAGGTGGAGGAGCAAAGAGCTTGAGTAGGAAGATATTTACCAAGAGAGTTGGAGGAATTGAGGACCCAGGCCTAAGAAGGCCTTGTGGACAATGCAGAGGGTCTTGAACTTAATCTATGCAGCTATTGGGAGCCAATGCAGAGATTTCAGTGCTGGAGAGATATGATCCCTGGACTTGAGGCCAAGGACAAGTCTTGCAGTCCTGTTCTGGATGTGTTGCAGAGGGCGGAGAGTAGAAGCAGGGAGATTTAGAAAAAAGGCTGTTGCAGTAGTCCAGCCTAGAGAGAACCAGAGCTCTAGAGACAGTGAACTTCTGGGGGAAGGAAATGAAAGGAATAACACCTATGAGGAGATGCAGTTGGTAGTTTAACTTCTTAGAGACGTCAGAGATGTGAGGAGAAAAGGAGAGTGTGGAGTTGAAGATGACACCGAAGTTCTTAGCCTCACAGGTGGGAGCAGGAAGAGGGCCAAGGGAGGCCGGCCAGAGAGTGACAGGGAAGGAGGGTGCAGGTGTGCCAATGAGGAGAATCTCTGTCTTACTGGCATTAAGGCAGAGATCGTTGGCAGCACACCACTCCTGGATAGCAGACAGACAGTTAGAGGTGAGAGAAAGAGAAGAGGTGGCAGAGGGGAGCCTGGAAACGAGTTGAGTTTCATCCACATAGCACTGAAATGTGGAGCAGAGAGTTGCAAAGCGGCAGGCGAGAGATGCCAGGTATTGGTTGAAAATCCTAGGAGAAAGTTTAGACCCCTTGGGAACACCACGTGTAGAGAGTGAGATAGAGGAAGGGAAGGACTCAAGTCGGACCTGGGAGGGTTGATCAGAGAGGAACAAGGTCAACCAGGCCATGGCCTGATTGGTGATACCCAGGTCATCATGAAGACGATTGAGCAGGATGGCATGGTTGACCATGTCAAAGGCAGAAGAGAGATCGTGTAAGATGAGGACAGAGGGGAGATTTGAATCAAGGTTAGAGAGCAGGTCTTCACGGATGTTCAGAAGAGCAGTTTCTGTGCTTCTGGCTGCTCTGAAGCCAGACTGGTGGTCATGGAGACAACCAACAGAGATTCAGTGTGAAGATTAAGCTGGGAGATGGCCAGCTTTTCCAGGAGTTTGCCCAGGAAAGGAGTGATGGCGGTCAGCCCATAGTTAGCCGGGCAGGAGGGGTCTGCTGAGGGTTTCTTGAGAAGAGGGTGCACAAGAGAGTGCTTCCAAGGCAAATCACGGCACCCTTTTACTTTTTCATTGGTTGAACCCCCCAGACCCTCCCATCCTTCCTCCTTTTCCCTCTCCCAGTGCCCATCCTACAGGCCTTCTCCACCCAACCTCATACACACATTCTACTAATCGCCCTCACCCTGCCCACCCATTCACTTCACATTTGGTATGATGTTGACTGCTGCAGTCTCACCGGTGAGTTCAACAGTTGACATGTTTTAGACATGTTGGGTTCTGGGCTTTGAGAAGGGGAGAGTGAGTTAGTGAGCTGGCAACAGGTGGCATCTTTTTCTATTGCCCTCTGCCAGTCATTCTTGGGTGACCATCTATAAAAAGTCCAATAAAGGAGTGAATTGTGGTCTCATGGTCCCAAGAGGACCAACTTTGGGCCAGCAAGGGGTCTTAAGGAGCCTTAAGGGCATGTAAGGGTGGGAGAACAGAACCAAGCCTTAAACCAGTCAAATTGCTAATGGGCAAATGCTTTGCTGGGGGGGGGGGGGTATAATCCCAGGTCTTTTGGTTGTAGCTCAGGGGTAAAAACCAAAAGACTAGCTAGCTCCAAGTCCCGACTGTGCCAACATGAGCATAGCCCCAGCTCTTTGCCAGACCCAGCAACACCCCTGCTAATGGGAAGCAAATCGGTCAGCCTGTTGTTATGCAGAATAGCTGTCAAGAAAGCTCATTGAGTCAATAGTTAGCACAGAATTCTGGGTTCAGTCTATATGAGATAGGTTTGGGTCTTGGACGGGTGATATGGCTTTTAATCCTTTTGAGGTGAATACAATGATGACTTTTTATTTGATTACTAATAGTACCAATTAGCACCCTGGGCAAGTGCACCGGCCAATCAGCTTGCCCTAAAAACAACCTGTATCAACATTGCAAGCCCAGTCTCGCAGTAAGACACGTACTGCTCACACATGACTTTACCACTGTTAAAAGGCATGAGTGTTCTCTCCCAGCATCCATTGTCAATGCCTTCCTTGGACTATATTCCATCAGGACAATGCTCACTGCAAGGTTTTGAGCACCTTGTCCATCTGTTTTCTTTTTGTTTCTAACCTGTGTTTGTGATTTTGCCACATTATAATCGCAATGTAGAAATGTTGACTTCATTAAAAGTTATTTTAATTACCCAAATCTATATAAATTGCAATGCATGGTTGAATTTAATTGGCATCTATATTGTCGTATTTTAAATGTGACTATGAGCTCTTGGTTTTTAATGTATTTACAGCATGTATAAAGTTTCGATATTCTTTTCTTTTTACAAAAAATCGAGCTCCAAAAATAAACTGTCCTTGTGAAGATTCAACCTCATGTTACAATTGGAAGTTGCTAAAGCACCTTGTACTGTCTCTTTCCCCTCCAAATGTTCCCTTCAAAAAAGGTGTTATATTTGCTTTACGCCGTCCGCATGTATGCATTTATTCATTAAGTTTCGGATCACACAGGCGACAGAACAATCTCTTGCCTGGGCAGTCGAATGTATGCAGTATTCAAGGAACAACACAGACATATTTCGTTCTCATAGCAACCGTTAAGACATGAGGTCCAACCTAAATGTATAACACATATTGTATTGACATTATCACATGAACTGCAAGAAGGGGTGGTCACGTGTAGGCCTTCACTTTTGCTGTTTTTATGGGCAGGTTGAGAGAAAGCGTCCACTTCTAGTTAACGGTCACCAATTCGTATGTATCCGTCCGCCTGCAGCAAGCGGCGGATGCATACAGCGCCGCCCAGCATTCTGTGCCGCCAGCAGCCCGCTTAGCGCCACTCACCATTTAATGCAATTACTTGTATTATGGTGTGATTACCGTCACTGATGAATGCCTCACAGGATAAGGGGCCCATGCTGCTTCTTGCTCGCACTCTGTTTGATGGCACGCTTTCACAGTTCTTTTCAAAGACATGCCGTGCTGCTTCACACCTGTCCTGCAGAGTATCAAATTCAGGTTTTGAACATATTGTGAAACACAGAGCGGAGAAACGCAATGCCGTGCTTAAGCTGTCTTTTGCATGTCATTATTAATGCTGCAAACCTCTTCTTTAAACACCTGATATCTGAAAATGAGAAGCGTACAGTTTCATATTCCGAATTGTGGCGCGCTGTGTTGTGAGCTAATCTGTGTTGATTTCCGGGTTCTGTGTGGAGTCGCGTAGAAGACGCCTGGGCGCGTTTGCCTACGCAGCACAGTCACGTCACGGATAGAGGCGGGGAATATGAATGTTTTGATAAAGTCTGTTTCAGGGGCGGGGGATTTGATTTAGTGCCGCAAAACCAGGTGAGCCAGGGCGATGGGGGGAAATGATAGGATTATCAGAAAATGGCGGCTGATTTCGAGTGCGATAATGGACGAAAAGTCGGGTAAGGTCCATAGGAAAGTTTTCTACGATCTACCGAGTTATGCTTAAAAACACATGGCCGAACCGTAGGGACAATAAAAAAAAAGTCCCGGAACTATCCTTTAAGGCAAAGGGCCCCGTGGGCAGCACCTGACACAGGGCCCTAGGTGGGCGGGTCATGGAGGCGGAGCTTTGGGTGGGGGGAGTTAACTGTGGTCACAGTGCACTATGGCAAACTTTACCGACAAAAACAATTTTTTATTAAGTAGTCTTCATTACAGTTACCTAGGGGTCTGACTAACTGGAAACAGCTGGGCCTCCTCAGCAGACGTTCCTATCAATGCTAAATATTGTAAACCCAGAGAACATACGCCTCCTTGTAGAAGAAAAGTGATGTCATTCTGTTTGTGCGGGCGTTGCTTGCCATGGATTGCAAAACAGCAGAATTGCATAGCGTCAAGCTTTTGCTGCACGGGTTGGATTGTGATAACCTCGGATCTGTATAAGGGCGCACTAGTATGGAATTACAGAGCCCTTTACAATATTGTGTATCTGCGTGTAGTTTAGATGCAAAACAGATCAATGTGGACGGTGTTAAAAAACGAACAAGAAGATAATTGATGTTCTGCTTGTGATCGCTGATGTTGGTGACAGCAGTGTGATGAGCTTCTTGTGATCGCTGCAGGACAGATGCTGTATCTATCAGTTTATTAATTTGTTTTTTTCCCAAAAGATGATAGAATGTTGTGACACTGCCCAACCATACCACACCCCTTTGTGTCCGATTTACAAAACGTTTCCAATGGGATTTTTCCATTGAAAAGTGCTTTTGTAAATCAGGCATATGGCACCTTCTAGGGTAGGGCTGTGCTCCGTAAACTTCCTAAATAAAGGAAAAGTAAAAACAAAAAAAAGCAACAGAGAACAACATGCTGATGTGGATTGTCCTAATATTTAAAAACCTTTGCATTGCAGCATGTGTTTTGAAGGAAATAGTGACATTTGTATATAACAAAGCCCTAACCCTGTGACAACTAACATGCAAAACGCGCCACAAGAACTGCGTTTTTTTTTCTTTCATCAGTGACCAAACCCCTCTTCATTTCGCACCAACCTTGTTTGGCTTTGTTTATGCTGTGAAAGCTGTCACATAAAAGCCCGCCATGTTCCCTCACGGCTGACAAACAGCGTTGAGATCCACAATAAGCCACACGGCGATGGCACGTGTGCTCTCTGGCAGCAGTCAGGGGGAAAGCGAGCAGAGAACTCGCCACTGCAAAGCAGGCCCGCCACAGCAGAAAGGGCCCTGTGTGGAAGGGGCGGGCCCTAGGACAGGGGCCCGCTCGCCATTTGTCTGGCTGACGACCGTTAGATGCTCCTCTGCTGGGTCTATGATTTTGAGATGCCCCCACTGTAGCTGTATCTCCCTGCGCAAAGGCAACCCCTTTGACACCATCAATATGGTCAACGCCACCTTGATTGTGCAAGAACGTTTAGCCCTCAGGTTTTATTGCCATAGACCATGAGTTAGTTCCCAGGTGATCTGTTTTTGACCAATCAACATTAGCGTTGACCTATTTAAGGAAGCTTGAATGTTGAACTAAATCGTTTCCAGATCAGCCCGTTCACTTATCCCCTATATTTCATACTGTCCCTCAGGTGTATCTGTCATTTACAGGGACCGGTCACTCCTGATAATGCAAAATTGAAAATTGGCCAAAGTGTTGGCCAGGGGAGGAGGGCAGCATGTGGGAAGTGGCAGTTGCTCCACAGAAAACCTTAATTGGCTAGGCTGGCATACTTAACTTTGGATCACTAACAGGGGTCTGGATCCTCTTATCTGTGCGTATATTTTTAGCTGTAGTCATTTTACGTATTGTAACGGTACATTGCAAAATGAACTGTAATGCGCTGTGACCTGCTGTTTTACAAGAGGCGATGTTCCAGCAATTTCCAGTGCCCATAATGCCCCAGTAAACACCTTTTCTCAGTTCTCTTAAAATGTCAGCCTTCAATACCAGTTTACATGATCCTGCAGTTAGCCACGCTTTTGCATTGGCAGTACTCTATTGTGATGGCTTCAATAACAACTATGTCCTATTCAGAATGTTGTATCCCCCAACTGTGTAGGCATGGCAGAGGATTATGGAATTCAGATTCAGCACCTGTGAGGTAACTTCAGCGGATTTAACATTTTCTCAGGAAGGCATTGTTTTCTATTTCGTGTTGCCATGTGGAAATGGAATTTGATATTTCTTTGCTGTATCTGAACCCCTCATGTCTCCACTCTACACCCCCTGTAATTTTGACCCATAAGGGAAAGTGAAGGGTTGGAAAAGGGATGTGGAGGAGGGGGATATATACAGCATGCAATTATGGATGGGTAGCCTTCCACCATAGATTGTATTCCACCTCAGAGTTCTGAGGGACCCCACAGACATCTCGAGCTTCCCTCTCATGGTCTATCAGCGGTCACACAGCACCACTCAGTGGAACTGCAGTTGATAGTTGTCCATCAAAAATTCTATATGCATTTTGGTTTGGTTTTGATTAACACAAGCATACATGGGGAGAAAGCAAACACTGTTCAGGGGCAGAGTAGCAATTTCATATTAGGTCATAGATAAACATGTAGAAAGTTACTCACGATCAAGCACACTGATGGGTAGGATAGGTTTGTATACGTGAAGAGCAATGGGTAGAAGAAGGTGCGTGTGTGTGACTGATAAAGCCTTCATTGAAGAGTTGGGTCTTCATTTCCTAATCATCGGAGGGGCTAATGTGCGTGTTGTTCCGGATTCTTAGGGCACACATAGAGAAGGCTTGTCTTCTGTTTTTTTCCTTCTTCCCTTTTTGCTTTTTTGCAGATGGCCATGTCTTGGCTGATAATGCCGCACTAGCCTTCTGAGATGCCAAGTTCCTCTTCCAGGTAGTTTGGTGCCTCCATCGCTACTACTTTGTGCGCATTGCACCATGCTATAAAGATTGTGCAGGCCTTTAGGTTCAGGCCGCATAGGTCTTTCAGAGAAGGGTGAATGGCCACATTTGTTCAGTAATTCTATCAGACAAGCAGCCGTATTGTTCCATAAGGAGAGTGAGGGTGGCGGTTGCTCATTTCTGGAGATTAGGCGCTGCCGCCATCCTGCTGACACACAACCAGGAATGGTATTGTGCTTCTAAAGTTGAAGTTGAGCAGAGTATTTTTTCACATGAAATGGTTACCAGGTTCAAGGCTGTCTGGTTTTGATAGTTTTTTATTGGTGATATCTGAATGATTATGCCAGTGTGGAGAGAGGAGTGAAAAAAATACAGGTTTGAACCACTATGCATGGCTCTTGTGCTGTAATATTGATGTTAAACATGCTCCTCACACATTTTGGAAAAAACATTATTTTTTGCTACACTGAAGGAGAACATATTTGTTCAGAACAAACAAGTAGTACAAGGGGGTACCCCTTCTTTCAATCTTCCATGTTGACAGGTGGCCATGCCCACTATTGCCAGCCTTAGCCTTGCCCCTTTTCCTCAGCCCGCCCCTTTGATATCATGTTGATATAAACTTGATATGCATTTTATATCAAATTGATAAGAACCCCAACATTTTTGAGACACCCAACATTTGTTATATACATTTGATATAATATGTATATACATTTTAATATAACATTTTTATGTCAAATGAAATATACATTTTTGTCACATGTATAAACATTTTAATATAAAAATTGTTAAGGATTCCAATCGGGCATCACGCACCAAACCAGGACTCTTGCCCTTAGCCTAGGATGTAGCGCACAATTTAAATATGTTTTCTTTATTTCCTAGAATTGGGATTGTGCTGGCACCCAACCTGTCTCACATCCCCTTTTACAAATACACCAGGTCACAATGGACCATGAACCAGGCTGGTGGGATTAAATACTATATTTATTTATTTTAAACTCAAAGAAAATCACACAATTTTAATATTGGGCAGCAATCACCAATGGGTGATATTTACAATGTAATATGATGAAATACACTTGGTTGAACTTCTATTATAACATGTCCAAAGCACAGATGAATGGGAGCAATTTTACTGTTCGGGTCGATAGCACCCGAGTTAAGATTTCCCTGTGCAATGCTCCCTCAAACCCCTATAGAAATTTGAGTGGATAGAATGGAGCAGCAAGGAGTCAGGTATACTAGACAGCAAACAGAATTAAATACCAACCTTCCCAACTAAATGAGAGGCAAATTCAAAACCTTTGTAATTGCATAAATAACACTCGGAATTGGTAAATAATTAAATTACACGGGCGGTTGAATGAATGAGGTAAATAGGAGTTATAGCAGTATCGGGGATGTCATAACACTAGCAACTACAAGGCAAGGTACCAACAAAGGCATACAGTTCAAAAATCAACTTTGAAGTGACAACTCAGTGCAGCCAAAATCACACGTACAGAATTTGCACTTTCTTACTTTTATGGGTTTAAATGTCAAAATGGTTTGAAAAACGGGTGAAAAAGACAGAATCGGAATGCAGTTTTTAGGCTGGGTGATAGATGCACATCACAGGGATAGTATGTAAGTGAAAGAGTGACTCTAACTTAATGACAGGATGAGATTTTCAAGGGGAAAGTAAATTCGGTTTAAAAAATAAAAGCAGTTAACAGAGAAAATCGGTTTGCAAAAGCAAGGGAGAGAGGTGAGATTCCTGGGGAACACAACAGGTAGAGAGTGAAATAGAGGAAAGGAAGGATCCAAGTTGGACTTGGGAGGGTCGGTCCGAGAGGAACGAGGTCAGCCAGGCCGGGGCCTGATTGCTCATACCCAGGTTATCACACAGACAGTTTAGCAGTTCTCCAATGAAGAGATTTCAGGGCTGGAGAGATACAACCCCTGGGCTTGAGGCCAAGGACAAGTCTTGCAGTCCTGTTCTGGATGAGTTGCAGAGGGCGGAGAGTAGAAGCAGGCAGATTTAGAAAGAGACTGTTGGAGTAGTCCAGCCTAGAGAGAACGAGAGCTCTAGAGACAGTGAATTCCGGGGGAAGGAGAGGAATGGAAGAATACCTCGGAGGAGGTGCAGTTGGTAGTTTGACTTCTTAGATGCGTCAAAGATGTGAGGAGACAAGGAGAGAATGGAGTCGAAGATGACCCCAAGGTTCTTAGCCTCACAGGTGGGAGCAGGAAGAGGGCCAAGAGAGTCCGGCCAGAGAGTGACAGGAAAGGAGGGTGCAGGTGTGCCAATGAGGAGAATCTCCCTCTTACTGGCATTAAGCTAGAAATCATTGGCGCCACACTGCTCCTAGATAGCGGACAGATAGCGGACAGACAGTCAGAGGCGAGAGAGAAAGAGAGAAGAGGTGGCAGAGGGGAGCCTGAAAACGAGCTGAGTGTCATCCGCATAGCACTGAAAGTTGGAGCAGAGAGCGATAATGCGGCGGGCGCATTGAACTGAAACGCGGCCAACATCATCCCCTCTTTTGAAAGCAGAAACAACTAGTTCCTGCCAAACAATTTTCCCCTCTACAACCAACTTCACTTATTTGGGAAACATTTCAAGACCATGGCTCCATGACCCTGACAATCAGCAGACAACAAAGAAAGCTGTATATTGGTAGATTTAGGGGCAGTTGAAATCATTCCCCTAGCCTGTGTTTTGCATCAGAAGTGGCCTCCTCTAAAACAGACGGGGTGTGGCTTGATGTTTAGGTGTGGTGAGGCGCTTTTCTCTTTCTTCCTGTGTGTTCAACCTGTCAGTGCCAGCATGAACGAACCCTGGTGGCGATGATGGCGGTGCTATGATCTGCAATTTGGAGACTTCTGAGACTCCTAGAGGACTAGCTGATTCCCCCGTTGCCGTTGCCACTGGCCGCACAGAAGTTATGTGCCAAATGCCAAATCTGGTGCTCACGCTGTGCAGCTGTGTTGTGATGTGCCAGATGCGAGGTTGTATTCCCCAGAACTGGTTGGTGGAGGTGCTATCTGTTGGCACTGACGAATTTTAGGTGGTTTTAGGAATCCACTCCTGGTAAGAGGAGGTGGTTTCTTAATGCTATCAATGTCACTATCACTGTTGCCGTCTGCTTATAACTTGCAATTCCTTTCATCCCATTATGCCTAATTTGCTTATTCATTATGCTCATCACCTGCTCTACGCCTATTAGCCTTGATACTGCTTTCATTATTGGGTGGTGTGGGCCTCATTACGATGTTGGCGGATTGGGTTTACCGGCACCGGTAGTGGTGCCAGTAAACCTATTCCACCCTATTCAGAGGTTCCCTTGCGAAACCCGCACAGAACGTCTGGTCAGACCAGACGTCCTTTGCGGGTCCCGCAAGGGGACCAAGGAGCTAATAATAGCTCCATCCCCATTCCCCTTGAGCCCTATGTGGGCTCGAATGGGAATGGGGAATGGTTTTGTGAATGAGGAATTACAGGGTCCTCCAAGGTTGGAATGACCCAGTAATTCCTCATTCACAGACCCCGGACCCAGACACGATTTTGGAGGTAGCATGGCGCTAATAGCACCATGGCTACCTCCAAACTCGTAATGAGGGCGTGGCTTAGTTAGATAAGGCTAAGGCTAAGGCTAAGGTTAAGGTTAATGTTAAGGTTAAGGTTAAAAGTAAGGGTAAGGCTAAGGTTACTGCATGGCCTGCTGATTTTGGGTCCAAAGCTGTGGGCAACGAGGTGCATATATTGTGGTTCATTACGTGTTTGGAGGTAGCCATGGCGCTATTAGCGCCATGGCTGCCTCCAAACCCGTGTCCTGGTCCGGGTAGTCGGAATGGGGACTTACCAGGTCATTCCAACCTTGGAGGACCCGGTAAATTCCCATTCTGAAAACCATTCCCCATCCCATTCGAGCCCCCATAGGGCACAATGGGAATGGGGAAGGAGCTAAAAACAGCCCCGCAAATAGCGGGCCGTTATTAGCTCCCTGGTTCCTTAGCATCTCCCCCTAAGGGCGGCTGGTAAAACCAGCAGGCCTTAGTGGGACCCGCTAAGGGACCTCGGAATGCGGCGGTAGGGGGTTAACGGCACCAGCATCCTTACCGGTGCCGTTAACCCCCTACCACCATACTCGTAATGAGGCCCATAGTGTGGCAATTGATACTGATTGCAACTGTGCATGCACGCTCATTTTCCCCCTCCTAGCAAACTAAGGAAGGATGGCTGAGAGGGATGAGATTTTCCACAGCAGTGCTGCCTCCGTCATCTTTGCTAAAGGCCTGGAGATCACCGTGCTCCTCTATGGGTTTGAGGGGGCCGCAGACTCACCAGAGCGTGTGCTTTCAAACATTTCCATATCACTAACAGCTGATGTAGCCCCCAGTTAACCCGGGTGAGGCTTTACCAGTAGGCGCTGCTATGACTTCCATCGCCGCACAATTACCAACATATCTCTCCTTTTTTACAGAGCATCTACCATCGCTCGAATGCTCCCCAGTTATTACTGTGTGCAACTCTGCACGTCGGTTACACATATGGCGGGTTGTCTCACTGTACACTTTCATAGTGATTTCTTTTGCCCAACATTTGTAACTGGAGTCCTTGCAGATTTCATATACGTACGATGCATATTTTCTCCATGTTCTTTTCCCTCTCACTGGGCTGTGCCAATGATATGGCTCCAGTAAATCAAGTATTGTCTTGATGTTTCGGCCTTGTGCTGTGTCCACACGTAACCTACCTGTAACTGCTTGATTTTACATTGTTCAGCCCTGTGCTGCGTTACCTACCTGTAACTTCTCGTCTTAAACTCTGCTAGTGTTGCGCTGTGTTTGCATTTAACCTAGCTGTAACCACTGGCTTTTATATTTTTTCAGCCCAGAGCTGTGTTTGCCTTTATCCTAGCTGTAACTACTGATTTGCCATTTTTCAGCCCTGTGCTGTGTTTGCATTACACCTCCCTGTTATTACTGATTGTTATCCTCCCTGTCTGCAACATGCTTACCTGTACCCTTGCACTAGGCCCCCGTACCATGAGGCGTGGACGTGCCGGACTGTACACCTCCCTTTACCTTGTAGCTGATGCCCACATGTACACCAGCACTAGTCCCAGTTTCATGAGGCGCGGCACTGCCTTACTGTGCACCCACACTGATCTTGTCTTCTAGGCTTACCTGTACTCCTGCAGTAGCCCCCTCTACCATGAGGCGTATGCTTTCAAATCCCTTCTGCATGTTGTAACTGTTATGCTTTGACTTGCACTTTATAACCTGTCACTGTGCACTTAATGTAACTAACGCTGTGATACCCGAGGGTTGTGGGTACTGCTATAAACGCCAAAATAAATAAATAAATAACAATGAAAGAAAGGGCACCCCCTTGTACTACTCAAACAGATTACATCTCACCAAATTAGAACCCAAACACACATTTATCACAGCAGTATATATCTTTTTGAAAAACACAAGTCATGATGGTAACAAGTTATACATGACTTTATATATTCATGTAGTGTTGACTACGTTCCTAAAAACTATATGTGCACAACTGAAACAAAACAATATTCTGAAATGTGCACTGAAACAAAACCATATACCGAAATGTGCAGTATGATTGCCCCATTCATAACCACAGGACATAGTGTCCAGATTTCAGCCGACACGTGTTTCAACGCATTTGGGTGCTTCAATTTTTGCCATCCAAATACAAGAGTCTTTACAACAGATAGTGCTGGATGACTTCATACTGTTTAATGTACAGGTGTTAATTTGAAGGCCAGTTATAGAAGCCTTCCTGGGTCTTTATCAGGGTGCAGTTTATATATTTGTAAAGGGACCCAACTCAGTTGTTTCTGTATTGTCAATAGAAGCATACATGCAGTTTGGTTCTCACCGAGCGTCATGTGTGTTCAAAGGCGTGTGGGTGCTATCCGCCCTAATGTACCATTAATGTGTGCAATAATGTGTGCAACAGCTCGATGAACGTGCCTAGGCTTGCACGCATAGTTTAACGCCGGCCATCTATTATTCAATCAGGTTTTGGCGGGACTTGTTATTTTAGTAGCCAGTATGGCCTATAACCGTCCTCCCCCACAGGAAGGAAAGGGGAGCTGAGAAAATAAAGGAGTTAGGATATCAAAATAATAACCTTCTGTGCACGGCCGAGCACTGAGGAATTGCCCAAATGTTGGCTCCACGAGACAGCCTAATAAGAAGAGCAAGCGCAAATAAATAGTCATTCCTAATATAGTGCTTAATGGTGGTGTAAAGAATTGGTCTAAGTATTTCAAATTGTGACAATCACAGGAAAAGAAGTACACGGTGATTACATTATTTTCCAAGAAGTAGACAAAAGGGACATAGTAGGGAGCATTAGGGGGCTTGCACTTCGGGGCACATACTGAAGAACTCAGTTGCTATACCACATGCCCTCCAGTGCACCCACATTGTCCCATTTCAGGCAAAGTGTTTCCCTGTGCATTATTTGACTTGCAGCCCTGAATTTACAATGGGAAGATTACACAATGTGTATTGCTGCCCCGCCCCTATTAGTGCACCAGTAGAGTAGAATGTGGGGGTAGATTTGACTGCCCGATATGTAACACCACATTCGGATCCAGGAGTCGCAGTGGCATCATGGGCTGTGCCTGATAGGGTGCTTAAAGGTTAATGTGACAGTCTGGGTTCTTTCCATAGACTGGCACAATGCAAATGCACTCATCCGGGTATTTCAGTAGATGGGCATAGGTGGGTGTAAAGCTACACATTGCACATTCCAGCTCCATGCTTTCCAGTAGATCCACACAATGCAATGTTGGGGATTCATGATGGAAATTTACTGGGTCTGGTTTCAGGTCTTGCATCATCACAGTATGGATCCTGAGAGGATATTTAGGGCTAGGTTAGGAGTTTGGCGTTGGTGATAAAACATACAGAAATAACCATTACTGAATGTATTACTGCACTGCCAAAGTATGAGCTCCATTACCGAAACGGTTGTGTAATGCCGGCTTCTGGGTGGAGCTATCCCCACACAAAAGCATTACTGCATGCAGTAATGACCGCACTTGATAATTATCACATGTGGCAAATACCACAGCCCATGGAGTCGTATGGGACTCTAAAATGGGGAATAATAGGAAGTTCCACATAACTTGGAATCATAAAGATAATTCTGGGTACCTGATATTTATTGCACGGGATAACGGGCAATGGGCCTCATTACGACCCTGGCGGAGTGGATTTACGCCAGCGTTATTCGCGGCGGACCCGTCCGCCCTACTACGAGTTCCCGTAGCGCCATGGAGCGTTTTCCGCCTGGTTTTTCCGGGCGGAGAAATCCATGGCGCTACGGGACCTTGTTGTTAATTACGCCACCGTATTTTACGGTGGCGTAATTAACGCCTTCCCCACTCCCATTATACCCTATGGGGCAAAAATGGGAATGGGGAAGGGTAAAATGGGGAATGGGGATTTACCGCCCCGCCAAGGTCGGAATGGGGCGGTAAATCCGCCAACCCCCATGGCGCTATCGGCAGCTTTCCGCCGTGCTCCATGGTGCATTTTGCACCGCGATTTCCGCCAGGGTCGTAATGAGGGCCAATGTGTTTGTTGAGATTACCACACGTAATGCTGCCAGATCCATAACCAGGCCCTTAGTGTTTTTATTTTGCACATGCCCTAGTACACAGATCATTAATAACACATCTTGTTAGAAATTACCATATATTTTGGTGCCCTCTTCTGACCACAGACATATATCCTGAGGAACATGCCTATTAATCCCCAAATTCACTCTTCTGAGGGTAGTAAATATTTCCCACATGGCTTTATGTCCCACAATGCTATCGTTGGGAAATATGAGGAACCAGAGATGAAAACGTGAGCTAGTTCAATTCTCTCGGGCTTAAACATGTCTATGGGGCTCCTTGTGGTCTCGTGCTGAAGGGATTTGAACCACCAGTTTAGGCCGGGCTACTCCTTTTGGGATGAGACCATGCCTGATGTGCATATAGTCTTTCCCTTTTAGTAATGTCTTGGCAGGCTGAAGAGCAACCATCTGGAGGGTTGACCGGAGTGATGCCAGATGTAATGATTCATTTTAAAACTTCCAACCATCAACTCTTTTGCTTTGCTATCTAAACGCTCCTACACCTCATATAGTAGGTTGCCTGGCCCCCAAAACAGTTACTGATCCATCACCAGGATACCTTGGCCGGATCAAGGAGTGATATACTCCATGGAAGATGATGGAGGACAGATGCCAGGAAACAGGCCTGGGAGCCTTAGAAAAAGACTGGCGTGCATTCAAAGAGCACCCCAGGAGGAGGAGGGATCATGTGACTTTTAGCTAGCTGTCCCATTTAAGTCACCATGAAGTGCAGTCATAGAGCTCCAATCTGGGCCAAGAAGGCCATCAGCCAGAACAGTCATGGTTCCATCTGAACCAAGCCGATCATTCTAGGCATTCCCTGCATCTACAACAAGGGAGTCAAATCCAAATACCGAGATGGCAACTATCACCCTTTGCTCTCTAATAACCTTAGCTGCAAAATAACTGATGAAAGACATCTGAGGACCTACAAGATGATAAAGGCAGCCTACGGGCATCATTACATCATCTTTGCAACAAAAGAGGGCTGACCCCATTCCCTGCCTCCTGTTCAATAGTTTGCCGTTTCTCCTTGCCAATACGTGCTTTAGTCCAAATTACCAAAACTGATTGTCCTTGCTGAGGGACCCTAACAGGGTAATTCATAGAATTCAGCGCACAAGTAGCGCACGCGGCTGGCGCACAGTGTGCGCGTGCGATAGTCTGCGCCAGCCGCGTGCGCCAAAACCGAATCCGGCGCACAGCGTATTCATGGATTTTAGGCTCCCAAACCAGCCGTGGCGCAGAGTATCGCAGCGACCCTGCAGCAGCGCCAGTAACGCCCCCAAGAACGCCCTCGCGCAAGGAAAAGCCATCAAAATCGCTAAATCATCGCAAAGGGCTGCGCTAACCCTGGACCAGTTTACAGGGCTGCCAAACAAGGAACGCAAAGCGGGTAACGTGCATATCAGGGGTACGCGTGAAGTTATACACGCGATTAGCCAGGGTACGTGTATTACAGGGGTATGCGGGAAGTTTAACATGCGATTAGCCAGGGTACGTGTATTACAGGGGTATGCGGTAAGTTTAACATGCGATTAGCCAGGGTACGTGTATTACAGGGGTACGCGGCAAGTTAAACACGCGATTAGCCAGGGTACGTGTATTACAGGGGTACGCGGGAAGTTCAACACGCGATTGGCCAGGGTACGTGTATTACAGGGGTATGCGGGAAGTTTAACACGCGATTAGCCAGGGTACGTGTATTACAGGGGTGCGCAGGAATTATCACACGCGATTTGGCTGGGTACGTGTATTACAGGGGTGCGTGGGAATCATCACACGCGATTTGGCTGGGTACGTGTATTACAGGGGTACGCGGGAAGTTTAACACGCGATTAGCCAGGGTACGTGTATTACAGGGGTACGCGGGAAGTTTAACACGCGATTAGCCAGGGTACGTGTATTACAGGGGTATGCGGGAAGTTTAACACGCGATTAGCCAGGGTACGTGTATTACAGGGGTATGCGGGAAGTTTAACATGCGATTAGCCAGGGTACGTGTATTACAGGGGTACGCGGGAAGTTTAACACGCGATTAGCCAGGGTACGTGTATTACAGGGGTACGCGGGAAGTTTAACACGCGATTGGCCAGGGTACGTGTATTACAGGGGTATGCGGGAAGTTTAACACGCGATTAGCCAGGGTACGTGTATTACAGGGGTGCGCAGGAATTATCACACGCGATTTGGCTGGGTACGTGTATTACAGGGGTGCGTGGGAATCATCACACGCGATTTGGCTGGGTACGTGTATTACAGGGGTGCGTGGGAAGTCACACGCGATTAGGCTGGGTGGGTCCTCACAGGTGTTCCCTGTACACCCTCCACGGCCCCTCCAGGCAGCCTACAAAACAGGGGACTACCCTGCACACCTGCTCATGTCCCCCTGCACCCCCACCCCCCAGCAGTGCAGGGGCAGCCTCCACCAGGCCCCCACCCATGCCTCCCACCACCCCCAACCCCCAGCAGTGCAGGGGCAGCCTCCACCAGGCCCCCACCCATGCCTCCCACCACCCCCAACCCCCAGCAGTGCAGGGGCAGCCTCCACCAGGCCCCCACCCATGCCTCCCACCACCCCCAACCCCCAGCAGTGCAGGGGCAGCCTCCACCAGGCCCCCTCCCATGTCTCCCACCACCCCCACCCCCCCCCGCCACCAGGGGCACCCTCCACCAGGCCCCCACCCATGTCTCCCACCACCCCCAACCCCCCGCCACCAGGGGCAGCCTCCACCAGGCCCCCACCCATGTCTCCCACCACCCCCAACCCCCAGCAGTGCAGGGGCAGCCTCCACCAGGCCCCCACCCATGCCTCCCACCACCCCCAACCCCCAGCAGTGCAGGGGCAGCCTCCACCAGGCCCCCACCCATGCCTCCCACCACCCCCAACCCCCAGCAGTGCAGGGGCAGCCTCCACCAGGCCCCCACCCATGTCTCCCACCACCCCCACCCCCCCCGCCACCAGGGGCACCCTCCACCAGGCCCCCACCCATGTCTCCCACCACCCCCAACCCCCCGCCACCAGGGGCAGCCTCCACCAGGCCCCCACCCATGTCTCCCACCACCCCCACCCTCCCGCCACCAGGGGCAGCCTCCACCAGGCCCCCACCCATGCCTCCCACCACCCCCAACCCCCAGCAGTGCAGGGGCAGCCTCCACCAGGCCCCCACCCATGTCTCCCACCACCCCCACCCCCCCCGCCACCAGGGGCACCCTCCACCAGGCCCCCACCCATGCCTCCCACCACCCCCAACCCCCAGCAGTGCAGGGGCAGCCTCCACCAGGCCCCCACCCATGCCTCCCACCACCCCCAACCCCCAGCAGTGCAGGGGCAGCCTCCACCAGGCCCCCACCCATGCCTCCCACCACCCCCAACCCCCAGCAGTGCAGGGGCAGCCTCCACCAGGCCCCCACCCATGTCTCCCACCACCCCCAACCCCCAGCAGTGCAGGGGCAGCCTCCACCAGGCCCCCACCCATGCCTCCCACCACCCCCAACCCCCAGCAGTGCAGGGGCAGCCTCCACCAGGCCCCCACCCATGCCTCCCACCACCCCCAACCCCCAGCAGTGCAGGGGCAGCCTCCACCAGGCCCCCACCCATGTCTCCCACCACCCCCACCCCCCCGCCACCAGGGGCACCCTTCACCAGGCCCCCACCCATGCCTCCCACCACCCCCAACCCCCAGCAGTGCAGGGGCAGCCTCCACCAGGCCCCCACCCATGTCTCCCACCACCCCCAACCCCCCCGCCACCAGGGGCACCCTCCACCAGGCCCCCACCCATGTCTCCCACCAGCCCCAACCCCCCGCCACCAGGGGCAGCCTCCACCAGGCCCCCACCCATGTCTCCCACCACCCCCACCCTCCCGCCACCAGGGGCAGCCTCCACCAGGCCCCCACCCATGCCTCCCACCACCCCCACCCTCCCGCCACCAGGGGCAGCCTCCACCAGGCCCCCACCCATGCCTCCCACCACCCCCAACCCCCAGCAGTGCAGGGGCAGCCTCCACCAGGCCCCCACCCATGTCTCCCACCACCCCCAACCCCCTGCCACCAGGGGCAGCCTCCACCAGGCCCCCACCCATGTCTCCCACCACCCCCACCCTCCCGCCACCATGGGCAGCCTCCACCAGGCCCCCACCCATGTCTCCCACCACCCCCAACCCCCCGCCACCAGGGGCAGCCTCCACCAGGCCCCCACCCATGTCTCCCACCACCCCCACCCTCCCACCACCAGGGGCAGCCTCCACCAGGCCCCCACCCATGTCTCCCACCACCCCCAACCCCCCGCCACCAGGGGCAGCCTCCACCAGGCCCCCACCCATGCCTCCCGCCACCCCCAACCCCCAGCAGTGCAGGGGCAGCCTCCACCAGGCCCCCACCCATGCCTCCCACCACCCCCAACCCCCAGCAGTGCAGGGGCAGCCTCCACCAGGCCCCCACCCATGCCTCCCACCACCCCCAACCCCCAGCAGTGCAGGGGCAGCCTCCACCAGGCCCCCACCCATGTCTCCCACCACCCCCAACCCCCCGCCACCAGGGGCAGCCTCCACCAGGCCCCCACCCATGTCTCCCACCACCCCCACCCTCCCGCCACCAGGGGCAGCCTCCACCAGGCCCCCACCCATGTCTCCCACCACCCCCAACCCCCCGCCACCAGGGGCAGCCTCCACCAGGCCCCCACCCATGTCTCCCAACACCCCCACCCACCAGCACTGTGGGGCACGTGGCCAGCAGGCAGTCAGGCAGCAGCAGATGGCAGGTGGGAGCGTGCTCAGGGCTCTGGGGGGCAGTAATTTGGCCTCCTGGCCAGGAGCGTGGTCTCTCGTGTGTGAACGCGTGGACAGCCTGATAGGGAGTGAAATCCCACACGTCAGCAAAGGCCCTTAGCGCGTAAACCCGTCAACAGCATATGCGCGCCTATAGTCACCTGCACGTGCAGGAAATTGTTGCGTGACACGTCCCAGTGTCAAAGCGTGTGATTGGTGAAAATGGATCTACACGTAGAAGTGACAAAGCGTGTGATTGGTGAAAATGGATCTACACGCAGAAGTGTCAAAGCGTGTGATTGGTGAAAATGGATCTACACGTAGAAGTGACAAAGCGTGTGATTGGTGAAAATGGATCTACACGCAGAAGTGACAAAGCGTGATTGGTGAAAATGGATCTACACGTAGAAGTGACAAAGCGTGTGATTGGTGAAAATGGATCTACACGCAGAAGTGACAAAGCGTGTGATTGGTGAAAATGGATCTACACGCAGGAGTGACAAAGCGTGTGATTGGTGAACGTACACGCCGCGTAAGTGACGCTGAACGTGTGGGCCTGTATATAAGGTACATGTAGAACACCATTTCCTTGTACGTGCTTTTCGTGGAGAGCGAGTGGGTGAATTCTGTACTTCTTGTCGTTTCACACGCGATTTACTTCACGGCGTTTCCAGTTCGTATTCCCTGTTACCTCTGACAGCTTTTTCTCTTTTTTCTCTTTTACTGGTTTACCTGGGCCTGTTCCCTCAAACAGTGTCCCCTTCTACTGTTGTCCTGTCTTCTCAGACAGCGTACACATCTTCTTTTGGCGGGGGTTTAGCCAGCCAAACGCGCTCATTTTTCACGCTCTTTTACCTGGCAGACGGTGAGTCACGCACGTATCCAACTTCTGTGCTTGCCCCGTGTGTAGCCTACCCCTTCAGAGGTCATTCTAGGCTGCGTGTGACACGCATACGTTCATTCTTGTGTTACTGGGTGCCACAGCGTAGTGCAGGTTTTTCTTTCTGCACACGTGGTCTAGGAGGGGTTGCGTGCACGTCATCTCCCTTTTTTGGGCCTCCTGTGCGTTGCGTGACCCGTCATCTATCCCCAGGGGTTACAATCAGCCGTGCTAGAGCACTAGGGTACAATTACCATCTGGTACCCAACCCCTTTGACCCCCAATTGGCCAGGACAATTGTCTACAGCCACTCCCATATGCACATTAATATCAGTGCCATGGATGGGAGGCGAGGATTCCGTAAGGGTGGCAAAGGTGGAAGAGCCACAAGTGGTGGCCGTGGTGGATCCGGTAGGGGACGTGGTCGTAACTTGCAGGGTGAGCCTGTCCCCCCATGTGTGGAGGACCAGTCAAGGGCACCCATCATCCCCCCCCCCCTCCCCCCCTCCCCCCCCTCCCGTTGAGGCTGAAGTGGCTGACACCATCCATGCTCAGCCCTTGTTGGACCAGCCCATTGTGGCACCAGACCTGGCTGACTCCATGGCTGACTTCCAGGTCAGCAGGGCTACGACACGTGCGCTGGTGCACGTTGATGCCATCATGCCACGTGGATCTGGGGCAGCAAGGTCATCTGCTGCACCAAGGAGGCAGGGCGGAGAGGCTGCAGGGGCAGCTGCAGCTCCATCCACCCCAGCCCTCACACACCCAGCCAGGACAGTGTCGGTCCTAGTCCATGCTGCTGACATTCCCCCTGACACCATCACACTAGAGCCAATGCCTGCACCAACTCCCATGCTGAGTGTGCAATCCCACACTCCTGATACAGAGTCCACCAGGGCTCCTGCCCCTAGTGTCCAGAGCGGCGCAGGACACTCAGGATCACCACCACCTTCCAAGCGGAAGAGGAAGAGTGCTCGTCCGGCACAGGCTGATGCCCCAGACACGGCTACACAGTCCGGCCCGTCCAGGAAGCCCAGCTTCACGGATGACGAACTGAATGCACTTGTCGAGTATGTGTCCGGACATGACAACGAGATGGTCATGGTTGCAGGATCCAAGACCACACCTGCACAACGCCAGGCACACTGGCAGACCGTTCCGGACATCGTAAGTGCCCTTGGAATCGTGAGGCGCACAGCCAATGATTGCTATAAGCGCTGGAATGACCTAAAGCGCAGGGCAAAGAGTAAGCTGGAATCAAGTAATGCCGCAACTCCAGTGACTGGAGGTGGGTCTCCAGTAGTAGACATGGAACTCACTCCACATGAGTCAGTCGCTGGGACCTACGTCACGGAGGAACAGATCCAAGGCGTGGGAGATCTGGCTGATTACGAGGCATTGTCCGGTGAGTGCACATGCATGTGTGTGTCATCCATGTGCATGGTGTGTGTGTGAGGGCTTCTGTTCGGGTGCCAGGTGAGAGTGTGTGCGCCTGAGTCGTATGGGTCAGCCATGTGCTTCATGCAATCCTTCCTGCGCAGCTGCATTTGGCCATAGCAGTATCCCTTCTGCCAACAGTAGACATCTAGCACAACTGCACGCCAGTTGCCCTTGAAGTGTCTCCTTGACACAACATATTTGCTTCTTTTTCACTGTTCATTCAGTCAGTTTGTTTGCATTCCACCACTTTCACTAGGCATGTCGCTGTCCACTAGTCACATGTCTGACATGGTTATGGTAAAGTGGAGTGACTTTGTTACCTGGATATCATTTGTACACACATGTCCCTGTGCAATTGGACCATTTCAGACTGGCAGCTCCAGGTGAAAAATCTGACCTGTTAGAATCAGAAAAGCTATTACATGCGGGAACTGGACTGAATGAATAGGTGCTTCCCTCCTCTCCATCTTCACTCAATAGCAATGGCACATGCCATCTGTGTGATGGCATGTGTGTTTCACCTGCCAATCACAGGCCAATGTGTGATGCCACTGCCAGGCAGCATGCAGAAAATGTGTTCATCTTCCATCTTGGTGTCATCAGTGTGTGCCATTTGCCTGCACTTCATACGCAGTGAGGGTGCATGCATGGGAGGGTTTTAGTCATGTGGGACATGTGTCAATCAAGTACTGGTTCTCTTGCTTCTCAGCCCTCAATGTGTGCCATGGTGCTAATGCCTGTTTTCATTTCTTTGTTTTCATGTCTTTGCAGGGGAAGACGCACCTGATACTGCTGGGGTTGTGGAGATGGTGCAGACCCAGGAGGTGTCCCAGGGCCGACCAACCACCAGTGAGGGACGTGGTGTGGTGGTGGGGGAGAACCCACAAGTGCTGCAGGTCGTGCTCTCAAGGGGTGTCTCTGGCTGCACCTCCCCCGAGCTGTACTCAGGTGTTGATTCGGATGAGACCTACGTGCCGTCGCAGGTGAGTGTTCCAGGGAGGGATTCTGTTCTGTCTCACCCACCTGCACCAGGGTCAGTACCCTCCATGGGGATGTCAGTGTTGGCAGCTACGCCTTCGGTGGTTACGGATGCAGGGTCACACTCCGCGACATCTGATCCTGTTCCTGGGCCAGCAGATCAGAGGGGGAATGCAGTCCTGCAGCCTCAGGCATTGCCGGCACAGCAAGGCGCAGTTCGCCTTGCCCCAGACAGGTGTGGTGCCCGCCGACGTGGTGGCCGTACGCCACCCGGCAATACCGCATGGGAGCAATCCATTTACGGTATGGCTACCCAACAGGCTGCATCATCCGAGCTGATGGCTCAGGCCATGGATAGGGTGGCCACTTCCATTGTCCCCCCAGAAAGGCTGATGGAGCGACTAGAGCAGGCAACCGACTCCATCTGCCAGTCACACAGGGAGGACATGTTGGGGTCCAACAGGGACAGGCGGGCGGCACTGGCGACTCTGCAGGAGGCCATCTCCATTGAGTCCCAGGGCCACAGGGAAGCCCTGAGGCAGGAGCTCCTTCACCTCAGGACGACTCTTGTTGAGCTTGAGGCTTCAACACACCAAAGGACAGAACAGCAGCTGGAGCGTCTCACCCGTACGCTCTCAGCTGAGATGCAGGCAACGAGGGCGGAGGTCCGGGCATCCCGTGAGTTGTTGCATGGGGACCTCCGCACACTCATCCTCCAGAACCAGACCTACCACACCCGCATGCTTGCAGCCATGGAGGAGCAGACTAGGGCCTTGCGTGGGCTGCCTCCCATAGTGCAACCACCTCCGGATGCAGCTGCACAGGGTGATAATAGCGACAGCAGTGATACTCCCACAATAGGGTAGCCGTGTGGGCCATGAGCCCATGGAGGTGTTTCATCTTCCCAGGATCCACGCAGGTGGCTTCTGGTGTGCATCCTGTCCTCGGACCTCCTGGGTGGCCTCCCCAACCCCCCCGGGCCCATCAATGGCCATTTTTGATTGTTTCTTATTTTTATTTTTATTTTGAATTCTTTTATTCCCAATTTTTTTGGGACAATCTGTTGGCTTCGATCTGTTGGCTTCGATCTGTTGGCTTCGATCTGTTGGCTTCGATCTGTTGGCTTCCGTGGTTCCTGTGGGCATACGCTGCATTGTGGCTGGGCACATGCAGGCTTGTAATGTATTTGGTTCAGATGCTTGGGTTTGAGTCACACACACCCCTCCTGCTTCCCGTTTCCATGGGCTTGCAAAGGGTGTGCCCAAGTGACAGTGAATTACACAGTGACGTTGGACTCCCATGAGCTGTGTGGCCAGTCTGTAGTCAATACTGTGTATACATTCATAGTGCATATTGCTGTTGTGTTGTACACTGCATGTTGCATTGATGTGTAACTCTTCTTCTGTGTCTACCTCCCAATTTGCAGGTCCCTTCCTCATGTCCACACAAGGACCTGTAGTCTGGAGATGGGGACCATGTTGGCAGCAGTGCACCTACAACTCTACATGGCGACAACACTGCACAGTTGGTAGTGGTGGGAGTGCAGGCATTTCCAGGTGGTGAGACTACTAATATGTAACATTTGTGATGTCATGTTAATGGTACTACGTGCTCGAGTATGTTGTTGGTCCGGCATTGCTGTGAGCATTTCAGGTGTTGCAGGTTTCTAATAGTGCCACTGTACATAGTGAGACTGATGTCATGTTGTGGGGATTACTTTGTTTACCTGCAATTAGCATGACATGGCACGGTGTGTCGTGTGGCGGTGCTGGGGTTGGGTTGGCTGACATGGCACTGTCCTCTTGTTGCATTTTGCAAGTGGGTATTCATTTTAGCTGCTTCAATGTGTAACTTCACAAAACTGCATTGGTGGTGTCTGTGTGGGTAGGGATGCACACATTGTGACACTTCCAGGTGAACAATCTCAGGCTGACATGGTATTCCCTGTTCATCCTCCAGACATTCAGGATCAGTGTCAGGTTGAGTCATCATTGATTGTCAGATGGAATGTGCCAGGGCAGTGTGCACTCCACAGGGGTGTGATTTCTATGTGAAGTAATTAGCCACTAGCTGTGTACGGGCTGCCTCCCCCCGTGCCCTTTCCCCTCCCATGCGCAGCGGCTGTGCATGTGGTTGGGGATGTGGGGCCACCACCATGTCCACGGCCAGGCCCCGGCGTGTTGCAACGTTGTGCAGGACACATGCTGCCACTATGATCCTGCACACTACTGGGGGAGCGTATAACAGCTGCCCGCCAGAACGGTCAAGGGAGCGAAAGCGTGACTTTAGCACTCCGAATGTGCGCTCCACTATGCCCCTGGTTGTAATGTGGGCTGTGTTATATCTTACCTGGGGTGGCGTGGTGGGGTTCTGAATTGGCGTCATCATGTGGGGGCTGAGAGGGTAGGCACTGTCCCCTGTGGAGGTGGTGATTGGTATCATTGGTGGGGTTGTGACCTTGCTCAGTATCCAACATGCATGCATGTGCAGTGGCATACATACTCACCAAGCAGCCATGTATCGCCATGCCGCCCAGCATCTATGTCCCGGCATAGGGTGGACATTCGGTAAATGAAGCTGTCGTGGGTGGACCCGGGATAGTTGGCATATACTGAGGTGATGATTCCCTTGGCATTACATACTACCTGCACATTGATGGAATGCCAGTGCTTGCGGTTCCTATAGATGTGCTCTGATGCCCTGGGGGGACGTAGAGCCACATGGGTGCAGTCGATGGCACCTAGCACTTTGGGCAATCGTGCCACTCCGTAAAAATCCAGGGCGGCAGCATGCCTTTCTGCAGGTGTTCTGGGCAGGTATATGTGCCTGCGGACTGATGGGCGTGCAGTCATGATGTTCAAGACCTGGTGTAGGCAGCGTGACTGGGTGGCCTGTGACACCCCACCCACTATGGCACTTGTCCGCTGAAATGATCCAGTGGCTAAGAAGTGCAGTACATTGAGGACCTTCTCCAGGGGGCTGAGTGCTTGGGAGCACAGGGTGGGTGATGTGAGGTCATCCTCCCACTCAGTCACCAGGTCCAGTATGATGTGTGGTGGAAACCTGTACCTCCCATACACCTGGTCATCAGGCATCCCGAAAAGGCTGGTTCTGGGTGTGAATATTCTGGCCCTGACTATCCTCCTCCTCCTCCTTTGGTAGCCCACTGCCACTGCTGCTAGGAACGGTATGTTCATCCTGGCGTCTGAGCTTGTTATTGTTAAAGTCCTCAATTTTATGCTTTGCGCGTGTTCTAGGCGAGCGTGTGACCCGCGCACCCCTGGAATCCAGTTCCCAGTCCAATAGCGTGTGGAAATTCACACGCACCACGGGATACAGCGTGTGACCCGCGCACCCCTGGAATCCAGTTCCCAGTCCAATAGCGTGTGGAAATTCACACGCACCACGGGATACAGCGTGTGACCCGCGCACCCCTGGAATCCAGTTCCCAGTCCAATAGCGTGTGGAAATTCACACGCACCACGGGATACAGGTTCGCTGACGTACTTGCGTGTGTAAGTGGCCGCGCACCCATTAAATACACGTACATAGGCCAATCACGCAATGACACTCTGACGTGCAGTATTTCCACGTGTGTTCCGTCATCACGGGCTGAGTGGGGAACGCCCGTGCGGGTCACGTCAGACGCGCTGAGGAACTCTGGTCCAATAGAATCGCGTATGCGTGCTGACGCGCTTACGCGCTAAGGGCCTTTCCTCGGATTTCACGCTGACGTGCAGGATTTTCACGTGCCAAATCACTCCGTATCAAGCTGGCCACCCGAAAACACACGGTACACCACGCTCCTGCCCAGAAGGCCGAGTTACTGCCCCCCAGTGCCCCGAGCAGCCTCCCACGTGCTATCTGCTGCTGCCTGCCTGCCTGCCTGCCTGCTGCCACCGTGCCCTGCCATTTGGTGCCTGCACATCAGCCATCTGCAGGGGTCCAGTTGCTGTGTCCACCCCTGCTGGAACTGAAGACTCCCAACTGGGATTACATCGCTCCACAGCCCAGCCCCAGGACCCAGTTGCCCACCCACACCTGCCTCTGGGGTTGCCATGTCGGGCACTTCCACATCTGGCACCAGTGGCAACCCCAGGCCAGAGGGGCAGAGGGGCACCAGCTTCACTGCCACCGAAGTTGGTGTCCTGGTGGAGCATGTCCTGGGGCAGTATGATGCCCTCTTTGGATCGTCCCGCGCCAGCAAGGAAGGACGGGAGAGGATCTGGGCCGACTGTGTGGTTGCCATCAACGCGGAGGGGGTGGCAACCCGCAACGTCCAGAAGATCAAGAAGCGCTGGGAGGACTTGAGGTCCAGGACCCTTGTGAAGGCCCGGCGCCTCGTGGAGGGGGGCCGGGGCCGCATGAGTTCCATCCAGAAGAGGGTCCTGGAACGCGTACGCCCAGCGCTCCACGCCCAGGTCCTTGAGAGGGAGGCCCGTCTGGAGTTGAGCGGTATGTGTCCAAGCATTACTGTGTGAGACAGGGCATGTTGCGGTGTGCTGGTTCTATGATACTTGCCTGTATGTGTGCCATGGGCCATGTATGCATGTATGTGTGCAGGGACATCATGGTAATGCATGTGCGACCAGTGATGTGTGACCCACATGGTTGTTGCATGTGTTGAAATGCGGCATGGGGAGCCCTATGCAGATTTTGGACATGAGAGCATGCCAGTCTCTGTACCTGGACATGGATGGGGGTGAAGGATGGGTGCTGATGCCAGGTACATATATGGTAGCCATGTCTGTGTGCCTGACCTGCGTGTCTGTGACTTGTGCATGCCATGGATGCATGACACATGTGTGTGACAATGCACAGATTCAGTGACGCACCCAACTTACCCTTGTTTCGCCTGTGTTCGGTGTGTTTGGGGCCAGATGGATGTGACTGAGGTGAAGTGTGTGCATGTGATATGCATGAGCCATGATGCATGTGAGTTACATATCATTGAATGTTTCTAGAGTCCATTGGACATGCATGGAAATGTCCATGGCATGCACCATGCCTGTTACTGTGTGTGTTTTGCCTGGACTGACCCATGTGTTGTGGAGGGACATGATGGAAGTGTACTTTGACAGTGGTGCTCATCTGCTATTGCTTCCTGTCTAGGGGACCATTGTACAGTAGCCTGATGCTTGTGTCCTTTGTCTCCCTCTACGCAGCGGCTAGTGAAGGAGAGGGCGGAGACGGCGCTGTGGAGCAAGGCGGCGGGGATGCCCCCACGGCTGCAGCGGAAGGGGTGGGTGAGCCCCCACAGGGGCCTGCTACGGCGGGAGACGGTGAGGAGCCATCCAGGTTGCTGGTTTGCACATAGGAGGAGGAGGCCGACACTTGTGCACACATGGGGCCTGGTGGGAGCATCCCTGCTGGTGCAAGTGGTGCAGTCCAGGGCCAGGGGCAGGAGGCAGCACAGGTCACCGTGGAGGGGCCTGTGCATGTCACTGTCCCTGACCCTGTGAGTGCACCACCATGCACCAGCAGGGATGCCCCGTCCCAGGCCCGTCCGCAGGTAGAGGGGATGTCCATGTCACCTGACTCCCCTCCACCTGCGGACGTGGTAACCCCTGGCCGCGTGGAGAAGGTCCTGATTGGGGTCGCGATGCGCACGGCTGTGATTCGTGATGCCGTGCGTGCTTCCCGGGAGGAGCACGCACGTCATCACGAAGTGCACCGTGCCGACGTGGCCCAATTGGGATCGGCCATGTTCGGGGGTTTCCTGCATGTGTTGGCCAATCTGACGGCCCTCTCCTCCTCAGTGCAGGCTATCCACCGGTCGTTCTCCTTGCCGTCTTCCGGCCCAGATGCCACCAGGGCCCCCTGTGGACCTGCCCCGACCAATGCAGCCAGCTCGGTGGGGATCCCATCCCTGCCACAGTTGGGAGTCGGAGGTCCAGCAGGGGTGGACAACACAGCAAGTGGACCCCAGCAGATGGAAGATGTGACGGCATCATCGGGCAGGGCACGTGCACGACGGCGTCGGTGGTTTCCATCAGCCTGGATGCCGTCGTGCTGGCAGAGGCAGTGGCGTCGGAGGCAGCAGCGGGCCCGACGTGGGAGGCATCATGGCTCGGGGCCATCAAGATCCGAGGGGCAGGCATCGGCCGGAGGGCAGGGCAACCCTGGGATGGTGGTGTGTTCCGTGTGGGAGGAGTTTGGCCAGCGGATAGGTGCGGAGCGGCAGCGGGCGGAAGAGGAGCGGCTCGCCATGGTCAGGGCGGAGTTCTCCATGCGTCGGGCATTGAGGCGGGCTGAGTGCCTCGAGGAAGCTCGCAGGGAGTTTGAGGTGGACATGGGGTTGTCCCTGCGAGACCTCGGGGCCAGGACAGAGTCCCGCCTCCAGGACATCGACATGGAGTTCGATGATGCCCTGGCCAGCAACATCACCAAGTGAGCCGCAGGACTTGCCCGCTGCCTTTGTATATAGTTGTTTAGTTAGTTAGTGCTAGGTTTCCTTTATTTATTTTTATTATTTTGGACCGCTCGGACAATGGCCACTTTTTTGTACATATATTTTTCATTAGTTAGTGGTAGGTTTCATTTTTGGTGTTGGGCTCATGGACCCTGGAACATTCCTGTATATAGTTTGTTTTTTTGGGAGATGCATTTTTTTAATTTCTTATTGTTTTCACCATGACGTAATGGTTTTTCATTAATTTCCTATTACATGATATTGCTTTGGACAAATTCATTTTAATTTTTTTTTCCTTTGTTTTTTTGTTTATCACTTTTGTTCTCGGACATGGACCATTTATTTACTTAGCCACATCGTTGTATGTTTGAAAAATTCACGTATTTTTGGTATTTAATACATTTTTTATTTTTTCTTACACTTGTGTTATTTTCTCATTGGTTTGTTACATGTCATGATATGGGTTTTGACATTCACTTGCACCCATTGTGTATGTGTGTGTGACGGACATGTGTTCTTTTCCATACTTGGCATTGGGGTTGTGTCATGTGATTGCATTCACTATGTGGGTGGATGCAATCCTTGCCTGGGTGTTTGTGCTGGGTATGCTGGCCATTACTGCCATGATTGTGTATCGTCAGGACCTGGGGCCAGGGGGACATGTGTGGGGGCCTGCTGGCAGGTTCCCCACAGTGCTGGGGGGTGGGGGTGGTGGGAGGCATGGGTGGGGGCCTGGTGGAGGCTGCCCCTGCACTGCTGGGGGGTGGGGGTGGTGGGAGACATGAGTGGGGGCCTGGTGGAGGGTGCCCCTGGTGACTGGGGGGGTGGGGGTGGTGGGTGACATGAGTGGGGGCCTGGTGGAGGGTGCCCCTGGATGGTGGGGGGTGGGGGTGGTGGGAGACATGAGTGGGGGCCTGGTGGAGGGTGCCCCTGGATGGTGGGGGGTGGGGGTGGTGGGAGACATGAGTGGGGGCCTGGTGGAGGGTGCCCCTGGTGGCGGGGGGGTGGGGGTGGTGGGAGGCATGGGTGGGGGCCTGGTGGAGGGTGCCCCTGCACTGCTGGGGGGTGGGGGTGGTGGGAGACATGAGTGGGGGCCTGGTGGAGGGTGCCCCTGGTGGCGGGGGGGTGGGGGTGGTGGGAGGCATGGGTGGGGGCCTGGTGGAGGGTGCCCCTGGTGACTGGGGGGGGTGGTGGGTGACATGAGTGGGGGCCTGGTGGAGGGTGCCCCTGGTGGCGGGGTGGTGGGGGTGGTGGGTGACATGAGTGGGGGCCTGGTGGAGGGTGCCCCTGGTGGCGGGGGGGTGGGGGTGGTGGGAGGCATGGGTGGGGGCCTGGTGGAGGCTGCCCCTGCACTGCTGGGGGGTGGGGGTGGTGGGAGACATGAGTGGGGGCCTGGTGGAGGGTGCCCCTGGTGGCGGGGGGGGTGGGGGTGGTGGGAGACATGAGTGGGGGCCTGGTGGAGGGTGCCCCTGGTGACTGGGGGGGTGGGGGTGGTGGGTGACATGAGTGGGGGCCTGGTGGAGGGTGCCCCTGGTGGCGGGGGGGTGGGGGTGGTGGGAGGCATGGGTGGGGGCCTGGTGGAGGGTGCCCCTGGTGGCGGGGGGGTGGGGGTGGTGGGAGGCATGGGTGGGGGCCTGGTGGAGGCTGCCCCTGCACTGCTGGGGGGTGGGGGTGGTGGGAGACATGAGTGGGGGCCTGGTGGAGGGTGCCCCTGGTGGCGGGGGGGTGGGGGTGGTGGGAGACATGAGTGGGGGCCTGGTGGAGGGTGCCCCTGGTGACTGGGGGGGTGGGGGTGGTGGGTGACATGAGTGGGGGCCTGGTGGAGGGTGCCCCTGGTGGCGGGGGGGTGGGGGTGGTGGGAGGCATGGGTGGGGGCCTGGTGGAGGGTGCCCCTGGTGGCGGGGGGGTGGGGGTGGTGGGAGGCATGGGTGGGGGCCTGGTGGAGCCTGCCCCTGCACTGCTGGGGGGTGGGGGTGGTGGGAGACATGAGTGGGGGCCTGGTGGAGGGTGCCCCTGGATGGTGGGGGGTGGGGGTGGTGGGAGACATGAGTGGGGGCCTGGTGGAGGGTGCCCCTGGATGGTGGGGGGTGGGGGTGGTGGGAGACATGAGTGGGGGCCTGGTGGAGGGTGCCCCTGGTGGCGGGGGGGTGGGGGTGGTGGGAGGCATGGGTGGGGGCCTGGTGGAGGGTGCCCCTGCACTGCTGGGGGGTGGGGGTGGTGGGAGACATGAGTGGGGGCCTGGTGGAGGGTGCCCCTGGTGGCGGGGGGGTGGGGGTGGTGGGAGGCATGGGTGGGGGCCTGGTGGAGGGTGCCCCTGGTGACTGGGGGGGTGGGGGTGGTGGGAGACATGAGTGTGGGCCTGGTGGAGGCTGCCCCTGCACTGCTGGGGGGTGGGGGTGGTGGGAGGCATGGGTGGGGGCCTGGTGGAGGGTACCCCTGGTGACTGGGGGGGTGGGGGTGGTGGGAGACATGAGCAGGTGTGCAGGGTAGTCCCCTGTTTTGTGGGCTGCCTGCAGGGGCCGTCGAGGGTGACAGGACCCACCCAGCCTAATCGCGTGTGTAACTTCGCACGCACCCCTGTAATACACGTACCAAGCCAAATCGCGTGTGATAATTCCTGCGCACCCCTGAAATACACGCGCCCAGCCTATTCGCGTGTGGAACTTCCCGCGCACCCCTGAAATACACGCGCCCAGGCTATTCGCGTGTGGAACTTCCCGCGCACCCCTGAAATACACGCGCCCAGGCTATTCGCGTGTGGAACTTCCCGCGCACCCCTGAAATACACGCGGCCAGGCTATTCGCGTGTGGAAATTCCCGCGCACCCCTGAAATACACGCGCCCAGGCTATTCGCGTGTGGAACTTCCCGCGCACCCCTGAAATACACGCGGCCAGGCTATTCGCTTGTGGAAATTCCCGCGCACCCCTGAAATACACGCGCCCAGGCTATTCGCGTGTGGAACTTCCCGCGCACCCCTGAAATACATGCGGCCAGGCTATTCGCGTGTGGAACTTCCCGCGCACCCCTGAAATACACGTACCCTGCTGTAATCGCGTGTGGGACTTCCCGCGCACCCCTGAAATACACGCGCCCAGGCTATTCGCGTGTGGAACTTCCCGCGCACCCCTGAAATACACGCGCCCAGCCTATTCGCGTGTGGAACTTCCCGCGCACCCCTGAAATACACGCGCCCAGGCTATTCGCGTGTGGAACTTCCCGCGCACCCCTGAAATACACGCGGCCAGGCTATTCGCGTGTGGAAATTCCCGCGCACCCCTGAAATACACGCGCCCAGGCTATTCGCGTGTGGAACTTCCCGCGCACCCCTGAAATACACGTACCCTGCTGTAATCGCGTGTGGGACTTCCCGCGCACCCCTGTAAATGACGTACCCTAGTTTTTCGCGTGTAGGATTTCACGCGCACCCCTGGAATTCCCGTAGCCTAGCTTTTCGCGTGTGAAACTGCCCGCGCACCCCTGTAAATGACGTACCCTGGCTTTTCGCGTGTGGAACTTCACACGCACCCCTGGTATCGACGTGGCCAGGGCAATCGCGTGTGGGACTTCCCCGCACCCCGGGATACACGTACCCAGGGCAATCGCGCGAGTGACTTCTCGCGCAACCCGTTGTACACACACGCGCGAATTTTTGAACAGTGGGTGTCCGTGTGAATGGCGTACACCTTTGCACATCATTAGTCCTTTGGGGTCACGGTATGGCCCATTGCTGTATGTGGGTGGTATTTGTTGGCGCAGGTTTTGGCGCACTTTCGTTGAGTGCGTCGGGACGCTACCGCCTGCTTACTTGTGGCGTACGTTTTTGGGCCTGTGCGCTGGTTTGATCGAGCGCTGTTTTGCCCTGTTCGAATCCATGAATACGTGTTGCCGGAGAGCGTGTGGGCGTTCCGCGCACTTGCCTCCTGTACTTCCCCGTGCCGCCCACATTCTTCCCCATTCCGAGTGTTGTGCCCCATTTTATTCCCCATTCCGAGTGTCCCGCCCTGTGTTCCGCCTACTTTAGAGCTGTGCGCTGCGCTCGGAGTGATAGCGCAGTGGCCGTGGCGCACGCCGTTGGTTGACCTGTGCGCCGGCGTGCGCCGCGCACTTTTTCAGCGCACGTCCTATGCTTTTCTTACGCACGGACTTCCATGAATCGACGTGCGCTGGTTTCCCTGCGCTTTTCGCTATTTTTCGGCGCAGCGCACGTATAGGCCCCTCTGCGCCGGAATTTTCAGCGCACATTAATTCCATGAATCGGCCTGTATGAGTTTCTGGCATTATATGGAATTTACCTTTTGCTATTGATTTTTAAATTGCTGCATCTGAGTCAATCCAAACAGGTGAACCCAGCCCTAGGGAAGTGGGAGTTAGCAAATTAGGAAGGCTGTTTGATGTTTTCACCAAGGTTACCTTTTGCGCTTTCTCATTGTAGCTCTGGTGTTTGTTGTTTTCCTTTTGCCCTCTCCCTTGGAGGTTTCACAGGTATGTGTGCCTCTGCATTCTTGCGAATGTTGTCCCGTTTATTGGGATTGACTTAAAGGCGGCAAGCATTCCAGGGAAGTTACCTTACCAAAGTCCAATACTAGATTTAGCATTTAACTTGTCTTTTTATAGTATTCGAAGACTATAGCTAGTCTTTATTTTGTATTCCATACTATACTTAAAAAAAAAGCATACTACATGAAGACTATTCAGCGTGCTGAATACTAGCAATTACTAACAAAATACTAAACAAATACTTGTTTCTAGTCTTTTAAGTATTGAATACTACATTACCTCTTTTGACCTCTACTTAGAAGAAACAAGTAAATGAAAAGATCTTCCATTTTAGTGAGGGGGTTGTTACTACATCCTTAATTACAAGCACTTCTTTCAATTGTCTGGACCACAATCTGACACCATGGGCCTCATTATAAGTTTGCCAGTCTGGTAGTAACTTGCACCGTTACTACCAGACCGGCAAACTACTAGTTCTGCTTGCGAGCAGAGCATGTCGGATGCACCGGCACCATTCACGAATGGTGCCGGTGCATCCGGCTTACCCATTCCCATTGAGCTCTATGGGGCTCAAATGGGAATGGAGAAGAATATGTTCCGGTGCCCACAAATGGGCAATTACCAGGTCTGGCAAGACCGCAATTTACCGGCACGGCTACCGCCAGTATAATAATGAGGCCCCATGTTTGTTTACAGGTAGACAGATCATTTCCCACCCTCATGTCACTCAATCTCTCCAACTGGATGATATTCAGACCTATAAAGTTGCCAAAAAAGGGGAATCAGTATCTTGTAGTACATCTTTTAAAAATGATTAGCTGATAAGGAATATTTTTATGGGTAATGTATCCTGATGTTGCATCCTCACACTTCCATTATTGTTCCCATTATGCCACCTCCAAAAAAATTCACCATCATAGTCTCTAAGAATACAGTTACACAGGGTGATTGTGAAATGGAAAACTGCACAGGTTTTATAATCTCAGGGCTTGGACTACAAGGCTACTGGAAAGATTTTACATTCTCAGATTAGATCTTCTGCTTGGATACATTTTGCAGGCTGGCATAGCAGAGACTTTCCTTAGCATACACCAATATTACATACGTATTCAACAGACAGCTGCAGTTTAAATGCTGTGATTAAAAAGTCATACACATCCTTCAATAACGATCTTGACACGTGTTTACTTATGAAATAGTGCCCATTAGCACAAGGAAATTACACCACCATATACACAGAAGTAACTGCTGTCAAGTTATCATGAAGCACTAAAATAGCATCTTGAATGTTTTGGGAAATAGAGTCAATCGTAAATATCAGTTTGATATTTTCTCAATATAAATACACTTTGTTACCAGATATTCATTTCATAATAATAACTTGTATTCCCAAATATGAATTTACTCCAGACCCAGATTCAGAGATAATATGGGGTAAAGTCTTCGTATTTCCTAGGACTGGCCCAGCTGCATTGGTACTGCCTACATCAGTTTACTGAGGCCACTTTCAGTTATCATTCACTTCCGGATGCCAGCAGAGGTAGTAAAGATGTCTTCCACGGCCTCATATCTTTTGCCACTCCAATGAGAGCACTCCGTTTCCATTATGAATTAACTCTGTAAATTACTGTAGATCAGTTGAGCACAACAATAGGAATATATGCATGGTCTCAACAACAATTTAAAAATGTATGCTACCTCTGCCCTTCCAGTTTGTGGGGACAGGGTTTGGGAGCCCTACATTTTTAAAAGCCAGTCATGGTTTAATTCAGCTCCACAACTATGCAGTTGCATCTGAAATTCATTATACACAACAAACACACGCACACACTCACGCACACACGCATGCACACGCGCACTCGCTATAAATCGTGCATCTAGCCAAATCCAGTGGGGGTAATTCATGCAATAAATGTGGGCCGAAATTTGTGGCTGTTAAGATGGATTTCTGAACTCTGTCCTGGAGGGGCAGAGGTTCAGAAGGCCAGCCTAGTTTCTTGGAACAGGGTAACCTCTGGACAAGCCAGACCAATCAGGGTAACAATGGCGGCGGTCAAGACTAAGTCTCAAGAGGGGTGAGGGTGACTGAAAGCCCGCAATGAGCACACAAAGCAAGGACACCTACAAATTACTCCAAGCAGGTGTTATATTAAAAATATAGACACATTTATTACAAGGCCTTTGTAACATTGACCATAGTAAAGAATCACGGTAAAACTCAAGTAAACCCTTACAGCAACCTTTTTTCCACTGCTCCAGCCAGCAACCTGAACTGCTTCAAGCCTTCACTGAACCCTGTTTTTGCAGTACGGTCTAACACAAACTACTTTCACATTGTGTTGTGCCTTATGGTCGCTTAGAGACCACTGTGACATTGTGTTGTGCCTTATGGTCGCTTAGAGACCACTGTGACATTGTGTTGTGCCTTAAGGTCGCTTAGAGACCACTGTGACATTGTGTTGTGCCTTATGGTCGCTTAGAGACCACTGTGACATTGTGTTGTGCCTTAGTGTCGCTTAGAGACCACTGTGACATAGTGTTATGCCTTATGGTCGCTTAGAGACCACTGTGACATTGTGTTGTGCCTTATGGTCGCTTAGAGACCACTGTGACATAGTGTTATGCCTTAAGGTCGCTTAGAGACCACTGTGACATTGTGTTGTGCCTTATGGTCGCTTAGAGACCACTGTGACATTGTGTTGTGCCTTATGGTCGCTTAGAGACCACTGCGACATTGTGTTGTGCCTTATGGTCGCTTAGAGACCACTGTGACATAGTGTTATGCCTTAAGGTCGCTTAGAGACCACTGTGACATTGTGTTGTGCCTTATGGTCGCTTAGAGACCACTGTGACATTGTGTTGTGCCTTAGGGTCGCTTAGAGTACACTGTGTATTAGCACTGCGTATTAGAACTGTGTATTAGCACTGTGTACTAGCATTTCTCTGATTCTCTGCGTTAGTACCCTCACTGCAGCACCATTGTGCACTTACATTGCGTACTAGCTTCTCTCTGATGATTTTGTGCGCCAGTTCCCTCTAAATTCAGATATGATAACCTGGACCTTCCTCATTATGTTCCCATTCTGCCTGGTCCCCCATGACACCCCTTGTACAGGGCCACACTTTCGCTTACACCCCAATGGCCTCAGCAGACTAGCCTGCCCCAGACATTATCCCATACCCTGCCCCACCCCCTTCCTACCCAACATCAACCCCTTCCAGCCTACCTCCTCCATCGACTCTCATCGCACAGCAGACACCTCCAGCCCCCAAGAAGCATCACAAACTACTCCCATCGGCCAATCCACTATCACAAACCTCACTACCAGCAAATCCTATCCCTGCTCAGGCTTATCGAGACTCACCCGACTCAGATCCAGAACACACACACCCGTATCCTTCCTCAATCTAGGCAACAAACAAAATACAACCTTAACCAAATCGGCCCCTTCCTGCACACACCCTACACTTCCGTCAGACCAGATATCACACGGCCTGAACGCACCCTCCCCCCGCACCCACATCAAAAAATCATGCATCACCACCGAAACCATCAAAGGTGCACTCATCAATGCGAGATCGGTAGTCGCCCATGCCCTAGACATAACCGACATTATTTCCTTCAATGATCTCGACTTCATAGCTATTACAGAGACCTGGCTCCACCTAGCGTCTGGCCCCTCTCTATCACTTGCTATACCCAATGACTATACCATCTACCGTGCAGACAGACAAACAGCTAAAGGTGGTGGAGTAGCCATTATTGCAAAAAGCTCCATCAACATAAGACACATACAAAACCAATCACTGCCATCAGCGGAACTACTCACCCTCAAACTATACACAACGCACACAAGCACTATCACCATCCACCTCATTTACAGACCGCCAGGCCCTATACTATCCTTTAATGACGACATAGCCCTTTTACTCTCTGACAATATCAAACCAAACTCTCGACTACTCATCCTAGGAGACTTTAATCTAGGTCTCAATGATGAGAAAGATGACAAAGCTCACACTGTCGCCAACACAATTTCAGAATTAGGACTCACCCACCATATCACACAACCCACACACAACAAAGGCCGCATCCTTGACTGGATAGCTGACCTCAACTGCAACACTACCATCCTTTCCAACACTCCATGCGCTTGGACTGATCACCACCTTATTACCTTCACCATCAACAAAGGCACTCAAACACCAGGGCCTTCCTCCAATGCCCCACCCACACTCACAAGAAACAACAAAAATATCACACTAGAGAAACTCCTCCCGTTACTCCAACCCATCATCGACTTCTCACCCACCATGACCAACCCTACTGAACTAGTAGAGTTATACAACACAACTATCCTTAAGGCCATAAACACCATAGCACCACTCAAGCTTCGGAAAGCCAAACCACGAGCACACCTCAATTCTTGGTTCACCCCCAAACTAAAAACACTCCGCAAATCCAAAAGACAAGCTGAATTAGCATGGAAACAGTCACCATCCACTATTAATAAGACATCTTACGCACTGGCATCGAACATCTATAAATCAGCCATCATCCAGTCTAAAAAAAAACATGTACAATGAAAGAATCAGCAACGCCAAATCTAATACCAAAGAGCTATTCAATATCCTGAGAGAACTCGAATCACCCTCCCCCACTCCAGACACTTGTAACAAAGACATCCACTGGTGCACGAGCATCCAGGAAGCACTCCTAGGCAAAATTGCCACACTACAAGCCAAAATCCTGACAAAGAAAGAAAGCCTCACCCTCACTGATAACATCACCCCCTCTACACACACCCACACCACCCCCCAAAATGATGACAATAACCTCTTTGAGTTTTCCACCATAACCATCAAAGAGGTTGAAGAAATAATCTACTCTCTTAAACCGTCCAAATGCCAAGGCGATACCTGCCCAGCCCCAGTCATTAAAGATGCAGCCAAACAACTTGCTCCCTTCATCACTTCCCTCATCAACTCATCTTTCACCTCCAACATAGTGCCCAACAACCTCAAGGACTCCTGGGTTCTTCCTTTACTTAAGAAGCCCACCCTTGACCCTAATGTCCCCACCAACTACAGACCCATTACGACCGTACCCTTCCTACTAAAAATCCTCGACAGAGCTGCCTATCTTCAGATACAGAACCACCTTGAGAAAAATAACTTACTAGGACTCAGACAATCAGGATTCCGCCCCAAACACGGCACTGAGACCGCCCTGATTGACCTTAAGATACAGATGGACAACATTAAAGACAATGGTAAACTAGCCATCCTTCTCCTTCTTGACTTATCGGCCGCCTTCGACCTGGTCAACCACGACATCCTCTGCAAACATCTATCCTCAGCAGCCAAATTTTCAGATAACGCCATCGCATGGATCCATTCCTTCCTTAACAACAGATCCATGAGAGTCTACGCACCCACAGCCTCTGCCATCCCAGCCCCAGTCACTTGCGGTGTCCCCCAGGGCTCCTGCGTCTCCCCCACTCTATATAATGTGTTCACGAAACCCCTCTTTGACATATTGGACCGCTTGGGTGTCATCTACACCAACTACGCAGATGACACCCAAATACTGATCCCTTTAACAGGCGACTACTCCACCGACCTCACTGCTCTCAACAACATTTATTCCATTATCCAAGAATGGATGGCCAAGCATGGCCTATGCCTCAATGACGACAAGACCGAACTTCTTCTCCTAGGTTCCCAACCCAGACTTAATAAACTCGACAAACTCTATCAAGCATTCACCATAGACGGCAATAACATCATCGTCTCTAACAGCGTCAAAACCCTAGGAATCTACCTCGACTCCTCCCTCACACTGACAAGACAGATCAATTCCATATCATCAGCCACTGCTTACACCTGTAAACTCATCAATGCCAGCAGACCTTACCTCTCACCATCCAACTGCATCACCTTAGCCAGAGCGCTAGTCCTTTCCAAAGTTGACTACTGCAATGCGTTATACTTGGGAACCAGTCAGAAAAACATCAACAAACTACAAGTCATACAAAACAACGCCTTGCGAGCAGCCCTGAAAATACCCAAACATGAACACATTTCGGACGCCAGACGCACCTGCCATTGGCTATCCATACCACAAAGAATTGAATATAAAACCATCTCACTCACACACAAATGCCTAGCTAACCAAGCACCCAGATACCTATCCGACAATCTCAATCACCACACCCCAGCGCGCCCTACCAGATCAGCTCAAACACATTGCTTAAATATCCCAAGATTTAAGCTCCAAAAAGCAGGTGGCTCCAGCTTCCCCGTGCTTGCCTCCAAACTTTGGAATTCACTTCCACTCGAGCTGAGATCAGAACCTTCCTTTCACAGATTTAGACACAACACCAAAATTTGGCTTCTATCCAAAGAAACGTAAACTGCCTAGCCCTACCTTACTAGCATGCACCAAGACTGTAAATTTGTAAATATGTAATCGGTTTGTACATTTCTGTTGTATTATTCTTGTTGTATTCATCGCAAGCGCCTGGATGCCCTAGGGCCAGGCGGCGCTATACAAATAATAAACTAAACTAAATCACAATCAAATACAATATATATACAATTACCGAAAGGGTCTAAAGAGTTCGAAGCACGAAATATGCAGACCACCTAGATGGGGAGGAAAACAGGCAGTGCAAGTAATCGTTAGACCCAGTTCGCCTTCAAAGGCCACCTAACTAGAAGGAAGTCCGAATCCTACGAAGAGTGGAGCCTTGTGCTCAAAAGTACCTGCACACGCTGGTGCCAACGGGCCAAGGGGAGTCTCTTCAAGGAAATCAGGCAGTTCAGAGCGGTGAACAAATGAGGACAAACAGATCTCTGCTACTCAAGCGCGGCCTCCACTTGTGGGCAGAAGCAGAGCGCAAGTGTGAAAAAGGTGTGCTATTTAACACAGTGAGGAAAAGCTCCAGGCTACTGCAGGAGAGCGACCGGTTCCTAGCGTTGCTACTCACCGGTCCCCGATGCAGGCAGACCCAGGCTTCTCCGTGTCAGTTTCAGTGCTGGCAGGTTCAGATACGAGCAGGGGACGTCTCGGCGTCGTGTAGATTCTGCGGCAGCAGAAGTTAGAGTTGAGGATGTCCCAAACGCAGTGAACCCGCACAGATAGTTACCACAGCAGGGCAACACAACGGCCGTGTGTATTTCAGCCTAATGCACACTTCTCACTTCAGACCTGGGAATGCCAAGTGTACGAATCGTGTGAGAGTGCCAAGGACTCGGAATACAACAGCAACCTGACGGCGGTGACAGAGCAAGGCTCCTGGGTAGGCTGGTCAGTCCACTGGATGGCCTAGGGACGCTTCCGAAGGCTTACGTGCAGGAGATGATGAAGATGCCGAGAATAGTTGTTCCCACTATTCCAAAGGGTCGAAGTACCAGTACAGGCCTTCTCGTTCGATCAGAGGCAGAATGGTCTCACAGGGCGACAGCAGTGCAGAGGAGCAGTCCTTCAGCGGGTCACCAGCAATTCCTCGATTCAGCCTCTTAGTTGCAGGATACTTGGCTGCTTTATCCGTCGTTCGTGAGAACTCAGGAGATCGACATGGTAGTGGTGTTTCCAGCCTCCTCTTATCCAGAGTTCCTTTCGTGCCAAAACGGAGAGGACCCAATGGGAGATCTGCTCACAAAACACTCACACCATACGTGGACCTATCACGGACCACGGTGGTCCCAGGCATTCAAGACACACTAGACTCTCTGGCACCCAGGATGTGTATTGGGACCAGACATCCCAGCCCACATCCTGGAGGCACACACAAGGCATGCAGAAACCTGCGAAAGGATCTGTGTTTCGCGGAAAAGTACATGCCCAAATAAGGATGGCCCCAGGTCGGCTCGACCTGGGGAAAGTGAAGGGGCAAGACGGTCAACGGACAGGACAAAGAACCTCGTGGCATGTCCATTTTGGAAGCCAGGCCACCCATTTTGGCCAAACGCGAGAAGCGCGGTTAGCAGGGCAAAAGGGTGTTCAAAACACAAAGAAACGATCGCTGCCACCAGTCCCATCCGTGACATACTTGCACAGTTCATTATGAATCCATCGAGAGTTTGTAGGGCCTGTAGAATGACTAGAGACCCAAGAGCGCAGTAATGTAAGTTACGGTGCACTCTTGTGCCATGTTGCGCGAAAGCTGCAACATGAGAAAAGAACTATGGAAAACAACGTTTCCCGGTACTGACTGTCTTAAGGGCATGTCAGTTTCCTCGTAAGAATGGAGCGAAAGCCCAGAGGAGTGCGGCGGAAGGCTGCGCTTCTCTGGCAAAGTCTAGATCAGGGTGTAAAATAACAGCAAAATGTTTGGGGGTTGCCACATGGAAGGAAAATGACCTACAATATGAAATCTTTCCTAACACTGGCGCAAGGTAGTGCAAGCGTGAAAAAGCCAGCGCACGCGTGCGAATCACACGCATGCGATTCATGGAAGGCCATGCGTGTGTTTTTCCTGGGATGCGCGCCAAACCCGCATGTGGTACACACAGGCACATACGTCAATGCAACATCCCGAACGCCGTGCGGACGTGCACAGCGAAAGTGCACAACATTAACGCACACACCAAAAAGGGGGCGGAACACGGGGCGGAACACGCGGAATGGGGATCAACATGTGAAAATAAGGACATAACTGGGGAAGTACTGCTGGGAAGTACATGGAATGCCCACATGCACGCGAACTACACATAGTCATGGAATCGAATAGGGAAAACCCACGCACGTCAAAACACACATACATGTACAATTACGTCCACCACACGAAAGCAGGCGGAAGCACCACCGCGCAGCATAAAAGTGTACGCAAACAACAAATAAGTATAAACAGCTACGATGAATGGCCCGTTCCTCGCAGCAGTGATCGTGGGACACCGCAGGAGGAGGAGAATAGCCAGGCCCCACATTTTTATGCCCAGGACCAGGCTTTTTGGGATGCCTGATGACCAGGTCTATGGCAGGTATAGGTTTCCACCTCATATCATCATAGAGCTGGTCAGGGAGCGGGAGGATGAACTCACATCACTCACCCTGTGCACCCGAGCATTGAGCCCCTGGTGGAAGGTGCTCAATTTACTGCATTTTTTGGCCACTGGGTCATTTCAGCAGACAACTGCCATAGTGGGGGGCATCTCACAGGCCACACAGTCACGTTGCCTACACCAGGTGTTGGCAATCATCACTGCGTGCCCCTCAGTCCGCAGGCACATATACATGCCCAGAACACCTGCAGAAAGGCAGGCCGTGGTCCTGGACTTCTACAGGTTGGCATACTTCCCCAAAGTGCTTTGTGCCATAGATTGCACCAATGTGGCCCTACGTCTACCTAGGGCCACGGCGAACATCTATCGAAACCGCAAGCACTGGCATTCCATCAACAAGCAGGTGGTATGCGATGCCAAGGGAATGATCACCTCAGTCTATGCAAACTATCCTGGGTCCACCCATGATAGTTTCATATTCAGAATGTCGGCCCTGAGCCGGGCCCTGGAAGCTGGGAAGCATGGCGACACATGGCTCCTGGGTGAGTACAAATGCCTGTGCACATGCATGCATGTCACACAGACAAATACACAAGCCCAACTAATGACAACTATTATCACCTTACCAGGGGACAGTGCCTACCCTCTGAGCACCTACATGATGACGCCAATACGGAACGCCACCACACCACCCCAGGTAAGATACAACGCAGCCCATATTGCAACCAGGGCCATAGTGGAGCACACATTCGGAGTGCTCAAGTCACGCTTCAGCTCCCTTGAACGCTCTGGTGGACAGCTACTATATGCACCCCCAGTAGTGTGCAGGATCATTGTGGCAACATGTTTCCTGCACAACATTGCAACACGGCATGGCATACCGGTGGACATGGTGGTGCCCCCACATCCCCAACCACATGCACGGCTGCTGCGCATGGGAGGGGAAAGGGCATGTGGCGAGGCAGCCCGTACCCAGCTTGTGGCCACATTTTTCACCTAAACACCAAGCCCTGCAGAGTGCACACAGGCCTGGCACATACCAGGTCACAATCGATGATGAGAAAGAGATAGTTAACTGTCACAACCTTACCACCCTGAGAATGTGTCCACAGAAGTGCCACATTGTGTGCATCCTAGCTAATTAAACACAACCAATCCCATGTGACCAAAGGGAACACATGCAAGGTGCATATCCCCCCTCCCTGCTAAACAGGGCATGAAAGTATTGGTATGACACCCAAACCCACCCTACACCCATGAACCCCATCTGCCACACCATACTATGGTATGCAACGGCAAAACATCAAACCATATGCACAACACATGACACAATAGTCATGAAGTGCCACATGAAAAATGCAAATAGGCACCAGACAATTACACCTGACATGGAATCTGAAGAAATGACTGACTAAAACCTCACACCCTGAAAACGGTGGCACAAATGCATGCCACCAGTGGTGCAAGCAACAAAAGTCAGAATACCTGTGGCCATGCACATTGGACAATCAAAAATTGGTGTTTCAAACACCGCTCACTGGACAGCACAGTGAGTGTGCATTGCATTGGGGAAACCCCTTGAGCATCATTTGAAAAATGGATTTGAAAAAAGGGCATTCGACCAAATAGTACCTTGTCATGCATGTACATGATCAATGACTCGAAAGTGAACATGGATTGTCGGGACACAGCATGCCTGATAAGGCAATCTGGGTGCATGTGTGTGCATGGTGTCAATGTAGTTGCTGTGGAGGGGCGTTGCCTAAGTGTTTGTGTCATTAGGCACATGCATTAAATACATGCATATGAAATGAAGTGAACCTCAGTTTCCTGTACACAGCACATGTGAACATTGCACTCAAGGACCCCCCTGTGTGTTAAACCACACCCATCCCCTGACACCTCAAATAAAAACACAACATAGCATTAGCCATTGACCAGCACAACATATCATGTACAGAGTACCCCACATCGAAAATGGCAGACAGTGACCCATCAGTGAACGACCTACACACAAAGTTCATCAAAGCACATCAATGAGGGAGGGAACAAGGGTGAAGAACAGTACATTCCAACAAGTCCTTCAAACAGTCCACAATGTGAAAATAAACTATCAAATCAAAGTACATATTACAAGTGCCTGGAACAGTAAGGGAGAGTCTAGGGAGGGAATGTTGGAAAACAAAACTAGCATCAACATTGCTATGCCTGACAACAATAGTTGCAGTGCAGGAGTCACATAAGGAGGGGAGTGAGGGAAGAGGAGAGAAGAGGTGTGGAAAGTAACAAAACAAGTAACAAACTGTGGAAGGTCGACAAAGAATCAAGATATTGCTGGGGAGCGGGAGAAGAAAGACAGAAGGGAATGGGGGAGCAGACAACCTGTAATCAGTGGTGGAGGGACCAATGATAAAAATAAGTGCCTAAACAATACTAAAAAAGGTGATGGTGGGGGTGGATGGACGGAGGCAGAACGGCAAATGTCTGCACAGACCAAGCGACTACGTATCACCATGCCTGATGGCAATTGGGGTAGTGGTTGAAAATGACAGACAGAGGACAAGGAGGAGGGGAAAGGGTGGTGGAGAGGGAGAGGGAGGAGAGAAGGGAGGAGGGTGCCAAGGTCAAAATGTATGAAGGGGGAGATGGGGAAAGTAAGCACACACAGGGGACAGAGAGAAAGAAGACGGTGCAGAAGGGGAGGGGATGTGATGTTGAAGGGGGGAGACAGAGGGAGACAAGCAGGGGCAGGGTAGACATGGGGACAATCAAGGGACCCAGAAGGCTGGTGGACAGGGCTGGACAGGGCCTCCATTGTGGGCTTTTTGTAGTGGTGGCAGGCTCCAGCCTCCTGGTTGGCTGGATTGTCACAAGGGTCAAGTGCAACCAATGGGAGGGGGAGCAGGTCCAGGACACGAACATGACAGTCAAGTCAAAAGCAATGCGGCCATACTTCAAATGGCACATCTAAGCACCAAATTAACAAGGGGGTCCTGGGAGTCCCTCTGCCAGACATTAGTCCTGGTTATGAGAGACTTACCCAGAGTCTTTAGCTCACTATCTTTCACAGAGAAAAAATATCCCAAACAAATCAGTCTTTGTCCTGCCCTGGGGCAGTCCAGCACCGAAATGCTAGGCAATTCTCCTCTGAACAAGAGTACCAACAGAAACCCCAGACACGTGTTTCGGTCTGGTTGGACCTCATCAGTAGGGTGGATCTGTGCCTCTCTAAGAATAGTGAGCAAGGGGTCCACGTCTGGATTCCCCTAGTAACTTAGGGTGAGACCCAAAGTTACTTTAATATGCAAATGAACAAGGGGGGTCCTGGGAGTCCCTCTGACAGACATTAGTCCTGGTTACGAGAGACTTACCCAGAGTCTTTAGCTCACTATCTTTCACAGAGAAGAAATATCCCAAACATATCAGTCTTTGTCCTGCCCTGGGGCAGTCCAGCACCGAAATGCTAGGCAATTCTCCTCTGAACAAGAGTACCAACAGAAACCCCAGACACGTGTTTCGGTCTGGCTGGACCTCATCAGTAGGGTGGATCTGTGCCTCTCTAAGGATAGCGAGCAAGGGGTCCACGTCTGGATTCCCCTAGTAACTTAGGGTGAGACCCAAAGTTACTTTAATGTGCAAATTAACAAGGCGGGTCTCTTTGTTTTTGCTTTGTCACCCCGAGTGGGACGGGTATGCCCAGACGTGGGTCCCGTACCTGCTGGGCCTAGAGACCCAAGCTACTCATCACTGATGAGGCCCAACAAGGCCGAAACATGTTTGGGGATGCTTGTGGTCTCGTGCGGAAGGGATGTGACCTAGCAGTTCGGGCTGGACTGCTTTTTTGGGGTGGGACCAAGCCTGATTTGCATATGGTCTTTCCCCTTCTGTAATGGCTTGGCAGGCGAAGAACGAAGGTCTGGAGGGTTGCCCAGAGCAACGCCAGTGGTTAAGATTCATTCTAAACCTTCCAGCCATCACCTCTTTGTTTTTGCTTTGTCACCCCGAGTGGGACGGGTATGCCCAGACGCGGGTCCCGTGCCTGCTGCGCCTAGAGACCCAAGCTACTCCTCACTGATGAGGCCCAACAAGGCCGAAACATGTTTGGGGATGCTTGTGGTCTCGTGCAGAAGGGATGTGACCTAGCAGTTCGGGCTGGACTGCCCCTTTAGGAGTGGGACCAAGCCTGATTTGCATATGGTCTTTCCCCTTCCGTAATGGCTTGGCAGGCAAAGAACGTTGGTCTGGACGGTTGCCCAGAGCAACGCCAGTGGTTAAGATTAATTCTAAACCTTCCAGCCATCACCTCTTTGTTTTTGCTTTGTCACCCCGAGTGGGACGGATATGCCCAGACGTGGGTCCCGTGCCTGCTGGACCTAGAGACCCAAGCTACTCCTCACTGATGAGGCCCAACAAGGCCGAAACATGTTTGGGGATGCTTGTGGTCTCGTGCAGAAGGGATGTGACCTAGCAGTTCGGGCTGGACTGCCCCTTTTGGGGTGGGACCAAGCCTGATTTGCACATGGTTTTTCCCCTTCTGTAATGGCTTGGCAGGCGAAGAACTATGGTCTGGAGGGTTGCCCAAAACAACGCCAGTTGTTAAGATTCATTCTAAACCTTCCAGCCATCACCTCTTTGTTTTTGCTTTGTCACCCCGAGTGGGACGTGTATGCCCAGACGTCTGTCCCGTGCCTGCTGGGCCTAGAGATCCAAGCTACTCCTCACTGATGAGGCCCAACAAGGCCGAAACATGTTTGGGGATGCTTGTGGTCTCATGCAGAAGGGATGTGACCTAGCAGTTCGGGCTGGACTGCCCCTTTTGGAATGGGACCAAGCCTGATTTGCATATGGTCTTTCCCCTGCTGTAATGGCTTGGCAGGTGAAGAACGATGGTCTGGAGGGTTGCCCAGAGCAACGCCAGTGGTTAAGATTCATTCTAAACCTTCCAGCCATCACCTCTTTGTTTTTGCTACATCAAAGCACCAGCCAGGGCTGAAAGATGGCCAAAGTGGTGCGAGCAAGGAATGGGTGGTCGTTGAAATGCGTGGTGACATGGATAACTCAGCGTGCAACGTTCATGTGCCATAACCAAATCACTGTGGGGAAAGTGTCCCAATTCAACATTTTCAGCACACTGACCCCTCCCACCATCAGTGTGTGTTACACAGTCAAAGGGTGCATGGTACCACCTAGAGCAGGAAGTGCATGAACATAGACAGTCAATACACAACAAATATCATAAGCAACATGATGAAATGTACAGTCAACAGAATACTCACCAAAGAGAAGTGCAGACATGCATTGGAGAATCCATCCGGAATACCCACTAGGGGTGTACACACAAGTAGGACTGCAGGCTGGCCACAGATATGATGCAAGCCCAATGCCCCTGTGTGAGATGTTGTTACACCGAGCCATCCTTGCGAGCCCATGGAAAGGGGAAGCAGGAGTGGCATAAGTGTCAGGACCCCAAGCAAAACACATAAACAAGAGAAGCCTCAGTGGGCCCAGCTGGAACACACAGTGGATGCCTTCCAATGCCACAAAGCACCACACTGTCACATGTATGCACAATAGACAAAAGAAAATGCAATAAATAAAAAATCTGCAGAAAATAAAAATCAAATAAAATAATTATTTGAATTAAAAAAATTAAATGAATAATTCATTTTTTTTTGTAAAGTATAATTTCTTGTAAAAAAGTAGTAAATTAAGTCATAAAAAAAATAATAGAAAACACATTTCCAAAAAAACATACTTACCAGAAACTATAAAATTGGGAGGAAAAAAAATATATTTGCAGGACAAAAAAAAACTGCAGGAAAAAACAAATAAAAATCAAAAATGGCCATATATGATCCAGGGAGTCAGGGGGCACCCGGGGGGTGGTGGGGTGGGTTACAGGGTGCACCTCAACACCCACATGTGTAGATGTTGAGATTTTAAAAAAAAACTCACTGGGCTCAGCGCCTGCCAGGCCCGACCTATGTGGGAGATAGGTTGTCATCGTCACCCTCTGGATGGAAATCAGAAGGTGGACGTGGCTCTGTTGACTCAACATGCCTCACCATGCCTAGCCGTGCCTTGCCTCTCAATGGCAGCAAGCATGCGGGTCTGGTAAGCCAGGTCCTGGCTGGCAATGAGCCTGAGGTCAGCATGCATAACCTCACATGTCACATGTGCTTCCTCCTGCAAATACTGACATGTGAGAAGGAGTTCTGCCTGCATGGCCTCACATGACAAACGGAGCGACTTCCGGCTTGAATGGAGTTCAGCTGAGATGGTTCTTTCAAGCTGCACCATCCTGTCTTCTGTCCGCCTACTCTCGTGCATCCAGAGCACAGCCAGAGTAGATCGGAGGGATTGGTGTTCCACCCTCAGGGCCTCACTGTGTACCTCTGCTTGAACATCAAGTGCTTTACGCAGAGCCCCCATTTCAGCCGGCGCCCCCTGTCAGACGCCCATGCCCAGCCTGAGTGAGCGGCACGTAGACTGCGTAGCCCACTGCTGTAGCACCATTTGCCTCACAGAGGATGGAATGGGCCATACTTTCCATACCTTGAGCAATCATCTCAACTGCTCCCCCCTGTTGCTGTGCTATGGCAATCATGGAACGTTCCCACTCTGTTGACCCCGGTGGCACCTACAGTGAGCATGACCTGGCTGTCCAAATGAGATGACACTTGCATCATCCAGGACACATACTACAATGAGCATGAGCAGGTGGTCAAGGACACCTAGGGGCATACATGGAATGCACATGGAACATGATTGTGCACACATGTGCATGGGTAGCCACTGCCATCAGCACAGTCAGAGTGAGACACACTGCACCAAGGGCAAAGGATGTATATGACATGATATGACCTCTCATCAAGATTGCACTCGTACACAAGTGGCTCAGAGCGCAAACAAGCTAAGGGAGTGGAACAAGGGAGAAAAGGAATTTAAAACAACTATCATACTGGGCACATTCACATTGAGAACATGCAAATGCATGGAGAAGGGATAAAGGGTTGAAGACCCCGGAAGGGGGAGAAAGGGAACGTGCCAAACAGAGGAGACCAAAGAAGGAAAATGTAGTACAATGATAGAATAGGCATTCAAAAGGTGGCAGTTCAGCCAGCAATTGGCAAGTTCAAGATAACTTGGATAGGGCAAATCTGATGAGTGCAGAAGAAGAGTGGGGGACTTTATGGGTACATGCACAGGACTCATTGCAATGGGAGGCCTGGAGGCAGTGCAGCACGGAGGCAGGGTGAGCAAGTACCTGGGCCGAAGGACAGAGTGTGTGCAGGGGCACAGTGACAACAGAGGAAACTGTCCAGCTGGGGGGAGGTGGGGCTAATGCAGGAGCAAATAGGAAGGTCTTGAGCTGCTTCTGGAAGCACAGATGTTTCTCCTCAATTTTCAATGTGGCCCATTGGCTGTTCCAAAGGGAGTACTCAGCCCTACACACAGATCTGCCCCCAGCTTATCTATTCAAATAACGACTAACCCGGAGGGAGTGTGAGGTAGACGAGCAAAAGACTCAAGAGGGGAGGAATTGGCAGAGAGATTGTTGAAGGTAGTTTGGACACAGTCCCAAAAAATCATTGCACACAATGCAGAGGGCCTGAAGTATCATCCTTGCATCCACTGGTAGCCAATGAAGGGATTACAGAGCTGGAAAGGTAGGAGCCAAGGGCATGAGGCCAAGGACAAGTATTGCAGTCCTGTACTGGATTAGTAGTAGAGGGCGGATTGTGGAGGCAGGCCGACTATTGGAAGAGCCTGTCACAATACTCCAACCGTAAGTAAAACAGAGAGCATGAGAGACCGTGAGCATGTAGGTGAATGATAGGAAAGGCACAGTATCCCTGAGGAAGTGAAGATGTTAATCCATCTTTTAGATATGTCAGAAATGTGTGTGTAAAAGGAATGTGTTGAGTCAAAGGTGACCCTGAGGTTGTTGGCCTTGCAGGTGGAGGTTAGAGGAAGGCCAAGTGGGGCTGGCCAGAGAGTGAGGGGAAAGGATTGCGAAGGTCTACTGATGAGGAGGATGTCGGTCTTGCTGGCATTCAGACAGAGATCGTTAGTAGTACACCAATAGCAAATGGCAATGAGGCTATCAGAAATAAGGGAGGGAGAAGAGGTGGCCAAGGGAAGCCTGGAAATGAGTTGGTTGTCATCAGCATAGCAACTGAAAATGCAGTAGGCGAGAGCTGCCAGGTGCTGCTGTAAAGTGAGGCCAAGAGGTCAGACCCCTGGTGAACACCACAGGTAGAGAGGGAGATTTAAGAAAGGAAAGAGCCAACTTGTAGCTGGGCGGGTCACACATGCCAAACACACATCTCATTGAGTTACATGCATCAATACTCACCAGATGATGCATAATAATCCATCCTCTCTCCCACTTCACGGATTTGTTCTTCCGGGATGAACTCAGAAGTGATCTCCTCATGCTGAGTGAGTTCATCCTCCTCTGGTGGTTGCCCACCACCAGTCACTAGAGGCATGGAATAATTGGAGGCACGCTTTTGTTTTGCACTGCGTCAGAGGTCATTCCAACGCTTGTAGCAGTCCTGAGCTGTGCGCACCTGGAATCCCGTGGCTGCCACACAATCTGCAACTAGCTGCCAGTGGACCCAACGCTGGTGATGCGTTGATTGGCACTGTGGGCCCACACGCATATCGCGTTGGTGTTCCTACACATAGTCCACAAGGAAGTCCATTTCCTGCTTGCAGAAAGGCTTCTTCCAAGACGTACCAGAGGACGGAGCCGTGTCTTGGGTCCCAGCCTGTTGTGCAGGAGCACGCTTCCTCCTTTTGGCCGGTGGTAGTGACCCTGAGTGGCCAATGTGGCCCTGATCAGTGGGGACAGTGGCGCTGGTGGACTGGACCAAGGCAGTGGGTGTTGGTATGAGGACAGAAGGTCTGGCTTGGGTCTGACTCACTGCTGGGGTGGTGTTGGCTGCATCTGCACATGCAGTTACCACCACCCGGCTGCTTGGGGCAGCAGATGTCATCACTGCCCCAGATACGTGTGCCTCAGTCACAGCTACACTGGACACATGTGACTCGTACCTCCGGACAAGATTGAAATCGTCCAGGGAGTATTCGTTACATAACGCAACATGCGCTGCCAGAGACTGAGCCCAGGTGGTGGTGCCCACAGCTGCACCTGCAGCTACCACCACCGTTGGGCCCATGACAGCAGATGTAAATTGCTGTTGGGTCATATGGGCGCTAGGTTGTGATGCAACAGCTGCATCACCAGGAGCCACAGGGGGTGGTGGCATGTCTGCACCAGCACGTGGCTGGGCATCCCGCTCCTGTGGGGCCCCCTCTGCCTCTTCCCCCTCTGCAGCCACCCAACCACCCTGGACTCCCTGTCCTCCTTGGTCTCTGCGCCCACGTGCCCGACCATGCCCAGCCCTGGGAGGATGCCCAGCTTTGCCGCCCTTAGCCTTTAGTGGCCTCCCAACCATGGCACAGATGTAAAGTAGCCAATGGGAGGTGCACTCAACAATTGTCCTGGCCAATTGGCTAGAAGGGGGCAGGGTACTGGATGGAATAGGTACCCCAGTGCTCCTGCAAGGCTGTCTGGGACCCCTGGGGAAAAATGACAGGTCACGCAACGCTCAGGCACACCCAAAAAAAAAAAAGAAATTGACAAAGTATAAAAACAAAAAATAGTAATTTCACAAAAGAAAAATGTGCACGTGACCCCGGTAGCCCAGGTGCGTGGATAAAACCTCCAGCAGTACGGTGTGGCACCCAGGGACACAATAAACACGTATGCGTGGAACACGCGGGCTACTATGACCTTGAAAACGGTACTCGATGCACAGGAGGAGCCACCGTTGAAAAAATAGCGTGTGCGACTCACCGCCTGCCTTGCATGGAAAAAAAGCAAAAACACATGCACTTTTGCACGTAGGCAACACCCCACCAAAAGAAGAGGTACGAAATTCAAACAGTGTGAAGTAATCGCGTGTGATTCCAGCGTTGTAAACACATGCGCCGGTCTCTACAAACAGCACGTACAGTGGACTGCTGAGGGAAACGACCGCGTGTGTTACATCACATACATAATTGAAAAAAGGCTGTGGGTTCGCAAGTACGGTCTGTGCGCTAGTAATCACTGATTGAAATAAAAGTTTTATCAAAAGAATTAATAAAATATCAGCAGCATTACCACCTGCACAGCCAGACCACCCTGGCTGGAACTAAAAATTGGTAGAGGATAGGGTGAGGTGGAGATGCGCTAGATATTGCAACAATAAGGCACACAAATAATATAGTTGATGTTTAATAGTAGTAGAAACAGCCGACACGTGTTTCGACACGCTGGTCGTTCTCAAGGCTGAGTAATTGGTAGATTAAAATATAACAACAACAAGAAGATAAGAGAAGGAATACAAATCAGAATTGATACACACATTAACAACATCATCGTATAAACAAAAAATGGCGATTGAGATTAGTACAAAACAAGTGTATCACAACACATTGTATAATACAAAAAATTTGTTGGCATACCGTGAACCAGGGTTGAAGAGTGGAGTACACGAGGTGGAAGCAGTTGCAAGAGTTAAAAACAGATCAAAAATGATATGATGAGTATAGTCATTTTTGTGAAAATGTTCATCCTATGAATACAATACTGAAATGATGATCCCATTGAATGAATATAGCACTCAGAGTATGGAAAAATATGTAAAACGGAACAATTCCTTTGAACAGTACGCAGAGACACCGGAGCCACCAGCCATGCACTGAAAACACCAATCAATTATTAGTCAAATAAAGAGAATGTCTAAAGGCAACATATAACGGTCACCAATGGCCCTTGAAAAATCAAAAGAAAGTCTTAACAGGAAGAAACTAAAATCCAAAGAGAACACATTAGTAAACAAACTGGGCTTACCGTACGCAGAATGACTTTGTTGATAAATCGTGAATGGGTGATCCCTAAACCAAAATAACCATGGGTGAAAATGAAAGTAACACTCCATAAACAGATCAAATTAGTGTGAAAAGGACCAACACTGAAGGTGAAGAATATCAGATTGACATACCTCGAAATGAAGGAGGCGATGTAAGACTCAATAGGACATCGCATCCAACTAACAATCCCTGCCGTAATGGCCGCGTAAGTATATGACCTTGGAAACAAAAGTGTACAGTACCGTAAGGATACTGGTTATAACAATTAAAGCAATTGTGCTGGAGCCGAGCTGGCAAAGTACTTACTCGTAAATCGAACGGACAATTAACACGGAGATCCCCGAAAGCAGTTGTCCATGTAAAAGAGAGGAAGGAAATACAGGATAGCGGCCGACGTCACGGCAGTGACGTGGGCGGCGTCGCACGTATCGGACGTCGCATGTATGACGTCAGATGTAAACAAATAATATGTGTAAAAAGTCTAATGCTTGAAATTAGCATAACGGTCAAATTACACTAATAAAAAGTAAAGTAAATGAAATCAATAAGCAAATGCTGTTATTTGTGATATAATGAGAAACGGTCATAAAGACAGGAATAATTTGGAAATAAAGGTGAGTAATCACAGAACCAGCATAACATGTGAGCCATATCGGCATACAGCACAAAGAATGGTGAGAGCAAGCAACCGAGTTAAAACAAATGTAGGGCATAAAATACTGAATGTTACAAACAGATAAATCTATTATTAGACAAGTGTAAAACATATTAGTCAATATAAAAAGCAAAACAAGCTAAAAATATAAGTTACTGGTGCCGTCATGCGATGTTTAGTGGCTCCGGCGTAGTGTAACCTCGTACACCAATTTGGGACATTCAGTTCAATGTGAAATCAACCAGAAAGTGTTATAAAAAGACAGACTTGCCTTTAGACATTCTCTTTATTTGACTAATAATTGATTGGTGTTTTCAGTGCATGGCTGGTGGCTCCGGTGTCTCTGCGTACTGTTCAAAGGAATTGTTCCGTTTTACATATTTTTCCATACTCTGAGTGCTATATTCATTCAATGGGATCATCATTTCAGTATTGTATTCATAGGATGAACATTTTCACAAAAATGACTATACTCATCATATCATTTTTGATCTGTTTTTAACTCTTGCAACTGCTTCCACCTCGTGTACTCCACTCTTCAACCCTGGTTCACGGTATGCCAACAAATTTTTTGTATTATACAATGTGTTGTGATACACTTGTTTTGTACTAATCTCAATCGCCATTTTTTGTTTATACGATGATGTTGTTAATGTGTGTATCAATTCTGATTTGTATTCCTTCTCTTATCTTCTTGTTTTTTTTTTTTTTTAAATGTATTTATTGGTTTTAACGGAATAACAAAAACAAGTATACATCAATTAAGTATCAGGCAAATAATCGAAAGGTAACGTAACCCTCCCACCCCCCCAACTCAAGACCAAGTAAACAATATTGTCCCATTACGGTCGGCCAGATTGATGGCTAGGATGGTCCGATCCATCCGAGGCATCGTCAGAGTTATTAGGATGCAGAAGTGGCTCAGTCAAGGCCACCCAACGATGTAGTTCTCCGCTGGAGTCTAGCCTTTGTTCAAGGATTGCCGTTTCCCACGCTCCAGTCTCTGCCGTTATCCATTTAGTCAGGTCCCCCCACCACAATGCCTCATGCGGGGCCCTAGGGCTCTTCCATCCCATGGCTATGCGCCTCTTCGCAGTTATGTAGATCAAGTCTTTGAGCTTGTTCAGAGGTTTGTTTTTGTGGTTGCGTTTGTATCTGCCCAGGATGCATACAGCGGGGGAGTTCACCTCTAGCTCGATGTCTGCGTCCGCCACCCTCCCCTGAACCTGTGTCCAGAAGTGGCGTATCTCCGGGCAGCCCCAGAACATATGCGTCATACCCGCCTTCGGCTCCCTGCATTTGGGGCACAGCTGGACCTCGGCTCCCCTGAAATTAGATATAGCCTCTGGAGTTAGGTAGGATCTGTTAGTAATGTATAGTTGGATGAGCTGTAAACGGGCATTCCTGGAGACTTTTTTATGATAATGGGTTATTTTCTCCCATACGTCATCCGTGAAGTCTAAGCCTAGTTCGATTTCCCATTTTGCTCTACATTTAAGCTCGGTGTTGGTCGTGCCCAGGAGCAGGGTTTCGTACAATCGCGAGGTTTCATGTCCGCCCTCGGCTGTGTTCAATAATGCTTCTATGACCGTATTTTCCGTCATGGGGGTGGTGGCCTCCGGCCATCTAACCCTAATGGCGTGTGTCACTGCCCCGTGGAGCAAAAATTGGCCAGCGGGTAATCCCGTAGCTTCAGTAAGGTCAGGAAAGGGCATGATCTCTTCGTCCCGCATTAGATCTCCCAGGGTGGCCACTCCGTGAGGCTCCCACTGGGTGCGCGATTCGTGAAAGCCCCATGGCTGATGAGCCATAATTGCTGCTATAGGGATTTGAGGTGAGAAAGGATCGGCTGGCCCCACAGTTTTGCACGCTCTGTTCCAGAGCTTTATTCCAAGTCTAATTAAGTATGGAAGGGGCTGCGTGAATCTGCCCTGTGCCCACAATAGGTCCCTCAGGAGGAGGTCGGGTAATGCAGGTTGGAGGAGCCTAGTGTCCGAGGTGGTCTCATCGGCCATCCATCGCATCACATGCCTCAGCTGGCTCGCCAGATAGTACAATTCGAAATTAGGGACCTTAACTCCTCCCCTCTCGTAAGGTCTCTGGAGTGTGTCCAGCGCCACCCTGTGTCTGCCCTCCTGCCAAAGGAACCGTCTGCATAGTTTGTTTATGTTTTTAAAGAAGGAGGGGGGGATATTGTAGGGAACGTTTGTAAAGTTATACAGTAGGCGGGGGAGAGCAACCATTTTAAGTAGACCGGTCCTACCGGCCATCGAAAGCGGAAGCTTACCCCAGAATTCCATGGATTTTTCTAGAGCATCTTTGGCTCTCACCGTGTTAAGTGTATGTTCCGTGAATGGGTCCCGGTGTATGGTGATTCCCAGATATTTAAAGGAGGTCGCTTGCCACTCCAGATCCAGGGCGGGGAGGGAAGGACCATTTTTGTGTAGGGCGGCTAGAGGGTAAAGGCAGGACTTCTCTTTGTTAATACGAATACCCGTGTATCTACTGAATCCGTCCAGTGTTTCTAGGATGTAGGGCAGGAGGTGTTCGGGGTTATGTAAGAACAATAGCGTATCGTCCGCATACATAGAGACGAGGTGGGTCTCTCCGTCAATTACAATACCCCCATCTCCGTATTCCTGCCTGAGGTACGTGGCTACGGGTTCAGTGGCGATGATGTATAGCATCGGGGAGAGTGGGCAGCCCTGGCGAGTGCCTCTATGTAACGCCCATTTGTTTGAGAAGGTCCTGTTCGTGCGCACCCTAGCGGTGGGGTTGGTGTAGACAAGCCGGGTCCATCTCAGAAAAACAGGTCCTATCCCCATTTTAGCCATAGTGGCATAAAGCCATTCCCAACGCACTGAATCAAAGGCCTTGGTGGCGTCTAGTGACGCCACCGCGTATTTCTGAGGCCTCTGCTCCGTGCTGTATATAATATGGTGCAACCTACGCAGGTTCTCAGTTATGGAGCGACCGGGCACGTAACCCGTTTGGTCCTGGTGGATCAGGTGTGGAATTACCCTTCGCAGTCTACTAGCTAGCAGGGAGGTTAGGATCTTGCAATCAACATTTAACATGGAAAGGGGTCTATATGAGCCGCAGTGCGATCCGTCTTTCCCGGGTTTCAGGAGAGGGACAATCACCGCCTCCCTCAAGGAGTCGGGGAGGGCACCCCGCTCGTAGGCTTCATTGAACACCTGTGCCAACAATGGGGCCAAGGTCTCCTCATACAATTTATAAAATTCCCCGGGGAGGCCATCAGTGCCTGGGGACTTACCGGTCGGGAGTGATCTAATGATTGCCTTGACCTCATCTGGGGTGATGGGTTCGTCCAAGGCTTCCGTCATATGGGGCTCTAGCCTGGGGAGATCTATGTCGTCTAGGATGTCCTCTATGTCGGAGACGTCTACGGGTGGGGGTTCGGCGTATAAATTGCTGTAAAAATCAGAGAACACCGAATTAATTTCGGTCTGGGTGTGCGCTAAGGAGCCATCTGGTTTGAGTACTTGGCAAATGGGGGTTCTGGGGGCTTCTCTCTTGTACAGCCAAGCTAGAAGTTTACCAGGTTTATCACCTAGAGCGTGGGTACGTTCAGTGTGTTTGGCATAGCTCAGCCTCCCCAGGGACTCCCAATGTGTGAGACAGGTTTGTTTGAGGTCAATCACCTTCTGTAAATGTTCTGGGGATGGATCTAGTCTGCCCTCGAGCTCCCCCAACTCGCTCTCTGCATGTTCTAAGGAGGAAGTAATCGACCTCAGTGCTCCACCCATGGTTGCAATCATCTCCCCTCTCAGGACCACTTTGTATGCCTCCCAGGCGGTGCCTATGTGTTTCACACTGTTGAGGTTCCTTTCCCAGTAGTCTTCAGTCCTATCAGCGATGTGTTCGCGGAGAGCTATGTCTAGGAGAGCTTCAGCCCTAAGTCTCCAGGTGGGGACCGGGGGTCTAGGCGGGTAGATCTCCCAGGTGGCCACTAGTGGGGAATGATCGGACAGCACTCTGGGCTGGTACTGAGCACCGCCGAACATTGCCTGTTGTTCTAGGCTCACGAAGAGGTAGTCTATCCTGGTGTGGACTGCGTGAGGAGGGGAGTAAAAGGAGAACACACGTGCATCTGGGTGCTGTTCTCTCCACAAATCTTGGAGTTGTAGCTGCTGTATCAACCTTGACAGGATTTTGGCAGGCGGGGAAGGGCGTGTATGCTTATCGTCCGACCTGTCTTTCAGGGGGTCTAAGGTGCAGTTATGGTCGCCCCCCCATATCATGGTTTGGTCCCTGTAAGGGCCGAGGCGTGGATACAGGGAGTGGAAGAAGGTGGTTGCATCATGGTTTGGTGCGTAAGTGCTGACTAGACAAACCTCTCTCCCTTCAATGGTACCACATGCAATTGCCATCCTGCCCTCATTGTCTGCTTTGGAGCCGATCAACCGGAAGGGGACAGAGGGGTCCACCCAGATCAGGACACCCCTGGCGTAGGAGGAGTAGGAGGAACCTATCAGGGTGCCACGCCAGGCCTTTGCCAATGCTTTCAGTTTGTCCGATGTAAGGTGTGTTTCTTGTAGCAGGGCTATTTTGGTTTTGCTTCTATTAATATAGGAGAGTATGCGCCGTTGTTTCACGAAGCTGTTCATGCCTCTGACGTTCCACGTCAGGATTTTCAACGTATCGGCCATGTGGGATTTGGGATTCTGGTGGCCATGTCCAACGCCACCGGGAGCACCACGAGTGGCCGGAGGATCGTGGGGATCTTGTGGTTTCCAGGAGATTCGTGCATGCGGGTCTCAGCCGGGTTACTTGCGTCCCCGAACCTCTGCTTCGGTGGCTGCCAGCCTATCCAGCGGAGGGTAGGTGCCTCGTCCGTGCCGACTGAAATGGATGTAGATGGTCTTGGTTGTCCCTGATTCGGGCACTTAACAACTGTGCCAACTTCCCCTGTCCCGCCCCCCCGTAACTGTGAACTTCCCCAACATAAACCAGGTCGAGTGAGAAGCTCCTCACTATGACAGACCCGTTTCCGCTCCTTTAGACCGAAGGACGGTCGCATGGTGCCCTACGGGCGGGTAATGAATACCCTTAACAAGAAAGAACTTCCAGGGGTAGGAGAGTGTTCATCCGGGCGCCTCATGTTATGAAATCTGGTCAGCTGCGGCGTAAGTGGCCGTTCCGTGGTGGGGCCCCCGAAAGGCCCTGGGAGATGGAGCTCAGCGGGGTTGTCGTTTTTTGACTTCGACATCTGGGATCTGCTCCCTGTCCATCCAGTCTCGGGCCTCTGCCGGGGTATCGAAGAGGTGAGTTCTGTTGTTTCGTATCACCTTCAATCTGGAGGGGTAGAGGAGCATATAGCGTAGGCCAGCAGCCTTCAGTCTTGCTTTGGTGTGTATGAACTGTGCCCTCTTCATTTGCACCTGAAAGGTATAGTCAGGGTAGATGGATATCTTGGCTGGACCCCTGCAGATCTGGCCGCCTGACCGCGAGAAGGTGAGGATGGTTTCCCGGTCTCGGTAGTTAAGTACTTTTGCGATCACGGGTCTGGGTGGGTTGCCAGGAGGGGGTTTCGATGTGAGGGATCGGTGAGCCCTTTCGATTACAAAGCCCTGAGAGAGTTTTTCTGCTCCAATCTCCTGTATCAGGAGATTCTCCACGAAGTTCGTGGGGTCCGATCCCTCGATGCCCTCCGGGAGCCCCAGGAGGCGAATGTTGTTGCGGCGTGCGCGCCCCTCTGCCTCCTCGGCCCTGTCCTCCAGGTTTTTAACTTTTTGTTGAAGTACATCGACATCTTTGAGGAGCACTGTCTTGGCTTCAGTGTTCTCGCGGACCTGGGCCTCCAGCACCTCTGTTCTGCCGGCCAGGGATCGAACGTCCTGGCGCAGGAGGTTTAAGTCTATGGCGACAGCGTCTATTTTATGCTCCACGGCAGCCTGGGAAAGTTTGATAGCTTCAAGGATCTGTGTGTTACTAGGTTCCGCTGAAGGCCCCGAGGGGTCAGGCAGGTCTGCAGCAAGAGTCTCGCTCATGTTATCTGGCGCTGTGGGCCCCGCCGCCGTGAACGTGTCGATGGTGGTCTGGCGTTGCTTAGCCCTTGCTCCTTTGGTAGACATGTCAACTGAGCCTCAGGGCTTCACTGCTGACGAGGTGGCCGAGGTGAGCCGCTATGGAGTGGCCGAGGAAGCCTTATCGGGTGGGCCGCGACGGCGGATCTCTGTATGCTGTGGGCGGCTCCGTAGGCGCAGGGGGGACGGGTAGTGTGCCGTTTCTTTGGATTACCAGGCCGGGCACGCCTGTGTGTGTCGGTTGCGTTAGTCCCCCCCGCTCACCTCGAAAGGCCTCCGAGGCCCTGGCTCCCGGTTCTGTGGCTGGCAGCGCCCTCGTCCGGGACGTTCCAGGCTGGTCGTCCCGTTGGCACCTTCCGTCGTCCGCGCTCCAAGCTTCGCGGGTGCCCCGCGGGACCCCCTCGTCAGTCCGGCTGGGCGTTCGTGTGTCCTCGGCCCTCAGCTGAGTGTTACGGCGCAAGCGGCTTTAGGGCGCGGGCCGCCGCGTCTTGCAGGGCTCGAGAGCCGCCATCTTGGCTCTGGTCCGCGGGATCGTGTCACACGGTCTATTGGACGAGACCGGTCCTCCAGGGTCACAGGAATCGACTCGCAGGTGCAGCAGGATGTCGGCCCTCGGTGAGGCGGTTCGTGGGGTTCGGGGCCCCCGAAAAAAGTAGTTAAAAGCAGCTTATGATGGTCGCATCAAGCGGAGCGCAAGGAGCGAACGTCCTCTTCACATGGCGGTTAGCCACGCCCCCCTTATCTTCTTGTTGTTGTTATATTTTAATCTACCAATTACTCAGCCTTGAGAACGACCAGCGTGTCGAAACACGTGTCGGCTGTTTCTACTACTATTAAACATCAACTATATTATTTGTGTGCCTTATTGTTGCAATATCTAGCGCATCTCCACCTCACCCTATCCTCTACCAATTTTTAGTTCCAGCCAGGGTGGTCTGGCTGTGCAGGTGGTAATGCTGCTGATATTTTATTAATTCTTTTGATAAAACTTTTATTTCAATCAGTGATTACTAGCGCACAGACCGTACTTGCGAACCCACAGCCTTTTTTCAATTATATTTTGTCGCCTGTCTGTGCCTGCTGACTTTCACTGTGTCACGATGGTTGATTACATGTCTAATAGAGACAAAGATAGGGCAGCACTATTTGCTCCGAGGGGCAGTACTGATAATGCTTTCAAGAGTAATTTCTCAACACCAGAAACTCTTAAACAAAAATTCATTAAACTCGAATGTTTATCAAGAAAAGAAATCAATAAGTATTGGGAACAAGCGTCCCTTACTAATTACCTTGAGAATAACCTTATTCCTAGAGGTTTGCGGATTCTTACATTCCCGAACTTTGATCATGAAGAGGATGCGGATCTAGCAGAGCAATGGGTAGAAAATCTTAATCAAAGTTCCAAGCATATGTTAGAACTACTAATTACACATGCTACTAGGGAGCATAAACGAGTTCTTTCTCAAATTCAAGAAATTAAGGAGGAAATTAGTAAAATGCCTAATGCAGAAGAAACTAAGCAAAAGAATTTTGAGAAAATGCACGACATTTTGGTAGAATACCAAGATGAAATTAAATTACGTAAATTTAGAAAGTATTTCCGTGACGACAAAGACTACCGTCAGGACAGAGTTTACACTTTCCAACCCAAGTATGACAATATCAATACTAGCTCCAAATCACCTCTGATGAATACTACCCCTGTTAGTTCTGATCCTGATTCAGAATTCGAAATGAATGACCCAGTTGCCAATGAGGCTCAATCAGGTCAAATCCCAAACTTGAAGGGGAAACTTTTTTTAGGCGAAATCAGGCGCTACAAGAAGGGCAATGTCAGATTCGCCAACACCAAACAAGTCAGATTTACCAAAAATCCAACTGTGTTTACTCCAACCATGCCAAGCATACCAGGGGCAGGAGGGGGGGCAAACGGCAGTGGAAGCGGAAGCTCGGACGAGGACATGACTCGTCCAGGGATCTTGACTCGCTCAAAGAAACGTTTGGGTCTATAGTTGATCCAGACTTGGTGATTAACTTGTCTGGCCGCCCTTTATCGCATGATGAGAACTCTGCACTTAATAAAGGTTTATCTTTTTCTCCCAGTATTGGCACTAATTTTGTGAACTTTCAAATTGACTTATTTAAATTCTTGAGAAAATTAAAGCTTAAAAATTTTTTTGCTACTCAAGTCACAATGTATAATCCTAAGCCTAAACCTGATCCCCCTAGTTCCTTCACCATTGGGGATTTAAATGTTATTGAGACTTTGGTCAACTTGGACCATGAGGTCTGTTCACAATCTTCCAATGTCGCCCAAGATTTAAGTATTAATACACTTCATTTGAATCTTAAAGAACTTAAATCCAAGTCTAAATTCACCCCTCAACTTTCTGCAAATAATGTCATTGAAACTTTCAATCAGGCTCTCACACAAGATATTCATGCATATTTGGACAAACAGACTAATCCATATAAGAAAAGTAACCTTACTATCAATCAAAGGAAAGCTTTAAAACACTTAGCAGAAGATCCCAACATAATTATTAAAGAGGCAGATAAAGGGGGTAATATTGTTATCCTTAATACTTCTGACTATATTATTATGGGCTGTAAACATTTGCATACCCCTGGCTGTTATGAAGTTCTCAAATCTAACCCGACCAAACGTGTGGTTTCAGAGCTTATTGAATTAATTGAAACTTGGTATCGCAGAGGTTTTCTAACTGATGATGAGAAACAATTTTTATCCAATACTGATCCTACTACACCGACTATGTACTTTCTTCCTAAGATACACAAAACGTGACGTCGGCCGCTATCCTGTATTTCCTTCCTCTCTTTTACATGGACAACTGCTTTCGGGGATCTCCGTGTTAATTGTCCGCTCGATTTACGAGTAAGTACTTTGCCAGCTCGGCTCCAGCACAATTGCTTTAATTGTTATAACCAGTATCCTTACGGTACTGTACACTTTTGTTTCCAAGGTCATATACTTACGCGGCCATTACGGCAGGGATTGTTAGTTGGATGCGATGTCCTATTGAGTCTTACATCGCCTCCTTTATTTCGAGGTATGTCAATCTGATATTCTTCACCTTCAGTGTTGGTCCTTTTCACACTAATTTGATCTGTTTATGGAGTGTTACTTTCATTTTCACCCATGGTTATTTTGGTTTAGGGATCACCCATTCACGATTTATCAACAAAGTCATTCTGCGTACGGTAAGCCCAGTTTGTTTACTAATGTGTTCTCTTTGGATTTTAGTTTCTTCCTGTTAAGACTTTCTTTTGATTTTTCAAGGGCCATTGGTGACCGTTATATGTTGCCTTTAGACATTCTCTTTATTTGACTAATAATTGATTGGTGTTTTCAGTGCATGGCTGGTGGCTCCGGTGTCTCTGCGTACTGTTCAAAGGAATTGTTCCGTTTTACATATTTTTCCATACTCTGAGTGCTATATTCATTCAATGGGATCATCATTTCAGTATTGTATTCATAGGATGAACATTTTCACAAAAATGACTATACTCATCATATCATTTTTGATCTGTTTTTAACTCTTGCAACTGCTTCCACCTCGTGTACTCCACTCTTCAACCCTGGTTCACGGTATGCCAACAAATTTTTTGTATTATACAATGTGTTGTGATACACTTGTTTTGTACTAATCTCAATCGCCATTTTTTGTTTATACGATGATGTTGTTAATGTGTGTATCAATTCTGATTTGTATTCCTTCTCTTATCTTCTTGTTGTTGTTATATTTTAATCTACCAATTACTCAGCCTTGAGAACGACCAGCGTGTCGAAACACGTGTCGGCTGTTTCTACTACTATTAAACATCAACTATATTATTTGTGTGCCTTATTGTTGCAATATCTAGCGCATCTCCACCTCACCCTATCCTCTACCAATTACATCACATACATGCTTACGCGCTAAGGGCCTTTCCTCGGATTGCACGCTGACGTACTGTTTTTTCACGTGCAAAATCACTCCATATCAAGCTGGCCATGTGACAACACACAAAAGACCATGCTCCTGCCCAGGAGGCCATTTTCCTGCCCCCCAGAGCCCTGAGTCAACTCCCACCACCCACCTGTTGCTGCCTGCCTGCTTGCTGCCTATGTGCCCTGCTATTTGGTGCCTGCACGTCAGCCATCTGCAGGGGTCCAGTTGCTGTGACCACCCCTGCTGGAACAGAAGACTCCTGACTGAAGTTCCATCGCTCCACAGCCCAGCACAAGGACCCAGTTGCCCACCCACACCTGCCTCGGGGGTTGCCATGTCGGGGGAAACAACATCTGAGACCACTGGCAACCCCCAGCCAGAGAGGCAGAGGGCTGCCAGCTTCACAGCAGGAGAAGTTGGTATCCTGGTGGAACAAGTCATGGTGCATTATGATGCCCTCTACGGAAGAAGATACACTGACAAGGATGGACGGGAGAGGATCTGGCTGGACATCGTGGTTGCCATCAATGCGGAGGGGGTGGCGACCCACGACCTACAACACATCTGTAAGCGCTGGGAGGACTTCAGGTCCAGGACCCTCAGGAAGGCCTGACGCCTCTTGGAAGCAGCGGCTGCAGTGAGGCGCCAGGTCCACCTTACCACCAACGACATGAGGGTCCTGTAATGGAATGACCCAGTGCTTCACCGCCAGGTCCTCGAGAAAGAGAGACCGATCCAGAGTTGAGCGGTAAATTTCCATGGGTACTTATTGGACGCAGTGCATGTTGAGGTGTGGCAGGAGTGTGCAGCTTGGACATATGTCTGAAAAGGGCCATATATGTATGTGCATGTGCAGGGACATGACCGTGCTGCATGTGAGTCCTGTCATGTGTCATGCACATCAATGGTGTATGTGTTCCAAAGCATGATGCACAACTGCATGTGGAGATGCACACATGTTAGCATTTCTGTGTATTGTCATGACCACTGTGAGGGGGCTCCCACCAGAACCCTGAGGGCCTTCAAACCACTGCAAAAGGGCTCCTGGAGCCAGTCCTGGCACCTTTGGCACCAGGCTCATGTGTAGGAAGGAAAGGCTGTTCAAACTAGGTCCCATTTATGTACATGGGCCTTTAAATCCAACATGGAAGCACCCACACAGTCTGGTTCTAAGACCCAAGCCATGCGGTCTAGTGTTTTGGGCGTGGCAGGCCTGAAACTACTTTCTCTGATACTACTTTACCTGGGCTATATAAACCACACCCTGGCTGGAGAACATGCTTTGAGTTACTCTGCGACCCTCACAGTGTCCAACTCCTCGTCTTCAGCATCTTCTTGTAATCCTGCGAGAACAAGAACAAGACTATTCTGTTTTACCTGGGAAAACACCATCCTGCACTCAGCATCTTAACTGGGCTGCAATCTGTGGAAACCAAGAGAAGAAGAAACATCACTCACCTGTGAGTACTAGCTTAAGTACTTCCGGTGAACCGCTACCACAGCTGCTGTTCGAACATTGCGACCTGCAATAAGGAGAAAGGGAAAAACAATATTAGAATGCGCGCTTCCAAAGCATCGATTTCCATCAGTCTTACCTGAATTCGATCGCGCTACGCCACGCTTCCATCCGGAGCACCACAGCAACATCTGCAAAGGAAAAGAGACATATTCAGGTTCGCTTTCAATATTAAGCAACCGCACAGCGCTGTACTTACCTTAACGGATTCCGGGCCCTGTTTTTCATCGCGCTCTCATCCACTCGCAGCACCACAGCGACCTGTGATGAGAAGAAGAAAACACAGGTTAGCTTTAAAAGACAATAAAGGCACTGCGCTTCACGCTTTCTCTTACCTAGAAAACGTGCCTCTCCATCCGGCACGCCAGCATCAAGACCTTTGCACCTGAAAAGAAGGAGATAAAGACATTAACAAATTCCCACCATAAACAGAACAAACACTAACAATTAACAAACCTACCTGCCTACCAGCAGATTCGGGGTCACAGCAGGCCTGGGGCCAAGGAAGGTGAACTGCACCAGTGAAGCAACTTGGGCAGCTCGCCAACAAATGTCAAGTGCCCCTGCACAAGAAACACAGGACGGATAGCTCACCTTACAAATAACTAAGGTGAGAAAAGAATCCAGTGGGAAGGTAATTGGTCAGAGTTAGGAGGGAGATTCACCCATTAGAGACAGTTATCACAAATCCTCCCTTCTGTAATTGCAGATTCACTATTCAGCACTGGGCAACTACTCATCCAGGGTTCCAGATCTCAGAGCCTTCCAGACACCCCCGGGGATATCAGGTGAGCATAACATGTATGTACTATGACATTGTTGGGGTGTGAGACATGGATGCTGGTTCCACCTTCATGTACATGCACGGCATACATGTGCGTGTGTGTGTTTGACATGTGTGTGACTGTGATACGCCATGGATGCATGTGACACAGACATGTAGGAACCTGATTGGCAGATGTGACATAGTTGCTGATGATTGCACTCTGACAGGTGGTGGAGATGTACAGATGCACATCTGTCTGTTGGCGTGTGTGCATGTTTTTGGCACTCCCCAAGTTGCTTGTGACGTCATGCCAACCTTCGGATGTTCATTCTGTTGTGTGTTTATGGATGCTGCTGCTTGCTGCATGATTCCTTTTAATGTGTGCATGTATGTGGGTTCAAATGATATGAGTGTTGGGGAGTGTGATGCCATCTGTGAAGTTTGACAGTGCCAATCATGTGCAACTGTCATGTGTGTATTCGACCATTGTACAGTGCCCTGATGCCTATGTTCTGTCTCTCCCTATCTGCAGCGTCGACTGATGAAGAGCGCAGAGACAGTGCTGTGGAGCACAGCGGCAGGGATCCCACCGCCAGTCGGAGACGCAAGGCCCAGCTCTCCTCCCACGTAGTGATCTCTTCCGGGAGTGAGGAGTCTGGTGCCGCGTCCATGGCTGCAGCTGCCGAGGGGAGGTCCGAGAGGCGGAGGTTGGAGGTTGACTCCTCGGCAGCAGTAGGGGCAGCTGAGCCCTCACAGGGGCCTATGGAGGAAGATGGAACGGAGTCATCCAGGTTGGTGGGGGGTTCGGTTGAGGAGGAGGCTGTGGAAGGCCCATGCACTGGGCCTGGAGGGTGGGGATTCCACTGGTGCTAGTGGTACAGTCCAGGAGCAGGGACAGGAGGCAGCACAGGCCGCCACTGAGGTGCCTGTGCGTAATCCTGTCCCCGATCCTGTGACTGCATCATCCCGCACCAGCAGGGATGCCTTCGTTCAGGCCCGTTTTCAGGGAGGGGATGCGCATGCAACAACTGGCCTTCCTCTCCCTGCGGACGTTGCAATCCATGACCGTGTTGAGCCCGTCCTACTTAGGATGGCATTGCGTCAACGTGGTATTCAGGATGACCTGCAGGGTTCTCGTTAGGACAATGCACGTAATTTCGAATACCTCATTGACCGTGTCAGCCTACTAGGACAGGTCACCGGCACTGGGTTCCTCCGTGTGCTGGATCTATGCGCCAGTCATCCTCCGTGCCATCTTCCTGCTCAAGTATCACCTGGCACCCTGTGTAGCTGCCCCTGAGCCAGCAACCAGGCTGGTGGAGGCCACATCCCTGCCACAGTCGGGAGTCGGAGGTCCAGCAGGGGTGGCCACCCCACCAACTGGACCCCAGCAAGAGGAGGACATGCAGGCATCGACAGGCAGGGCACATGCACGGCAGCAGCAGGATCAGGGTAGGAGCGATGATGGCTCGGGGCCATCAACATCACAGGGGAAGGCATCGGCCAGAGGGCAGGAGGACCCTGGATTGGGAGTGTCTTCCGTGTGGCAGCAGTTGGGCCAGCAGATAGATGCAGAGCGACGGTGGGCAGAGGAGGCATGGCTCACTATGCGCAGGGCATTGAGGCGGGCTGAGTGCCTCGAGGCAACTTGCAGGGAGTTGGAGGAGGCCATGGCTGCATCCCTGCGAGACCTCAAGGCCAGGAAAGAGGCAGACATGGAGTTTGATGATGCCCTGGCCCTGAACATCAAAAAGTGAGCCATATGACTTGCCCGCCGTCTTTGTACATAGTTTTTTAGGGTTAGGTTTCCTTTTTTTATCTTTTCTTTGGGATTTCATGGACTTTGCTCCACTTTATGTATACAGTTTTTTATTCATAGGACTTTTCTGTAGATTTTCTTTTGTTTGGGGATCATGGACCCTTTGGACTTCCATTGTATATAGTTCCAGACTTGTACATACTTTCATTCTTTGGACATCCCCTGGATCAATGGTTTTAAAAAAATGTGCATGTACTTTATTTGGACATTTGCAATGGACCACTTCTCTTTTTTCCTGTTGTGGATTTTTTTTTTACATTGGATTTTTCTATTTTTATTTTTTTCCTTTCGTTATTTCTTCATTTGCAAGTTTGAATTTTCATTATGTTTTTTCATTTCAGAACATAGTGGTTCTTTTAAGACTCTCATGGCATGGGTAATTTGGGAGTGGGTGCAGTGGATGGTTGCGTGCTTGTAATGGGGGGTAGGGGGATTTGGGTTGGCATTAGTGCCATGGTTCTGTTTTGTTAGGACATGTTGTTTGGTGGGCCATGTGTCGGGGCCTGCTAGCTGGTGCCCGTCACTGGGGGTGAGGTGGGGGACATGAGTCGGGGCCTGCTGGCAGCTGCCCGTCAATGGTGGGTGGGGTGGGGGACATGAGTCGCGGCCTGCTGGCATGCGCCCGTCAATGGTGGGTGGGTGTGTGGGGTGGGGGACATGAGTCGGGGACTGCTGGTAGGTGCCCGTGAATGGTGGGTGGGCTGGGGGACATGAGTCAGGGCCTGCTGGGAGGTGCCCGTGAATGGTGGGTGGTGTGAGGGACATGAGTCGGGGCCTGCTGGCAGGTGCCCGTGAATGGTGGGGGGGGTGGGGTGGGGGACATGAGTGGAGGCCTGCTGGCAGGTGCCCGTCAAGACATGAGTCGGGGCCTGCTGGCAGGTGCCCGTCAATGGTGGGTGGGTGGATATGGTTTGGGGGACATGAGTTGGGGCCTGCTGGCAGGTGCCCATCTTTTGGGGTGGGGACATGAGTCGGGGCCTCCTGGCAGGTGCCCGTCTTTTGGGGTGGGGGACATGAGTCGAGGCCTGCTGGCAGGTGCTCGTCAATGGTGGGTGGGGTGGGGAACATGAGTCAGGGCTCCCAAGTGCATGGTGCCATGTGGCCTGCCTGCGGGGCATGGTATGGGGTGATGGGCTGCCTGCGGGGCATGGTATGGGGTGATAGGCTGCCTCTGGGGCATGCCCAGGGGTGAAGGGCTGCCTGCGGGGCATGGTATGGGGTGATGGGCTGCCTGTGGGGCATGCCCAGGCGTGTGGGGTGGTCCCCTGTGGTGTGGTCCTTTTCCCTTCACCGCGGCTACACTGACATCCCTCAATACAAATAAAAAGGGAGCGGTGCAATAGGGAGAGAGGGATCTAATACAGCCTGGGAGAGAATCTTTCAGAAAGAAGATATCGTCACTTCCTTCAGGGGATCTAGCACTTCAGACCCTCACTAGAGGCTACTGGAATACCAGCCATTAGGCGCACCAAATGGGGTTTGCAGAATATTTGTTAAACGTTCATCTAATCTTGATGAAGACACACACAATCTGTCAAGTCGAAACTATTTACCAACTGGGAAGCCTTTTCGTAAAGAAGAATGATTTTTTAAGGCACCAATAGTCGATACTTTGTCCTGGAATGAACTATTATCAATAATGATTAGTTTCTCGATTATTTGGAACTATCAATAAATTGAAAAGACGTGTACTAATGAAATGAATAGTACTTTTTTGTGACACTTTAGCTCATTTATATGACTTTTAGATGTTCAATTAGTGAATGAATCATTGAATGCTTGAATAGTCAGAAACGTTTTTTAAGAATTGATTAAATTATTTCATAAAATGTTGTTTATACAAATCTAAATAAAATGAAATGATGATTTGATCTTTACATTCCCTTGCCTTCCTCTTTCAGTTGTTTTCCTCATTTCCTGGTACCATTTTTTGTATTATTAGCTGCCTGCGGGGCATGGGGAGGGGCCTCACACACTGCCAAATCACGTGTGAAACTCCCCACGCACCCCCGGAATACACGTACCCCGCTCGCGCCAGGCCAATCGCGTATGAAACTCCCTGCGCACCCCTCGGAATATGCATACCCCTCTCGCGCTAGCGAAATCCGCGTGTAAATCTCTCCGTGCACCCCTCAGAATACGCGTACCCCGCTCGCGCTAGCGAAATTGCATGTAAAACTCCCAGCGTACCCCCGGAATACATGCAGCCCGCTCTTGCTAGCAAAATTGCGTCTGAAACTCCCCGCACACCCCCAGAATACACGTACCCCGCTCGCACCAGAGAAATTGCATGTAAAACTCTCCAAACACCCCCGGAATACACGTACCACGCTTGCGCCAGCGAAATCGCATGTAAAACTCCCCGCGCACCCCCGGAATACATGTGCCACGCTTGTGCCAGTCCAATTGCGTGTGAAAGTCCAAGCGCACCCCTGGAATACGCGCAGGCAGCCCATCCACCCTCCCCATGCCCCACATGCAGCCCATCACTCCAGTCCATGCCTCCCAGGCAGCCCAACACCCCTGGGCATGCCCCACAGGCAGCCCATAACCCCAGTCCATGCCCCGCAGGCAGCCCATCACCCAGTCCATGCCCCTCAGGCAGCCCATCGCCTCTGGGCATGCCCCACAGGCAGGTCATCCACCCTGGGTATGCCCTGCAGGCAGCCCATCCATCCTGGGCATGCCCCACAGGCAGCCCATCCACCCTGACCATGCCCTACAGGCAGCCCATCCACCCTGACAATGCCCCACAGGCAGCCCATCATCCCTGGGCATGCCCCACAGGCAGCCCATCCACCCTGGGCATGGCCCGCAGGCAGCCCATCACCCCAGTCCATGCCCCGCAGGCAGCCCATCACCCCTAGGCATGCCCCACAGGCAGGTCATCCACCCTGGGCATGCTGCACATGCAGTTCATCCACCCTGACCATGCCCTGCAGGCAGCCCATCCACCCTGACAATGCCCCACAGGCAGCCCATCACCCAGTGTCATGCCCCACAGGCAGCCCATCTGCCCTGGGCATGCCCCGCAGGCAGCCCATCCACCCTGGGTATGCTCTGCAGGCAGCCCATCACCCCTGGGCATGCCCCACAGGCAGCCCATCCACCCTGGGCATGCCCGCAGGCAGCCCATCCACCCTGGGTATGCTCTGCAGGCAGCCCATCACCCCTGGGCATCCCCCACAGGCAGCCCATCCACCCTGCGCATGCCCCACAGGCAGCCCATCCACCCTGGGCATGCTCTGCAGGCAGCCCACTCCACAGGGGGGACTTTTTCCATGTGTTTTCGCTGGCGTGAGCAGGGTACGTGTATTCGGAGGGGAGTGCAGGGTTTTTTCCACGCGTTTTCACTGGCACGAACGGCGTACGCATATTCCGAGGGGTGCACAGGGAGTTTTACACGTGTTTTCGCTGGTGCAAGTGGGGTACGCGTATTCCGAGGGGTGCGCGGGGAGTTTTCCATGCCTTTTCGCTGGTGCGAGCAGGGTTTGCCTGTTCCGAGTGGTGCGCAGGGAGTGTTACATGCGTTTTCATGGTTGGGGGGCTGTATGCTGGTCCACTGGTCTTTGCGCCATGTACTGGATTTGTGCAATGTTTTTGGCACAGTGGGCGGGTTTGGGGGCGTAATTGGCGCTGCGGCAGGGTCTCTGCACCAGCCTGCGCCACAGCTGATTATGGATGTTGATATCCATGAATACGCTGTGCGTGGAAATGGGTTTTGGCGCACGCTCCTGGCACAGACTGGCGCACGCTCCCTCTGTGCGGCAGCCACGTGTGCCACTTCTGCGCATAATTCTATGAATTACCCCTAGTATGTTTTGATTAGCATTAGGTAGATCGACACACCCACTCCTATTTGTTATGGCCCTTTCAAAGTTATGTGTGAGTAGTCTATTACTCACATTTATTGCTGACGTGCTACTACATTGGGGACACTTATGCAAACAGTTCTATGATTTCTGTAAAGGTAGTATTTTTTACAGATATAATGATGAACCTCTCATCTGTTTCATGTTGACATTTGTTAGGGTTGTGCAAGACACAACAGCATATTATACGGCTGGGTCAACGTTTTTCTGAAGTGTGTTGACCTCAAGATCTGGAGTATGACCCTCTATATATTGATTAATATAATGGAAAGCAGGGGGAAGGAGAAATATAGAAATATGAATGCATGGCGAGACATTGGTGAATAATTGATAAGCAAGTGTGTGAGGTTGATCAAAGAAATCAAGATGTTCTTCACGAAAAGTGAACATATGCCAACATACGTGGCATAGAGTCACGGCCTAATTACACTCTATGCTCATAAGAAAACGAAATTCAAATACAGTTTTCACTCTTTGGAAACAGATGGATTGTTTAGTAAATTATTTCCAAAAAAAGGTAATTATGTAGTGAGAAATGCAAAGCAGAATTGTTGTCAGTTCTGCAGCACAACGAGAAGCATATGGATTCCGTGTTAATTAATTGTTGCTGTCATTCCTTTGCTTAATTCTTTTTATTGGAGGGGTGCTATGTGCTTCAAGTGGAAGAAGATGGCACATTTGAAGCAGGTCAAGGAGGAAAGAAGTGTTTAAGGACTACACCAATAAGTATAGACATATCTCGTTAAGTGCCCAGGATGAACACGTCACAATTTCACACGCCAGACACCATTTATTTTTCAAGAGTTTGTGAAATAAAATGTTTTCACCTTCGTAGTTGAAATGTTGTTTAACTGTATCTTGCCAAAGATTTAGTTTTGCCAGAGCCCAGCCTTATTCAGTTATTTTTAATTCTTATAAAGGGCAAACTATCAAGCAAGTGTATCTGAGCGCTGTACAATCATCAGTAACATATATACAGATATACAAATTCATAAAAATACAATTCAATAATCTTTTATAAAAGAAATTACTAACAAAATCATATTTTTTAAATGTTCACCCTAACAAAGATAATATTCAATGCATACTACACACATAAGGCCTGGTTACGGTCACCCTGCTGGTGCTAGCAGCAGGTTGGCGCCAGACTCGTAATATTTTACCGGCCCCTGACTTCCCGGTGCCACTGGGCTATTACAAGTCTGGCAGGCCGGGAAGTCAGGCGCCGGTAAAAGCTAAGTCCCCATTCCCATTGAGTCCCATAGGACTGTATGGGAGTGGGGACTTGGAAGCACCGGCACCGTTTCTAACGGTGCCGGCGCTTCTGTGAATAGTCTGCTTGCTGTGACCGCAGCACCCGGAAGCGTCAGACCTGTCGGGCACAGTGGCCACGGCAAGCAGTCACGTAGTTTGCCAGTCTGGAAGCAAGGGTGCCGGTGAGCTTGTCGGCACCCTTGTTTCCCGGACCGGCCATCTCTCAAACTCATGTTCTCTTCCTTTCTTATTAGCTCTACTTGAACAGCCTACCCTATCTGCTCTGCTGATCACTTCTTGATTTCTTTTTCTCCTTCTCTCCCGCTCTCATTCTGTACTACCACCTCCTACATTTGTTTTCACTTATCATGACCTATGTTCTTTTAATGCATCCCCTTTCTTGGCAACTCTCTATTCTGCTCTCTCCCACTCAACATATTTTCCTCACTTTTCTCTAATCATACTCCTTCTTCTTTTCACAATTCCGTCCTAGCCGCCCTTGACTCTCTTTTTCCTATGCACCCCTTCTCTCCATCCCACAAGCCTCTGCATCCTCGTCTATCTACCTATCTTATTTCCCTCTGCACATCAATCCGGAAGACCAAATGACACTTGGAAAAAAAACCTCTCTCACTGAACTTTAGATTCTCTCCTCCGTTCTCTGAATTTACTATCTTTCTTTCTCACCATACTCATTGTTCATTCCAGCATCTCAGTAACATTCATTCCCCATCAATTCCTCTTTCTCCTGTCTCATTATCATCTTTTTCAAAGCTTACTGATTCTGATAATGGCTCCCTTCTAACTTGAGCTTATCCTCCCACTTCTTCTCATGACCCTCTCCCATGGTGCCTTATTACTTTAATGTATCTTATTTTATTTTATGTTTTATTTTATTGTACATTTCTTAGGCGCTTATGCAGTAAGTCAAATCTGTTTTCAAAGCACCCACAGGGCAACAGGGAGGGAACGTGGGATTAAAAAAACAATGAATACAATGGAAGATAAAGACAAACCTACTATGCCATGTGAGTATTCAGAACATGCAAGTGCAGCGGAAAGAGGGGAAGTGGGGGTGGGTTATGTGTTGGAATGTCCATGCTCGTGGGTTAGCAGCAGATGAAGTGCATAATATGGTAAGTGCTATGTGGCCTGGAGCCGCATTGGGTAGAAAGTGCAAGCCTACAGGATTGAGGCCGGTGGGTGCCGAGGCAAGTGCTGAGAGGTAGGCAGAGGCTGTGGCAATTGGGTATGAGAGGCCAGGTCCCTGAGAATACATAAGGGCCCTGGCCACCAATCACAGAAACTGTGAGATTAGCAGAGGAGGGACGAAGGGAAGGAGGAGGTGATGAGGAAAGTCTTGAGGAGAATCCAGAATTTGAAGAAGTCCTGCTCAAGATGAAGAGGGAGAGGGACGCTGTTCCATAACAGGGAGCCAGCTGAAGAAAGTGATCGGCGTCCAACCCTCTGTTTAGAAAAATCTTTACACATGGAAAGTTGGTGCCAGAGGACTGCAGAGGTCTAGAGAGAGAGTATTTTGTAAGAGAAATTTGCTGATAGTGTGATCCCAGGCCCCAGACAGTTTTGTGGATGATGCAGAGGGATTTGAATTGAATCTGTGTCACAACCGGGAGCCAGTGAAGAGTTTTTAATGCAGGAGAGATACTGTCCCTGGGTTAAGACCAAGGATAAGACTTGCCCTATTCTGGATTTGCTGGAGGGGTCATAAAGTGGAAAAATGTAAATTCAGCAAAAGGCTATTGCAGTAGTCAAGCCTAGAGAGAACCACGGCTCAGGTAACATTGAGATTCTGGGGAAAAGTGAGAAAGGGAGATTTCCTTTCAGAAGGAAGAGTTGAAAGTGCAACTTTTTGGCAATGTCCTGAGTGTGAGGGAGGAAGGAGAGAGAGAAGTTGAAGATGACTCCAAGGTTTCTGGCTTCAGAAGAAGGAGCCAGGGTAGGGCCCATAAAGGATGGCCAGAGTGAGGGGGAAAAAGAGGAAGTAGGGGTCCAAATCTGAATGATCTCAGTCTTGATGGCATCGAGGCAGGGATTGTTGGAAGTACACCAGGACTGGATGGCAAATAGGCAAACAGGGATGATGGAATGTGCAAGAGGGCCAGCAGGAAGTTTGAAAAAGAGCTGTCATCTGTGTAGCACTGGAAGTTGGCAGAGAAGGAGGAAATGAGTAGTGCTGATCAGACATAAAAACTAGTGTACTAGACCTGATAGCAATTCTGTTTGTGATGTCATCTTTGAGATCATGGGTATTAGTCCTTACAGTGCACAGTGGTAGCACGAGTTATGGTTGCGTACCTTACCATAACTGGCAAATTTCTGAGGTTTTTCGGTTTTACCTGTAACCATAATGTCCCTGTAGGAACGTTTTCCCAATGAATTTCATAGGTATTTTAGGAAGTGCAACCTAACCATAACGTCCCTTTAACAACGTGCTTTGTTAGTGAATGTCATAGGTTTTTAGAAGGACACTGTAATGGGAAATCTGCTTTAGCATAGTGTTTGTAGTAAAGGTGATATGTTTGTAGTACCTCACCTTCACCATAACGTCCCTTTTGCAATATTTTTTGTTAGTTATTTGCATAGGTTTTTAGTAGGACATTGTAACCAGAATGTTACTTTACCATACTGTTCTCTGTAAAGGTAATATGTATTTGGTACTGCAATTAAAACATAATGTCCCGTTAAGAAAGTTTTGTCACTGATAGCTTGGCTGCCCTCGTCAGGTACTTTAGGAAAGGCCAAATTGCACTGTGTATCTATCCATTTGTGCTACCCCTTCCCTTGCCAAATAGTGTTGGTGTAGCTTACAAATGAAAGGTGTGCATGTTAAGTGTTGGTGGCACTGAGAGTGCTGTTTCTTTTTGTGTTAACATAGCATGGTGAATCTGTGCCGCACATTACTAGCCGAGATAGCTGCAGGTAAGTAATGTGTATGTTTCCTATGCACACTGCATGTGGCCTGCATATGTGCAATCACAATGCAAGTATCGGTAGGACTGCAATACTAGCCACATGGCCTCATGTTATAAAGCTCTTTTAATTACTTGTGGGAGCGCACGTCTATCAGTTTTAGAACCCTGTCCATGCTTAGGGCATCTTCTGAGTGCTGGTAAGAGCTCGTCTGTCGCCAGCCCTACGGATTGATATGGTAGGCTACCGATTTTCAACTACTGCTCACAACTACGTGGGCTGCTCTGCAAACCTACCAATTTGTCGCTGCACCACCCCTCCCTGTATGAGGCCCACTGGAAAACAAGGAACAGCAACCTCGAGTGTACAGTGGGAGTGCTAAATGTCACAATAGTTTGATGAATATGCTGCTGGCCTTTCCATGACCCGTAAAACAGACACACCATCTCTACACTGGGCACTGTGCCAGAAAGTGTCAAGGGTTCCCCTGCGGGTCATAGAGTTGGAGATACAATTTAACTGCAGGTGTAACATTTTGTAGTGTGTCTGTGAAATGGCAAAGCTGGTGCGGCTTTGTGACTAACATAGTAGTGCATGTTAAGAAAAGTAAGAAAACAGCAGAATCTTCAGAGAGCAATGAATAGCACTGGTGGTTAGAACAGTACTGTAGCCGCATGGGTCGCACTTAATAAATATCTTCCTCCTGCACATAGTGAAGCTGCGTTTCTCCTTAATGTAAGTATTGTTGTATTTCACAATTCATGCATCTCCGTGCATGCTAGTCCTACGGCTAATGGCGTACCCTGAACTGTCCATATCAAATGTGACGAGAACAGCAATGCAAACATAAGGGACCAGTTGTCAGGGTACTACCCTGCCAAAAATGCAGTAGGGTAATTTCATGTACAGCATTCGCCATATAGACGGCGGCCTACAACAGGGGCACTCCTTTACGGCACCAGAGCATTAAAAGACCCTTCTACACAATATGCTGCGTAAATGACCCTTACCTGCCAAAGGGCATTATAGTGTGCATGTAGTGCAACCCGGTACTCTACAGAGGGACTTAGAGAAAAACTGTGGGTTCGCAAGTGAAAGTCTGTGCGCTAGTAATCACTGATTGTATTAGGGATTCTCTCAAAAGTTGTTCAGTGCCAGCAGCATTACCACCCACAGAGCCAGACCACCCTGGCTGGAACTGAAAACTAGTAAAGGAGAGGGTGAGGTGGAGACGCGCTAGACACCACAGCAACAAGGCACACAAATAATACAGTTGATGTTTTAATTGTAGCAGAAACAGCCGACACGTGTTTCGACACACTGGTCGTTCTCAATGCTGAGTAATTAATAGGTCATGATATAACAACAAAAAATGAATTACAAATGATCATAATCAAATTAGATACACACATTAGCAACATCATCGCATAACAAAAGGTGGCAATTGAAATTGGAGCAAAACAAACATACCACAACACATTGTATAATACAAAAGTTGTTGGCATACCGTGAACCAGGGTTGAAGAGTGGAGCATGCGAGGCAGAAGCAGTTGCAAGGATTAGAACAGAGCAAAAATGATATAATAAGTATGGTCATTATTGAAAATGTTCAGCCTGTAAATACAATACTAAAATGATGGTCACATTTAGTGTATACAACACTCAGAGTGTGGGAAAACAAGAAGAAGGACAATCCTTTTGGACAGTGCGCAGAGACACCGGAGCCACCAGCCATGCATTGAAAACACCAGTAACCCATTAATCAGTAAAGTAAATGTCTTGAAGCAACAAGTAAATGATCACCAATTAGCCCTTGAGAAATAAAAAGAAGGTCTTGACTAGAGGAAACTGGAGTCCAGAAGGAGCAAAGTAATAAATAGTCTAAGCTTACCGTATGCAAGACAAATATGTTGATAAATCGTGGAGGGGTAATCCCTATACAAAGTAACCATGGGTGATCAATAAAGTAACAAGCAATAAGCGGATCAAGTTATTGTGCAGAAATCAGAACTGAAAGTGAAAATAATCGAATTAACATACCACAAAAAGGAAGGCGATGTGAGACTCAATGTGGCGTCGTTACATTGACGATATTTTTCTGATTTGGAAGGGTTCTGAAGACTCCTTTACTGCTTTTCTATGCTATGCTAACACCAATGGGTTTGGAATCAGCCTCACTGGCCTGTGTAATCCATGTCAAATTGACTTTCTTGACTTACATAATTTTCTTGAAAGCGATAATGTATACAATAGTACTTTCAGAAAACCTACTGAAGTGGATTGAATTTTGGCTGCCCAGAGCAACCACTAACGCGCCATTATTAATAATATCCCAATGGGCGAATTCCATAGAGCGAGACGTAACTGCTCCTTACCTAAAGATTTTGACAGAGAATGTAATATTCTCAATCAGCGATTCCTCAGCCGAGGGTACAAGAGTACTGTTATTCATAAGGTATACTCTAAATTTACTCAAATTGACCAACAAGACCTCTTGACTAATGTGACCAGGTCAAAAGAACATCCCCGTATATTTCTCTAATTACACTGTTCACGGATGATTCTTCGCTTTTGTACAAAATGGTTGCCAAACATTAGCACATTCTAAGACTTGACAAAGATCTACAACCCTACTTGACACCTAAACCAAAGTTTACTTTCACCAGAGCTCCCACGATTAAAAATCTAGTGAGTCCTTCCTTTTTTAGTAAACAATCAACTACTTCTACTTGGCTACAACAGCCGGCTGGTTTTCACAAATGTGGTCACTGAAACCAATGTCCTTGGGCTGTTACCAAATGCAAAATCTTCTGTGACAAATTTGGATCACAAATTGATATACGTGATTTCATTAACTGCAAAACCACCCATGTGGTCTATGCCGTTATTTGTACTTATGAGAAATTGTATGTGGGCAGCACTATCCGCCAACTTCGTATTCGAATAAGGGAACATTTGTCCAGCCTAAGGATGCCTGAACCTAAATCACCTCTGGCTGTTCATTGGCAATTGGAACATCAGCTGGATAATATTGCAGATTTATGTTTCATTGGCTTGATGAAGGCACATAAGGGGAAAAGGGGTGGCAATCTTCTATTGAAACTACGCCAAATGGAGGCTAAACTTATTTGTTTATTACGTTGTACCACACGGGGTCTCAATACTGATAATGAGATGTTTGCTTTTTTATAACATCTCCCTGTCCTTTTTACAATGAACCATATGTCCTAACTGGTGAATGGAGTTGCACTACGCCGGAGCCACTACACCTCGCTTGCGGGCACCAGCACCTTGTACCTCTAGTCTGTTTTATTTTCCATTCTGGCCAATATGCCTCACTCTTGTAATATAACAGTTCAACTGCTATGTAATGTACGGTATTTTGTTCCCCACATTTGTTCTCACTCTGTTGCTTGGTTTTACCATAATATGTGCTGCATGCCGGCACGGTTTTGGGACTATTCATTATTATCTTCTCATTATTTTCATTATTGCGACCTTTTTTGAGTATTTTCATTTTATGTAATAGCACTCGTTTATTGGTCTTATTTCATCTATTGTAATATGGCCCTTTTGACGTCTTAGCATCAGACCATTAATGTTAACTTTTGTTTACATCTGACGTCATCCACGCGACGTCCGATGCGTGCAGCGCCGCCAACGTCACTGCTGTGACATCGGCCGCAATCCCGTATTTATTTCTTATCTTTTACCCGGACGTTTGCCTTTGGGATTTCCTTGTTATTTGACCGCTCGATTGTACGAGTAAGTACTGTGCCTTCCTGGCTCAGCAATAGTGCAATTGCTTTCACTTCCTTTGTAATTAGTACTCATACGATACCGTTTACTTTTGTTTCCAAGGTAATATATTTGTTACGGCCATTACGGCAGGGACTGTTATTTGCAAGCGATGCCCGAGTGAGTCTCACATCGCCTTCCTTTTTGTGGTATGTTAATTCGATTATTTTCACTTTCAGTTCTGATTTCTGCACAATAACTTGATCCGCTTATTGCTTGTTACTTTATTGATCACCCATGGTTACTTTGTATAGGGATTACCCCTTCACGATTTATCAACATATTTGTCTCGCATACGGTAAGCTTAGACTATTTATTACTTTGTTCCTTCTGGACTCTAGTTTCCTCTAGTCAGGACCTTCTTTTTATTTCTTAAGGGCTAATTGGTGATCATTTACTTGTTGCTTCAAGACATTTACTTTACTGATTAATGGGTGACTGGTGTTTTCAATGCATGGCTGGTGGCTCCGGTGTCTCAGCGCACTGTCCAAAAGGATCGTCCTTCTTCTTGTTTTCCCACACTCTGAGTGTTGTATACACTAAATGTGACCATCATTTTAGTATTGTATTTACAGGCTGAACATTTTCAATAATAACCATACTTATTATATAATTTTCGCTCTGTTCTAATCCGTGCAACTGCTTCCGCCTCGCGTGCTCCACTCTTCAACCCTGGTTCACGGTATGCCAACAACTTTTGTATTATACAATGTGTTGTGGTATGTTTGTTTTGCTCCAATTTCAATCGCCACCTTTTGTTATGTAATGATGTTGCTAATGTGTGTATCTAATTTGATTATGATCATTTGTAATTCATTTTTTGTTGTTATATCATGACCTATTAATTACTCAGCCTTGAGAACGACCAGTGAGTCGAAACACGTGTCGGCTGTTTCTGCTACAATTAAAACATCAACTGTATTATTCGTGTGTCTTATTGCTGTAGTGTCTAGCGCGTCTCCACCTCACCCTCTCCTTTACTACTCTACAGAGGGAAGCTACTTTAAAGTGCTTGGGAAGAGTCTGTCTGAGAGCATGACCATGAGTGGCGGCTATTTAAGTGAGGACCACCCAACATTACCCTCTCTGTGCATGTCCCCTATGATATCCCTGTACGTGGTGGCCCTTCCGTACCAGCCCTTCCCTTTTGTTCCTTCGGGTGTGTGTGTTACAAGACCAAAAGAAGTAGTAATGAACTGGAAAATGAAAAAAGGTAAGTAAAGAAAGCTCTTTCAGAGTGCAACAATGTAAGTGGCAATGAGGAAGGCAGGGCGCTGCGCATCGTATACCCTCCACAGATTGTATGCTAAATTGAAGGAACCGTGATACTGTGGAAAATCCTGCAGTCGAAACGGGTAGAAATGGGTGGCTGTTGAAAGAGATGGTTTTACGTGTTGCAGTGCGTTTTCAACAGTGCAAGTGTGCAACACCTAGCACAAACATTATTCTTATACTTCCAAAAAGGGCAGCGATGCAATTTCTGTAGGCCATGCAGAAAATGGAAATGCAGTAATATTAAGAGAAATGCTATTTGTGAGGAAAACTCTTAGTGCTCTGAAACGTCAGATTCCCATTTGTAAAGTACGACATTGGCACAAGTCGTAAAATGGCACAAATACACTGCTGCACAGTGTACCGCGCTTTCTCTATTTCCGGACCAAATGAAAAATAACACGCCGACAAAGGTGTTTGCGTAATGGGATAAAAAACTATGCAGGAGATCGGAAACAGACGCATGACCGGCCAAGAGCCTCCTTCAGCGCAAACAGCAGTTAAAATCATGTTACATGTTGTGCAACTTTCCCTCCACAATGAACAACAATAATATCTGTGTGATCACGTGTCACTAAAGTCTCACACTGACAAACCAAAATAAATCACTTCATTGTAGGTACTCCATACGTGTACAAATCCACATGATACAATCCAAAATGAGCTCCCACTGGACTCTGTTTTCCGTTCACTGTGAAGTAATGTATGTAGAACTCCACCACAAAGCACACACTGTGGCTCCTGCACCACACAGCCATAATTGAACCCTCTGCATTTTTCTGGACAAATATAGCATGTAGCATAGTCTGTGCATGCACTCCACACCCAGAAACCTTATTGACCAATCCTGTGTCCTCCACAGGCCCAAATGTGTGGTGGCCATTTGCAAAAGGGGCGTGTGCCACACGTGCAACCCTGCAACTGTTGCCATGTCTGCAGACTTTTCCAAGTATGCGCACGCGAGAGTAGGGAAATAAATGTTTGTAGTGGTGGCTCTCAAAAGTGCTGTGTGTATTTTTTTTGAACGGTGCTTCCATAGAAACAATTTTTTTGTGGAATTTTATAAGTGTTTTTGTTTGTTGCACTTCGCCTCACATTCTTACACTAGTGTCTTCATTGCAGCCTTTAGATTGGAAAACAAAATATCATTGCCACTGGGCAACAATGAAATGCTATTTCCATTGAGAAGGTGCACATATCGATAACCAATGTTGTCATTCGGACAGGAGTACATCCCAGCATCACGCAAGAAGTTACACATGCTTCTGTTGATAAGATGCCTTCCGACCTCTGGCTGCCGACAACATTCATTGGAATAGTTATTTACTGGACTTGGTGGTATACATGAGAAAAGCACCTTTGCAGTGGGAAAAATGCGCTTCACTGCTTTCATCATCTATTTGAGTTGACTGTACACACTTGAACAAGCTATAGAACCCAAAAGCAATGCTCCAGAGTGCACAACCACAGCATGTACAGTAGTGAAAGTGGCCACTCGTCGACATTCTTCAAGCAAATGGTCGAAAGTATGGGCAGCGCCACCACACCACAAAGCCTCCACTTCCTCCAAATTGAAATTGCCATTAAAGACTTTTTCCATGGCATACTGGAGCAGATCTAGCACAAAGGGATCACCCACTATGAAAACTATGCATCTCGCCATCTCTGCCAGCCTCACTACACAGAGCAATGGCACAAAATATGGCGCCCTTTCCTGTGACGCACACTCTGACCACCTGATTGGCCAATTTCCACAGTTTCATTTCCATTGGCCAGCATGGTGAGAAACACAGATTGTGGCACGTGCGCTCTCCATGTAACACTAGCAGTTCTGTATAACAGTCCCTTGTGTACACACAACACTCAGAAACGTTGTTGTGCAATCCCTCAGCCTCCACAGTGCCATTTCCATGGCCACCGGCCTGAAAATCCCTGGATGAGGCTTTCGTGATGCGTGCGTGTGTGGGGGAAGAAATGTCAACCAGGGTAAGGGCTTTCGTTTGTAGGGGTGGCTCTGAAAAAAGCTGTGTGTTTTTTTGTTTTTTTTAATTATCTGCTTCCACACAAAGAGCTTGTTTTTGGTTTCATACAGTTGTATGTTTGCTTTTTGTCCTCAGAATCTGACAGAAACCTTTTGAGTGCATCTTGGAGATGAGTGCACAAAACAGTATTACCAAAGGATGACAACGAAATGCCATTTGAGTGTAAGAACTCTGCATTTGCAGAACTAATGATGTCATTGTTACATAAAAACATGTCACGAGCGGACATAAAATCAGACATGCTTTTGTTAATCAGACACCTTCCAGCTTCTGGCTGGGTACAAAAGCCAATATGAGTAATCTATACTGTTGTTGGTAGTATGGCGGACAAAACTACCTGGGCAGTGGGAAAACGCCTCTTCACTGCATTCATCAGCCTCCTAAGACGACGGAGAAAATGTAAACAAGACACGTAACCCATTTGCAACATGCCACAATCCATGATGACAACATGCACAGTAGCGGACCTGGACAGTGCAAAGTGCATGCATATCGGCTAAACTGAGTTCATTGACTGTGCACCAACAATCTAGGCCTTGAACACACCCACTGCAACATAATGCCTCCATGAATGTCACCATGTCACCAACTATGACAATCCATATACACACCACTGCTACCAGCACTCCTACCCAACCTGCGCATCGCCATCGAGCTATGCAGCAACAAATTGCAACAATTACCATAATGTAGAAAGAAAACACTCTCTCCTGGACCCTTGTGAACTTTCATTCACATACTATGGGCGTACCCACTTCCATACACAAAGTATTGTGTCACTGCCGACCTACTTATATTTTGTTTGCAACACTGGCCCTACTCCTACCAATCTGCACACACCACACTATGCAAGTACCACCCTCTACCGGATGCAGAGTCAGACATGCGTTGCTGCGGTGGGTATGCTGAAGCCCTATACTCTTGAGTGCACCCAATAGTGCAATCCTTCCACAGACCCACTGCTACTTCATTCGCCCATGCCTGCCACCATCTGCCCAACTACCGTATTCCATCCACAGAGCACAGCCACACGCTCTCCCACCCTACCTATGTCATGTGCAATTAACTCCCCTTCTGAAATTCACCTGCCACCACTCAACACGAAAAGAGGTTGCCGCAAACAGGTCATGGCAGAAGCTATTGGGCTTTTGCAACAGCTGCCTCCAATCACCACACAAAGTACTTGCATGTCTAGGTACCCGCGAATTGGCGCAATACACACAGATACTGCAGGCACTTCCACCCATCTACGTATGTCACATGAACCACTTCTCACTCCCCTACCCATTCCCTCCCTTCTTGCTGCCAACGCATGGCGTATGGTGTATTTTCCAGACCCTTCCGCCGCTGCACTGTCCTCCGATACACCATGGCGTGGCAATGTTGATGCACAGCACGCTTCCCTCCAGCCAACCACGAGCCATGTCCAAAGTTCTCCAACAGCATGCCGTACTGCAAGCCAATGACACTTCTGTCCGCAGAGCAAACATGGAAATGGGTCCACGGACAGACGTGCATTTCAATCCTTTGCAACAAAAGTACTGTTTGGATTTCCACCAAACGCACAAAAGCACGCTTTCTGAGTCAAGCCCCGACTCCTGCTGCAGATTTGGTGAAAGGTCTTCTATTTTTCCACATTCTGTATATGGAAAAAAAAAATAATTGGGACTCCCCCTGGAGGAATCCTCACCAAACTTTGCAAAAAAAGTATATTGGCCACTCTGAATTTGTTTGGCCAGTATGGTGAGGTTTCGTTAAGGGGGGGAAAAAGTTATAAGGGATATCCCACAATCTTTTTTTTCCATAGACGCAATGAAAAAAGAAATGTGTTCACGCTTACAGCCCAAAACGGTGGATGGAGTTTCATCAAATTTGAAGCATGAGCTGCGACTTGGTCCCAAAAGTGTGCTTTTGTAAATTTGGTGTAAATCCGTGCAGTAGTTTTCTTTAAAACATGCAGAATATAGGTACAAAACAATAGTGCTATCTGGGTCCGGTCCGAGGACTCACTTCCCTGTTCGCTCCGTGGACAAGACTCTGATTGGCCTGGAGGGCGGCATGATGTCCGCAGAGACTCAACGCGCCTGCTGATTGGTTGATGAAAAGCATGATGTGCATCATATTTTTCCAAAACGCCTGCCATGTTCTATCCGTGCACAGCATGCTGGGGAACAGGACTGGGAAACCTATGTTTGGTCATTTGGGTCATTTGGTGTTGGAAAGATGATCTGGGAAGGGTGGGGTAGTTTAAGAAAGATGAATTAAGGCCATTTGTTTAGGTGAAAAAAGAGCGTGTGGGGCACGGAAGTCTGCGAACACTGCGCTACTCTGCGGACAGGGTCTTAGTTGGGCAGCTTATCTGGTGACTGCAGGCAGGTTTTAGTAGGGTAGGGGAGTGGAATGTAGATGATATGGCGATATTGCCATTTGTGAATAATAGGGTTGCCAGTCTAATTTCATGTCTGCAGATGATGTTTGAATTGGGAAGTTAAGGGCAAGTTGTGGTTTGGTGGTTGTGGCCAGTGGCCAGATTCTTGGGTGCATGGCCGTATTATGCGGTGGTGGTTGTGGCCTGTGCCTAGATTCTTGGGTGCATGGCCATAGGCCGTAGGCCATGCACCCAAGTATCTAGGCACTGGCCACAACCACCACAGCATAATAAGGCCATGTACCCAAGAATCTGGCCACTGGCCACAACCATTGTAATAATATGTGTAAAGAAATGGAATTCAGATATTAGAAACAACCATTATAATAATATGTGTATAGTAATTATACATACTGTATAGGCAGTGTATAGTTTGTGGAACATAGTAAAACAATAGCATTGAAGTGGAATGGTACTTTTCATTGATGTATCATTGGGGGTACAGGTTGACTTTGCTTCTTTCTCTGTGAAAAAAAGTAGTTATAATATGTTAGGTAGGATACTTCACAATGTCGCAATGCATACAACCTCACATGTTTATGTTCTTTTTAGATCCTCATAATTAGTAGATTTGAAGTAGTATGCTTCAAACAACATTACTGTGCGTTTTGCACGGTTGCTGTGCTTGGTTGCATAATCATTAGGTCTTTGGAAAAAAAATCCATATAGGATTTTTAAAATCCTAGTACATTTATTTGACGTTATGGGCCTCATTCAAGTATGGAGGTAGTCATGGCACTATTTGCGCCATGACTACCTCCCTTACCGGGTCCGGGTCCGACCTGGTTCAATGGGGACTTACCGGTCCATTCCGGAATAGGGCACAAAGGGATTACCGCCACTGATGTCCTTAACGGTGCCCGGTATCCCTTTGTGCCCACCTGGGAATGAGGCCCTATGTGCCAAACTATGTTTGTTTGAAGTGTGCAGTACTTAAAGGAATGTTTAAGGTACACAAATAAGTGTATTTGTTGTTACAAGCTGTGTTGTAGTAGGAAGAATTGTAATTGTTGTGCTTCAAGAAACAGAGAGAATTGTTCTCTGCGTACATATATGTCTTTGAAAATAACAATGTGTTTGTGTAATGTGTTTTGCTTTTTTCCAAAGTGCTGCTGGTATGGCTGCTGTGAAATACCAGTTGGTGTATTCTCAGGGTTTATAGTTTTGCAGTTTTGAAGCATATGCTTTTATGCACTTTGATTCCTGTGGGTGGATTCTAAGTATTTTACCATTGGAAACTAATATTGCAGTATTATGGGTGCAGTTAGATACCAGTTGGCGTATTCTAAATGTTGATAGTTTTACTATTGAGAAGGGTATTTGTTGAAGCACTTAGATACCTGTTGGTGTCTAAAGTGCACTAACTTACTATAGTTTTACAGGTAAGTGAATATATTTAGGTTTAAAGAATATTAGGTAGGCATTTGCTAGATTTGCTGGTAATCTATGTTTCAGAGTAATGGAAGTGTCACTGCATTCAAGCCAGCCCCATGTTTTTTTTTAATGTATGCAGTATAATGACCTGCAGTGGTTGTGGCACCAGTGTGGTAGATTATGCCTGCTGTTGTGATGGTTTTCTTGCCAAGAGATACTTGCCCATGTGTGAAGCTAGCAAGCTTGCAGTTTTTTTTTGGTACCATCTACGTTGTACCTTAAAAGCATTACTATTACATATTGGCTATGAAAGTGTATGTGTAAGGTGGAGCAATTGTCTGAATTGCAAACAGTGCACAACATGCCATGATTTGCATTTTGCACCAGCTGATGAAATGGAATGGATTCACAATTAGGTATATATCCATACACAAATCGTTCATTAGGGACCTGCTTGTGTCCAACATGGCGGCAGAGAGTGCATGTATGCTTCCACGTGTATGAAATCTTGAAGATTTCATTTATAGGTATATTTTTGCTTTCTAGTACTAGTTGTAAGTACATTAGACATTCTTGTGGATCTTCCTGTTTCTTTATAGTGAAAATTACAATTCCTGCACAGTAGTCCAATTCTTGCCTTAGTCCTGAGCCACTGTAAGTGTCGTCAGGATTATTTGTTGCATTTCTATGAAGGACACGCATTTTCAAACACAACTGGTGTGAGCCGTTCAAGCAAATGTAGATGGAAATTGGAGCAGAAGATTGATTGCTGCATTTTCATAGCAATTGTGTTTGAAAAAATGTAAATGGACAGGAGAGTTCTGTCTCTGTCTCATTTGTTTTTTTAGAAGACATATTAGTCTTTGTTTGTGCTGTTGGATGTGCACTTGCATTTGCACTAGATAGTTTTGTGGTTGTGCTACCTGATAGAGTAGCAGTGTTTTTAGTTTTTTTAGGTGGTACTGTTGGCAGATCTCTTATAAGTTCTGTTTGCATTACCTTTTTTTATCAAGTTTACCTTCTTTAGGAACAGGGTACATATCGAGATGTGGTGTGTAGAGTGTGTGTAATCTGTTGTACTCTACGATGCAAGTAATGTCAGTCTTGAATTTGTTTGCATCAAAAGTGACTAGAAATAGTCCTTTAAGTGTACGTAGACGTGACAGCGATACATGACTCATACCTTCTTTAAAGACTGTGCTGCCTATGTCAATCAGTGCCTGATCTAGGGTAAGACCTTGTGATTTGTGAATAGTGACTGCACATGCAAGAAACAGAGAGAATTGTTCTCTGCGTACATATATGTCTTTGAAAATAAGGAATCTTGCTCTTGAGCATCCTATCCTTTTAACTTCTAAACGTTTGTCAAAGAGGCTGTTGCTAAACTCAATGTTGTTGTCATGTGGATACGTCTGGAAGCCAACAACTGTACCAATTGCTCCATTAACTAAACCTTGCTCCACGTCATGGTTACGTTTCAAAATTACTCTGCAGTTTAAACACAATGTTAACATTTTCTCCAAACCAGCTTTGTTGGAGATACATTTTCCTAAGCTATTTAGTCATGCTGTTGCTAGTTGACACATACAGAGTGTCATGCCATGCACTTTCAGTTTGTCTGTCGAGCTAATATGCACTATTGGTTGCATTTCTTTTTTTAACATTGTCTCATTGAACTGTGTACAGCTTGCTAGGGTTGGCATTAAGGACACACGTTTTACATTTGTTTGTGCTAATTGTTCCATGACATCAGGAGCAGATGTCTTATGCCCATATAGCTCATGGATGAGTCTACTATTTAAGATAGATTGTGCATCTTTAGAAAGAATACCAGCCCTAATGCTTTTTAAAATGTTAGCATAGGTGAGGTCTGCAGACTGACACATGTTTTGAGTTAGTTCTCTGAATTGGAAATGTTGCCAGAGATTTACATTTCCTATGCTGCCAAGTGTGTTGCAGAATTGTTTGTGTCCTAAAGTTTTAAAAATCAGTTCACCTTTCACTGGTGTTAATTGTAGGAGATCTCTAAAAACAATAGTTTTTAGGATGTTTTCTTCCAAAGAGTTCTTCGTCGTCCGTTTTAAGGAGTTCTTGTAATCTGAGGTGAATTAAAGCCAACATTAGGTTGGCGACCATGCTCACCTCATCTATTAGGAGCATTTTCATTTGTTTCAGAATTCTGTGTAGCTCAATAGCAGCTTATGTTGATAGTTGGTAGTACTCTAATTTGTTTTGGTGTTCTACTGGAAGGAGCAGTAGTCGGTGTAAAGTAACACCTCCTATGTTGTAGGCAGCTAAACCTGTGGGGGCTCTTACAACAGCTGAAAGCTTGTTGTTTGTTCACGTTTGGAGGAATTTGCTGATAATTTTTATTAAGAATGTTTTGCCTAAACTAGCTTCACAACTTTCATAGAGGAGTATAGGCTTATCCTTTTGACAGCTACAAGTTTTACTTTCATGCTGAAAACCATGTTCATTTTCTTTTGTCAATTCTAGGAAAATGCTAATTCGCTTATGATTGAGTTGCGATTGCAGCAGTGCCAAGTTTTCTTCTGTATGCTCATATTGATACATGGTGTTTTCTACTTCAGTCATGGCTAATTCTGCTTCATTTGCTATGAGTGGCTCCCTAAGTGGTTCATGGCTTCCTGTAACAGAAAGCTGACTGCTCTCTGGAGTGTCTTCATTTAATTGTGCTTGAACTTCTTCCTCTTGCTGGCGTTCATTGTCCAACATGTTTTGTATTGCATGAAATTGACATTTATCATACTCCTTTCATTTGCATTGAATGCAGCTCCAACTGAGTCATGGGTGCCCAATAAATCTTTTTCCTTTCTCCGTGGTTTAAAAAGTTGGAGTAGGGACATGTAGTAAAGTAGTTCCCTATGTTGAGGAGTTTTAAATGATAACTTTGTATAATTAATTAGACTGGGTTTGGTAAGTTTCACAAGACTGCCTTCCCAAGTTTTGACTATGTATTTTTGACTGTTTTCATCTGGTTTAACATTATTCTTGTAGGGGAAAGTTGGGGCTATGTGGTATAGGCACATGTTTTCCAGAGCACTGTTTCTGTTTGGGTACTATGTGTCTAATACATTCTTTTTCAAAATGTACAGGCTGTTGGGATAATTTTTGGCTATTGTTTCTATGTCTTGGTACAATTTCAGCACTCTTTTCTGGATGCAGCAGGACCAAGGCTTAGCCAGTCTATGTGTTCAGATTTTCCATATAAGGCAGTGCCTGTTAAATGGTCTGCAGCTTCATAGCATCTACATTCACTATGGGAGAGCATTCTTATGCCGATGCTGTACAATTTTTGTGACAGTGTTTTGTCAGATGATATGTCATCCTGGAGGTTTTTTAGCTCGGTTATTTCAGCTTTGGTTAGGTAAGCTATGACATATCTTGCAACAGCAGTTGAATTGTCTGCAATATATTGTATATCTATGTTTGCATTCCACAAGAGGGCAATTATTGCATTGTAATCATTCATGTACTTTGAAGCTTTGTTTCTTTAAATGCAGTATGCATTTTTAGGTGATTTGCCTTTCACACTGGGCCTCATTACGACCCTGGCGGTAAGTAACGTACATTACCGCCATGGCGTAATTAACGTTTCCGTGCTGGGTCGAAGCCGTAAAAAGCGGCACATTACGACCCATCGGGCACGAGCATTGCGCCATGGCGGTAATGTAAACAGCGCCATGGCGTAAATGCCCCCAAAACGGCACCTACCGGCATCGCATGCCACGTAAGGTGCACTACCGCCATCCCGGCCACCGATCTTAGCACTGACCGTAATTAGCGGTCACCGTAATTAGCGGTGACCACCAGTAAGCGGAACCGGAAGTAGCGTCATCGCGGCGGAACGGGAAAGAGCATGGCGGCCATCTTTAAAAACAAAATCCATTGTAATCCTCCACTACCACTGCACATCTGACCCCGAGACCTTGCAGAAAGCTACAGCCACATCCAGGCATCCCCACAATGCCAAAAGTTGTTAAAAAAGCCTGCGATCGGCAGCGGCAGGACCGCTTCAGCAGGGAGGAACTAACAATGTTGGCTGAAACGCTACAGGAAAAGGCGGACATCGTCTTCTCCACAGAAATGACAAGACCAGCCATAGCCCACAAAAAGGCCATATGGGAACTCGTAGCACAATGGGTCAGCGCTGTAGGAACCACCGCACGCACCTCAAAACAGTGCCGCAAAAGGTGGGATAACCTCCGGCTCCGAGTAAGGAGCATACTGTCGGCCAACCGCAACATGGCCATGGCAACTGGCGGAGGAGCAGACTCCCCAATTAAGATGCAGCCATGGGAGGAGATATGTGCCTCGACGATCGGCATGGAGAGCATCGAGGGGGTCGGTGGAATGGAGAGAGGAGCCCCGACATCAGGAGACACAGGTAGGTGCCTCTAATTTAGCCATGCAAAACTCCCTGAATTCCACTTACATGTGCATCACAATGTTGCCCTGTAGGGTTAACGCAACACATCAGCAGAAGACCTACACCCTGCACACATGCAGAATGCACACTCCACAGCAGGCACCCACATTCCTGCATGTTCAACCCACCCAAAAGGGAGGCAACCTGTATGTCACAGCCTACAAAGTGCACCATCTATCCATCAAATTCATGGCAGTCATCGCAATGCCTGCTCAATGTCCGCTGACCCATCAATAACACTTTTCCTCCTCTGCACCACCACAGGCTCCCAATCGGACACTGGCAGGGACGAGAGTGGCACCACACCTGCCAAGAGGCCAGGCCAGAGGCAAGAGCCCACCAACCCTCCACCTCTGCTGGACCCAAAGACCAACCACAGCAGCCAAAATTGCCTGTCGCAAAACAGCCCAGGGCAGCAATGATCCCCGAGGCAAGCAGCATGGCACCACCCACAGGAGACACACAACAACTGCTGCCCACTGAGGGGGATGTGTCTGCGGGGAGGAGTACAATTGGGGAGACTGCTGCCATCGCAGCCTGCTCTGACAGCGATGTAGGGAATGAGGAGGATGACACAGAAGGTCCCCCCACTGCCCACCTTCATTCCCCCCACCTGTCCCTAAGTAGCCTGCACGGAGACGGCACACAGGGGCTATCCCCTGAAGAGTCATGGCCAGCCACTCCCAGCCCAGTGGGAGGAGGGGAGGAGGGGAGTAGCCCAATTACCCCGGCAATTGCAACATCCAATGCCCCAGATTTCCAACAGTCGCTGGACCAAATAATGACGAGGCAACAACAACAGTCCTCACTACTCATGCAGCATGTGGCTGATTGTGGAGGTGCCAGTGCACACATGGAAAGATGTGCTGAGACTGTCAAGGCAGCCATCCAATGCGCAAGCAAAGACATATGTGCGGAACTAGCCGCGGTGCGGAATGTGCTCGGTGAGCTTGTACAGATAATAAGGGACACGCGGCATACCGAGCAGCCCAGTACCTCCTCTGCTGCAAGTTCTGCCGCAACCAGCCCCGTCCGCAGGTCAGCCAGGAACCTGCGGAATACAAACAGGGGGATCCCAGGGGCCGCGAGAGGGGGCTGCCAATAGTGGCCGCCCAGTGGACAATTGGAACATTACCCACTTCATCACGGGCACCGTCACACCTTTGCAGGGAGTTCAGGGGGGAGGGGGAGAGGGGATTGGGTGTGTTGGGGAGTTCAGGGGGAGGGGGGAGGGGGGATTGGGTGTGTTGGGGAGTTCAGGGGGGAGGGGGAGAGGGATTGGGTGTGTTGGGGAGTTCAGGGGGGAGGGGGGAGGGGGATTGGGTGTGTTGGGGAGTTCAGGGGGGAGGAGGGACGGGGGATTGGGTGTGTCAAACCTATTCACATTCATAATACACTTTTTCCTTTTGCACAAATCAAATGTGTGGACATTGCTCATTTCGTGTGTGTGCTTTATTGGTGTACAGTCCACAGTGTGCATGTCCCAGACACACACAGTGCCCCAAGTGCCGTCTCCATGTTACACACACCAGCCGTGTGTGCTAGAAGCATTGGTCAATGATATTTTGATGCATTTCACGCCCCTCCTGTGCATCGCAGCCTCCATGAGGTGCTGCCCCATCCACACCCTCCTCATCCTCATCGTCAGGTGGTTGCAGTTCAGCGTCAGGGGGCAGGGCCACATTTCGTCTGACGCACATATTGTGTGGCATGACACATGCCATGACGATCTTTGCCCCCTTCTCATGGCGGAACAGGAGTGCCCCACCAGACCTGCTGAGGCAGCAAAACCATGCCTTCAATAGGCCAAATGCCTGCTCAATCACCACACGGGTACGTGTATGTGCACGGTTGAAGTCCTCCTCGTGCTGGTTCTGTGGGTTCCGGACTGGTGTAAGTAGCCACCTCTTTAGGGGATAGCCTGCATCACCTGTATGTGGGCGAGAATGTATGTGTCAGTCATGACGTCAAACTCAAAACTTGACGTGCCACCGTGGCTTGCATCCAACTGTTACTTCGGAACACTTTGACATGCACTAATTGATTCACACTATGCGACAGGAATATGCTCATGGCTCTTATGGACTGTTGTGCATGCCATCAACCAATGTATGCAGGGGGGTCATGTGCCTCCTTCGTGCGCAGTTATGGGGGACAGGCCTTTCAGTTGATGGTGTTTGGTGACGTGCATGTAGGTGCATTTTGTTGAAGTCATTGTGGTCTGAATTGGTTCAATGCACTTGCAGATGGTTGTGTTATGGTTGGGACACACCTTCATTCACATGGTAGGGCTGCATACACCAGGCCTTAGGTTTACTGGTGTCAGCTGAGGTTTGTGATGCATTAGGGTATGATCTGGCTCCGTTGTCTTTGCTATTCACAGCCAGGTGGAGTATGCATTGGTACGTCGTTCGCCTACCCACTTCGCAATTCCATGGTCATGCCATTAGACTCACCGAGTAGCCCGGATCTTCGGCCTGCATGTCGCTCCATGTGGCGTGCTATTGTGGAGTTCCTCAGGACCCTTGAATCATGGGTTGCTCTGGGGAATTGGGTACAACAATGTGTGAAGATCCTGTTGGAGTCACAGACCATTTGCACGTTGATTGAGTGAAATAGTTTACGGTTGCGGTACGTTGCCTCCATGGCATGTGGGACCACCAATTCCACATGGGTGCAGTCGATGGCACCAATGCAACCAGGTATGCCAGCTAATGCATGGAAACCCACTTTGGTGTTTGCAATCTCCTGGGCAGTCCATGGTAAGGAGATGTGGTCGTCTGTGTGCTTGAGGAGGGCATCGAGCACTTGGATCAGTGTACGAGAGAGTAATGGTTGTGAAATGCCATGCAAGTGCCCCACTGTGTGCTGGTAGGTGCCTGTGGCCAGGAAGTGGAGTAGAGACACTACCTTCAGTAGGGGTGGGATGGCGGTTGGTGTTTCTATTATGCTGATGATGTCGTTGTGTGTCATGTCTACGATGGCGGTGATGGTGTCCCGGTCCAAACGGTACAGGGTGTGGATCTGCTCAGCGGTGAGGTTGAATGGACTGGCTCTGATGCGTGGGATTGTGGGCTGCCTGCGTGGTGCCACTGGCTGTGCTGGTGGGACTTGCTGGCCCTGCCTTGCCCTCCTTCTCCTCCTGCGTCTCCTCTGTGCAGCCTGTTGTTGTTGTTGTAGCACTTGCATGGCTATCAGGTCCTCCAGCCCCATCATTGCTAGTCCTATTGGTATCATTGTGAAGTGTGACTGGGTGTGGGAAGGGGTGGGGTGTGCTCTTTGTGTACTTCCTGAGTCTGTATTGCCTCCACCTGTGCTGATTCTGTGCACCTGTGGCAGCTGGATTCACTGCACATGGCCATTTACGGTTGGTTCGCGATGGCGTAATTAGCACCATGGCGGTAAGGTACTTAACGGGCTTAGTGATGGCATTAGGTGCATGTCTGCTTGGGTCGTGATCTGCGCAGCTTTGCGCCATGCCGGTATTTACGGTGTGGCGGGTCGCATGCGCGTGAACTTGTTGCAGTTAGTGGCAGCGTTAACTACGATGCCGCTAATGGCATCGTAGTTAACGGTCACGGGTCATGATCGGACCTAGCGGAAAACGATGCCGGTAATCATTTACCGCCATCGTTTTTCGTTTACCGCCAGGGTCGTAATGAGGGCCATTATCTTTTGAGTAGCATTGCGCTGCCAATGATAGCTTCCAGGATTCGTCTTTTTCAGTAATTTTTAAGGGTAGTGGTCGACTTTTCTGCTGTTGTTACAAGACTATGAAGTACTCTACGGTGGAAAATGTTTTGTAAAATAATTTTTTTGGAATGCTTAACTGCATACGTTAACATTGGTAGATGTAGTGTCCATGCTATTAGTAGTTTTATTCTTCTTAATACATTTCTTTTTATTTTTACTTGTTGGAAGGGGGCATAGTTTTTTTTTACTGTTTTACTGCTAGCTGGTTCAGTGTTGTTCAGTGACTGTATTAGCTGTTTTTTTTGAACATTTGCTATAAATTCTGCTAAAGATGGATGAGTATTTTGCATGCTTTTTGTTTTATCTGCTTTATGTTTTCGTTGCTTTCTGCAGAGTTGCTTTTTAGTAGGCATTCTGTTCTGGCTGTTGGAGAGAAAAGTACTGTTCTCCTGCAGACTAGGAGCACTCCTAAACCAATTCCATTAGATTAGACTAGTGTTTTATGAAAATTAGTGAGGTGCAAGCGAGATTAATCAACCCTGACACTAGGTGGTGTTTACAGTGAAAATCAACAGATGTCCACACGTTTGTGGAAACCTCGGTGAAAAAGATAATATATAAATGTTACTGTTCACATAAACAAGATTATTACCGAATAATATCCCATCATATATTCAGTTTCCAATTTTCATTACATTATATATCAGACCATTCATTTTTTTAACAAAATGTATCAAACAATAGCAAATCCTCAATCAATCATACTAGATTGTAGTAATCAAAACCACATGGGTTTGCTCGATGCGTTTCAGGAATATGATCTCTTCATCAGGAGTTCTTTAGTTCAATGTCACCCTTTTCACTTCATTAAATCTAGAAGAAATTATATGAAAATATAATCAGCCAATCTCTCTTAATTCTGGATTCTCAATACTAACATCTTTCTGTCATGTTTGTAAGTGTATGATCACCTGGATGATGTTCACACTCCTTGTTCTATTCTAATATTTGGTGTGCAGTCCACTGCCATCTCACGTAATAAGAAGTGTACCAGCTGGAAAAGTCTTTCTGTTGGAGAGAAAAGGAAAGTGTGGGTGGGTTTGAAAGCTGTGCAATGTATTTGCCTGCATTGTGAATGTGTGTGTAAATATCAGGGTAGGCATAAATAGAGGGCTTTGTGATTGTGGAATGGGCTGTTAGTTCTGGTTGAGAGGGCTGTAAGAGTACCTCTCTGTGTAGATGTGTGAATAGCTTGGTTCAGTGCGTAAGATAGTGTACTGTGCATGAATCAGTAAGGCCATTATCATGTTTTCACGATATTAATGGGTGTTACGATACTTGTGTTCAGATGAGAATACAAATAGTGTACCTGCTGAGGTGCAATGAGTAAGAGTGAAGTAAATGCTGTTGGTTTGCAAATAATTTTGTAGGCTAGGATATGGCTACACTGCACTGTATGAGTAACAGCAAGAATACTACTACAGTAGTGCACTTACTTTATAGGATGTGAAGAGTAGTTTTCTTCTGGTTGTGATCTGGTAGGAGAGAGTTTGTTTTATTTCAGGAGGCTGTTCTTCATTGCAATTGGGAAAGACAAAAATAGTGGTTATGTGTGGTAATGGCAAAATAATTGTAGTACAAGAAGACATTATTTTGCACTTTAGGAGAAGTTGTTTGGAAGAAGAGTTAGTAACATTCACGTGATTAGAAGTATTGTTGTAACAATGCTGTTGCTGCACACAAGTTGCCACCAGAGTCCTAATAATTGTTTGATAGCTAGCTTCCCAGTGTCACTTGGACATTACAGGTCTTGTTGGATTGGAAAGTTAGATGGTGGAAAATGTTAGTCTCTGTGTACAGTTGCATAACACTGTATGGGAATGCGGACATGGAAGCACCGGTAGTGTTGCTAATGGGTCAGGTGGTCCCTTGATAAGTATGCCCTATGGGGCTGTAGTCTTGAAAGTGTGGGGGTTGTTGTTATACTATTTGTATTAGAAATGGTGCACTGCAAGTCCTAGTATGCAGAGAAAAATTGAGAAGCCAAGAAGCATGTATAGATTAGAAACAAGAATGTTAATGTGCACAATTTCATTAACTTTCACACAAATGCATGCTTGGTATTTGAGTCCTATTGCAATATGTTGGAAAATCGTTTTCATTTTGTTTCATTTATTTATAGAAAATTACACACAGCACTGCCATAAATGTACACAAGCATTTATTTGTTTTACTTCAAATGGAGCTGAAATGAATAGTCTTAAACACTTTGTTTTTTGTCATTTTGCATTCCATGTGCATGCCATGCTTCAGTAACATACATGCAATTTTCTTTTTTAGTGTGCATTGTGGGAGTTTTCGTGCAGCTCTTTTAGAGGGAGAAGTGGTTTTAAAAGTGAGACTATGAAAGAAGAAAATAACAGTTTCTACATTAGAATGGGTGAAATGGGCCAGCATGCAAGTTTTGGTAACATATTGAATTTTCTCATAGGATATGGTACTTAAACATGCTGTGGAAATGTTTCAAATGTGGTTTACTTTTCTTTCACAAAAAATTGACACAGATAGTACTGCCGAAATTGCAAATATATGTTTTAGAAAACTTATGAAAAAGCTCATTAAAAGAAAACTGTAAGCACACATAATTGCAAGTAACTGCTACATGATGTTAGGAGTTGGGACACATGAGACTATGATTACTGAGTAGGTTATGCAAGGTAAGTGGCAGGAACCCTGTTTATATACATTTGTAAAAGAGTTGGAAATGTACTTTACAAAATATATGCATACCTGTATTTTGTGTTCATGGATGCAGATGTGGTTGAACCTGCAAATCGCAGTCTTGGAGATTTTATAGTCATTTCTTATGTGTGTGCTTTGGAACAGCAGGAGACCTTTCCTCTGAGTATTCAACAGTACATTTGAAGTGCTGACCTGAGATGACATCGTTAGATGTAGAGTTCTTGGCTGTGATTGGTGGATGGGTGTGTGACTGCTTAACAGTAGCCAATGAGGAAGTGTTGAAAGAGTGAAGTGGAAAGGGAAGAAGTTTGCTCTTTGTTATGAGGTCTGCGGACACCATGGTAGTCCGTGGACAGGGCGCACCACACCCGGGTACTTCCAGGTTGCCTGGCATGGAAAGGGGACTGTGGGGATTAGCCAATCAGGTGTTCTGGTTGTGCTTTATAGGAAGGTAGGGTATTCGGTTTTTTCATTGTTCTGAGTAGTGAAGATGGCTGTGGTTGCAGAGATGGAGAGAGTCAGTGTGTGGATGTTGGGAGATTGATTTGTGACTAATCAGCAGAGGTATGCAGAGATATGCAGAATTTCTTCCAAACTTGTATTTGAGGGAGTGGAGGCGTTGTGGTGTGCCTGGCCGCATTTTGAAAGGTGTGCTTGTAGTTTGTTGAGATATGGGCATTTTCAATACTCCAGATGTCCTTGTGGTGCACTGTGGAGCACTGCAATTGGGGTACATTAGTGCAGTTAGTTTGCAGACTGCTGTCAAGCAGTTGCTAAAGGCACTAATGCAGTACTTTCCATCTGCAAAGCTGATATTTTCTTACATGCTACCTAGAGCACTGTGGAACTGCCCCAATGTCTTCTGTCCTCAGCAAGATGCAGGAAGGTGTCTTGTGAACAAAGGCATAGCTTTTTAGTGTAGTGTTGGGATGTCATCTTTTGAGAATGACAACATACATTTTCAGGGTGTGATTTATTTTTGCTGTGGATGGCATGAACTTGTCAAACATGTGAAATGCAATTTTCCTTTATAATGTGATGAATGCTTTGAAGAGGTTCCTGTAAGCCTGTAAGGAAACAAACACGATAAAAGCACAAAAAGTTATTTGAAAAGTGTTTGTTTTCACCTTAGCTTGGGTTTAATTTCCCTCCCCACACCCTCTCGAATTGGATGATCTGTCCACAGTCCCCACTGTAGTCTGCGGACAGCACGTGCCACACCTGGGTCTTTTGAGGATGGCAGACATGGAAATTGGACTGTGGAGCTCAGGGGATTGGTCAATAAGGTGTCCTGGGTTTGGTTTGCAAGGAGAGAATGTGGCAGAGGTCTGTTTGCTGAGAGGAGTTCATATGGCTATGTCTATGGCTGTCTTTTTCAGGAGGCAGAGTGTGTGGATTTTGGGGGACTCGTGGATCCATTGGTTGCAGGTGTATGCAGAGCAGTGTGGAGTGGCAGAAAATCTTGCATTTCATGAGGTTCATGTGCGATGGTATGGAGTGCGCAGCCTGAAGTGGGTGGGCTTGCTTCCTGTTTGTGTCAATTTGGTCACACTGCAACTTCTGGACATTATCATTGTTCATTGTGGAGGGAACATTTTAAGACATGTAACTAGAATTTCACTGCAGTTTGCAATGAAGGAGACATTTGGGAAAATGATGGACATGTTCCCAAACTCCTGAGTAATTTTTTCTCGCATTGCCCAGAGACAGATGTGGTTGCGCTCCAGTTCATTTGGTCCGCAAATGGAGAAAGCGAGGCACAATGTCAACAAGGCTGTTTTTGCATTTTTGAGAGATGTTGGCATGTCGTTTTTCATAATAAAAACATTAAATTTCATAGTACCAATGTCTTTCATGGAGATAGAGTACATCTTACTGATGCTGGCAATCAGTTTTTTCTGCACAATATTCAAAATGTTTACATAACATTTTCTAAGTATAGTAAGCATTTTCCCGGACAAGTTTAGTTTGGTAGAATGTTGTTTACTTTACTTTAAAACTTTAAAAAACTTTCAAAAAAAAAAGTCACCAATTTCTCCAATTTCTCATGCAAACTAGCACAACGCTTTTGATGGCAACCCTGCATAGATTTTTTTTATCAGTCTGTGGACTACTCCTCTGCCTGTGGACTCCGCAGGCTGTGTAGGGGCCTGCACCTTTTTTTTTGGTATTTCTATTTTTGAACTGTGAAAGGTGGTTCTGAAAAGAACCTTTTTTTATTTTGTGTGTTTTATAATTGTTTGGCTTTTTTTACCCAGGACACAGAAGGGAGGGGAGGGAAGGGAAGGGGGTGGGAAAGGGGCACCAACCACAGGGACGAAGGAGCAGGTGGAGAGAGGCAGGTGTTAGGTTGGCCTTACTTAGGTAGAGGGCAGTGTTTCTCATGCTCCTGGACTGCAGCCTGAAAGCACTTCGAAACTGCTCCCTGCTCCCTGGGGCTCCTGCAATATGGTGTGTCACAGTGCATACAGAGCACTGTCACCCTTGAAAGGTAAGGGTCGACTGCATCATGTATGGCCTGTGAGGCATACACAGAGATCCTTTGCCCCACAGGAGTGTCTCTTGTGCTGGTAGGAGTGGATGATGAGGATGAGACAGTGGAAGTTAATCTTCCCACCCCTTCAAAAGGTACGGCCCTCTGAACTGCTGCCTTGTCTTTAGGTGTCACCACATGGAGGTTGTCTCGCAGCTATGTAGATCAGACTTTCCATGACTGAGTACAACTTTACACTCGGTGCATCTAACCTTGTCCGCACGCTCCTTGGGTACCTGCCAATGTTGGAAAAAAACAATCGGCAGCTGGTGCTCAGTCCTGGAGAGCCAGAAACACAATGAGGAGCATCTCCCTCTCCCCTGCTAAACCTGCTGGGGCCTGGGACCTAAATACCTTCAACTCTCTCTTCCTAAATATCTTCCTTCACGAGCCCTTCGCTCATCCGTCTCCAACTCCCTCATGGTCAGCCGCTTCTCGAAGCAACGAGCTGGGGGTAGATCTCTCTCCGCATCAGGGGCCTCCCTCTGGAACAGCCTTCCTGCCTCCCTGAAACTTGAGGAGAACCATCTCCGGTTCCGGAAGCACCTCAAAACCTTCCTCTTCGCTTCTGCCTTCTCTCTCCCTCTCCCCTGCTAAACCTGCTTAACTCCCCACTGAATTCAGCACTAAACCTGCATCTGGGCCACTCTCAGCAACCTCGGTCCAGGGCCCAGCCACTCTCCACTTGCACTGCCTCCCTGGCTCCCCCTGCACTGTGGGACTGTCACTGTATCCCTACAGCCCCCTTCCCAGCACTTGCTCTGCACTTACCTCGCACTTGCCACCAGCTGGCCCTTTTTATTTATTATCTATTATTTATTATTTTTTACGCTACTTACCTTGTACTGCACTTTACCCCCCACCTCCTCCCCCTGCACTTCCTCCTTTTCCCCTTACCTCCGCACTTGCGCGATCTGAATGACACCTGGCCTAGTAGGATCGTTTGTCTGTCTTCCCCTTGTTTCCCTCCCTCCCTGCCTCGTCGCGCCTTGAAACACTTGTGTATAGGCGCGTTACAAATACCATATCATATCATATCATAGCAGTGGGTGTGCCGTTTTATAAAGGTGCTGTCCGTGGACCCCGTGACTGTCTGTGGACACTTCGAGTCTCAGGAGGGGCTCAAAGAGTTACAAAAAGTCACTAAATTGACAAGGACATGGCTCAGGACCTCTGCAAGGGTGAAGTTTCAGCTGAAAACACCCTGCATTGGCCAACAATGCACTTTTTAACTGTCCGGGGGTACGGACAGTGGCTGCTGATACTCTCAGCACACAGCATGGGTGCAGTCACATGGTGACGTCCCCGGACGTCCCCAGACATCCGCAGATAGGACAGCTGTCCGTAGGACACCTATTGCGAGGGATGCGGTGTGCACATGCGCCAGGTGACCACAGGACAGGGGTGGGGCCCCAAACTAATTAAAAGTGCAACACGTGTGGGTGGACAGCTCCGGTCAGGTGCAGTGTTCGGCGGTACAGGAGATCAGATGCACATGCGCCCAAGTGTCTGCAGGACAGGAGTGGGACCCCCAAACTAATTAAAAGTGCATCACAAGTTTACAGACATCTCCGGAAAGGCACTGTGTTCTGAGGGCGCAGGAGATCAGATGTGCATGCACCCAGGTGTCCGAAGGACAGGAATGGGGCCCCAAAATTAATTAAAAAGTGCTTCACAACTTTACGGACATCTGCTGACAGACGCAGTGTTCGGTGGGCACAGAGAATCAGATGCGCATGCGCCCATGTGTCCGCAGGACATGGGTGGGACCCCCAAACTGATTGAAAGTGCATCCTGACTTTACGGACATGTCCAGACACACTTAGTGTTCATAGGGCACAGCAGATCAGGTCTGCAGGCACCTCCATTTTGGGAATGGACATCCCAGACAGTCATGCATCTGCAGACTCCAAACGGCTTTTAAAAACAGTACACACAAAAAATATTTATTAGGACACAGAAACACACTCAATTAGGAAAGGGAAGGGGTAGAAAAATGTGAAAAACATATGGGAGAATTGGGGTTTTCTACAGACTGTTCATGAGGGGAGGAAGGGATTGAGGTTTCATCGTAGCATCGTTGATTGAAGGAATTTGGTGGCAGTGATAAGGGGCAAAGGTACAAGTGGGGTAGTGGTATCAAATATTGTCTTTAATATGACTTTTGACAAATGTCATTAACTGTACAAAATAAGTGTTCAGTTCATCCATTTTTGCAGACAGATTTAACAGTTAATTTACGGCATTGGAAGTTTGGGGTTGTGTGTGGCCATCTTCTTGCTCATTTAGTAGAAAATCGGTCCCACTTTCTTCATTTGCACTATGTACTGTTAAAGAGAAAAACATGTTTTAGTGACGTGCAATACTTTACATCACTTTTTCTACTTTAAAAATGGTAATCTGTACCATTAGAGTTATTTTCTTCACTCATTTCATCATGGGGGAAACGTTCTTCTAACCAATCCAGGGTTTTTGCCATTTCTGTTTAAAGAAAACAATAATGCTATTTCTTAAAAGTCATGTATATATAACAAACTGTAATTTTATAATAAGAAATATAGTCTATTTACTTTTTTATCAGGGTTTCTGAGAGCAGCTTAGAGTCGCTTCTGAGTGTGTATGCAAGGCTGCACTGAGGTAATGTTAGATGTACAGTTCACTTTTGTGCTTGGTGCATTCCATTTTGTTGCGCAACCTATGATATTATACTTCTGGTTTCATAAGTACTGAATTTGTATACATATTTCATTTTTGAATGTGCTACATATATCTGTAGTAGTTTAAAATACATGTCTTTGTTTGTTGCAGGATATTATAAGGTAAGGCAACCCCTGTGCTTTTGGGCAGTGCAAATGCTGCCTGAGGTCTGCGGACTGTGCAACTGTCTGCAGAGTCTGTGGCTATCATGTTGTGGGCAGGGGGGGCAGTATGGTGTAAGGGACACGTAGAAAAATGAAGGGTATACTGGTAAAAAACCCATGCAATTCAGTAAAAGAGCTTTGTGAAAGGGATGTTATGGTTAAGTTGCACTAAAAACAACTATGAAATTCAGGAACACAGTTAAAGGGATGTTATGGTTACAAGCAAAATCGAAACCCCCAGAAATTCACCAGTTATGGTAAGCAACCATAGCTCGCACCACACCGTGCACTTCTAAGCGAACACCCAGGACATCACAGATGACATCACAATTGTCATTGATAACATCACTGATGACATCAGATGTGAAATTAATTCTGATGAAAAAGTCCCTACAAGGGGTTGTAGTTATAATGTTGGTAAAAAAATGTTGGGGGTGAACGGGAGACCTATCATGAACTACTTACACTATTAAAGAATGCAGTCATCTAAACAACTTAGTATTGGAGTGTTCTTGTTCATACAGGAACCTAATCATATATCAACATAGGCAATGGGTGCAGCATGCACCATAGAAGTACACTATTTATAATCTTGTCATATTAGATAGTAAAATAATGAATGCTACATTATTAGAGTTTTGAGTAATGTTAAACATGTAATAACTAGCTAGGAATTCGAGACTTACTACACACTTGTGCTAGTACAAACAATAAATATCAAGACCCAAAATGCATAGAAATCAGAGGCACATACAGGGAACCTAAACTAAGGAAGAAAGAAACAGGATTAAAAGAAAATGTTAATAACAATAAAGTTTATCTTTATGTATACAAATGAATTTTGTTCTAGATTCCTGCTTATTGCCCCACATATGTGCAAAACCAAGGGGAGTTCTGGGAGTTTCTCTACTACCGGCCTATATCCCGGGTTAGAGTCTTCAGCTCACCATCCTTTCACAGAAGAGAAATGTCCACTACATATCAGTCTTTGTCCTGCCCAAGTGCATTCCAGCACCGAAATGCTGGGATATAGGCTGGCATTTCGGCCTCTATCAGGCAAACCCAAGAAATGTGCCAGTTATTGTAAGCTATGCAACAATAACTCACACCACCACTGTGCAATGCTAAGACTAACACCCAGGACATCACATATGGCATCACAAATGGCATCATTGATGACATCATTGGTGATGTCACATATCAAATAAATTGTAATCAAAAGTCCCTACAAGGGGTTCTATTTAGAGAGTTGTGAGTAACATATCAAGGGTGATATGGCCTCTCATAAACTACTCCTTGTATCAAAATATGTGCTCATTAAAACCGAAATGTTATATTGAAGTGTTGTTCTTAATACAGAAGCGTAATAATACATACACATAGGCAATGGCTGCAGTATGGACCATTGACGTACAGTGTTTTTAAACTGCTAACATTGGACAGTAGAATCATAACTCCAAGCCCCCGACAATCTTGACTATTGTGAAACTTAGAATTAACAGCTAACAATACAAGAATTGCTACACACGTTGGTACAGAGGATATACATGAAGATCATCAATGAATACAAAAAATCTGAGCCACATGCAGGGAAACTAGTAAGATGGTAAGAAACACTACAACCAGAAAATTATAATAATGTTACATTTCATGATCATGTATAAAAATAAATTGTCTGTTAGGGGTCCCGCTTATTGTCCCATGTGTGTGTACCATAATCACAGGCCAGAAACTAAGGAAAGGACCTTAAAAACATGTGACAAAGTTACATTCTAGATATTGTGAAGGGATCATGAAGTATGACACAGACTACAGATTTCAGGTTTATACAAAATATGTTTATATAACTGAAATGGCAGGATGGTTGAAGGCCAAACTTGTCCAATGCTAATATGGGGTTTCCCCTACTGCAATAAAACTAAGGAAAGTCTTTATCAAAGTCTGATTGTGTGTAGAATCTATCCTTGCTCTCACAACTATAGTAAACGAATGTGTAGGGATGTCAAACACAAAAGAAACAGTGTTGAACTCAAAGTTTGAGCTTCCTCCAACTCACAGCTCTCTGCCATCTCCCCTTCCCAACTCATATGAAAGTTGCATAAAGGAAAAGTCTCAAAGGTTATCTTCTTCAGTTGTCAGACCACATGTTCCACCCATCACAGGTTATGCAAACAGGATCCCTGGACTCTCATTGGCTGGTTTCTGGGTGTCCTTAGCTTTCACCATTCAGGGTCCTCTGATCTAGGCACAGTAGTCACCCATCACAGGTTGTGCAACCAGGGTCCCTGGACTTCTCAGCTCAACATACAAGTTCCTTGGCACTTACTCCTGTGCAGCACGTCACCCTTACTTGACTCTGCAGTGCTGGTCTCCTGTCTTTGGTTCAATCTTATATCGTTTGTTTTTTCCTGGATTGCCTGGTGGCCCTGCCACCATGTATCATACACCCTTCACCAAATAGTTGTCTTGCAATGGTGTATTCATTCATTAAAATTAATTGTACATGCTTTCTTTATTCAATTTACTATGATTTGTGTTTCAGTTCAGAGTTCAAAAGCATTCTTATTTTTCTTAATAAAATTCAAGTTTAAAGGCACACTTTCATTGTCTCAAGGTAAGGGTGTATTAAACTACACCATTCAATGAGTTTGTTTAATTCAATGGACGTTTCCCTGAATTCCCTGAATTGCAATGTTCAAAAGTCATTGGACCTCATTACGGGCCCGCCGGTAACCCTGTCGGTGCTACCAACGGTTTGCCGCCTGACCCTTAAAAAATGACTGCCGGTAATTGCGTTGATCTCCATTCCCATAGATTCCCATAGGACTCAATGATAATGGGGACACGGGAGCACTAGCACTGTTGTTAATGGTGCTGGTGCTCCTGTGAAAATTCTGCAGGCGGGTGTCATCCCGCCCGGCAGGTCTGACTTGCAGGATGGGTGGGCACCCACTAACAGAGTTGTAGTGTGCCATTCTGGGAACAATGGTGCCGGTAACCTTACTGGCGCCATTGTTTCCAGACCAGCACACTTAGAATGAGGTCAATAGTCTTTGAATGCTAAGATTTCATGTAGTTAGGTATTCAATATTCTTTGGTTTCTTGCAATGATAAGGTTTCTGGTAGTTTTGTATTCAGTATACCTTGGTTACTTGCAATGATAAGAGTTCATGTAGTTTGGTACCCAGTATACCTGGGTTTCTTGCTAAATTAAGTTTTAATGTAGTTTGACATTCATTAGCTGGACAGGCACTTGCCTGTTATTCTATTCGGAGATCGCTGGTTTTTATGTGTCACACTGACACTAACCGGCGGTCTGCTCCTGTTGCCTGTGGGTCTTCACTGAGCTCACCGGTGTTTGCGTGACCCTCTGACACTCACCACCAGCCTTCTCCTGCTCCACCCTTCCCTCCCTTCTCTCCCGCACCTTACCTTGCCTATTGGAATGGATCATGTTGGCAAGTATGCATGTAATGCCAACACATTAAAGGATAGTTCCGGGACTTTTTTTTATTGTCCCTACGGTTCGGCCATGTGTTTTTAAGCATAAATCGGTAGATCGTAGAAAACTTTCCTATGGACCTTACCCGACTTTTCGTCCATTAACGCACTCGAAATCAGCCGCCATTTTCTGATAATCCTATCATTTCCCCCCATCGACCTGGCTCACCTGCTTTTGCGGCACTAAATCAAATCCCCCGCCCCTGAAACAGACTTTATCAAAACATTCATATTCCCCGCCTCTATCCGTGATGTGACTGTGCTGCGTAGGCAAATGCGCCCAGGCGTCTTCTACGCGACTCCACACAGAACCCGGACCCCAACACAGATCAGCTCACAACACAGCGCGCCACAATTCGGAATATGAAACTGTACTTTTAAATCAAACCGCAAGATTGTAAATTTGGTAAAGTACATTTATTTGACATCAAATGTTTAGAGAATATTCAGCGATTTGCATTTTTATTTTCTCACGTTCCAAAAAGTTTGTTTTGAGGCACCCAATGTTCCTTTGCTGTACACAGGGTCTTAGATCATCTCACAATACAGCGCCACAATTCGGAATATGAAACTGTGGTTTAAAAGCAAACGGCAAGATTGTACATTTGGCAAAGTACATTTATTGGACATCAAATGTTTAGAGAATATTCAGCGATTTGCATTTTTCTTTGCTCCCGATCCAAAATAGTTCGTCTTGAGGCAAGCGATGTTCGTGTGCAGTACACAGGGTGTTGGTTTACGATAAAATAAGCTCTTCGGTCGCACTGATAATCGCATGGCTGTTCCAACAACGAGGCACTAGGCCATCACAACGGTCTGTATGTTGCATCTAGCCATTAGTACCGCGTAAGGGCATACTTGTACTTGGCGATCGTCCCATAAAATGGTCAGGGTGGTAACGTTGTTCACGCGGAGAAGCAACTGGCGGTTGTAAAAGCCATCCGCCGGTGTCTGGTACTCGTGACACATACAATAATGAAGGATGTACCTGTTTTAAAAACATAAAAAATGAAATTAGTCTCACCATCAGATCTTTATTAAAATTATTCATTTTATATATTAGGTCGGGAAATTATTTCATAGCTAGGACAGTGCAACTGGGTATTATACGTCAAGGGGGGGCTGTAGGATACTGAGACAGTCCCCCAGTGCAGGGGTTGACAGGGAGGCAGTGCAGGTGGAGAGTGGAAGGGCCCAGGACCGAGGTCGCAGACAGTGGACCAGTTGTAGCAGGGGAGAGGGAGAGAGAAAGCAGAAGCAAAGAGGAAGGTTTTGAGGTGCTTCCGTAAAAGGAGATGGTTCTCCTCAAGATAGTGCGCGGTACAAAACAATATGCCACATAGAACGAACAAGTACAACTTAACCCGTCTTTAAAGCTACTGTATAGTAATTAAATTGCGGTATAAACTCATCTAAAGAGTTACTTACATTATATTTGCATTTTCCATTGTGTCTGTGCGTAGGGCAGCCCCGAAATACCACTCCTTCTATGCCGACGTTATTTCTTCTAATGAACGAACATTAAATGGCTTTCGTTTCTGAAATTATATTCATTATCGTTTCTTACGTTATTGCCCCACACCCCCAAAAAGAAGTCTTTCGGGATGGTCCCGGCCTGTCAAGGTCAAATAACAATAGAACCTTATACTGAGTCGTGGGCCATTCCGGCACCCGAGCAAAAAATCAAAGCAGCTGACCTTCACTTTGAACGAGCACACATTCCTAGTTAGCTACATTCAGTGTAAGGCCATCTCACAGGACTCACAGAGCAATCACTTTTATTTACACAATACATAGCTACACATATTCAATGGGCCTGCGACATGAGGAGACTCGAGAGAACAGACAATCAAATTACAATCATTTAAACCGTGATGTGTATTTCTCAATGGGCTCTGCTTTAGGTGGACATGGAACAGAGGCAATGTTGGGTGGCAATGCAGTTGTCCCCTGCACAGGTTCGAAACTAGCACAGAAAGTCCCTTCCTACTGTGTACCAAAGTAACTGTAGTTAAATTATTCAAAAAAGTACCAAAAACTGGTATCATACACTTTAGTGGAATTCTCTGAAAACAAAGAGGGCAAGTTTGTAGAAAATTTTTGAAATATTTATTTCCCAAAGAAAAAATCCCAATAACCACATTTTTTTTTACAATAACAAAAAAGTATAACAAAAAATTGAACACACAGAATTATAATTCTCAATAGAAAATTAGATTTAGTTTGAAGAACAGAAAAAATCAATTATTCTTTTTATAGAACAGAAAAAATCAATTATTCTTTTCATAGGATCACGAAAAGAGAATTAAAAAAAGGGAATGGAGTACTTATGGAAAATAGACACATGGACGGCTCTTAAGGAAAAATTCTTCCTTTTCTACAAAGAACAGCCGTGTCCACATTAGCTCTAAATCCAGTATTCCTAATGACAGGTCTGCCTACGTGTAGGTGTCAAAAAAGTGTTTCAAAAAAATTCAAAATTGACATCATCACAACAACGTTTCGGCTGAAATGCCGCCTGTCTGGCCATAACTTCATGACATGGTTGAAAGTTGCCTTCCTCAGGGCGAAAAAACCTCACAGCAGTTTAACCCTGAATTTGTAGGCTGTGGGTAAGTTGAAAAAACAGGCGTGAACGGCCTCAGGGGCCCAAAACCAATGACGCCTGAAAAGCGGAACCAGTGGGGCCCTTGGTGTAACTACATCAAGTTAGGATTCACATTGGAGAAAACAACAAATTTGGGTTAAATGCTGTAGCTCAATGGCGTGCACAGATGAAAGGTGCAGTCCGTGGAGTCTAGAGTGCGATGAGCACATGCGTTCGGTAGCCTGGTTTACACCTGTTGGTCGCAAGGGGGTCACAGATTCTATATATGGTCCCTTGTCACTGGCATGAATAGTATGCAGCCTCTATGTCCGCTTAACAGATGTGTCATGCAGAGAAACGAGGGGAGCAGCCACTCTTGGTCACCTCTTGCCAAAACCCTGCACAGGTTCGTTCACAGCTCCATGTATGTGCCTATCTAGGACATCAACAATAAGTCTCTCAATAAACTCATATTGCATATCCTGAAACACTGGTTTGATCACCCATTGTTTACTTCTTTTAGTGAAGGCCTTATTGTAGCGAAGAGTCCCTAAAGTTCCGGTCGTCCTACTTTGTTGACGGCCAACATTATGGTTATGTGCCAAGACCGCTAGAAGAGTCCGATTTATCATGCCCTCCATGCCAAAATGCAATCGTTTTGGCCTGTACTTTAGGCACATATTGTGGAACACCTCCAAATCTCCTGTGTGGCAGAATTCCGTGAGTCCCCTCAAATCTCTTGTTATAGTTTTATCAAATACAATCTTTTGAATGGCTTTGTGAGTGGGTGATGAAGGAATCAACCACTTCTTCTTCCGTGCCTCCTCTGTGGACAAATGGCCATGTTCACAATTGTGGAAATGTTGGTTTGTGGTCCAGCGGTGAACGTTGCTACAGTGTAGCATTACTGACCGCAATTTTTCCAGTAGAATTTCCAACGACCCTCCACATGTTTTTGAGCTCCACCAAAGATGGTTGCTGATTGACTTGGACCACTGTGAAATACCTTGCATATCTTTTTTTTTACCTGCAGCCGACATTTTTTTATTGATTGTTTTTGCAAGATGCCAAACGTCAAATTGGTGATTTATATTTTTGTACTCTTCTCTCATTGTCTTGGCAATTGAAACGTGTCTGTCCGTGGCTATCAGGTCGATCACCATTCCCCGCGATTGTAGTTCTTGCAATGATGCTACAAAGCCAACTTTCTCCATGGCCACTGAGGATGTACTTTGTGACACCTGCACGACCACCGAACTCACAATTTTCTTACTTTCCATGTCCTGAAAGTGGTAGGTGCAGTACTTGGCTGAAAATCCTGGGCTGTCGCACTGTCCATCACCGGCTAGCCTGAACCGTTTGCCCGCGAATGTACTATCAATAGACATTTTTTCCATTCTCCAAGCTTCGCTAATGGCTGGAAATAGATAATCGGTTTGGTATTTGTAGAACTGAGTTTTCGCAATGAAATGGATTCCCACAAACTGAAAGAAAGACTCTAACTTTTTAAAACTTGAACCACTAAAAAGTGCAACCGCTGCACAAAGTAGATTGCCTGCTGGCAATTGCCCCAGCATGGGTTGTGCAGACCATGAGAAAGGATGATATTTTGTACAGGTGGCATGTATTTTAAGGTTAGTGCCTCGAATTGCACGAGTCACATTAATCAATGGCTCCCCACATACTTCCCCACCAACCGAAAGCCCACATTTCACCCGAATAATAATATCAATCAAACAACTATCGAATACAATGAATTTGGCCTCTTTCCTTATACTGTCACTCTGCATCCCAGCTGGTTCGGCCTGTAACGTTGAGGACATGTCACTCACATGAAAGGTAGAATCTCTGATATCGTCTTCCGCTATGTTCAGTGATATTGATGGTGTTTCATTGTCGTCCACTTCATTCTCTTCCATTGCAACATCTGTTCCTTCTCCGGCGATGGGTGAATAAAACAATTTCTTCAACTTTCTCGCGGTCTTAGTTTTTGCGGGTGTGGATTCTGTGAATTGATCTCCGACTGCATCCGAACTACCAGGAGGACATTCACTATCAATGGCTGGTGGTGGTATAGCTCTGTTGTCAATCACTTCATATTCTTCCCATTGGCACGATGCATCTCCAGTCTCAAGTCCCTGCCAAAAGGTTTGACAAGCAACATCTCTCGTTCGCTTCACTGTCTGTGTAGATCTAGTTCGTACACCCACTCGCAACTTGAGGACAGATTGGAAAAGGGATGTTCAGTTTAAACACAACTTACAGTATTGAACTATTAACAGTGAAAAACAACATAATATAGTGACCAGGACACTAACCTTCTTTTGCTTTCTTTTCTTTGAAACTTTCTTGCCTCGAACTTCAACATCAGGACGCTGTTGCTCCGACTCGTGTGTGCATGTCTCCACTTCCTCTTGCGCTGCAACAACTATATTTTCATGATAAGCACTTCCATCACGCACTGACGCTCCATCGACTCCCTGAAACATAGAACTTTCATTAGTATGTATAATAATATTGAAAACACAAAATGAACTTTGGGGACCAATACCCACGTACATCTCAATAGCAAAACACGAATGAGCGCTTTGTGTAGAACATTCAAACGACAATTATTCACGCATTGTTGATCTAGTTAGATGGAACTGTCAAGATCCATACCTCGGGCTCCTCATAGACTTCCATTGATGATATTATTGAAGATGATGCTTCAGTAACTCCCTGAAGCTCTTCGGTCGCACTGATAGTCGCATGGCTGTTCCAACAACGAGGCAGTAGGCCATCACAACGGTCTGTATGTTGCATCTAGCCGTTAGTACCGCGTAAGGGCATACTTGTACTTGGCGATCGTCCCATAAAATGGTCAGGGTGGTAACGTTGTTCACGCGGAGAAGCAACTGGCGGTTGTAAAAGCCATCCGCCGGTGTCTGGTACTCGTGACACATACAATAATGAAGGATGTACCTGTTTTAAAAACATAAAAAATGAAATTAGTCTCACCATCAGATCTTTATTAAAATTATTCATTTTATATATTAGGTCGGGAAATTATTTCATAGCTAGGACAGTGCAACTGGGTATTATACGTCAAGGGGGGGCTGTAGGATACTGAGACAGTCCCCCAGTGCAGGGGTTGACAGGGAGGCAGTGCAGGTGGAGAGTGGAAGGGCCCAGGACCGAGGTCGCAGACAGTGGACCAGTTGTAGCAGGGGAGAGGGAGAGAGAAAGCAGAAGCAAAGAGGAAGGTTTTGAGGTGCTTCCGTAAAAGGAGATGGTTCTCCTCAAGATAGTGCGCGGTACAAAACAATATGCCACATAGAACGAACAAGTACAACTTAACCCGTCTTTAAAGCTACTGTATAGTAATTAAATTGCGGTATAAACTCATCTAAAGAGTTACTTACATTATATTTGCATTTTCCATTGTGTCTGTGCGTAGGGCAGCCCCGAAATACCACTCCTTCTATGCCGACGTTATTTCTTCTAATGAACGAACATTAAATGGCTTTCGTTTCTGAAATTATATTCATTATCGTTTCTTACGTTATTGCCCCACACCCCCAAAAAGAAGTCTTTCGGGATGGTCCCGGCCTGTCAAGGTCAAATAACAATAGAACCTTATACTGAGTCGTGGGCCATTCCGGCACCCGAGCAAAAAATCAAAGCAGCTGACCTTCACTTTGAACGAGCACACATTCCTAGTTAGCTACATTCAGTGTAAGGCCATCTCACAGGACTCACAGAGCAATCACTTTTATTTACACAATACATAGCTACACATATTCAATGGGCCTGCGACATGAGGAGACTCGAGAGAACAGACAATCAAATTACAATCATTTAAACCGTGATGTGTATTTCTCAATGAGCTCTGCTTTAGGTGGACATGGAACAGAGGCAATGTTGGGTGGCAATGCAGTTGTCCCCTGTACAGGTTCGAAACTAGCACAGAAAGTCCCTTCCTACTGTGTACCAAAGTAACTGTAGTTAAATTATTCAAAAAAGTACCAAAAACTGGTATCATACACTTTAGTGGAATTCTCTGAAAACAAAGAGGGCAAGTTTGTAGAAAATTTTTGAAATATTTATTTCCCAAAGAAAAAATCCCAATAACAAATTTTTTTTTTACAATAACAAAAAAGTATAACAAAAAATTGAACACACAGAATTATAATTCTCAATAGAAAATTAGATTTAGTTTGAAGAACAGAAAAAATCAATTATTCTTTTTATAGAACATCAAAAATCAATTATTCTTTTCATAGGATCACGAAAAGAGAAATAAAAAAAGGGAATGGAGTACTTATGGAAAATAGACACATGGACGGCTCTTAAGGAAAAATTCTTCCTTTTCTACAAAGAACAGCCGTGTCCACATTAGCTCTAACTCCAGTATTCCTAATGACAGGTCTGCCTACTTGTAGGTGTCAAAAAAGTGTTTCAAAAAAATTCAAAATTGACATCATCACAACAACGTTTCGGCTGAAATGCCGCCTGTCTGGCCATAACTTCATGACATGGTTGAACGTTGCCTTCCTCAGGGCGAAAAAACCTCACAGCAGTTTAACCCTGAATTTGTAGGCTGTGGGTAAGTTGAAAAAACAGGCGTGAACGGGCTCAGGGGCCCAAAACCAATGACGCCTGAAAAGCGGAACCAGTGGGGCCCTTGGTGTAACTACATCAAGTTAGGATTCACATTGGAGAAAACAACAAATTTGGGTTAAATGCTGTAGCTCAATGGCGTGCACAGATGAAAGGTGCAGTCCGTGGAGTCTAGAGTGCGATGAGCACATGCGTTCGGTAGCCTGGTTTACACCTGTTGGTCGCAAGGGGGCCACAGATTCTATATATGGTCCCTTGTCACTGGCATGAATAGTATGCAGCCTCTATGTCCGCTTAACAGATGTGTCATGCAGAGAAACGAGGGGAGCAGCCACTCTTGGTCACCTCTTGCCAAAACCCTGCACAGGTTCGTTCACAACTCCATGTATGTGCCTATCTAGGACATCAACAATAAGTCTCTCAATAAACTCATATTGCATATCCTGAAACAGTGGTTTGATCACCCATTGTTTACTTCTTTTAGTGAAGGCCTTATTGTAGCGAAGAGTCCCTAAAGTTCCGGTCGTCCTACTTTGTTGACGGCCAACATTATGGTTATGTGCCAAGACCGCTAGAAGAGTCCGATTTATCATGCCCTCCATGCCAAAATGCAATCGTTTTGGCCTGTACTTTAGGCACATATTGTGGAACACCTCCAAATCTCCTGTGTGGCAGAATTCCGTGAGTCCCCTCAAATCTCTTGTTATAGTTTTATCAAATACAATCTTTTGAATGGCTTTGTGAGTGGGTGATGAAGGAATCAACCACTTCTTCTTCCGTGCCTCCTCTGTGGACAAATGGCCATGTTCACAATTGTGGAAATGTTGGTTTGTGGTCCAGCGGTGAACGTTGCTACAGTGTAGCATTACTGACCGCAATTTTTCCAGTAGAATTTCCAACGACCCTCCACATGTTTTTGAGCTCCACCAAAGATGGTTGCTGATTGACTTGGACCACTGTGAAATACCTTGCATATCTTTTTTTTTACCTGCAGCCGACATTTTTTTATTGATTGTTTTTGCAAGATGCCAAACGTCAAATTGGTGATTTATATTTTTGTACTCTTATCTCATTGTCTTGGCAATTGAAACGTGTCTGTCCGTGGCTATCAGGTCGATCACCATTCCCCGCGATTGTAGTTCTTGCAATGATGCTACAAAGCCAACTTTCTCCATGGCCACTGAGGATGTACTTTGTGACACCTGCACGACCACCGAACTCACAATTTTCTTACTTTCCATGTCCTGAAAGTGGTAGGTGCAGTACTTGGCTGAAAATCCTGGGCTGTCGCACTGTCCATCACCGGATAGCCTGAACCGTTTGCCCGCGAATGTACTATCAATAGACATTTTTTCCATTCTCCAAGCTTCGCTAATGGCTGGAAATAGATAATCGGTTTGGTATTTGTAGAACTGAGTTTTCGCAATGAAATGGATTCCCACAAACTGAAAGAAAGACTCTAACTTTTTAAAACTTGAACCACTAAAAAGTGCAGCCGCTGCACAAAGTAGATTGCCTGCTGGCAATTGCCCCAGCATGGGTTGTGCAGACCATGAGAAAGGATGATATTTTGTACAGGTGGCATGTATTTTAAGGTTAGTGCCTCGAATTGCACGAGTCACATTAATCAATGGCTCCCCACATACTTCCCCACCAACCGAAAGCCCACATTTCATCCGAATAATAATATCAATCAAACAACTATCGAATACAATGAATTTGGCCTCTTTCCTTATACTGTCACTCTGCATCCCAGCTGGTTCGGACTGTAACGTTGAGGACATGTCACTCACATGAAAGGTAGAATCTCTGATATCGTCTTCCGCTATGTTCAGTGATATTGATGGTGTTTCATTGTCGTCCACTTCATTCTCTTCCATTGCAACATCTGTTCCTTCTCCGGCGATGGGTGAATAAAACAATTTCTTCAACTTTCTCGCGGTCTTAGTTTTTGCGGGTGTGGATTCTGTGAATTGATCTCCGACTGCATCCGAACTACCAGGAGGACATTCACTATCAATGGCTGGTGGTGGTATAGCTCTGTTGTCAATCACTTCATATTCTTCCCATTGGCACGATGCATCTCCAGTCTCAAGTCCCTGCCAAAAGGTTTGACAAGCAACATCTCTCGTTCGCTTCACTGTCTGTGTAGATCTAGTTCGTACACCCACTCGCAACTAGAGGACAGATTGGAAAAGGGATGTTCAGTTTAAACACAACTTACAGTATTGAACTATTAACAGTGAAAAACAACATAATATAGTGACCAGGACACTAACCTTCTTTTGCTTTCTTTTCTTTGAAACTTTCTTGCCTCGAACTTCAACATCAGGACGCTGTTGCTCCGACTCGTGTGTGCATGTCTCCACTTCCTCTTGCGCTGCAACGACTATATTTTCATGATAAGCACATCCATCACGCACTGACGCTCCATCGACTCCCTGAAACATAGAACTTTCATTAGTATGTATAATAATATTGAAAACACAAAATGTACTTGGGGACCAATACCCACGTACATCTCAATAGCAAAACACGAATGAACGCTTTGTGTAGAACATTCAAACGACAATTATTCACGCATTGTTGATCTAGTTAGATGGAACTGTCAAGATCCATACCTCGGGCTCCTCATAGACTTCCATTGATGATATTATTGAAGATGATGCTTCAGTAACTCCCTGAAACACAGTAATTGCATTAGTATGGTTTTCTATTTTGTTAAAAAGAACATAAACTTTGTGCAGGCATCAACGGCTCATCTAAATAGACCTGCACAAATGATCAGTTGTCTAAAATAAATAATGGATATCTAAATATGATTCGATTTGCTCGATCGTTGGAAGTGTCACCACCCAGAGATCTGCATCAACTACTAGGGGTGATGTTCTTGTAGAAGAAGCTCCGTCATCTCCCTGAAACATAGTACTTGCGTTAATAAAGAAGGAAGTATAGCGGATGTAATCACGTCATATGATTTCGCTTGATCGAACTGTCAGTATCCATACCTCGAAATGCATAAGAACATCAAGGGACGATGTAACTGCGGTGCACACTTCTGCAAGCTGTTGCGCCGACCCGTAACTGCATGCTCCCCCTTCTTCTTGGACTAATGCTCCATCGACTCCCTGAAACATAGGACTTTCATTAGTAATGAACACAATATTGAAAAAAGAAGACACATAGGAGGGCGACGACAGAAGGACATATCAATGGCTAAAAACGAAAGAAACATTGTGTGTAACAATCACGCTACAAAAATGCAAGATCTGATGATCTCCATCGATGGAACTGTCTGGAAACGTACCTCGAGCATCTGAGTGACATCAACGGTTGTCGTCAATGCGTTGGACTCCTCAGCATCTCCCTGAAAGACAGTACTTGCATTATTTTGGATAACAATAATTATAACTGAAAACAAAGACTAGAGGACGAGTACAAGGGTGTACCATTAGGTAAAATAATTACACTATAAATTAAAACTATTGATTTACATGCCTAAAACAAGTCAGTGGCAGAATAGCTAAGTAAGATTACCCGATAGGCGCTTGAAGTGGCTGATGACTGCAATAACGACACGGATGGAGAATCTTCCGCCTTCATATTGAGTGGATACATAAATGGGGAAATTATTGTTAGCTAATGCTACACACTACCGCAAGGCCGAGAGCTAAATCCGTAAACTTGACTCACCAGTGGAGGGATGTGGACGAATAGAGTGGGAATAGCGGTTGAGAGCAATTTTCGCTTCGCTCACGGTGTGCTCTTCTTTATTAGCAATGATGTTGAGTACATGTCTGAGCTAAAGTGCCTGCTGCAGATGCGGTATCGATCACCCCTCTTGTCCGCAAAGACTTCTAGGACTTTCAAGCTCAGACGGTGGATATCCGCAATATCGGACCCATTCTCTTATCTGATCTATTGTCTTAGGGAAAACATGCATTATAGTACCTTCAGATTTTTTATGGGTCTTCGAAGGGCAACCGCCAATGGAACAGGCAGGCATTGTGGAAAGTTCTGAAAAGTAAAGATCAACAATTCTCTATGAATACCAATGTGTTAAAAAATTAAATGACACATAAAAGGTTCAATGCAAGGTTCGTTTTGGTTCTTGGAACTATACACGTTATTCACATGCGGATAAGTATTTGAATAACTTTTAAAAAATAGAAAAATAATTTGACTAAACTCAGAACATGTGACTAGTTCCTTGCATGTACTGTCTTGAACGAAAAGAAATTGGACGCAAAATGATTATGGTACATGGCCTTACCTTGACGAACAAACAGTTAGATGCAGGGATCAGAGTAGTTTCTTGTCGTAGAACAGGGAGCAGTTCACAGGTTGCAAACTGACGAGTTTCCTCGAAGTGGTCACGGAAGTTCACAGAGACGAAGAGCAGATAACCAGCACCTTCACGGGTTGACTAGCAAAGCGCAAAGAAGTTCTCATTAGAAATATGAAGTGGGTTATAAAGAATTCGAAACAGGGGTGTGTTTGTGAATGAATGACGTGTATATGTCGTGGCATTATGCGGTTTGCAGGGGGGCGTCCAGCGTGAGGGGGGATGCTTGGCAGGAGACACGGGGTCTGGAGGTAGACATGGGAACAACAACCCATGCTCTATAGACCACTTTGAAGTGTACATGGTCTTTGGCACCTCTTGGCCTTTATCGCTCCCTGACAGCTCCACTTGCCAGCACAAGTACCCCGGTGCGAACTGCCTTTGATAGGGCGGGGGCTGGATTGGGGCGGTGGTCGTGCAGACAAGACACAGGAAGACTCGTGAATGGAGACACACTTATGTGGATTGCAGGGGGGCGTCCAGCGTGAGGGGGGATGCTTGGCAGGAGACACGGGGTCTGGAGGTAGACATGGGAACAACAACCCATGTTCTATAGACCACTTTGAAGTGTACATGGTCTTTGGCACCTCTTGGCCTTTATCGCTCCCTGACAGCTCCACTTGCCAGCACAAGTACCCCGGTGCGAACTGCCTTTGATAGGACGGGGGGGTGGATTGGGGCGGTGGTCGTGCAGACAAGACTCGTTTGCCGCAGGGCCTCACCAAGGAGAGGCCATCTAACTGCATGTAAGAAGCAGGCTGCAGGATCTAGTACATGGAAGGCAGGGGGGTGAGTTTATAAATACCTCACCCTCCCAGGGGAATATATGGGTGCAGTTCACCCTGGAGACCCTGGATGCCTAGGCAGTTAGTCAGCAGCAGGCTGGCCTGTGGTGGCAAGGCGGCACGGGCCAGAGGGGGTCATCTCTGTACCCGGTGCCCAAAAGGATGATTTATTATGATCAACTATGTTGATTATTTACCTATAACCTTGTTTTGTATCAATAAAATCCAACGGCCTTTTATTGCCAACGCTTGAACAAAGTGATGTGGTAAGTATTTTTGGGGGAGGAGGCAAGGCCGGGAGGCTTGATGCCAACCCGCAAAATAACATATGTATGTCTGCTGCATATGGGTTCAACGGTTATGTGGATTGAAGGTGGGCGGCCAGCGTGAGGGAGGATGCTGGCCGGAGACATGTGGTGTGACAAGACAAGGCACAGGAAGACTATTCAATGGAGACACACTAGATTCATTTAAAAAATCAAAACAACCATTGTTAAAATATATGTTGGGTTTTATTTTAGATCTTAATTTCAATTGAACATAAATAATAAACATTACACATTGTTAAGTTCCGGTTGCAGCACATCCAGGGAAAATCCGCGGTATTGTCCACTGTCGCTGTGGAAATGTTGTCTAATGGCAAGTACCGCACAGGCAGGTATTACTCTCCGAACGCGGTGTCCGAGCCTCCCGTGAAGCCACCAAGTGAAGCAACGATAGGCCACCAGCCTGTACCACCTGTGAAAAAGAAAGATGCAAACTGTATTAAAATGACAAAACTTTCTTATCACTGTCGATTCAGGTAAAAAATGTCATTCTGCTTTGAAAAAAATTATATCTAGAAAATGCACAATATGGAACCAATTTACATGCATTCGAATGATATGTAGATGTAATTTTATATGTGGGAGACGACCATGAAATAGTAGTGGCATCACTGACATCACAACCAGAGTATACTTACTCGTTACTCGGATTACGCGGACGAACAGTGCCGCGAAGTTCGTGCATAAGCACCATCATCATCCTCAACACGGTCCGTGAGAGGCAGGCTTCCCTGAATTCTGGCAACTCGGTGATGCATTGCGGACTTGGCTCACCTTCCGAAATGTAGGCCAAACACCCGGAATTTTCACGGCAGCAGCAGTTCTCCTCCTCAGTTGGCATTAGCTCGCACCGATTGCACGTGCACCAGGTGGAGACGCCGTCCATGCGACATGGTCCAGGCTCTTCATCCGTTGACTGGTCCTCCCAACTTCCGTCGAATCCCCATTGTTTTCGCGTGCTTGCCTTTCCAGTAGTTCTTCCTCGGTGTACTCGGGCTCGTACATATACGGCATTATTGTAGCCATTGTGTGGTAAAGAAAGTAAAATAATTTACAGAGATGGTACAGGTGTTCACAAGGCCTAGAAGCGGCGAAGGTAGCTGACCAGAGCACAGAAACGAGTCACAGAATACTCAAAGTAACACAGAGAGAGTAATGGAATCGAAAATCTGCTGCTGTGTGTTGTGAAACGGTGTGTTTATACTTATTGAGGAAAGAGGCGTCCTGCCATTTCCATGGCGACACTTCATTAGCTGAGGCGCAGTGATTGTTGACACGAAACGTGCTTTGGCGTTTGGAAATGGGCGGTACGCGTCTGCTGATGTCAGGCTCAGGGGCGGGGGATTTGATTTAGTGCCGCAAAAGCAGGTGAGCCAGGTCGATGGGGGGAAATGATAGGATTATCAGAAAATGGCAGCTGATTTCGAGTGCGTTAATGGACGAAAAGTCGGGTAAGGTCCATAGGAAAGTTTTCTACGATCTACCGATTTATGCTTAAAAACACATGGCCGAACCGTAGGGACAATAAAAAAAAGTCCCGGAACTATCCTTTAAACTTCTTCACATCAAGTGCCACTTAACAATATTCCACAAATGTTTTCCATCTGCTTTTCTTTCATTTTACAAAAAGGTTTCACACAGTGCTGTTATAAATGCATATATGCATTTTTTTTTACTTTCATGGAAAGGCTCCTAAAAAGACACATTTTTAAACGGTCAGCATTTTCCCCTTTTCATTCCATATAAATGTCACACTTTCCAACCTCAATCATTACATTTCTTACACTGCCACCATTCTTCACCTGCTCACACATATCTGTATACTACCAAGGTTATCTATATACAATACTTCACCTTACATAAAAACTCCTTTTCTTTCCCAACCTCTACAATAAGACACCAAACATTGCTTCAACAACAATCCATCATTGCATTACCACTAAGCCACAGTTCCCTATTCTTTAAAGACACTGCAGCACATTACAAATACATTACACCACAAACACAGCACTTCTTTCAATAACATCAGCAGCACAAAGATAACCTACATATGCAACTTTTTCTCAGACCCATGTTTGCCCTGTTTCTTCTAATGTGCCAAGCAGCACTACTCATACTCCAATTGTTCTAACAACATACTGAACACACTTTAGGGCACTGCCCATGATACAACTTAATTAACTCTTTTTCCCAACAACTCCTCCTACCTTCATAAATACCAGCTTCCCTTTCTAAATGTACTTCACGATTACCACATATACCCTCTAACTTTCTTTTACAATTACAGACAACTACCAAAAAAGAGCACTCTTTACATCCTACAAAGTAAATACAATAATATAGCATGCATAGCTCTCTAATTGTAACAATGTGCTTTCACTATATATTAGCTCAGAGTATTCTTTTCAAATCAACATTTTTTTCACTCTTTCTCAATATATTACCACATTCACACTCTTTCTATTCCCATCTAAACACCACCATTATAGCACCCACCATTTACCTCATACATCATAATGTCCCTACTTATACAATCACACTACCAGTTTCTTTCTCACTAACTGAATCCCAACACCTCTACAAACTCTTATTCTTACAACATTCCCAACCAAACCTATCATCCCACTACAAATCAAACATCATCTCTACAATCACCCCCACACACTCATGCACAATACATGCATATACATTCCACAACTTTGAAATCCAAAATTTCATTTTTCCAAATAGACAGAACAAAATGCCTACTAAAAAGCAACTCTGTAGAAAACAAAGAAAACATAGAGCAGAGAAGAATAGAATCAAGCCATATAGTCATCCACCTCTCAACCAATGTATAGAAAACATTAACACAAAACAGCTAGCAGCCTCACTCAACAAAATGAAACCAGCCACAACTAAAAAAGTAAAGCCCCTCTTGCAAAAATTAAAAGTAAAAAAACATGTACATACTAAAGCAGACCTACTAATGAACCTAACACTATGGCCCTCATTACAACTCTGGCGGTAGCCGTGCCGTTAAAAATGGCACAGTTGCCGCCGCAGTTGCATTTTTTCCGGCACCCGTGAATGGGCAAGAACTTAGTTATGCCGAGTACAGCTTCCTATATAGACACACAAGAGCTAATACAGCAAGTTAAAATGGGCACAGAGGGCAAACTAGATTTAACAAAACCATCTAAAGATCCTTTATACAATATTAAGGACAAAAAGAAGCGGACCATTGACCAGTTACACCTTGAAACCACCGAACCTTCTAGGAGGGACATCCAAGCAAAATTATGGGAACAAGGGTTGCGGAGACACCCCAGGAACGTTAGAGACCGACAAAGATTCACCCACAAAGCTTGTTAGAAGCAACACAAGGAAAAATCAGACATCTAACATCTAACCAAGCCCAAGGTCAGGGGTGGAAGACTCCGGAAAACAGAACCATGATCATTGAACATCTTGAAGATGCCCAGCAAATTATGTATGCATGCGGCTGAATCAGAGCTAACATCAACAAAAAGAACAAACAACATGAAGGACGCCGATTGTAATAGAGAAGTCTCAGCAGGTAAAAGGGAACCAGAGCCTGAGATGGGACTAATCCTCCCATGCAAAGATAGTAGTGACACGAGGAAGAGTCACACTGTTGTAAATTGGGGACAAAAAACAATGCAAAAGGTGGGCTCCCCCTTGAAATGCACCATGACACCGAGAGTGTGACTACCAAACAAAAACCACAGAGCCGGCTTATGTCTGCTCAAATGGGCAATACAAACAACCGCATACAGGAAAATAACATTTGGAAACCGCATAACCTGTCAGACTCCATGGGACTGTGCCGCTTTAACTTCAGCAGAGTGCAGCTAATGGATAACGAAGAGCAGGTTAAGACATTGCATTACTGGTCAACGCAAATGAGACAGAGTGACGTCGCCAGGCAAATCCCAGACGACATGCATCTAGAAACATCTAGAACAATGGATGATGAAGAAAGGATAGTAACACAAATAAGTAAAGAAAACAAAATAGCACAAACTAAAGACAAGATTGTAAGGGTAACAAAAGACACTGCAACACAAACCAACAACCAAAAGAAACAAGAACAGGAAAATGGAAAAGAGAGTAAATATGACAAGGCAATGCAAACCATTAAACAAAAAGAGGTGGAGCAAGCGACTAATTGAAATCTGGAGTTAGCAAAAGATAGCCCACCAAAGTTATTTACACCAACTGAGCCTAATAAGGAAGCAATCATAGAACGACCAAATTTACATGGATACCTGGAAGAAAAAATCCTGTTGGTGTCCATAATGACAGCAATTCTGGTGCCCTTCATGAAACTCTATGAAGATATAGCAGTCACATTGCAAGATCATACCACCTTACTGGCCATGGTGAATTCGAAGACAATCTTTGTGGAAGGATTTATAGGGACAGAACAAAACAGCTTAGACAGTAGCAGTGCAAAGGTTGTTCAGTTACTGCATGACATACTGGAACCAATAATAAAGGAAAGAAAAAATAGACAGATGATTGGGTGGTATTTGACACGGCTGGGGTATGGAAGTTGCCACCCAAGGGACCCCGGGCCGGAGTGATACCATCAAAGTACACAACAGAGTCCAAATGTCCTCTACTGAACCAACACAAGATGAAATCTCAATAAAAAATAAACAAACTGGGCAGGGCACGGCCCAGGGATATTTGTTTGCGTTAGAACAACAACGTATTGAAGAGAGGGTTGGAAGTAGAGGAGCGGAGATGACGGATCAAGATCTGACTAAACCAGAAGCAGACAAACCAAACGAGAAAGACAAAGGGAACTGAATGAATAAGCAAAGAGCGGTTCTGCAAAAAATTGCAAATCTGGGGGATATAGAGCCGAATGTGCAGAAAGAAGTTAAAGAAAGTGATAACAACCAGAGAGTAACAAGTGAAAACATCAACAAAGTAAAAATCTGTGACCTCTTTATGAAGAAAGGGAACAAGGAAACTCAAAAACACATAGTAAAGAAGCAAGGAAACCAAGAGGAAAACATCAAACAAAGGAACAAAAGTACTAAAATGAGCACAACAATACAAAAATCAATACAAAAATCAAAGAATCAACTCCAACAAGAGCTGCGTTTTCTTTAAAAAACTTACAGTCCCTACTGAACAGAACAATTTAAAAAAGAGTGTAGTGGAGGTCAAGATGAACGAAAAGAAAAGATTGAGAGAAAAAAAATCTTCAGAGATTGTGGAGATATCGGATGAGGAAGAGACAGAACAGAACCTAATTGACCTCTCAACCTACTTGATCTCAGAAGACAAAAAAGTGGACAAGGAGGTGGAAAATATCAGATTCAAGACAGTTTCTGACCAAGACCATAAATCCACGACCATTGAGAGTGAAACAAGTAGTACTGAAGAAGACGAAGAGAAGGAAGATTCAGAACTGGAGGAACCACTAAGAAAATATTCAACACAAAACATAGGGCATGGTCAGCCCATTTAGCCATCAAAAGGCAGAAAGTCCGAACATAAAGACCTTAAAAGGAAATATATGGGTCCAACATGGAAAACAAATAAAGAAAACTTAGATGATCACTCAAAAGAGCTGCATAAGGATTACAAGCAAATAACAGAGGGAAACCAAATAACATCACCTTTGAGGCTAGGGATTCCAAAAAGAAAGAGAAGCCTGTCGAACAGCTCAATGAAGTCAGAGGGCTGGAAGTAAAGACCATCAAAGGGACCCAGGATCAAACAGCTCAATGAAGAGTAGGACAAGTGGTCAGAACAACCGGAAGGACTGATCCTGAAAAGGATTGTATATATCCTGAATAGATCACATGTGATCAGATTACTACATCATATTCCGGCTCAAAGATTAATAACGTCTAAAGACATAGCTATAGTGGAGTTTCCAGAAGAAGAACGAACAGACAAGGTGCTGTTACATACAGTTTCAAGATTGGTTAAAAAATTACTCTTGGAACAAGCCTTCCATTTAAGACCAATGGGATTTGACTTAAGTGAAAATAATGATCTGCTCTCAAACAAAACAAGATAAATTGCCCACTACAAAAGGTACAAAATCCATAAAGGGGGAACAATCTAAAAACAAAGAAAATCCGGCTTGTGGCAAAAACGCAAGAAACACGCTGAATAAAGGGGAAAAAAATCGAGATACCGACAATCTTGAGGATAAATGGAATTGGCTGGCCAACTTGGTAGCATCAAAAATTCATAAGCAATAATGTTTAAAAGACAAGGCAGAAGAGCCATGGAGGTTGGTGAATTGGAACACAAGAGGTTTGTTACGCTCACCTGGTCATCCCAGGGGCGCCGAACGAAGCTGGACGGCAACTGTCTCCACCAGCGTCACACGAAGCGGAGTGGTGAATGGCTGCATGTGCCCTCTCTGTTTTGCCCTTTCGTCACGAATGAAGATTTGCCTAAAATGTTGAAACGAGGTGTTAACTAGCCATAAGGAGGAGGACCGGCTCCCGCCTCCTGTGACCTCCTTGTGCACCCCTCTAATAAGTCTCACCTTAGAGTTATGAATGGCAGAGTCTCCATCCTGCGACTGCATGCAGGGGTGCTTTGTAGTGCAAGGATCTAGTTACTTCACTGATCCTGCAGATTACTGTAGAGTTCCAGACAACTGTGACTCTGTGGGTAAGTCTTTATGCCAATATTTCTTGGTATGGATTGCTTTAGAGTTCAAGTTGCCAAAAGTTCACTACTGTGCTTGTTTCTCTGCAGATCCCCTTTTTGATGCACCCGATGAATAGTGTCTCCTCTCCACAAATGATGAGCACAATTCCAAAGGTGAGTTTCAACTCTAGCGCGATGTGATATTGTCTAAAAATAAGGTATTGTTCTTCTGTGCAACTAACCTGCTTTTCCTTTTCAGTTCTGCAGGTACGGGTACTCCGGAGCGGCAATTGCATGATGGTGTTGCGAGGGACCGCAGGAGTGTGCAGCCTTCAGGTGAGTATTAGCGTTGCGTAAGGTTGAAATGTCTTTAATGAGGACTTTTTCCTCTGCGTGGCTAACCTGATGTTTCCTTTCTGTTCGGCTGGTGCGGTAGCTCCGGAGCGACTGAGATGGAGCGTCAGGTAAGCACCTTGTTCTTGTTTATTCTCTCTCTTCCTTTCTTTCCTTATAGGCAAGGGTTCGTGAAGACCAGGATGGGCGTGGCTGAAGACCGGGCTGAAGCTAGCAGACACGGTGAGCGTTATGCTGCAGGAGTGCAGAATAACGCAAAGCGTTTTCTGTTCTGAGGGTGTGGTTTATATAGCCTCGAAGAAGTAGTCCCAAGGTGAAGTAGCCCCTCCAACCACACCCTACCCAAGTAGTCCCAGGTAAAGTAGTCCTTCCAGCATGCCTCAGACTGGGCTGAATGTGATTCCTCTTCCCCTTCTACAGAAAAGGTGAACTGCAAAAAACGAGAGCAAACGTTTTATGTGTGCAGGAAACATGTCTGTCTGAAGCTCCGATTATAGAGGGTTGCGAAGTAATATTAGAACCAGCTCAAAAGGGATCAAGGGGAAGACCGAAATCGGGGCTACTGGTAGCCGTGAAGAATGACATGAACTGGGAGGTGCTCCAGAAGAATAATCCAACTCCTTACATCTAGTTGCTGGTGATAAAGCTCGAACAAGAGCCAGTTGCTACACAATGAGTTTTGATAATCTTGAATGTTTTTTGGAACCCGGCAATACCGTTAAATGTCAACTTCCCAGACGATATAGCAGCACTATTGGATGAACAGAGGGAAAAATGGCCAGACCCAATGTTCATAATAGTGGGAGACTTAAACTGCTCATGCTTCCACTCCAACAATCTACCCATAGATCAGGACCTTGCAGTAACTTTGACGAAACAAAAACATGGATCGCGATGGAGGAACTCTCTAAACTCAAGAGATTGTGTAATCCTTAATGGATCAATAAAAGGAGACATCCCGATCCAGACCTACTTGGAAAGGCCCATTTTCAACAAACATCTTGGATTACATAAGTATCTTGTCAAACCTCTCGCACAAAATTAAAACCCTGGAAGTGATCACTACAGTTGCCAGTGATCAGAATCTTTTGAAACTTAAATGTAAAAACATGAGCAACAACAAAAAAATCTTTTACGGAAACTCACTATCACTATCAGTCAATCCGGGAAAGAAACACACAAAGAATAAGACCCGAAAGATTACTGGGCTTAAATCTAAATTTGACGGCCTTGATCAATCAAAGAAAAAGACAAGGGGATACTAACAACATCGATTATATGCAGCTATTGGAGGAGTTCAGAACCAGCCAGAAGAGAGGAGACAATAAACCAACAAGTACGAAAAAACATGTATATGACAAAGCGATTGTAGAGCGGAAAAATATCTTTAACAAAGAGTATCAAGAACTTTCTTAGAAATAAAAAGTCTGAAACATCAGATGAAATGCATAAAGTTGAACAAAAATAATTAAATTTGCTACGCATCCATTAAAAAACCATGTCAAACCAGGATTCAATGTATATATAAAAAAATTCAAAAACAAAAACATAACTGAAATCTGGTCTGTAATTAACAAAACAGATGCTCCTCAAAACGCCCTGATGTTGAATCCAATACCGGCAAAAACTTGGTGCAAATTCTATGTACAAATACAATCAAAAATGGGCCCAGAGACAGCATCAACGGTACATCAAACCACAGTGGATGTACAATTGGACAATTCCATTGCCACCATTGAGGCAATGATCAGGAAACCCAAAAATTTGAGAGCCCCAGGACCGGATGGGCTTACGAGCGTCACGTTAAAGAGAGATCCGCTAGAATGGGCAACCTTTTTGAACCATCTGATTGAACACATAACATCAACAGTAAAGGTGCCAAACTCTTGGAGGGACACAGTGATCGTCCTGATCTTCAAGAAGGGCATTAGGACAAATCCAGACAAATATCGTCCTATAGCCCTTCTTGATGTGCTGGGGAAGATCTTTGTTTCGGTCTTGCTGAGGGCTCTAGCTACCTGGTGTGACGTGGCATGACAAAGGGGCACGTGGCAGTCGGGTTTCATAAAAGGGAGAAGGACGGCCCTTAACATATTTATAATTAACTTACTGAAGGCCAGAACATTGAAAATAAAAAGCCAAAAAGCATTTGTGGCTGTTGTGGATTTACCAAGGCTTTTGACAAGGTCAGTAGAGAAATCCTATAGTGTAAGTTATCCAAATGGCAGTGCCCCCCTACAGGCTTGCGTAACATCAGAAAACTGTACACCAACACGTTTCTGAGAGTAAGAATGGACAAGACAGGCCTAACAACAATTCAAATACACAAAACAACCGGGCTGAAGCAAGGATGTCCACTGGCACCGGAAATCTACAACCTGTATGTTGCGGATATAGGCAAAACCTTTCAACACATATGTATGTTTCCCCCAAAATTAGCAGTAACGCCAATAGGGAAGCTCTTGTATACAGATGACATAGTCCTAATAGACCAGACGCCAATAGGATTACAAAGGCAGTTAGAGGTGATACAGGAATATGTCGACGTAAACAAATTATCAATAAACCTGGTAAAATCACTTATACTTATCCTGTCAAAATCAAAAAATGACAAGAAGAAGAACTTAGGTTGGTTTCTGAAAGGGAAAAGCATATTGGAGGTAAACTCCATAATATACCTGGAAGTTTGTGTAAACAATAGTCAAAGTGAGGCACAGAGAAATAACTTGATGCGCAAAAAACGGAAAAATCTGGCTGCCCAGGGAAAGATCATATTGAGAAGATACTGGGCCTCATTACGACCCTGCCGCTAATGGGTTAACGGCTGCGGCGCTGTTAACACATTAGCGCCTGATTACGAGGTCCCTTTGCGGGACCCGACCTTAACGGCTGGTCTACATGCAATTTGCCGTACCGTACTTAGCGCCTTCCCCATTCCCATAGAGCTCTATGGGGCAAAAATGGGAATGGTGAAGGGCCATGGTTCAATGGGGAATTACCGCCCCGCCAACCTTAGAATGGGGTGGTAATTCCCCATTGAACCATGGTGGGCCCGTTACAACACCGGCACCAACCATGGTGCTAATAGCGCCATGGTTTAGCGATGGTGTTATGGTGTTGTAATGAGGGCCACTGTCAGGGTAATTCATGGAATTAAAGTGTGCTGAAAAGGGGAGCGCAAGTGTGAAAATTGCAGCGCACGCGTGCTAAAGCAGCGCACGCAGACATTTGTCGATTCATGGAATGCTTACCGTAGATGTGCGCTGAATCCGCGTGTGACGCACAACATCCCGAAGGCTGTGCGCAAGACGGCCAGTGAAGGCACACACAGGGCAGCGCACTCACCTAAAAAGGGGGCAGAACACACGGAATGGGGAACAACACGTGAAAATGTGGGCATTACGGGAAAGTAACGCTGCTAAATCCTCGCAATGCCAACACGCGTGCTAACAACACGTATTCATGGAATCGAACAGGGGAAAAGACGTGGTAATCCCGAAACACGTACGCCAGCAGGAAGCAGGCATAAGCGGCCCTGTACAGCATAAAAGTGTTTGCAAACAACAAAGAAGCTCATACGCTACGATGAATATACTGTTCCTTGCAGCAGTGGTCGTGGGACATCGCAGGAGGAGGAGGATAGCCAGGCCCGCATTTTTTTACCCAGAACCAGCCTTTTTGGGATGCCTGATGACCAGGTCTATGGGAGGTACAGGTTTCCACCCCAAATCATCCTAGAACTGGTTGCTGAGTGGGAGGATGACCTCACATCACCCACCCTGTGCTCCCACGCACTGAGCCCCTTGGAAAAGGTACACAATGTGCTGCATTTCTTGGCTACTGGCTACTGGGTCATCTATCGAAACCGCAAGCACTGGCATTCCATCAACATGCAGGTTGTATGTGATGCCAAGGGAATCATCACCTCTGTATATGCCAACTATCCGGGGTCCATCCATGATAGTTTATATATTCAGAATGTCACCCCCAAACCAGGACCTGGAAGCTGGGAGGCATGGCGATACATGGCTCATTGGTGAGTACAAATGCCTCTGCACATGCATGCATGTCAGACACTGAGAAATGGGAAAACCCAACTAATGACAACCATTATCACCTCCCCAGGGGATAGTGCCTACCCTACATGATGATGCCAATATGGAACCCCTCCACACCATCCCAGGTAAGATACAACACAGCCCATATGGCAACCCGGGGCATAGTGGAGCGCACATTCGGAGTGCTCAAGTCACGTTTTCGCTCCCTTGACCGCTTTGGTGGCCAGCTGCTATATGCGCCCACAGTAGTGTGCAGGATCATAGTGGCAGCATGAGTCCTGCACAATGTTGCAACCCGGTGGGGCGTGCCAGTGGACATGGTGGTGCCCCCACATCCCCAACCACATGCACAGCCGCTGCGCATGGGAGGGGAAAGGGCACGTGGTGAGGCAGCCCGTACCCAGCTTGTGGCAAATTTCTTCACCTAAAATCCCACCTCTGCAGAGTACACACAGGCCTGGAACATACCAGCTGACAATTGATGATGATGACAAAAGGGACAGTCAACTGTCACACCCATACCACCCTGAGATGTTTTTCCTGGATGTGCTACATTGTGTGCATCCCTAGCTACTTAAACAGACCCAATGCTGTGTCAGTAAAAGGCACACATTCATGCAGCATGAAGGACTAGCCCCTTGCAAAATAGTACACCCAAATAGTGGTATGTCACCCAACCCCTCCCAACCCCGATCTCAGCTACCCAACACACCATGGCATGCAATGTCAAAGCAACCAAATGAATGCACAACGCATGACACAAGTGTCACAAAGTGTACCGTCCCAAATGGAAACAGACGAGTGACAATTCCCTCTCACCAATGAAAAAGAAACAGCACACATGAACAAACACTTACCTGCAAGACAAAACATGAATACAGGACCCAACAGTGGCAAAGTATGACAGTAAAACATCATAATAGTGCAAGTGTCACAACCTGACAAAGGCAGCACATCAACCCCTTCCATCTCCACTGTGTTGCTGGTAGGTAAACGTGGCAGTGTACGGCATACAACATGAACTGCATCTGCAATGGAGGCAGGCAAGTTAAGACATGAAGAAGCTACATGCAAATATGCATAATGGGCAGTATGGAATACAATATACAAATCAACCATGCAGTGGAGAAATCATCAGCAATCCCCACTAAGGGTATATACACAGTTTGGACTACAGACTGCCCACACAACTTATAGAAGCCCAATGCCTCTGTGTAAGTTACTATTACATGGTGGCACCCTTGCGAGCCCATGGAAAGGGGAATCAGGAGTGGCATATGTGTCAGGAGCCCAAGTTTCAAACACAAACACAGGACAAGCCTGCATGTGCCCAGCTGGAAAACACAGTGGATGCCTACGGGATGCCACACAAAGCAACACACTGTAACATGAATGTAAAACCTGAAAAAAAAAGTTATGAACAAAAAAGGAAAGGGAAAATAAAAAATGAAAATAAAATGAAAATGAAAAGTAAAACTAAAAAATGTAAATGAAAAATGAAAAAGAAAAATTCTAAATCAAATGAAAAAGTGAAAATGAAAAAAGAAAAACATCAAATGAAAATGAAAAATTCAAATGAAATATGAAAAGAAAATAAACATTAAAAAATAAACTTAAAAATTGAAAAGAAAAAATGAAAATTAAAAATTAAAATTAAAATTAAAAATCTATTTCAAGTATGAAAAAAAAGAAAAGAAAAAAAGAAAAAGAAAAATTAAACAAAAAAATGAAAAATGGCCATGGGTCGACTGGAGGGGTGGGTGGAGGGACCACCCAGGAGGTAGGAGGTACAGGGTGCACCCCAACACCACATGCATGGATGTTGAGAAAAAAAGCCTCCTTGGGCTCATGGCCTGCACGGCTACCCGATAGTGGGAGAACTGCCATTGCTGTTGTCACCCTCTGGTGGTACATTAGAAGGTGTGCGCGGTATGAGAGGCAGACCACGCAAATCCCTGGCATGCTCCTCATGGCAGCAAGCATAAGGGTCTGAAAGGTTTGGTTCTGCAGGATGATGGTCCGGAGATCCCCATGCAGCACCTCACGTGTAGCACAGACTTCTGCCTGCAAGGCCTCACGTGATGCCCGGATCTCCTCATGGGTTGCCTGGAGCTCAGCTGAGATTGTGCGTGTTAGCTGTTCCAGCCGCTGTTCTGACCTTGTACTCTGGGATACCTCAAGTGCACCCAGAGTATCTCTGAGGGACCTGTGTTCTAACCTCAGGGTATGCCTGTGGGCCTGTGACTCTGCAGATATGGCTGTGCGCAGAGTCTCCAGTTCAGCCCGTCGGTCCCTGTTGGATGCCAACATGTCCTTCCTGTGTGAGTGGCATGTGGACTCCGTTGCCTGCTGCTGGAGCTCCACCTGCCTTTCTGGGGGGATATGGAAGTGGCCACCCTATCCACGGCCTGAGCCATCAGCTCACACAATGCCCCCTGTTGTGCTGCAATAGTATACATGGAGTTCTCCCACACAGTATTGCCTGGTGGCGCACGGCCACCGCATTGGTGGACACCACACCTGTTTGGGCCAAGGTGATGTGCACCTTGCTGCGCTGGCACTGCCTGAGTCTGCAGGACTGCATTCCTCCTTTGATCTGCTGGCCAGGAACAGGAGAAAATATAGTGGAGTGTGACCGTGCATCCGTAACCGCCACAGGCAGACATTCCAACGTTGAATGGCCCATTGAGGGGTCTACCCCCAGTGCAGGTGCGTTGGACAGAACAGCATCCCTGCCAGAAAAACTCACCTGCGACGGGACATTTGTCTCAATGTCTGATTCAGCACCTGAGCCATAGACGTCATCGGAGGTGTACCCAGAGACACCTGTGGACAGGATGGTCTGTAGGACTAATGGATTTTCCTGCACCACCACTCCACGTCCTCCACTGGTGGCTGGTTGGGGCTCTGAGTATCCCTGCCCCTGCACCATCTCCTCTCCTCAACAGCATCTAGTGCCTCATCACCTGCACAAAAATTAAACAAAAGTAATGAAGAAAGGCATGAAGAGCATAGCTGACACACATAGGTATCACAATCTACACATCAAATACATTAATGAGACATGTCACACATAACACTAACTCTGGCATGCATGCACTGGCAATGTAGTGGAAGGGGACCCTAAAAGCAGAAACTGAGGACTCCAAAATGGAAAAGCAACACATGTGCTGCATGGTGCATAGCACCTGCATCACACATTAACCTGTGAGTGGCATGGACAATCCACAAACATGACACATGCCAGCACACAGATGGCATGTAGCATAGCCATGGCAGAATTGACAAGGACATCCAGACGGTAGTAAATCAGTACTGCCCCCCATCCATGTGAGACGCACATAATGAAATAGAACATGCAAAAGGTTGTGACAAAACACACATGTGTCACACGCTGCAACAAAGCCAGTGTTTACTAATACAGTGATGGTAGGCGCATGGATACATCAATGGTAGGTCACTTGGACATGACACAAGTCAATTTTCATGTTGAACATTAAAACAGGGCTCGGAAGTGATTGTGTGCAGTGCATGTGTAGGTGCACAAAAGTCAATCAGCCTGATTGATTAAATCATTCCCATAAAAAGTTAACAAATGTGGGGCATTGTGGGGTGAATCTATGTCTAAAGTATGGTTAATTTCGGGCAGAACGGCACACAAATGTGTGTTTATCATGCAAATGATTCCATCAATCAGGCAGAATGAAAAGAAAAACAGTATTAACAATGTTGTGGCATGATGCCAGTTGAAGGACAAGTGCAGTCATCAGGTGCAAAGTGTGTTCTGTGGTCAGTAAGGATACTGTGAAAACCAAAACAAAGGGCGGGGGATGGTTTGGAGGCACCACATGGGTGTTCTATAGCAGTCATGACTACACAGCCTGACCTGGCACTCAAACAGAACACATCACCCAAGCAATATACACATGGTTTGCACACACACGCATGGCCACTCACCGGACATTGCCTCAAGATCTGGTAGGTCTCCCATGCCTTGGATCTGATCCTCTGCGATGAACCCTCCAGCGATTGCCTCATGTTCTGTGAGTTCATCCTCCTCTGGTGGAGACCCACTGCCAGTCACCAGAGTAGAAGCATAGTTGGAAGCCAGCTTGTTTTTGGCTCAGTGTTGGAGGTCATTCCACCGCGTTGAGCAATCATCAGCTGTGCACTTGACAAAAACAAGGGAACTAATCTGGTCCGCGATGCACTGCCAGTGAGCCCTACGTTGAGCAGTCATAGTCTTGCATCCTGCAGTCACCAGCATGTCGCGGCCATGGGCCGCCACATAGCCCACAAGTGCGTCTAGTTCCACATCATTGAAACTCCGCTTCCTTGATGTGCCGGAGGGGCGAGCCGTGTCTGGGGTCCCAGCCTGTTGCACAAGAGCATGCTTCTTCCTCTTGAGAGGTTGTGCGGACCCTGAGTGGCTTACGCCGCTGTGGTCGGTAGGGGCTGAAGGGCAGGTGTACTGGGAACTGGAAGCAAGCAATGGCACGATGACCAAAGGTCTCACTGCAGGCATTGGCTGCTGGGTGCTGTTGCCAGGACCAAGCAGCACAAGTGCCTTGGTGTGATGGTCTGGGACCAACACTGTCCCGCCTGGGTGACTCAGAGCCGGGATGGATTGAGCTGCAGCTACCCCTGCAGCCTCCTCACCCTGGCTACTTGAGCCAGCAGATGACATTGCTGCCCCAGATCCAGGTGGCCTGGTGACAGCAACTTTCACCGCCACACTTGGCTTTGACTTTGTGACATGTCAGTCGGGCTGTGAGTCATCCCGTGCCAGTTCCGTGACCAATCTGGGCTGGGTTTCCAGGGCCTGATCTGGGATGGTGTCAGCTGCATCTCCCCAACCAATTAGGGGGGGAATAGGTGTCCCTGATTGGTCCTCCACACACTGGCCTCTTGGGCCACCCTGCTCATCCTGGCCACGTCACCTACCGCGGACACCTCTTGGAGGTCGGCCACCTTTTTCTCCCATAGCACTTGGTTGCCTCCCAACCATGGCACTGATGTTCTTGTGCGAATGGGAGGTGCAGTAAACAATTGTCCTGGGCAATTGGGGTGAAGGGGGCAGGGTACTAGATGGAATACGTACCCCTGTGCTCTAGCAAGGCTGTCTGTAACCCCTGGGGGAAGATGACGGGTCATGCAATGCTCAGGCACCCAAAAACAAAATTTAACGTGCACGCAACCCCTCGGTAGCCCACTTGCGTCGAATTAAGGACCTGCAGTACGCTGTGGCACCCAGAAACACAAAGAAAGTGTACTCGTGTTAAACAAAGGCTACAATGACCTCTGAATGGGTATGCAACACACAGGGGCAACCACAGTGGAAAAATACGTGCCCGACTCACCTTCTGCCTGGAAAAAGAATGTGAAAAAGACGCATGTGGGCACGTTGGCAACACCCCTGCCAAAAGAGTACGCACTGCAACCGTTGTGAAGTAATCGCATGTGAACCGACAAGAAGTACAAGAATCACGCGCTCGCTCTCCACAAAAAGCACATACAAGAAAATGGCATCCTACGCGGACCTTTAAGCCTTGCCCACAGAAACACCCATGCGTGCCATGTCACTTACGCTCTTATGCGCTAAGGGCCTTTCCTCCAATTACATGCAGTGACACCCGGACGTGCTGTTTTTTTCATGTGCCAAATCACTCCATATCAAGCTGGCCACGTGACAACATACGAAGACCATGCTCCTCCCCAGAAGGCCATTTTCCTACCCCCTAGAGCCCTGAGCCGACTCCCACTAGCCATCTGCTGCTGCCTGCCTGCCTGCTGGCCACATGCCCTGCTATTTGGTGCCCGCACATGAGCCATCTGCAGGGGTCCAGTTGTTGTGACCACCCCTGCAGGAACAGAAGACTCCCAACAGCAGTTCCATCGCTCCACAGCCCAGCACCAGTACCCAGTTGCCCACCCACACCTGCCTCGGGGGTTGCCATATCGGCCCAAAATCCATCTGGGACCAGTGGCGACCCACCGGCAGAGGGCTGCCAGCTTCACTGCAGGAGAAGTTGGCATCCTGGTGGAGCAAGTCGTGGTGCATTATGATGCCCTCTTCGGAAGAACACCCAACAACAAGGATGGACGGGAGAGGATCTGGACAGACATCGGGGTTGCCATCAACGCGGAGGGGGTGGAAACCGGTGACCTACCACACGTCCGTAAGCGCTGGGAGGACTTCAGGTCCAGGGCCCTGAGGAAGCCCTGAGGAAGGCCCTTTGCCTCTTGGAAGCAGCGGATGCAGTGAGGTGCCGGGTCCACCTTACCACTGACAACATGAGGGTCTTGGAATGCATTAACCCAGCACTTCACCGCCAGGCCCTCGAGAAGGAGACCCGTCCAGAGTCGAGCGGTAAGTGTCCATGCGTACTTATTGGACGCAGTGCATGTTGAGTTGAGCCAGGAGTGTGCAGCTTGTACATATGTCTGAAAAGGGCCATGTATGGATGTGTATGTGCAGGGACATGACCGTGCTGCATGTGAGTCCAGTCACATCAATGGTGAATGTGTTCCAAAGCATGATGCAAAACTGCATGTGGAGATGCACACATGTTAGCATTTCTGTGTATGTACTATGGCATGGTTGGGGTGTGACACATGGATGCTGGTTCCACCTTCATGTACGTGCACGGCATACATGTGCGTGTGTGTGTGTTTGACATGTGTGCGACTATGATACGTCATGGATGCATGTGACACAGACATGTAGGAACCTAATTGGCAGATGTGACATAGTTGCTGATGATTGCACTGTGACAGGTGGTGGAGATGTACAGATGCATGTCTGTCTGGTGGCGTGTGTGCATGTGTTCGGCATTCCCCATGTTGCTTGTGATGTCATGCCAACCTTTGGATGTTCATGCTGTTGTGTGTGTATGGATGCTGCTGCTTGCTGCACGATTCCTGTTAATGTGTGCATGTGTGTGGGTTCAAATGATATGAGTGTTGGGGAGTGTGATTCCATCTGTGAAGTTTGACACTGCCACTCATGTGCAACTGTCACGTGTGTATACGACCATTGTAAAGTACCCTGATGCCTGTGCTCTGTCTCTCCCTGTCTGCAGTGTCGACTGATGAAGAGGGCGGATATGGTGCTGTGGAGCACAGCGGTAGGGATCCCACCGCCAGCCGGAGATGCAAGGCTGAGTTCCCCTCCCACGTAGTGATCTCTTCTGGGAGTGAGGAGTCTGGTGCCACGTCCATGGCTGCAGCTGCCGAGGGAAGGTCCAAGAGGCAGAGTTTAGAGGTGGACTCCTCAGCAGCAGTAGGGGCAGCTGAGCCCCCACAGGGGCCTATGGAGGAAGATAGCACAGAGTCATCCAGGTTGGTGGGGGTTTCAGTTGGGTTGAGGAGGAGGCCGCGGAAGGGCCATGCATGGGGCCTGGAGGGGGGGGGGGATTCCACTGGTGCCAGTGGTGCAGTCCAGGGGCAGGGACAGGAGGCAGCACAGGCCGCCGCTGAGGTGCCTGTGTATAATCCGGTCCCCGATCCTGTGACTGCATCATCCGGCACCAGCAGGGATGCCTCCATCCAGACCCGTTTTCAGGGAGGGGATGCGCATGCAACAACTGGCCTTCCTCTCCCGGCGTACGTTGCAATCCGTGACCTTATTGAGCCTGTCCTAGCTGGGATGGCGTTGCACCAACGTGGTATTCGGGATGACCTGCAGGGTTCTCTTCTGGACAATGCACATCATTTTGAATACGTCTTTGGCCGTGTTGACCTACTAGGACAGGTCGTCGGCACTGGGTTCATCCGTGTGCTGGAACTTCTTGCAACCCTCTCCTCAACTGAGCCACCTATGCACCAGTCATCCTCTGTGCCATCTTCCAGCCCAAGTATCACCTGGGCCCCCTGTGGAGCTGACCCTGAGCTAGCGGCCAGGCTGATTTAGGACACATCCCTGCCACAGTCGGGAGTCGGAGGTCCAGCTGGGGTAGCCACCCCACCACTGGAGCCCAGCAAGAGGAGGATGTGCTGTCATCAACAGGCAGGGCACGTGCATGGCAGCAGCAGGCTCAGGGTGGGAGTGATCATGGCTCGGGGCCATCAACATCCCAGGGCAGGTATCGGCCATCAGGCAGGAGGACCCAGGATTGTGAGTGTCTTCCATGTGGCAGCTGTTGGGCTGGCAAATAGATGCAGAGCAGCGGCAGGGGGAGAGGGCACGGCTCACAATGGTCAGGGCGGAGAACTCCATGCGCCGGGCATTGAGGTGGGCTGTGTGCCTCGAGGCAACTTTCAGGGTGTTGGAGGAGGCCATGCCTGCATCCCTGCGTGACCTCGAGGCCAGGGAAGATGTCCGCCTCTGGGACATTGAAATGGAGTTCAATGATGCCCTGGCCCGGGACACCAATGAGTGAGCCGTTGGACTAGTCCGCCGCCTTTGTAAATAGTTATGTAGGTGTAGGTTTCCTTTTTGTTTTTTTTTCCTTTGAGGTGCATGGACTATGCCCTGCCTTTTTGTATATAGTTATTTATTAGGTAGGATCTTGGTTAGGTTTCCTTTGGATTGTTGCACTCATGGACCCTTGGATATTCTTTTGTATATAGTTATGGACCTGGATTTACTTTATTTATTGACCCATGGTGGAATGCTTTGCTTTTTTTTGGAACTTTGGCTTTTGTTTTATGAACGGATGCTTTGAAGCTATTTTACTTTGGATTTTATTGATTTCAGCCTTCATTTTTTTTCCTTGAGTCGGGACCTGCTGGCAGGTTGCCGTCACTGGGGGTGGGGGACATGCGTCAGGGCCTGCTGGCAGGGCTCCCAAGTGCTTGGTGCCATGTGGGCTGCCTGCGAGGCATACTCAGGGGTGATGGGCTGCCTGCGGGGCTTGGACTGGGGTGATGGGCTGCCTGTGGGTCATGGTCATGGTCAGGGTGGATGGGCTGCCTACGGGGCATGGACTGGGGTGATGGGCTCCCTGTGGGACATGCTCATGGGTGATGGGCTGCCTACGGGTCATTGCCAGGGGTGATGGGCTGCCTGCGGGGCATGGACTGGGGTGATGGGCTGCCTGTGAGGTATGCCCAGGGTTGTAGGGTAGTTCATTGTGATGTGGGCTGCCTGCTGGGCATGGGGAGGGGATGAGGGGCACACCCGGGAGGGCCCACACTGCCAGATCATGCGTGAAACTCCCCGCGCACCCCCGGAATATGCATTCCCCACTCACGCCAGGCCAATCGTGTGTAAAACTCCCCGCACACCCCTCAGAATACACGTACCCCGCTCGCGGCAGGCAAATCGCGTGTAAAACTCCCTGCGCACCCCTCAGAATACACGTACCCCGCTCGCGCCAGGCCAATTGTGTGTAAAACTACCAGCGCACCCCTCAGAATACGTGTACCCTGCTCGCGCCAGGCCAATCGCGTGTGAAACTCCACGCGCACCCCAGAATATGCGTACCCCACTTGCACCAGGCCAATCGCGTGTGAAACTTCACGCACACATCTGGAATACACGTACCCTGCTTGCGCCAGGCAAATTGCCCCGCAGGCAGCCCATCCACCCTGGCAATGCCCCACAGGCAGCCCATCCACCCTGACCATGCCCCGCAGGCAGCCCATTCACCCTGGGCATGCCCCGCAGGCAGCCCATCCACCCTGACCATGACCCGCAGGCAGCCCATCCACCCTGGGCATGCCCCGCAGGCAGCCCATCCACCCTGGGCATGCCTTGCAGGCAGCCCATCACCCCAGACAATGACCCGCAGGCAGCCCACACCACAGTGGGGACATTTTCCACACAATTTGCCTGGTGCAGGCGGAGTACGCATATTCAAGGGGGTGCGCAAGTTGATTTCCACATGTTTTGGCTGCAACAAGCAGGGTACACATATCGAAGTGGGTGTGCAGGGAGATTTTCACCATTTTGGCTGCCATGAGCGGGGTACCCGTATTCAAGGGGGTGCACGAGTATATTTTCACTCGTTTTGGCTGCCGCGAGTGGGGTACCTGTATCAAGGGGGTGCACAAGTATATTTTCACACGTTTTGTCTACCATAAGCAGGGTATGCGTAGTTTTTCATGCGATTACAGTGTAGCGGCCCTGTAAGCTGGTCCAGGGTTAGCGCGGTCCTTTGCGTCGTATTGGGGATTTCAATGGCGTTCGTGGGGGCGTAACTGGCACTGCGGCATGTTCGCTGCGCCACGGCTCAAAATGGCTTGGCAAATCCATGAATACGCGGTGCGCCAGAATGCTGTTTAGTGCGCACGGCTGGCGCACACTGGCGCATGCTCCCTATCTGCGCTGCTCACGTGCGCTGCTTCTGCGCTGAATTCCATGAATTACCCCCTGTATATTCTCACTGATACCGCTGAAAACTTTCTATAGAACGAAAGTTATACCAATATTAATTTACGGAGCCAAAACAGCATTTGGCCTACCAGACAAGATCTGGCCAACCCTAGAGGGATTATTTTGGTGGCCTGTGTTCCAATTACCAAAATCATTACCAATCCAATCAATAAGGAGAGAGCTCACCCTGACCTCAATGAAAGAAGTAGTGGAGTGGAAGACCATGGGCCTCATTACAAGTCACCCGGTATGGAAATAACTGTGGCGGTAAACCTGCCGCCACTGTTGTTTCCATACCGGGTGATCTTGAATCCTGCAGGCAGAGGTGTCATTCCCGCCAGGTCTAACCTGGCGGGTTTAACACCACCCGCAGGCGGACATGGAAACACTGGCACCATCACGAGATGGTACCAGTGTTTCCATGGTCCCCATTCCCATTGAGTCCAAATGGAGATTTACCGAATTCCGCCTCTGGAATTCCCAGGTCACCGGGGTTGTAATGTCCCGGTAATTCCGGGAATCACAGAGGCAGAATGGTAATACAAGTCCGGCGGTAACCGAGCTGGAAAAACCGGCAGGTTACCGCCGGACTCGTAATGAAGCCCATATCTTTTTATAGAAAATGCCACGACAAACCCCTGACGGTCAGCTTTGAGGTAATTGACAAGGCACTAAGTGATAACAACGAGCCATTGCTGCAAGAATAGCAAAGAAGTGTGAAGCAATATCGGATGAACTAAATGAGACAAAGGAAGATCTATTGTACAACCCGTCGAAAACAAAATCAAAAACTATTTATGAAACATTGGATACAGACACAAGAAGATCTACGGAAATATAAAAGCTATGAAGAGTTCTGGCCAGTTCCAAGAAAATGAAACACACTTCCAGGGTACCTGAAACTATTTCCAAATTGGTATTGGCGATCACAATTGATGAGGTTCTGTCTGAACATCCTTCCCACCAGGGAAGTATTACAGAGAAGAACTAAGCACTGCACAAGCAATTGTAGAGCGTGCTCAAACCCAAATTCAGTAGAATCACTGAAACATTTAACATTGGAATGTAGAGGTCTCATGGAAGAATGAGAAACAAGCCTGGGGGAGATTGGAAAATCGACTAACAATAGGGAAATCGCAGTATGGTGGCAGGTTTTTATCGAACGGGAAAAAAAACCCATTAAATTGGCCTTGGTTAGAATGATAGCAGTTATTTTAAAAATAAATTGAAGAAACCACTAAAGAACGGCCTTGATCAGATGGAATTCTGGACAGTTTGGAATTGATAACTTCGTGCAGTCAAAAGAAATATAAGAAATAATTGAATTTATGTTAATTTATATTTGTTGTCAATGGCTTAAGGTTTTCAATTTGGTAAACCAAAAAAAGCCGAAATAAATAAAAAAAATTAAAAAAAACATCTCTCACATCCTTGACTACTGAAGCAACAGCTCTTTATGGCCTACATTCTACTGTTCCCATATATGAACTGCTGTGGTCCTGCATGCTGCCCGCGTTTTAATATGGGCCCAGTAAGTGAGGTAAGTCTTAAAGTATATTCTACAGATTCATGTCTCAATGGCATGTACCTTGATGTAACATTCTTGTAAATGTAACTAGTGCCTAGATGTATCAGGGATTTGTGTGCAGCTACAATTGTAAAATTAAATAAATAACATATTTTGATATTTTTACAACTCGCAATAGCCCTTTTTGAACAGCTCCACCTCTTGTGCCCAAATAAAAACCACCACAGTTTCATTTTGAAAAACGAATATTAGAAACAGGTCTGGCACGATCCCCAATCTGGTCCACCAACGCTGTGTCCTTTCTAGATGATGACCTGCAAAGGGATGATACGCTGGAGAACATGCAGGAAAATGACGCGGTTTAATGGGGGATTTCCATTCAGGGAAGGGACAGCTGGGACCTGCAAAGCATTATACATTTCCTGTGCATCCCAAAGTGGGGTACAATAATGTCTTTCTAGTGTGCCTTGGTGTTAATGTTAATGTTCAAGGTTTTTATACCGTGCACAGGTGCCACTTGCATGGTCTCTCAGCACTCTGGCAGTTCTGTGAAAATAAGAAAGTGGAGGGTATGTTTAGTGGGAGGAGTGGGAGAAAGAGCTAGAGAGCTGTGATGTGATGTTGGCAGCTTCAGTTCAGATGCACAGTTCACTGAGCCTGGGTGCAAGTTTTGGGAGGAACTCATCATGTGGTGTTGTGCAAAGTTGTATTTGCTATGTCTTGTTGCGGTGTTGTGAAGAATGTGTGATTTGCTGTGCTGAGGGTTTCTGGTTGTCTTTAGTGCAGTATGTGAGAGGTGTATGCGGAGGGTTGATTGTTGGTATTAGTTTGGGTTGCCATAGCTGACCTTCTTCAGCTTTTCCAGTTGATTAGTTGTACCTTCCTTTCTTCTGTTTGCCCTTTTTAGTTTTGTCAGTAAGTCGCCTCTGTAGTGAAGGGATCCTGGGCTACACTGCTACTGCATCGGATGCCCAAACTCTGAGTGCAAGCCCTATTTCTGACTAGGTACCGATTCCCTGCCCAGAGGTTGATAAGCGGCAGGCAGGAGGCTCCTTAGCTGGATTCCCTTGGGATGGTTGAGTTTCTAGTAGTGCAGAGGTGGTGCTTAGTCTAGTTCCCTTTTGTTAACCTTTGCATGTGGCATGCCTGGTGGTGAGCCTCCCTTTCCCTTTTCCCTCCCTGGGATTGCCTTAGCCATGTTCCATGGCCCTAGCATTTCTAGTTTATCACCCTCTCTTTACCCAGGTGCTCTGATAGGGTTGGGGGTTGGTCCTAGGGGTAGGGTGCTTCTCTTTCCGGTCCTATCCCTCATGCTTGTTTTTCCTGGTTACTTCTCCTTTTTCCTGTGCTTGGTTGATCGTGAGGTTTGCGGATGCCGTTCAGTCGGTTTTTTGTGTTCAGAGTTGAAGAGACAGGTTTTCAGCAATTTCCTGAATTTTGTATGGTCCTTCACAGTTTGTTTTTCTCTCGGAAGGGAGTTCCATAGATTCACAGCTAAGCAGGAGAATGCTGAATCACTCAACTTGTTCATTATATACTGTTTGGGTTCAAGACGGATGTCATTACAGGATCTCAGGGTTCTGGCTGGTTTGTAGACAGAGAATTACCTTTCGATAAAGTCTGTTTCCTGGCTGTGCATTGCTCTGTGCATAATGCACAAGGTTTTGAAAAATAATCTAATTTTGAACAGGAGCCAATGTAGAATCCTGAGAGCTGGTGTAATTTGATCTCTTCTGCTATGTTTGAGCAGAAGTCTGGCTGTCACGTTTTGTATTTGTTGTAGTTTCATGTATTGGGATTCTGGCTTTCCGAGGCATATGCCATTAGCATAATCCTTCCTGGACACAATGAGGGATATGATGGCCAGTATTTTGTGCGTGGAGAAGAGGAATGGCAGGATCTTTTTTATCATTTGTAGGAGAAAGAAGCATTTCCGAATTATTGCACTGACTTGAGGTTCAAGTGTTAACTCGTTGTCCATGAGGAGTTCACATTTTCTTTACAGCTTTGGATGGCGTCAGTTGGTTTCCCAGTTCTGTTGGCCATGGTATGTGCTGGTTGTTTCCTCTGTCTTCCAGTTTAATAATGATTTCATTTTTTTCTGTATTGATTTTGAGTTTGTTAATGTTCATCCATTGGTAGAGCTCCTTAAGACACTCTCCTAGGGGTGCATTCTCTTCCTGTATGTCCCTGAATTTGAAAATGTGAATTTGTGTATCGTATGCGTAGTTGTAGCCTGTTAGTCTGTGTCTTTTGATGAGGTTGATTAGTGGAGTCATGTCGATGTTGAAGAGAAGTGGGGATAGTGATGAGTCTAGGGGTAACCAGAGTAGGAGTCCCATGGTGTAGATTTGAAAGGCTTTAACCAGATCATTTCCGTCCTGTCCTTTAAGAAGGATTTGATCCAGAGCAATGCTGTGTCAGTGAGCCCCATTTCTTCTAATCTTTTTATTAGGATGTTTTGATTGACTGTGTCGAAGGCAGCTGAGAGATCGAATAATTTCAGTGCTGATTTGGTGTTTGAGTCTGCGTTCTTCTTTGGGGAATCCCATCTGGAGACTGGTGCTGTTTCAGTTCCTCTCAAGGGTCTGAATCCTACTTGCGCCTGTTCCAGTAATTGGTTATTTTCAACGTATTCCAGTAGTTGTTCATAGACATATGACTCTATTATTTTTGCAGGGTTGCAGATATTAGAGATTGGTCTATAGTTTTAGAGGCCTTCCACATCGCCCGTTGTGTCCTTGAGTAGAGGTTTGATGTAGGCCGTTTTGAAAGTTCTTAGGACTTTCCATTTATAAGGGAATTGACTGAAGATGTTTAGGTAGTATTCCTATGGTGTGTCCTTTGTGCGGATGGATTTATAGATGCCTGTGGGCAGGGATTGACCAGAGAACCTGCCTTGTTGCTCTTTTCCACCAAACTTAGTAGTTTTTTTTTCTGACATCTGTTGGAAGCAGTTCATTTTGTCCTCTGGTTCCGGATTAGTGGTAGCTGGTGGATTGTCTGGTCGATTGCTCTGCTTTGTATGACTCAGAGTATGCTGGTGATTTTGTTCTTAAAATGGTCTGCGAGATCCTTGCATACTTTTTGGGAGGGTGTCAGTGAGTTGTTGGATCCCAGTGGGTTTGTCATCTCATTTATAATGATGAATAATTCTTTTGGAGTGTTGGTGGTTTTTGCGATCTGCTCGTTATAGTATTTTTTTTTTGCTTTGAGAATTTTGGATTTGTATGCTCAGATTTGTAGTAGGTATTTTCTTTTCCTGGTTGCATTTTTTCCTCCATTTCTGTTCTAGTTTTCTGTTCATTGTTTGTATGTGGGCTTTGTACCATCTTGTCACTGCTTTCTTTCTTGATGGGGCGAGGCATTTTCCAGGCAGGTGGCATTTATTGTTTCTGCAATCCATTTCTGGATTAGGTTTGCTTTTTCATCTATATCTGTAATAATTACAATTGGTTATTTATAACAAGCTTAATACCCAGAGGTTTCTAAGTGTTTGCATCCAATGATGTGGTTGCTGGTTTTGAGTATCTGTTGTGGTGGTCTATCTGTTGCGATGTTGGGTGTAATGTAGAACAATTTTACTCTTTTTTGGTGCTGCTCTTATTCTTGTGCTGTTTATGGGTGTGGGTTCTGTTGGTGTTCTGTAGTTCGGCGGCGTGGAGGTTTGTTGTGGTTCCATTGTGGTTATCCATTTGTCTTGATTTCTCTTGCCTTGACTGGTTCTTTGACGTGGCATAGTCTGTTCTTCATGTATCTTTCCAGTTCTCTCACGGTTGCGCATGGCTTCACATGGTTGCTGGTTGTTCGCCTCATGGTTGCAAGTGGCTTCTTGTGATTAGTGTTTGTTTGCTTCATGATTGCGAACAGCTTCCCCAGGTTTGTAGTTGTTTGCCTCATTGTTGCAAATAGCTTCCCGTGATTAGTGTTGGTTTGCTTCATGGTTGCAAATGGCTTCCTGTGGTTGCTGGTTGCGGGGATTACAGAAGCATTTGCCCTCCTGTGTTATTGTTTTGTTCTTCTGTCTGTTCTGAGGTTGTTCTCCACTATGGCTTGGAGTTAGGTACCATTGAGTGGTTGTTTTCTTGTGTGTTTTCTTTTAGTGGTCGGGTTGCGGGGTAACAAGCTTGTCTTCACCAAGTTGTTGGTTAGCAGAAGTCTCAGTAATTGCTGGGGTCGGGGTGTATCCGGTGATTCGGGTGGTGGAGGAGTCCTGATTCTTTTGTTGAAGTGGTTGTCTGCTAGATTATTGTGGGTTCTGTCTTATTGGTATTTTGGGTGGGTTGGAGTAGTGATGTGAGAAATGGCTAAGCAAAACAGTTCAATTAGCTCTAAGGGTATGCTAAGCAGCACAAATCATCTAGGTGTGGGCGATGGCTAAGCAACACAGTTCACCTAGATGTGAGGGTAGTCTAAGCAATACAGTTCACCTACATGTGACACATGGCTAAGCAATACAATTTTCCTAGGTGTGGAAGATGGCTAAGCAACACAGTTCACCTGGATGTGAAATAATTCTAAGCGACACAATTCGCCGAGGTGGGGGTTATGGCCAAGCAACACAGTTCACCTAGTTGTGAGGGTAGTCTAAGCAACAAAGTTTACTTATATGTGAGAAATGGCTAAGCAATACAATTCCACTTAGATGTGTGAGAATTCTAAGCAACACAATTCACAAAGTGTGAGAAATGCCTAATCAGTACAACTCGCCTAGATGTGAGAAATGGCTAAGCAGTATAAATCACCTAGATGTGTGAAATGGCTAAGCACCACAGCTCAACTATATGTGAGAAATGGCTAAACAATACAATGCACCTAGATGTGAGAAATGGCTAAGCAATACCATTCCCCTTAGATGAGGGAGATGACTAAGCAACACTATTCACTAGATGTGAGAAATTCCTAATCAGTGCAACTCAACTAAATGTGAGAAATGGCTAAGCAGTACAAATCACCTAGCGGTGAGAAATGGCTAAGCAACACAGTTCACCTAGATGTGAGGGTAGACTAAGCAGCACAGGTCACCTAGATGTGAGAACATTCTAAGCAACACGGTTCCTCTAGATGTGAGGTTGGTCTAAGCAACACAGTTCACCTAGCTAGAAGAAATAGCTAACCAGTACAAATCACCTAGAAGTGTGAAATGGCTAAGCAACACAGTTCACCTAGATGTGAGGGTAGTCTAAGTAACACAGTTCACCTAGATGTGAGAAATGCCTAAGCAACATAGTTCACCTAGATGTGAGGGTAGTGTAAGGAACACTGTTCACCTATATGTGAGAATTGGCTAAGCAACACAGTTCACCTAGATGTGAGGGTAGTCTGAGCAACACCATTCACCTAGATGTGAGAAATGGCTAAGCAACACATTTCACCTAGATGTGCGAAATGGCTAAGCAACACAGTTCACCTAGATGTGAGAAATGGCTAAGCAATAAAATTCTCCTAGATGTGAGAAATGGCTAAGCAACACAGTTCACATATATGTCAGGGTAGTCTAAACAACACAGTTCACCTTGATGTGAGAAATGGCTAAGAAACACAGTTCACTTAAATGTGAGAAATTACTAAATAGTTAAAATGTCCTAGATGTGCGAGATGGCTAAGCTAAACCGTTCACCTAGATGTGAGGGCAGTCTAAGCAACACAATTCAGCATGATGTGAGGGTAGTCTAAGCAACACAGTTCACCTAGATGTGAGAAATGGCTAAGTAATACAGTTCACCTAGATATGAGGGTGGTCTAAGAAACACAGTTCATCTAAATGTGAGAAATGGCTAAGTAGTACAAATTGCCTAGATGTGCAAGATGGCTAAGCAACCCAGTTCACCTAGATGTCAGGGCAGTCTAAGCAACACAGTTCACCTAGATATGAGGGTGGTCTAAGAAACACAGTTCATCTAAATGTGAGAAATGGCTAAGTAGTACAAATTGCCTAGATGTGCAAGATGGCTAAGCAACACAGTTCACCTAGATGTGAGGGCAGTCTAAGCAACTCAGTTCACCTTGATGTGAGAAATGGCTAAGCAATTATTATTATTTATTAATGTGATACAGTTTTAAACAAATGTAAAAAACTGTACACATAAATTAACATCAGATATCTAAAATGCATAAATAGAATACAGTAAAGTACAAAACAATTCCAAATCTTAGTAAAATCCTTGATACAATTTCTAGATAGTTAATTTATATATGAATTCGGGTCAAAATCTAAAAGAGATGAGTAAACATCCTATTCTGATTCATAATTAAGATAAAACATTTCATGCTTACACAACAAAATGTCAATTACTTATCGGGGGAAGACCCCCTTGAATTTAATTTCATGAGAGCAATTGCCACTCGCCAGACCTGAAAAAGTGCTAAATGCAGTTTAGGGTTATATGTGTTAACACACTGCTTCCAAAAATCTGCCTGGCCCATATAGTCTGTGTTATGGACAAATTCGCCCAGATACTTGATATACTCTATTCTCATCCTGCCGCAGCTCGTCAACACGTGTTGAGCCGTCTCAGGTTCAGTAGGGAGATCACAAATCCTACAATATCTTTCTGCTATGCTTAGCCCCAGTGCAGGGCCCTGGGTAGATAGAGTCGGTAAGTGATTGAGGCGCATTAATAGGATAAACCGCCTCAGGTGTTCTGATGGGCACTGATTTAGATAGAGTTGCGCCTTTCCATAGGTATATAGCATAAATAGAATAAAGCTATAGCTTTTCAGACTATTAAGATGTTTAAAATTGTTCTGCCAATCCCACAGGTTGAGGCGATTGCGCATGCTGGTAATCAGGACTTCATTTTTCCGGCCCCATTCAGGTGACCAGCTAATTTCTTCAGTCAGAGATCGAATCTGATTTTCAAATTTAGCCTGTCTACCAGCCGCACACTCTTCCCTAATCGTCAGTAATAGATTGTTTGTTGGTTTATTATTGAGTTTAATATGGAATTCCATCCTCTTTCTTAATACCATGGCTCTAAGGGAGAAGATTCCTAGCTCAAGTCTAATAATTGCCATGGGAATACACTGTGGAAGGCCGAGGATTTTCCTCCAGAACTTACCCTCAATCAGTTGTAACCATCCTAAGTTCATATTTATCAGTGGGTCTAAACCATACATCACCATAGGAGCCAAACATTGGATATATAACTGACGTGCTGCCCAAATTGAAAATCCACATTGCTCTCGTCTGAATTTATAAACTAAAGCTGTAAGTTGAGCAGCTTTTGTTTTGCGCTCCTGGATGCAAGTGAAATAGTTTCCTTTGTTATCAAATTCTACCCCCAAATATCTGTACATGTATGTATATTCAATTTCGACCGCACCCATCATCATTCTTGGTCTAGCCACTCTACCAACAGTGTATAACAACAACTTGGTCTTACTATTGTTAATAACTAGTTCATTGCTTTCTGCATAATGCCATAGCTGTTTGGCTGATCTCAGGATACCACTAAAAGTGTGATCCATGATCACCAAATCGTCTGCATAAGGTAAAAGTGGGCAGTGGTAGGAACCTAATTTAGGGGGACAATTATTAATCCCTAGAAGACATTTGGGTATATCTGAGAAAAACAAGTTATACAATGTTGGAGCAGTAACACATCCTTGCTTTACTCCTCGCCTCTGAGGGATGGGTTTGGTTACCGAACCCAAATTGTCCAGCCTAACTTGAAAAGTATTATTTGAATGTAATAGCTCCAAATAATACAGTAGAGGTTCAGGGCAGCCTAGATTCCTCAATTTGTTCCATAGAAGGGAGCGATTGACCGAGTCAAAAGCCGCCTTAAAATCTATATATAGTGCATATAGAGGGGGATTTGCACGAGATAGAGCCTTGCTTCTCAGAGTATTCATAATAAATATATTGTTGGAAGTAGAATAGCCTGCTCTAAAACCACTCTGGAATTGATCTAAGATCCCAGCTTTCTCTACCCATATTAGCAATTCTTTCAAGATGAGTGCTGCAAACAGTTTCCCAGAGCAGTCTAGCATAGATAAGAGCCGGTAGTTCATAGGATCGGACCTGCTACCTTTCTTGAAGACAGGTATGATGATGGCTGCCTGCCAAGATGTCGGTATACTACCTTCGTTTAATATCTTATCAAACAATATTTTCAAGAGGTTTGCCCAAAAGAGGGGGGTTACTCCTCAGCACCATATTAGAAAGGCCATTAGGCCCTGGGGCTCGTGAGGTGTTTAAGGCCTTAATTCTTATTTATAGGTCCTCCACAGAAACTGAGAATGGGGGAATAGGGGGTTTGCTGGCCTTGGGAATATAAGTCCCAGGGCTGCTCCCCATATTTCTCGTTTCCAAAAAGGAGATCCATTTGTCACCTCCTATAGGATTAACCATACTGGGTAGAGTTTTCCCCTTCGCCTTTCCCAATATGGACCAAATTTTGCGAGTGTTCTTACCACATAATGTTCTGACTGTATGTTGCCACCTTTCTATCTTCCTTGTGTTTTTGTGTATTTTTAGCCATATTTGGTAAGTGGTCTTCAACTTTCTTATTTTGGAGGCAATCATCCTCTTAGGGTCCGGGCCATTTCTTATATACCTCATCTCTCCTCTAAGCTTGCGTTTCCTATCTCTGATCGCACGGTCGAATTTTAATTCGTTTGAGGCCTTGCCCACCATCAGGCCCATTTTATGGGAACCGTGCAGCGCAGAGAACTTACTTATCCAATTTTCTATTTGTTCCGGTGACTTTTGCATAAACAAATTTAATTGTTCAATATCCCACTCTTCGGACGCCCTTGTGGCCTTTAGGATATTATTCGTTCACCAGGAAATACGATTTAGGGAATGATTAATTACGAGATCTCCCATATTAACCAATGCAGCATCCCAATGATAATATCAGCGGGTCATGATCACTCCATTTGTACTCGCTCACCTTCATATCTTTTACAATTAATGCGATCTCTACACTAGTATAGATATAGTCTAAGGTGCTCACACTGCTCCCATTCTTCCATGTAAATTTACCAGGGCAATCGTTTCTAGTACGACCATTAATTATTTCAAGGTCCCAGCATTCAAAGAAGGCCCTCCAACACATCCCCTCTATATCCGTATAAGCCTGATTCCATATACTGTTGCTTGTTAGAAGCTGATTATTACTTGTACCACTACCACTGTTAATTCTACAATTTAAATCCCCGGCCAAAATAACAAAATCTCTACCGTTAGTTACATTCCAATCACTTAAGAGATTATGCAGGGTATCTTGTATATGTTCTCTATGCTTTGCGCCCGGGGGGTTATATATATTTATTAATAATATTTCTTCCCATCTTGCTTTAATCCTGACGGTCAGAGCAGCAGCACACAGGTAATCACTATCCACTGGGATCATTCTACTTTTCAGCTTATTGGATATCCCAATCGCTAGACCCCCGTATGGTCGTCCGCGTATGCCTTTCTTCGCAAGGGTGGGATAAATAGTGTACCCATCCATGGCTGTCTGCTGTAGCAGCCAAGTTTCTTGTAATAGAAAGATGGGATATTTACTTATCATTGTTAGAGAACCCTTGTTGGTAAGAAAATGTTGATGACCATGTGTATTCCAGCTTAACAGGGTTTGATCTCATGATTGTTGTAGAACTAGGGGCAGCGAATCTGCCAACCATTTCAGTGTATTTTGAATGTCTGCCATCTGTACATTCTTTCCCGTTTTTTGGGTGGGTATACCACTCTTATTTGGGGCTGCCGTTGGCTCAACACTTGGAAGTAAGGGATCCTCCTTCTCTTTACAAGCATCTACTTCCACCCCCACCTGTAATAGACATTGTTTATGAGATCGAATCAATTGAGCAGATGCCAAGACACAGCAATGGAGGGCTGTTACATTGGGATTGCATACAGTAAGTGGTTCTACAAAAGAGAAGTCCTTCGAGCGGATTACCCGCAATTGTGGGATCAAATGCAGTTTATTCAAAACCTCCGTTCTTGTCAACCACTTGTCCCTCTTCTTTTGATTTAAGTTTTTGATAATGCATATTTTACTTGTATTAGGGGCATCAATTTCTGTTGTTTCCAGTGGGTTAGGGGGTCCCTTCTTGTCCACTTTATGCTGTTCTTCTTGGTGTGAGCATATAGTGTCCACTTCAACTGAGCTAGTAGAGAGGTCAGAGTTGGGGTCCTCCATAATCGTGCTGGTGATTTCCTGTGGTATATCCGGGATGATCCAACTTGTTAGGGTCCCCATCCCTTTCTTAGCATTTTTCTTGGTTTTTCGCTTCTTACGTTTAGATTTTTTTGCACGTATTGCTGGGGCATTAGTGGCAGGTAAAGGGGAGGCTATTTCAGCCACCAAATTTTTTGAGGCTAGGCGTCTTTGTTGACGTTGCTGTTTTTTTGTCAGAGGTATTTCCAAGGCTTTCTCTATAGATTTATCTAAATTATCGGGTATCATCTGTGAATCCTGTCCTTCATCACCATTAGGGGGGTACTGGTTGGATAGATCTTGCCCAGTGGGAATGAGAGGATTGGGTTGTCCCAGCTGTATTATCGAGTTTGCGTGGATCCTCCCACATAGTTTTAGCAGTATTTTCATAGCAAATTGAAGAGAAGCCACTGAGGCTTGCAGATCTATAATGGCTGGGTTGTTACAGACTTCGGAGTTTCCACTGTCTCCTTTGTCCATACATTCCGGATCTTCAGAGCTTATATAGAGATTTGGGGAAGTTGATAGCCGTTCCTCTGACAAAACCACTGAGGAGATAGAGGAGGGGCGCATGGGGAACGAGCCCGATATATTTGATGTTGAATTACCTGGTTGTCTTGGGCTAATAAGTCCCCCAGGCTTTTGCTGCCCCCTCTGAGCTGCGTTTAGAACCTGTGCCTCAATCACAAGTGGGCAATCGTTGGATACTGTAGAGATATTGTTTAATGGGGCCATTGATTTTTGAATTGATAAGCATAAATCTAAGAGGGAGTTGTTATCAATGTCATTAAAGTTAGTATTATCCAAAGAAATACTGTTATTATGTTGGACTGGCGGTTGATAATTACTGGCTTCCGTTCCTGGTTTCTCCCCAGCGTTAGTTGGCTTGGTGTGGATTTTCCCAAACATAGCTGGAATAGTCCCTTTAATCGATCTACCCTCCACCTCTGTAGGATTAATATTCTTATTAGCTTTCTGCAGTAAAAGGTGCCTGGACTCTTCTTGGCCTTTACGCAGGTTGTATCGAGTTTTGTTCTGCCTGGTTTTGGCCATGGATTTTGATGGATTTTAATCACCCTTCTCCTATAAAGGGGTAGTGATGAAGAGATAGGTACCGTCGTGTAAATACTATCTCGCTTCAATTGTATCAGGTTCCACGATGTAAAAGAGCAAGAGTGCACTAAGACATTGTACTTGTATGTTTGTAATATGAATGGCTCACCTCCACAGGTTCCGAGTTGAGGGTAGCGTCACAGCACCGAACAGTCACAGAACAGTCAGCGCCCTTCACCCCTGTCGGGCTTAACGCCGCAAGGGTGGTAGCCTGAGTCTTTTGGCTGCTCCCGAAGTCACGTGATAGATCACGTGCCGTGCGTGGCTCCACCTCCTCCAGGAAGCGTGTAGTGCAGCTGACGGCGGCAAGAGTCGAGGAGCGACTCGCAGTGCCGGTCAGTAAACGAAGCTCCAATCAAGCGAGTTCCAAGATCTCCACGTAGAGGCACAATTCACAGAGCGGGAGGCAGCCTGAGTCGTTTGGCTGCTCCCGAAGTCACGTGATAGATCACGTGCCGTGCGTGGCTCCGCCTCCTCCAGGAACCGTGTAGCGCAGCTGACGGCGGCAAGAGTCGAGGAGCGACTCGCAGTGCCGGTCAGTAAACGAAGCTCCAATCAAGCGAGTTCCAAGATCTCCACGTAGAGGCACAATTCACAGAGCGGGAGGCAGCCTGAGTCTTTTGGCTGCTCCCGAAGTCACGTGATAGATCACGTGCCGTGCATGGCTCCGCCTCCTCCAGGAAGCGTGTAGCGCAGCTGACGGCGGCAAGAGTCGAGGAGCGACTCGCAGTGCCGGTCAGTAAACGAAGCTCCAATCAAGCGAGTTCCAAGATCTCCACGTAGAGGCACAATTCACAGAGCGGGAGGCAGCCTGAGTCTTTTGGCTGCTCCCGAAGTCACGTGATAGATCACGTGCCGTGCGTGGCTCCGCCTCCTCCAGGAAGCGTGTAGTGCAGCTGACGGCGGCAAGAGTCGAGGAGCGACTCGCAGTGCCGGTCAGTAAACGAAGCTCCAATCAAGCGAGTTCCAAGATCTCCACGCAGAGGCACAATTCACAGAGCGGGAGGCAGCTTGAGTCTTTTGGCTGCTCCCGAAGTCACGTGATAGATCACGTGCCGTGCGTGGCTCCGCCTCCTCCAGGAAGCGTGTAGCGCAGCTGACGGCGGCAAGAGTCGAGGAGCGTCTCGCAGTGCCGGTCAGTAAACGAAGCTCCAATCAAGCGAGTTCCAAGATCTCCACGTAGAGGCACAATTCCAATACAGTTCACCTAGATATGAGGTTGCTCTAAGAAACACAGTTCATCTAAATGTGAGAAATGGCTAAGTAGTACAAATTGCCTAGATGTGCAAGATGGCTAAGCAACACAGTTCCCCTAGATGTGAGGGCAGTCTAAGCAATACAGTTCACCTAGATGTGAGGGTAGTCCAAGCAACACAGTTCACCTAGATGAGAGATTGCTCTGGGCAGCCCAGTTCACCTAGTTGTGAGAGAACTCTAAGTGACACAATTCGCCTAGATGTGGGATATGGATAAGCAATACAGTTCATCAAGATGTGAGGGTAGTCTAAGCAACACAGTCTACTTATATGTGAGAAATGACTAACCAATACAATTCCACTTAGATGTGGGAGAACGCTAAGCAACACAATTCACTAGATGTGAGAAATGCCTAATAAGTGCAACTCGCCTGGATGTGAGAAATGGCTAAGCAAAACAGTTCACCTTTATGTGAGAAATGGCTAAGCAATACAATTCACCTAGATGTGAGAAATGGCTCAGCAATACAATTCCCCCTTAGATGAGGGAAATGACTAAGCAACACAATTCACTAGATGTGAGAAATGGCTAAGCACTACAAATCACCTAGATGTGAAAAATGGCTAAGCAACACAGTTCACCTAGATGTGAGGGTAGACTAAGCTGCACAGTTCACCTCGATGTGAGAACATGCTGAGCAACACAGTTCGTCTAGATGTGAGGCTAGTCTAAGCAACACAGTTCAAATAGATGTGGTAAGCTAACCCATGGGTGTGGTTGTTGTATGAGTGTGGGTGCATGCATTGGATTATTGGCTTATGCATGGTGAGAGAAGAGAAATAAGAGAGGTGGGTCAGTGTAGCGGGGTTAAGTGATTACTGCCCCTCCTGTCCGCACAACACTTACAATGTCAGACGATGCAGGTCGATGGCTGCAGGCTTCCTGCTTCCTCGCCTGACACTGGCAAGATCTTCAGATCTAACATTGGTCTAGCACATGGCACTTTTTGCACTTTGTGGCACCGCTGGCTGGTTGGCCTGGAAAAGTCACCTAAGGCCCTCTAGTGGTTCATCCCCCTGCTCCACTCTATGCGTATCATTGCTCTTGTCCTTCATAATAATCTCGTCACCTAGCTTCTTAAAGAAGGACGGTATATCCATTTCCTTCCTATTAATTTCAGGACCTGATGAATTTGTCTGATCCCCAACACTCTTAAATATCTTAGATACACTTATTCAGTTAAATGGATTAGATCCAGATCACTCACACCCCTAACCCTCTGCACCACCTGGCTATCATCACGTTGTTCCTCTACACCAACAAACTTTGCTTATGGGTGCCATGCCACCCTGCACCTCATCTATTTGTGCTCCAACTGCTCTGCACCTGTTTTCCCTCTCCTATTATGCTTAGTTGCATTACAGCCTGGTGTATTACATTTTTCTTCTCATTTTCTCCACCCAGGCGCTTTCTCCCAGTGGGCTTCACAGTTGTACACATAGTAAGGTGAACAAGTTCAATGACTCCCTCATATTCCTTTGCCTTATTGTGCTACTGTGACACCTGTGGGAGGGGCATATTTATCTGATTTGTCAACACTTCTGTGTAGTGCCTTCAATCATTTATTTGAATGGATTACTTCGCACTCTACTTAAGCACGAATACAAATAAAAATAATTTCAGTAGTGGCTGTAAGTGGTACTCCCCACTGACATTGTTCTTTTCTCATCAGGCTCCACTGCAATAAGGAAAAGTAAACAGCCGCCAAACCATCCCGGTAAATGACCAAATAAGTGCAAGCTGGCTGACCAGAAAAGGTCAGTACGATATACAATCTGTTGAAAATAATGTTGGGAAATTAAGATTTATCTTTCGAAATCAAAGTAGAGTGCAAAATAATCAGTTCTAATAAATGACTGAAGTGTGGACACATCAAATACAAATGTCAAATAAATATGTCCCGCCTTCAGGAGTGAATAGCCACGTATTCCAAATATACCTGCAAGAAAAGAAATATCCACCAGCCCCGTGTGTGAAACAAGTTCATGGCAGTAGCCCAATCTGGTGGAATAGACTGGGTAAGGAAAATACCCACTGGAGACTTCACTCATTAGCTTTTATATTTATGGTTATATTTGTAAATCCACAGATTCCAGAAAGATAAGACTAAGGGGTAGTCCAACAATTTGTGTATCATTCATTCCATCTCAATATATGCCCTGATGAAGGCCCAACTGAAAATCATTAAAGAAGATCGCCAAAAAGGGGTGGATCCTCAATAAAGGGCCACAACACCTTGTGTCAACCAAATATTGCATCCTGGAAAATGTTTGCATACAGTAACCAATGTTAGAACTGGTAGTCAAATCAATATGCTACAAACATTTTGATTCAGATCTATCAACTAAGCAGTTCAGAATTATGTTTTGTCTGTATGCTCATACCAACTTTATGAATAGAAAAATTATCAAAAAATTGCTGCTTTGCGTAAACAGCACTTTAATGCACTAACCACACTGTTTTGCACTGCTGCACTTTAACATGTAGGCAACATTCCACTTGCCTGCCCTTTGAAAGATTTCTAGACTTGCTGCTAATTGTTGTGTAATTGTTTTGTATCAAATCTGTATACTACACAATGTTGTGGTAGTTTTGTGATGTTTTAGAGTTATGTATTGGTATTAATGTCTGTTGAATTTTATATGTGCATTAAGAACATGTTTTGATAAATTGTTTTTTATGAGAAACTACCCGGGTACCCGGCGTTGCCCGTGTACTGAACGAGTGGTGTCTCATGTGCCCTGGAGGATGTTGCTCTTGTCCTCATGAGAGCAAGTCTTGATTCAGTTTGTTCTGGCATCTCATTTGCCCTGGAAAAAGTTCCTCTTGCCCTCTTTTCAGCAAGTCGTGCTGCTTTTTGGTGTTGTGTTTCAGAAGCTTTTGATACTGTTTTTTGTTTTCTGTGCATCACATTGCAGTCACTCGATGGCTTTAGCACATTTGAGAAAGTGTCCAAGAAAGATTGATTGATTTTGCTCTCTTCTTGTGAATGAACTTAAGTAAACTGTAACCTTGCCATTGCCCTTATTTGGAGTGGCTTGATAAAAAAAATGTAAAATTGTATTTTTATTCCTTTTAAAAATGTTTTAATAAACACTTCCGAACTGTACAAAGTAGTAATACATTTTAAAAGAATAACCAACACATTGAACATTTAGCTTCAGACACTTTTCCAAAAGTTGCTTCATTCTAGAACCTACTTTATTGAATCGAGGTAAGCATCAGTAAATGAGGGTGTCTACAGAGTGAATTTTTTGCATCCAAACATAGATTACAATCTTGCCCGGAATATGAGGAATCCATGCTAAATATGGTAGCAGTGGGTTCAACAGTGTGTATTTACATAGCCGGACAAACGTACCCACACATACATCCCAAAAATATTTTGCATGTAAGATTTTTGCATCCAAACATAGACTACGATCTTGCCCCGGGTAAAAGAGGAATCCATGCAAATTTGGCAGACATGGGTTCAACTGTGTGGATTTGTATACATTCCGCTTCATATATGAAGATAAAGAGTTGTGGTATTGTGCAGCATTTGTTCCACATCTGCACATATTCCACAGTTGGCTGACTGGTCTGCACAGTAGAGGGAGGGGTAGCCTAACACTTGCGTATAGTGGGGGTTCCTGAAAAAATCTCAAAGCCCCTGTAGCTTCTGGAATATTAGGGAATTTAAGGGTCTTTCTAGCTTCTTTTCGATGGAGTCCCTGCCACATATCCCACTCCTGGGCTTCGCCAACAGTAATTGTGTCAGGGCTTCTCAACTACTGTGATCAGGCAAGATTCTGCAGGCAGCACAAAGAAAAGGGGCAATGAAAACAGAGGGCTCCAAAGTGGCCCTCTTTCCTAATTTTATGAGGTTGGTGCAACTGTTCAGGATGTTATTTGGTGGGGTAAAAAAGAAGCTCCCGGAATTGGGGATTAAATATGCATTATTCTTCCCAGCAGATCTTAAAATATATTATGAAGAAAATACATGAGTGGGCAAGTTGCAAAGTGACAGTCAACCTGACCCCAACCATAGTAGGAATCTGTGGATTATTTGGATGGAAAGAAATGTCAACCTACGAAATCTGTGATGCCGCAGAATCCCTCTCATCCTGTTGCTGGGATTGTAGAATTAATTTGGGAGAAAGGCACCTGATGGCACTTAACGAATGGGATCATCCTTGCAGAATGTTCTATTATTTCTTTACTTCTCCCTTCAATAAACCTTCCTCTTTAGGTGTTAAGGCGTACAAGTACAAATATAATGCGGATAGCACTTTTCATTTAGTTGTGTGGGGGGAGTGGTTTTAGGCTCTCATGAGCATTCAGCAGAGTAAGTTGTTCGTTGAATAGTTTGAGAAACAGATATGCCATGTTATTGTGGAAAGATAGGGAGAGGGGAGTTTGGTATGGTGTTATTGTTGTTGCTCAGGTTCAAAAGTAATATATATGCAGTGCACACCTAGTGCAACTCTCTTTATGGCAACTGCTCCCATCACCTGCACACCTTTGTCCTATAAAGACAGGCAATGTTTCAAAAATACATTTCATACATACATCTCAACCTTATGCAAAGCTATTTTCTCAATACAATAACCCAATTATTTATAAGCACACATTCATAGATAGTCCACATTTTCGTAAGAATTCATCTTCTTTTTATTTCAATGTTTCCAAAGCCAGGAACCCAATGCATTTTGGGAGGAAACTCCCTTCTTCGGGGGTTGTCTACAACAATAGCCAAAACATCAAATTAGTATTTTGTAAATTGTCCACACAGGATTCACAGGGGGATCAAGAGGGTGAAGATAATGATTAGGAAATACAATCTGCTATAGCTGATTGAGGTGATTGGGGATCCAAGCAGTGCATTTGTCCTGGCTGGTAAAAGGAATGCTATGGGGGCATGATGTGGGTCTTATTAGTGTATATTCCCCTCCCAACTTTGTACACAGCCTGCTTTGTGAGATTCAAACTATCCTATCTAGATCCTCTGTGGAGTTTTGGGTCAGGGGGAGGGGGCTTCAAGGATGTGATGCAACCAGAGGTGGATCATGTCAGTGGTTGAAGTGACACATTCCACCCCCCAATTAAGAAGCTACTCATTACATTCTGGGATCACCTATCCGTGCCCAGACTGGACTATTTTATGTCCCCGCTGGGTATGTACACATTTGTGGCATGGGCTTTCTCCATTTAGGTATCTTTGACCATTCCCCTTTTTTATTGACACTCTGTGGGACTACCCATGGTACAAGGGTTTCCTGTTGGCTGCAACTCTGTTGCTTGTTATATCAGAGGTAATGGAGGGCCTTGCCGAAAAGACAGAGTACACTTTGCCTTGAACACCAACTCAGTGGTGCAACCGAGTGTATTGTGGAAAGCCTATAAAGCAGTACGAGGCATAGCATCCATTTTGATTCTGAGCGCAAGACGCCATGAGCGTACTAGGGATATTACATGCTTAGAAACCAATATTATCAGGAGTTACCCTTGGATCGATGACTGACTACCCATAGACAGTTACTAAGGACTAGGTCACAGTAACTTAACCTGGTTATGGAAATGGCTAGAGAAGCACATTTCGAATCTAGATGTAGGCTATGCAAAATGGGGGACAAGGTAAGAAAACCACTGGCCTGGCTTGGCAGGCAGGATGAGCCATCGCTTCACATCTTAGCGCTAACTACAGGTGTATTTGAACTGATCTCTTATGGTGCACTGATTGCTGATTCTTTTGTGGATTTCTATGAACAACTTTACAGTGCGGACCCTATTGTTCTTGAGGTGGACCCTGCAGGTGTTTTAGAAGGTATCCAGATTGGTCAGGTCACATTGCAACAGAGAGCAGTTCTGGACTCCAACGACATGGAAGACGAAGGGCTCGCAAGAATTATTGACCTGCGATCTGGTCAAATCTCCAGGCCCCAATGGCTTTCCAATCGAGATTTGGAAAAAACAGGGGCCAAAATCACTAAGCAGTAGTTACAGATTTTTGTGTCTAGCCAAGACAATATTGGCCCTCATTATAAGCTTGCCGGTCCGGTCCACTGCTTGGATCCCCAACCACCTCAATCAACTATAGCTTTTCTGGACCGGCAAACTAAAAGTCTGGCAGTGGGGGCAGTGAACTACCAGCAGGCCTGACCTGCCAGTAGTTCATGCCCCTACTGGCAGACTTTTTACTGAAGCACTGGCACCGTTACTAATGGTGCAGTGCTTCAGTGATCACATTCCCATGGAGTCCTATGGGAATTCAAAGGAATGAGAACTTACCGTTCCTCCACTGCCCGGAATATCCTGACATTACAGGGATATCTGCTAGCGGAAATGGTAAACACCTCATAATGAGGGCCAAAGGAGCACTCCATGTAGACCTTAGGAATGCACCCACTATGGATATCCCCGAAAAGGGAAAATCTAGTACTGAATATGCCTCCTATCGGCCCATATCGCTGATTAACGTTGAGGCCAAAGTCCTGGCTAATGTATTGGCCAGCAGGTTGCGGAATGTACTGCCTTAACTGATCCTCCGGACCAATGTGGCTTTCTCCCCAGAAGATAAATCAAAATTAATAGTTGTAGACTCCACACGCCCATAGATAAAGCACACACCAGTATGATATGATATGTTATTTATAACGGCTTAATACCCAGAGGTTTCTAAGCGCAGACCCAGGGATCGAACCCATGTTGCTCCGTGTCATCTTGTTTCCAAAGCAAGCACGTTGCCGTTGAGCTATCCTCCCGAGCCAGTAACACCACACTGGCTGTGTTGGATGTTGATTTTCGAGAAAGCCTTTGTCTCTGTATGTTGGCACTTCATATGGGTGGTGTTGCATAGAACGGGTGTGGGTGACGGCTCTTTAAAAAAGGGTGAGTAGGGTTCTCTCAATATTGGCATGCCCTGTTCTACTTATTATGGGCTGACTCACCTCGTGTGGCATGGGCACTTCTGTCTTTTCTGAGAAATAAATTATCTATTATGACATTCTTAATAAAATCCATAGGTATCTGATTTAATTTCTTGTAACTGTATTTTGATGATTTTTATCTTCTGTGCATATGTTCTGCAAACGTTAATGCTATTTTATTACGTTATTTTCATGGAAATAGGTTTGTGTTTCTAAAATAACTTTTATGATAAAATGGGTACAGCTACTATACCATTCACCGACTGCATCAATGTAGATCAAAGGAATATTTTCACTGTCTTTTTCCCTGACGAGAGGGACTCAGCAGGGTTGCCCAATCTTACTGATTGCTGTTCACTATGGCTAATGAGCCTTTGGACTGCTGGCTCAGGAATGACCTGGAATGGGAGGGTTTCTGGTGGCCCAATGGACACGAGAACCGTGTGGAGTTGTATGTAGATGATTTACTGATTTTTCTTAGTGAACCACAGCCCTCTGTTCCTAAGGTAATGGATATACCAATAAAGCTTGGTTGGCACAGTGGCCTACTGGTGAACTGGCAAAAGTCTATTCTATTCCAAGTGAAAAGGCAGGTGCAAGCAATTCTGCCGGGTTGTCAGTATTAGGTACATCTGGACTCCTCACATTTAGGCATTGTGGTGGTGAAGGCCACAACTGATTTTATATCCAGTAATCTTGTACCTATCACCAAGAGATTCCAGGTTGAGGTTACTTTCTGGAAATCCCTCCCCCTGGCTATGCTTGGGATAGCTGCACTGTTTAAAATGATGACCCTACTTCGTTATTTGTATGCCATTCAGAATATCCCAGTTGTGACCACTCATGTAGAATTTAAGAAAATTAACCATTCTGTTAGGCAGTTGATCTTGCATGATTCACAGCCCAGGATTTCCCTTTGCATGCATTTTAATACTGTGTCGGAGGGAGGCATTGGCCTCCCAAACATTAACCATTATTACTGGCTGACCTAAATGTCAGCTGTGAACAAATGGATGCATGGGAATCCTGAGGAAAAGTGGAAGTATCCTGGATGGGCAGGCTGTCTCCACTTCAGGAACTATATGGGGAGGCAGCATCAGTAATTTACCCACTCACACAAAGACTGTTATTTCGGTCCAATGGGACGTTTTGAAGGGAATGGGATGGAGGGGAATGCAAACCCTTAAATGGCCTCTATGGTATAACTGGGATCTACCTGAGGTCTATACATTTTATCCCTTTGAGAGATGGAAGGACAATAACATCCTACTGCTAGGAGATATTGTGAGATAATATACGCTGTTACCCTTTTGAGAACTTACCCAGCTGTATAACATGCAAGAGCATGAAAAGTGTCATTACGTCTAACTCCAGCATGTACTACAGGCTGAATTCTCTGGTGACCTTACCCTACTCTACCAGTCACCATTGGAGGCGAATGTAACTGAAGAACTTTTGTCTAACAGGCCAAACTCCACTCCATATCATGCCTTTTTGTCCTTTATCCTTTCTTCTCTCACTACACTCAAACATAGATGGTAAAGGGAGTTGTGAATACTTTACATGAGGTTTGGCAGGAGGCCATAATGATCTGCTGAGGAATTGGCTAAATTGAGGCTGATATAACTTAAAATTCTCCACAGAGTATGCTACCTGAAGGATCTCCTTAAGTCTGGAAGAGTCGCTGAAAGCCAATGGGCCTCATTAGGACCCTGGCGGCCACGTAATGAACGGTGCCGGTAAGGGACCGGCACCGTTCATTATGGGTCACCCTATTACGAGGACTGCAGCAGGTACTGCTAAGGAACGCCTGGTCAGACCAGGCGTCCTTAGCGGGACCCGCTAGCAGTCCAGGATGCTAACAACGGGCCTGTCATTAACGGGCCCGTTGTAAGCATCCTCCCCATTCCCATTGAGCCCTATTAGGGCTCAATGGGAATGGGGATGTACTGAGCCCTGCAAGGTCAGAATGGTCCGGTAAGTCCCCTTTTGTGGGACCCGGACCTGGTACCCGCTTTTTTCCATACTCGTAATGAGGCCCAATGTCTGAAATGAAGAAAGGACATTGGTACCTGTTATCATTTGTTATGGCAGTGCCCACCTCGAATCCTTAGTCTCCAGTCTTCAACCCTCGGCAGTAATGAGAGGGCTGACCCCAATGTTATACTATCAGAGGTTGCAGGAATGTAGACTCCACATTTCATCATTCACATTTTAGCAAAGGTTTGAATTTAAACAAGGGTGTGAGACTCATATATGAATCTAAATAGATGCCAAGGCACAGAACACATGCTAGAAAATGATCACTTTGCTCCACAATGCTATCTTAATGGGCTGAGTTGCACCAAAAAAATGAAATTAACATGAAACTAACATACTAATTTACCCAAACCCATTTAACATATAACTCCCATAATAACATGTAGTGCAAATCAGTCCATAATATAAGCTGGATGCAGATTGATGGAAATGCATGATGCTCTGGAAATGGAAAAGAACAATAAACTTTAAATGTGCAGGAACAAAGCTGCGCTGTGTTGTAAAATGCAGAATGTAAGATACGTTCTGCTAAAGAGATGGCATTGTCTCGGGGCAAGAAGAGCCGGAGAGAGGTAACATTTTCTCTTCACTACTGCAGTTTGTATCTCGAATAAAGGCACAAAGGAAATCACAAGCTATTTTAATGGGATGAGTTATCAAGGGAGGTGCTTTTTGAGTGAAAAATAGGTTTGAGAAAAAGGTTTGAGGCAGAGAGGGCTGGGTCATTCAACCACTTGATGGCAAAGGAAGCAGAAAGACTGAAAGAGTTAGCATCCTGGGCAGGCTGCATCTCCTGTGTTATTCCAAGTGGACTGACTAGTGGGCTGCCTGTCTCCTGGGCTGGTATTCCTTAGAAGAGCTGCCGTCTCGAGCAGCCTTATCTGTGATTGACCCTGAGCACGACAAACAGAAAATCTGGGGAAAGATATTGTCAATTACTAACAAGCTGAGTCGGGGAATATCGCCAGCTTGACCTAGGTAATTATGTTGTTAAGGCATGTAAAATGGATGTTTGAACCTATGTATCATAGATTAAGTAATTCAGTAAATTTTTAGGTGCTGCATTAATAATAAGAATGTAAACGTGCATGTAAAAATGTGTTTAGATTTCTCCAAGTTTCGTTGCATTTCAGAGATCTGCACTTTATCACAGATAAACCCTTGTCTACGTCTGAATTTACAATGTGGGCGCACATGTTATTCTGTGTAACTTGCATAGTTCTAGTTGCTGACAAAGAATAATAATTCGAAAAGGTGATTTAGTTTCAGTGTATTTATTCTTCAATCAGTCTCATTGATTTGGCATGCACAGAGATGTAACACCTGCAGTACGCAAAATACCAAAGCAAAGTTAGTAACAGTAAATTGTTTTACTCTGAGAGGCTGAATGAATGATTTGTATTTCATTTGCATGTTTAATGTATTTTTAAACACAGACAAAAGGGCATAAGAATGGTATTGTAGATAAAATATCACAGCAGAACATGAACTATGTATTCAGAGAGTACTAAGTCCAGTATTTGTTTACCGTAAGGGACTCTGGTGAAATAATTATTAGGCAGTGTTCTGAACTTAGTCTCACCACTATAAAAATACCCCAATATGTTTACCACAATATATTGCCAAGAGCTAAGAAAATATCACCATACCAAAAAAACACAAAATACCACAAGATATTAAATATAACCCAAAATATCTTTTGCAGGGTAGGCTCAGATGAAGGGCTGTCAAAACCTGAGGGCATTTCTCTCCTTCACCAGGTGTGCATCCAAAAAGGATATTGCTATGAAATGGGGTGTAGAAGATCCCGCTAAGCTGTCAACATGGAAAACTGATATGGATGAATCGGTGGCCATTAAGGAAAGATTCTAGAGAAGGTTGGCATGTATGAGAAAGTCTGCAGTAAGTGGGAAAGCAATGGCTAGAGTGGTGCTTTTGCGTTTGTGCTTAACCATGTGCTTCAGAGTGGGGCAACATAAGTATAGGATGCTTACTCCTGTTATATTTAAACAAATATATGTCATTCTCTTTTATCCTTATTGCTTTACTACATGTACCATGGTTTTGATTATTCGTGATGTTTGTGGCAATATGAAAACAATAAAAGAAAATCCTAAATTACACTGCTGGTCTTTATGCAGGATATATCACCTCCTTTATGCAGGATATATCACCTCCTCACCTTGACGTGACTACCAATGCGCGTGGCGTGTTACATATCACAAATTAATCAAGAAAAAATAAAACACACTGGGACATGATTTACAAAAGTGCTCTACAATGGCACAATCCCATTGAAAATCGCTCTGAAAATCAGGCCAATAGGGCTCATTCAGAGTTTAGTGGTGTAGTACAAAAACGGCAGTAATGGAAAAACCACAAGTATACTTTCCTTAGAGTTAAAGTAGAGGCAAAACCATCAGCACTTGGCTGGTGATATATTCTCTTCTTTTCCTTAAAAAAAGATGGAGGAATTACAGTGGGCAGAATTACCACTTCTGATAATTCCTCCAGAATACCTATGAATTCCTATGGACTCCATGAATGGGGAATAACACAACTTTAGGGTGATTCATAATCTGCTGAATTTACGGGCTGAGTGATGGTAACTGTAATCAAGTTTTGTTGAAGTTCTGCAGGAATTGCCACCAAACTTGTAATGTGGCCCATCTGTTTTTGTGGTTTATATTTTTACCAAATGAGTGCACCATAAAGATTTAGAAATACATCAGGTCAGTAATCAAGCAACATTGTTTATTTTTTGCTTTTTTTATAAAGTGCTGAAATGCCCTATACACATACACAGAAATACACCACAAACTCAAACTAGGTAATACATGATGCATCTGTAATACAGAATACAACATTAATTCCTTGTTAATGTATAAACAAAACCCAGGATTTAAAATCTGAAACCTAAACATTATTTGGCTAATTTGCAAAAGAGCAAATACTTAAGTGTCTTTATTAAAAACAGCAAACCAGGCAGGTTTTACAAAGGTTTACACAAGGTAAACCAGGGACCTGCACATTTTTCCCTGGACGTGAATTTCACTAAAGTAAGGCACTTTCAATTTATGATTACTAAGCAAACAAAGATTTCTGAGGTTGGATAGATGTGTGGCAAGATAGGTCAGATAGGTCCGCTCAAATAGTGAGCCATCTTCCAAACAAGGCATAGGGCCTCATTCCAGGTTTGGAGGTAATTCAGCAGTAAATCTGTCGGATTACTGACAAAATCAGTTGCCATGACCACCACCTGGTCCCGAAGGGGTAGCATAGTTTTAAAAGTGGTGGTAGGGCATTGAAAATCCCCATTTCTGTAGTCCATATGCATCAATGGGGATTTTTGGCATTTACGACTGGCAGAAGGACCACTCAATAAATCCACCAACCTGGAGGGGAATCTACTGCTTTTCTTCCAAGAATCGATTTTACAACACTTTTTCCCACACTGTCAAACTTAAAATGATGCCCAAAATACTTCAAATTCAATTAAAAGATTCATGGGGTGACCAAAAAAGGATTTTCCTAGATTCTAAGAATTGGTTGAATTTCTTAAGGACAAAATTAATCTAGGCATCTCTATTATGATCAGTCTGTAATCTAGCCAGCTATTACTGGGATGAATTTACAATAAATAGCAGAACAATAGTGCAGTCGGGGCAAAGCACTAGCTTGCACTGAGGTTTTCCTCTGATCCAAGATCAGTAAATGGCAGATTTTAGATATATGAAAGAGATGAAAATTGATAATGTTCATCACTGACCATTCCTGGCTGTCAACTGATAACTCACTATTGAAAATAACCAATGACTTCAAAGGTACAAGAGCCACACTCAGCCCTTTAGGACACAAAAATGCCCAACAGAAAGACCACTGTTTTACTTCTGTATGAACCTTGATAAGCACATGATAGTGGTTAAAGATATCTGAACACAGTTGACTTTGGGGTTTCCACCCTACCCCAGTAAGTCAGGTACCAGCCTTATACTGCTAATATTTGATTTGTCAGTTCAGCAAATGTTGTTCATTCTACATTCTCAGCAATATTTATTTGTATTTTTATATACTGAACAATAGGGATCTCATATTGAATAGAAATAATGCCTATAAGCATCATCCAGATAACAGAGGCAGTCCCTCACTAGGGTTAATTTACAATAGAGAGTTAATGCCTGACCAAGAGTAAACCAGATGATGTAGGGTTTAATATAAAGATATCTAGAAATGTTAAGCGGTATTTATATAGTGCCTCCTTATTATTTATATTGGCCTAAGCCTATTCGCGCTACATGAAAAAACTGCGTTGCAAAGTTCAGATTTTTGGGTTAACTTTGCCGTCATTTTAAGATTCATCTGCCATTTTGATTTCTACTCGTGTGTTCTACGTTCTAAAATGGTGGACTATGTTTTTGACTTGCAGCCAAGACTTCCGACCTCTGAGTTCTGTTAATGTTTAGGTTGTCCGAGAGCCAAATGTTTAGACTGAGCAAAGAGACCTTGTGCTTCACATGAACTGTCATTCAAGTGTAGTCTGCCCTTACAAGCCTCATCCTTGTATAAACATTGGGACAATGAAGAACAAACCTCGAGCGTATGCTTTAGCTGAACTACATTGTGAAGTACCTTGGAACAAGGCTTACCGCAGGATCCAAGAACATACATCACCATTGTGTTTTCATGGAAATACAAACCTATGTAATCCTTTGCATAATATTGTAAAATTTGTATGTGAACTAGGCACGAACTCTAGACCACGAATTATTAACGTGAAGAGGGGCTGGACAATATTACATGAATTGTATGAAAACACTAGTGATTAGATGTTCAGCTCTCTCTCACCTCTCCTTGTCGGCTGGTACACACTGCGAGGTGTTGGGAGCCAGATAGCTCTGTTTTGCTTTGTAAACTGTACAGTAATAAAAGATCTCTGAATCTTTTTAGCCCGTGATTGGTGTATTTCCTTTGTGATACTCAGCCTCGATATTTCTTTGTTCCATCAGATGGCGCCCAAATAGGGACCCTCAACATTGATGCCACCTCGTTGAAGTGTAGACACGGCTATCGGACCGGGGTCAGACTGTGAGAAAAAGGGGGCCCCTTTTGGATGAGACGCGACACCTCAACAGTACTGCACGATCCGATCCCAGGACGGTGAACATGCGGTCCAAGATGGCATTTTGATGAGGGTCCATATATCGAGGCAGGCAGTTTTGCCGAAATCACCAACCACGAGGGTCCATTGTCCTTTGTAATCCGATCGGACCTCCCTTTGTCCTTTGAATCAGGTGAGTCGTGCCCCGATTCCTAAGTATCCTGATAGTTGGTTGTAGAATTGTACTCGCGAGCTCAATCGACGCCAGGAAACACCAGTAATCTGACATTCCTGGGAAATTGTCTGCCTGTTTCAAGGTGTCATTCCTCAGAGACAGACAATCTTTGGAATTTGGCCGTCCGGCACCACAGGAGGGGTTGCCGGCATGTACTATGTACTGTAAGTACGTCATTGGTAGTATAGTATTCAATGATATTTGGCACAGACAAACTAGACATGCTTCCAAACTTCAGTGGCCAGTCAATAGTAGTTTTGAGATTGCCCGTATAGAGTATTTAGAATCCATACTGTTCAAGTAAAAAGCTAGACCTGCAGCATTTGATGTAATACAAAAGGAGAAGCAAGCACGTCGTCACATGTCAAACTCAGAAAAGGCATTATTGTATGATCAACAAAAACAGTCAGAGTCTGTTAGAAACATGGATAGGGCTTTTCAAATTGGTATACAGAAAATATATCTGTCTAAAGATTTTCAAGCCTCAGATGAGCTAAGTGATAAACTCTTAAATGAACGTAGGCCTGGTGCCACTGCACCACCTCCTTATGTACCTCTCCCTACTGTCTTACCTTTTCCTGCTGTCATTCCTCCTCCTGTAGCAATTCCTGTTCTTCACCTTTACTGACTGTTACTGTTCCAGTAAATCCGTCTTTATTGCCAGTAGAAGCGTCTCCACTACCTGTTGTACAGGATTTGTCTACTCTCTCTTTCCCAAGTGGTTCTGCTCCGCTTGTAGTTGATAAATGGGCGAGTGCTGAATCAAATGTCATAACGCGGAACACAGTTTCCAAAGAAACGAGGAGAGATTTTAATGCATGGGCCAAGCAATGTATAGAGAAGGTGAAAAGTCCACTGTCTTAGCTACACTCCTTAATCTAGAAAGTATTCCCGATCAGAATGGGGATGGGGATACATTTGCTGTAATGTTGAATAGATTGACGGACACGGATGTCCCACAAGGGTTGAGGGATTTGAATGTTTTAGCCTATTCAAGGGATACTGCAGAGAAAGTGCATGAGCATGTCGAGAGGGTTTTTGAGTTTAGAGAGGAGTTAGAACGGCTACAGATGATGAAATAGATGGTGATAGTTTGGATGCTTTTTACGTGCAGAAACGGTTCCTTCCTCCTTGTAAGCCAACGAGTGAAGAAATGCAAATTTGCACGGGGGATGCGCTTAGATGGATTTCAGATATGTCGATATCTCCTGTAGAAGTATATGATACGTATAGTCAGTATACTCCAGTAATGCAGAGGAAAGTGTTAGAGGTAATGGTAGAATACCTGCAGGATGAAGGTATAAAGAAAAAGGTTTGTTGTCCCACAGAATTATTGATCATTTAAAAGAGAGCTTTTGCATCTGATACTGCTTCCACCACTTTAGCACTCGATTTGGCTCTGTTGCTTAGTAAACGTTTGGAGTTGCCTACTTCTCAGTTGCCTATGAGAGAGGTTCCTCCGACATTCGTTCCCAAAGTTGAAATTCCGGTTAATGTTGCAACGGTGCAGCAGTCATTGATATTGAAGCTCACTATGTATCGCAGTTTGCTCACATCCCGTTCTCAAGACAAGAAGTGAATATTATTAGACAGTTGATTCCAGACATTAGGAAAAATCCAACAGGGTTTTACAAAGAAATAGAATATGTCTTGCATTCGTCAGTTTTCACTCTGGGTGATATAGATTTGTTGTTTCCTGTGCTCCTACCTGCTGATTTATGGAAACAGATTAGGACTGTAGATGATCCAGCAGGGTCAGGTGACACATGGGTTAGCTTGGTTAGGTTAGATGGAGAAAGGAAAGCTGGTCAAAGACCACCGCAGGTGATACTGACTTTGCCAGATAGAATAGTAATGAAATTAAAAACTTTGATTCCCGAGAGAAGGATTGTTTGGGACAAACTCACTGCTTGTACCCAAGGAAAATCTGAAGGTTCTACCGAATTCTTTAATCGGTTCGAACAAGTATTCTCAGATTTTAGCGGACAGGATTTAAGCACTGAGTTAGGGAAAATATTGTTTGTGGACAAATTTGTGCGTGGATTGTTGCCTGAAATCCAGTCACAAATGATGACTTCCGAGAGTGCTTGGCAAGCTAAATCACATTCCGAAGTATTGCATATGGCTCAGTATTACGAGAATAGAGTCAATAATGAAAAAGAAAGGATCAAAAAGAAAAGGGGAGATTTAAAAACCAAAGTATTATTGCAACAGATGGTCAGAGGGCCTAGAGGTGGAAGTACACAGTTCCAAGGTCAATTCGTTCACAAAGTAATGCGCCGTTGGGTCCTGTACACACAAACCAATGTGCTTATTGCAGACAAGAGGGTCATTGGTGAGCAAAATACCCGATCCTCCAGCAAAGGTCGAATAACACTTATGGTGTCATGGGTAGACGATCCAGAGGCTGCCCTGGGGTAGGGGGTCCTGGTAGAAGCCAGTTCGCTCAAAATTCTCAGTCATTTTTGCAAGATAATCAGCAACCTAGTGTAGATGGCAGAAATATTTTTGATAATCCTTCAACTGCCTATCTTTCTGAAGATATTGTCTTTAATGATATATTGTTTCATTAGGACAGCCCGAAGCAGGGTCTGGAACCGACGCCTATTCTCGTTAATCAGAAAGGTCCCTACGTTGAGATGATGGTGGGAAATAGGAAGCATCTATTTTTGATAGACCCAGGAGCACAGAAATGTTCCATTGATCATTCACGGGTTCCAGACATTCCACTGCCAGGGCAGATTAACGTTTCTGTAGGGTTTTCTGGCACGCTAGTGGTTAGTCCGGTTTCTCTGCCAGAACCGATTTCACTGGGGCCATTCACGGATCACTGTCCATTTCTTCTGACAACGAACTGTGGAGAGAATTTGTTGGGGTTGAATCTGTTCATGGAATTAAATGCGCTAATTCATTGTTCTTCGGATGGAGTGCATTTGACGATTTCACCTCAGCAATCTTCTGCCTCACAGGTTTTCATAGACCTTTTCCGCCAGAATTTAGTGAAGTTCCGACGTGTTTATGGGTGGTTGACGATAATGATGTTGGTATTTTGCAAATTGAGCCTGTTAAAATTGTTTTGAAACCAGGAGTTAAGTTGCCACGAATTCCACAAAATTAGATTTCAGTTGATGGCGAGCAAGCTTTGAAGTGTATAGTTTTCTACGTTGTACACCGTGGAGTAATCGAAGAAATTGCAGGAAGTTTGTGCAATAGTCTGATTTTACCCATGTATAAGAAAGGGGATAATGCGATTCTGTTCCGTTTCATTATCGATTTGCGCGCTATCAATAGGATTGTTGCTCCACAATTTCCAATTATGCCTGATGTAACGACGATGCTAACAACGATTCCAGCTTCTGCTACTCATTTCAGTGTGGTGGATCTTAAGAATGCCTTCTTTAGCATTCCCATACACGTGAATAGTAGATATTTGTTCGCGTTCACCCTAGGGGGACGCTCGTTTACATCCACCCGTGCACAACAAGGGTACACGGAGAGTCTGAGCATTTATAGTAGGGCTTTGAAAGAGCAGCTCAATACACTTGAGTTGCCTTCTACTCGTACATTTGCTGCAGTACGTCGAGGAATTTCTCTTAGCTGCAGACTCAGAAAGTGCTTGCAAGGAAGGCACTGTGTTATTGCTTATTGCTTAGCAAAGCATGGGCATAAAGCTTTATTGAAAAAGTTTCAGTATTGTCGACAGGAGGCCGCCTATTTAGGCTATCTCCTGTCAAAGGAGGGAAGAAGATTGACACCTGAATGAATTAAAAGCATTTCTAGCATGTCTGTCACAAATACACAGAAGGAAGTCAGAGCCTTGATAGGAATGGCTTCTTACTGTAGACAGGGGATCCCAAACTTTTCACCAATGATAAAAACAATGTTGGCATTGACAAACAAGGGCATTTCTTTGCCACTACCGTGGAACTTGGAACACCAGAAAGCTTTTGATCTGCTTCAGACTGCACTGTGTTCAGCACCGGTTTTGGGCACACCAAATTATGATAAGGCCTTTGAGTTGTATGTGCATGAATGTGATGGATGTGCTTTGGCTGTGTTAACACAGGAACATGGGTGGAAGAATAGACTGTGAGGTTATTTTTCCTCCACACTTGATCCCATTGCATGCGCTTTGCCAAGATGTTTGAGAGCTGTCGCTGCTGCTGCTGCGTCTGTAAAACAATGTGAGAGCATGGTTTTAGGCCATACTTTAACTGTGATGGTACCTCACGCTGTAGATGTTCTATTAAATAGAACGCAAACACAACACCTTACTTCTGCACGATTAACAAGATATGAACTGATCCTATTTGCACAGCATATCCAAATTAAGAGGTGTTGCATATTGAATCCGGCTGAATTGTTACCTCTTCCACAAGATATTGCTTACAATGACAAAATGTCACATGACTCCCTTTATACTACAGAGCAAGAAACTAAAGGCAGGATTGATTTAAAAGATACACCTCTAAATGATCCACAAGGGGAGCTGTTTTGCGATGGTTCCTGCTTCAAACTTCCGGCTGGTACATCCACTGCTGCTTATGCCATCACTACACTAAGCACGATTGTGGAAACCAAAAGAATTTCGCATAACTCTGCGCAGGCCGCAGAGATTATCGCACTGACTCGAGCTTGTGAACTTTCCGAAGGAATTAGAGTGAATATATATACTGACAGCTAGTATGCCTTTGGGGTGGTTCACAACTTCGGTAGATTATGGGCAGAACAAGGTTTCTTGACTTCACACAGAACAAAATCCAACATGGCAACTTGATAGTTCAGCTACTCTCAGCACTTGCGTTTCCTACTCGACAAGCAATCATGAGGTGGTCCACACATCAGAAGGTAGTAGATGATGTAGGGAAAGGGAACACTTTTGCTGACAGGATAGCTAAACAGACTGCTACTGATTTATATTCAGAAATGTATGTTACAATGGAAGCCACAAATACCTGTACAGTCGATGAAGGGATTGACTCGATAAAGAATATTCAAGCTGATGCCACTTTAGACAAACTCAAACACTGGGCTGAGGGTTTAGCAAGTTTGGATGAGGAAGGGTGTTGGTTAGACAGTTCAAAAGGAAGATGGATGCGACCCGATGCATATGTCATCGCTATGGTCACAATGGCTCATGGTCCCACTCACATATGTGGTAGGAAAATCTGTAAATTAGTAGAATCTGTCTGGGTGAATGTCAACATCTCAAAAACTGCTGAGCGTCTTGTCCAGAATTGTATGGTTTGCTTACAGCATAATGCGGGGAAGGGTACGACGACACTGAGGGGTAGTTTTGGTCCCCCCTCTGTGCCTTTTGAAGTGATTTATTTCAACTTCATCGAGATGGAGCGCTTTAATAAATACAAATATGTCTTGGTAGTCATTTGTGACTTTAGCAAGTGGGTTGAAGCCTTCCCTGTGAAAGATGCTACAGCAATGACAACGGCAAAAACCATGCATAAGGAATTTTTTCCTAGGTTTGGTTTGCCGAGGGTCATCTGGTATGATAATGGTCCGCATTTTATCGCTGCTGTTATTCTGCAAGTATGAGCGGGATTACAGCTCGATAAACAGTTCCATTCTGCTAGACACGCTCAGGGTGATGGACTTGTAGAATGCCATAATGGTATTTTGAAGAATAAACTCACAATGGTCTGTTCTAGTAGTAATTTGAAATGGCCAGGTGCCTTACCTATAGCACTACTGTTAATGCGGACAACCCCACAGACTAGAACTGGACGCTCCCCCTATGAGATTATAATGGGGAGGCCAGCTAACATTTGGAACGTACCGAGACCCAAGATGTTGAAAGATGTGGAGCATTTGCTTCTTGCTGAATACTGTGACCAGGTAACTCAAAACTTTTATTGGATTTATCAACAGGTGCGAGAAGCCCTCCCAGTTAAATACGAGGGGCCTGGTCACAGAATTCGACCCGGTGACTGGGTGCTCACGAAATCATTTGAGAGAGCATCCAGCTCGTACCGCGCTGGAAAGGACCGTTTCAGGTCCTTTTAGCCACACAGACTGCGGTATGAGTAGCTGGACGACGACACTGGATACATGCTACACACATCAAGAGAATACCTTTGCCTTTGCCTCATGACGGAGAAGAAAAGAAGGAAACTACTTGCTCTGCTTCCGGTGATCAATCGGTCTTGAATAACATCAAGGGTAATTTGGAGACCCTTCCTGAGCCTGTGGGCCCTGGGGAGACTGCTGCTCTGTCTCTGAATTATTCTTCTGATCTTTCTGCACCCTTGAGTGACCTTGCCTCTGTTTCACCACTTCCATCAGGAAGCAACGACACACTGTTCGCAGATCATGCAGTACCTGGAGTCTTAAGGTACAATCTGCGTCCACGGCACTAGACTTACAGAACAGCACGGCTGTGCCCACAGGAAATGACTGTTGAGCTTGTTCTTTGCCACTTACATAAGTAAGTGGCTGGAACCGGCAAAAGCTATCTTCAATCAAGATCACATGGTCAGAAGATCACCAGCAAACAAACTTACGTAGTCTATCGCAGAAAACGTTCCGGGAAACAGCTTTGAGGAACGATGCCTGTCGCTATCTCCACTCATACGGAGCAATGGATTGATTGCGTGGCTAACAACGATATTGGACAGAAAAATACATGGGGCCTCATTACGACCCAGGCGTTAACCATGGCGCTATTAGCGCCGTGGTTGACGCCGGTACCTTACCTATTCCACCATGGTGAATGGCGGAATTACCGCCCCATTCCAAGGTTGGCGGGCGGTAATTCCCCATTCACCATTGGCCCTTCCCCATTCCCATTTTTGCCCCCATAGGGCTCAATGGAAATGGGGAAGGTGGTAATTACGGTACTGCAAATTGTGGTACCGTAATTACCTCCAAGGTCCCGTTGCGGGTCCCGTCCTTAATGGCTGGTAAAAACAGCCATTGAGGGAGGACCCTCAAAGGGACCTCGGAATTGGGCGGTAAGGGATTACCGGCACCTGTGCCCTTACCGGTACCAGTAATCCCTTACCGCGCGGGTCATAATGAGGCCCATGGTCCTTGAGGATGTACTGTTTTCTTGTAATTATGTTAACTGGTCTGACAGTAGTAATTGCTCTTGGGTTTTGGTACATTGAAGGGGTGCATCCATTTGAAACTTTTATACCCACTGAGAGTGGTCCCACTATGTCTTCTCCTTTTGTGCATCTGCACCCTCTATCTCCTAGGGATTCCCAACACAGACAGAGTTATCACAACAATACGCTTTTGTTAATCATGAATGCGACCCATGCGATTTTGAATAGAACTAATTGCTGGATCTGTTCGCATTTGCCACAACACGGCGAAAAAGGGCTGGGCTGGTATATTGATCCATCCCTAAGGGCATTATTCTTTGGCCGTTGGAATAATAGCATCTCAGGGAACTTCGACGGGACTAATTTAAATTAATTTGAAAGGCGAGTCCTGACGCCTCTTGGATGCTCCCTTTTCGCAAATAGGAGCAAGCTAAATGTTGCTTCTATTAGGCCTTCTGATAGACTTTCTAGACCTTTCCAATTGCTTATTTCTTTCAAGATGACTCCCGTTGCCAACCGGGATGCTACGCCTCCTTCCTATACTATCAATCACAGCCCCAACTCTGTTTCCTTCTTCATATAAAGGAATGGTTCTCAGTCAATGGGTACTTTTGAGGGTTGTACCAATATTGCAAATTTGACTGGTGAGGACAGACCCTTGTATGTAGGTGATCCTGTTTATTTCATTTGTGGAAATGAAGCTTATCCTTGGCTACCTAGCGATTGGCAGGGTACTTGTTATTTGGGTATCTTGCTAGCAGGGGTATAAGTAGCTAGCACCTCTGAGGTCTCTAGGGCTCGTCCAAGGCGGGACGAGAACGGTTATAGTCCTTCACAAGTCATGGGTGATGTAGCGAAATCCTTTTTGCCATTTTGGGGACGGATCATGAATTCCGAGGATATTAGGAGACTAGCAAGAGTATTGGAGAGAACCATCAACCGGACCACCGATATACTCTACAACATGACATTAGATCAGAAAGCAATTAGATTAGTGGCTCTACAGAACTGGATGGTGTTAGACGCCATCCTGGCTGAGCATGGTGGAGTATGTAAATTGGTGGTATCTGCTTGTTTCGTTTTCGTACCTGACTCCTCCCCTACCATATTCAAGGCAATACAAAATCTGCGCGTCCTAAGTACAGAAGTACATGTTCCCGAGGGAAACTGGGATCTTAGTACTTGGTTCTGGGGCTTTTTACGCTCTTGGGGATGGAAACTCTTTTTAGTCTTAATGGTAATCCTTGGTATCCTGTTGTTCTGTTGTATTTTCATACAATGTCTTCCTGTCATATGTTTGATGTTAGGAGGATGTTGTGCGCAAACTGTAGGAACATTAGGACCGAAAATACACACACCCGAGAAAATGACTAATGTTTTTGTAATGAAGGATATAACTGTCAAGCATTTGATGGCAATTGATATATCTGATGAATGTGATTCAGGCTGTACGGACATTGAAACGTGGAGTTACGAGTAAAGCAAATATTTTTTGTAAGGCTCTTGGCTTAGCCCAAAATGAGGGTTTGTTAAACGGTAATTATATAGTGCCTCCTTAGTATTTATATTGCCCTAAGCCTATTCCCGCTACACGGAAAACCGCATTGCAAGGTTCCGATTTTTGGGTTAACTTTGCCGCCATTTTAAGATTCATCCACCATTCTGACTTCCACGTGTGTTTTCTACGTTTTAAAATGGTGGACTATGTTTTCGACTTGCAGCCAAGCCTTCCGACCTTTGAGTTCTGTTAATGTTTAGGTTGTCCGAGTAGGTAGACTGAGCAAAGAGACCTTGTGCTTCATATGAACTGTCAGTCAAGTGTTGTCTGCGCTCGCAAGCATCATCCTTGTATAAACATTGGGACAATGAAGAACAAACCTCGAGCGTATGCTTTAGCTGAACTACATTGTGAAGTAACTTGGAAAAAGGCTTACCGCGGGATCCGAGAACATACATCACCATTGTGTTTTCATGGAAATACAAACCTATGTAATCCTTTGCATAATATTGTAAAATTTGTTAGTGAACTAGGCACAAACTGTAGACCACAAATTATTAACGTGAAGAGGGGCTGGACAATATTACATGAATTGTATAAAAGCACCAGTGTTTAAATGGTCAGCTCTCTCTCACCTCTCCTTGTCGGCTGGTACACACTGCGAGGTGTTGGGAGCCACATGGCTATCTTTTTTGCTTTGTAAACTGTACAGTAATAAAAGATCTGTGAATCTTTTTAGCCCATGATTGGTGTATTTCCTTTGTGGTACTCAGCCTCGATATTTCTTTGTTCTTTCAGAAAGGGAGCAGAGACTAGGTACAAATGTAAATAGGATAATACATAGGGGCATAGAGCCATTCCATGAGACCTAGATGTCCTACATGGCCTTGAGTCTATTTGCATATTTATATAAATGATTTACATTTTAAGGTGGGATAAACTAGGGTCATTGAGTAAAGGTTAGTGAGGCAAAAGGAAAGCATACCTTCCTTGGATAATAGGGGATCCTAAATCTTGTCTTAGTCAATTCTAATAATGGGCTTTTTTAAATGTCCTGGGGAGAAAATTCCAGTGAAGGGGCAAGTAGAAAGAAAGAGGGGAGATGAGAGGAGGCACAGAGAGGACACTGCATTGACAGTTTAATGGAAAAGGAGAATTGCAGAGTTCAAGAGGGGTAGTAGAGAGAGGTGTTATCAGCTATGTAGATTGATGCAAGACCATGGATAGATTTATAAATGTGGAGTGGACATTTAGAAAGAGCATGGGGTAAGTGTGCAGCAATTGGGGAGAATTGTGGCAGATCTTAAAAGCTCTATGTAGTGAAGATGAGAACTTTGTTATGGGTAGAGAATGAATAGAGGGAGAATACCAAGGAGAAGGTTGAAACAGTAATCAGGTTTTCTGAGTACAAGGCTAAAGATAAGACTTTTAGTTCCGAGGTCAGTCAAGTGGGGTGAATCTTTCCTATTTTGAGAAGGTTAATCTTAGCAGAGGTAGCATTTGCCATTCTGAACTCTTAAGTCTGTGTCAATGTTGACCCCAAGGTTATGAGGCTCCTGAATGTGGGTGGAGTGGTCAAAATGGAATGATATGTGAGTTGGGGGGTCTAGAGATAGCCTTGGTGGTAGGGTGAAAGATGACTTCTAGTTTGAAGGAGTTTAGAATCAGGCAGTGTAAATCCATTCAGTGATTGGTGGCTTTGTGATAGCAGGTAATTAATCAGAGTGGGCAGTGGTGAAGGCGGGAAAGAAGAGAACTATCTGGGTGTCAACAGCAAAGATTTGGTAGTAAAAGGCAAAGGATGACAATAGTTTAACCAGGCAGGATATTTAGACAGTGTAGAGGAGTGGACCTGGTCTAATCCTTGGGGTATTATTATCAGTAAGGGTATGGGAAGGGAGAGTTCCATGAAGTGGAGAATGGCTGATCAGAGAGGTAGGAGGCAACCCAATTGAGAGAGGTACCCTTGAATCCAATTGATGAAAGGGCCAGAACTGAGGGGGTTTTGACAATGGCAAAGGCTGCAGAAACATCACTTAGGATGAATATGTAACAGAGATGAGAGTGGCAAACAGTGATAACAAGGTCGGAGACAAGGGTCAGAAAAATGTTATTGCAGCGTTTGCTCCAGAAACCTGATTGAAGTAGGTCACACAATGAAGGATCCTCAAAGTAGTCAACAATGCAGCTAAATAAAACTCTTGAAGAGTTTTAACTGGTTAGGTAGGAGGCAGATAGGTCTGTTGAAAGAGGGATTAGTAGGGTCAGCAGTGGGATTATGGGATACAAATGCATACTTTGTAGCAGCCAGGATAGATTCCTATGCAGAGGGAGGCATTGAGGAAGGATGAGAGGTAAGACGAGGTGAAAAGTCGACACTCTTAAATTATTTGTTGTAGAGAATGGTTTGAGCTCAGTGGGGTCGTTTGGAGAGAAGCTGAAGAGTGAGTAGAGGATGGGCAGTAGGATTTCTAAGCAGAGGAAAGCGGGGCATGAGAGAGATAAAAGTGTGGAAAAGATGTCATGTTTTTGTGATCTTGGAGGACAAGTAGTAGAGTGAGGGAGAGTAGGTTAGGGAGTATTTTTCTGGAGCAGCAGTATAGTCTGGAGGGATATGGAAAGCTTGCAAGGCTGTGAGTGGAAAGAGTATAGAAGGTCAATATAATAAGAGGATTTGGCAGAGTCAAAAGCATTGGTGAGGTCAAGGAAAGAGCCTGGGAAGGCATTGGGAAGAGTAAGGGAACCAACAGTTAGACGGCTGTAGTGATCCATGCTTCAGGGGAGGATGGTGAAATGGGGTGTGGGAGAAAGCTGGATATTGGTAATCCAAGGAAGTCACAAGTGCATTATTGAATTTGACAGAGACGAGTTTAGTAGAGTGGACTAGTGGAGCAGTAAAGTATTTAAGGCTTGAAGGGAGCATGCTGCAGGTGTTGGGTAATAGAGAGAAAAAAGAGCTGAGTATGAAGCATAAGAAGATGGGATATGGAAGTTATTTCTCGTGTGAGTTTGAACATTATGTAGGTTGACCTGGGAGTGGCAGAGACTCTAGTTGTGATTGGGGGCTTTAGTAATTTTGGTGTGGTTAAGGTCATGCAAAAATGACCAAGCGGATGTCAGCAGGGATAGATTCAAGGAGCATGTTTCATTTCATGAAGAGATTAAGGGTACCAGGGGGGCTGGAGATGAGGGGGATAATCAGACGGTTGGGAATGAGAACTTTAACAGCTACATGCCTACATGAAGAGTGGATAAAGACAGGAGGGAGGGGCTGATCATAGTGCCAATATCACCACCATTATTAATCGAGGGAAGTGAGAAAAAGTTGAAAAGCCAGTACTACAGTCAAAACATTGGCAGTGTCATGGGGGAGATCAAAGTTTCAGTGATAGCCATCAAAGAGACTTCTGAGTGAAAATGATCAGAGAGGAGGGAAGGATAGGGCATTTCTAACTGAGGCCAGAATTATGTGAATAGAGTGGTCGAGGGCAAAGTGTAGTTGAGGGAGTAGTTGATGAAAGTTGGATGAGGGTGGATGGGGTTGTTGGGTAGTGTTTGAGGGAGAAGAGTGGCCAGGGTTAAATTCAAGTAGTTTGAAGTGCATGAGAGATGTGAGAAATAGGAGTGCATCAAGTGTGCCAGAAGGTGGGAAGATGGGGAAGTAGTTGCCAACATGACCCATTCCTATCTGTAGGTGCTTATCCATTCCTGTTTTTTTCTTTGCATTCTGGGACTTGTAGTTCCACTTTCTCCATTATACAACACAGGCTGCAAGTCCCAGAATGCAAAGAAAAAAAAACAGGACTGGATAAGCACTTACAGATTGGAATGGGTCATGTTGGCAACTATGCATGGGGATGGATCAGATGAGGCATAGGGAGGTGATTGTGGATGCAGCAAGACCAGCAGTGAACAACAACAATAATACAATGGACATGCAGTAAGGTTGCTAGTGACTGGCTGCACCCCAACAAGGTATTAATCCAAGTTTTGAGGTGGCACAGGAGACTTTGTGGGTTTGGAGTAAGTAAGTAGTAGGGGAGGAGGTAAGCTGAAGGCAGGTCAGACAAAGAGACAGGGAGAAGGGGCCCACGAATCCAACAGAATCTGACTTTGCCCTTAGCTTAGATACCCTTTGTTGTGGATATCAAATGATAAATGAATAGCTTGTGACCACTTGGGCCGATTTGGTGGTTTCCAGGTAGATTATGGCAGCTCAGCAAGTCATGTACTGGCGGAATTGGCTGTAATGAATCTCAGGGATGCAGTGGGATCTCTAGCACCTGTTTGGAGTGATAGCTGGCTGCACCTGCTGTGCCCTTCTGCTTGGGGGTCTGCAGGAAGGCAGATGCTTGCTCAGGCATTTTAAAATCAATGCTGCATCACAGATCCATGATCATGTGACTATCTGGGACAATGGGCTGGCTGCCCAGATGGAAGACATTTTCTCTGTGTGACAGGGCCTGACCACCACAACTGTAATGAGGCTTTGAAATGCAGCTGGGACTTCAGCTTTCAGGTGGAGTGAGTGTTGATAGCATTTGCTGGACCTTGGGGTCTAAGGGTCAGCAGGCAGATGAATGCTTCCCCAGGCTTTTCAAAATCAGTGATGGATCTTGGGCCCATGGTCACTTGACCACCTGGGACAATGGGCTGGTTTTCTTGACAGAATATAGCCACTAACTAGGATGAGGTCAGGCTGCATGGGCTGTGGTGATGTTCGGAATCTAGATAGTGCTATATTCCACATGTCAAGTAGCATGTTTGATCAGTTTCCACTTGCCTAGTGCTAGCAAGAGTCAATTTCCACAGTTGAAGATATTGTTGGTTTCCATACTGCATGCCCGGTAATAGTTACTTCCATTTTCCACATGCACAGTATGGGAAATGCTGCAGGGCCTCCCAAACCGAGGCAGCGTAACTGTTGGTACCATCCTTCAGGCCGAGGAGAGGGCCAGCTCCCTTCATCCAAACTGGACCCTCTCCATCACTTGGGCAGATGACAGCAGTCTCGCCCATCACAAAGCAAGGGAAGGGTGAGGTGAGAAAATCCCCTCACCCTTCCACAAAGCACCAGGGTGCAAAGCACCCAGAGGAAACTACAGGCAGGCAAAGCAAGAACACCCCCCCTTCCTGGGCGGGCAGACAGTCGGCTACTGCCAACCTTGGGGCTGGGTCACAGCCAACAACAGACACACTTCAAAGACCCAGTGCTTGCCCTGGGTCTTGTAAAAAGAGCTCCACAGCTCCACAGAAACACAATCTGTTTGTTGACCCTGAACAGGGACTCAAACAGGAGGGAGGTTCACTGTTAACTCAGTGTCCTCCACTTTTCCTCCTTTTCCGCAAAACCCGACCACCCTAGAAAAGAAGGGAGAAGAACAAAGGAAGAGAGGAACAGGGCACTGTACGGTGACCACAACAATTCGTGGGACAAGAAAGGCAGCACGGGCCAAAGAGGGCTACCTATGTAGCCAGTGCCCAAAAGTGTGATGTCAGATGAATATGTGATTATTGTTATTGTTTTCATAACCATATCTGTGACAATAAAATCCTACGGCCTTTTATTGCCAACACTTGCAAACTGTGTGGTCCGACTCACGTATTCCAGGGAGGGTGGGTCGGAGATGGAACTTGCATGCATATGGGTCCCGCAGTTATGATGCATCCCAGTTTCAAGTGTCCAGCAACAGAGTATGGCAATTTTAAAATAACATGTATACTGTTATTGCAATGCACACTTATCCAGTAACAGGTTATCATAGCCTTCCCCATTATGAAATGTTGTCAGTATCCATCTGATATATTCCTTTTTTTAATACCATTATGAGACATTTCCAGCGTTCTTGTGGCCAGTAAAAGAAATGATCAAAGTCCATGTTTTCAGTGAAGTGCGTTCACAGCTTTTACATGACTTGACGCAGGCTTTGGTGGAATCCAAATGCCAGGAGATATAGAATGCTGGTGCCAAGATGCTCAGTAGGAAGTATTAGCGGTTCCTCTAACGCCCAGCAATAGACATTTGCATGTTATACTTGTCAGGCAATACATTTTGATAGTTACCATGTGTCGATTTCCCTGTATGGTCAGCCCTCACATGCCCAGTGAAATGTATTCATACTTACAAAATAATCAGTAACCTGTGTTGGCAGTTTCTTCATGGCTAGTGAGAGACAGTGCCAATTTTAATATGTTCAGTATGTCCAATCATTCTAAACAATTGTAATGACGTTGACTTTGGCCGCACATATCAGAAATGTTTCCCTAAACCACCCATGTTTGTATATAGGAAAAGCAACACTTTAAGAGATTGATTAGTTAAAGTAGCACATTCCCATTAAGCAACACAAAAACGGACTACACCAAGGAAAACAGGTAAACGTCCATGCTTTGCATGTCAACATTGTAACACTATTATGAATGGCAATACTATTAGAGATACCCCCTCTGCAATAAGAGCAATATAAAAAAGTATGCCCCATGTAAATCTACTAATGGAATATATATATACTTAAACATTCTCAAGGAATCTACTTTGTAGGTAGAACCCAGTGAAAGGTGACAACTCACAGCATATAAAAAAGGTCTAAAGATTGCTAAATATTTTAACTCATGGCTGGTGCAATATTTTCTGGAACATAAACATGAAATTGCTCAGTTACAATTAACAATTTTTACAAGTAAAATGGAACTGGAATTAACCCAGAGAGAAGCAAACTGGACAGGCAGACTTTCAGCTGTTCACCCGTTTGGCATAAACGAGCAGTTAGAGTAGAATTGCTTCACTTAAATGTACTGTAGACTGTGACTATTTTGGAGTTTTGTGATGTTTGCAAAATGATGATTCATTAGATGCAAACATGTATTTATAACCTGTATTTTTCTAAACTATATCATTAATCCTTTCAAAATTATATTTTTTTTGGGGGGGGTTGAATATATGAACTGCTGAAAAAGCTCCTAAAGGGAGTAGCCCTCACTCAGCTTGTTATGCTTCCCACACACTGCATAGATACTATGAAAAATGATCTATTAGATACTAACAAAGATAAAAAAAAATATAAAATCACAGGTGACATGCACCAAAAAATGAATAAATAAAATACAATAATTGAACTGAAGTTTCCATGAAGCAACAACCCCAGGAGACAGGAGTCCTGTCTTTAGTTATTTAGTCAGCGGTAAGGTCAGAAAGGGTGAGTTTGGACATTCGAACGATTCTGTTAAGACATTCACTGATGACTGGCGGGCACCTTAATTAATATTGTTAGGTAGAGATGCCTCTAGCATAGGAACGATAGGCGCTTACCTTTTCCTTTGAATACATACTTCAGTGACATGGATTATCAGAGTCTGACCCAACACAACACACTATCACTGGGTTTGGCTATCCTCTAGGTGGCACCATCCAATCCTTAATGCAGGACTTCTGTCAGGATGGAGTAGGGCACCATTCCTTTCGACTAGCACACAGAGATAATCAAAGTGGGCCAGAGGTAGAAACCAATCAGGAGGTAGAAGCACTGGGAACAAAAGAAAGAAATGTATGTTACACATTTTCTTCTGTCATAAGTCTGCACTAGGAGAGTTCAAGCAAAACACCACCACACCACTATTATGGAGGTGACGAGAGGGTGTGCAAAGCAACTTCCTTGCTGTGTAGCTTCCTTTTATACAGCTGGGAGATTGCCTGACAGGAAGGAAGCATGTGCACATCGTAATGCCTTTGGAAATGTCCCTGCCATCTTAATATCAACAAGCACAAAGTATATTAGTGAAAGAAAAACCACTTGTTAAGTCGTGATGAGAATCTAAGCCACGGCAATACAAGCCACCATGCAACCCACTCCTCCAAACAACAACACTGCAAGGTGAAGCATCACAGGTCTGACCTACATAGACACTTTTAAACTCTGCCCCCTCCCCCCCTCCGCCCACAAACCCAATGATTAGCTTGAATAATAAGGGGCCCAAATTAAGTTTCCTAACCGTCCCAAACAACAACAACATCATAAACAAGCATGCATGTAAGATGTAATTGTGAGAGGAGTAACAAAAGAGGGAAAAAACAACAAACATGTTGCTACGCAGCAGTGGATTTTTCCAAATGACTGTGATGTTCATTTTGATGTTCTTTTCTTTGCAGCTGGCAATTTCAAATGAAATGAACATGCATTACATTTACCCGTGTGACTTTCTGTAGGAATTGAATAGATTGTAGCTATTTTAGCTGCATAAACCTTAAACAGAGGCTCGCTCTGTATCGGCCGTTGATAAGTCTCACATCTGCAAACACATATCTGCTAAGATGCCTCACAGTTTGCAGGGCATGGTGTGCTTGAACCGAAACCTTTGTCCCTATTCCTCGAGCAGGCAATCCATCCTTACATTCAATCTAAACACTTCACTCTTTCAATGTTTTTCATCAGTTGGAGTTGTATTCCCACTTAGGTAAGCAATGCTGATTTAGCACTGCATAATCCCGGTGATAGAATGCAACTGGGAGAACACATTCCAAGAGTACACATTTCTTCCTCAAAAATAAAGTGGGAGATAATCATGGGCATTTAAAGGTGCATATTACACGCAAGAATATATGTCAACGCCAAACTGTGTAACATACGGAACTGAGTGTTTTACTGCTGTTCAGCACTGCTTAAGGATACACTTTCCTCCACGTGTGCAGCAACACCGGCCCTCGTTATCCTTAGCATCACATCCAGCACATGTATTTTATCTGCAGACCTCAACATTTCTCAGATCAAACCATTCCTTAAATAAGATCCCCTCGGCCCTCTCCAGGGCATTCTCTGCCGATCAATAGCAAAAAAAAAAGCGTTTCTGCAAAACTGGCGGATGTAGTGGCGTTCTTGCAATTATGCCACCACCTTGAATCCAGCAACATTTTAAATTGTGCTCAAACTAGGATCAGAGAACACAGAGTAGCTGACTCAACCTTAGTGTTAATAAGGGTTAATCTCAACTAACAGGAAGTAATGGATGCCGTCATCCTTCCCTACCTCTTGGCAGCATTTGACTCCAGGGTTATTCTGTCCTCACCTCAAGACTCCTTGAATTGGTTGTGTGTAGTCTATCCCTGTAGTGTTTATTCAACTTCTGCTCCAACAGTTCACAAACAGTGTACATGCCCACCTTCCTCTACACTCCTGGCACTGCCCTCATTGGGGTCCTTCAAGGGGCCTCCCTTTTCCCTGTGCTCTTTAACATTTGCCTCAGCACTCTTGCCCCACTAATATATGCCTTCAGACTCTCGTGTTGGAACCATGATGATCACATTCAGATACTCTTCAAAATCTCTGAGCACCCTTCCTTTGTTACACCTGTCCATCCAATCTTTCTCTCAGAGCTTGATCGCTAGTTGACCATCAACTACCTCCTACTCAAACCTGGTAAAGGAGAGATCATATTATGTACAAATACCTCTCTCTCCCTCCAATCCGCTCCCTGGCCTCTCACCATAGGTCATCCACCTCCAACTGCCAAAAAGTTTTTAAAACTCCCACTGTCAAAATGTTTTTAAAAAAACTCAGCTCTCTCATGGACTCTAACCTGTCCATGAATCCCGATATCAATGTTTTTGTTAAAAGCTCTTTTCATCATCTTCCTGGGCTATTCTGCATCTTAACTTTCCTAACCATACCTTCAGGGACTGCAGTTATTGACATCATCTTCTCCTGCATAGACAGTATAAAACAGAGCAGCAAGACTCCCCGTACGACCAATATAATACATTTCCCCTGCATTACATGTTCTTTATTTGATCCCAGTTCGGTGCCAGGCCACCTTGAAGGCAATGCCCATCACTCACTGAGCCCTTCCAAACAAAAAGGGCCTGAATTCCTCCAGTGGAATTTCCACACAACCACCAGAAACAACGTCTCATATCCACACGTGACACTTCACATCCCTGCTGCTAGGACATGTCTCATTGGTGGTTTTGCATTCTCTGCTAAAACTCCTTAATTTTGGAACACCCTCCTTTCTGCCTCCACTTTTGAAAGACGACTTTTTTGTAGAAAAGCTCTTACAACCAAGTTCTTTGTGAGTCCATATTTTTTGTTAAACAATCGCCTAAATGCACTCATCCATTCAACTCAAGAAACCTTTTTTTCCAAAGGCTCACTCCATTAAGCAAGTCCCTGCAGCCACGTGATTCACAGTATACTATTTAAAAAACTGATGTATATAACATGTGATTGGAGTGGAGGAATGAGAGGTATTCTTAGAGCGGGTGTTCAATAAAACTTGTTATTTGCCCCATGTTCGCTCTCAGTAGAGGGGCTCCCACACTCCTTTGTAATTTTATAAAACTTGGGGTTTTGCACGAGGCAATCCAGACATGGACCTCTTGCTGTCTGTGTCTTAGAGGGGCTCAGCTTCAGCTCACTGATGAGGCCCGACTTGGCCGAAACACGTGTCTTGGGTTGCTGTTGGTACTCTTGTTCAGAGGAGATTTGCCTAGCATTTCGGTGCTGGACTGCCCTTGTAGGTGGGACTAAAACTGATATACAAATGGATATTCCTCCTTTGTGAAAGGCACAGTGAGCTAAAACATGTGGCTGCAGACTCTGAGTGGGTACATTCCCACAGAACAGGTTATCATACTGTGTTCTTTCTTGCAGACGGGCGCCCTGACCTCTTTTTGGAAAGGGCATGATTGATCATATTGTTTACACAGTACTTGTGTTTTTCAGAAAGCATAGAGTTTATACATTTTGTCCGTAAAGTGGCAGGTAGCATTATTGTTTATAAACATAAATGTAAAAAAAAGTGTGGCAAAAAAGGAGATAACAAAGGAGGGTTTCATTTGATTATAACCCTTTCATTTTTCGTCCCGCACTCCGTGCTTTTGGAATTAGCCAAAAGGTGCGGTCCCACTCCTGTATGCATCTGCTTTCTCATACAACTCGAACGACGCTTTGCACAACACTTCTGCCATAAGAATGTAGCTACCTTTCCCTCTACACACATAACTGAGTATCCGGTTACACACCGGCTCCAGCTTAATTCCCTAGTGTACATCTCACCACTCATACACATGCCAATTAAACATGGGTGGCTAGCAGGGACTCAGGCAAGCCCTCCGAACCTTTTAAGGCCATTATGCACGCATGCATAGTAGCACCTCCTAACCTTCTCATACTTCAGATTTCGGGCCCTCTGAGGGCTTTAAACCGACAGCGCGTTTGGACCATCCATGCCCACGGTGAAAGGTGCTAGAGGAATGATGAAATGAAATTAAATCAAAACATGACAATTAAGCCTAACTCTCTAATTTGTTTATGTGAGAAATGTACAGATGAAGCATCTCAGTTCAAGATGACCAACACATGGAAGTGCGTGTACTCAAGTGTGGCACATGTGTAAATACTTTCTCATTCTACTGGTACTCCTTAAGTCTGATGGAGTAGATTTCAGCTTTTGCATTCTGGAACTCAAGTGTGGCTTTTTGCAATGCGCCTGTCGTATCATTCGCAAGCAAGAAGTAAGATATGCACTTGCTAAAACCAAGACATTTGCTTTGCACATTTTATTTCTCGAATCAATTGAAAAATGACCAGCAAGCATGACAGAAGTGCAGACCTTTGGCGTATTCCATTAAAAGGAGCAAACATTAATTACAAACCTAGCCCAACCTTTCACTGACATAAATTATGGGACTGATCTATTTTCCACATGCTTAATTGCCAGCAGTGAGGACTTCTTTGCATTAATATCTATAAAGCATTAATGAAATGGAAATGTACTAAGCTTGGCTCCCAAAATGTATTTGAGCTTATTTACCATCGAGGCTGGCATTTTCCACACAAAAAAACACGCAGAGCAAAATGTATTAAACATTCCAGAAGCCTGCGATTATCTGACCAAGGAGAAGGTGGAGTGATCAGTAGCAAAGGTTTACGGTTTAGAAATGAACTCGCGCCCTACACATCTATGTTTAAGTGATTCATTAAATCATGCGGGTCATGAGTGGTCTTCATACTGCAAACCATCCCACTTCATGAGGCAGCATTTGCATAATCATGATTTCTCTTTTCAGTAGTGCGCCTAGGCTGCAGGGAGCTGCAGAGGGTTATGCAAAATACAAGTTCTCACAGCAGGAGCCCCTCGAGTATGGACTGAGCTCATAGAGACTGGTGTGAGTTGTGCCGAATTGAGACCAGGAGTGGCTGGGTACATGGAATTGGGAGAGTATACTGCTGGGACATCGCGAATATTCCCAAAATCACACCTTTTTGACCTTAAAGCCGTTGATTAGGTCGAATCTCCCTCTTTGATCTTCTTACACAAGTGTATCAGTACTGGAATCCGCTTGGAACACGTTTCTAAAGATTTACAATTTCTGCCACTGGTAAACACATTTATTTGCTCATAATCACAACTATAGCAGAATCTTTGCACCGATGCAGGTGCAATAAGCACGATCATTTCCCTAGTGCAAAACATATATTCTATTAATGCATGTTTGCACCAGGCCAGTGTTAGCCCTAGTCAAAGTCCTTTGCCCTTGTGCAAAAATACAATGACAGAATGGGACTAAATCATGGAACGTTTAGCGTGGTGCTAAACGACTTTGCAATGCCAACAAACACGTTGAACCGGGACTAATTTACAGAGTGGTGCAAAGTGTATTTTTGCGGAACAAAGTCACTTTTCTATGCAAAAGTACTCTTTGCACCACGCTAAATGGGCCTATTAAAAAAAGCTCTAAATCGCACAGACGTAGTGCTTTTTTTGTGAATTAGGTCCATTTAGCGTGGTGCAGCGTACTTTTTTAGTGCGAAGTGACTTTGCTCCGACAGTGCAGCCTGACGCTAAAAGCCAACGGACAAGGCTGCAGCCTGTCTGTGACCTGCCTCCTTGCATCATGAGCCTCCCTGCAAACACCTTCATCTCCTTGCTCAGCACCAAGCACAGGGGAAGCGTTTTCTTGCCCAGGGACACCACCAGCATTAAATTGGAAGGAGCAGCAGCACCCTTTGAAGATGGCCGCCACCATCCGCTCCTGCTTACACTGCAACACGAGAAGTGAAGGAGGCCTGCTTTCTGGCTCCACTGATTGCCTATCCTGCTTCCAAGACTCAGCTCGCTCAACGAGCCAGCAGACAAATCTGGCAGCGTAGCCCAATGCTAAAGGCCAAGGGACAAGGCTGCAGCCTGTCTGTGACCTGCCTCCTTGCATCATAAGCCTCCCTGCAAATACATACACCCCCTTGCTCAGCACCAAGCACAGGGGAAGTATTTTCTTGCCCAGGGACACCACCAGAATTACAACAAAGGAGCCACCACCCCCTTTGAAGATGGCTGCTACCATCCCCTCCAGCCTACACTGCCACAAAGGCAGAGAAGGAGGCCCACCTTCTGGCTCCCATGATTGGCTATCCTGAAGCCAAGCCTCTGCTGCGTCAACAAGCCAGCAGATGAGGCCAGCAGTGCAGCCCACCGCTAAAGGCTGACAGACAAGGCCAGAGCCTGTCTGTGCCTGGCTTCCATGCATCATAAGCCTCCCTGCAAACACCTTCACCCCCTTGCTCAGCACGGAGCATAGGGTAAGTGTTTTGTTGCCCCCAGACACCACCAATATTACAATGAAGGAGCTGCAGCCCCCTTTGAAGATGGGTAGCGCCAACCCCTCCAGCCTAAACTGCCGCAAGGGCAGAGAAGGAGGACCGCCTTCTGGCTCCCCCAATTGGCTATCCTGCATCCAAGCCTCTGCTCCTTCAAGGAGCCAGCAGGTGAAGCCGGCAGTGCAGCCCGTCAGTAATGGCCAATGGACAAGGCTGGAGCCTGCCTGTGCATGGCCTCCCTGCAACATAATCCTCCCTGCAAACACCTACACCCCCTTGCTCAGCATGGAGCTCAGGGGAAGCGTTTTCTTGCCCAGGGACACCACCAGCATTACAACAAAGGTGCTGCAGACCCCTTTGAAGATGGCCACCACATCCTCTCCAGCCTAAACTGCTACAAACGTAGAGAAGGAGGCCTGCCTTCCAGCTCTTCTGATTGGCTATCCTGCAGTCAAGACTCTGATCCTTCAATGAGCCAGTAGGCAGAGCTTGCAGTGTAGCCCGACTCTAAAGGCCAATGGACAAGGCTGGAGCCTGTCTGTGCCTGGCCTCCCTACATCATGACCCCACCTGCAAACACTTTCGCCCGGTTGCTCAGCAAAGAGCACAGGGGAAACGTTTTCTTGCCCAGGTACACCTTCAGCATTACAATGAAGGAGTTCCAGCCCCCTTTGAAGATGGCCGCCACCATCCCCTCCTTCCTACACTGCCACAAAGGCAGAAAAGGAGGGACGCCTTCCGACTCCCCTGATTGGCTATCCTGCAGCCAAGCCTCTGCTGCTTCAATGAACCAACAGGTGGAGCCGGCAGTGCAGCCTGATGCTAAAGGTCAACGGACAAGGCTGGAGCATGTTTGTGCCCGGCCTCCCTGCAACATAAACCTCCCTGCAAACACCTTCACTCCTTTGCTCAGCACGGAGCACAGGGGAAGTGTTTACTTGCCCAGGGACACCCCCAGCATTAAAATGAAGCAGCTGCAGCCCCCTTTGAAGATGACCAACACCATCCCCTCCAGCCTACACTGCCGCAAAAGGGAGAGAAGGGGGCCCTCCTTCTGGCTCCCCTGATTGGCTATCCTGCAGCCATGCCTCCACTCCTTCAATGTGCAGGCAGACAAGACTGGCAGTTCAGCCCAACACTAAAGGCTGACAGATAAGGCTGGAGCCTGCCTGGGCCTTTCTGGGCCCAGAAGGCTGCCCGCACAACAAGCCATTAAGACATGCACCCACTCCTGCATCCATCTATACAGTAATTCCTATTGTCCCCAAACTACTACACAAACAATCTCACTATTATTTTTGCAAGCACCTGACAACCCTACTTTTTACCTACCGGCTGACCCTGTGAACACCAATCCATGACATTTCTCCAATGTATCTAAAATGCAAGTCCGGTAACCTCAATCGATCTCTTAACACAATATTTTACTGAATCTAGGCTCCAATGCCTCACACAGCTGATGTTGCGCCCAGTCGGCATGCCCCTTGTGACACACTATATTACTGTTCCCCATTTATGCTTGCTGTGATCCTGTACGCCCACCATGCTTTAATATGGACTCAGTCAGTGTGGCATGTCCTAAACCTTGTTGTCCTGCAGACTCAAATTTCAATGTTGTGTAACTCATTGTAACTGCTCTGGAACTGTGTGTCTTGTAGCTGTCTTGCAACCATTGTAAGTGATTTCAATCAGGCACACGCCCCAAGTCACGCCCAGCATGTAGTGCACAAATTAAACCCTTATTTATTGTATCTATAAGTTCAATATTCTGAATGATATACCACTCATATCACACCCTTCTCCTGAGACCCCCCCGGTCACACTGAACCAAGAATCAGGCTGGTTCACAAAGGTAAATATTTATTTAGGAATTTCAAATTTAGATCACAATTTATTTTAATAGATAAACAACAATCACCCATGGGTTGACAGAACACTGAATAATGTCTTTAATACAGTAGGAATCAAGTACTGAACAAAAAAAAAAAACAAATGCAGCACAGAAAAGAATACTTTTGGATTGGTTTAGAACAGATGGCACTATGGTTAGTGATTCTCACTGCAACACCCCTCAACCCACCAATAGGCAATTTAACTAGATGTAAGGAGAGAGCAGGTACTCAGGAATAACACAAATCAAACAGAATATCACTCCCACCTCCCCCCTTCTAAACACAAGAGAAGAACGGAGTTGACTTTTCAACTGTCAGCATGGCTTTAAAACTGTCTGAGCAAAAACACCAAATGTGGTCAAAAATGCTTAAATTATGATACATTTCTATGGGAGCCACTTTGAACAGATGCAAACAATCACAAGCAATGATTTAGTCAGAAGAAAACATTTGGAATCTCAAAATCAAAGTAGGAAAACATTTAAAGCTAATTCACACGTAAAATTTTTCAGAATGTCAAATCATGGCAAACTTTTTCTTATGCGATTTTCGCTATAACGGGCCAATCGCACAAAGTCTTGGCATCTGGATCTGGAAGGATGTTAAAGGCTGGATGTAGAATGCTGGACCAGAGTGCTTAGCCGGAATCAGGAAAGTGAGTGAAACAGTGAGTCCCTATATGTTGTCAGCTGTCTCTATTTTTCCTTTCAAATGACATCACAAAATGGGTGTATGGGACGGCTTAACTAAGCTTGCCCCTTTGAGCTGGGATTGGATCAAGACCTCATATCTGCCTTTCATCTGAGTGATTGGATCAAGGCCGGATGATGTCACATTTATGGTTTAGCTTTACAGTCCTTAGAAACCTCCCCTTAGCCATTAGTACGAAAATCGGATTTTATCCTAGATACATATTTCTACATTGGTCACCTCTACACAAATCACACACAAATATTCCATATTTTATGTAGCATCTGCTCATCAAAATCCTGCAGCTATGGGATCTTGTTTCACCTTCCCACAGAATTTTGTCCTTTTCGCCATGAACACATTTTCCAAATTTTCTGCAAATTACCACAAACGTGTGCGTTTAACATAGGGATGTGTGTGTAAAGTTGTACAATTCTAGCATTAACACAGTTCACATAAAACCACATATATTGCCATTCCTGTCCAGAACATGTTACGCAGTTCTACCGCCTCTAAAAACGTGCAGCCAAAAATTAGACTAACAGATCTATTCTTTTATATTTTTCACCACTTTGAATCACAAGTTATGAGTCTCCAAAAATTGTTCATTTTTCATTCTTAACAGTAAATGGTCTGCCCATTTGTCTCTCCCTGGAGTCCAGGAACTGCCCCCTCCTTTGGGGAAGCCCTTCCAGGAGCAGTTTATGACCCTTTCACACCTCAATTCCTGGGCTGAAGGATCTGCCAATGTTCATTCTCTTTCTGTAGACAAGAGTCTGGCCTAACCCACAATTATCATCTATCAGTGAGTTGCTGCTGAGAGGATTTCCCTCCCCTTGGGAGAAACTTGTTTATCCACTTCTTACAGCTCAGCCAGGCTAATTAATTCTTAACTTCTTCAATCCAGCAGAAGCCAAACTTGTTGCAGCAAACATAAATACATTACTTTCTTAGCTTTAAATCTGTGGGATCAAAAACACAACTGAGATCTGTATTCCTTTTAGCAACAATCCTTTTATGTTTGCTAACCTGGCAGACTTTTAGTTTAGATACTTTGAAGTTTCATCAGGAGCTCATCTGACAGCTGTCATCCACAGGTAGCCCAGTGTAATGCACATGGATTTTGACAGGAGTTGTCAGTTTGCAGACAATCCAGTTTGTCTGAGGAAATGTTTTGCTCTTTACACTTTAGGACTTTGTATATTCGCCATGCTTCATTAGATTACATGAATCTTAGCGCCAAGCAAGATTTTGAATGTTGAGAAGTATTGTGTATAGGTATTTTGGAGATTTTAGCAAAAAGCAAATGCTATTTATAGGCACATTTTGGAATTTAATTTGCAAAGTGCTGCTTCTCTCTCTGCACTCTGCTTGCAGATCATGGAGCACACTGGCACATTTTATGCAGTGTGTGCTCTATTCCACCACGCATGCACCATGGGTGGCAGGTTGTGCATCCATCTTTTTGTGTGTTTAAACACACGGTTTTGGAGGTTTTTGGCGCACACAAGAGTTTTGCCGCCATTGTTTCTGCTTCTTGCACCATACTATCAGAGTGATGCCACGCAAGATAACGGAGTGGGTCAATACATCCCACACCATGTAACCGATACATTTCCTTTTACTGCAAATAGTGCCTACCTGCCTCAGGTTTTTGGGCACTGCTTCAAATTAAAAAATCAAATAAAACTGTGGTACAGAACTTCAAGGGAAGTTTTGAGATTTCTTCAGACAGATACTAGGTTGAGGATTAGCCCAAGCTGTCTGTTTGTTCCACATGGTTGCCACACGTTTTGTTGGGGCCAGTTACATGTGCTGAATTATGATAAGGTTTTACTTTATGTTATTTCAAATCAGCCTTTGACTTATTTATTTATATATGTCAATATATTTAGAGCGTTGTTTGTTTTTAGCTGCCTCAGAATGTCTTGGGAGAGGATACCCAAAAGACAGAAATCAAATCGACTCTAAAATTGTGAAAAGTTCACTGTTGCCAGGCATAGGAAGGAGGGAGTGATCTGACGGCTTAGGCTGTCACATATAATGTGTGATGAGTGATTGGGAACCATTAGGGCGGGGAACTGTCCAGGAGAACTCTTCAACTTTCTGAGGTGGTGGGGCTGGTCTTAGTGTCAGGCTGTTCCAGGCATAGGATAAGGCAGGGGACACCGTTCTGAGTTCTTAGATGTTTGGCAAGAGTTCCAGCTAACAGACCATTGTAAATGAAATTGCAGTAAATACTGTAGGAGAGGACAATGTCAAGGAGCAAGGACATTTGTTGAAGTAGTAGCTGCAGAATTCTTCAGAAAAAGTGAACATTATCAAAGGCATTTTGTGGACACTTGTCACCCGTGTCGTGCAGGAGGGTTTTCTATTGAAATGAACATGCAGGTAACAGCCATAATAGAAGGCACTGGTCACCCAGGATAGAAGCCAACAAAATGAGAGCAAGAACGGTCATCTACTCCCAAAGGTTTGTGGAGAATAAATGCAAATATATGCTGACGAATGATGACAAAATTTGATGGGAAAGGCAATTTCATGCAAATTTAAATGTAAGTGTAAAGAAAATGCTGATTTAGAAAAGACTAGGCTTTCTTATATAACATTAGGCCTAATACAGCTGAGTAAAGGAATCAATGTTGAAATGTGTGGCTGTTGGTGAAATGGGAGAAACATCTCAATTAAGAATATATTTACAGACAGTGTTGTGTTCTGCTGTCCTTGCAACTTTTTCAGAAATATGCGTACTCTGGCAAAAGTAGATTAAATAACATAGATGAAGTTACTGCGAACAAATGTTGTTTGAAGACTAAAACGCTTAATTGTATTAAAGGCACACATCTTCACTGGTTATCTTCTGAAGACTTGGAAAAGGCCTTTAGCATTTAATGCATATTAGAGGATTTATGACGAGATTCAGAATCTTTGCACTAGGTGCATTAACATTAACAGCATTAGAATTGGACAATGAGTATAGTAAGGTTAAATGTATTTAGGCCACAAAAGTGCTAGCATAACTGCATGTGCATGAACACAGCAGTGTTTCTGGAAGCCCAAGTAAAATTAAATGTGAACATCAATACTTCTTGAAGGAAGGATTCCTAGCCTGCTGGGAATGTGGCACAATAGAGATGAGCTTTGAAAGGAACAAGCCAGGTCTGTACCAATACAAAGATCCATTGTTCGTGTAAGAAAGCCACAAAACTGCAGCAACAGATTGACACCAACAATGTCCTTCAAACCTACCAATCTGGGTTCAGACCCAGAAGTGACATGGAGACGGCAACCATGCAGGTGGTCAGTGACACCCTCAACATCCTTGATGACGGCCAGCACTGCCTCCTGGCTCTACTCAGACTCGTGGCCGCTTTCGACACAGAAGGCCACCAGGCGTTCACGGACGACATTCTACATCAGAACATAGGGATCAGCAACCTTGTTATACCCTGGTTAAAGTCATAACTCAGCAACCACCAGATGTTTGTTCAGATGGACTCTTTTAGATCATGAATACTACCCGTCACCTGTGGAGTTCTCCAGGCTATCATCCTCTCCCCAGCAATCTTCAGTTTATACATGGAGCTACTGGAAGCCCTCCTAGCCACACACAACATCCACATCCACCAACATGCCAATGACACAAAGCTATACCTCAAGATCGACTCCACCAAGGACGTCCACAGGCTTAAACCCGGCTCTCGCAGATCCAGTCTTGATTTCCACAGTATATACTTGCAGCTTAACCCCTCCAATACCCAATTCCTACTCCTCACCAACAATACCATACACGCATGGCTTTCAACTATGAACCCTAAGGGCTTCACACCCAAGCTCCCTTTCTCGGGTTCCACATCGACAAACACCTTGCCTTCAAGACACACATAGCTAAGAAAACATATACAGCTGAGTATCAGCTCTCCTTTCTGCAGCAAGTCAAGCCCTTTCTCCCTCCAGACAGCTTTAGATTCACTGTTTAAGCACTGGTCCTATCCCACCCATCTTCCTCCCGTGATCTTCCCTTGTGCCCCTGAGTAGTGTCCTACACTCAGCCGCATGCCCCAACAAGGGTCTATGCAGATACAACCACATCACCTCGGCCCTCTTCAACCTTCACTGGGTCCCACTGCATGCACAAATAACCTTCAAGTCTTGCTGCATCATCTATAAGGCAGTCACCCTCAAGTGACCCGGCTACCTCACTGAGCAACTAAACATATCCTGCGGATAGCGCACCACCAGAAGCAAGAACACATGAAGACTTAAAGCCAGGAAGAGAAGGATGATTATCAATTCCACATCAATATGAAAATTGAATAACTGTGTTAATTGGAATGTAAACATGTATTCCAAGCTATTGTAAACTGGGGACAAAGAGTACACCCTAGATGTCTGCTAAGTTAATAGATGTCTTGAGCCCATGAAAAGTAAACTCTTAAAAGTAACCCTTCTTGCACAGAAGGGGGATATACCCCCTAAAGACACCATCTAAGATTTACTCTCCAATAATAGTCATTTAGCAATCAGGGTCAGTGGTGAACATTGTTGATATGATTTATCTGTTTTATTGCATTATGTTACATAATATTAGGCTTAACATTATGCATGTGGAATGAGATTGTGGGAAAGAGACATTTGACCAACAAGAGTTAAGACTTCCTTGGACAAATATACACATAGCCTGAGAGTGGACATGAGAGCTCTTTAAGATGATAGGAGCGTTCCTGGGTGAAATCAATGTGAATATGACCCGAGACCTGGCAGTGGTGGTACAGCATACTGACCCTGCATTTATCCTCAATGAGCTATATGTAAAAGCTACTGCATGCCTTTACAAGACCCTAGCCTTGCTGCCAGTGTTGTAGGCAAGGCATGGTATCACAAGTATGACAGTGACACAATGGTTAAAATTTGTAAAACCTCACTGAAAATGTTCGGGTCGGAGAAACTCCTACTTTGTCCAATAACTAATATCGTAGTTGTCTCGACCATCAAACGATAAACAGAACAGTCCTAGTGGCGGTAGTCAAATAAAAAGGGCCAATGCTAACAATAACCTAATGCCTGTCCCATCTCTTTTACAAAAAAGCGTAAAAGGAGAAATGTATGCAAGGAAAAATTAGTGTTCAAAAGTAGTTGAACCAGCTTTTCTCCTCATGTTACAACTCACAGAGTAAGGCTGTCCCAGTAGGCAGGATGACACACTCTTGTTTTGTTTCTAACACTCTAGCGAGTTCCAAACCGTGGATTGAGGCATGCCTGGCCTTCCATGTTAAAGCCTTTTTCTTGACTTTCCAAAATGTTATTTCCAACGTAAAGTTTACAACAGTCCCCCTCTACCGGTCTCAGACCTTACAGCACACAGTTCATGAAGGTCCCCCTCTGCTTTCATGTCACAGTTCAACACAAACTTGCAAGGGTGCTCCCTACTCCAAGTTTACTGTACTTTGGGTCTCCCTCAATCAGGATTGGGCCCCTTTTGAAGAATTTCAAATGCGCGTGGCACTTTTACCAGACCATAGCAGGAGTCACCGACTCAAAGTTTATTAGTTACTTTTACCTAATTTGCTTTCACTGTTTGCTTGTTTTATAACTTCAGACCAATGTACTTTTCACTGAGACTTTGAATGGGCTACTTCCTTTTGTCGGACCACTCCATTAATTAGTATCGGTGATCACACAGCTGCTCTTTACTTCAAAGATCATTCACAGGACTGCCTTTCTTCACGGCTCATCCACATGCCTGCAGCCTTCATTTGTGATATAATGTTGCTACTTCACTCTTTTTAACACACAACTGTCTCTCAGGTGGTTTGACAACTCATCGGCTTTGTGCGCTTCTTTTTGTTTTGCTATGTTCAATTAACTAGTCCAGGTTAATACCACAGGCTTGGCCTGGCCTCCCCATCTCTGTTTTTCACCCAGGAGGGTCGCTGGCATCCTTGCAACACAATGCAATCTTCACTTATGGGATGTGGCCTTCTCCAGATGTCTTTCGTGGTCTTTTGGAAGCAACAACCTCCAGTAGGGAACCCTTGGGGTTTTTGACCCAGTGCTCTCGCCCCTTGGTCCATTGCTCTGCCTCAGTAGGTGTGCCCTCAAGCCAGAGGTTCTGCTCATGCTCGTGATCTACCTTTATCAGAGTGTGTCTTTAGGTGTTGCCTTTTTTTCGTGTGAGGAGAGCTAACTGGTATTGGTGTATGCACTTAGTGTAAAGTGCCTGACTTTGCCCGTTTAACGGGACATGTCCAGTATGATGTTAGAGAGTTGCTCTCAGTCATCCTCTTCATCGGCCCAGTGTTTGTGAAAAAAAGGGACAGCGTGTTGGTACTTTGGAAAATTCTAAAAAATAGGATGGGTCGATGAACAAAAAAGGCAGGAATACTGTGTTTCACCATCAGCTGACTCACCCCCACTCCTTGAACAACCCTAACCCAAGTAATCCTCCCACACTGGTCCACCCACAGTGTCTGGATCCCAAGGCAATCGCTGAGCCCTGGCCACCTGAGGGAGAGATCCCCGGGGATTAGCAGATGAGACATCCTTTGGTTTCTCAAATACCTTTCCCCTATACAATGTAGCAGCATCTGTTTCACAGGGAAACCAGGAAAGGAAATCGATGTTCCCCTGTTCTTTACATTTTCGGTGTTCCACAGTGAAACAGTAGGGTTGCAGGTCTAAGAACCATCGCATGACTAGAGGGTTAGAGTCCTTTTGTTGAATTATCCATACTAAAGGTGAGTGGTTGTGACAAGTGTGAACTTCATCCCTGGAAGATAGTACCTTACATGAATGATTGCCCATTTGATGGCAAGGGTCTCTAATTCCACACACAGAGCCATTCTTCTCAAGTGGGAAGAGTTTACGACTAGTGAATAGGATGGGGTGTCCTAATCCATCGCATATTTGCGATAACATTGCTCCTAACCCTGTGAGAGAGGCATCAGTTTGTAACACAAATCTTTGTAAAAATGTACTGCTTTTAGGTTTGGGTTCTGACACAAGGTATGTTTTAGGCTGTTGTGATACACATCGTCCTCATTAGTCCAATGAATCTTCGGGGGTTCAGCATTCCTTAGTTTGTCTGTTAACATGGCTGTTCTATCTGAGAAATTTGGGATAAACCTACCGTAATAACCAATCAATCCTAGTAATGCTCTGAGATGCCTCTTGGTTTTGGGTGTGGGGGCATCTAGGACGGCTTTCACTTTTTCTTGCTCAGGCTGGACACAGCCATTCTCTACAAAGAAGCCTAGATATTTGACAGCCATGTGAGCCAGCTTACGTTTGGATGGATTGGCAGTTAAGCCGGCTTCTCTGAGGGTTCTCATAATAGTAGAAAGATAAAAAAGATGGTCCATGGACTTGAAGAGGGTGACGTAATGTTTGCCTTCAGCATTGTTTTCACTTCCCAAACTACTATTTGTTTTCATGCTTCTGGGATTCTGTATGGTTTCAAATGGATCACCTTTACCTTTGGAGTTCTGATATAATGATAAGTACCATGTACTCTCCCTGGTTTCTCACAGAATACATCAGAGAATGCCATAATAAGGTTGTTAACATTTTCTTATTTCTGTCTAAATAGTACTTTGAGAACAAGCTCGTAGTTGTCTATCTCCCCCTGTACCAAACAAGACACTATCGAGGAGGCGGCAGCGGAAGGATTTTCTTTCCACTCCTTTAGGAGATTTACATGGTGAAGATGGGTCTTTTGCTTTCGATCAGGTTGGGCTATTTTATGGGTACAGGTTCCTGTTTACTCTAGCACCTCCTATGTCCGATGCCACTTTGAGACAAGTTTATTTTCAGAGGTAGGTAAGAGGACTAAAACCTTCTGTCCTACTGAAAAAGATATTAAATTCACCTTCTTGTCATAGGTGGTCTTCAGTTGGGCTTAGGCTTTCACCATGTGAGTGTGGACTAGACTCTGGAGGAGTTTCATGTGCTCTCACAATCAGGTAGCTGTTTGTGAGAGGGGAATAAGTGCCGCTTCTCTCTCTTCCAATGTCTCCCAGAGCACGTATAAGACATCTCTTGGCTCTCTACCACAAAGTAATTCAAAAGAAGAGAATCTGGTGGATGCCTGAGGGGTCTTTCTTACTGAAAATAGGGTCCATGGGATAATGCGATCCCAGTCCTTCCCATCCTCATCTACCAATTTTCTTAAAATAATTTTCTAGGGGTGACATCATATGTGACAAGATAAGGGGACACAATATGCAAAGTGAAGGGAGGAACAGACACAAACAAGTGCATTAGAGTTTCCTGCCGCTAAAATCTGTGAATTCCTATACCTTATTATTTCTTATTCTCCTTACCACCTCACCAAGAGCGATTCTAGTCTTTGAGCTTCTGATGCATCCATCTGCTTAATTCTTAGACATGATTTCTTGTTTCCCCAGACTTCTTCCTAGATGTTCAATTGATTAATCTCAAAATGATAGCATGTACTTAAAGTCAACAAACCAATATGCAATTCCTACCTCTAACCACATTTAAAGCACATTTTTGTAAATATCGACCCCATACACATACCATTAACGCCAATTACCATTCTTTGCCATCTTTCTAGATCAAAAGCCTGTTTGTTAGCAAACATTATCAAATGTTGACTTTGGTTCTAGTTGGAGAGAAGCAAGTGGGTGCATTCTCCCCCTAGTCAACGCCCCCTCACCCCGTCCCTATTGGAGTAACAGACGAGGAGCTATAATTGGAAGCACATGCACAAGTTTATGCAACAGGTCCAAACCATGCCGACTCTATGAAAAACGATATGCACTCAGAAAGCCATTCAAAAGATACCCTCACATTGACAGAGTGGAGGAAACCTACCAAGAAGGAGGTCCCTTACCGAGTTGTCGACTAGCAGCCAGAAATAACATGATGCGCAATATGGACGTACATTAAACAAAGTCTAATGACAGTAAAATATTATCCGAAAGAAGATATATGACCCTATGTTGAAACAATATGAAAATACTTAAGAATAATGATGTAACTGATGCAGCAAGAGAAACATGTACTGCATGATGCAGTATTTGCAAATACAAAGAAGAAAGAAGTGACCCCCTGGTCAATAACTGTAAATACGCTGAAATGCAAGGTAGAGAGAATACATTGAAGCTTGGTTAGGAGAGGCACATATTCAATGTTTAGGACTACCATCAAGATGGACGACGGCTCATGTCAATCAACCCAGTTACCTCGAAAACACAAGTCCAGGATTTTAAACATGGAGAGATGATGCAGAAAGCTGTTGAACCAAGGATGCTCTTTTGAGAGATGAAGAAAAAGTATGAAGGGAGCCTACGAGTAGACTAAAGATTAGGAGGAACACAAACATTTATTGATGCCAAATATTGGATGATTAAAAGGCATCAGGTCAATATGGGATAGAGTGAGCAAGTTTCCAAAGGACAAAAGCAGAACTGAACCCAGCAAAATTTGAGTCAAATAAGGTTCAAATAAGGTTAAAAGCACTGTAGATATGGACAAATTGATGGTCCTGCAGAACGTGATGAAGAGCTCGCAAACAAGGGCTATTTGTTAGGAATGGAGCTAGATAGTGGTGTACCTACACTCCCTTGGATGTCCAGAGACTGTGCAGACTGGCAAGGTCAACCTTCAAACAGAAGACACTGGCATGACGCCTACCGATGAAAGATGATGGCTTATTTGGGAAACAAAGGAAGAGCTGACGTATCTCAAACCACCTGGGTTTCATTTGTATGTACATGCTGCTAACAAGCCAAATGTCCAAGGTTGGATTTGGGTTGCCAACCAATTAGAAAAGCCTGCCATGCATTTTTTCTTACAATGTTGCAAAATATTAGTTTGTTGCCATATTTTCTGCTGTGACATTGCTTTATACCATATGAATAGAAGTAGCTCAGGGTGTGTCTCACAAAAATGAGACCACCAATGAAAGACTAACACACACGAGTTCTATATGTAGAGATGATCCTTTAATCCAATCCCACCCCTAAATAGGTTTTTGAGGTTGTCCACGTAGGATCACGTCATAGATGGCACATCTAACATTATATAATCTGGAACTACATGAAAAGACATTGTGATACTGCATGAATCGAGTTGATGAATGTTTATTCACCCTGCTTTACTTCTTGAGATTAAAGCAGTATTTTTCTATCTCCTTTGAGTCTGTACATTTATTGGGTAATTTCATCTAGCACAACAACTGCTTCAAGGTGCTAGAGCACATAGTTATTTTGTCACTCTTTAGAAGTGCAAATATCAAAACAAGAAGATTGCTGAGGAAGCTTTGATTAATAAACACGTGCTGGTTTAACTCGTAATGAATCGCGCATGAATGAATAAATAAAGTAAATAATTCCAACTGACACAGTTAAGGTAATGCCCCTGGGGCCCATAGTTACAGGCCGAGCGTAGCAAGGGCCTAAGCAAATGCCCTGGGGGCATTACCTTATGCGGTAATGGCCCGCAGGCGAGGGGCTTAGTGCCTTTAGTACCCTCGCCCATTAGACCAGGGTACTAAAGATTTTATTTTTGCTGTTACATAACGCTATTGGCTGCTGAGGAAGTAAAAACGAAGTTCATTTTCCCTTTCCATGGTGACCATTGAAAATAACTGAAAAAGTAAAAAAAGTAAATGGCCACCATGGAAAGGGAGAAGGGACATAATTCTGCCAAACCCATAATGAGGCGCTTATTGTTTACTAATATGCATGGTCAGAAGTGATGAGTACATCGGCCGTCCATGGTTGGCATTTGTTAATAAAGTGATTTTACTAGCTGAAAACAAAAAGTGGAGATTTCTTTAGCAACAAGAGGTGTTTGTTATCCATCAAAGACTCTGTATTACTGTACAGCAGAAATAAACAAATTAACAAAAAATAAGAATAAACCCAATACATATCTATAGGAACTACATGTCTCAGCCTTTATTCACCACCAAAGTTCCAGCTTCCTCCATCTTGAATGCTCATAAATGTTTTTTCTGCACACAGAAAGTCCTCATACCAGATAAATAAATATCGTCCACCAGGTCCGGCACCAGGTATTTCAGAAAAGAGATTGACCATCTAAAGCACAAAAGATATCAAGAAAAAATATTAGGTGGGGGGTCCATGGATGGTGTCACGGAACAAACAACCTGATACCAAGTGAGATAATATTCACATCAGTGCCCTAAAGGAAATCTCTATTTTTCATTGAAAACTAGAAAAATCACCATTTAATGGCATGTTGGACAGATTTGACCATTCAAGAGACCCCAAATCCTTCATTGTGCTTATTAAAAAGAATATAGCTGGTTTTAGGATGTTAGTGCATGTTGTGTCACACGTCACAATACTGTATTGTTTATAAAAGACCAATTTCCTATCTAGGAAAAAAAAATCCTTAGTTACAGTGATAAAGGCTATGGGCCTCCTTACAAGTACTGCGGTGCAGGAGAAAACAGTGGTAATACAGTGGTAACTTTGTTGCCACTGCATTACCAAACCGCTGTATTAGAACTTTGGCGGAGAGGTGGAGGAAAAGTCACCAATTTATCGCCCAAAAATCAGAAAAATTAGCGGAATTACGGCTGGGTCCTATGGACTCCAAAAAATAAATACTAACACTGCCGACCACCACTTGTAATCTGACAGAATATTCCAGATCAAGAGGCGGTAACGGTAAATCTCTTTGCTGGTATTTCAGCAGAATTACCACCAAAAAACCACGAAACTTGTAATGAGGCCCTATACCGGTCCTAAATGTGTTTCGCAAAGTGGGTGTGCAGGACAACTCCCCCACATATGTGAGCTTCTTAAGGGCCAGATTCCCTGCATTACATAACTCCAGTTTAGACAAAATATGTCCTTTAACTGTCACGATTCGCTTCCTTCGCTGCTGTTCCCACCACTTGGGGGCATGATTTGGGGTTTATTCCCTACTGGACTTTCCTTCCGAACCTTATGCTACAGTGCTGTGATGAATTGGGAGCGCTAAATCCTTATTTTCCAAGTTACTTCCCTTCCGGATCCATTCCAGGTTTTTGGCAGCCAGTATGCTGATTTAATCAAATGACTATGATTCCCAGAATGCCTGGCCCACAGCTTCATCTCCACCCTTGCAGGACAAGACTGGGTGGAGGATAGGCAGCACCTGTGGCTGCAGGTGCAGCAAGCAGCACACCTGCGGCGTGTGCTTGTTAAGCAGGTTTAAAAGCCTCAGTTTGCTTCAGTCCAGCGCTGGTCATTGATGCAGTGTTCCTGTTTGTGACTGGGCCCTTGTTCCTGATTCTTAGCCTTGTGCCTAGTTCCAAGTTTCTATTCCTTGTTCCTTATCCATGGATTTCGAATGTATGTGCTTAATTGATTTCTGCTTCCCAGATTCCCTTTCTGTCTTCCTCTGTTTGCAGGCATCATTTCTCAGTGCTTTCCCTTTTGGTGCAGCCCAGTTTGCCTGTGTTCTATATTTCTTTGACATTGTCCTTTGCTGTTTAAGACCTTGATACTTTAGACTTTCCACTTTATAGATTAGCTTCCTGCCTTTTTCCTTGGATGGGTGGGGGAAGTTTGCAAGAGTGTTAGATCACAGATCCTGTCGTTGCTTGCCCTCTCCGTGGGCTTAGTGCTGTCAGTACCTGTAACAGCAATTGTGGGTAAGGAGCTTGCCGACTTTCCTTGCAGTCATAAGGAGCATCTAAGTGCTTACCCCACATCCCTTTTCATATATTTGTATTGTTGTCGCACTCTGTTTGCACTCCTGGGTTTTAGTATACATGAATCTTGGTTCGTGTGTGCATGTTGTTTGACACAAAGCTATTCACTGTGTGATTTTGTGCATATTTCCCTTGCCATATTCACTGCCTTTGTCCTTACCTGACATTAACACAACAGGAAACATGTGAAGAGGGTAAGGAAAACAATCTGTAAAAGAGGGAAAAAGAAGGAGAATTTATTTTCAACAATTTTATCATATAACTTAGAAGACCAACAGTATACCAAAATAGTTCACATGTTCAAAGTCTAAATCTGTATTTTATGAAATTTTACAATCGTCCACCAACAATATGTCATGTCTCACTATATAAGTCTACAAAAGTATATTTAAATTGGATGATTATTTGTCAATGCCAGATATTTTTTTAGCAAAAATAAAATTATACTTGTTATAAGAAATTCCTACTAGTTGATTCATTTATACTGGTTTTAAAACTTCATAGATTAATTAGTATATGTCTTAAGTTTAGATGCACCTTCAACTTTGCATCAATATCTGATAGGTGTAGTCACATTTTTCATAGATTTCTCTTAAGACAATTGTATGGAAAACAATGAATGCAACTGAGAGTTATGAGTTTCAAAAAAGGTTTTGAATATGAGTTTCCGTTCCTCGATGCCCTTGGGCTGTAGCAGCGCCTCGGTGCCCTTGGGGTGTAGTTCGCTTTACAAATTCAAATAAATAAATAAATAAATGACTGAAGGATAACTAAAAATGAGCCATTACTTGATATAATCGTGGTTTTCAACTTCCCTTAAAGGTGATGTAGTGGAACAAATATTGTTTTTCTGTCGTTGATTCTATGGCTTTGAATTGCTTTGTTGATAATGTGGTAGCATTCACATCACCCGCTGTCCACGAAGAAAATAAGGATAAAAAGGAAAAAAGAAAAACAATCTTATTTACTTTTTTATATTTTATTTTCTGCTAGTCTTTCTAATATAACTGATTTATATTATATGGCACCAATGCCTGCAATATAAGGGGCTAAAGTAAAGTTTATTAATAATTTAATTGAGTTATTTGGGCTCAAGGAAGTTCAGTTTACCTTCTTGTTACCATACCACCTTACCATATTTTGGACTTGCTTTTAAGTCTGTGTCCAAAATAAACAAAGGACAAGGGTTAATACATGTACATTTTTATCACAGCCATTAAAGTAAGTGTTGTGTTTCAATATTCAATAATACTAGAGGATAGTAAGTCAGTTGGATTTTTAGATTTGACTGCATCATGCATCGCTCTGAATAAACCTTTATGCCAGCAATCAAATAAAACATGAAAGCTGCACTTCATTACGTTCTGTGTTATAGAATTGCATATAGCACTGGACTTAACACTTAATTTAATCTTTCCCGTGGCCATTGCTGCTGATGAATAGATTTTATAAGTGAACATTCGTGAACTTAATAGTGTTTGGCTGAATCTGGAATTCTCGAATTAACATGTGGCCATGTTTAAACTCTATAATTTGCAGTTGGTTTCTAAAATAAACCATTTGTATTGAGCATGGTGGGAGTTAGCAAGCAATTTCCCAAACACTGTATGCTTTGACGATTATCATATGTATATATTACGAATTGTAATAATTCACTTCTTGGTCCTTATTAAGAGTCTTTGGGGAAGTTCAGAGCTGAAATATTCGTCTGGCCTCCTGTTGTGTCAAACATATTTTTTTCTTGCCACTTGTTTCAGACATTGCATTCTGTCAATTGCAAAGAATCATAATTCATTGATCTTTTTTCTTGAGTGTTCAAATGTCTAAGTGTTTACCAGAGGGCGTCTTAGGTATTGGATTCTTCTGACTCTCAGATGTTCACATAGATTTATGTTTAATGGTCGGAATTTCCTTCCAATCTACATTTTCTTATATACACAGATATATCCATGAAACAACAAGTTACCACAATGGTTGATAGATTGTGCCTTGCCAAATTCAACTCAACATTCTTGGATACTATTACAAGCAAATGTACACAGGCTATAAATGCCACGTTTGAAGAATCCTGTCATAGATTTGTCTAGGCAAGTGTCCTCATTTGTATCCCTTATATTTACTCTTAGGTTACTCAGAGATAACATGTTTTGTAATGTTTTGCCATCTTATATATTATTGTAGGTTTAATATCCATGATTATCTGAATATCTTTACTTTGTCAATAGTACATTTCAATGTTTTGCTAGCAATTTGTATATCTTCTAACTGTGTGAATAATATGTAGTGACAAATAAACATGTATATGTTTGCTCATCAACATTTAGAAAGTGGATAATTTCTCGATCACTTTAAAACTTCAGCCTTCGCGTGTTTATTATTTTGTCTACTGTAGGCTCTTTATGTAAATCTTTTTTCAATTATATATCATTATTCTGTATACAGTCTTTCCTTATTGCAATTTCTTTTAGCCCAAATTAATTTGCCTAATAGTATATTCTTAGATGTGTTATGTTTATGAAAGTTGGATAAGGGAAGGGTTGCTTTCAATTCTGTAAATCTGCAATATATCATGGTCTCAATTTTGTTTTCAATAATCATGATTTGTAAATAAAGGAAAGTAATGTATTTTACAGTCATTGATCATTGTGTATGTAATGGTTCAGTTGTTGCTGTTCAGGAATTCAAAATAAGCGAGTCATTCTTTCTCTGCTCCTTGCCAAATCATCCAAATGTCATCGATAAAATAGGACCAATTCATCATTTTGTCATTATGTTAATGCATAGGTTTCTTTCAATTGGCCCATAAATACTTTGGCTTCTGATTGGGATATTACCGGCACCCGGCAATGGGGATGTACCGGGTCTGCCGGGGCTGGAATGCCCCAGTACATCCCCGTTGCTGGGTGCCGGTAAAAAAACTCCTGTGGCAGCCGTGCCGGTAATTACCGGCATGGCTACCGCCAATGTCGTAATGAGGCCCATTATCATGATTCACGCCTAGACTCTAGCAAAATAAAAAGGTGATGGTTGTAAGGTTTTGAATTAGTCATAACCACAGGCATAGCTCTGGGCAGCCCTCCAGACTATCATTTTTCAGCCTGCTAAGCCATTACAGAAGGGGAAAAACCATATGCAAATCAGGCTTAGTCCTACCGCAAAAGCAGCAGACCAGCCCGAACTGCTGGGTCACAACCCTTCTGCATGAGATCACAAGCATCTCCAGACGTGTTTCAGCCTTGTTGGGCATCATCAGTGAGGAGTAACTTGGGTCTCTAGGCTGGGCATGTGGGATATGACCCACTCATAGGCATTGCCTTACCTCACTGAGCTGCCTGTGCGCAAGAAACAGTAACCTGGCTGCACTGGCTCCTGTGCGCACCAGGACCTCAAAACTGCTCTTGGCAGCAACAACAGAAAAATGGCTGCACCATTTTGCCTCACACACTTTGGGCAAAATGGAACAAGGGGACACACTGAAAAATAGGCCAGTGTGTTCTGAAATATGTATGGAATCAAGTGAAAACGAAAGCCTGCCATTGCTGCAAAAGCCAAAACCCCCTTCAAAATGAAACCCTTTTCACCCTTCCAAAATGCTGCTTTGATGCCAATTTCATCTGTCATTCTGAAACCATTGTGAGTAAAAAGGCCCAATTAAAACCAACTCTCAGAGAAATCGAAAGCAACTTCATTTTCACTTGCATGGGAAACACGCATTTATTTCTTGCCAAAATGTATCCAGGCGCAGCAGTTCAAAGAGACTTTTTACCCTCAGAGCCAGGTCAAAGATAACTATATCTATACTTTAGATAAGAGTCCTGCTGCAAGGAAAATTACTACATCTGCCAAGACAGTGGCAATCCGAGGAGCTGCAAACAGAATTAAACAATTTAAAACACATAGGACCACATCACAAGTTTGGCGGTAACCCTTAAATCCAGCAGTTGCGCTATTACCAGCTCTGAGCTGGGGGGAAATCCGCTGAAAGTTTGCGCTATCACCGCCAGTGGATTTCCCGCCGGCGGTAAGAGCGCGAAAATTGCCCATTGAGCCCAATGGGGAATGAGGCATTCCCGAATGGGCTCAGTGGGGGATGGGGAATTCCATGACCGCCAAACCCGTGATCCGGCGCTAATAGTGCCGGGGGTTTGGCAGTAGGGCTTATACCGCCGGTGGTAATACCACCGGCATTACCACCCAACTCATGATGAGGCCCATAGGCTGGAGATGCAAGCTCTCAGAAACCTGTAATTCCAGTTGCCAGCTATGAAACTCTTTCTAGGAAGGGAGATACACCCTAAATCCAGGACATTTCTGTGCAAAGTACCAGCTTGAAAAACTTTGAATGGGATAGGACAATGATAGTTCACATGCTCATCAGATATTCGTATTTGCTCCAGGCTGGTACAATAGCAGTCCTGCGACACTCACCTGTCAAGTGTGAAGGGCAATAAAACCTTCAATTAAGACAGAGGCCCCCCATCCTGCTTGGAAGAAACTGCCAGTTGGTGTTAGCTGCGAAGAAAAAAATGACAGACAATGACCCCCTTTGTTTTAAGACTATTTTATAAAAAAACTTTAAAAAGACTTATATCTCAGCTGTCAAAATTGGTAAAAATGTGGAATTTTCACAGCATAAAAGTGGAATTGTGGGTTGTGTTTGAAAACTGGGTAGAATGTCATGACATAATCTGGACAGAAACAGTGATATATGTTGTATTACCAGAAAAGCATCCATGTTGCAAATGTCAAATTTTATACATACATCCCTGGAGACAATTCACATCTGTGTATAAAATTGGGGAATTTTCGGCCAAATCTTTAATGTGTAAAATTACCAAAATGTGTTAGAAAGACGAAACAAGGTCGCACAGACTGGAGGTCTGGACTAATCTGTGCTGCAACAGATATGTAACCTGTATTTCTGATTTACTAAGAGGTGGCAACTGCATAAATATCTGTTTTTGGCAAAATTGGATTTTCAGTAAAGGAAATGTGGGAGTTTCTAGATACAGTAAAAATCACCACATAAACATGACATCACTTTTCTGATATCCAACAAATTGTGAGCAAGGCGGAGATTATGCCCCTGCCCAATCCTATTGTTAGGGGCGTGGGTAGTGAATCCTGCCCCTGTCATATTCTGTAATTATGTCATTTGGCATTATAAATAAGGGCCCTGACTAGCACTCAGGATACACACTGATTCCTGATTCCTACGCTGGTGTCCTGTTCCTGTCTGTTCCTGTCTTCATCTTGCATATATCCATCTAAACTCCAGATCCCAACCACAAGGCCAAGCAATTGCTGATCCTGCTTCAGCTAGGCCACAATTCTAAAATAATCCCCATAACCAAGGGAAGTACTGGGGTGTTTTGGGGAAGCATCCTGAATTTTCGTGGCTTGCTCTCACTCACTGCTATCCTGCTATCCTGATGCCCTATAGCATCCAGTAACCAGAACTGCCAGTCCAGAAGAACTATCCTTTGGTATCCAGTCCATGCCCAGCTGACTCTGCCCCACTGAGTTTGTCTGGCTGCCCTGTGTTAGACCAGATCTGTATGGTGAACCAGAGCGCTGACTGTCCAAAACCCAAACTAAAAGTGGACTGTGAGTATCAATAGGAACCATAGAAACATAGTAAACCTTTCCTTGCTTTGTTCCATCCCAATATCTAAATCATCCAATCCTTATCCTGATAACTGTAATATTGTCACAATCATTCTTGAAACCCTGCCTTTGATTCCTTGTGCTAGCGCCAATATCTTTAATAATGTTGTCTTGTGAAATTGTAAGCCCTTATTCCGCCCTCGGGTAATCAGACTGGGTCCACCAGGGCGGGCGCGGAGGAGCTAGGGTTGATTCTGCGGATCAACTCTGGAGGTTACTGTCTCTCAAGCTGGTAGCCTAGCCTGAATGTCCTAGCGTAAAGTAAAACTGTCCTTGTCAAAAATGATTTCTGCTCCTTTTTCGCGCCTTTATTTTCCAAAAACACACCTCACTAGATCTTGCATAACTCACTCAATTTAACAGCTAAAGACCTCATTTCACTTTCGTTTTAATTAAAAACCTGTTTGGTAAATTCAGGCGGGATTTGCAAAAGTGTGTCATTTTACAACGTGTCATTTTGGTTATAAACGGTTTTCAGTCTTCCTTTCAATTTGCGAATTGTATGCTTTTGCTCAATACATTGGTTGTGATTGATAGTATCTTTCCAGTGTTGCTCTAGTAAAGAATTGTTTTTGTTTCAAGAGTTTTAGACACATTCATTGTTTATCCATCCATTTCCGAGTGTCATTTTGGCATTGCTAGGGTTTAAATCTGTTTTTCTCTCTTGTTTGGGGAAGGAAAATCGGATTTCTATTCTGTTTCTTATCTGTCATTCCTGATTACCTGCTGATTCTGTTTATCCAATTAAAATTGGTTATTTGTGGGTTGAGGCAACGTTGCAGGGGGAAATTCTAACTCCAGTGCTATCTTACCTAAAATCAAGAGTGCTCCTATTCCCTGGTGTTTTGTAGTTGTGTCAATAGAAGGTTAAACTAAGTGCATTGCTTACATTCATATATTTCTTATCACCCCATTGGTGATTGATGCCCCATATATTAAAAAGTGTGTGATTTTCTTGAATTTCTAAATAAATAAATAAATATTACCTTTACCTACCAGCCTGGTTCCTGGTCCATTGTGACCCGGGGTATTTGAAAAGTGGGTGTGATATGAGTGGTGTATCTCTCAAATGTTGAACCTATATATAACAACATAAGCATTTCAGTTGTACGCTGCATACTAGGCTGAGACCAGTGTGCATTGCCTGATAGGAATCCTTAACAGGCAGACTCGGGACCCACGTCTGGGCATACCTGTCCCATTAGAGGTGACTTTAGCAAAACAAAAAAGGTGATGGCTGGAAGGTTTTGAATTAATCATAACCACGTGCAAAGCTCTGGGCAACCCTCCAGACCATTGTTTTTCATCTTGCCAAGCCATTACATAAGGGGGAAAACAACCATATGCAAATCAGGCATAGTCCTACCCCAAAACAGAACTGCTAGATCTCATCCCTTCTGCACGAGACCACAAGCATCCCCAGACATGTTTCAGCCTTGTTAGGCATCACCAGTGTGGAGTAGTTTGTGTCTCTAGGCTGTGCAGACTTGGGACCCACGTCTGGGCATGCCTGTCCCACTGTGAAAGAATGGTGAGCTAAAGACTCTGGTTGAGACTCTAACCCGGGATATAGGCTGCTAGTAGAGAAACTCCCAGAAACCCCCCCTTGTTTTTGCATATTATGTAGCTTTGGGTTTTCACCCTTAGTTATTAGAATAATCCAGATGTAGAAACTGTTCTTAGAGAGGCACAGCTCCATCTCACTGACGAGGCCCAACAAGGCCGAAACACGTGACTGGGGTTGCTGTTGGTACTCTTGTTCAGAAGAGAATTGCCAGGCATTTCAGTGCTGGACTGCCCTTGGGCAGGACAAAGACTGATATGTAGTGGACATTTCTCTTCTGTGAAAGGATGGTGAGCTAAAGACTCTGGTTGAGACTCAAACCCGGGATATAGGCCGATAGAGAGAAACTCCCAGAACTCCCCTTGTTTTCACGCCTAGACTCCTCATTCCCATCATATTATCAATGGAGAACGTATAAAAATGTGCAGAGGATGTAATTTATTTGTGCTGATTTATACTTATTTAGCTTTCTGTGCTTATTTTCAAAGGTGACCTGTGCGTTTCCGGGGGTCCCTGTCTGCAGCGCAAAATAAGTGCTGTCCAGCCCCCTTGCATACATGAGTGTTGGAGTATTGGGAGCACACTCCTGAGATTAATGTATGACCGGCTCACAGAACCCACGTTGGAGCTACAAGTGCATATCACAGTGACAGCCCCTTAAACGGCATGTCACTGTGAAATGTGACAAGGAAATATATCTATCCCTGTTTGGTGATTAGAAATGCACATCCAACAGCAGCAGTACTAACCTATGGCGTTGCACACCTTGCACCTTTTCCAAACATGCGTGGCGATGTGTTTCTTGTCATATTTGAATTCAGGATGGACTTTGAAATGTGCAGAAATGTGCCTTTTTTTGCAGAAATGCGAAAACTGGATGGGCAAAGGCATCTCAATGTCTGCATTCAAGATGCAAATATTCATATGCCATTTGCGAAGAGGACATATTTTTTGGGCTTTAGTCCATCTCTTCATTTGCACCAACAAAAGATTTGGGGTCTGTTCCACAGAGTTTAAATCTGTGATGACACAGTATTGTTATACTGTATTGTTTATATGAAATGGCAGCATGTAGTGTTTTAGACACACATCAGAGATGTGCAACAAATGCATACGAAAAGGTTCCATAAAGAGGTGTGCATGTTTCTCAAAATGGGCATCTCAGAAAATGCACAAGCACACGGACATGCACAAAAATGGGACCTACAAATGTGCAAAGAAAACAAACAGTAAACAGATAATGCATGCAAGACGCGAGTGCCCACCAAAAGGGCACAAAATGCTCAAAAATCCTGATTCTCAAAATGTTAGGGCATGCTTTTTTCCCCAAAAATGTCACTCTACACTTGCTCCAATGATAAAGTGGAGAAAGTGTCCCAAAAAAGAGTGCAACTGATTCGCCCACCAGTACAAGTGACCCAGGCAACCCATATCACAACACACAACACAGTATAAAAGGCTATCCCATTGCTGCAGGGACACAGCACCAAAAGGTCTGATCCACTGGCCTTTATACTGCTGTGATGGCTGATGAGGAGGGAATATATATAAAGAAGTAAAATATTCCAATTCCAACTGGCAGATAAAGACGTCACACAGGGGTAACAATTCTGAAATCATGTAATACTTGAGATGGTAAGGCAGTGGGAGGAGAAGACTAACACAACTTATCAGGCAAGGTCATTCCATAGCTCCACTAGTCATGCTACTTGCTGCCTTGCTTTTTTGCCACTTGTCCCTTTAAAAGTACTACTGTTATCACAACATGGATCACCCAGCCCTCAAAGTGCGATCACTGTGATCCTTCCACCTGCCAGGTACACGCAAAGCTGTCCCATGATGCCCTGACAAAGCCAGCCATATCAATGGCGTTTTGGATGCATTGCAGCATTCTTAGAAGTGTGTGGTGCCATTGATCATACCCATGAGGCCCTCATTCCACCAGCATACGCAGAACACCAGCACGGGAACAGAAGAAATTGGGCCTCAAAATGAGTTTGGTGGTAGCCGTGCCTGTTTTACAGGCACGGCTACCGCCAAACTCGCTACCGGCACCATCACCCGCGATTGGGCAATAACCAGCCCATTACGAGTTGAATGGGCCAGTAATTGCCCATTCGCGGGTGGTGGTGTTGCCGGGCTCCCGATCCCCATTCTGCCCCATAGGGCAGAATGGGGGTGGGGAGCATGGTTGCACCGGCACTGCGGTGCAATTACAAGTTATGCTCGCGGGTGCCGCACAGCCCACCAGGAGAGTGCTCCATATAACAATTTAGCAACCTCTACAACATAGTGGTTGTCTGTGCCGTGCAGCATAACATAGCATTAGATGCGAGTTGCAAACTGAGCTATGGCCAAATCTGCGACCATAGCCTCTCTCTCCACATGATACAGTTGCTGGACAGAGAGACGCGGCGACTGCCTTTCAAAATGGCCTCCCTGTGAAATATTTAACCTGAGCAACTGTAATATCAGACCAAAAAGGCTCTCCTTGGTGTTGGGTATCCGCAAGTGGAAACACCACTAGCTGCTAATTCTGTTCATATAATTAAAGAGTGAAATAAACTTTGTCAAAACGCTCAGTTATTATAAAGGAGGAGTTATCTATTTTTAATGTCGAGACAGAATAAAGTCCAATCAATTTCGGTCTACTCGGAGTGCTTCTTCAGGGACATCCTCGTCTCCTTACACTGCTCAAATGCCAATCATCTTTTTCAGTCACTCTTAAAAAATTGTTTGAGTTGGTCACTAAGAGCATGAGTTGCTCCATCGAAAGCCTACGTCATCTGGCAATTGTTCTAGTTGGTCCTAGAGGCCAACTAGAACAATTTTTACATGGATACTGATGTGCACAAGGAATTTCTTTCTGCCAAAATATGATGTCAGAAGACATAGGATCAGTGCATTTGTAATCACAGATGAGCTGCACATCCAGTGCGTCATCCAAGCAGAAGATCTATTGGACCATCCTGGATGTGTCAGTAGTCCATTGCGTTAGTGGGAACATGTAGAAATACAATTGCCAGTGAACTAGACAGCAATAACCACGTTTGCTTGTTAAGGCTGAGCAGTGGGCTACCAGTTTAGTATTTGTGGTGATCAGCTTAATTAGTTATACGTGTATATGAAGAAAGGTACAATGCTGCAGTAAAGTAGAAATGTTTGAATCAATGTCATAGGATGAAGCAGTTAATGCGGCATTAATAATAGTGTTCACATGTGTGCTTGGCCATTAATGGCACACCAGGCGGTTAATGGTCAAGCCAATTCGTGAATGTGGGTGTTAATGTTAACACCATTATCACTCGAGCATGGTGCGCAGGGAATTATATCATGTACTCTGAAAAAAAAAGGAAACAGGGTCCCTTTGGTGAAGGTTGTGGACTCCTTCGTCATAGGGAAGGTTTTCCCAACAGAAAATGGCCACCATATGTACAACAATGGCTCCAGAATGATGTATTGTTGCTGTGTATCATGAAGGAAGACTGTGGCAGGAGGTGGCGAAGATAAGTGCAGGGAGTAGTGGGCGGTGGGGGAGGAATGCACTTGAAGGGGGAGGTGGAAAGGTGGGAGGAAAGTTCTTGGAAAGTGGGGCATTCAGGGAATGGAGTGGCTGGTCCGGGAAGGGCAATGGTGCCCGTAGAATGGGGGAGCCAGCAGCTCCTTCCAAAAGCAGGCCTTCACTGCCCTTTCATGACTGATATTGGAGGGAACTGATTGTCTGGCTCCCTCCAGCTGCGGGCTAATATCTGTAAGAGCCCTTGAAGCAGAGTAAAGAGGGATGATGTCTTGTTCCTCGGATGTGTAAGTAGTGAAGTAGGTACATTTCTTCATTGAAAAAGGTCATAGAGCTGACAATAAGAATGTTACAGTGGTATTGAAGCCATTACTGTCTAATGGTAGATTCCCCTCTACGACAGAGTACCATTTCATCTAGCTGCCCCACTAAATGGTGAGAGAGAAAGGAGAGCCTGGGACACATTTTATCCTCCCTTTCCTTTGTTTCACCTGTGTGTGCTGGTGCACTGGTGCATTGGTGGTACTCTTTAAGCCGCACTAGCAGTCAACCAGCAACTTCATGCGGAGCACAGTGTATATAAGTGATAGATTGGACCACTGCTATTGCTGAATTCTGGTGCGATCAGGCAGTATCTCCTTCTAAGGCAGAAGGAATGAATTGGTCTCTGAGCATTTTGACTGGTGGCCCAGCCCCAGGGAGATTGGCAGGATAGTGCCCTCTTGTTGGCTGTTGTATCTTGCTCCTCTGTTATCACAGGGCCTGTGGACTGGTTCAGGACAATATGGTCAGGAGTATGGCGCTGGTCCCTTGAACCCACGAAAGAGTGGTTGCATCTTGTTTGAACATGCTTAAGTGCAGGGTCAGGGTGATGATTCTGGTTTGGATGAGCCAGACATCCCTTTGGGTCGTCCCTGGTCCTGGGCCTTGGGGGCGGGTCTGTGTGGTGTGAGCATGCTGCAGGAGATGTGAACAGACTGATGTAGGTGCTGGAGGCCCACCTTTATGGTATTTTGGCTGTCACCTGGTTTGGTGCCTCCTGGACTTTTCTGAGGTACTGACTCTGCCTTTTTCCTGGTTGTCCGGGATGGCTCTAGTAGGGAGGGGAGGGCCCTCCTTGCATTATTGTGAATGGCAGAGAGGAAGTTGGTATTGTCTTGAGTCTGGTTCTGTCTCCTTCCCTTTTCCAGTTTCTGACTGTAATCTTGGGAGGAGAAGTTCTCCTCCCCCTCGCTGATTTGATGCTGACAGGTTTCAGTGATATGAATTGCCTCCTGTCTGGATTGGATTAGATTTCTGGCCTCAGCCTACTAGATGGTGTCCCTGTTCTAGGGAAGATCCATGGTCCCTGGTCCTTACGTTAGAATGAGAGAGGAGAATGCACGGTGTAGGCCTGAATCACATTCCCCTTCATGATGAGGAAAATGGGTGACTGTGGACCATCTTTGGGTGCCTATCTTTTACCTGCAGAAGGCTGGTTGCCTGTTCCTTGCAATTTAGTAGTATGTCATGTTTGGAACACTGGAGCATAGTTGAGTGGGCTCTCCCTTTCAGTCCTCCATCTCTTCTGCTAGTTGTGGTCATGAGGTAAATCCCACGCTGGGCAAGGGGTGATTGCCTCACCCTTTCTGGTCGTTTGACCAGCATTGCATGGTAGATTGGTGGTGCTGGTTCCGAATTAGCATATGGTGCTCTTTTTCACAAAACGTCTGATACCTTGAGTACTAAGGAAGCACACTCTCCTGGGACATCACACTAGAATTTGCAAATGTTGGCCCATATCTGGGCACTTTGGCACCTGTTTTTGTCGGCTCCTGATATCTGCCTCTTCAGTCAACCTCAGAGGTGGCTCTAAGGGCTGCAGACTATGGCAGATTGCTTGTGGATTGTTTTGAGTCCACTGGTTAGGAGTTCTTGGGTGCCGTCGCCTAGGTTATAGGCTTATGCTCCGTTTGATGCGGGTTCACTTTGGTGGGGGTCAGGGTCTTAAGAGAGCATGCCTTATTGCCCTCTTCATGTGAGGGGTGCTTGATGCTCATTTGTCACCCTAGGATCCAGGTTGTCGTCGTTGTAGCTTTTTGGTTTCCCCTTTTTCCAACAATTGGTTGGTTTCCACGCTTTTACATACACTGGGCAGTAGATGATGGGATGCTCTTGGATAGGACCTTTACTGGTGGATCTTCCTGCTCTCCTAGCTCTGGGAATAGAATAGCAGTTTTCTGCTGAAGGGGTTGCTGATGTCTCTCCAGTGTGCAGAGGAGATGTCATTTCTTTTTGGCCAAATTGAGTGCTGTGCTGATCTTTGAATCTTGGCGATGCTACATAGAGTGAGTACTGGGATGAGGAAGAGAGGACGTGGATGTAATGCTCTGTTTACTTACCAGTAATCTTCATTATGCCTAGTCCCACTGTTTCTCCGAGTACTGACAACCTGTCTCTCTCTCTCACTGGTGAAAAGATCCTCCTGGTTCTTTTTGGTATGGGCAGGAGGAATATGAAACTGGTCTGGATCCTATTGAAAGGCATATGGCCTTCATAGGGTAAGTACGGTAACGAGGAAGAGTAGTAATAAAACTTACTACTAAGAAATCAGAGCATTCTGTCCTGTGTCACCTTAAGCCTCTACATGGAGCCTCATTGCCAACATCAGCATCAAGATACATCAACATCCAGATGACACAGCTTTATCTAAAGATCAATTTCATCAGCAACATCCATCATTTCAATCACTGTCTTTCCCTATTCCAAGTGTGGATATCAGTTACCTAACTGAAGCTCTAGCCCAAAAGCATAGCAATCATTATCTTTGGAAACCCCACCAAGCATGCCCAAGTCCAGAATTGGCTGACTGGCATGGAGGTCAAAAAACTCACATATGAACTCTCAGCCAGAGCAAAATCTCCCAGCATTATCTTTAGCTGAGTCCTCTCATTTGAAACACACATCACTGAGAAGACAAAGCTGCATGAAGCCAGCTTTCACTCCTCTGTAAAGTAAAGACTTTAATCCCTATCCTGAGTTAAAAAACAGTTCCCCAAGCTCGGGTCATCTCCTGCCTGGATGGTGGCAAGGCACATCTCACAGGAGTCCTAGCTGTCCTTTGGACCCCTCTGAAATCTATGTGGCACACTGCACCATGCCTCTTCACAGGATTAAGGCCAGTGGTCGAAGTGAGTGGGAGCGGTCGCGAGTGACGTTTGACTACTTTTATGTTTTAGTGTTATCAGTTCCACTACTTTTTGTAACCATTTTAACCATTCTGGAACCTTTCTTTGTGAAGTAAAATCCCACTTCTCTACTTTACCATCCAATAGCAGTAACAGCTAAACTGAAATCTGTTTCAACTTGATTTTCTGTCAACCAGCACGTTTGCAACCAATAAAAAATGTGGTGCATGTTGCTCCCTTCCTGCCTACTCTGTCTCCTGCCGTAGTCACAGTTCCACTACTTTATTTGGTGCTCTACCACTGACTAAGTAAATTCAACAGCATCACTCTCATCTTCAAACAGATGCACTGTCTACCACATCAAGCACACATAATGTGCAAGAGAGTCTGCATCACCTGTAAGGCAGTCACAACCAAAACACCACTCTACCCAAACGAGAAACTCACCATCTCCAGAGGCCAGGGCATCACCAGAAATCATAACTTCTCAGGCTGGAAGAAAAAATTGCAACAGGGAAAAACAGGAAACAAGTGTTTTCCTGATATGCACTTGGTGTCTGGATCAATTGGCCATCACTGATAACACTGCCCCTCTCCATCCGACACTTCAGGAAAGATCTGAACACCATATCTCTGGTATTGGTGAGGGGGGGATAACTCAGGGGCGAAGTGTTTATCTTGGAAACAAGACAACGCAGCGCAACACAGGTTAGAATCCCGAGCCCACGCTTAGAAACCAATCTCTGGTATTAAGCGTGTTATAAAAGAAGATTTATAATTCTTTAAAAAATTAACCTCACCAATCACTAATCACCCAACGCAAATCGAATTCTCCATGTCTGTATCTCTATTGCTCCTGCTATCGAGCAAAGATCCTTGGTTACCCCTGCACTCTTGCATGTAACCCGCTGCATATGTGTCCTATGTACAATATTCTTTTGCTTTTCTGCTAAGTTTGTGCTTTATAAACCGAATGCATATAGTCATGCATAGCTTAAAATGTGTAAAGACATTTGTGCATCTGAGCTTCGCTACTGATGATTGGCTATTATACGCTGCTCAATCGAGTGCCTCCATGTAACTGGATGTTGCTGTTCTCCTGATCTACAGTAATGCTCATTCATGTGAACCAGCTGTAATATTATTTTTCAAGTGCAAACTAAAAGCTATAATTTTAAACAAAAAAAGAACAAAATAACACTGAATGTTATGTATCAACATCCATTTTAAGATGTATTTTCTGTGCTACTGCCGACTCAAAATTACAATAATGCATTAAAGACATTGAAAAAGACCTTGTTGAAAAGTTCTGAAAAATACAGCTATTTCACCAACTTTCGCAAAATGGATTCCTGTCAAAACATGATGCCATTGAACATTTTTCACTTAAGACTGAGAGTTTTTGAATCAAGAATTTAAATACTAAATGAATGCACTGAGTGCCAGGTCTTCAATTTGAAGCAGGGGAAGTGCTATGGTAAAGCAATGGCCCTGAATGGTGAATGATTTGCTATTTAAATGGAAACAACCCGAGTTGTCAGACACATCTGAAAAAATGGTTTCTTAGTAAGTCTGTCTCACAAAGGAAAGTAGCTTTTTTGTATCATGAGGTAATATTGTCAAATGATGTATGACTTGGATAATTGTGAGGGTAAAGATCTTTAGCTGGTTCACGCAGTGGAACAAAGCAATTTCATAAAACAGCACATGATGGATTAAATCATGTTAGCTCTGGGTATATACATTAAAGAAAATGATCTTTCTGGCATACTAAATGGCAAAATAAAAAGCACTTTTAGTAAGTTATATGATTTATGAGGCCGCCCTTTTAGTCATGTACAATGATAAAGTAAAAAGCACTTCTTCTGGTCACCCGGCCTGTGCAATTATTCTAAAACTTGCATTAAACACGCGGACATCATTTAATGTCTTAAAATAATGTCCCTGCCTTTGTTAAAGTCATAGCTCTTTTTCATTTATCACATCAGAGGAAGTCAGCACTGACTAGGCGTCCAGGACTCCACTGGACTGGAAAGCTTGTGTTACGCCATGTTATGATGTTTGGAAACGAGCTGCACACTCATCATTGTTAATGCCTTGAGGGAACCTTAAGCCTGACAATAGACACTGGCTTTATTTAGTTGCATAAAATGTTTCATTTTCAGAAATGAGGCTGGAGCATCAAACTGGGACACGTGTATGTATTTCATTGCCTAATGGACCTGTCTATGCCATAACAAAGTGGGAAGATTTTGCACAAAGGGCACACACACATCCTAATTTTGACGAAGGGCAGGGGCCAGATTATCTAACATTTGCACCAGTGCAAACAAATTAGCAAATGCTTTGACAATACAAAATGGAGAAAACCTATTTTGTCGCAATCCATATTACCTTAAAACGTTTGAACCAGGGTAAAAATGACCTTGACTCTTTTGTGTACTGTAACAAAAAATGAAAGGCGTCCATTACATTTCGTTCTATGTTATGCAGCAAACACAGTAAATCAAGCAGCCTGCTTCAATTTTGCCATGGTGAAAAATGTTTTTGATGATGCCAATTGGAGGTAAAGCTGTTGCTTCTTTCCATATTATTTAAACAGCAAAACTGGTGCTACATGTGTTTGCTCCACTTTTTTGCACAAGTGCAAATATTTGATGATCTGGCCCCACCCCCCAGGATGTCATTTGGAGGTTGCAAGGGGTAGAAGCTGCTACCCATATCATCGCATGTGGTACCCCACGGCAGCATCCTTGCAACATCTGTGTGCATGAGACGGCCGAGTGGACTCTCAGGTATCCAGTGACCTGCCTCTGAAGTGTGAGGCTGTGCAAGATACAGCCCCAGTGCCAAAAATAGCGCAAATGAAAAGAGCGCAGAGAATGGGCTAGTTTTATTTGCCTTATTTTCGGGAAAGCACAGGTCACCTTTTTCACAAAGGTTACCTGAGCATTTCAGGAGAGGCTGGACAATATTGCAAGGATGTGCTGTACAGCCCCTTTGCATACATTCATTTTGGAGTATGCTTCCGACACAAATGTATGACAGGCTCCCAGCAACCAAGTGGTTTCTGAGAGTGCCTTTTACTGAGACGTGCCGTTAAAGGGCCCATCTTGGTGAAATGACTTGAAAAAAAGCATTTCCTTCCCGTGGCTGTCACATTTTAAAAAAAATCACGACAGCGTCAGAAATTACCCTATCATGATTTGTGCCTCGCTCTGCACCTCTTCTGAACCGGCGTATAGGAAAGACCCTCATTTCTGGGCAGGAACACCCCCTTATTTGCGCGAATGGGCAAAGAGTAGCTGCATGAGCACATCCAAGGTTGAGGTTTCTTCATTGTCATAGTGCGGCTGCGTCGCTAGTGCATCTGTTGTACCGGCAATCCACCCTTCATGAGTCCACTTGAGGACTGGCGCTATTGGTTTCCCTGGTGAGGGGCCCTGACACATAGTAAATGGATATGGAAAATGATCTCTATATGGCAGGGTTTGGTATTAGATAGACAACTGAGGCTGCGCTCGTCAACCGATGCCTTAGATACAATGACTATACCAGACATTAACCCACACAAGATAACATTTCTTAAGCATTTGAGACTCTGCTAGGCATGTGTTGGCAGCACCACCTGCCCATGCCAGTCTGCATCTTACATACAGTTAGTTTACCAGGCATCAGAGGTTTATATTGGCAGTACATGACGTCTTGGCAAACCACTAGTTAAAATATGGTTGGTAACTAAAATAGTATTTTCTCTTGCGTTAGTAAGTATTTATGTATTATTTTACATCCACAACTTCACGACATGCTGTGTCACCAACGGATATGTAACACCAATTAATTTGATGTCATCAGTGTCAAAAGCCATGGGACAGTACTTTATGCATCTTGTGTGTTCTGCTAAACCTGTTATTTTGAATAATTGATGTCCTTATGGAAGTGTATTGCTGCATTCACCCCAGGGAAGTTTCTTTTACATGTTTAGCACTGGATACTTTCACAGAAAACAGACTTGTGAATAAAACACAAGTTTGATAGGATCAGCAAAACTAAGCTTATAAAAAACAATGACAATAATGCAAGTATTTGAAAGTTCCTTCTAAAATGTCCTATAGGAAATGTTATGTTGGATGCGCTGCATCAAGGAATACGCCCACAGACGTTTAAAGTGTGCTGGCAGCTGAATGACTATAAATCTCAGAATTTGAAATGTGCTGTGCATAGCATAGAATGAATGATGAGCAATATTTGTGGTGCCACAATATATACGAATGGTCCCATTGGTATGGTGACAATGCCTGAACACAATTGGTAAGGAAACATGATAAGTGCAGACAGGTAAAAAAATAAAATAAGAGATTACTTTCAGCGCAAGTGTGCATGTCAGGTGTCACCTTGACTCCTGAGTAAATAAAAATGATTTTGTTCACCAATACCATATGAATTAACTATTATGCATGCCAAATAATGGAATATTGCCATTCATGAAATATATAGGGCGTCTTTAAGAGTCTGGTGGTAAATATGGTGGTAATTCCTCCATAAAGAATTACCTTTACCTCCACTTTGTCCGGGGAATTACCACCATATTATGAGCCCATGGGCGTGCCGAAGTCAGCCCGGCAGTAACAGTAATTCCACCTGGAGGAAAATGTTACCAAGAACTGCCAATGACAGATAATTCTGTCAATAATGGGAGGTATTAGCATTAGCACAACCAGTATTTGGAGAATATCCTCCAGAAATCAGCAAAATTCAGGCCAAGCAGAAATATTGTTACAAAGAAAATGAGAAAATGCATGCCAAACATCTTTAAACATCCAGTCCATTGGATATCGCCCATTTCCAGCTGGCACCAAAGGAATGCTGGCTCACTGCTCCACACCACACAGTCACCCCTATTCACTGACCACACTATGCAGTGGCCTCATCAGAAGGATAATTAACATGAACTCTGCCATGGAACCAATGAAAGATGTAAAAGACAGCTTTTCAAATCTCATGTGGCCTGTAGCCAATGACGCAATGAAAGATGTTCTACAAACATACAACACACTTTAACACAGAAGGTTAGTGTGCTACACTTGCTGAACAAATATTTATAGGCTCTGTAAAAGTGGCCGATGTCCAGGAAGTGGCGCTTTCCTGCTCTGGCAGATGAGCCGACCACAAATGACAGGTAGCAGCCTGTTTTAACTGCACACCATTAGAGTTAGCTTTGACTTCACACCTTTAGGTGTTGTCTCAGAGCAGCCATTTGACCTTATACAGGGTAGTGTTATATATGATAAGGATTCAAGAACAGGACATTGACAGACAGGAACAGAAACATTATGCACATTCACACAGTTAAGACCCATAGAGTACAGTGAAGATATTTACTAAACGGGTGCAGAGATCTCACTGTGAGGTGCAAGAACCCACCTAATGTAGTTTTACATAAGATGCCTAACTGGAATAAACACAGTGACACACTAGCTCTAGCCCTCACTGTTCCAGATAGTGGTTATGATGAACACACACATGCAGGGAAATCATGTTACTTGATACCTGCAAAACACAGCACAAAAAGGGGAAAAGGAGGAAGCCCAGCAGACATGCCAGTACATTCAAGCAAGAAGTGCTGGGGAAGAGTGCAGAGCAGAGCAGCAGCAGGATAGGAGCAAGACAGCCAGGCACAGCTAAGCAGAACTTGTTAGCCCGATAAGGAGCTTCTTCATTTGAAGCACACTGCGCTCTGAACTTGAGTGATAGGTGGGGGCTTGCTGTGTGCATGTAGACTGATGGTGTATAGCAATAGTGTAGCATAGCTTAATGAGAGAGAAAGGTTACACATGATGTTAAACTAAAACCACCATGTGTTCTATTATTTACACATGCAAACATGCTATTTGCCCACATGGCAATCTTATTCCTAGGTGTAATGTTATGTTATGGTATATTTGCTTTTGCTGTAGCTTGTTTAGTGAAAATAAGAACCCCAGAAGATAGTGGGTAATATTAAATGCATTCACATGATAACTCCTCTGTCAAGTGTATGATTCAGAGTAATGCATCAGAGTGGTACCTCGTTGAGTCCAAGAACTTTACAATTCCTGACCGTATATGTTTAATCATGTTGATAAGCACATGAGCCTAGGCATGCCTGCCTTTCAGCACTGAGACACAGCCTAGGGTAAGTTTTGACATGAATGACTGATGACATGGAAGTCTGTTTTCACAGATTCAAATGAGGTAGATGTAAGAGGCTCATGGTCACGCCTAGTCATAGGCAATCAAGAGATACTGAGTACACTCCTGATGATGCTAACACTGTAGATGGCAGGCCTTGTTGATCTGAGGGGCAATAGTCCTGGATCCACCATCACCTGTTCTTGAAAGCACACTTGATATGATATGGTGGAGACTTAGCCTGATAGAGAAGAGACAGGAATGATTGAAGTACGTGGCAGAAAAACAAGTGGGACAATGCGTGCTGCCATTTAGGGGGCATTGACTAAGATGACATTCACTGCGGAGAGGCAGAGAAGGAGAGTAGCATATGTGGTTTTAGTTTAACATCATGTGTAACCTTTCTCTCTCATGTTATAGTAGTGTGCCACATGCAGGAGATGGCCAAGTCTACCGCCTCAAGCAATGAAACCATGCCGATGACCACTGCCCTCACGCTACAGCAAATTGGAGGGGGCAAGTGGGTGAGGAATGGCCTGTGAGCTCGAGCTTGGCCAAACATGCAGAGGGATCTATCTACAGATCCCTGTTGAGGCACTCTCTCGAGAGGGTGCTTCCCCCACCACCAGCTGCATAGGGATGTGGTAAAACCAGAGGGTAGTAGGGGTTGACATGCCATACACATTGTTTAGGGGTTGAGGGAGGTGGGTGACCATGAGTGCTAGTCTTAAAGGAGGTGGGCGGGAAGGGTGTTGGGTAGTATTTAAATGGGTGGGCATCAGTGTTGGGGATGAAGGAGGTGGGTGGATGTGGATGTGTCCCTGTTTAATAAAATGGTCAGCCTTCAAGCAAATGTATCCAGTGGTCATTTAGTGTCTGTTATAGCTGTGCCTTAAGCAATGAGGCATATTAAAGTGAAATGTGGATTCAAATGTGTTCAGAAGAAATTCTGAATGAGCTCATGATGGGTGATATATCATTCATTTCCCTCATTGTGTCAACATCGAGACAGCCTTTGACATTGAGACAGCTTTTGATCACCTGCATCATCATCAATGTCTGAGCCTGTGTGAGCATTGCCTTCTTCTGGAGGCATGGTGGCATTCCTCCTAATTTTCAGACCATGACAATCTTTCCAACTTTCTCAAGGATGTACATGAGCACTCTATCAGTCTGTTGGAGGCACCAGAATCTTTCTTTAATCATTCCAAATGTGTGCTCTAGTCACACCCTTGTCCATATGTGTGCCTCGTTGTAGGCTACCTCCTGTAGTGTTGCAGGGTTTCCAATCAGCCATGGCAACAACAGATAGCCAGAGTCACCTGCAAAAGTTAAGAGAAGTATTCCATGATGGGAGTTTTTTTTTGTGTAAGTGGGCATCGTTCTTCTGGACTTTCTTTTTCATCAGGCATATTTTAGGTTTAGTGGGAGGCTCTCAATCCACAACATTTGGGGGTCTGTGTCTTACAATGGGAAATAGTCAAAGAGAATTTGTAATCTTGCTCCCTGGTGAAGGAGTTGGTCACCGTTGTCACCTCGCTATCCCAGCTGCAACATCATGAGTTCTCAATTCCCAATTGCAAGCCTATTGTAGGTATTCCATGCTACTTGTCCTGTGCATTGTTGGGTGGCTTTGTGTACCTTTCAGGATGTCATTAAAGGTAGCCATTGTCAGGGAGTTGGGTGTGTACTTCACTGTATGCATGTGTATCCTACTAGTGTGCCTACTCATTTCACATTGTGCCTGGAGAGGGGGTGATATTGGCCGTGGCCTACTTAAGGAATATTGTGCAAGGCAATATGAAAACTGTTTTAACTTTCAGGATTGTGTTTGTAAGGGCAAACAAAGCACTTGAGCTATGCCAACACTCAAGAGTTTAGAGAGGTCTGATCCATGTAGGCTTGCATTCTTTCAGTTACATGCAGCATGCATTGTTAAGGGTTTTGCTATGCATGCACGACATGTGTGCAGCAGTAGTCCTGTGCACCCATCTCATCCCTTCCTCATTGATTGGTCACATATGCATTGCATTGCCAGTCCATGTATCCTGACCTGGCGCTGTTCTGCAGGACCATGATGTCATGGATGGGACCTGGGAAATGGGCACAGAAGTGGCTCACCATCAGACTGTAACCACTTTAGCCAATGATACTGCTTCCTGTTGCTGCAGATGTACTGCTCTGTCTGTGGTGGGAGCAATGTCATGTGAGCATAGGACAGTGATGCAGCAATCACATTAGGAAGTGGACGGTTGCATAGTATGTGATGGCATGCACCTGGACTGGGGTAATGGGTATGGAAATGTGATTGTGCATTTCTCATTAGTACTTCAAGCACCTGTACCAGCGGTTTCGGGAAGGTTGGCTGGGACATGCCATGTAGCACTCTGACGGTCTGCCGAAAAGTGCCAGTTAGGAAATGCAGGACAGCCACCAGCTACAGAAGAGTTGGGATAGCAATCCTGCTCCCACTCTGGAGGTCCACCTGTATCCAGGTAAGCAGCTCTGCAATGGTGCCCTATTCAGCCAATAAAGTGTGATTATTTCACATCAGTCAGCACCCAGGCGGAGGGTCTGACAAGCGGCATGAATGGCTTCCTCATCACTCGTCTCCTCTGCCTTTGCTGATCTGGTACCTTTGGCAGGTGCTCCACTGCAGATTCCTGCAGTTTGATTTGCAGATTGTGGAGGCCATAGTCCATGTCTTCTTGGAAGTGGGTCTGGGGAAAGGTGTTGGCTTTCAATACTCTTTTGGGTGCAATTGGATATGTGATTGGCTTAATTTTCATCACATGTGCACATTAACATCTACCTCTGCGGTCGAGGTAACGGCAGTAATTTTTTGCAGGAAGTGCTGCCAGCTTTTTGGTGGTATTATTGTTGTATATCACCAGGTAGTGCTGTAGACATAACATTGTCTTTGTTGGTACTAATTCCCCTAGTGAAATTAGCACTGGAGGAATTATCACTGATGTTTTGGGTGGTCATTCCTCTGGAGCTAATTTGGGGGGCTTGTGTTGTATTGTATCTCTCTGGATGCATGGTGTGTCTGTGACCTCATGGGAGAATGTTGAGTGAGTGGTCGAATGTTTATACATGAAGGTGGTTCCAGCCCAGGCAGTTGAAGGATGCTAACAAGGGTGGTGGGAGACAGTGAGTATCTACAGAGCTTATATGAGATCCTACTAATGAAACATAATAAAAGGAACTTCATGTCAACTTACCTGATCTCCTGAAGCATCCTTCATTGCAACAAATTACCACCAACTTTGTGTTACTTGTAATTTAGTGGTGTGGTAAAAGTGGACATAATTCCATTACTGCCAGTTTTCTCCCTTACCATCAAACTCAAAATGAGGCCCATATTTCGAACAATGACTTTCTGCCGAACCTAGACCACATTATGTATTGGACAATCGCAAACTTACAGGATGTACGTCATCATTTGCGAATTCCGAAAAGCTCGAACTACAAAATACCGAAGCCCACTTTACCGCATTTTGCAATTCGGGTTTTTCAGAAATAACTCAATTGTCCCGGCTTTCTCTTCCATGTATGCAGAGGACACCCCTGCAACCCCAGGACCCGAAACTAGAAGAGCGGGAGACACCCCCTGCAATCCCCGCTAGCCCAGTTTGAAATTTTCGGGTCCAATCTTTTTTTACCTATGCCGAATGTGACCAACACTCGCATTAAGGATTTTATACTCAGTCTTTTGGGGCAAACCCTCCTGACAGATAGTTACTTCTCTTACCAGTCATCATTAAGTACCCTCCATTATGTCTGTCAATGGAAACCGCCATCAAGCTGTGCTGACTGAACTTAGATGTGGGTGTGCTCCTTACAAATGTGTTGCATTCCCTTCCCCGACACATGCTGCAAGGGAGTGCCGGTTTCCGAACAGGTATGGGAACCACCACTCTTAATACTGCCAGATTGAAGCTGGTCTGAATCTAGCTGGATCATGGGTCCACAATGTCCTTCCAGGGGGGTAGGAGTTTCCCAGCAGTATCTGCACGCAACTCAAATGCCAGGCAGAAATGGTACTGTGGGCAAATGCCCCATTCTCACTCGTTTTGTGTATGGAGCGATTTGTTTCCGTAATGCCTCGCTGTCTCGGTTTGCCAGGCATGAAGACATCTATTGTTTAATATATGCCTACATGGAACACATATGTAGCAGGGACTGTGCATAATAATCTGCAGCCTAACTAGGCAGCGTGTCCTGCACACCTGTTGCATGTGAACCCCTCCTGGGAGCATGGTAGCTCCCAGGATGTTGTAATGGGTCACGTGGCAGTAGCCACGCGACCAACACAATAAAAGAGGCGAGCCGCTTCCGGCTCGCCAGTCACTCCCATCCTGGCTCCGGCGTCGTTCCTTCGGCACCAGGCTGGTGCTGCGCTGTTGGTGCTGGGCCCACGGACGGGGCCCAGCTTAAGGACGGTGCCCCTGCCGGGCAACGCCGTCCGGACGGTGCCCCTGCCGGGCAACGCCGTCCCTGTGGGTCCCCCAACCATGTGAGGCGGGTTGGGGTGCGACCCCGGCCTGGGTGCCCCCAGAGCCGGGGCCGCGGTGGCCAGGTGGACCTGGCCACGTGTGTGGAGCTCCGGTGTCCCGGAGCGGGTGGGATGAGCCCCCACCCCTGAGTACGCGGCATGGGCGCCGCCTGAGTGTCTATGTTGTCGGGTGCCACCCGACCCGAGTACGGGGCTGCCCGGTGATCCGGAGCAGCCCCCAACAATGGCGACGAGGAAGTCGTCCCCGTGTGCCTGGAAGACGCATGCGGTGGCGGGCCGACTGGGCCCGCAATGGAGGGTTGGCAGGCTGCCCGCCCATCCCCCCGACGGAGACGGAATGGGTCGGCGGCTGTGCCGCGTGGAGGGATGCGGGCCCATCTCCAACGGGGCCCGCCAAGAGAAGTTTCTGCGGCATCGGCCGCGAGAGGGGGGAGAAGTGGACGGCCCGCGCCGCAGTGAAGAACGCGGGGGCTGCCTCTTTCCCCGTCGGGAGGGAGGGTGCCCCGGCGTCGGCCGCAGCGAGGAGCGGCTGACATCGCCGCAGGAGGGGGATGCCGGTTCCCCTCCCCAAAGAGCGCTGGTGCGGCTGATATCGCCGCGGGGAAAGAGAAGGAGGCGGGCCCAACACCAGCTGGGCCCGCAAGGAAAACATGGTGGGCGAGCGGCCCGCCCGTCCCCTGAGGGACCAAGAAGATGTTCGCGGCATAGGCCGCGTGGGTGGCTGCACCCCTCCCCCACCACCAACCGGAAGGGAGAGGGCGCCCGCGAGCGGTGCAGTGGAGGACCAGCACACGCGGTGTCGCCGGATGGAGAGGTGAGCGGCCCCTCCCCCAGCATGCCAGCGGGCCGCCCACCACAGCGTGGCTGCCCCCATCGGCCCGCAGAAGAGGGACACATGAGGCGGGCCCAAAACCAGTTGGGCCCGCGCGCGCGGAAAAAAAAAAAGGAAAAAAAAAAAGGATGAGATGTCGCAGGCCCGATTCCAACGGGGCCTGCAAATGAGTAGAACAAAGGGAGGCGGCCTGTGTGCGAGCCCCGCACGTTACCCATCCGGGGTGGGAGCTGCATTTCCCCCCACTGTCAGGAGCCGCACGCGATGGTCTCTGCCCTGCCACAATGAAGAGCGGCGCACATCGCCGCATGGGAAAACGGGTGCGGGCCCGACTCCAACTGGGCCCGCGAACGAAATAAGACCGGTGCCGCCCCCTGCCCCGCTGTGAGGAGGAATGTGCGGCTCTGCCGCAACAAAGAAGTGAAGCCGTGGGCCCCTCCACCACCCCGGGCAGAGAGCAGCGAGGTGGCTGCTGGGATACTGGCCAAACACAACGCCAGAAACCCCCATGTGAAAGGGGAGGTGCGAAAGGGCGGGTTTGCCCCCTGACTCTGGACTTGGCCGATGTGGCCCCTGGGTTTTCCCAGGTGCGGCTTTGCCGGCCCTAAGTTGTGAACTGAACTGTCCTGAAGAGCTGCCCATGGATGATGCCGGACTGGTCTCCTGCAGACCCGCAGTTGCTTAATGTGGACTCAGTAGCCACCCCCATGAAGACTGGGATCCTGCAGACCCTGGACGTGCTTAAAACGGCCCATTCAAGTGGCGGTGGGAAGCTGTGATCCTGCATATTGTGGCTATGCTTTAAATGGTGCCAGGGGGGGTCAACAAGGGGCATATTGTGGCCATGCTTTAAATGGTGCCAGGGGGGGTCAACAATGGTGGCGTTCAGCAATAGTGAAACCACTCACCCAGGTTAATAAAGGGTGTATTAGTAGAGTGGTTGTAGGAGTAGTAGTGGGTAATTAGCGGGATGTGTTTTGTTTTGTTGTTTATTAAAAAATGGAGTGGTGTTGCATGTGAACCCCTCCTGGGAGCATGGTAGCTCCCAGGATGTTGTAATGGGTCACGTGGCAGTAGCCACGCGACCAACACAATAAAAGAGGCGAGCCGCTTCCGGCTCGCCAGTCACTCCCATCCTGGCTCCAGCGTCGTTCCTTCGGCACCAGGCTGGTGCTGCGCTGTTGGTGCTGGGCCCACGGACGGGGCCCAGCTTAAGGACGGTGCCCCTGCCGGGCAACGCCGTCCGGACGGTGCCCCTGCCGGGCAACGCCGTCCCTGTGGGTCCCCCAACCATGTGAGGCGGGTTGGGGTGCGACCCCGGCCTGGGTGCCCCCAGAGCCGGGGCCGCGGTGGCCAGGTGGACCTGGCCACGTGTGTGGAGCTCCGGTGTCCCGGAGCGGGTGGGATGAGCCCCCACCCCTGAGTACGCGGCATGGGCGCCGCCTGAGTGTCTATGTTGTCGGGTGCCACCCGACCCGAGTACGGGGCTGCCCGGTGATCCGGAGCAGCCCCCAACAACACCTGACTGATTTGATAATGATTGAGAAAAGAGAATGAGTGCTCGTTTTACTAACACATGGATAGAATAGGGTGGTTCTGACAATCAGATTCATATCAGCCTTGCACCCAGAATTGTGTAGGGGTTATGAAACATATTTCAACTGCCCATCCGCCATCCACAGGCTTTGTGGTATCCATTGGAAATAGAGCTGAGATGGGTGGAGCCTACACTGTCCCGAAACCACTGCCTTCTGGGCCGTACAATGTTTTCAGCTGTTGAAAAGGATGTTTTCTTTTTTTAAATAAAATATGTATTGAACGATTACATCAACGACACAAGCAAGACACCAACGGGAAATATTAATTTGATAGAAGCCCATCAAAAATCTGCATAATTCATCAGCATAATAATCCATACACCAGCTGAACAAAGTTTTCAAACTAGCATCAGCAAATAGCATCAGCAAACCAATATAATAATATAATGTTTTATATAGTGTTTCATGACGGATTTCGTTGGTTTCCAGGCACTCTAATATGATTTACTATTACCCAATGCAATGACACGCAACTTGTCTTCTTATGATATTACATTTATCAGAAGCATACAGGGTTCAGACTGCAGGGTGGCCTCATGACTGAGGCAAACACCAAACTCTTTTCTCTCTTTCTGGTTATACCACAACTGATCAAACCCAAAGTACATGGTGAATAATAAAGGCTATGAATGCGGCCAGCATGTTAGTGTGCAGACACATGGACTATAATATTTGTTTATTCATTTACATTAAATATTAAGAAATAGAACAAAAGATGGCAGGCCTAGTGAAGTACTATGACAAAACAAATTACATTAAATATCAAAAACCACAAAAGTTTAATAAATTAGAACATGGATAAAATAGTATTAAATCAACAAGCGCATACATCAACAGTATAGATGCAGGTAGTGTTGCTATAACTGCATTACATAGGAATAGAACACATGAAGCCTACAAAGGGCTTGTGTTCAAATAATAAGTGAAGGTAATGCACAGTAATTAGTCACTGCATACAAATGTCAATTAATTAACAAACATTGCGAGTTTAGTGACTGTTAATTTACAGAGACAGAGGGCCTCATTATGAGTGAGGCGGAACGGGTTAACGGGCTCTGCTGAAGGAGGCGGACCTGTTAAACCCCTTCCACCTCATTACAAGCTCCCCTCGCTGGACCCGGTAAGTAACGCCTGGTCAATCCAGGCGTCCTTACTGGGTCCCGCGAGGGGAAGAGGGAGCAAACAATGGGCCGCTCGTAATCGGCCCATTGTTTGCACCCTCTCCCATTCCCATTGAGCCTTATGGGGGCTCAGATGGGAATGGGGAAGGTCCGGGCCCGGGTTCCTGGAGGGAGGAATTACCGGGCCCTCCAAACTTGGAATGGCCCAGTAATTCCCCATTCTGGGAACCCAGACCCGGACCCGATTTCAGCAGCAGCCATGCCGCTAATAGCGGCATGGCTACCGCCGAAGTCGTAATGAGGCCCAGATAGTCTCGACATGTTTCAGTTCGTAGGTGTCACAAATACAGAACTTTCTTCAGGAGAAAAAGATTCACATCGAATTCCTATACAACAAACAGCTTGAGTGTGGACAAAAGACAAGACCTTGAAAAGGTTCTTGTGGGGGTGTACAACTCTTGGGGTAGATTGTAGAAGGATTAGTAAATAGTCCTTGTGTGTGGCTGTAGCAGTGGTGGTATCCAGAGTTAGGAAGATGGAAGGTCCCACCGGGAATAATCGTTTCAGCCAAGGAGTTCAGAGCTGGGGGAGTGCAGGTAGAACTCAGGTCGGAATCCCCAAGAAGGACCGGCTACTGAGTTATCAGTCTCTTGGCATTGGAAAGAGTGCCGTTTGGACAGGCCGTAGGTACTGGGCAAGTAGTCCCCCTCAGGGCTCTTTAACCACAATGTATAAGGTAATGAATGGTTCTCCATAAATGGAGTTGAAGCAGGCGTGACTCAATAGTTAGAGTTTTGTGCTTCTATCGGTGCCAATACAGATGGTCAGCAAACACGCTCGGTTCACTAGAATCAGGTGTTGGGTGGGTGATGATTCCCTTAGTATACCCGTGTGCAGTGTGCACAGCTACACTGTGTAGTTGTGCACACTGCACGCGGATATGCATCGCGGCTAAAGAGCCCTGAGGGGGACTACTTGCCCAGTATCTACGGCCTGTCAAACGGTACTCTTTCCAATGCCAGGAGACTGATAACTCTTGATATATAACTGATAATATGGGAGGAATCATAGGTGTTGGCCATAGAGTATCATGTAGCACCAGCTGCTCAGTGATACAGATTTGCTCTGCATGCCCACACGTTTCGCCTGTTCATCACCAAGCTGGGTGAACTTCCATCCTGACGATGAGAGAGCAGAAAAGAATCCCATGGCTGGGATTTTTGTGGACCCATGAGAACTGACAGAATTTAATGGCCGCAAACAGTTCTTAATCTTGTGCATATATATATATATTTTTTTATTGGTTGGCTGCAGAAACAACCTTTCAATATAAACAAGATGTATATCATACAATCTTTAAAACAACAAAACATGAAAATCTGCGTTAAAAAACAGAATACATATATAGAAAAAGTATATACAATCGAACATATTTTATCAGAAAAAACCTTTATAAACCAGCATTTAATTCTAGTTCTGCTTTAGATTGAGCTCATTTAAAAAGCCTGTGGTGGCCAGTTTAACTGACATATGTCTTGCACCAAAAATTAGTAACCATAATTCTTCACTATCGGTCATAGTATAAAATGTAAAACAATGTGCAAAATATTTAGAACATAGTGCATATAGTGCAGGGAAATGGGCAATAATGTGCTTTAAGGTTTCAGTGAATTCACTGTTTTTACAAAATCTGCAGACATTCTCGCTGGCCACTAGTATTTTCCGTCTACAAAATATATCTTTAGTGGGCCATAAATTAAAACGGAATCTCATGTAATCATCTCTGAACTTCGGAGACAGGTATTTGGTAAGGTATGATTCTGTGGTTCTAAACCTCTTGTGTCCAAATTGTGCTGGAATCCAGTCTTTAAGATTTTGGCATGATTCTAAGGTGTGAATCCAGTCAGTGCGATAAAGCTTAACCTTTGCACGGTTGGGATTATTAAGCAGGGTGTCTATAGAAATATCAGCATCAATGAGAATGTCTGTTGCCACATTTCGCCAGTTTTTATGGTAGGGGTGTACTGAATATAGCAAATATTGTCCAAAAATACAGGTGATGTCATTATACTGCAATGATATTAGGCACTTCCTTAGAAACCCAATAATTTTCCAGGCAACCATACTATATAAAGATAGTGAACCTAATTCAAAGCGAATTAAAGAAACAGATACACAATTAGGCAGATTGAATATTGCTCGCCGAAATTTGCCCTCCAACTGGTCCCAGAAGGCATGCGATTTCTTTGTACCAACTTCCAATCCATATGTGATGTTTGGCATCACTTTTAATTAAAAAAATGTCAGCAAATGACTACATGTAAATTTGCCAAATTTGTAGGAGATTACCTTAGATTGTGAGATCAAGGTTTGTAGTTTTGATGTTATATCAGCTAGATACAGAGATTCCTTCCTGTTGTTACTAATCATGATCCCCAAATATCTATAGGACGGCCTGATAGAGATGGAATCTCGTCCTAAAGTTCAAGTGAACTGGTTCTGTTTCGAGGATTTGCCGTTGTGGCATTCCATTATTTGTGTTTTTGATCCATAGGTAGTCAACCCTCGAATCATCCTTTGGAGACCAGCCAGCGTTTTGGAGAGGATAATAAGATCATTGGCATAGAGAATCCACAGGACCTGATCTGAGCCTAGTTTAGGGGCGTTGGAATTAATGTTCTGGAATTTCTCACCCATGTCTAGAATAAACAAATTGAAATATGGTGGCCGCAAGGATACACCCTTGTTTTAGTCCCCGGAATGTAAGAAGGGGAACTCTTAATTGACCATCAAGGGTTAATCGAACACGGATAGAAGTGTTTGTATGGAGGAGGGAAATCAATTTAACCACTGAAAATGGACAACCCATAGATATCAATTTGCATAGCATTGGTAAACGATCAATAGAATCAAAAGCTTCCTTGAAGTCAACAAAAGCTATGTAAAGGGATTGCTTTTGATGGCAATAAAGAGCTTTGATAGAGGTGAGAGTAACAATGTTGATTGCGGTACCTTTACCAGTAACAAAGCCTGTCTGAAACATATCACGCATGTTGATTGAATCAATCCACTGGTGTAGGTCTTGCAAAATTAGTGATGCAAACATTTTCCCCGGTGCGTCCAAAAGGGCAATAGGCCTATATTTTGTTGGATTCTGCCGGTCGCCCTTTTTAAATATCGGCACGATTAGAAAACTACACCAGGAAGTAGGAATTTTTTGAGCAGATACAGCATGCGTGAATATCTCAAACAAAATACTGGCCCATAGGTTAGGATGCTGCCTCAGCGTGAAGTTGGAAAGGCCGTCAGGGCCCTGAGCTCTGGACCTACTAGCTTTATGAATGTAGTAAAGAATGTCTTCTATGGTGAAAGCTAATTAAAAGGGTCCTTCTAAATTCGGTGCAGTAGTAAGCGGGTAAGAAGTGGGCGCTGCATATAAACAAGAAAAATGTGTTTGCCAAGCAGACAAGGAAACATCATTAATCTGCATTGAGCATTGGGAATTGATATGGGTTTTCGTAATTAGCACCCACATACCTGCAGAATTTTTCACAGCCACTTGGCTCAACATACTCTCTCCATCCTTCTGGAAAAGGCGGGCGCAATAGGCTTTCCTCCAATTTCTATATTGGGTCTTAATTGTTTTTAGTGAAGACCATCGCAACTCGGCCGGTAAAGATGCTACTAATTTTCGCTCTCTCTGGAATTGAGCTTTTCTTTTCTGCATATTAAGGTCAAAGGTATGAGCAGTAATTCTAAAGTTGGTTGAATTAGCAGTGGTAGTAACTTGAAAAAGTGTCATGAACTTCAGATCACGCCCCTTTGAAACCTCCTGGTCCTTGTCTCAACGGGGCTTACATTCCGTACTACTTCCAACATGGCAGTCCAGAGCTGAAGCCTTTGCTCGCTCCATGCGCTGAACGCGGCGTGATCTATTTATAGACCATGCCTTCCGCGGCTCTGCGCGTCTCAATGCTATTGCAAAATAGCCTCAGACGTGTGTTCGTAGCTCGCGGTATTGATTCCTTTGTCCCAATGCTATTACTCGCTCCTGACCCTTCCCCCTTCCTGATTCTGAGCATTACTAGCTTTTCCAAGACTCCCAGATTCCTGGACTCTGCGTTCCCGGAACTAAACGCAACCTGGAACCAGACGAGACTCAAGCAGCACTGTTCAAGACCAGGAGCATTCGCAAGAAGGCAGCAATCGAAGACACCGGCAAGCACCGGACCCAGGTGAGAAGGGGGGCACTCCTTGACAGTTTGAGACGCCACCCGATCGAACCTAAAAACGAGATGGAATCCGCCGTGCAGGACTTAATGCGACACATGCAAGAATTATCAACCGAGGTCCAAAATCTTAAGGCGGAAAACGCTGCGCTCAAACAATTGGTCTTATCCCGGGATTCTGCTCCAAAGGAGAGTGCCCTGTTGGGCGGTATTGTTGACAAGTATGATGGTTCGGCAAAAACACTTCGCGGATTCCTGGATTCATGCCTGGTCCACTTTACTTTTAAGCCTTATTATTTCTCGACTCCTAGGGCTAAAGTGGGTTTCATCATATCCCACCTTTCCGGCAACGCCTTAACTTGGGCAACACCCCTTGTTAACTCCAGCAATGCCCTCCTAGATGACTATGATGGGTTCGTACAGGCCCTTAAAGGCATGTATAACCGTCCAGAGCAGGACTATACTGCCCAAGAACGGTTGCTGGACTTTCAACAGGGCTCCCAAGATATGCTCACTTATGTGACCAGATTTAAACAATTGGCTAAGGAAGCAGACTGGTCCTCTGAGGCCTGAACGATGAGATCAAGGATGAACTGGCCAGGGTGGCTGGACCAAATTCATTCCAAGCACTAATGGACCTGGCCTTGCAAATAGACTTTCGCATCCAGGAAAGGTAGGCTGAAAAGAAGAAATTCAAGGGAAACCCACCCAAGACGTCCTTTGAGAGCACAGCCAGAACGGACGCAAACACAAACCCAGCCCCAGAACCTGAACCCATGCAAATTGGAGCCTTTCGTGGACCCATATCACCTCAAGAAAGGTTGAGAAGAATCCGGGTTTGTGTATGTATTGTGCTTCAGACAAACATTAGTCAGAGAATGTCCTCTGGCACCTCCTCAGCATTCGGGAAACGCCAGCTCCCGATCTTAAATGGAGCAGAGATTCGGGAGAGAGATGTTTGCTCCACATCAATTCCATCCTTGAACTCTCCTGGACAAAACAGAATGGTCGTTCTCCAGGCATTTCTTTTACACTCGAAGAGTAAGATCTGCCCCATTCTGGCCTTGGTTGACTGTGGAGCTATGGGAACCTTCATAGATCAGGAATGGGTTGTCAGTCATCAAATCCCATATGAGGCACGAAGCACCATGCAGCCTGTGGAAGCCATCGATGGAAGACCCCTCAGTTCAAGGCACATAAGCCTACAGACCAAGGAAATCCAGCTCTCAATAAACCACCATCAAGAGCTAATCAGATTCGATATCATTAAGTCCGCCCACTACCCCATGGTGTTGGGTATGCCCTGGTTACAAAAACATAACCTGTATATAAACTGGACAGCAGGATCACTATTCCTAGGCTCGGAGTTTTGTATGTCTCATTGTCTATCCCTGGAACTTCCTTTAACACCCCCTCAGGAACCACCTAAGGAGCAAGAAACTCCACTCATGGTTTCCAATATAATACAGGTTCCGGAGGCCTACCACGGATTCGCTGATGTCTTTTCCACTGCCATAGTCCAGGCTTTACCTCCACACAGACCCGAAGACTGCGCAATTGAAACGGAAACCTCAGCAGTGATCCCTTTCGGTAGGATGTTTATCCTTTCCGAACCTGAGAAAAAGGCCCTCAAAGAATATCTGGATACAAACCTTGAAAACGGTACCATAAGACCTTCAAAGTCACCAGCAGGCGCATCATTGTTCTTTGTTCCTAAGAAAGACACCCAATAACTTAGACATTGCCTTGATTATTGTGGCCTAAATCAATGCACTCTTAAGGACCGATACACACTACCCTTGATATCGGATATCCTGGAAGCAGTGAGAGGTGTAGTAATATTCACCGAATTGGATCTCAGGGGTGCCTATCATTTGAACCGTATCCGGTAAGGAGATGAGTGGAAGACCGCCTTTAGAGCACCCCTTGGACATTACAAGTACCTGGTCATGCCCTTTGTACTTGTCATGAGCACTGTTTCCAAGGAGTCAGGACAAGCCCAACATCCCCGGAAGCAGGCTCACAACCCCCGCCCCTGGTCCCAACCGACCCCTATCGGGGCCCTCTGGACCATGTCCTGGCGCCGTTGGCGCCAGGCTCATAAGAATCACCAGTCCCGGCGCCAGAGGTGCCGGGCTCATACTTTGGATAAAGGTGCTTGGGTGGACTTACCTGTAGCAGACCATGCTGCATACTCACCTTCGCAAGTCCTGGCAAAATGAAGCCCCAGCCTTCTGCTGGGTGGGACTATTTTTCCAAATCTTGAACTACTTTCTTACCTGGGTGGGGCTGGCATCACTCCTTGACTCTGGAACACAGGAACTCTTTTTCTCTTGGGCGAGGCTGAGGAGGAAGACACCTAATCACCTCAACACTATTTAAACCACACCCGATTGGAAGAATGTGCTTCGCGTTATTCTGCATCTGCAGCAGGATGCTCACCGAGTCAGCTCCAGTCTTCTAGTGATATCTTCTGCTCCAGCCTGTGAAAACAAGTCAGATCTTCACTTACCATCCAGGGATCCAGTCTCCGGCTGCACCTGTCAGCAAAGGAACATCAGGTTAGCAAAAGGCAACGCTTTAGCAGCTGCGCTTACTTACCTGAAACCACGGCATCTTCTGAATCCCGCGGCCTTTACCTGCAAGACAAAGAACTCCGGTCAACGCTTTAGCAGCCGCGCTTACTTACCTGAAACCACGGCATCTTCCGAATCCCGCGGCCTTTACCTGCAAGACAAAGAACTCCGGTCAACGCTTTAGCAGCCGCGCTTACTTACCTGAACCCACGGCATCTTCCGAATCCCGCGGCCTCTACCTGCAAGACAAAGAACTCCGGTTAGTGCAGAAAAGGGGGGAATTGGACGCAATTATATTTTCACTTACCGGAGCTGTGCGCTCCTCGCCATCTCCTCTTCTGCTGCATCTCTGCACCATCAAATCAAGAAAAAGACATTAAGAGGTGCGAATAAACTTGTCAGCAAGCACATTACTTACGTGCTCCTCCACGTGCACGGACCTTCATACTTACGTGCTTCCGTATGCTCAGCATATAGCATTTCGGCACCTAAGAAACAAAGGCAAAGACTTCATTAAAAGGTGCTCTCGAACTTTCAAACCGACCAGCATCCGCTCGTGCAGAAACGACGGCATCGCTTCTTCAGCAGCTTTAAACCTCTGAGGCTACAAGAGACTTAAAGCAGTCCCAGTGAAGTAACTGGAACCCAGCGCCCCTGCATCAGTCGCAGGATGGAGAGCCCAGCATTTACGTATCTAAGGTGAGAGCTCATTCAGACTTTGGGTCTCAGGGAAAAAACGAATAAGGAGGAGAAGCTCAACCAACAACCTGCCATTAATCCCTTTTTCTTCAGCCTGCAGACACCTTACTCTACAAGTCAGACATTCCATAAGAGGAGGTCCGGTCCAGAGAACCATCCGAGTCCTGCGCTTCTCAATTGAAGACACGGTAACTGTCCAGCCAGGATCTGCGCCTCGGTGGGAACCAGGTGAGCGTTACAGAACGCGAAGCCATCCAATAACTTCCTACCCAGGCGCAATGGAAACCTCAGATACTGACCAACTAGCCCAGCTATTAGGGGAATTAAGAGCAGAGGTACATGCAGCCCGCCAGGAAACGAATGCCCTGAGGAGAGAATTGATTGTATCAAAAGAACGAACTGATGATCTTGCCAGACAGTTGTTACAATCACAAGCGGGGCAAACCCCTTTGCCTACGGGAGGGAGCTATATTCCTGCAGCCTCGGCCAGTCCGGTACAAATCAACCTACCCGGAAACGTGCCTTTGGCTCCGCCCGAACGCTTCTCCGGTGATCCTAAAAGGTTTGCGGTTTTCATCAACCAGTGCCGATTGCACTTTCTGTGTAGACCAGCTGCTTTTCCGACAGACCAGACTAAGGTAGCCTTTGTGCTTTCATATCTTAGCGGCAGTGCTGCTGATTGGTCGGTTCCTCTAGTTGCACAGGATGATCCAATTCTTCACGATTTCCAAGCATTCCAGACCAGCATGGAAAGACTGTTTGCAAGACATTCCCAGGGCCAGGCCTTGGATAACGAACTCCTTTCCCTACGGCAAGGCAATCAGGATCTCCTGGCTTATATTGCGTCATTTAATAGGCTAGTAGTTGAAACCAGATGGCCCGAGGACAAGAGGATCACGCTGTTCCACAGAGGTCTGCGGGGAGAACTCAAAGATGTTCTAGCCCAGGTAGTGAATCCTCCTCAGGATTGTTCTGAATACATCGATTTAGTGGTCCAATTGGATCACAGATTGCAAAACAGGAAGGCAGACCGCTCCAGGTTCGAAACTCGAGTGTTCTCCAAACCACAGAATTCCACCAAGGGAGCTGAAGCCGTAGAACCTATGCAAATAGGGGTCATGAAGGGCCCTTTAACCCAGAAAGAACGCGACAGGAGAAGACAGTTGCAGTTATGCCTCTATTGTGGAAATTCAGGACATTTCCTTCGAGAATGCCCAGTGAAACCTTCAAAGAAGACAGTGGGAGCTTCTGATAAAAATACCGAAAGGCCTGAGCCGGGAAACGACCTCGCCCGACAAGTGTAGAGGTCCGCTTGCCGAGCGTTAAAACCAGTTCTTTGACCTCGCATTTCATAGTTTCAATGGTCCTCATGAATCCAGAGCAACCGGATCGTTTGCATGCTATTAAAGCATACATTGATAGCAGAGCAATCAGTAATTATGTAGACCACGAAATGGCTTCCAGGATGAACCTACCCCTCTGTCTTAAGGCAATTAAAGACGTTATTACCACAGTGGATGGTACGGAAATAGCTTCTGGACCAGTGACCCATACCACCACGGAAGTGACGTTATTAAGTCAAGATGGACATTGTGAGGTGATCATGTTCGATGTGATCAAGGCTCCTCAATTCCAAGTAATATTGGGGATTCCCTGGTTGGAGAAACACAATCCTCAAATTGATTGGCGAGCAAAGACAATACGGTTTCCAGAGTGTGCCCCCACTTGTTATCCTCGACCCAGTATTGGACTAGCAGCGACAACATCCGAAAGTCCGCAACTGCCTATAGAGTATCAGGAATTCCAAGACGTTTTTCAGAAGGAGCAGGCGAATACTCTACCTCCCCACAGGTCGTACGACTGTCAGATAGACCTGATACCCGGATCCACTCCCCACTGTAGTAGAATTTATGCCCTTACCGAGCCTGAAAATCTTCATTTGCGACAATATCTGGACCAGTACCTAGCCAACTGATTCATCCGTCCTTCAAAGTCTCCAGTATCCTCAGCTCTGTTCTTCGTGCCGAAAAAAGAAGGTGACCTTAGGACCTGTATAGATTATCGTGCCCTGAACCAAATCACGGTAAAGAATAGGTATCCCTTACCTCTAATTCCGGAACTCCTTGACCAAGTTAAAAGCGCCTGTATATACGCAAAGCTAGATCTTCGGGGAGCGTACCACTTGGTACGGATCAAAGAAGGCGACGAATGGAAGACGGCCTTTCGCACCAAGTATGGACTATTTGAATACCAAGTGATGCCCTTTGGTCTTTGCAATGCTCCGGCCGCCTTCCAGTACTTCATGAATGACGTTCTTAGAGAATTTATAGACGTTTGTGTAGTCGTCTACATTGATGACATCCTTGTGTACTCATCTTCTGAAGCAGATCATCAGAAACACGTCAGAGCTGTTCTTGAAAGGCTTCGCCAACATAAACTTTTTGCCAAGCTTGAAAAGTGTGTTTTTCATGTCACCGAGGTCGAATTTTTAGGTTTCATTTTGACACCCAACGGGGTCCACATGGACTCGAGGAAAGTTGACGTTATCATCAAGTGGCCATCACCAACTTCCGTGAAGGGAGTACAAAGCATGTTAGGTTCCGCCAACTTTTACCGCAGGTTTATCCCGGAATTTTCACGAATAGTTCAGCCCATTACGGCTCTTTTAAAAAAGAATAAACGTTTCGAGTGGACAGCAGAGGCAGAACAGGCCTTTCAGGAGTTAAAAGCCAAGTTTATCTCAGCACCTATATTAAAACACCCGCCCCCGGACCTTCCTTATATCGTTGAGACCGACGCCTCCAGCTTGGCAATGGGGGCGGTTTTATCACAGAGGGATCCAGAAACTAACCAGTTACACCCTGTGGCATTCTGGTCCCGCAAGTTCTCGGCACCCGAAATCAACTACACCATCACTGATAAAGAACTTCTAGCTATTAAGTCCGCCTTCAAGGCCTGGCGGCACTACCTCCTTGGAGCCAAACACACAGTCCCAGTGATCACCGATCATCGCAACTTACAGTATTTGAAGACTGCTAAAGCTCAATCCTCCAGACAACTTCGCTGGGCTCTGTTTTTTGCCGAATTTGACTTTGTAATCACTTATCGTCCAGGCAACAAGAATGGCAAAGCAGATGCCCTTTCCCAGATTGGAATGGAGGAACACATGGTCAATCCTGAACCCCTACCTATAATTCCTGAACAAAGAATCCTGGGCCTGGTCTCCTCGCAATCCATCGAAGATATCGAAGCAAAGGCCAAACAACTTGTGACTCCTTCAGATCTACAGAATTGGCAACAGAAAGGAAAGGACTTCACCGTGTCTAAGGATTTGCTTTATTTTCAAGGATGACTATACTTACCTGGTACTGATTTACCAAGACAGGTAATCTCTTGCTACCATGATTCTTTAATGGAAGGACATCCTGGCATTGCCAAAACCTCAGAAAAGATCAAGAGACACTTCTGGTGGCCGTCATGGAGAAAGAACATCAAGGACTTTGTAATGTCTTGTGGGGTGTGCGCCCAAAACAAAAGTCAGAAAGAAAAACCAGCAGGCCTCTTACACCCACTAGACATCCCGCCACACCCCTGGCATACCCTTTCCATGGACTTCATTACTGATTTACCCTCATGCTCCGGATACAACACCATTTTAGTAATCGTGGATTTGTTTTCTAAAATGGCCCACTTCATCCCACTGAAGGGCTTACCCTCAGCTTCAGTCCTGGCCCGAGAATTCCTCGAAAACATTGTTCGGTTACATGGTTTCCCTTCAATTTTGATCTCAGATAGGGGAAGCCAGTTTATATCTCACTTTTGGCGAAATTGCTGTCGTCTAGCTCAAATCGATGTGAGACTTTCAACCAGCCATCACCACCAGACCGATGGGCAAACCGAGAGGACAAATCAAACTCTGGAACAATATTTACGTTGCATGCTGCAACAGTCGGAAAGTAATTGGAAAGACATCCTTTGGATCGCCGAATATGCCTATAACAATTCGATCCATTCAGGAACCGGAAAAAGTCCCTTTTACCTCTTATACGGGATTCACCCTCGAACCTCCAATCTTGATCCACCTCAGGATCTCGGAACACCTGCCATAGATCATCTACACACTGCTATCACTCAAGCTTTCAAGGAAGCCACGACCCATCTTCAACTAGCCAAAGAACAGTATAAAAAGGGAGCAGACCGACATCGAAGGGAGGCCCCCCAATACCGGGTTGGAGACCTAGTTTGGTTATCCACTAAACATTTAACTCTTAAAGGACCTCGCACCTTCAATCCTAAATATCTGGGACCATATCCTGTCACCACCATAATAAATCCAGTGGCTGTCAAATTGGGCTTGCAGTCCCACATGAAAATACATCCAGTTTTCCACGTATCTCTACTAAAACCAATGCAGCCTGGAACCCGATTGACTAAAGCTCCAGAACCTATTCAAGTTAATGGAGAACTCGAATTTGAGGTTAAAAACATCCTGGACTCCAAGATCATCAAGTCCAAGCTATACTATCTGATTGACTGGAAGGGCTACGGGCCTCAAGAACGATCATGGGAACCCTCTGAATACGTCCACGCACCTCGCCTAATCAAAAGATTCCACCGAACTTTTCCCGACAAACCAAAACCCCCGGGGGAGACAATTTTGGGAGGGCCTTGAGAGGGGGTGCTGTCATGAGCACTGTTTCCAAGGAGTCAGGACAAGCCCAACATCCCCGGAAGCAGGCTCACAACCCCCGCCCCTGGTCCCAACCGACCCCTATCGGGGCCCTCTGGACCATGTCCTGGCGCCGTTGGCGCCAGGCTCATAAGAATCACCAGTCCCGGCGCCAGAGGTGCTGGGCTCATACTTTGGATAAAGGTGCTTGGGTGGACTTACCTGTAGCAGACCATGCTGCATACTCACCTTCACAAGTCCTGGCAAAATGAAGCCCCAGCCTTCTGCTGGGTGGGACTATTTTCCCGATTCTGGAACTACTTTCTTACCTGGGTGGGGCTGGCATCACTCCTTGACTCTGGAACACAGGAACTCTTTTTCTCTTGGGCGAGGCTGAGGAGGAAGACACCTAATCACCTCAACACTATTTAAACCACACCCGATTGGAAGAATGTGCTTCGCGTTATTCTGCATCTGCAGCAGGACGCTCACCGAGTCAGCTCCAGTCTTCTAGTGATATCTTCTGCTCCAGCCTGTGAAAACAAGTCAGATCTTCACTTACCATCCAGGGATCCAGTCTCCGGCTGCACCTGTCAGCAAAGGAACATCAGGTTAGCAAAAGGCAATGCTTTAGCAGCCGCGCTTACTTACCTGAAACCACGGCATCTTCCGAATCCCGCGGCCTTTACCTGCAAGACAAAGAACTCCGGTCAATGCTTTAGCAGCCGCGCTTACTTACCTGAACCCACGGCATCTTCCGAATCCAGCAGCCTCTACCTGCAAGACAAAGAACTCCGATTAGTGCAGAAAAGGGGGGAATTGGACGCAATTATATTTTCACTTACCGGAGCTGTGCGCTCCTCGCCATCTCCTCTTCTGCTGCATCTCCGCACCTGCAAATCAAGAAAAAGACATTAAGAGGTGCGAATAAACTTGTCAGCAAGCACATTACTTACGTGCTCCTCCACGTGCACGGACCTTCATACTTACGTGCTTCCGTATGCTCAGCATATAGCATTTCGGCACCTAAGAAACAAAGGCAAAGACTTCATTAAAAGGTGCTCTCGAACTTTCAAACCGACCAGCATCCGCTCATGCAGAAACGACGGCATCGCTTCTTCAGCAGCTTTAAACCTCTGAGGCTACAAGAGACTTAAAGCAGTCCCAGTGAAGTAACTGGAACCCAGCGCCCCTGCATCAGTCGCAGGATGGAGAGCCCAGCATTTACATATCTAAGGTGAGAGCTCATTCAGACTTTGGGCCTCAGGGAAAAAACGAATAAGGAGGAGAAGCTCAACCAACAACCAGCCATTAATCCCTTTTTCTTCCGCCTGCAGACACCTTACTCTACAAGTCAGACATTCCATAAGAGGAGGTCCGGTCCAGAGAACCATCCGAGTCCTGCGCTTCTCAATTGAAGACACGGTAACTGTCCAGCCAGGATCTGCGCCTCCGTGGGAACCAGGTGAGCGTTACAGTACTAGCCAATGCCCCAGCAGTATTCCAACGTTTTATGGATAGGGTGTTCTCTGACATGTTGTTTCTCTTCATCATTGTCTATCTGGACGACATATTGATTTTTTCCAAGGACCCTCTGAAGCATGAAGGACATGTTAAGGCAGTTCTAGAAAGACTCCGGGAACATCACCTCTTAGCCAAGCCTGAAAAATGTTTGTTTCACGTTACCTCTGTGCACTATCTGGGATTTATCCTTAGTCCAGAGGGGATTGGCATGGACCCTTCAAAAGTAAAGGCCATTCTCGCATGGCCTACTCCCACATCCGTGAAACAAATCCAATCCTTCCTAGGACTAGCCAATTTCTACCGAAAATTCATAGCCACCTTTTCCGAGATTGTACAACCTATAGTGGATCTGCTAAAGAAGGATACCCCATTTGTCTGGTCAACATTACAAGAAACTGCATTCCAGCGTTTGAAGACCGAGTTTACACAAGCTCCCATTTTGGCTCAACCCGATACAAGTCGACCCTTTTTAGTGGAAACGGATGCTTCTAATTAAGCTATAGGAGCAGTGTTGAAGCAGAAAATGGAGGACGATTTGGAACACCCCGTTGCTTATCTTTCAAGAACCTTACCTCCGAGTGAAACACACTACTCCGTCCTGGAAAAGGAACTGTTAGCCATTCACCAAGCCTTCACTGAATGGCGACACCTACTTCTGGGAGCCAGACATCCTGTCCAAGTCCGTACTGATCATCGAAACCTTCAGATTCTACAGTCACTGGAGTGCAGGAACAGTCGTCAGGCACGTTGGGCCTACTTTTTTGCCCAGTATCAGTTCCACATTACTCATGTCCCTGGATCACAGAACCTGATCGCTGACGCCTTGTCTCGCTGTCCTGACTACGTGACAACTGAAGATAAGGCATTTCCTAAAATGTTTTCTCCCACGATCTTTGTAGCCCAAGCAGTTGATCTCCTGGAAGAAGTCCGATCGCAAACCCAATCCTCGGAAATGTGGAAGGACATCTCAACAAGAAACCACTGGAAATTAAGAGCCAAGGAAGGCTACTTATTCAAGGACAATGCACTACTCATTCCTACACGGAAGTTACAGCAGAAAATAATAAACCTTGGTCATGAGACACTCCATTCCGGGCACCGAGGTATCACCAACACCCTCCGTCTTATACAGAGACAGTTCTGGTGGCCTAAAATGAAGTCTGACGTACAGCAATACATCCAGGCTTGTATGACCTGTGCCCAAAATAAACATGATAACAAAAGACCGGCGGGTATTCTTCTGCAGCCCACTCTACCCTCAAAACCATGGGAAATCATTGCTACAGACTTCATAGTGGAGTTACCACCTTCCCGAGGATATACTACCATCATGGTCACCATAGATTTATTTACCCATATGGCCCATTTTATGCCACTGATGAAACTACCCTCCTCTTCAGAGCTAGCTGGAATATTTCTGGAACACATATTCCGACTACATGGGTTTCCTTCCAAGATCATATCTGACCGGGGTCCCAATACATTTCACAATTCTGGAAACACCTCTGTCGAGTTCTAGGAATCCAACGTGCCCTCTCTTCAGGATATCACCCCCAAACCAACGGAGCCACAGAACGTGCAAACCAAACCCTGTAACAATATCTCTGATATTTCGCCACCAGGATGACTGGTCTCTCCTGATACCCGTTGTGGAATTCACTTATAACAACTCCGAACACTCAGTGCTACAGACCAGCCCCTTTTATTGTAGTCAGGGGTTCCATCCATCGGTTTTACCTTCGGTTCTTCCTTACCCTACACCAGTACCTACTGTTGACTCCTGGATCGAAACTCTTATCAACATTCACCGGGAGGCTAAAGAAGCAAGCTGTGTTAGCTTATGTTCGGACCATTCTAATTTATTCTGACCACAATTAACCTGCATAGTTCCTGCCATAACGGCTACGGGTTGTTCCCGAACATAGGTATTACATTGCCATTTAAGGTTTAACATGTTGTGATCGCTCTCAAGAGTAGGAGAGACATGAAAACCTTTTAAGGATTGAAACAGCTGACGACTAACATAAATATAATCAATAATTGCTGTAGAATGTCCTCTCTCCCAGGTCGAGTGAGGCGGACAATCCTCAGGAAAAGTGCCATTCACCATGACCAGATCTTTTGAATCTACAAAATTGTTCCAGCACAGCTGCCTATTGGAGGAAAGGGTTTTTTCGCAGTCAAAACAGTGTAGTTAAATTACCGGCCAAAATTACATAGAAAAAGGAGGCTGATTGATGCACTCTCTCCCATAAGGATTCAAGTGCTTTCAGAAATTGATCTGTTGATTGAACCGTGGGATTCCAATATGCATTTATTACAAAGTAGTTAGTTTGCGTAATAGACAGTTGAACAAGCTGCAGGTAGTCAGTTGATCAAGCTGCAGGAAGGGATTTGGAACTTCATGAAATACAAAAGAGAGGTGTGGACAGGTTTTCAGGAGTACCTTTAGGCCAGATATCGGTCGGCCTTTAGTTGAAGAAATAGCTGGGTTTAATACAATATGGTAACCATCCCAAGAAGGACAATGAGTTAACCAAGTTTCCTGCAAAAGGATAATGTCATGATCTGCAAATTTAGTAATAGAAGGGGAAAAGAGGTGTCTGAATCCTCTCGTATTCCAGCTCAGTAATGAAAGAGTATGAACAATAGGCGGACTGGGTTCAATTGGTTGAGCACCGGCAGTTACATTTAGTTGGAATCTGGATAGGGTTTTTCGATAAGGTCACAGATTTGAGAGATTTGTCTGTCTGGAGATGTGGCCTACTAGGATTAGTCATTGGTCTCAGGTTATCAGTTGAAAGCTCAAATCCTAGTTCAAATAGCTCAGAGCGGGCAGCGCATAGCGTGTTCAGTGCAACTCTTGATTGAGTTTGGCGATAGAGAGGTCACAGGTAGAGGGAAATTCTACCTGTTCGATATCGGTAGTAAGATGTCCTCGAGAGAGAAAATGTCTCCAAATATTGCTAGAATACTGGAACGAATCAAATCATATTGTGGAAAAGGCAAAGCCCTGCATTTGATGATCAAAGAGTGGAATGCATGTTTTGGTCCAAGTTTATTTGGGGCAGATTGAGAAACTAACTGCCCGCTATTTCGGTTGGGGAGAGAATTTGCGAAGGAGGGCAGGTCAGCAGAGTGGCTAGGAGGCAAGGGAAAATTGTTGGAATTTTGTGTACGAGCTGGATTTATTACAAGTTGTTTAAGTGGGACAATAGTTCCACAGGTTATAGAAGAACTCGTACTAGATGACGTATAGTTAGAGCCTAAGGAGAGCAGCATCTGCTGTATGTCACGGGACATTACCTTCGTAGTAGGACCATTGTGTTTTGCCACTCGCGAAGCAGATAAAGCATAAGGGTGCGGTGTGCTTCCCATTTGTTTTCTTTTCAGATTGTTAGATGTTGGAGACAGCGGCTTAGGGGTGGGCATATCTGTTTTCAAAGAATATGTGCATCTCATTTCGCAACTTCTCGTGATGAGTTAGGTTAAGCTCAGGTAGACTTAGCAATAATAGGAGTGTCTAATAAAATAGTACCAGTGAACGCTGGACGCAGCCCTGCAGACAACTAAGAGGTACTTAGAATTCACTTGTGAGTGTATATCTAAAACAAAAAAGATAATAAGGAGCAATGTCTTAGAATAAAATAAATGCTGGTATTTAAGCGATCAAGCACCAGATTTTTTAGGCAACAACAGATAATCCATGGAGAGCAGTATAACCCAGAAACGCAGAGTAAGGAAAGCCCGACAGCTTGACGAGATGCCAGAGTCCGACTCTACTCCCTCACCCTGCAGACGTATACAGTTAAGATAGTAGAAACTATCAGAGTAGTAGTCTGGTGATGTGGTCTTGTACTACTCACACGGTTATTTGTAGGTGATAGACAGACGTCTGACACATCAATAACATGACCTGGGGCACAGGAGCACAGGTCACAGCCAAACAGCTAAACAGTAGCTAGCTCCAGCCTGTGATGCTGGCAATGCATCGGAGGAATAGGGCCTCTGTATCCTTGTCATTTAATGCTTTTTATCATGTGTTCTGTCGTGTTGTCCGCACAGGAGTTCAGGTGGGACTCCTGGCGGTGCAGCTCTCTCTCTTTTGGTTTTGGTGAACAGACCCATGGTATACCCTTATGGCACCCATGGGTAGGGGTGCAACCCTGTGCCCCTAGTGTATGTTTTTGGGCACCTGTGTGCTAGTGGCAGCTCCATGCTGAAATGACTGGTGCCCTGAGCGTCCTCCCTTTTGGGATGCCCAGGCCCTGTCATTGGAATCGGTAGATTCCAGATGAAGACAAAATGGCCCCCATGGCGTCTTGCCTTCCATCACCTGTTACCTTGATCTTCCCGAAGGCCCGGGAAGCCCTGTCTCTGTCCCTTCCCCCTGACTGGAAGTTGGGTGGAAGTTTCGTATATGGTAGTGTGGGGAAGTTGCGACCAGACTGGCTGGAGCCTTCTAAATGACTGTATGTTGTGGGTACGCCTGTGGGTGGGACCTGGGTGAATGGAGTGTGTGACGAATATACATTCTATGTTGTGGCTGTCTAGTATCTGGTGGTTGACACAATGACTGAGTCAGCCCTGTGCAAAACCGGTATGAATGCAGCTTGGAGTGTTGAATGGCTCGTTACTTGTCCCAATACACATAACTTGTTGTGAGTGTCTGGAGGGAAGTGAATGGCCTGAATGCCCCATGTGCCTGATTGGCTGCCTGCCTGCATGAATGACCGTAGTCGTGATTGGATGCTTGAGTGTGACCCAGCGGAATGAATGGGAGATCAACAGTATATCTGGGGACCTCTCACTGCTAGGAATCGTGTTCAGAAGCTGAAGTCCACTACGACGAGTAACTGGAGTAACTGAAGCTTGATCCTGAAGCCCTGCTGGACGAGAAGAATTGCTGTCGCTCTCCTTCGCAATCTGAATGCGGCTTTGCTTCAAGAACTAACCCAGAGAGGACATGGTAAGACGCTCTCTTCCCGAGCTACGAGGGACCATCGTGCATAGCTGATCTTTGCCTATGCTCCCTGGTAGACAGACCTTCGACAGGCTGCTGACCCAATATGGGGATTACTGCGGAACTCCAAGTAGAAGCGCCCGGACTGTTGTCCGCCACTGTCAACAACCGCCATCGCCGACTGGAGCCGCCGTGCTCCCATTGCCCAAGAACTTCATTGATCCACAGACGCTCTCGTCTGCATCGTCGCTGCTGTATCCTGCTGGAGAAGGCCTGACCGTCGATGTGCCGAGGAGCATCCACCAGTGGGTTTCCCACAACCCAAAGACCACAGAGACGCCGACGACTCGACGCCCTTGCTGGGCCACAGTTCTTCAACTCTTTGCGGTCCAGAACTATCGACACTGAGGTGCCCCGCACGCCTCTTCCTGGCAGGACGTTTACGCTTCCCCGTAAACAAGCACCGCTAGGAACGAGCGGCCACTTCACCGTCGTAGCTCGAACTGTTCTCCATTGGACGTTTGACGACCTGTGACTCCTGCCTGAAAGGGAGGACACTCAAGAAGGGCCGTTGATTCCCCAACGCAGAACGCTACAACACCAAGGTACTTTGGGGTTGCAGAACTATTGGAAAGTCTAGTGTGAACAATATATGGACTGGGCTTGTATCTTTCTTCTACAGGTTGCCCAGGTGGGGGGATCTCCACACAGAACTGTGTCTAGTGGTACGGGGCCAGTATTCTGCCAATTGCTCAACCATCTTGCTTTCCTTCCTCTCTCTACTGCTGGTTTTCTCTTTATTCTGATCTGGGTGTAATTCTGACCGTATTTACTTTAATGAGATCTAATAACGTTGGTGGTACCACTTTAGAAACTGTATATTTTTACCATTGCTGATTTTTGGAGTAAAACGTGAGTTATTGTGATATTATATATACCTTTGAACATTAATTATATAAAGACTGTGTTGTAACTGATACAGTGTGTGGACATTCCTTTGTGGGTGCTTGGGGACTACACTGTACTTAAGAACCAGCTAGCATCACCTCCCGCGAAGCTAGGCCTTGATTGCTCGACCACAACTACCAATAATAGAGAATCTTTTTGCAGGGGTCTCTGTGCCTCCCTTCTACCATATAGAGAGCGGAAGTGCAGACCCCCCTCCGGTCTTTACACAGCCCTTACAGCCTCCAGGGCTTAACGCTGCAAGGGTGACTGAGCCGGCAATAAGAGCTTCCTTCTAGAGTCACGTGATCCCTCACGTGACTGGGTGATGCTCCGCCCCTCCTGGGAGCATTTTAGGCAGCAAGAGCGGACGCTCACAGTGCTGCTTTGCAAATGGTAGAGCCAGCAGAATCCAATTAGCAGCAATGTCAGCACACTTTCAAGGAATTAATTACTTGTGCATATATTGATGTGCTGGGTTCCACTTTGGCACGCTAATCATAATGACTAAATCTCTTTGGGGAAATGTGCTCCCAATCAGAGTTCTACAATCTCTGGGACGGATTAGAGGCACTATAAAGAGACAAGCTCAAATTCACTTTCATGTTGTGGGTTTTGAATAGCCCTAAGAGTTGCAGTGCACAGGGAAGACTCACAACTCGTGCTTCTGAGAAGGCTTGGTTGACACTGGTGGAGTCTGATGGTTGTTGTTTGTGAGTGTATTGCTCTTTTTAGTACTTTTTGATATTTATTATTTCCCTTTTTTCAGTTTCTGTTTGTTTTCTTTCAATTTTTGGCGTTACTTTCATGTTTTTAAAATACCAAAATAAGTTTTCCCTCTTCTTTGCATTTTGTATCACTCCAAAACTAAAAAATCCCAAATGTTTTCAAAACACTTGCATTCTTTTACCCACTGGAACATTGTTTGCCCTGCCAGGTCTTCAGTGATTTCTTAAATGTGGTGCCCCTACATTGCCTTTTATGCAAAACAATGCAAAATAAAAACACTGTTCCCTTCTATATATAACTGGAAAGGTTTCTCACCCACAAAGAGGACTAAAAACGAAAGAATGATTCTCTATATCATACACAAATGCGACTTTCTATTAGGTTTCACATACAATTTTGCATTGCCTTGAATATGGTAGGGGAGGAGTCAGGTACGAAAACACAGCACGCAGATCCCACCAATTTACATTCCCCACCATGCCATCTAGGATGATGTCTAACACCATCCTATTTTGGAGGGCCACTAATCTAATGGCCTTTTGCTCTTGCATCATGTTGTACAGTATATCGGTGGTTCTATTGATGGTTTTCTCCAGTAGCCTTGCTAGTCTTCTGATATCCTCAGAGTTCATTATCTGTCCCCAAACTGGCACGTAGGATTTTGCTAAATCACCCATAAATTGTGCAGGAATATCACCATTCTCAGCCTGCCTTGGATGAGCTCTAGAGACTTCACAGGTGCTGGCCACATATAACCCTGGTAACAAGATACCCAAATAATAAGTACCCTACCCATCTCTAGATAACAAAGGATAAGCTTAATTGTCACAAACAAAGGAAACAGGGTTTCCTACATACAAAGGTCTGTCCTCACTGGTTAGATTTGCAATGTTAGTACAGCCCTCAAATGTACCCATTGGCTGAGAACCATCCCTTCGTATAAAGAAGGAAACAGAGTTGGGGCAATGATTAATAGTATAGGAAGTAAGCATGGCATCCCGGTTGCCTATGGGAGCCATCTTGAAAGAAATCAATGACTGGAAAGATCTAGAGAGTCTTTCAGAAGGCCTAATTCAAGCAACATTGAGTTTGCTCCTACTCACAAAAAGAGAACATCCCAAAGGCGTTAAGAATCATTTTTCGAATTCATTCCGATTTGTTCCATCAAAGTTCCCAGAAATACTATCATTCCAATGACCAAAGAATAGTGACCTGAGCGAGGCATGGCATGCAGTAGTTCAGGTAAGAGGATGAATATACCAGCCCAGTCCCTTTTCCCCGTTTTGTGGCAAGTGTAAACACACCCAGCAATTTGTTCTGTTCAGAACCGCATGGGTCGCATTCATAATCATTAAAAGGGTGTTATTGTGATAAGCCTGTCTATGTTGGAATCACGAGAAGGAAGAGTGTGCAGATGCACGAATGGTGGAGACACAGTGGAGATAATTTCAGTGGGTAACAAAGTCTCAAGTGGACGCACCCCTTCCATATACCAGAACCCAAGCGCAAATATAATGATTAAACAGACCAGTACTGTGATTAAAAAACAATGGGTCCTCAGGGACCAAGATCTCTAATGAACAGACTCTTTGTCAGCCACAAGACCACTAGCTTGTTCCGCACAAGTAGATTTAGGAAAGGACATTGTTTCTCAGAGTCCGTTTAGAAGTCTCTCCGTTAGGCTCTTTTAGTTAATCCGTCGGTGGCTTCTGACCACGTGGCCTATCTTGCTTGAAGGTAACTTTGCCGGTACCTGCCTCTTATTTATTTTTCAGTGAAAGAGTGACAAGGGACTGGCTCAACGATGATTCTTTGTGGGCACAGCAGATGCTGTGCTGTAAGTCTGGCGCCTCGGACGCAGATCGTACCTCAGGAATACAGGTACGGTGTGATCTGCGAACAGAGTGTCATTGCTGACGGAAGTGGTGAAGCAGAAGCAAGATTGTTCAATGGTGAAGAAAGATCTGAAGAAAAACTTGAAGGCAAAGCAACAGTCTCCCTGGGCCCCACAGGCTCAGGAAGGAACCGGGATACCCTCAGTGTCGGTTAGAACAGACTTGTGATGAGGAACAGAGTAAACAATCTCCTTCTCTTCCCCTTTGTCGTGGGGCAGAGGAAAAGGTATCTTCTTGATATGCGTTGCGTGGATCCAGTGTCGCTTCCCTTCTACTCATACAGCGGTCTGTGTGGCAAGGATGGTGTGAAATGGTCCTTTCCAGTGAGGTGCGGGACAGGAGGCTCTTTCAAATGATTTAATGAGCACCAAGTGCCAGGTCGGAGTCAATGACCTGGATCCTCGTATTTTACTTGAAGGGCTTCTTGCACCTGTTGATAAATCAAATATAAGTTTTGAGTTAACATGTCATAGTACTCAGAAAGGAGCAAATGCTCTACATCTTTTAACCACTTGGGTTTGGGTACATTTTAAATAATGGCTGGTCTCCCCATGATTATCTCATAGGGAGAGAGCCCAATTTTCATTTGTGAGGTCGTCCGCATGGACAATAGAGCTATCGATAAGGCATTTGGCCATTTCAAATTGCTACTTGCACACATTTTAGCCAATTTATTATTTAATATACTGTTGTGGCATTCTACAAGTCCGGGACTCTGAGCGTGTCTGGACGAATGGAACCATTTGTTGATCTGTAATCCCGCACAAACTTGCAGGATAACAGCAGCGATAAAATGTGGACCATTGATTGTCCAACCAAATGACCCTCGGCAAACCAAACCTAGGAAAATATTCCTTCAGCATGGTTTTTGCCGTTGTTATTGCTGTGGCATCTTTTAAAGGAACAGCTTCGACCCATTTGCTGAAAGCACAATAACTACCAGAACATATTTGTAATTCTGACAACGCTCCATTTCAATGAAATCGAAATGTACAACCTCAAAAGGCACAGAGGGGGGGACGAGAACTACCCCTCGGTGTCGATGTACCCTTCCCCACATTATGCTGTAAGCACACCATGCAATTTTGGACCAAACGCTCAGCAGTTTTCGGGATATTTACATTCACCCAGACAGGTTCTAACAGTTTACAAATCTTTCTAGCACATATATTAGTTGGACCATTAGCCATCGTAACCATAGCGGTGACATAAGCATCGGGTAGCATCCATCTTTGCTTTCCATCATCTACCCAACAACCTTCATCGTCTAAACTTGCTAAACCCTCTGCACATTGCTTAAGCTCTTCTGAAGTGGCATCAGCTTGAATGTCTTTTATACAACCAATTCCTTCACCTTTCATGCAAGTGTTAGTGCATTCTTTTGTTATATACATTTCAGAATGCAAATCAGTGGCAGTCTGTTTGGCTATCCTGTCAGCAAAAGGGGTTCCTCTCACCACATCATCTGTTACTTACTAGTGTGCTGCGCACTTCATTATTGCTAACTGAATAGGAAGCGCAAGTGCTGAGAGTAGCCAAACTATCAAAGTGCCATGTTGTATCTTAGTTCCATGTGAGGTCAAGAATCCTCTCTCTGACCATAATCTACCGAAGTTGTGAACCACCCCAAAGGCATACTGACTGTCTGTAAATATATTCATACTATGCCCTTCAGAAAGTTCAAAAGCTGGAGTCAATGCAATAATCTCTGCGGGCCTGCGCAGAGATATGCGGAATTCTTTTGGTTTCCACAATAGTGCTTAATGTAGTGATTGTGTAAGCAGCAGTGGATGTACCATCCGGAAGTTTGAAGCAGGAGCCATCATAAAACAGCTCCCCTTGTGGATCTTTTAACGGTGTATCATTAAAGTCAATTCTGCCTTTAGTCTCTTGTTCTGTGGTATAGAGGCAGTCATGTGACATCTTGTCACTGCAAGCAATTTCTTGTGGAAGAGGCAATAGTTTGGCCAGATTTAATGCACAACATCTCTTAATTTGGAAATGCAGTGCAAATAGAAGCAGCTCGTATCTTGTTAAATGTGCTGATGTGAGAGATTGCATTTGCGTTCTGTTTAATAGAACATCTACAGGGTGAGGTACCATCACGGCTAAGGAGTCACCCAGAACCAAACCCTCACTTTGTTTTACAGAAGCAGCGGCAGCAGCAACAGCTCCCAAACATCTTGGCAAAGCTCATGCAACAGGGTCAAGCGTGGAGGAAAAATAACCGCACAGTCTATTCTTCCCTCCATGTTCCTGCGTCAACACAGCCAAAGCGCATCCATGACATTAATAAACATACAAAACGAAGTCCTTGTCATAATCTGGTGTTTCCGAAACCGGTGCTCAACACAATGCAGCCTTGAGCAGATCAAAAGCTTTCTGGCAATCCAAGTTCCACGGTAAAGGCAAAGAAATGCCCTTCTTTGTCAATGCCAACATTGGTTTTATCATTAATAAAAAATTAGGGATCCACTATCTACAGTATGAAGCCATGCCTATCAAGGCTCTGACCTCTGTCTGTGTATTTGGGACAGACATGCTAGAGAGGCTTTGTATCCGTTCAGGTGTCAGTCTTCTCCCCTCCTGTCGTCAATATTGAAACTTTTTTACAGAAGCCTTATGCCCATGCTCTGCTACATGAATAAGCAGCAACACAGTGCCCTCCTTGCAAGCAACTTCTGAGTCTGCAGCTAAAAGAAGATTGTCAACATACTGCAACAATAGGAAGGGATGCCCGCTGTCTGCCCTGATCTTTGCACTGATAATGGAGCCTCTATAGCATCTGGCCTACGAGAGCGGCAAATTCAAAGAGGGCTCAATATAGGACCATGCAAACTAATAATATCCCTCTATGCCGATGACGTAGTGCTCTTCGTCAAAAACCCCAGAGAAAACCTAAATCCCATCATGCATGAAATAGTAAAATTCGGGCTGGTTTCAGGGCTAAATATCAACCACACCAAGTCGATTATCTTCCCCCTAACTATCAACACTACACAGTTTGCAGACACCTACAACTTTAAATGGGATAATGCCCACGTTCGTTACCTGGGGATTCTAATGTCACTGAATCACAATGATATCTTCAGAAACAACTACGAAAGTGCTCTAAAAGCGTTACAGGAAAAGGTGAATAGATGGAAATCGCTCCCTCTGACCCTATGGGGAAAGGTTTCACTAGTAAAAATGGTAGTCCTCCTCAAGTTTCTATATTTGTTCTCTAACATTCCAATCCTATTGCCACGTCGCTTCCTGGGGTCTATGAGGAGTCTGGTACTTGACTTGGTCTGGGCGGGTAAATCTGCAAGGGTGGCATACTCATCTCTCACGCTACCAGTGGCTAATGGGGGGCTTGCACTGCCTGACTTAGAAAGATATTACTGGGTGGCTCAGGCGCAGTTCCTGAGCCACTGGTATTTGACCCAGTTCATCCGGCCACATGTCCAAGTCGAACGAGCTCTGGCCTCCCCAAACCTACTAAGAGCAGTGGTCATCAGTCCGCAAGCAGTGCCGCACACAAATCTGAACATTGTACAGTCCACATACATAATTTGGAAGAAAATAGCCCAAAAATACAATGTACAGATCAGATACTCCCCCCTCCTGCCCATAAAATTCATACCGGGAATACCCCTTACTACTGAAAAGGTGTTCCTCCAATGGGCCGACAAAATCAAAATGAGCACAATGGGAGACCTATTCGTCCAAGAAACCTTTATAACCCCCCAACAGGCAAAAGAAAAAGGCAGCATCACCTCCCTCAACATATTTATATATTTTAGATTCAGCTACGCCATGCAAAAACTCATGCCCTCGTTCCCACAACAGCCAGCAACATGGCAATTACTACGCAGGGTCATACAGACGCAGGGGAAAGGAAAACTGGTCTCAACCATATATAAATCCCCCCTAACTGACACAATGGCCCTCATTACAACACTGGTGCTAAACCATGGCGCTATTAGCACCATGGTTGTTGCCGGTGTTGTAACGAGTCCGCCATGGTGAAATGGGGAAATACCGCCCCATTCCAAGCTTGGCGGGGTGGTATTTCCCCATTTCACCATAGCCCTTCCCCATTCCCATTTTTGCCCCATAGGGCTCAATGGGAATGGGGAAGGCGGCAATTCCGGTACCACAAATTGCGGTACCGTAATTGCCTGCGAGATCCCTTTGCGGGTCCCTACTTTAACGGCTGGTCCAGACCAGCCGTTCCGGTCGGGTCCCGCAAAGGGACCTCGTAGTAAGGCGCTAAGTGGTTAACGGCGCCACAGCCTTTTACGGCGCTGTTAACCACTTAGCGCCTGGATCGTAATGAGGCCCGCTGCCAACAAACCCAAGAATAAAGGAAAGATGGGAAAAGGCCCTACAATCGCCTATCCCAGAGGATAAATGGAACTTTATATTACACTTCAACTTTGTACATCAAACATACTACACGCCAGTCAAAAAAAGCATACACTATCCAGAATCAAAACTATGCATGTGACAGATGTGGCACACCGACAGCTGACTTTCTGCACCTTGCCTGGTGCTGCCCAGTGGTGGCTCTGTTCTGGACAGAAGCAATCAATCAGATTGAAGCAATTATAGGTGAAGAACTGAGCCCCGTTCCCACGGTGGCACTACTGGGGATGACAAAAAACATCTCACCAGCAACGAGGAAACTGGCCAGCCTCCTACTGGTATTGGCACGCAGAAGAATAGCCATGTCCTGGGGACGGGGCTCAGCCCCCACACTAGAGAACTGGCAGAAAGACATCCTATATTGGCAAGAGGTGGAAGTAGAATTCATCAGGACATTTCGGCTGCATGTGAGACCACCAGACATTTGGGGTCCATACGTAGCATATCTGCTTTCTAACACAGATACCCCAACATCTTCAATGACAACATCCCAAATAACTAACCAGGCCGACTAGGAGGGAACCCCATAACAGCACGTGAAGGAGACAATGGAACGCACTAAGTACACTGGAGAGAGGGGGGAGGGTGAGTGGGGGGTAGAGGGGAATGTTTTTGGCACAAGTTAACGAGCCCTCAGTCAGGGCCGTTTATGTTTTACTGTAATCTGGTAAATGCAAAAATAAAGTTTTTTTAAAAAAACATACTGCAACAATGTACAAGTAGAAGGCGACTCAAGTGTATCGAGCTGTTCCTTCAAAGCTCTTCTATAAATGCTTGGACTCTCAGTGTACCCTTGTGGCACACGAGTGAATGTAAACGAGCACCCCCTAGGGTAAACACAAACAAGTATCTACTGTCAACATGTACAGGAATACTAAAGAATAGCACGTAAATCAATAATAAAACGGAAAGGAATTGCATTATCCCTTTTATTATACACCGGTAGAATCGGACTGTTGCACAAACTTCCTGCAATTTCCTCAATTACTCCTCGATGTACAAAATCAGAAACTATACTCTTTAAAGCTTGCTCCCCGTCAACTGAGATCTTATACTGTGGAATACGTGGTAGTTTAACACCTGGTTTCAACACAATTTTAACAGGTTCAATTTGTAAAATACCAATGTCATTATCATCAACTGCCCATAAACATGCTTAAACCTTATCCAATTCAGTTGTTAAAGGCCTAGTCAAGAATTGTGCAAAAGAAGTTTGTTGAGGTGAAATCGTCAAATGCACTCCATCCAGAGAACAATAAATTACCACATTGAATTCTTTCAACAGATTCAACCCCAAGAAATGTTCTCCACAATTCGTCGTCAAAAGAATTGGACATGAATCGGTGAATGGCCCCAGTGAAATCGGTACCGGCTGAGAGGCCGGACTAACCACTGGCATACCAGAGAACCCTACAGAAATGTTGTTCTGCCCTGACAGTGGAATATCTGGAACCCGCAAATGATCAACGGTACACTTCTGTGCTCCTGTATCTATAAAAAATAGATGCTTTCCATTCCCCACCTTCATTTCTATGCAGGGCCCTTTCTGATCGACAGGAAAAGATACTAGTTCCAGACTCTGCTTCGGGCTGTCCTAACGGAACAGTACATCATCAAATGCAAGGCCCTCAGGAAGACAGACAGTCGAAGGATTATCAAAAATGTTGCCATTATTAAAACTATGCTGCTGACTATCTTGTGAAAATGACTATTGATTCTGAGCGACTGACTTCTACCAGGACCCCCTTTCCCAGGACGGCCTCTGGATTGTCTACCCATGGTACTATATGTGTTATTCGATCGATGATGAAGGATCGGGTATTGTGCTTGCCAATTACCTTCTTGTCTACAATAAGCACATTGGTTCATGTGTACAGACCCATTCGCGCACTACTCTGCCAGGCAAACTGATCTCTAAAATCTGTATTCCCATCTCTGGTTCCACTTACTATCTGCTGCAACAATACTTTTGTCTTCAAGTCTCCCTTCTCCTTTTCTATCCTCTCTTTTTCATTATTGACCCTATTTTCATAATACTGAGCCATGTGCAATACTCCAGACTGTGATTATGCTTGCCAGGCGCTTTCAGAAGTCATAATTTGTGATTGGATATCAGGCAACAATCCACACACAAATTTGTCCACAAACAGCCTTTTTCCTGACTCAGGACTTAAGTCCTGACCGCTAAAATCTGAAAACACTTGTTCAAACTGATTAAAAAATGTTATGGCGCCCTCAGATTTCCCCTGGATGCAAGCTGCAAGCTTGTCCCAAACTATTCTTCTCTCTGGAACCAAAGTCTTCAATGTTGTTACTATTCTGTCTGGCAGTGTCAATATCACCAGTGGCGGTTTCTCACCAGCCTTCCTTTCGCCATCTATCCGTACCAAGTTAACCCGTGTGTCACCCAGTCCTGCCAGATCATCTATAGTTCTAATCTGTTTCCATAAATCAGCAGGTAGGATCACAGGGAACAACAAATCGATATCACCCAGTGTGAAAAACTGACGAATGCAAGACAGATTCAATTTCTTTATAAAATCCTGTTGGATTTTTTCTGATACCTGGAATCTAATGGTGTTCACTTCCTGTCTGGAAAATGGGACATGAACAAACTGTGAAACATAATGAGCTTCAATGGTAGCGGCTCATGCGCCTGTTGCAGCATTAGCTGGAAGTTCTACTTTAGGAACAAATGGCAGATACAACCTACCTCATTGGCAATTGAGAAGTAGGCAATTCTGAACCTTCATTAAGCAACAGGTCAAAATCAAGTGACAAAGCAGTTAAAACAGTATCGGGCGAAAACGCTCTCTTATAAATGACCATCAAATCTGCAGGACTACAAACCTTTTTCTTCATAAAATCATCCTGCAGGTACTCTTCCATTACCTGTAACACTATCCTTTGCATCGCCGGAGTATACTGACTAAATGTGTCATATACTTCATGGGAGAAATTGAAACATCCGAAATCCATCTAGGCATGTCTCTTGTGCAAATATGCGTCTCTTCACTCATTGGTTTAAAAGAAGGAGGAAATTGTTTCTGTACATACGAAACATCCAATCCATTACTATCTATTTCATCATTCTGTAACTGATCTAACTCCCTCTTATACCAAAAACCCTCTCAACATGCTCATATACTTGTTCCGCAGTGTCCCTTGAGTGAGCTAAGACATTCAAATCCCTCAACCTTTGTGGGACATCCATGTCCGTCAAATCACTCCAAACATCAGCCAAGTGCAGTCCCATCCCCTTTATCAAAATATTCTGTTTGGGAATACTTTCCTGGTTAGAAATTGCAGTTAAGACAGCTGATTTTTCACCTTCCTCTATACATTTCTTAGCCCATGCATACACTTCTCTTTTTCTAGCTTTAGATACTGTGCTTCGAGTCTCTATTTTTGAATCAGCAGTCGCCCCTTCAATCACTGCAAGTGGAGCAGAACCACTTGGAAAAGAAAGTTCAGAAGAATCTTGTACAATAGGTGGTGGAGACACTACAGCTGGTGGTAAAAATGGATTTAAGGGAACAGCAACTGTCGGTAAGGGCCGAGATGCAGAAGGTGGAACAACAACAGGAAGAGGAGCAACAGTTGAAGGAGGATCGACAACGGGAGGAACAGGAACAACAATGGGAGAAGGTGCAACAGCGGGAAGAGGTAAAACAACAGGGAGAGTCACATAAGGAGGTGGTGCAGTGGCAACAGTCCTATGCTCATTTAAAAGCTTATCGATTAGCTCATCGGAGGCATGAAAGTCCCGAGACAGATATGTTTTCTGTACCCCAAGTTGAAAAGCCCTATCCATGTTTCTAATAGATTCAGCCTGTTTCTGTTGATCATACGATAATGCTTTTTCAGAGCTAGACATATGTCAACATGCGTGTTTCTCTTTACTCTTAAATTGCTGTATAGCTTCCTTTCTCCAATTCTTAATTACATAAAATGCTGCAGGCCTAGCCTTTTTCTTTAATAATATACACTCCAAATACTCTATACGGGCAATTTCAAAACTACCATGAACTGGCCACTGGAATTCGGAAGCATGTCTAGTTTGTCTGTGCCAAATATTGATGAATACTATACTACCAAGGCTGTACTTACAGTACATAGTACACACTGGGTGGTGCCGGTCGGCCGTATTCCAAAAATTGTCTGTCTCTGCGGAATAAACCCCTGAAACAGGCAGACAATTTCCCAGGCATGTCAGATCACTGGTATTACCTGGCATCGTTTGAACTCGCGAGTGCAAATCTACAACCAAATATCAGGATTCTTGGGAATCGGGGCACGACTCACCTGATTACCCAATACAGAGGAGGTCAGATCGGATTACAAAGGATCTCGTGGTTGGCGATTTCGGCAAAGAGCCTGCCTCGATATGGGGACCCTCGTCAAGATGCCCTCTCGAACTGCGTGCCCACCGTTCAGGGAACAGAGCGTGCAGTCCTGTCGAGGTGTCGCGTCTCATACAAAGGGGCCCCATCTTCTTTTCAGCGAGGAGACATCAATCTTGAAGGTCGCTATTTGGCACCATCTGAAAGACCAAAGAAATATCGAGGCTTAGTACCACAAAATGAAATACGCCAATCACAGGTCTTTTATTCTGTACAGGTTTCAAAGCAAACAGATAGCTATCTGGCTCCCAACACATCACAGTGTGTACTAGCAGACACAGTGAGGGGTTTGAGTGCTGGACATCTTAACACGGACGTTTTTATACAATTTTCCAAACATTGTCAGCCCCACTCCAAACTAATAATTTACATGTAAGATTTCGTGCCCAGTTCACATGAAAATTGTATGTGAAACCTAATAGAAAGTCGCATTTGTGTATGATATAGAGAATCATTCTTTCGTTTTTAGTCCTCTTTGTGGTTGAGAAAACTTTCCAATTGTCTGCCTAAGTCTCATGTAAATATAGTTTTATGTGTTTGAGTCCTTAGAGAGTAATTGAAATCATGAAGTGGGACTGGTCATGGCACTCAGAGGGAGAGGTGGAGGAGGAGGAGGGTAAGAAGATTCACTGCTTCGAGGATGAAGATGTAAATGCCATGGTTATTGCTGATGATGGTGTGCCTCCTGTGCTTCTGCGGTAGGTCCTACCACCAGTTGCCTACAGAAGGTGTTGCCTAAGATGGGAGAGTCATTGAGGGATGCCAGAGTAGAAGGTGGAGTAGGCAATGTCATTAGATGGGCCACGCCTGTGCAGGGAGTACTTGCAGTACTTGAACTAGAGGTGGTGCAAGGAACTGCTGCATTGCCGGGGAGATGGCTGGGATGGAGCTATCACATATCATGGAAATGGAGGAGGTCATGGTGATAAGTCACTAGGCAAGGCGGACATGACTGATGTGATATGCAGGCACATGCATACTTCCTGTATTGGAAGAGGGTCATATGTTATGTGGAAGCTGAACCCCACAGTAGTGGAGAATGCTGTAGAGAGGCACATGCTTCACCAACATCCTACCATCTTGTAGATGACCATTTAAGAGTATAAGAAAAGTGCATATCTGGTAGAGTAAAAGCCCATTAGAAAGACCAAAGAAATATCGAGGCTTAGTACCACAAAATGAAATACGCCGTATCTTTTATTCTGTACAGATGTCAAAGCTAACAGATAGCTATCTGGCTCCAAACACCTTGCAGTGTGTACCAGCAGACACAGTGAGGGGTGAGAGTGCTGGAAATCTTAACACAGATGTTTTTATGCAATTCTCCAAACATTGTCCAGCCCCTCTCCAAACTAATAATTTACATGCTAGGGTTCATGCCCAGTTCACATGACAAATATTACAGTATTGTACAACGGATTAAACAAGTTTGCCTGTCCATGAAGTTACAATGTTCACATTGGTTCTCTAATCTACAATAAGCCTTGTTTCAAGAATCGCTACAATGCAGTTCAGCAAAAGCACACAATCTGAGTTTGTTTGTTCTACATTGTCTCGTTGTTTATATGATGTTATATGAGGATGAGGCTTGTGAGTGCAGACAACACTTGGATTGCAGTTCATACGAGTCACAAGGTTTCTTTGCATAGAACAGTCTGCTCTCGGTCAGCTTAGATGTTGACACAACTCAAAGGTCGTTCGGTTCGGCTGCAAGTTGAAAACACAGTCCACCATTTTCAAACAAAAAACAAGAGTTGAAATCAAGATGGCAGATGATTCTTAAAATGCCGGCGAAGTTGATCAGAAATCGAAACATTTCAGATGCGGTTTTCTGTGCAATGCGAATGGGCTTACGCCAATATTCATAACAAGGTGGTATTATACGAATACAGTTTAACAAACCCTCATTTTGGCCCAAGCCAAGAGCATTACTCAAACATTTGCTTTACTCAAAACTCCATGCCTCAATGTCCGTACATCCTGAATGGCATTCTTCAGAAATATCGATCGCCATAAGTTCCTTGATAGTAATATCCTTCATCAGAAAAACATCAGTAGTTTCCTTGGGCGCATAGTTCTGAAATACACTGAGAGAGGGAGAGCCACTAGAATAGTGCAAATGGGCTACAATGTGAATCAGCTGCAGGAGACTCTTTCACATCCTTATGTGGTAAAACATGCACCTATACTCAACACTGGAAGTTACACCACTGTCTGCAGAGTTGGTCCCTTACATTCCTCTGCTCTCGCCCATTTGCAGTAGTTATTCAGGGAATCCACATTTTTATCAGCTAGGATTGGGCTGGCCCCTTACATTTTCTTCTATCATGGGTGTAAAAAGCAAAATGTGTACAGCATGATGTGTGATTCAAATGGAGTATCATTATGGACCATGTATTCAGCTGCTAACAAATCCAATGTTGATTTAAACTGGGAAAGAAGAAGTCACAAATGTTTCAATTTGAAGAGGATGTTAGGTACTAGTTACACAACACCAGCTAGTTCAGTCAGGATTAGTGAACATCATAGTTAGTTTGGTGCGTATTGCATCTTGCCATTGATAGGGGTGATGTTGCATTTCTGAAGCAACTGTTCAGCTTTACCAGACTGCGGAGAATGTCCTAGACCATGGAAATGCACCACAGCTAATTACTGGAGTTGAAGCTCACTTTAATATATAATGAGATCATTGTACGTGAAAATATATGACTGACTCATGCTTTGTGATAACAAGCTTAAAAGACTGTCCACCTAAAAATCACACATGATCCAATGCTAGGTGTACTTTAGCAGGTACTCAAACTTGTGTCCCTCAAGTTGTCATGTAGATAGTACTGGATTGCCAAAAAATGCTCATGCAACACAAGTAACCCACAGTTCTGCAAGAGGTTCTGCCTGCCCGGTTGGAAGGTGGATCTCTGACCATTACTGTAGTTGTAAAATATCAGCAACAGGGCTCAAGATCAGAACAGATCAGAGCAGCAGCAGCACAAATGCTAAATGCATCTCATACTGCTGAAGTCTGTCACAACTGCAGTCAGCCATTAAAGCGGGGGCACAGCATCCACTATTTTTGGGTTCACTGTATGAGCTGCAGGTGGCATGGTCACTAGCTACCAAAGAGAAGGTTGTAGCAGAGGTTCTCTAGGTTCATTCCAGTCCTGTGTGTGACATTGCATCATGTCACACTGCAAGGATATGGTACACAACTTGGCCTTATTGTTTCGAGGCACAACATTTTCTTGCAGAGAGTACCATGGTTTGTTGTCCTGTAAGAATATATCCCATAATTTTTGAGTTTATTGGTAGGTCAATGCATGTTCTTCTATGCTCATCAAGCTGCTAATGTGGTGCCAGTGGAGTTAGTGGCGTGGCTTCCACAGGCTTTGTGTTTTCACATTCAAATCCAATGGTATAAACCGTAGATTGACCTTTCCCTACTGGCACTCTAACTGCAACATTGTACCTCTGCTTCTTTTCCTTGATACTGCTGTTTCCAAAATCATGTGATGCAGCCTGGTATCTGATGGTCACCTTCATCTTACTCATCATCATAAATATTCTCACATTCGTACATAGGATTGCATGGTGATGGAGAGGGAATCCAGCAACTTCACTTATCCACTTCCTGAGTACCTTTTTCTTTGTAACAAGGGCTTCTCCTATAAATACAGTGTTGGAACACTCAGCACAACGTAGGAATGTACTCTCAGGCCACTAGAGAGTTCTAAGATATTTTTGTTTGCGACTAGTATTTTCTCACATCAGGAAAACATTGTGCAGTCTGCTACTACATTAAGTGTAATCTCCTCCTGCCGAAAAACAATTTTAAGACTGCCTATTCTTTTAAGAATGTAAACTTTCTCTCATGTGGTTAAATAATGTGACACAGCCCATACAACCACTGAATGTAAGACTTCCTCTTTGCATCTAAATATTTTCTCTCATCCAGCCCAAAACACTGGCCCACCGCATACAACCACTGAGGGGACAATTCTGATCCCATGATAAAAAGAATGTGGAAATCTTATATTCTCCCCTCCCATTTCCTGCACCACCATTCTGAAGTTGGTGGACGTATTGGAGGGGAGTTGTTGTGCTTACCTGCAACACAATCTGCTAAAATCTCTTGTTGTGGGGGAAATAAGTGCTCCAGTGGGATTGTGAGCATTTCTTAAACTTTCATTAAACTAGAACAGTGGTGCTGTAGTCTAAGAAATGCTATATTTATAAAGGGAAATATTGTGCAGTAAAGTTTAATGCCACCTCACAGATGCTGTATTTCAACAACTTTTTTTGACGGACTAAGCCAGTGCTGCTGGCAGGAGAATCCCCTCCATGTGGCTGCCCTGCATGCCTGATGGTTGCTAGGCTGTTGTCAAGCCATGATTCAGCCACATGCAAAAGTAGAGGCTTTCATGTCCCTGCACCACATTCTTTCTTTATCAGAACATGGTGTTTGTAAGTAAAGTGTTCCTCCTTCATGGAAGAACACTTTCTTACATTTGCATATACCCCACGATCGGCCCTTGAATATACTCTCCTGCCTCAAAAGAATTGTTGAATTGTTTTCTTTGCAACCAGTTTGATCTCTCATCCTTGAAAACAAGGTGCCATACCCAGGAGGACCACTGAATGTAATCTTCTGCCACCAAAAAATTCAGTGACTTTTTCTTGGCAACTTGTATTTTCTCTTATCACAGACAATGGCAAACACAGTTACAGTCATTGAATGTAACCTCCACTTTCCCCCAAACATTTCTAATATTCTTTCTTAGCAAATATTATTTTATATCATAATAACATAAATATGATATACTCAGTACAGCCATTAAATGTATTTTGCCATTCAGATAGCACAGCGAGTTCAGCGCTCATTCTGACATGTGTGCAAAACCTACTGATGCAGGGTTGAATCCCTGCAAGGCCTACTCAGTCTTTCATCCTTCCGAGGTCGATAAATTGAGTACCACGCAGTGGGATAATAATATCAACTGTTATTCCAGCACTTAGATACCTGTGGGTTTTCAGTGTTAAATAAAACTAGATATTATTATTATTATTACTGCACCCAAACAATTCTAAGATTTCTTTTTTGCAAATACTATTTTGTCTCATCTGAAATCTTGGTAATTCATATGTTGTCTCTTCTCTCAGAAAAATATTGCACAGCTATTACCACTACTCAATGGAATATCATGACGCCAAGCAATTGCAAGACTTTGTTCACAAAGTGGCTGCTCCAAGACCTTCGGTGGAGGTTGCTGTCATTGCCAAGGAACCGCAGGTGGCCCATTGACATCCAAGCGGGAATGAACCAGCCGTGATGTTGGGCCCCCACCCGTGCACCCCGGTGGGAGGCCAGCTGGCAAACTTCATCAGCGTGTGGAAGACAATCTCCACTGACCATTTGGTGCTGGACGCTCTCACCCACGGACATACTCTAGAGTTTCAATGGAAGTGCCCTCAAATACCACCAGTGGCATGGCAGGAAAATCACATCCCTCAACTGCTGTTGAAAGTTCGTGCCATGTTAAAGAAAGGGGTGATAATGCTAGTTCCCCGAAATATCAGCAGAGGCATTCACCATGTTGGTAAAACACAGCAAGAAAGCAGGATCACCCATGGATCCCTGTCCCCCGGACATCTTCAAATCCATCCTCGCACAAGGAACGCCAGCAGAATATTACAGAAACCTTCTATATCTATCACTAGCAACAGGAACTGTACCAAGGACCTTCAAATCAGCATATATCAAACCACTTTTAAAAAACACAAATGGTGAGATAGAAGACCTCTCCAACTACAGGCCAATACACATTCCCCACCCAGCGAAACTCCTTGAAACCTATGTATACAAACTAACCCAAGAATACGTAGAAAAACCCCACCTGCTAGACCAAGCTCAAGTCAGTTTCAGACCCTCAAGAGGAACAGAAACAGGACTATTATCCATCTGGGACGACCTAAAAACCAACGCACGCTGAAACACAACCTCATTCCTTATTCTGCTCGACCCCTCTGCAGCCTGAGACACAGTTAGCCATGACACCCTAAGCAAAAGACTAGAAGACATATGCATAACAGACACAGCACTACTCTGGACTAAATCATCACTAGCAGACAGAAACAGAAACCGTATGGATTAAACCCTTCAAATCCACCCCAAGAGTTAACAACCACAAGGATCCTCACTATCACCACTATACTTCAACGTCTACCAGACTCCAGTTATCAGAATCTTCAAGAAATACAACATTACATGCTACAACTAGGCAGATGATACCCAAATCATCTACAAAATTGAAAACACCCAAGCCGATCACTCAACCCTAATCGAGTGTCTTAAAGAAGTCTTCAACTGGATGAATGCCAACAATCTGAAAATCAACCCAGGAAAGACAGAAATCATGATCATATCCAAAGACCAAGAGAACAAAACCGCCATCCCGTGGCCAACGGAAATGGGAACTGTGCCATCACCATCTAAGGTAGTAAAAAATCTGGGAGTCCTGATGGACAACACCCTTACCTTAGAACCGCAAATAAATGAAATCATCAAGACATTCTTTTTCCTCCTCCACACGACAAGAAGAATCCTACCTTTCCTCTCCTTCATGCACAAAACACTCACAATCGTCGCCCTCATCATGTCAAGAATTGACTATGCAAACAGCCTCTACCTCGGAATACCAGAATACCTCCTGAAGAAACTACAACGGATCCAAAATTCAGCAGCCAGACTACTCCTCAAACTATCCAGAAGAGACCACATCACTCCTTCCCTAAAAACACTACACTGGATCCCAGTAAAACATTGCATCACCTTCAAAACAATGTGCATAACGCACAGGGCAATCGATGGACAAGAAGCAGAATTCCTACAAAAGAAAATAATCTACAAGCCAACGAGGCTCCACGGGATAAGCAACGAAATCCGCCTGGAACAAAAACCATACCTTAAGAAAAAACTTGGAGGCACCTCCTTCTACCACTTAGCCGCAAAATCCTTCAACAACATCCCAGAAGAAATAAGAAACACCAAAGACCACCTAAAATTCAGGAAATTACTAAAAACCTGGCTCTTCAACACCACAGACTCAAACTGAAAACCGAAACAACAGAAAGGAAAAAGGACTAAACTTAAGAGGACACTGATAACACCCAGAACGGACCAAGAAACTCCCCCCCACACTAGACAGGTAACACAAATGTCAAAATGAACACAGGCAACACCCATTAGGACATAATCACCAACCCAGCCAATCCCAGCCAACATCCTCAACCGCCCCATAATTGCTACCAGGTACCACATTGTTATAGAGTCTGAATGTTAGCAATCACCACACTCAAACTGAGTTGTGGACATTAGCATGTACACGGGCCGTATGAGTGGAAAACGTAGCCAGGTAAGGTTATGAAGGAAGTTGATGAAAGCGGAGACCAGATGTGAAAGGAACTGTGAGTACCGGACAAGCTCAGATCAGGACAGAGGTGCAGAAATGCTCCGACAACCCATCGGGGGAGATTAGGCAAACCCAGCGTCTCACTTCGAAACAGAAATGACAACTAACCAGTCCACTAACAATTTCCCCCTCTGCATACACCTTTCAAACTCGAAACCAAAAACAACAACAAACCTACAGCACAACAAACCGCACAAACTTCACTACACTACAATAACAAAACAAAAAACACACACAGACTCACACAACAGTACACAATGACTACCGAACGCAAACACCCCAGGCCCAGCCAACGGATCCACAGGGCTGAGGCCGCCAACAGCACTCTCATTTTCACTTTTTCAGCTTCCTCCCACTAACTCACCCTCCCTTTTCACCTCTTTCAGAGCCGCAAGAGCGCCAGGGGACCACTCTGGTGGTGATAGTGCACGGTACAAATGTCCTTTAACATTAACATTAACAACTAATCTTATATCTCATCACAAAAATATTGTGCACTAAATTGCAGCTGTTGTGTCTTTATCCTTGTACCTGGAAAAGGAACTAACAGGTGGGCTAAGCATGTTGGGCTAGAAGTGATGATTGCCCAAACCTTGATGAATAGAAGGATTTTCATTAATCTTCATTACTGGCAATGATCCAGGCGTTCTTCCAAACAACTGTTTTTAGCTCATCTATGCTATTGTAGAAGTGGACACACCACATGCAAATCAGTCCCATACTTCCACAATGGTAACTCAGCCTTATTGTGCCTCATCACTGAGATGCAGCTTGGTTCGCTATGGATTCACGTGCACAGGACCTAGGTCTATCTTTTCTCACATATGGAGAGAAACACTATTCAAAAATGTTATGGGTGGACAGTTTTTAACAAATCTTAACCACTAGAAATGATGTGGGAAACATTCTGATCTGAAACCTTTTGGGCCACAAATCGGTCTCATACTGCCACCAATGAGAGCAGTCCAGCCTGAGCTACCACGCCAGAACACAAGCCATGTCAGACATGTTTTGGCTTTGTTGAGTCACAACATTGAGGTGCAGCATGGTTCTCTATGCCACAAGAAGCATCGGACCGGTGCCTGAGGATACACTGTGTCACATAGGGAGACAAACTATTACAATTATTACCAAAAAAGGCATGTTGGGTGCAACGTTTTTATTTAATCATTACCACTTGCAATCCTCTGGGAAACTGTTCATAATGTTGCTCTCAATTCACTGCACTGCTACATAAATCCTGTTCTCACGCTTCTATGCTGAAGGGAGAACGTGGGCACATTGGGCCTCATTAAGACCCTGGTGGTAGCCGTGCCCTTATTAAGAGCACAGCTGCCGCTGGGAATGATTTTTTACCGGAGCCCAGAAAAGGGCAATTACTGGGTCATGCCGACCTTGGCGGACCCGGTAATTGCCCTTTTCCTGGCTCCGGTAAAAATGAATCCCCATTCCCATTTGAACCCCATAGGGCTCAATGGGAATGGGGAGGATGCTAACAACGGGCCCGTTAATGACGGGCCCGTTGTTAGCATCCTGGTCTGCTAGCGGGTCCCGTTAAGGACGCCTGGTCTGACCAGGCGTTCCTTAGCGGGACCCGCTGCAGACCTCGTAATAGGGCGGCCCGGAATGAACGGTACCAGTCCCTTACCGGCACCGTTAATTCCATGGCCGCCTGGGTCATAATGAGGCCCATTATCTGTTTAATAAAATGTGCTGCAACTGTATTTTTATGTATGGACATACATTGCATTGAAACAAATGTAAACAATATTGCATTGAAACAATTGTGAATCTGTAAAGGGCCAAATCATTTAATGGCCCCCATGAACATCTAACTGAAATCACACAGCTAGAAACACTCCATGCATCCAAGATTGAAACATGATCTCACATAAGAAGATACAGCCTCATATGTGGATTTTTCAAAACATTGAAAATGGCGGCCGGCACTCGATGGTGTCACCAGAATGGTGAAGTCATCACGTTAGCGTCTTGCCGGTGCCATTTCATTCCCAATAAAAGCTGTGTTGTTTGTGGGGAGCTGCCTCTACAGCAGTCCCTGTGTTCCGGTCAGCCAAAAAAAACAGAAATCAAGGTAAGCCTGACATAAAAGAATAGGGGAAATGTGTTTGCTTAGAGTACAACTGAAAACGAACCAACCACTTTGGCGTCCTTTGTAGGACACATGGTGAAAAAAGAAAAATCAATCACTGAAGGACACTAAGCCCTACACAAAGGTATGAACCTTGACATATATGCTAAATCCAACCCACCCTCATTTGATATTTGACAACACAAATCACAATTGATGCTTAAAGGAACATGTAGTTAATATTCATGGAAACATACTTATACTATAGGTCTGAAAGACAGATCCCAGGGCTTGAAGGATCACCTTATGGGAACAAGCCAAACAGGCTATCCAGAACTCGAAAAAACACAACAACTCTTGTGTAAATTGAGTTTATTTTTTGTAAAGTACAATCGAAAGATTGATAAAACATGACCATGAAGCTTGGTTACAAGCCTGTTTATTTTGATTCTTTTCGTAGAAATGTCTCCATGAAGATGGTCCTCCGGATTGAAATGCATTGGACTTCTTAAAATAGCTTTTTTCTTTGTAATAAATACCTATTTTACATATCTCGCTGACGTTTCTTTAGAGTTCGCAAGACGAAATGGAGAACTGAACATGAAAATGTATGTAAAATGTTTTTGAAATGATTTAAGGATTGTATGTGCAAGTATATGTGAGCCATTCACATTCTCATGGGTTATTCCGCCCGGGAACCAGTTTCATGGGTACTGAAGACAAAACCACTGGAAAGCTGAAAGTAACACTGTGAAGCATCCATGCTAAGAAGTGATGCATACACTTATTGCGTGTGTCAAGCTGTGTGCAAAGTGATGCCAGCAGGCGAACCGATCAATGGATATGCTATTATTGAAATTTTTTGTGTTTAGTTTGTCCTCTTAAAGAGTCTTTTTGCCTTGATGTGTCAGTTGTTTTTTTTTTAGTTTGTTAAGTTGCCTTCCCTCTACGATGTAGAATCTTCCTGGTAACACAACTGTCCTGCCCACGGTAGAAGGGAAAAGGTAGAAAAGGGGATTTATTAACCATGGTGTGGCTTCATGCAGACCAGACTATAGTGTATAATTGAAAACTGCTTTACTACTACATTTTCTGGGACATAAGGTAGAGAGAATAAATGAGGCACCACCACCTTTCACTTAGGAACAGCAGAGTGAAAAGACCTTTCATGATTTTCAAGTTGCGCTGTGAAAATCTAATTTGTAGTGTGGTAAAAAAAATAAGTTGTATCCTTGGACTCTACTCCTTTAGTATAAGGTTACAGGAACCTCATGTTACAGTGGAGAACTATGTGGTGGCTTTGACCATTGGCACTGATAAGTAACTTTGGTGGTAAATTTGTCAGGCTCATCAGAGACAGGTTTATGTTTGGGTGTTTCTATACTAAATACATAGATGAGCGGTGGGCTAAATAAGACTCATCTCCTGAAGATTGTCAACTGTAGCAAAAAGGAGGCGAACAGCCTGCCAAGTTTCACTGAACTAGAGAAAAGAAAATGTGCCATGCCTACTATGAGTGTGTCCACCAAATACTTGTAGAAGCAAAAGCAAGAGTAGAATTCAAAGGTGGTGAGGTGATGGGCAGAAGGAAGGTGTTGGAGGGAGAGAGAGGAGGGCTGTGAGAAGGTTTTTATTTTTTAATTTATTGAGCATTTGTTAGGAGAATATACGTAAGAATTGTGTTTCAAAGCGCCACAAGGCTAAATGGGAAAAGAACAGGGGAAACATTGCCAAAACAGTAAATATATAATCGTTGTCCTACTAGGCCTTGTGATATTCGGACTTGCAAGTGCAGTGAAGAGAAGTGCAGGAGGTAGGAATGGGTGGGGGCAAGGCATGGAAATGTGCTGGTGAGGGTTCAGGGGGTCATTGCCAAGGGGAGCCAAGGAGGAGGACTCAAGCTAAGTGCTAGTGCGGGCAACTCCCAAGGGTGTGATGTAGAGCCGCCAAGCAGCGGCTTGCAGGGGTAGCGCAGTGAGGGGGGGTGCTGGTATCGACTGGGAAGAAGGGCCTGGTATCCTGTGAGATTCATAAGGGCCAGGCCATCGGTCTCAGTGGCAGTGGGGTAATTAGAAGGGAAGGCAGAGAGGGAAAGAGGTAGAGAAAAGCAGAGTTTTGAGCATTTTCCGGAACTTAAGGAGGTCCAGCTCAAATCTGGGAGGGGCAGGGCGGCTACTCCAAAGGGAGGTACCAGTGGAGGAGAGAGACCTGCCCCCCACTCTCTGTTTGAAGAAGTGGTTACACCTTTTAGGGTTTTAAGAGGAAAAGTAGTGAACAAAATCATTAGCAGATTTGCACCAGCATGATGCATGTTTCTATTGAGAATCTAGACCTCAGAGGTGACCCAAGGCTGAGGATCGGAACAGGGAGGTGTGTGCAGTATAGCGTGGATGAAGGGAGTCAGCACATAGAGTGAAATACTACCCACCGACATAATACTGTACAAAACTCCACAGCACTCTGCAGCACTGATTTATATGGATGCTTAATTATCCTCTTTTTTGTGAACTTCACATTCAGTGTGGTAGTAGATGGCAGAATGCATGATGGATTTATTTGAAAATTTAAAGCCATTTGATGGATTTCTTTAACATAGCCATTACTGAAAAGGTCCTTCAGAAGGACACTCATCCATGATGATTTTATTTTATTTTATTTGACTTTACAGCTTCATCTGGTGCTACTACCCTAGGGTCTCACATTGCTCAATCAACATGAATAAAGAGGCCATGGGCAAAGGAGAAAGAGACCAGAGGAATTAAATCAGAACATAAAGGGTTTTAATCTCTTTCTGAACACAGATCAAACCAATATTATCCTGATCTCCAGAGTAAGACTGTTCCATAATTGTACACACACCTAATGGTGATGAATCACCTGTATGCCTTGGATTCCTTATATCTAGGAATTTCAAGAGAAAAACACATTTAGGATCTTAATGGCCTTGAGGATTGGTGCCACATGACTCTCCATTTCATATATTCAGGGGAATTAACATAGAGGGTTTTACGAATTAAGATCAAGAGATTATACTTGATCCTAGCCTGCATCGAGAGCCAGGGATTGTGCCCATTTGTGAGTGTTTGTAACAACACAGGAAACAGCATTTTAAATATTGTATAGCTGACTAATCGGCTGCGTCTTCAAGACCACGTAGAAGCTATAACAATCCAGTTCTGCACCTGATACGGCTCTGGCTAAGGTGGCACAATGATCTTCAGAATTCAGTGGTTCTTTTCTGCTGCAAGGTCATTATGTAATAGGGTACAGAGCTTGATAAATTACTGATATGAGAGGCTTAAAATAGTGAGGAGTCGAAGATCATGCCTAGAGTATTTTCTTGATCAAAAGCCTGAACTGAGCATTCAGATTATTTTATGGCTACAAACCGTGGGGATCTTTAGAAAAGCCTGACAAGACAGAATGAACAAGATTTCTGTCTTCCATTGGTTTCTACCCAGCCAATTAGCTGACATCCATTCTACAATCTCTTGAGATGTACCCTGAACAAAAGTCATATTATCGCTGTATGAACCAGTTAGCCTAAAGAAAATCTGGGTGTTATCAGACAAAATCTGAAAGATGACACCCAAGTCAGTGAAGAGATCATGCAGAGGTTTCATATATATTAAAGAGCAGTGGGGATGTGTAAAAGTGTTGCAGAATTCCAAACATCTGATGCTCTGGATTCGAGGAGCATTGCTTAACTTAAACTCTGGATATTCTATCTGACAGGGAGGATTTAAACCAATTGACTGCAGACTCCAATAATGAGGAAGACCTCCTTAAGCACTTCAGCAAGATGGTATGATTTAAGGTGTCAAACACTACTGACAGATCCAAGAGCAACAAGTTGGTCTGTCCTTCATTTTATATCTTAATAAGGCTAGCTTTAACTTCCAGTAGTGCCATCTCTGTGTATCGATAGGGCCTAAAGCTAGGATGTCTGTCTCCCAATATGAGGTTCCTTTCAAAGTGATTTTAAAGTTGAATTATGGCTGCTATATTCATTACTTTCACTTTGAAGAGAACATGTAGAAGGTGTTTGTAGTTGGCAAAACTTTCAGGGTCCAGAGAGGACTTTTTTTAGCGCTGTAGTGAACCCCCCCCTGTTTTAGAGTGTCAAGGATCAGAGATGACCAAAACAAACTGTTAACAACCTGAGAAATAATGGGAGCCATTACACATAGACATAGTTTGATGATCAATGAGTTACATGGCCCGCCAATACGGTTTGTGGAATTTAGGCTCAAGACTAGACATTTGTCTCTGCCACTGTGAGGTCGTGTGAGGGCAATCCTCTTGCAGTGGTGAATAATCTCCCCCCTCATTTTAGGTGGTTGATCATCTGCACCTCTATACCTTGTAGTGTTATGGGAAGAGTTACTAGCAGAACTACTTACATCTCCCACAGGGGAACATTTCCAATATGGAAAGAAGAGATCATATACCGAATATCCGTAAAATAATTGAAATTGTGCCAATTTCGTTTAATAAAGTAATTCACAATTTCAGGAAATTGACATTATCTGTTTTTTGTCCATTTTAGCATCTACTCAAACTATGCGCCAGCCAGGTCCAGCAGCTCAGTAAAATTCAAAGGTTTATGTAATACAAGTATAAAGAAATTTACCATATGAATGTATGTTCCATAACCTTTTTATTTTTCCTAACAAACCCTGACTACTACAAACAAGTGCATGCATACTGGAACTTGAAAGAAAGTACCCAAGCAGCAGAAAACCAGCAGTGTCTGGGGACAAACCATCCCAAAACCTCTGAGGGAGTCAACCACTGCAAACCCCTGTCTGGTGGACCTGGTGCAAACAAAAATACCATTCTTGGGGCCTCATTACGACCCCGGCGCTAAACCGTCCATGCCGGGGTCCGCCATGGTGAATGGCGGAATTACCGCCCCATTCCAAGTTTGGCAGGGCGGTAATTCCCCATTCACCATGGCCCCTTCCCCATTCCCATTTTTGGCCCATAGGGCTCAATGGGAATGGGGAAGGCACTAATTACGGCACCGTAAATTACAGTGCCGTAATTAGCTCCTAGGTCCCTTTGCGGGTTGGTTTTTTAACGCCTGCTAAAAGCAGGCGTTAAAGTGCAACCCGCAAAGGGACCTCGTAATCAGGCGTTAAGGGTTTAACGGCGCCAACACCTTTTACGGCGCTGTTAACCCCTTAACGCCTGGGTTGTAATTTGGTATTGAATAAGGAAGTGATGCTGCTTCTGACCTTAAGCATCATCCAATTTGAATCACGGTGGAAATAAGGTGGCTGGTTCTATAGTGCTAGAGTCATCATTCAGTGGTGAGGAACAGTAAGAGTATGAAGGGGAAGTACAAAATAAAATAAGAAGTTCCAAGGTAATTTCTACAGACTAATGCTAGTGAAAGAAAGTAAGTAATCATATCCCTTTCTAGCATTGATGCAAATAAAAGAGTGTCTATCGCAGCCAGCATTGCCATTTTGTGCCCAAGTAAAATACAGGAAGCAAAGTGCCAGAAGCAGAAAGGGCTTGGAGATGTGTAGGGGCTCAGGGGTTTTCTTTAGCCATTACTTCATCTGTCGGCACCAACAAATTGGAATTTCTATCACTGACTTTGCTAGTGGGGAAAAGGTGACAGGCCTGTTTTTTCCGCTCAAAATTGATAAGAATAATGATTGAATTGCAATCCACACACTCTGGAAAAGATATTTCTTGGGAAGCTGGGCACACATTTTAACATTGGGGTAATGTAGAGTTACATGGTTACCAATAATTGAGGGGAATTGCATTTTCATGAGGAAATAATTGGGTGAGGTGCTGGAACTTCATAAGGGACAGTGCTTATAGTTGTGCGAAAAGATGAAGATGGAGAATGATCTGTTGTAACACATCCTCAGCATGTTTTCCACTGACATACTTGCATACTACAAAACATAACTGTATCCTGTACAATCACGGCCCATTTGCCTGCATATCTCTCAATAAACACTGCTCGATTACACACCAAAACATGCATCAACTCATCCAATATAATACAGCTGAGATCCATGCAAAATTCAGATCAGCGGCTCACATAATCTGACCCTTCTGGCAATCCTACTCGCCTGACAATTTGTCACTGCATGCAGTGTCTCACCTGAAAACTATGGGTTGCTGCTAAGGACCTAGCCACTCCTTACCCACCTTCCTGCTGGCTAAAAATGCACACGTGCATTTTAGAAATAATTTCTTACATCTCTGACTATGGTCTTCCGAAGGGCGTTCAACCCCACAGTACTTTGAGGCCTTACCAATGGCAGTAGGTGCTATGCAAGGGACACATAACACGCATATAGCATAGCATGTGAACAGGGCATCAAGCCTGTAAATCGTACGGCCCCCAAGTGGCCTAGAGGTTTGTTTGTGGTCATCCTAAATTGATACAGACGCCAGGGGTTGCACTGGCAGCATAATTTCACAGCCACTTAAACAATCCAGCAGACAAACGGCTTTCACCAAGACTACAAGTTACAACAAAAAACATCCTTTAGTGCATTTTTACAACAGGAAGCTGGCCAGAACGTGTGTAGTTTCACTCATTCCCTATTCTTCGGTGGACACAAAAGAATTCTGGGAATGTGTTGAAGATGTTTGTCCAAAATATAATTATGCTAAAACCCGGAAAATGCTGAGAAGCTTGCAAACTGTGAGTGGCCTTTGCCAGCTAGGCATCATGCAGAAGTGGTTCACCTAATGGAATTCAACCCATCAGATGCCTCAATGCCTCTTTGAAAAGCTATCAATAATTATGTGATGCAACACAAAGGTGAAGCAAAGTGATCCATGTATTTAATTTCTTGGCAAAAGTTTCATGTGAAAAGCTGCATCCAGATATCATCACCTTTTAAATATGCTACACAGAGTTTTCAATGATAAGACTACAATCAGTGATGGGATACGTTGGGTTGCGTACTTAAAGACAGCATCATGACAATGTGGCAGGAAATTAGGGAAGAAGAAGATTTCGAAAATCTGGGTATGGCCAATAGCATACACCAGTGCTTTAAAACTAATGTCAGGATCAGCACGGGCATAGGCGGCTTTGAGAATTCTATATGTGCCACATTTTTAAACCCATGACACTGATCTTGATCGTCTACTTATCTGCCCAATTTGAGGGTAATATGAAAAAACAAAAGGCATAGATTCTGGACTGAATTGTGGCACATGAGAGGTCTCACTAGCACATTTCCGGTGAAAGTACTGGAGAATTGCTCTCTTATTCCACAGCCATAAAGAGCAGCCCCAGTGGCACCAGCAGCCCCCACCCCAAACTGCCACCACACTCCCATGACAGTTAACATTATAAGCCTACCCTCCTTCTCCATCTGTTACCAGTGAGCACAACAGCGCATGACAAAGTATGTCTTCTGCTACAGGAGAGTCCCAAGTTCAGTCAGGGGCACAGGACCCCCATTTGGAAAAGCTTAGGCAACTTTTTACTCAAGGCACAGACAACTGAACAAGTGTCCAAGTCCAAGAGGATAGCAGTGGAATGATCAAGCAGTAGCTCAGAGATAATAAGCTGCTGCATTATTGCCACAGCAGAATGGTGCAGTTTTGCCAACACTTAACAAGCTGTCAAGCAAGTAACCCTTGTGCCCTGTTATAGTGACAACTCTGAACATGTTTTTAGCGCTGCCGGAGCGAGCAGCAGAAGGACAGAGATCAAGTCTGGGAGGAGAAAATATAAGAATCTTAATTTAGTTAAAGGTGAAATGAGACAAAGGCACTTACAACAATGTTACCAGTAGATCGCTGGTAGCAACCTTGCCTTTTCGTTTCTGCCACCTGATACCCCGGTAATCCCGGGATATTACGGGTGGTGGAGGTACAGTAAATTGGAATGGGAACACTGAAGCACTGGCACTGCTAGTAACGGTACTGGTGCTTCAGCGAAAAATCTAGCGGTAGGAGCTTGAACTACGGGAGGTCAGGCCTGCGGGTAGTTCACAGCCCCTATCGGCAACCTCAGTGTGACCTGGTCAGGAAAAGGCACCTGTAACCGTTGTTACCGGCACTTTTTTCCAGAACGGGTCCCTCATAATAACATCTGGATCATGGTGCAACATAATCCCACCGATTTCAGAACTTTATGGGGATGTGTTTCACAACAGTTATCCCCTCCAGCTTTGTATCTTCTGCACGTGGCCTTTCTTACTTGGAGAATATATGTTCCCCAACCCCATACATATATTTGACAGGCCACCTCCATCCGCTTAACCTTTGTAGTCCTAGCAGGGGTCATCTTGCAAACAGGAAATAAAAAACTCTCAGGAACGGTCATTAAGAAAGAGCAGGAGTAGCCAGGCTGATCTGAGACCCGTGTGTGTTGTGTGTGCCCATTGGCTTCTGCTTCTGCCTGCATCATGCGGATTATGGTAAAAAACAAATGTGCAAATGGAACTATATGTCTTTTGGTTTTTGCTAAATTCACTTTTGCACAAAATAAAGTTTATACATTGCGTGCTTGTTGTGTGACTCTGAATGTACTGTGCCATATAATAAACTTTGCAAATGGAGATATGTGTCTCAATCCTTCAGCACAAATGTATTTTTGTGCGCTACTTCTTGTAAATTCAAATATGCAATGCTTTTATATGCAAAGAGCATTGTAGCAACATTTTATCGACTTCACTGTCGTCTGAAGCATAAAGAAAATCAAACCATGCAATTTTGTGAAGTCGTGAACTTTGCAAAATTACAGCACCAGACGAGAAAACTTTGCCCATCCCTCAGTAGTACAGGACAGATACTCATGGTTCTTTTATGACACTGATGTAAGTATTATACATTTTATTTTCTTTAATTTAGTTCTAGTTTAAAATGAGTTTTAATAAGAACTACTACTGTAAAAATATAATCGGCCTCATTACGAGTTTGGCAGTAGCCGTGCCCTTAATAACTACCGCCAAACTCGCTACCGGCCCCGCCACCCACGAATGGGCCATTACCGGCCCATAATGAGATGAATGGGCTGGTAATTGCCCATTCGCGGGTGCTGGTATTGCCGGCCTCTCGATCCCCATTCTGCCCGACAGGGCAGAATGGGGTTCGGGAGCATGGTTGCACCGGCACCGTTAATAACGGTGCTGGTGCAATCACGGGTTCTGCTCGCTGGTGCCAGTCTGCACGCCTGGTCAGACCACGCATGCAGTCCGGCACCGGCAAGCAGAACTCGTAATGTGGCAGAGAGGTAACAACGGCACGGGTAGCACTACCGGCACCGTTGTTGCCTTTCCCCCACATTCGTAATGAGGCCCAATGTGTCTAATTCCCTCCTCTTGGTTAATCTATTTATTTATTCATGTATTTATTTATTTATTCGTATTTTTAAAGCGCACAACAGCCCAGGGGCATCGTGCCACTGTTACAGATAAAGACATCAAGCTGGTTACAGAGGAAGGCAACATGGTTACAAGGCAATTTGCATTACGGGAGCATAATTGGTTGCATATACTGGCATTACAGACACATGTCGTTACGGTACAGTTGAGGGTCAGGGATGGTAAAGGTAAGGGTAAAGGTTAAATGAATAGTGTGGTTTTAAGAGATTTGCGAAAGGAGTACAGAGAGGGTTCTGCTCTGAGTGAATTGGGGAGAGAGCCTTCCGGGGGGCATTAGTTTGCACTATTTGGAGCCTGTTTAAGTTTTGGTTGACGTTGCAGCTAGAAGGGCGTTGCAGTAGTCCAATCTGGCTCCTATAGTTACTCTGGCGATGGAGAGGCAGTTGGGTGCGGTAAGGTAGGGTTTTATGGCATAAATGATTTTGATGGTCAGTGCGGATGCAGAGGAGATGGTGCTGATGTGTCTTGCCATGGAGAGTGTGGCATCTAGGTAGACTCCTAAGGTCTTCACGGCTGTGGAGACAGGTATGTTAGTATTGTCAATGATCATGTGTGAGTATTCGAGGCTGAGTTTGTTTAGAGTTTCGATAGGGGCTAGGATGATGATCTCGGTTTTATCGCTGTTTAAGCAAAGACCATTAATAGTCATCCAGGTTTGGATAGTGGTATAAATCTTAAGGAGAGCTTCTGTGTCTTGGTCAAAATCTCTGGTGAGGGGGAGGAGAACTTGTGTGTCGTCGGCATAGTTTGTGTAACCTATGCCGAGAGTGACCAGTAAGTCAAAGAGGGTTTTGGTGAAGAGGTTGTAGAGGGTCGGTGCGGTGCATGACCCTTGTGGGACTCCACAACTGATGGTGGCGGGGGGAGCGCTGGCCTGGTCTGAGTACACTTTCATGGCCCTACCTTCAAGGAAAGAGGTGATCCATGTGGTTGCCTTGTGAGAGAAGTGTGCTGCGTTGAGTAGGTGAGAGGTGAAGATGCCGTGGTCCACTAGGTCAAATGCTGCAGAGAGATCGAGCAGTAGAAAGAGATCAGGTTTGCCTATGTCCATTATTTTGGTGATTTGATTCTTTAAAACTAGGAGGGCAGTTTCAGTCCCATGGCCTTTATGGAAACCCGATTGTCTACTGCCTAAGATGGCATAGGTTTCCAGGTAGTGTTGGATTTGGTTATGGGCAACTTCATCTAAGATTTTGAGGAGGAAGGGGGCGGTGGTGATGGGGCGATAGTTATTGGGGGAGGTGGGATCAAGGGAAGGTTTTTTTAGGAGTGGGAGAACCCAGGCTTCTTTTAGGCATTGTGGTACGGTTCCAGAGGAAAATGAAGCATTGATGAATGCTGTGATGATAGGGGTGAGTGATTCTGTGCACTCTTTGATGATGGTAGGTGGGCAGATATCCCCTTTGCAAGTGGATAGTTTGATGTTTTTGCGAAGGCCAGAGACTTCCAGCTCTGTGACTTCTCTGAAGGCTAAAAGGGGAGTTTGCGAGTGAAGATTGTGAGTGGGAGGTGAGGGAGGACTGGTGTGGGTATTGAGAGCTTTACGTTGGGATGTTATTTTATCTTGCAGCATTTTAACTTTATTGATGAGGGCAGTCTGGATGCCTGTGCACCATGCTTCATCCTTGATGATTTTGTCAGGGCTGGAGGCGGGTGTGGTAAGTTCTTTGAATATAGAGAATATTTCTCTTGATTTGGAGCTGGCTTTAGTGATTCTCTGGTTATAGGATTCGGATTTAGCTTGGAATATAGCTTTTTTGTAGGTCACTGAGATCTCTTTGAATTCGTTGAGAGAAGATTGGTTAGGCGTTGATTGCCACCTGGATAGGGCTTTTCGTTTCTTGGTGCGAAGGGCAGATAGTTCTTCAGTGAACCAAGAGTTGGAGTGGATAGATGTTTTTTCGTTTTTATCTTCTAGAGGGGCAATTGTTTCAATGGCTTGGGTGAGAGCTTTGGTATAAATGTTGGCGAGAGAGGTGGGGTCATGGTTAAATGGAGGTTTGAGTTCAGGGATATCGAGAAGAGGACCGAGGTTGGTAGCACCTCTTAGTATTATGTTCATGCATATCACCATTGTCCTCTAAATCCTCAGCCTCTTTTTAGCAGCAACCATCAACCCCAAACCTTTGACCTCTGATCCCCTAGACCCGCAGGCATATGAACATCAACAAAACTGTGATTAAAGGGTGGAATAGGTGGGATTACACCTGCATCTATTAGATTAATAATTGCGACTTTCTGATGTATTCCTCTAGAAACTAGCAGAATCCAAAGCATGACCTATGGAGGATTCCTATAATGAATGTTCAAAGTTGTTGTACAACCACAGTCGCATGCATAAGACGTTTTGAGTGAAAAGTGTGAGAAACTGAAACATTGAACCAATCAGCAGATTTACAGGCTGATTCATGGAATTAATGTGCGCTGAAATTTTCGGCGCAAGCGTGCAAAAGCGTGCGAATCGCAGTGCCAGTGCGAAAATCGCAGCGAAACCCGCGCACAGCGATTCATGGAAGTCCGTGTGCGTGTAAATCTCAGGATGTGTGCCAAAATTCTGCGTGTCGCACGCTGGCGCACACGTCTCCAAACAGCGTGCGCTACGCGCACAGCGACATCGCACATAGCGCGGCGCACACAACAAAAGTAGGAGGAACAGGGGGCGTGACATGCGGAATGGGGAACAACGCTTGAAAATGTGGGCGTCATGGGGGAAGTACAGGAGCCAAATACGCGGAACGCCCACACGCATGTTCAAAACACGTATTCATGGATTCGAACGGGGCTAACGCGTGCGCCAAAAAAGATGCGCTAATCCGGAAACACGTACGCCAGCAGGAAGCAGGCCTACGTGGACCCGCGCAGCATAAAAGTGCGCGCAAACAACAAACAAGCTCAGACGCCAGGAAGAACATACCGTTCCTAGCAGCAGTGGTCGTGGGATACCGCAGGAGGAGGAGGAGGATAGTCAGGCCCAGAATTTTCATACCCAGAACCAGCCTTTTTGGGATGCCTGATGACCAAGTGTATGGGAGGTAAAGGTTTCCACCTCACATAATACTCAACCTGGTGAGTGAGTGGGAGGATGACCTCACATCACCCACCCTGTGCTCCCAAGCACTCAGCCCCCTGGAGAAGGTCCTCAATGAACTGCACTCCTTGGCCACTGGATCATTTCAGCGGACAAGTTCTATAGTGGGGGGGGTGTCACAGGTCACGCAGTCACGCTGCCTACACCAGGTCTTGGCCATCATGACTGCACGCCCATCAGTCCGCAGGCACATATACCTGCCCAGAACACCTGCAGAAAGGCAGGCTGCCATCCAGGATTTCTATGGGGTGGCACAATTCCCCAAAGTCCTAGGTGCCATTGATTGGACCCATGTGGCTCTACGTCCCCCCAAGGCATCAGAGCACATCTATAGAAACCGCAAGCACTGGCATTCCATCAACGTGCAGGTAGTATGAGATGCCAAGGGACTCATCACCTCAGTATATGCCAACTATCCAGGGTCCACCCACGACAGTTTTATTTACAGAATGTCAACCCTAAACCGGGACCTAGAAGCTGGGCGGCATGGGGATACATGGCTGCTCGGTGAGTATAAATGCCACAGCACATGCATGCATGTCAGATACTGAGTAATGTCACAACCCCACTAATGATACCCATCACCACCTCCCCAGGGGACAGTGCCTACCCTATGAGCACCCACATGATGACGCCAATTCGGAACCCCACCACGCCACCCGAGGTAAGATACAACACAGCCCACATTGCAACCCGGGGCATAGTGGAGCACACATTCGGAGTGCTCAAGTCACGCTTTTGCTCCCTTGACCGTTCTGGCGGGCAGCTGTTATATGCTCCCCCAGTAGTGTGCAGGATCATAGTGGCAGCATGTGTCCTGCACAACGTTGCAACATGCCGGGGCCTGCCCGTGGACATGGTGGTGCCCCCACATGCACGGCCACTGCGCATGGGAGGGGAAAGGGCACGGGGTGAGGCAGCCCGTACGCAGCTGGTGGCTAATTACTTCACCTAAAATCACACCCCTGTGGTGTGCACACAGCCCTGGCACATATCAGCTGACAATCAATGATGATGACATAAGGGACAGTCAACTGTCACAACCATACCAGCCTGAGATTGGTCACCTGGAAGTGTTACATTGTGTGCATCCCTACCTACACAAACACCACCAATGCTGTGTCATCAAAAGACACACTTCTATGCTGCTAAATTCATTACCCCCTTGCAAAATACAACATGACAACAGGGCCATGTCACCCAACCCCTCCCCAGCACCGCCACCCAACACACCATGGCATGTCATGCTATGTGAGAGCAAACAAAGCAATCCCCAAAACCTGACACAAGTGTCACAAAGTACAGTGTCCCTAATGGCAACTGGCCACACACAATATGCTCCCAGCAATGTAGAACTAACAACACACATGACCAAATACTTACCAACAATACAATGCAGCTACACAACCTCAAACATAGCAAAAACATGACAGTTCTAAGTTAAAGTAGTGGTAGTCTTACAACCTGATTATGCCAGCACATCGACCCCTTCCAACTGTACAGTGTTGCTGCCACGCAAATGTGTAAGTGCACTGCTTACAACATGAACTCCATCTCCAAAGTAGACGGCCTTGTGAAGACATGAGGAATGAACCTGCAAATTAGGAGGAAGACATGGATGCACAAGCACATATCAATACACCATGCAGTGTACAATACAACAACAATATCCACTAGGAATATATACACAGTATTGACTACAGACTGCCCACACAGCTCTTGGGAGTCCAACGTCACTGTGTAATTCACTGTCACTTGGGCACACCCTTTGCAAGCCCATGGAAACGGGAAGCAGGAGGGGTGTGTGTCTCACGAACCCAAGCATCTAAACCAAACTGAGGACAAGCCTGCATGTCATGTGCCCAGCCAGAATACAGTGGATGCCCATTGGAGCCACACAAGGCAACACACTGTAAAAAAAAAAAAAAAAAAAAAAATGGCCATGTGTGGGCCAGTGGGGAGGGGAATGTGGAGGGTGTGCACCAACAGCCACCTGTGTGGATGTTGGGGAAAAAAAACACCTCCATGGGCTCATGGCCTGCACTGCTATGCCAATGTGGGAGAACTGCTGCTGTCGCTCTCATCACCCTATGCTGCTGCATCAGGTGGTGGTGGTGCTATGGGAGGCAGCCCCCGCAAAGCCCTGGTATGGTCCTCCATGGCAGCAAGCATGTGGGTGTGGAAGGTCTCATTCTGGAGGATTATAGTATTATAGTGCGGCGATCCCCATGCAGCACCTTACGTGATGCCCGGATCTCCTCCCGAGTTGCCTGCATCTCAGCTGAGAGCGAACGTGTGAGCCACTCCAGCTGCTGTTCTGTCCTCAAGTTAGTGGAACAAAAGTCTCCCTGAGGTGATGGAGTTCTACCCTCAGGGCTTCCCTGTGGGCCTGGGACTCTATTGATATCGATTGGCGTAGAGTCTCCAGTGCCTCCCGTTGGTCCCTGTTAGACGTCAACATGTCTTCCCTGTGTGATTGGCAAATGGAGTCTGTTGCCTGCTGTAGTTGCTCCATCTGCCTTTCAGGGGGACAATGGAAGTGGCCACCCTCTCCAATGCTTGAGCCATCATCTCAACTGATGCTGCCTGTTGTACATGGATTGTTCGCATATGGTATTGCCTAGTGACGTACGGCCACCGCATCGGCGGGCACCACACCTGTTTGGGGCAAGGCGATCTGCGCCTTGCTGTGCCGGCACTGTCTGAGGCTGCAGGACTGCATTCCCCCTCTGATCTGCTGGCCCAGGAACAGGATCAGATATTGTGGGGTGTGACCCTGCATCCGTGACCGCCAAAGGTGGATACACCAACACTGACATCCCCATAGAGGGTTCTACCCCTGGTGCAGGTGGGTTGGACAGAACAGAATCCCTGCCAGAAACACTTACCTGCGACGGCACATAGGTCTCAACATCCGAATCATCACCTGAATAGAGGTCTGGGGAGGTGCACCCAGAGGCACCCCTGGACAGAATGGTCTGCAGCAAGATTGGGTTCTCACCCACCACCACACCACATCCCCCACTGGTGCCCGGTCGTGCCTGAGATTCCTCCTGCGTCTGCACCATCTCCTCAACACAATCAAGTGCGTCATCCCCTGCAAAAACATGAAAGACAAAAAATGGAAACAGGCATTAGCACCATAGCACACAAATAGACCTGACAAGCTAAAGAACCAGTACATGATTGAAACATGTCCCACATGACTATAACCCTCCCATGCATGCACTGTCTTTGAGTTGGAAGGGGAGGCAAAAGGCAGACACTGATGACACCAAGATGGAAGAGCAACACATTTGCTGCATGCTGGGTAGCACTGCCATCACACATTGGCCTGTGAGTGGCATGTCCAATACACATACATGACACATGCCATCACACAGATGGCATGTACCATAGCCATGGTACATTACACAAGTACATCCATATGTCAGTGAATGAGTACTGTCAGCCATCCATGTGAGATGGACATGATGAGATGAAAAATGCTACATAGTGTGACAAAATACGCATATGCCACACACTGCAACACATCCAGTGTACAAAAATACAGTGATTGCAGGCCGATGTACACATCAATGGTTGTGCACTTCAACATGACAGGAAACAACTATCATGTTCCACATTCAAAAGGGCCCCAAAAATGTATGTGATCAGGCCAATACTCAATCAGCCTGAATGGTCAAATCATTCACCTAACAAGGTAACACATGTGGGCCAATGTGGGGTTCATCAATGACAGAAGCATGTCACAATTGTGACAATAGGGCTGAGGAATGCGTAGCAAAAGTGGGAGAATTGAAACAATCAGCCTGAACGAACACTGAAAAATACAAACAATGTTGTTGCAAGATGCCACTTCAAGGGCAACTGCCGTAATGTTGCGCTAAATTACTACTGTGGGCAGAAGGGATACTGTCACACCCAAATCCAAGGCCGCTGAATGTTTTGCATGAAGCACATGGGTGACCCATACCACTCAGGCACACACACCCTCACCTGGCACTCAATCAGAACCTGTCACCCAAACACCATAAACATGCATTACACACACATGCATGGGCACTCACTGGACAATGCATCATAATCAGGTAGTTCTCCCACACCTTGGATCTGTTCCTCTGTGACGAAGGCCCCACAACAGACTCATGTTCAGTGAGTTTGTTGTCCTCTTGTGGAGACCCACCGCCAGTCACCAGAGTAGCGGCATGATTTGAGGCCAGCTTGTTCTTTGCTCTGCGTTTCAAGTCATTCCACCGCTTCTAGCAATCATCAGCTGTGCGCCTCACAAATCCAAGGGCACTTATGCGGTCGGCGATGGTCTGCCAGTGTGCCCTATGTTGACCAGGTGTGGTCTTGCACCCTGCAGTCACCAACATTTCGCGGCTATGTGCCGACACATAGGACACAAGTGCATCAAGTTCTGCGTCATTAAAGCAAGGCTTCCTTGACGTGCCGGAGTGTGTAGCCGTGTCTGGGGTCTCAGCCTGTCGTGCCAGAGCACTCTTCTTCCTCTTCTTTAAAGGTGGAGCAGAGCCAGAGTGGCTTACGCCGCTCTGGTCAGTAGGGGCAGAATCACTGGTGGACTGGGTAGTAGGAGTGTGGGAATGCAAATGACCATAGGTCTTGATGAAGGCATTAGTTGCAGGGTAATGTTGGCAGGGGGAACGTCAGTTTGATGGACGTGGACTGACACTGTCCTAGCTGGGAGAGTGAGAGCTGGGGCGGATGGAGCTGCAGCTGCCACTGCAGCCTCCCCACCCTGCATACTTGGGGCAGCAGATGACATAGCTGCCCCAGATCCACGTGGCTTGGTGACAACAACTTGCACCGCCACACGTGGCCTAGACTTGCTGACCTGGAAGTCTGCCTGGGAGTCATTCTGTGCCAGGTCAGGTGCCACAATGGGCTGGTCCAACAGGGGCTGAGCTGGGATGGTGTCAGCCACGTTTCCCTCAACCATGGGGGGGGCATGGGTGTCCCTGATTGTTCCTCCACACATTGGGGTATAGGGGCACCCTTCAAATCCCAGCCACGTCCCCTACCGCGCCCACCACGCCCACCTTTTGAAGGTCGGCCACCTTTGCCTCCCTTACCACTTGGTCGCCTCCCAACCATGGCACTGATGTTGTTGTGCGTATGGGAGTTGCAGTAAACTATTGTCCTGGCCAATTGGGGGTCAAAGGGGTAGGATACCAGATGGAATTCATACCCTAGAGCTCTAACAAGGCTGTCTGTGACCCCTGGGGGAAGATGACGGGTCACGCAACGCACAGGCAGCCCGAAATCAAAAATTAACGTGCACGCAACCCCTCGTAGACCACGTGTGTGATGAAATGAACCCGCACTACGCTGTGGCACCCTGAAACACAAAAATAAGCGTATGCATAATACACGCAGCCTACAATGACCTCTGAAGGGGAACGCGACACACGGGGCAAGCACAGTTGCTCAGTATGTGCGGAACTCACAGTCTGCCTGGAAAAAGAACGTGAAAAATACACGCATGTGCGCGTTGGTAACACCCCCGCCAAAGGAAGAATTGTACGCTGTCTGAGGAGACAAGACAAAAGGAGAAGTGAACTCTGTTTGAGGAAACAGGCCCAACAAAAAATCAGAAAAGAGCTGTCAGAGGTAACAGGGAGTACGAACTAGAAACGCTGTGAAGTAATCGCGTGTGAACCTACAAGAAGTACATATTTCACCCACTCGCTCTCCACGAAAAGCACGTACAAGGAAATAGCATCCTACACGTAGTTTTTAAACCGGCCCACACGTACACGTCAGATACGCGTGTACGCGGCCCCTTTCCTCCAATTACACGCGATGACACTCGGACGTGCAGTTTTTCCACGTGTGCTCTGTCATCATGTGCTATGAGGGAAACGGATGCGCGCATAATGTAACTTACGCGCTTACGCGATAAGGGCCTTTGGTCCAATGAAATCGCGTGCATGTGCTGACGCGCTTACACGCTAAGGCCCTTTCCTCCAATTACACACTGACATGCAATTGTTTCATGTGCCAAATCACTCCGTATCAAGCTGGCCACGCGAAAACACACGGAAGACCACGCTCCTGCCCAGAAGGCCAAATTACAGCCCCCCAGAGCCCCGAACACGCTCCCACCTGCCATCTGCTGCTGGCTGACTGCCTGCTGCCCACATGCCCTGCCATTTGCTGCCTGCATGTCAGCCAGTGGTGTAGTTGCTGTGACCACCTCTGCTGGAACCAAAGACTCCCGACTGGGATTCCATTGCTCCACAGCCCAGCCCCAGGACCCAGTTCCCCACCCACTCCTGCCTCTGGGGTTGCCATGTCCAGCACAACACCATCTGGCAGCACTGGCAACCCCCAGCCAGAGAGGCAGACGGCCACCAGCTTCACTGCCACCGAAGTTGGTGTCCTGGTAGAGCAAGTCCTGGGGCAGCATGATGCCCTCTTTGGAAGTTTGCGCGCCGACAATGAAGGATGGACCAGGATCTGGATGGACATCGTGACTGCCATCAACACGGAGGGGGTGGCAGTCCGCGACTTACATCATGTCAAGAAGCGCTGGGAGGATTCAGGTCCAGGACCCTCAACAAGGCCTGTCGAACCATCAAATGAGGGTCCTGGAACGCATATGCCCAGCGCTCTACGTCCAGATCCTTGAGAGACAGACCCGTCTTGAGTCGAGCGGTAAGTGTACATGCATGTTGATAGTATGCTGTGCGTGTCGTGGTGTGCCAGTAGTGTACAGGTTGCACATGTGTTTATGTAGGGCCATGTAGGGATGTGTATGAACATGGGCGTGAGGCTGCCACATGTGAGTCCTCTCAGTTGTGAGACAAATTGATGGTGTATGTGTTGGTAAGCATGCTGGGCAAATGCAGGTGTGGGAGCACACATGTTTGAATTTCTGTGTATGTACATTGGCATGGTTGTGGCATGGATGGTGGTTCATAATGCATGTATCTGCACTGTGTACATGTGCATGTATGTGTATCTGCTGACAAGTGTGCAACTGTGATGCAACATGGATGCACGTGACACTGATATGTAGAAGGATGAATGGCAGATGTGACATGTATGGCGATCTCATCACTGCAACAGTTGGAGGAGATGTAAACATGCATGTAATTGTGGTGTTGTGTGTGCATGTCTAGTGCACTCCTTGTGTTTCATGTGATGTCAGGCTCACCTTTGGCTGTTCATGCTGTTGTATGTGTATGGATGGTGCTGCCTGGTGCAATATTGCTGTTGAAATGTTCATGTGTGTGAGTTAAAATGACATGTGTGTCGTGGAGTGTGATGCCGTGTCTTTAGTCAAATAATGCCACTCATGTGCAACTGTCATGTGTGTATCAGTCCATTGTACAGTGCCCTGATGCCTGTGTTTTATCTCTCCCTGTCTGCAGCGTCAACTGAAGAAGAGGGCGGAGAGGGTGCTGTGGAGCACAGCGGCAGGGATCATCCCGCCAGCCGGAGACGCAAGGCCCGGCTCCCCTCCCAGGTTGTCATCTTGTCGGGGAGTGAGGAGTCCGGTGCCCCGTTCCAGGCCGCAGCTGCCGAGGGAAGGTTCAAGAGGCGGAGGTCGGAGTTGGACTCCTTGGCAGCAGAAGGGGCAGCTGAGACCCCACAGGGTCTGACGGAGGAAGATGGCACGGAGTCATCCAGGTTGGTGGGGGGTTTGGTGGAGGAGGAGGAGGCCGTGCAAGGGACAGACACGGGGTCTGGAGGTGGGGATTCCACTGGTGCTAGTGGTGCAGTGCAGGGGCAGAGACAGGCGGCAGCACAGGCCACTGCGGAGGTGCCTGTGTGTAATCCTGTCCCCGATCCTGTGACTGCATCATCCCGCACCAGCAGGGATGCCTATGTCCAGACCCGTTTTCAGGGAGGGGATCCTCTTACAACTGGCCTTCCTCTCCCTGCGGATGTGGCTATCCGGGACTGGGTTGAGCCTGTCCTGGGTGTGGTGGCGTTGCGTCAACGGGCCATGCGAGGTGACCTGCAGTCTTTTCATGAGGAGACTGCACGTCATCTCGAATGGCTCATTGACCACGTTGACCTACTGGGACAGCTCACCAGGGCTGGATTCCTCCGTTTGCTGGACCTTGTTCTGACCCCCTCCTCAACTGAACCCCCTATGCGCCAGTCGTACTCCATGCCATCTTCCCACCCATGTATCACCTGGGTACCCTGTGGAGCTGCCTCTGACCCTGCGGCCAGGCTGGTGGAGGACACATCCCTGCCACAGTTGGGAGTCAGATGTCCAGCAGGGGTGGCCACATCAACAACTGCACCCCAGCCGGAGGAGGATGTGCAGACAGCAAGAGCCAGGGCACAGGCAGAGGCACAGCAGCAGCAGCAACAAGGTGGGAGCCATGATGGCTCAGGGCCTTCGTCATCGGAGGGGCAGGCATCGGCCAGAGGGTAGGAGGACCCAGGACTGGAAGTGTCTTCCGTGTGGCAGCGGTTAGGGCATGCTATAGATGTGGAGCGGCAGCGGGCAGAAGAGGCACGGCTCACGATGGTCAGGGCGGATAACTCCATGCGGAGGGCCCTGAGGCGGGCCGAGTGCCTCGAGGCGATTCGCAGGGAGTTGGAGGAGAACAGTTCATCGTCCCTGCGAACCCTCGGGGCCATGGAAGAGGACCGCCTCCAGGACATTGAGCAGGAGTTCGACAATGCCCTTGCCCGGGACATCCAAAAGTGAGCCGTCGATCGGGCTCCCGCTGCCATTGTAAATAGTTTTTAGAGTTAGGTTTCCTTTTCGTTTTCCTTTTATTTGTGGTCAATGGACAATGCCACACACATTTGTATATAGTTATATTTTTAGGTAGTTTCTTAGGTAGGTTTCATTTGTTTCGTTGGGCTCATGGACCCTTTACATCGTTGGACAATGGATTGATTTATTTTTGGGATTTTTGCACATGGATTAATGGATTTTTATTTTGGACAATGGATTGTATATAGTTACATCATGGATTAATTTGGATTTTTTTTTCATTATGGACATGGAGTAA